>NC_074695.1:36150888-37384355 GCF_029448725.1 Salvelinus fontinalis
AAACTTCCATTGTGAACAAGGCTTTACATAGGCTTTGAAAAAGCACCTGTGAGTACCAGTCACAGCAAGTGCTACTGGCTGCTAGTACTGCTACTGGCTACTTGATTGAAGACATTCAATTTTGGCTAACACATTGCTCACCTTTGTTTACACAGCTGCTATTAGCAAAAATGTGTTTAGAGTAAGCCTATTAGTTAGAAAGGTATGTTAGAGTTTAAACTTCTTCTCCCAAGTATAATGTGGGGTCAAAATAAAAACCGATCTGACAAATCTATTATTTTAAAATGGTTATTACTTCTTCTTGCTATTATCATTCACCTGATTAGACAAAACTTTTTTGCTAACATATGGGTCACCGGTTTGCCTGGGTGGGGGTCTCTGTGCAAGAAAAGGTTACCTTAAATTGTTCTACTGCAAGAAAAGAAAAAACAGGGAGAGTTGTAGATACTCTAAATTGCAACATTTATCCACTGCTCAATATTACCTGAAGGTGGGGAGTCTTTGCACTGTGAAGGTGGCCTACTTCCACTGAACAGGTAGCCGGAATCTAAAATACATGAGCACACTATCAATTAGAACAGGGTTTCCCAAACTTGGTCCTGAGGGCTACCCCTGGGTGCACATTCTGTTTTTTGCTCTAGCACTTACACAGCTGATTCAAATAACCAACTCATCATCAAGCTTTGATTATCTGAATCAGCTTTGTAATGCTAGAGCAAAAAACAAGACGTGCACACAGGGGAGGGATCCAGGACCGTGTTTGGTAAACCCTGAATTAGAACATTTCCCAGTCAAATAAACCTCCATGCAACATGCATACAAAACAATGTAAGTCATTCAGTGATCTCTGTAGCCATGTTTTAGAATTCTACTAGCTAGTTACCAATGTTGTGAAGCATGTAATAACCGCGCCACATAACCCTGTTACTGCCTTATGTCATTGTACTGTCCTCTTTATGGTATAACTAATTTGATAGTCAGCCAAGAAAGTACCATAGAAGTGCAAGCTACACAGTTAGATATGAACACCGGGTGGCGCTGAATCACAGTGCATAGAATGAAAGGCAGAACAGTCATGTACAGGACCCGAAAGACAACCTAAGGCGCCAGCCATCTTACCTGTTCTGGCGAGGGATGGGATGGTGCCGAGGTACAGGGCTCGGTTGAGGCGACCGGGCAGGGAAGAGGGAGAGGCTTTGCGTTCTCGGGGGCTCTTCTGTCGATTGATGAGCTGGGAGAGGTTTGGGGGTGGAGTGGGGATGAAGGTAGAGGAGGAGCCAGGGGAGATGGGAGAGAGCAGGGGAGCCTGGCCACCATACAGCGAGTCCACGGAGCTACCGGAAAGGTACCTGCAACAGAAGAAGAGCACAATCGATCCACCACTGAACTCGACACCTCTGCAGATAGCTATGTGAATTGAAAATCAGTAACAGGGTTTTCCTTCCGTTTTATGTAAATACATTAATCAAAATGGAGAAGAGACTTTGCAGGTAGAGGTGGTTTGGGGTATTGTAATACAGCCAATATTGTTAACAATAGTGGTGACAATTCCAAATCAAATTCTCTGTATTGCCCTCCAGAAAAGTATTTCTTAAAAGGCCCAGTGCAGTGAAAATTCAGTTTTTATATCATATTGTACAACTGATGAAACGAACACTGAAAGTGTGAAAACATGTGATCAGTGTTATTTCCTGATAGATTGTATTTTCAACCAGCAACTACATAGGACCTTCTAATCAGCATGGTGACATCCCCATGTGGTAAATTGGTTAATAGACCAAGAGTTCCACACCTCTGCCAATAACAGCTAGTTTTCCCCTCTCCACTCAGTCCACTCCCAGACAGTCCTAGCAGAATTTTTGCTTGAGAATCTTTTAGCTAAAAAGCTGTTTTTGCCCCTTTTTATTGTAAATGTATTATGTTAAGGTACTTAATTGTTACCCTAAAATGACTTAATGTCAAAATAAAAATGGCAGCCTTGTGCCTTTAGCCATTTTTAATACTGTGAAATCTATTGTGCTAGAAATGTGCTTTGTAAATACAATTAATATTACAACTGTAAAATAATATTTTGATTACTTTACAGATGTAATATTAATAATTGTATTTGTAAAGGTCCAACTAGTCAAATTGAAGGATAGCGCAAACAATTTCCGCAAAACAGAAACAGACCATTGAAAATGAGCTACAATGATACCTGCATTGCCTCCTGTACATGGGGGGGGGGAACAAATCGAGAAGGACCACATTGGACTTTACAGTGGATTAAAGTTAGACCTTGCATCCATAGCTTTGTTTATGAATTTGAGTGGTTAGATTTCTCCAGCCCCATCCCTCAGCCAAAACACTTGCGGGATGACCACTGTTGTGTTAACTGCAGATTGCCATTTAGTAAGGTCAACTCGACATCATTAATGAAGGTAGGACTATTAAATCCTGGTTGAGATCGATGACAGTAATCCTTTGTCCGAAAATTGGTGACCTACGGTATACCTCAATCCACCCTGCAAATACTTATTCAAGTGTACATTAAGGCAATGGTCAGACAAGATCAAACAACCCTTCTATCCAGCAGTGAATGTTAGACACGGGATACTGTGTATAGTGATGAAGCTATATGTAAATAGGAGCCATTGACAGTCTATCCCAGCTGTCTGACAAACATAAACCAGTTGACAGTGCCTGTTATACTAGTAGGCTAGTGGCAAACACAGAACAATTCATAAAAGATCTTAGTCAGGAGTACACACACAACTGCCACGTCCATTTAGTAGCTTACTTACATTCAGTACACAACATTTATTTAAGCAATATGGCACGAGGAGTGGTATATGGCCAATATACCACGGCTAAGGGCTGTTCTTATGCATGATACATGGCGGGGTGCCTGGATACAGCCCTTAGTCGAGGTATATTGGCCATAAACCACATACTTCTGAGGTATCATACTGCTATTATAAACTGGAAACCAACATAATTAGAGCAGTAAAAATTTATGTTTTGTCATACCCGTGGTATACATTCTGATATACCACAGCTGTCAGCCAAATCAGCATTTCAGGGCACGAACCGCCCAGTTTATAAATAGATCTAAACAATGTTATATAACATACAGTACACCAGCGTTTCCCAAACTCAGTCCTCGGGACCCCAAGGGGTGCATGTTTTGGTTTTTGATCAAACACTACACAGCTGATCAAAGCTTAATGATTAGTTCATTATTTGAATCAGCTGTGTAGTTCTAGGGCAAAAAACTAAACGTGCACCCCTTGGGGTCCCGAGGACAGCGTTTGGGAAACACTGCAGTACACTATACCCCCTTCAAATCTAGGCTACTTGGCGCTGACAGAATGTAGTGCTCTCTTCCTAAGCACATGACAAAAAAGGAAGTAGGCTAGACTATAGTAGTTAAGGTGAAAACCACAGAAATGTATTTTGTAAAAGGTCAAAACACAGGATTAACAGTGACCGGAACATCAGACATCCTTTTCTGACAATTGCACCTGTTGAATGTCCACCGTTTGTCAGTGACCACTATGTGCAGGTGATTGCAAACACACAATAGCTACTTGCTACTTTTAGCTGTTTCTCTTTGTGGTGTGTCTGAGCTATAACATTCTTTTAAGGTAAGGGTTAAGAACAGGTCAGGCATTTCTCACAAAAGAATGGGATAAATAGAAAAGGCATAACATTTCAGTAATTTATTTAATTTGATTTACAGTGATCCAGCATACATGGTTTACTAATACAAAATGAACCCAATAGGCTATATGAAGGGTAGTGACAACCTACAATATTCAAGATGCAGTACCCAAGAGAACGTGTTTCAGTTGGAATATGCTGCAGTTATATTTTTAGAATGGACGGAATAGCTTAAATAGTTGCTTTACCAAAAATATAGGAAATTCACATAAATGAGCATTGGATATTACATGAAAGCTTATATTGTATGTTTTGGAATACGCATTAATCCTTCCATAGTCATAAATTAATGATAAGATAAAGTACCATAAATTATTTGGTGTATTAAAAGGGATAGTTCAGCCAAATAACATATTTATATTTTTGTTTCCTTACCTGTAAAGTAGTCTTTGGACAAGAAGAGGTAAGGAAACAAATGGATTACTTATTTATTTTGTAATTGGTCTGAACAATCGTTTTAATCTTGGGGAAAATGTCAATCTCCCTTCAGGGTACTGAATCTTTTAGTGTTCCAGCACTGCAACACATACACAGTATAAAAAGGTAAGCAAAAAATGCACTAGATTCACAACTAATTAGTTCTTACTATCACATTGTTAGCGGCACACATAAATAATGGGCACAAATAGTTTTAAGTTTCATAACCTAGTCGCCAATTTGGCATAAACTAAAATAACTATCATGTAATCCCTTGTTACTATGGTGAATAGAAACATGCATAACATACACATAAGTGACACTAAGAGACGTATACTCACAACAGTTAAAAGAATAAGGTTAGGCAAAAAATGTTTGCTAAAAACATTGGTTGAGATAAACAATAGTTGTTAGTATCCATTAAATCAGGTATACTAGCATACTCATATGATGCAAAACATGAAGAGTCAAGTACGATTTCATAGGCAAATGCCAAACTACTAACAGAGGGAAATGTGCTAGAACCAGTTAAATACATTTGGCATTGTAACGCGTATTACATAAATATTAGCTACATACTCATAATATTTTTGCAGACTGAAAACTCTGTCAAAGCAATGTAACAATAATTGGACAGCATCTGTATCACAGAAATCCAGATTTTCACAACCGACTGTGGGTATTGTCTCAAGATAGGTTTCCAGCCAATTAGCGAAAGATTTAATGATATTCTAAAATCTGCAGAAAACAATATGCACGTGTTTCCATCGAAACTGACTTACTGCACAAAATTAACTTTTGCGGTTAAATTCCCATGTACTGAATTTAAAAAAATACAAGTTAAATGAGTTTCCATCTCTGATGGTTTTGTCAAAAACTGTTGCATTAAATAGCAAATGTGCCCACTATGGTCTTGACACATGCACTCTTGACAACAGCTGGCAGATACAGTGCTGGTAGGCTACCAACATGAGATTATTATGGATAAGAGACAGATTATTTGTCAAAACGGCAGCCAAGCATCGATGATTATGTCACCAGAACAACACCCTCGATATTTATTGGAAAGGAGAAGCTCATCACCATGCACTTTCACCACTCTGTGAAGTTCATCAGAATTTATTTAATCTGGAGCCTAATAAACTGCATGCAAACCGAGTCGTGGTGAGAGGACAACACATAGCGTAACGCCAAGTTTATATTCAATGTGATGTGTTTAATATCAATATTTTTACAAAGGCGTTTCCACCGTCATTACTCTCAAAATTTATTTGAACTAATAGTCTGTCAACATTTATAAAATATAGTACCGGAATTTACTGTTTCCATCAGCCCGGTCGTGACTTAATTCATCCAAAGGAAACGGTTAGATGGAAACCTGGTTACAGATGCTGTACTTGGTACATAAAACAAAAAGTTGAGAATACAACACACAAGTTATGAGTTGGTGCAGTACTGTTACTCTCGAGTACAATCTACAGTCGTTCTTCACATCTATCATTTAAATAAAGTCATTTTTCACACAAAAAAAAGAAGATACACATGAATAGTTATAGCATGTTATGCGTAGCATTCCTACATCACCTTCTAAAGCTACATTAAACACAAAGTATCATCAAACCCAATATTAGTGCATGCTTGAGGGCTGGGGAGCTGTCAGTGGATTTTAATAGCCTACATATTGTAAATATGGTGCTGTGGATGAACACAAAATTAGGAGGGTAAAGTGGAGGCAGATAGCAGTATAGTTAGGCCTATTACTTTCTCTAAAATATGGATTAGCATATGCTTTACAAGAGGATATTGAATTCTACATCAGAACCTAACATGCAAAGACAGAAAGTTAGGGAGGATTGGCATCTCAAATTTCCTCTAAAGACTGCCACAAATTTACCACCCTGGGGGATAAAAAAAATTAAAGTACTTGTGTACACAGAATATGAAAAATACTTTAAAAAAAATCTTCAGGAGAGCACCCTGTACCTGGGGAAACTACATGTGAACTGTATACAGCTTTCACTTAATCATAAGCTTGTTTGTCTTCTTTATACAACTAGGCAAGACCTGTGCTACACAACAGTAGAGAAATACAGGTCAAAAGCAGGGGCACTTTTGAGTTTCAACACCAAGAGTAGTCAGTCTTTTTGGTATATTGGTAAAGATGTCAACAAAACCTTTCTTCACAACACCTACCCAACTATGGTTTCATTCAAAACTTCAAGAATAAATTCAGTATGCCAGGAAAGCCAACCAACACCATTATATCAGTGTGGTCTTTATAGTTGCAAAACAAAAGGGCAAAATATTTTAGGTAAAAAGCAGTGATGTAACAATATTTGCCTTGCGTTTTAACAATGAGACACCTCGTCACCCAAGCTTATCACAGTGGCTAGATATCCATCATTATTGTGAAATAGGCTCAGTCAAACAAACCATACTGTTTTTACAGTGCAAAACTTGTGATGAATTTCTGAATTCAGCACAACTGGACTTGATACTGGTGTAGGGCACGGGCATTAAACATTAAAAAAGCTCATGTGAGATATCTTGTTGCAGGTGCATGGGAAAAATACAATAACTTCAAAGAGAAACCCGCACATGGGACTTGGGCAAAAGACTATGGGCTCCATTTTACATGCGTAGTGCAGCCCAGGCAGGGAGCAAAGTATACTGGACGGCAAACAATCCTGGGTTTTGAATAATCTCCGCAACTAGAACACAAATATTGTGTGCATGCTGGCGAGCTACTCAATTTGATTCCGGGAACAGTTTTTTCGCCCCAATCTAAACTAACTAGTCCTCTGCCAGAGCCTGTCCCCAGACTCTCTCCTTCCAAAACGTTTATTAGTCCACCAAATACAAAACGTACAGCACACAACTGGAGGCATCGGACGATATTGTCAAACTACTTCGCCGGCTAGCAAGTGTTATAGAACTTTCAGATTAAAATCACTTTCCCACTACAATCACTACCCCAGGATTCGTCACAATAATCAGGTTTTGAAATGACTCACTCTTAGGCCTTCGATTAAATTTGATAGGCGTGGTTTGCCCAGTCAAAATGTTGTATTAGCCATCAGGGTTTTAAAAACAAGATTGAGGCTTGAGCCATGCTAATGTCAAAGAAAAAGGCAGCACCTCGATCTGTTCATATCTGTTACACAGACAATTGATTTCGATTTTCTAAGTTAAATATATATTTTTTTCAAAAGTCCGAAAATACAGCTACAATTTAAGTGTTAGCTATGCTCCATGCTTAATGGGAGTCCCTGTGTAGTTTAGATAGGGTTGTTGGTGAAATTACTTTTCAAATCAACAGGATAAATCAGAAAGCTGCATTAGACAACCAATGCCAAGTAATAAATCTTTAAATTAGGCTAATAACATGAGTGAATCAATTAGTTGGTTAATATCAGCAAAGGCGGGAAAGTCATATGCGTTATAGAAACATATCCTATGTGTTCACAAGTGGGTCCTAGTGTATTCGGTGGGTCTATAAGTACATTTAAGTGTCACTGTTCAGATTCTGACCTTCGACCTCTCGCTCTTCTCGGGCCCATGGATTTGCGTGTTGCCACAGCAGCGGCAAAGCCGACCAGGCAACATAAGGAGGTAGTGCAGAGTTTGACTGTATCCAGCCAGCTTGAGACATCAGCTTTCAGGTATCTCTCCACCAAGTACAGGCACAAGACCAGGAACCACAGGACAGAGGCCACGGCATCAATTCGCCTCAATCTGAAAAACCAGGAACAAAGTATATAACTACTATCTGGATTCAAAATTAACAAAGATAATTTCATTTTAAGTAGCCAAAACTCCAGACTCAGGCACCAGTGCATACCCGGAATTGTTCATCATAGAAACAATGAGCTAAGAGGAATTAATTACCTGACAGGTCCTCCTAGACAGACACCAGTGATACAGGTCAGCAGGCCAATGGAGACCACAGCCATCTGATGGTTGCTTCCATACTGCCAGACAAGCTTTGCATTCTCTACGGCCTCCTTTGGAAGCAGCTCCAGCAGGTCTTGCAACACCTGTCCAGCCTCGCTGCTACCGTTTTTGGGAGTCGATTTGTTGGAGGGAGCAGGCTTTGGAGGGATGATCCCTCCGCTTAGTGTTTGGGGTGCACCAGTGGATGCAGTTTGGTCCCCAGAGCCATACAATGCTGTTGCAACTAGGAAGGCACAGGTGACAAATGCCATGACACGAAGCAATATCACTCCAACTGGTGTGCTGAAGGAGTAGGAGCTCTGTGAAAAAAAGTTTAGAGCGTAAGGATAGATGCAAATTCCTATACTGCCACATCTAGAGCCCCTTGTGAAGGTTAATAAAATGTGCACACCTATTTCTACAGAGTATTCAATTTATCCACTTAATTTCTTTCTGAAACTCATCAAAAAACCTGACAGTGGTAAATGCATTTCGATTTCTTAGAAGATCATTTTCTACTATAAGTATAGTGCTGATGCTTGCTCAACAGTCTTATCAGATGGACTTGTCTCTGTTGAAAGTGACCTTTACGAATGCTTTGTCACAGTCTCTGCTGCGTCTGAGCTGGTGGCTGAAGAGCACAGCCCGGAGCTGGCGGTTCTGGTGCTTGATGTAATACTCCACGGCCGTCTGACAGGGTCTGCACAACTTGTAGGTCTGCTCCACGTGGTGCTTGTACACCTCAATCTCCTCATCATAGTTATCCTAGGGTAGGGAAACCAAAAAATAATTGTTGTTTTTCCTAATGACCACATTGGCTTTATACAAACTCACCGTGGATCACACACACTGCAGTTTTCCACAAATCAAACAAATCAAAAAAAATAATAATGATACATACATCTTCCCTTGGGATGAATGAGGCCAACTGCTTGATCTTGACAGACTGGTTGTTGTTGCATTTTTTGCACAACAGCATCTGACAGTTGACCCACTGCAGCGTCTTTGGTGTCTCAGGCAAGGGCACGCCGGCAGACACGCCATGGTTTAGATGCTCCGAGAATTGAGCAGGAATAGGTTTGTTGTAGTCGCCATTCTAGAAGAAGCAAGCAAGACAAGTACAAGGACCAAAGTGAGGCTCTGGGATTCTTGAAAGATGGGACCATTTATGTTTTTTCCTAATATTAACAATATTGAAATATATTTTTTTGAAATAAATATTTTTATATACCCAAGTATCAGCTATCATCCCATGTAAAGGAACAATCTAATTAAAAGCTTTTTTCATTAAATGCACCTAACTGTATTCATGTCAACTCCGTCAGACACCATAAAAGGCATTTTATCATCATTGTCCAACAAGTGTTTAAAGGCCTTGATTGTTTCATTCCAACGTCACATTATTCAAATATTTTATGCAAATGTATTTTGTTTTATGCCACCGTATAATGCTCCAGGGGGGGCAATTTCATTAGCATTTTGGCATGTTTTTCCAGATTCAGAACATAAAACAAGATTTATAACGCAAACATTATCCCTTATGTCTAGCACAGCAAATACTTAAATAAATGAAGCATTTATTGCTGGACAATTATTAATATTCTGATTAAATGTTAATCATCTATTTTAAAGCGATGCTAGAACTGTTCTGTATAATTTCAGCCAGTAATTTTGAAAGTGGCACTCACAAACCAACCTCTCAATTAGGTAAGCTGTTTTAGCCTGAAGACTATTCTCCTGCTTTGGTATATTTCAGTCATTGCAAGTCCTGAAGAGCAGGAGTGTGAAGGGTTTTGTCCCAGCCCAGCGTTAACACCTGATTGAAATAATCACTGTACATTTGATCCGTAAATCTGAGGCCTCACGTTTAATCCCACAAATAAGGACCCCGTCTGGTGCCACTACAGTTATACATAGAGATCAATGATCAATTTAAACAATTTTACTCTGCGTTATACACCTCTGAATCTTCTCAAGACCCTTTGCTGATGGATTCATTCTTTAACTTCTTATGGCTGGGGGCAGTATTGAGTAGCTTGGATGAATAAGGTGCCCAGAGTAAACTGCCTGCTACTCAAGCCCAGAAGCTAAAATATGCATATAATTAGTAGATTTGGATAGAAAACACTGAAGTTTTTAAAACTATTTGAATGATGTCTGTGAGTACAACAGAACTCATATGGCAGGCAAAAACCCGAGAAAAAATCCAACCAGAAAGTGGGAAATCTGAGGTTTGTAGTTTTTCAAGTCATTGCCTATCGAATATACAGTGTCTATGGGGTCATATTGCACTTCCTAAGGCTTCCACTAGATGTTAACAGACTTTAGAACCTTGTTTGATGCGTCTACTGTGAAGGATGGGTGAATGAGAGCTGTTTGAGTCAGGGGTCTGGCAGAGTGCCACGAGATCAGTCTTGCGCGCTCCCGTGAGCGTTAGCTGCGTTCCATTGCGTTTCTACAGACAAAGGTATTCTCTGGTTGAAACATTATTGAAAACTTATGATAAAAACATCCTAAAGATTGATTCTATACTTCGTTGACATGTTTCTACGGACTGTAATATGACTTTTCATCTGAACTTTCGCCTGGACTTGCCTGCGCCTCCTGAGTTTGGATTTGTGTACTAAACGCGCGAACAAAAAGGAAGTATTTGGACATAAATGATGGACTTTATCGAACAAAACAAACATTTATTGTGGAACTGGGATCCCTGGAAGTGCATTCTGATGAAGATCATCAAAGGTAAGTGAATATTTCTAATGCCATTTCTGACTTCTGTTGACTCCACATCATGGCATGTACCTGTATGGCTTGTTTTTGTGTCTGAGCGCCGTACTCAGATTATTGCATGGTGTGCTTTTTCCGTAAAGTTTTTTTGAAATCTGACACAGCGGTTGCATTAAGGAGAAGTTTATCTAAAGTTCCATGTAAAACACGTATCTTTTATCAATGTTTATGAGTATTTCTGTAAATTGATGTGGCTTGGATTTGGAGGCAAAACATTACGCGCCAATGTAAACTAAGATTTTTGGATATAAATATGAACTTTATCGAACAAAACATACATGTATTGTGTAACATGAAGTCCTATAAGTGTCATCTGATGAAGATCAAAGGTTAGTGATTAATTTTCTCTATTTCTGCTTTTTGTGACTCCTCTCTTTGGCTGGAAAAATGGCTGTGTTTTTCTGTGACTAGGTACTGACCTAACATAATCAGATGGTGTGCTTTTGTCGTAAAGCCTTTTTGAAAATCGGACACTGTGGTGGGATTAACAAGATTACCTTTAAAATGGTGAAAAATACTTATATGTTTGAGGAATTTTAATTATGAGATTTCTGTTTGAATTTGGCGCCCTGCACTTTCACTGACTGTTGTCAAGTCGATCCCGTTAACGGGATCTCAGCCGATCTCAGCCGTAAGAAGTTAATGGCTTGAATATGCCTTCAATTGATACAGACTCCCATGACTGTCTAGAAGAATAATCTACACCTGAGGAGATTGCAACAGCAGTGTCCGCAATGAAAAGTGATAAATCACCGGGTCCGGATGGTTTTCCAACTGAATTTTACAGGACGTTTTCTAGGCGGGTTTGCACATTCTTGTCTCAATTATTTGCAGAGTGCCTTAATACCTCAAAGCTACCGCCTAGTCTTTATCAGGCTTCAATTTCATTACTATTAAAGAAAAACAAAGACCCACTGGAATGTGGATCCTATCGCCCAATCTCGCTTTTTAAAACCTTCTCAATAGGGGGTGCTGTTTGCACTTTGTAAAAATTTCGTTCCCAAATTAAACTGCCCCGTACTCAATTCTTGCTCGTACAATATGCATATTATTATTAATATTGGATAGAAAACACTCTCTAGTTTCTAAAACCGTTTGAATTATATCTGTGAGTAAAACAGAACTCGAGTTGGAGCAATCTTCCTGTCAGCAAGTGAGAAATCTGAAATGAGCCAGGCTGTTCTAAGTTAGTTTATTAATTTGCAAGTCTTCTATTGGTTGAGATGCACTGCATACGCCTTCCCCTAGATGTCAGCAAATAGTGAGAATTGGAATTGAGTTGCTAGGCAGATCTGAGGCCATATAAATGGACTGGGTACGTGGGGTCCAGTCTTTCCTTCGTTCGCCATGACGCAAGACAGACCTCAGGATGGCGTTCTAGAAAGCTCCCGTTATAGCCCTTAGATATATCCGGCTCTGATTGTATTCGATATAGGTGTTAAAGACATCATAATGTTGTTATTTTAAACCAAGTTATATCAGTTTATATCAGTATATTGCGATTTTCTGTATTTTATTTGTGCTGCGTTATGGTGAATTGGACACGTCTTCGCCACACGCCTAATGTTTACTGCTAATTCCAAAGTTGAAGGCGACAATCTACAACCGAGCAACGATTCTTTTGGACAAAGGACAACTTGCCCAAGATTCTGATGGGAGCTCATCAAAAAGTAAGAAGTATTTATGATGTTAATTCGTTGTTCTGTTCGAAAATGTTAAACTACTGTTCCGCCATTAATTTCGGTGCGGTCTCGCTTTAACGCACGCTGTATGTCGTAGTAACGTTAATTTTAAAAATCTAACAGCGGTTGCATTAAGAACTAATGTATCTTTCATTTGCTGTCCAACCTGTATTTTTTAGTCAAGTTTATGATTAGATTAGGTGCCTCTCCCAAGATTTCTCCCGACATATTGTTGGCAGCTTGGCTACTATTCTCATTGTATAACCACGATTTGTGCCGCTAAATATGCACATTTTCAAACAAACTCTATATGTATTGTGTAATATGATGTTATAGGACTGTCATCTGAAGAAGTTTGAGAAGGTTAGTGAAAAAATTAATATCTTTTGCTGGTTTATTCATTATCGCTATTGTTGGCTTGAATCAATGCTGTTGTGTGGTTGGCTATTGTAGTAAGCTAATATAATGCTACATTGTGTTTTCCCTGTAAAACACTTACAAAATCTGAAATATTGGCTGGATTCACAAGATCTTTGTCTTTCATTTGCTGTACGCTGTGTATTTTTAAGAAATGTTTTATGATGAGTATTTAGGTAATTCACGTTGGTCTCTGTAGTTATTCTAGTTGCTTTGGTGAGAGTTGTGATGGTGGCTGCAATGGTAAACTATGATTTATACCTGAAATATGCACATTTTTCTAACAAAACATATGCTATACAATAAATATGTTATCAGACTGTCATCTTATGAAGTTGTTTCTTGGTTAGTGACTATTTATATCTTTATTTGGTCGAAATTGTGATAGCTACCTATGCAGGAAAAAAATGGTGGAGAAAAAAAAGTTGTGTCTTTTGCTATCGTGGTTAGCTAATAGAAATACATAGTGTCTTCCCTGTAAAACATTTTAAAAATCAGAAATGATGGCTGGATTCACAAGATGTGTATCTTTCATCTGGTGTCTTGGACTTGTGATTTAATGATATTTAGATGCTAGTATTTACTTGTGACGCTATGCTAGGCTATGCTAGTCAGCTTTTTTACTGATGGGGGTGCTCCCGGATCCGGGATTGTGACCAAGTAGAAGTTAACTGTGATAACAAAATCCTAGCCAAGCTTTTAGCCATCCGTATGGAAGGCTCGCTGCACCAAGTAATACACTCTGACCAGACTGGCTTTGTGAGAAATAGGCACTTGTTTTTCAATATTAGACACCTTATGAATATACTGTACTCCCCAGCGTCGGGGGACCCGGAGGTGGTGGTCTCACTTGATGCGGAAAAAGCTTTTGACCGTATTGAGTGGGACTACCTAACAGCTGCCCTTTATAGATTTGGCTTAGGCCCCAAATTCATTGCATGGATAAAGATTTTTTATTTTTCTCCCATGGCTTCGGTACGGACTAACAACTTGTCCTCTGACTATTTTCCCTTGCAGCGCGGATCCAGACAGGGTTGTCCACTCTCCCCCTTTTTGTTTGCTCTGGCAATCGAGCCTCTCGCCATTGCACTATGATCTAATGATGCCATTCATGGTATAATCAGGACGGGCTTAGAGCAGAAAGTCTCGCTATATGCTGACGACCTCCTTTTGTTTATCTCCAACCCTTATACCTCATTACCATGTGCCTTATCTGTTCTTAAAAAGTTTGGATCAATCTCAGGGTACAAGCTGAATCTAGGCAAGAGTGAACTTTTTCCTGTAAATAAGGCTGCTTTAAAGTCCTCTTTTGCAAGTTTTCAGTTTAGGATTGTCCAGGATCACTTCACCTACTTGGGAGTAAAAGTGACAAGGAAATATTCAAATTTGTTTCAGGAAAACTGTTGCTCTAGCAGACAGTTTGAAACTATCTTTTACTTTTTGGAATTCGCTACCTCTTTCTCTTATTGGAAGGATTAATGTCATTAAAATGAATGTGTTGCCCAAATGTTTATATTTATTTCAAAGTTTACCCATTTTTATTCCAAAATCTTTTTTTAATTCACTGGATCAAACATTCATGTATTTTATTTGGGATGGCAAGATACCATGGATTGGTAGAAGACATTTACAGAATCCCAAGGAACTGGGTGGTTTAGCTCTACCAAATTTTCAGACATACTATTGGGCTGCAAATTTCAGAGCACTTTTGTACTGGCTGCAGACTGATTACTCTGGGTCCAGATGGAGTCTGAATCATGTAAACCTACAGCACTTTCTTCTGTGTTGTGCTCATCTCTCCCAGTGCCCCTAGGCAAAAGGTGTGTCAACCCAATTGTAAAGCAGTCAGTTCCGTTTAGCCTTTAGCCTCCAAGGCTTTTCTCAATCAGACCCAATCAATCAGAACATATTATTTCCTCCATCTTTGAATGATGGGGCTTTTGCCATCTGGCACTCACTAGGCCTCTCCTCACTAGCCCAATTATTCTTTGACACATTTGCATCTTTTGCTCAGCTACAGGAAAAGTTCCACCTCCCCCAATCCCACTTTTTCCACTATCTCCAGACTAGGAACTTTGTCAGAGCTAACACACCTGAATTTCCCCATAGGCCTGCGAATACAGCTATAGAGAGCATCTTTGAGCTGAACAAGCTTCCTAGGGGTGCAATTTCAGATGTATATGCAATCATTAATGACTTACAGAACCTTTCTTTGGTGCCTTTAAAGACTCGATGAGAAAAGGATTTGGGGTAGGAACTTGGGGAAGACACCTGGGAATCTGTGCTGCACAGGGTGCATTCGTCCTCTTTTAGCACTACACAGCATCATTCAATTCAAGGTGGTTCACCGTATCCACCGGTCCGGGGCCAAACTTGGAAGAATATTCTCAGATTTTGATCCTACCCGTGTCAGATGTAAAATGGAACCAGCCACACTGTTGCATATATTTTGGGGCTGTCAAACTTTCCGGTTTCTGGGAATTAATATTTAAATGTTTCTCTGATATATATGGACACTGTTATAGATCCGTCTCCCCTCACAGCCCTTTTTGGTGTACTGCCCATAGGTACCCCCCTGTCAAGAATCCAGTTGGACACTGTTGCTTATACAACTCTTTTAGCTAGACGGCTAATACTACAGAACTGGAAGATGGCAGCTCCCCCATCTTATAAATATTGGGTGAGAGATGTGATGTGTTCTCTGAAACTAGAAAAAATGTAATTCAATACACGTAGGAACCCCAAACTGTTTTATGAGGCTTGGGCTCCATTCCGGTCTTACTTTAAACAGTCCATCCTCTGATGGCATTCATATTAAAACAAAAATAAGTCTGTATTTGACTCCCCTGTGACTTAAGGGTTGAATGAGCATTTCTTCGTGGTTTTTTTCGGGGGGGGGGGGGCATTAAGGTTGATGTGCTTATTGACTGTGCCCTGCGGATGCCTTGTTCGGTGTGGCAAAGAAGGGGGTCGAGTGATAAATGGCAGATATGTGAGAGCAGAACTAATAAATGGGCTCTGCCCGATCACTAAAATGGCCACCCCGATCAGAACTACAGATCACAAAATGGCCGACTGCCAAAACTACAAGTCCCAGAAGCAAGGGGAACCCACAGAAGGTGGGGCCGACACACAGATAAAGGGTCAAGGAAAACCAGGAAGAGGAAGTGAGGGCTGGAAGGATCTGTGAACCATAGAGAAAGAGACAATAGATATCGTCTGGATTTACTGTGTATGAGCTGGACTGTTTTGGACTTACCTGTTGGCGTTTGGACCTGGACCTACTGAGAACCCGATTCGTGTACCGAACCCTGCTATCCTTGACCTTGCCTACGACCTGGGTGGACCAGGACGGAGAGACAAACACACAGGTACTGTCCTGTTCGAAAGAACTCTCATTCTGGGGTAATTTGGTGACAGTTTCCCACTTAATTTGTGACAAATGCTCATAACCTTGAAGAGGTTTGCCACAAGTGGTGGAGAATGTGGGCATATGGACTAACCATTCCGCTGGTTAGGTAAAAAAATAAATAAATAATAAAAAAAAATCAGTTAGCACTCCAAAGGGGAGTCAGGTTTTTTTTTGTGGCTTTGTTTGGTTAGGACAGTTTCTCAGGAAAATGAGTATGGAGGGAGCCATACAAGCCCTGTTACAAGCGGCGGCCACCCAACAAGAGGCAACTAGAGCTCAACAAATAGCTCATCAGGATGCAATGCGAATGTACCAGGACACGTTACAGGTCCAGCACCGCACCAACCAGCTGCTCAGAGAAGAACAAGAGAGAAACACCCAGGAGTTAAGAGAAGGCCTAAAGGGGCTAGCGGACCAAATTGGGGCTCAATTACCAGCTGCAAATACCCAGAGGCGGGCCAATCATTTTCTTCAAAAAATGACAGCACAGGATGATGTGGAAGCATATCTTACCACCTTTGAAAGGACTGCAGAGAGGGAGAAGTGGCCGAAAGAAGAATGGGCAGGGCTTCTGGCACCATACCTGGCAGGGGACGCTCAAAAAGCGTATTTCGACCTGGAGTTGACAGATGCACAGGATTACGATAAACTGAAGGGAAAGAGGTTGAAGCACTGCTGGATTCCGGCAGTATGCTAACCCTGGTCGTTGCAAACCTAGTGCCAACTCATAAACTGGATACAAGTCAGGATATCAGTGTTACCTGCATTCATGGGGATACCCGTCTGTACCCCACAGCCTTAGTGAGCATACAAACAGAGGACGATCTGCTGAATTGTGAGGTCGGCGTGGTCCCAAAGATGCCATATGATGTAATATTGGGTAGACACTTTCCTAACTTTGCGAAGTTAGGCCAAAAGAATGGCATATTTGAGAAGCCAACAACCCTGACCAAGCAGGAAGAGGCATGGGGCCTTCAACCAAAACCAAGAAAAGAGGTCTCCCAGGGGCCAACCTCACAGGTGCTAGTAGGGGAGGATGAGGATGAAGTGGCAAACCTCGTTGACAACGAACAGCCTGGTACTACTGGGGCTGGGGTCGATCTGAATCCAGAGGATGACAATCTAGAACCAGCAGACCTGGCAGGGTCTTTGACTAATTTCGGGACGGCCCAAAACCAGGATCCAACCCTGCAGCAAGCCAGAGCAGACGTGCAGGTCGTCGATGGTACTCCCATAAATGATGGGATGAGGCCTAATAGTTTTCCCCACTTTATTATGAAAAAAGGTTTGGTGTACAGAGTCTCAAAAATAGGGGTTGATGTGGTTGAACAGTTGTTGGTCCCCACCCGGTACCGGAGGACAGTACTGGATCTAGCTCATGGGCACATTCTGGGTGGACACCTTGGTATCGATAAAACCCGAGACCGGATTGTAAGGAGGTTTTACTGGCCAGGAATTCAGGCTGAAGTGGCTCGGCATTGTGGAGAGTGCCCGGAGTGCCAGTTAACAGCTCCCCGACCAGCTGTTAGAAGCCCGTTAGTGCCACTCCCCATAATCGAAACGCCATTTGAGAGGATAGCGATGGATATAGTGGGCCCACTACCCAAGTCCGCCAGAGGACACCAATACATTCTCGTCATTCTAGATTATGCCACTCGCTACCCAGAAGCCATTCCCCTTCGGACGATGACTTCCAAAAATATTGCCAAGGAATTAGTGCTCTTGTTCACCAGGGTAGGGGTTCCAAAGGAGATCCTTACTGACCAGGGGACCACCTTTATGTCCCACCTTATGGCGGACCTTTGTAAATTGTGGCAGGTGAAACAGTTGAGGACATCGGTTTACCATCCTCAGACGGACGGGCTGGTTGAGAGATTCAACAGGACCCTGAAGTCAATGCTCAGGAAGGTAATCGATAAGGATGGGAAAAACTGGGATTGCATGTTGCCGTATCTGATGTTTGCCATTAGAGAGGTTCCTCAAGCCTCACTGGGGTTTTCTCCCTTTGAGCTGGTATATGGGAGGCACCCCCGGGGAATCTTAGACATCGCCCGGGAAACCTGGGAGCACCAATCCACCCCGTATACTAGTGTCATAGAGCACGTCACGGCAATGCAAGACAGGATAGCCACAGTCATGCCCATCGTCCGAGAGCACATGAGACAAGCACAAGAGCACCAGCGGCACACTTATAACCGGCAGGCTACCCTGAGGGAATTTCAACCGGGAGATAAGGTGTTAGTGCTGATCCCCACGGTAGAGTGCAAACTACTAGCCACATGGAAAGGACCATATGAAGTACTGGAGAGAATAGGAGAAGTGAATTATCGGATCCGACAGCCAGGTCGACGGCCACAGGAACAGATCTATCACATAAACCTGTTAAAAGCATGGAGAGAGAGAAACACTAATGGTCACATACCCTACACACACTCAGGGGGCAGCCGAAGTAAATATTTCACCTACTCTGTCCCCAGCACAAGTACAGGAAGTAAAGACCCTGATCCAGAAAAACAGAGATGTGTTTTCAGAGGTACCCGGCCGAACTGAGGTTACGGCTCACGATATCGTTTCCCTACCAGGGAGAAAAGTGAGCATGAGGCCATATCGGGTACCCGAGGCTCGACAGGCCGCGATTAGAGCAGAGACAGAGAAAATGTTGACAGCTGGAGTGATCGAGGAGTCACATAGTGAGTGGTCTAGCCCAATTGTGATGGTCTCCAAGCCCGATGGGTCTTTGCGGTTCTGTAACGACTTTCGGAAGGTAAATGAAATCTCCAAGTTTGATGCCTACCCCATGCCCCGAGTAGACGAACTACTGGAGAAAGTTGGTAAAGCTCGGTACATTACGACCCTGGACCTGACAAAAGGGTACTGGCAAATTCCTCTGACCCCCAGGGCCAAAGAAAAGACAGCCTTTGCAACCCCTGACGGTTTGTTTCAATACACCGTCATGCCATTCGGCTTACACGGGGCCCCAGCCACCTTTCAACGGGGTCCTAAAACCGCACCAGGCATACGCCGCAGCTTATTTAGATGACGTGGGAATCTACAGCCCTGATTGGGAATCCCACTTACCCCGGGTACAGGCGGTGTTAGACGCCCTTAGAAAGGCAAGGCTCACGGCGAACCCTGCCAAGTGTTATGTGGGGTTAGGGGAAACAGAGTATCTGGGATACACCGTGGGAAGAGGGTTAATCAAACCCCAACAGAAGAAGGTGGAGGCAATTAGAGAATGGCCGAAACCAGTAAATAAGAAGCAAGTTCGAGCGTTCCTAGGGCTGACTGGTTACTACCGGAAGTTCATCCCAAGTTATGCCACAGTGGCCGCCCCACTCACCGACATGACTAGAGCCAGAGGGCCAAACATGGTCAAATGGGATGAAAGGGCCACCAAAGCATTTAGGACATTACAGGAGGCTCTCTGCTGTAATCCAGTGCTGGTGGTACCAGACTTTGAGAAAGAGTTTGTGGTTCAGACGGATGCCTCAGAGGTCGGCTTGGGAGCAGTGCTATCCCAAGAGGTAGAAGGGGTGGAACACCCCATCCTGTTTTTAAGCAGGAAGCTGGAACCACGGGAAACCAACTACGCGGTCGTTGAGAAAGAGGCGCTGGCAGTAAAGTGGGCTCTAGAAAGCCTAAAATACTACCTGCTGGGGCGCCACTTCACCCTCATCAGTGACCATGCCCCACTCACCTGGATGCATAGGGCTAAAGAGAAGAACGCTCGGGTGATGCGGTGGTTTTTGAGTCTCCAACCGTTTCACTTTGACTTGAAACACAAAGCAGGGAAGGAAATGGGAAATGTGGATGGGTTATCCCGCATGCACGCATATTTTGCTGCGGTAGCCCGACCTAGGGGGTCGGATCTAGGGGGGGAGATATGTGGCAAAGAAGGGGGTCGAGTGATAAATGGCAGATATGTGAGAGCAGAACTAATAAATGGGCTCTGCCCGATCACTAAAATGGCCACCCCGATCAGAACTACAGATCACAAAATGGCCGACTGCCAAAACTACAAGTCCCAGAAGCAAGGGGAACCCACAGAAGGTGGAGCCGACACACAGATAAAGGGTCAAGGAAAACCAGGAAGAGGAAGTGAGGGCTGGAAGGATCTGTGAACCATAGAGAAAGAGACAATAGATATCGGCTGGATTTACTGTGTATGAGCTGGACTGTTTTGGACTTACCTGTTGGCGTTTGGACCTGGACCTACTGAGAACCCGATTCGTGTACCGAACCCTGCTATCCTTGAACTTGCCTACGACCTGGGTGGACCAGGACGGAGAGACAAACACACAGGTACTGTCCTGTTCGAAAGAACTCTCATTCTGGGGTAATTTGGTGACAGTTTCCCACTTAATTTGTGACAAATGCTCATAACCTTGAAGAGGTTTGCCACAGTTCGGTCAGAGACTAACATGTGAGCTAGTTTTGCCCTGGTTTTTTTTGGGGGGGGGGGGGGTACATTTTCTTCACGCTTACATAAAAAAATTAAAAACATTTTTTTAAAGCATTGTAAAGTTATTTTTTTGGCCCAGTGGATGGTCGGTCTGTGGCCATGACTGAGTGGTTGCATTTCTCCACCCCTATCCCTTGACTGTTTACAGGAACAATGGTGAGGTGTTTTCTCTGTCCCTGTACTACAGATTGCCCTTTAACCTTTGTAGCCTTCTGCCTGGTGTGTTTAACTTGTCTAAAGTACTGTATCTTTAAAGCTAATTATTAGTATTTTTTTTAAATTGTATTTTTTCTAGTTGAGTATATTATTTATATTGTTTTGTCTTGTGTGTAAAACTGAATAAACAGAGTTTTCAAAAAAAAGAAATAATCACTGTAACAGGCGATGATTTGTAATCAGTTATGAGCTGGGCTGTAACAAAAGCTTGCACACACTCCTGCCTACCAGATATGGAGTTGTCCACCCTTTTTTGCTATTTTATTAGGATCCCCATTAGCTGTAGCAAAAGCAGCAGCTACTCTTCCTGGGGTGCACACAAAACATGACATAATACAGACATTAATAAACAACAGCTCAAGGACAGAACTACATAAAATCCCATTAAAAAAAATATGTAATAAAACGTACACGTAGCCTACATATCAATACATACACAAACTATCTAGGTCAAATAGGGGAGAGGCGTTGTGAGATGTTGTAAAAAAATAAATAAATGTAAACCAGGTTTGCTGTTAATTTGAGCAATATGAGATGGAACGGAGTTCCATGCAATAATGGCTCTACATAGTACTGTACGCTTTCTTGAATTTGTTCTGGATTTGGGGACTGTGAAAAGACCCCTGATGGCATGTCTATGCAAATAATTTGGGATTTTCAACACACTGTTTCTTATAAAAAGAAGTGATGCAGTCAGTCTCTCCACAATTCTTAGCCAAGCGAGACTGGCATGCATTGCATGTATATCAGCCCTGTCATTACTTTGCCCCAAGTCATTACTCGGCACAATGGGTACAACTGATGGTATTGATCTATAACGCATGCTCCACTCTTTAGTTGAAGTTGAACTTGTTGTCTTGTGCCAAAGTGGCAGCTGCTAAGGGAACAGTGGCAGACCAGACGACTGTAGCCAAGGTAGCACTGGTCCACACCTGTCGGGTGAGTAGTATTGGTTGGTACAGTATGTGCCTCCCTGCTGAAAAAAACAGCATAGACCAGCCTAAATTTCAAGCTGGTCTGTTCAGCATGGTCTAGTGGGTTACGCTGACGATGCTGGTGACAAAGTTGGTCTAGCTCAGGGATGGGCAACTGACCCTTTGTAAGCCTGCGGATCAATTTCCACAAAAATAAAAAATAAAACACCCCATTGGGTTCTCTCCACTTACTGTTGAGACTCAGAATGCACAATTTGAAATTTGGTTGTGCATCAAAAAAATATATATTGTTATGTCAGTCACTGACAGTCAATCAAGCAATTTTTTTTTTAGATTGATAAGTTAGTCTAGCTAGCCAGCTAAACTTGTAGTAATCATGGTCTAATTACACCCCCGGGGGCACCCCAAAGATTTTGTTAGTCACTCACTCAGATATGGTATCATATGTTAAACTGCAAACATTTCTTTCCACCCCATGGTAAAATGCCTAGAATTGTGCAGAAAAACTGCATAATGGAGGATGTATAGGCACGGCTTCCTTATTTAAAGGTTGGTTATGTGTGCATTTGTTTCATTCTGCTGGAGTTGACATCAAAGCAACTATAAATTGTTGAAATTCATATACAAATATTGAACGCATTTAATGAGACAATTAAAAGATGTGCAACATGAAAACATTGTCCCAATTACATTGTGTAATTTTATGGCGGTCCCTAACCAGCCCCAGAGACAGGCTATTGCGATCCAATGTCAAACCAACTTCACCATGGTTGCACATCAGCCAGCTGAAGCCAATTGGCAAATTAAGTTGGCTAGCTGGCTGAAGGAGAAGATCTGGTAAAATATGGTATGTTGCTAATATCATCTAGGTAGCTAGCCCCTTTGCAGAAAATGTGCCTATTCATGACAAAATCCAGTTTTTGGGGGGGGGGAAATAGGGCTTGGGTGGTGGACATGGAGTGGGAGTGTCTGTGGGAATGGTCACTGGTGCGGTCGCCAACCAAAATTTTAGAGGCCCTCCTGTTTGCCGTAGTGATAATCAATGGGGGCCCCATGCCATGACAAAAATACCCCCAAATGCATCATTTTGGGCAGACTTGTGCGTACTGTGATAGAAGTGCTTTAGATTCCTCTTTAGAAACACTGGCATAAAAGTTGGTCTAATTTACTCAAAAGTCTAATTATGGCAACAAAAAAACATTTTGGCTGGTAAAAAATCTGAGTGGCTGGAAGATGTTTAAATTATTATTATTTTATTTTTTAACTACCTGCCCCAGTGACTGGTGGACCAAAAATATAGATTCAGGCCCAATATACAGCGCATTCGGGAAGTATTCAGAGCCCTTGACCTTCTCCACATTTTGTTACTTTATTCCATTTTAGAATAAGACTGTAAAGTGTTTTTTCCCTTCAATCTACAAACAGTATCCCATAATGACAAAGCAAAAACAGGTTTGCAAGCGTTGCACAACTGTATTTGAGGAGTTTATTTCATTCTTCTCTGCAGTTCCTCTCCAAGTTGTAGAAACATCTTCAATGATGATCAATGGAAACAGGATGCACCTGAGCTCAATTTTGAGTCTCATAGCAAAAAGGGTCTGAATACTTATGTAAATAAGGTATGTTTTTTGTTTTTTTGAATACATTTGCTAAAATGTCTAAAAACCTGTTTTTGTTTTGTCATTATGGGCTATTGTGTGTAGATTGACGAGGAATTGTTTTTATTTTATTTAATCCATTTTAGAATAAGTCAAAGTCAAGGGTCTGAATACTTTCGGAATGCAATGTAGGTCCATTATCTTTTCTACACACTTTACATCTGGTTTTAGTCATTTACACTGAAAATATTAACAAAAAACAGCCCACCCAAGACTTTTGTATGCAGAAAAAACCCTGGATTGTAAATATCTGACTGCTACCACGATAGTAATATGTACAACACCAAAAGCATATAAATAAGCTAACAAAGTTAAATAGAATATGGAACTGTAGATGAAAATGTTTAATATATCTTCCGTTTTGGAACAAGGCAGCTAGTAGCTAGCTGGCAGCAAAGGTGTTGGCTAGAGATGAAGTCCAAGGGCTTGCGGGGATTTATCTACTTTGTTGACAATTAGCATTTTCAAAACAGTAAATAGAGCCGAATATATTGATGAATAAGATTGAAATCAGTTCCGTGTTTGACCGCTAGGTTTTATGACAACACAAGTACTCTATAGCTGACCCTGCTCATTCCTGAGCTTGAAATGTTGATCCTTTGCTCAGGACAAGGGCATTTCCTGGCAGAGAAACATGGAAATGAATTCTATGGAAAATTACAAAAACAAACCTTATCCCTTATAAATTTCACCTGAAGCTATTTTTTAGATCAAATAATACAAATGATATGTCCTTGCCAGACAAGGATTGTCCTGACTTTCATGAATCCCTGAAATGTATATGGCATTATAGATAAGTGTGCAAGTACTATTCAGGGCTCGACATTAACGCTTGTCCTCTTGTCCGGGACAATAAAATAAAAAATTGTCTGACAAGAGAAATAGATTTAAGTTGTCTGAATGGACAAGTAAAAAGAAAAATAATAATCACAAAATCAAACAATAACTCTGATCAGAATTGGATAAGAGGCCAACGCTGGAATAATATTAAAATCTATTTTTCATATACATAAATAAAAAAAGCCTACACGTCAAAGTGTAGGTCAGGGGTGTCAAACTCATTCCACGGAGGGCCTAGTGTCTGCAGGTTTTTGGTTTTTCCTTTCAATAAAGCCCTAGACAACCAGGTGTGGGGAGTTCCTAACTAATTAGTGATGTTAATTCATCAATCAAGTACAAGGGAGGAGCGAAAACCCGCAGACACTCGCCTCCCCCCTTTGTGTGTTTCTCTAATGGTAAAAAATATAGTAATGCATTTATTTTGTGTCATACATTGATGTAAAAATGGTGTTCAAGATTTTTGGATAAGTGACTTGGGTAAAAAAACACGACCCCAAAATTTCTGTCCTACTTGTCCTCCGGACAAGTGGCTAAAAAAATGTAGTCAAGCCCGGCTACTGATTTGACAAAACAAGATCCATCATGTTGACACGGTCCACCATCTATGACACGCAACAATCAGCTGCATTGACAATCAGTAGTGTGGATTTAATTGTGTGTGCAGTAAGATGAATTGCAGTACCTCCTGGAAGCCGTTGTACTGCTCACAGTTGGGGCAGTCCCAGCAGTTTCTGTTTCCATATGGGACCACTGAGTCCTGGTTGCAGAACCAGCAATTCACATTGACATGTGTGGGTTTCTTTCTGCATAGGGAAGAGAAGTGTTTAACTTTAGATACACTGTCTAAAGGTAACATTGCTGATCCAGGTAAAGAGCTAGATGCAGAGTTGTGGACTCGAGTCACACATTTGATGACTTGAGACTCAACTTGATAGAAATTAAAATGGCTTGGAGCGTCAAGACTCGGCCCTCGACTTGAGACTGATTACTTGAAATTCTGTCTAGGTTCTCCGTGCATTACTCTCCACCCAGCCAGAGACAGTAGACGCAGAACCGCCTTTACAAAAATAAGTTGGCTAGTGAAACGCACACTCGGCCCTCTGATTGGAGAGGTCGGGTAAGCTAGCAAACAGACTGCTGATTTGCTGTACTGCTATAGAATCGGGTGCAGCGCAAATGTCAATTTGTAGGGCGAAAGGATGGCCATAAATAGGAAGCTCCACAAACAAACTGGTGATCAATAATATAAACTGTTTATTTTGCAAACTCAACAGCAATGGAGCACCAAGCAACAATTACTAGCGTAGCCCTACTGGTCATTTAGCAGGCTATGTCAAAATTGTTGAAATGTATACATTTACTTATGAAGATTGCATTTGAAATTTGTTCAAATTAATTACTGTAGGCGTATCTCTCCACTTGTGATCGCCAAACTCCCGCCAGTGGAGGAGAGTGCTTTGTTTTCTTGTTGAAATGTTTGACATTGCTTTCACACATTTAAATGCATGTGGCAAATCTATATTCCATCTAAACCTATAATAATTGCTGGCGTTTCATCATTCCATCCACATACCTTGTCATGGCATTCTTGGTTCAATAGAAAACTGAATATCCAATATAAAACGTTCTAACTATTGAACCAAGCATGCCATGAAACAAACACTTTATTCAGATTTCAATCTTAAAACAAAAAAAGGATGTGGATTGTTCTCCAACCTCCCGATTTAGAATATACCATTTTCATGGCATGCTTGGTTCAATAGCTAGTATTGGTGAGCAAATGTCTCAAATTGAGACCGCACAGACAACCGGTAGAGTATGTTAAGTTTGAATGTAATTGTACGAAACCTTCTGGATTTTAAGGAACATTTACATGATTTTGCAGTCATTCGTTTGAGGCTGTAGATACTAGGGTTGAAACAGTACGTGTATTCGCATTGAACCGTTCGGTACAGGGTCCACGGTGCAGTACGCACTGTGAACCGAACATTACTTTAATCATATATTATAGCTAGGAAAATATATACATATATCATTGTAAAGAAAATATTGCATAAACCAATGGCGTGTAAATTAACATGGGAAAACTATCAACATAGTAATTAGGTTGTATTAAAAAAAATTGTAAAGAGTTGTTTCGTCTCGTAGCTGTATGCAACTCCGCTCATTAGTTATTTCACTCCAGCGAGAACAGAGCTGAGAGACCGTCGTAGCAGCAATTAGCTGATGAAGGAATTAGCAGTTAGCTAAATGCAAAGGAGCAACATGGCAAGCCAGAACTAGAAGAGGCCCTGGTATCATTCAGGTCTGCCGTCTGGGAACATTTCGGTTTCCCTGTAAACTATAACGGGGATTGCCAGCGAGTGGTGGATAACATTTCTACAACATGTAGGCTCTGTTCATTGCCGATAGACTATTTGAGTGGCAATACGAGTTACATGACAACTCATTTGCACTGACATCACCCCAAAGTGCCAATCGGTGGGACTACGCAAAAAAAATCTCCCGGCAACCACCTCTCCCCACAGCCTTCAGGCAACAATATGCGGCTGACTACAGTAGGGCTAAAAAAAATCTACGCAGGATGGCAAAATTCATAGCGGCAAATATGAGACCTTTCTCTGTAGTAGAATGCGGGGTTCAGAAATATGTTTAAACATGTTTAAAATAAAGAACAACTTGAGAGCGAGTTGTCAGAAACGCTGTCTGTTTCTCTACCAGACAGTTGGACTACTTGATCTACAGAGCGGATTCGACCATATTAATGACCTATGGCTCGTAATTCTGTGTATTATGTTATAATTAAGTCTATGATTTGATAGAGCAGTCTGACTGCGCGGTGGTAGGCAGCAGCACGCTCGTAAGCATTCATTCAAACAGCACTTTCGTGCGCTTGCCAGCAGCTCTTCGCAATGCTTCAAGCATTGCACTGTTTATGACTTCAAGCCTATCAACTCCCGAGATTAAGCTGGTGTAACCGATGTGAAATGGCTAGCTAGTTAGCGGGGTGCGCACTAATAGCGTTTCAAACGTCACTCGCTCTGAGACTTGGAGTAGTTGTTCCCCTTGCTCTGCATGGGTAACGCTGCTTCGAGGGTGGCTGTTGTCGATGTGTTCCTGGTTCGAGCCCAGGTAGGAGCGAGGAGAGGGCTATACTGTTACACTGGTAATACTAAAGTGCCTATAAGAACATCCAATAGTCAAAGGTATATGAAATACAAATCGTATAGAGAAATAGTCCTATAATTCCTATAATAACTACAACCTAAAACTTCTTACCTGAGAATATTGAAGACTCATGTTAAAAGGAACCATCACCTTTCATATGTTCTCATGTTCTGAGCAAGGAACTTAAACGTTCGCTTTCTTACATGGCACATATTGCACTTTTACTTTCTTCTCCAACACTGTTTTTGCATTATTTAAACCAAATTGAACATGTTTCATTATTTATTTGAGGCTAAATTGATTTTATTGATGTATTATATTAAGATAAAATAAGTGTTCATGGTGGAAGACCAAAGAGTTAATATACCCTCATGTTGCCATGTTAGAAAGGCGCTACCTGGCTGTGCCTGGGACCTCTGTCCCAAGAGAGAGGTTATTCTCCACAGCGGCTGCCATTGTCACAGCAAGCCGATGTGTGCTCACTGCAGATAATGTGGATACCCTAATCTTAAAGAAAAACTTGAAAATCGGATTATTATTTTTTTCTTCAAGGCACTGCAATGTGACTTAATTTTAAACCGTAACACCACTGTATCGTACCGAACCGTGAGTTTTGTGAACCGTTTCACCACTAGTAGATACCAATTGATTGTATTATAGCCTAATTAAATCAGACTAAGTTATGGCTAGCTTACTACCCGGTGTTAAAATAAATGAAACGTGATACATTCGAAGCGGACATCCTGTAGTGTAATGTTACTAATGTACTAGTCAAAAGGCGCGCGCGGGGGCCCACTCGCCACGAACAATGTTAGTTAGCTAGCAGCTATCTAGTTGGCTCATTACCAGTTGACAGGCGATTTGCAGGAATATTATTTGGTCATAGGATCTTATATTAATCGTTTTAGATGGCTGCAACTAATGTTAGTAGTGTATGATTACGTGTTAGTTGGCTCATTAGCTGCGTGAAATATGATAAGCAAACATGACAGACTAGTTTACTGCATACCTTGTTGCAATTTTGTAAATCAGAGCTCCCCCAGCCATAAAGACCGTTGCTCCGGCTCCTCCGTACATGAATTGAGGATATTCCAAGATCAGCTGGTTGAACGCCTCCATTTATTCCCAGTGTTTGGCAGTTATCTAAAACAGAAGTGTATGGCAGCTAGTGTTTATATTTCTAGACATGTATCGAGCATGCACGAGGCAAACTCCGAATTGACCTCTTTCAGAGAGGAAAGAAGCCCCGCCTCTTCTTCGTCTTCTTCTTTGGGATTGGCTTGGAGGTTCGCATCCAACGTTAAAGGTGCATAAACCGCCACCTACTGTACTGGAGTGTGAGGCCAGTCATTGCCTACCTACATTAAATTCTCTTCATTAATCCTGTTCCTCTAAGAACGTGGAATAGAGCTCTAGACAACACTTTCCTCCCCCCACTACACCACCCAAACCCCCTCTAGCCTCTCTAACCCTTTCACACAATCTCTCCCAATCTACATCATATATTTTAAATCAAATTAAACAGGAAGAACCAGTGACTTTTCCGGGATTCTTCCGGTGGCATGGAGGAGTACACCACATCAGTCACTGGCTTCATCAATAAGTGCATTAATGACGTCGTCCCCACAGTGACTGTACGTACATATATCAACCAGAAGCCATGGATTACAGGCAACATCCGCACTGAGCTAAAGGGTAGAGCTGCCGCTTTCAAGGAGCGGGACTCTAACCCGGAAGTTTATAAGAAACCCCGCTATGCCCTCCGACGAACCGTCAAACAGGCAAAGCGTCAATACAGGAATAAGATCAAATCGTACTACACCAACTCCGACACTCGTCGGATGTGACAGGGCTTGCAGACTACAAAGAGAAGCACAGCTGAGAGCTGCCCAGTGACACAAACCTACCAGACGAGCTAAATGACTTCAATGCTTGCTTCGAGGCAAGTAACACTGAAACATGCATAAAGGCATCAGCTGTCCCAGAAGACTGTGTGATCACGCTCTCCGCAGCCGATGTAAGACCTTTAAACAGGTCAACATTCACAGGGCCAGATGGATTACCAGGACATGTACTACGAGCATGCGCTGACCAACTGGCAAGTGTCTTCACTGACATTTTCAACCTCTCCCTGTCTGAGTCTGTAATACCAACATGTTTCAAGCAGACCACCACAGTCCCTGTGCCCAAGAACACTTAGCTAACCTGCCTAAATGACTACCGACCCGTAGCACTCACGTCTGTAGCCATGAAGTGCTTTGAAAGGCTGGTCATGGCTCACATCAACACCATTATCCAAGAAATCCTAGACCCACTCCAATTTGCATACCGCCCCAACAGATCCACAGATGAAGCAGCCTCTATTGCACTCCACACTGCCCTTACCCACCTGGCCAAAAAGGAACACCTACATGAGAATGCAGTAAGAATGCAGTAAGGTATGCAGTAAGAAATAAGGCTTGGCCCATAAGACCCTCACAAACTCTTACAGATTCTGTAGGGCTGTACCACCGCCTGGTACGGCAACTGCACCGCCCGCAACCGCAGGGCTCTCCAGAGGGAGGTGCAGTCTGCCCAATGCATCACCGGGGGCACGCTGTCTATCCTACAGTACACCTACAGCCCCCGACGTCACAGGAATGCCAAAAAGATCATCAAGGACATCAACTACCCGAACCACGGCCTGTTCACCCCGCTATCATCCAGAAGGCGAGGTCAGTACAGGTGCATCAAAGCTGGGACCGAGAGACTGAAAAACAGCTTCTATCTCAAGGCCATCAGACTGTTAAGTAGCCACCACTAGCCCGGCTACCAACTGGTTACACAACCCTGCACCTTAGAAGCTGTTGCCCTATGTACATACAGTAGACATGGAATCACTGGTCACTTTAATGATGGAACACTAGTCACTATAATAATGTTTACATACTGTTTTACTCATTTCATATGTATATACTGTATTTTAGTCAATGCCACTCTGACATTGCTCGTCCTAATATTTATATATTTTTTAATTCCATTCTTTTACTTTTAGATTTGTGTGCATTGTTGTGAACTGTTAGATACTACTGTACTGTTGGAGCTAGGAACACACAAGCATTTTGCTACACCCGCAATAACATCTGCTAAATATGTGAATGTGACCAATACAATTTGATTTGATTTTGTCTTAGTAGTTTGTGTGACTTGTCTGTCCACCGGAACCCTCCCAGTTATAGCTGTTGGGTTCGGGGACCTTGCCTAACCCGCAAGATCGGGAGACTGTATGTTTCGCTCTGGCGGACTTGCAGCTCCCCCCCGAGAGTGAGCTAGATAACGAGCTATGCAAAGTAGCTAGAATAACGAGAGGTGACCATTGCAGGACTAAGCACGGTTATAAACACACTTTCCCTTAAGTCCTGCCAACCTCCACCCCCACTTATTTTTCAAGAGATAATCTATAAACGTGACGTGAGTTACAGCCGACCCACACGTATAAAGCAAGAAATAAGATATAAACGTGTGTGAGGTAGAATGCCCTGCCCCTTCACTGTCTGGCAGTTTACACTGTTGGCTTAATTATTTTTCCTCATGGAAAAGCTACAACCATTTGTGTCTCCTCTCCTTCATTCAGATAGTGTATGAGACAAAGGCTGATACTGTAGGTCCGTAGTAATCTTAACTATTATACAGTATTGTGCAGTGTTTACTGCCGAGTGGAATCCACATTGAGAGTGTATTTAGCCGCTATCTCAGCATGTCATGACAAAGGCCAAGAGGGACCCATGGCTGGCTACACATTGCTCGCCAAATTTATGAAGTGAGTTCGACGTATGTGACCAGCAATGGCCCGCTCGGTGCCAAACTGAAACGTTGACGTGGTGCTGTCAGCGATTGCTAAGCCGCCCTCGAGTCCCTAGAGTTGATGACTTTGAAGCACCTATCCATGGCATTCCTGTTGGCTATTACCTCCACTAAGAGGGTGAATGCCTTTTCAGTGAGTACTGAATGGGTCCAAATAAGAGTGTCAACCTCTGTCTTAACCGTTCATTCTTATTTGACAGACGTGGACCGGCCCTTATATTTGTAGGTACTATCGAATCATTGTTGTCCCCCACCAATGAGGTCGGAACGGCTGTGCTGGGAGTTGCCTCCACTTCCCAGAGGGACATAGTAACTATGTCTGGCCCTTACCCAGTTCACTGATTAATCGGGTATTATGATATCATATTGGAGTGATCCAATATAGTGCTACATAACAAAGGTTACGTATGTAACCACAGTTTTGTGAGCTATTGGATCACTCCAATCCTCTTTGTTAGTTATCTACAGTGCCTCGAAAAGAACACGAGGTGGAAGTAGTGCCTGCTCGCGGAAAGATACCATATTGGAGTGATCCAATAGCTCCCATAACTGTGGTTATATACGTGATCTTTTGTCTTGGATGTGGTTTAATGTGGGTGTTTCTTGGGTGTGTCTTTGCCATTCAATCACAACAAACAAGGCCAGTAGCAAATATTGCTTATAACTAACCCAAACCCAAACCCTAACCCTAGACCAGAGCCTGTCGTTTCCAATGGAGGCAAATTAATCACAGTGGGCAGAACAACTAAGGTGTCACACCCTGATCTGTTTCGTCTTTGTGATTGTCTCCACCCCCACTTATATAACAAGAGATAATCTATAAACGTATTTATACCTGTGTTCTCTGTTTGTCTGTTGCCAGTTCGTTTTGTTCGTCAAGCCAACCAGCATTTTTCCCCTTGTTCCTGTCTTTTCTAAAGTTCCTGTTTTCCCGGTTTTGACCATTCTCCCTGCCCTGACCCTGAGACTGCCTGCCGTTCTGTACCTTTTGGACTCTGATCTGGATTACTGACCTCTGCCTGCCCTTGACCTGTTGTTTTGCCTGCCCCCTGTTCTAGTAATAAAGATTTGTTACTTCAACACTGTCTGCATCAGGGTATTCCCTGAAACGTGATACAAGGATGTGGGCAGAGCCAAGCACTTGCTATTGAGACCATATTGGTGCATTCTAGCATTTATTTGCATATTGATTTATTTTATATATTTTTGTTTATTTAACCTTTATTTAACTAGGCAAGTCAGTCAAGTCAGGCAATAAATTCTTATTTACAATGACGGCCTACCAAAAGGACTCCTGCGGGGACGGGGCTGAGTAAAATAAAAAGTGGGACAAAATACTCATCACGACAAGAGAGACACAACACTACATAAAGAGAGACCTCTTCCCATTCGGGAACGCCTACTCTTTGAAGTGCGCGTGTGCAACTCAATTCGCCCTCGCATTCCTTGTAAACAATGCAATTTCTTTTTAAATCGTTGGCAAAGGGTAAAGTCTACAAAACGCAATCCACTCTGTTTGTTATAGATTTTAGTTTTGGAAACAGAAAACTGTATGGAGATCAAATATTTAATCGATGAGAAAATTAGCAGAATGTTGGCCAAAATCGATCTCGCTCCATCTTCTCCCACTGCCGGCCACTGGGCTTTGTCTCATCACCATATTTGGTAGTGAGTGGAATCGCCAACCGGATGATTCACATTCATACATCCAGTAAAATATATCTGTCTCATTGTTCTATCTACGCCAGTAGTGAGTACAGCGAGATAAGCAAAGTTAGCTTTGCTACTGATATAACTCAATTTTGAAGTTGAGGACTTATCCCCACCTGACTGACTTGCCATCTCTCAAGATGTTGAGCTAATTCAGTTCTACAGTATGTGTAGGCTAAAGCCTGCGCTGACATTGTGTTTAGCCAAGCTGACAGCAGCTAGCTAGCATAGCTTGCTGATAACTGCAGCTGGCAGTCCTATCTACTGTAGCTGATATTTCTCTGTCAATTTTGGCAAGATAGCAGGAGCCAGTGTCAGGGATGTGTTTTTTAAGACACTCTTTCTACAACACCTTGCTACGAAAGTAGCATGCAACACCTTGCTATGAAAGTAGCATGCAACTTAGCTTCAACGTTTCATTGCGTCATGTAAATGGCGGCAGGTAGCCTAGTGGTTAGACCGTTAGGCCAGCAACCGAAAGGTTGCTTGATCAAACCCTCAAGCTGACAAGGTAAAAATCTGTCTTTCTGCCCCTGAACAAGGAAGTTAACCCCCTGTTCCTAGGCTGTCATTGTAAATAAGAATTTGTTCTTAACTGATTTGCCTAGTTAAATAAAGGTTAAATAAATATGTTACCGTGGAAAAGGTATCAAGTGTGAGTTGAATTCCCAGTCTTGAGTCAGCTCAGCTGTCCTACAACACAGTATTACATAACTGGCTAGTCTTGTCTTGTCTCGTCTCTCCTTATGTGCGCTGTTAGATCTTTCCCGTGGGACAAAGCCCAGAACTACTAATCTCCCTCCAACAGGTGAAGGCTACAACGTGGACTTTGCAAAAACATAGCCCAGCTTGTGTAGATACATTGACTAAAAATCGTTGTGTTCGTGCTACAAAGACAAAACGTTACGCTGTAAGTATCATATTGGTGTGCTTATAAAGACAGTTTTATGTTCTAAGTTGAATGTAGAGTACAACTTCAGCTGTCTTAACCACACACTAACATGCACAGCACTCTGGGTGAGGTTCTGTCTCCAGTGGGTGATGAAGTCCCTTCAATCTATAGTGTGTCATGTATTACAGGTTATAGACGGGTGCAGTCAGGTGGCAGGATGGGTAGAGTACATGACACTTCATCCTGGATGATAGTTTGCCTCAACCCATGGGTCCAGCAAGCATAGTTCAATAACAACAGGCAGATGTGAGATGCAGGAGGATGGCACTCTTCTCGTACCACTCTGTAGATTACTGCCTAATGACCAATTCAAAGCTTCAGGAGGAAGCATTGCACTGGTAAGTAGCCTACATAGTAATATGAGAAGAGGGCAACTGCTGAACTTATGTAGATACTCTAAACAGAGTGTTTTGATAACTTTCCAGTGTAACAGATCCATGTAGAATAAACCATACTATACACATAATACTGTGGAAGTTACACATAATACTGTGGAAGTAGTATTCTGCTAATAAAGAATGTGCAAATATGATACTTTCCTGTATGGTGTCCCGTATAAGACAGGAGTTCCCAGACATGTTTGAATAATACACAGGAATAAAAAATAAAAACTACCAGAGGCATACACTGCATTTTCAACACATTATCATCCACACCACCAATCCATTTCACTGCATTGCTCATCACACCAGTCTAACTACAGTAAATATTGCATAATGTTACATTTTTCGTTTTGAGTAGAAATATTCATATAATTGGTCTAAAATGCCTAAAGTCAAACACTTCACCAAATTTGTATGAATTAATTGCCATAATCTCTCTAGCTCATAAAAAAATGTCTCAGACTAAAGTAATAAGCTGAAAGGAAGTGAACAATGTTTTTATTTCTTCAGGAAATTACACTGTTATGAAAAGTGTAGTCATAATAAACTACTTTGTGTTACTGATGGTTCATGAAGGCTGCACAGACACATGATCAAAGGCAGTGAAATCACATTGCTAGAAATTGACAATGTGTATTCCCCTCCAGACTTGTGGGTTGATGGTTGTTGAACATTGAGTTGTCTTAAGTCCTCAAAGCAGTCAAACGGAAAAAATTCTGAAATGTAGAGAGAACATTAGAGCTGACCAAAGTCCATTTGAAATTGATATTGTAACTGAAAGCAGTGTTAATAAGATATTACCTATGTGTCACATGGAGGAACATTCATACAGGCCAGACTTTGTTTTGGGTCCTTCAACAGTGTACAGTTCGCAAATGGTGTCCCATCAAAGTATGCTTTAACCTTAATATGAAACCCTACTGTCTCACTGGCAAGGAAACAAATAAAAAGTTAGATTCACCTAATTTACATCTGACACAGCAAAACACAGCAGAGTGCATAGATTTCACACTGCACCGGATAATCCTGAATGTGCCACAGAGACCAAGCCATGCATAAATCATATGTAGCCTATTTATTAAGAGGCATAGGAGCAGATACACACAAACTACTTGGTTAATCAGGGAATAGTATATGTTATACAGTCTCCTTACTCATATTTGGACAGATCCGGTATGCACGTTCGTTCTCTGGTCCTTTTGGCTCCTTCTCCACAGGGGGGCTCACACTGACTCCACTCACTCCATTCACTCCACTTACCATCAACTAAACACAAGTGAAGCATTATGTGAGGAATATTACTTCTTAAGCTTACCATTTTCTTCCCAGTCTAAACAGTTCACATGTATATTATGAAAACATTTTGTGACGTTTTTGTTCATTTTGGGATTCGGCAGCATTAGGCTGTATTTTATCTGGCTGTTCACGCACACAATATATTTTTTTAGGCTTGTTGGAGTTTGGTAGCTGAAGTCTACGCCCCTTCATCTGTGATTGGTCAACAGTAGGGATTCTTCTATGAAGTATTTGTCATTCAACAACAAATGACTAGTTTTCATACACATTTTCTCATTTGAGAAATACTGCCCCAAACATCTTAGTTAAATGTCCAATTGCGAGACTAAGACCTCCTCTGCAAAAACGTCAAAATTAATTACAAATTTATTGAGTTATCTAGGATTAATTTGGACTATTTTCAGGAAGTGTACTTGTTGCTACGGCGTCTCAAGTGGGACAAACAGTAATACTGCCACTTTTGTCTTGTTTTTCAAGCGAAGGTATTTTAAGGGAGCATGCCTTGAACACAGAAGATCACTTCGCCTAGCTGAGTTCAGCAAGGAGCAAACCAAACCTATGCATGTGGATGCCTTTAGCCTACTGCATATGAAATGCATAATTTGTATAATCCAATTATCACTGCAAAAACATACAACACTTGGGCTGAATAAAATGTAATGAAAGAAAGCAAACAACACAGCTTAATAAATGGAAGCTAAAACTTGTTTAACTCACAGTCACATAACTTAATGTCATAGCAGGCCCTGTAGTCTGTAATCTTTCCTTCACACGTCTTCCCATCAAAACCTGTGTGTTCACACCATCTTTGCCGTCTTTGCTGTCCACCAATTTTTCGACAACGAATTTTTCCTCTATTAGATTTACATTCTTCCCATCTCCCCCACTGCGACCACTGACCATCCACTGTTGGACAAAGAAATAACTATTATCCTCATGGGAAGTCTTTCAGTTGTTAGGAGGACTAGACGGATACAATGTTTTCACTACAGAGTACCATATACAGTAATAGTATTACTGTAAAAGTGTATAATATTATTCTAATTACAGTGATGAAATAAACATCTAAACTGAACATCAGCTGTTGACGGCTATAATCCTTCTAAGAGAGGCAACATTTTATCAAATGGCTATTCTGCTAAAAACAATATTTGCTCAAATGTTAATAATTGATGAAATTGGCAGAGGAAATGGGTTCTCCTCTGGCTGTCAGTATTTACCTGGGCAATGGTTTTTGGTATTGCAGATTTTTTGGTCTTTATTGGATCCAAAGCAGGGCAGACCTCCATGTTTAGGGGCTGGGTTGTTACACTGTCTGAGCATTTCCTGAATCCCCACCCCACAGGTAATGGAGCAGGAGCTAGGGGGGCCCCACGGCCCCCAGTTACCATTCACTGTTGAGGATAAAGAGGGAGGTTGGTTTCACATACAGTATGAGTACATGCCATTGCTACATTCTGTGTATGTAAACAAGCAAACACTTTAGGGTAGCAGTCAGACCCTCAGAGGAAAATAAGATCGCTTTGCCATGCCACTTGCCAGGACAGAAAGGAAGCTCATCACAGGTCCTAGTGTTGCTCCCTAACCCAGGGCATTCGTCACCAGGAGGCACTGAGGACGGTGGTGGGTCGTTGCATGATCTGTTGCGCCGCTGTGTAGGTCTGGGTAAATTCTCCCCACCACAAGTGCCTGAGCATGGCTGCCAGCCGTCCCAGTTAGACCAACCACCATGAGCTACAGTCAAAAGAAGAGGAGAGCCGACTTACTCCTGGAAAGACATGCCAAACTTGTATCATGTATGGTGATGGTTACTACACGTGAAGGAATAGTGTGTATTGTCTAAATCCTGATGGTCTTTACTTGGACAGATGGAATCAACCACGCATGGTTCCTTCTCTTCACTTGGACCGTCACAGCTGCCTCCACATGTAGGTTTGGGTTCGGTGCATGTCCTCACTCTGTTTCTTACGCCCTTATTACAAGTCACTGAGCAGGGCTGCCACTGACCCCACTTACTCCATTGGCCTTGTTCTTAAAAATGTTAGGCAAGATCATCAAAAGAGGCCCAAAATACTTTGACTTCTGATATTTTTTAATTTATGTTCCCTGTCTGTTAGAGGGTATGTACCTGGACAACAGCTTGAATCAATGCAGACTTTGGTCTCTAATGCGAGTTTCTGAATCTCTGTACGGATAGTCGTCTGAGCACATTTTCCCTGTCCCTGGCATTCTCGTCGTCTCTGCGAAACTCCCTCCTTACAGGAGACAGAGCAGCGGCCCCAAGCAGTCCATTCAGACCATGAAGGTGGGCTACAGGTGTCAAAAAACACAACAAATCACATCCTGCACTGGGACATTGGATGTTCAAATCTGAAACTCATTGACACCAACCTGGTCTCAGAGCATTTTGTATTATTCTGTACTCACCCACAAGACTTGCATTTTCCGTCTGCTCCAATGTATCCGTAGTGAGGGTTAAGACAACAGTCATCCATTGTCACTTCTCCCAGTAGCCAGAGATCATCACAAATTCCAGAATCAAAGCTGCTGTAACAGTTCACCTCCTGTGATACTGGAAACATATACAGTTGAAGTCGGAAATTTACATACCTCAGCCAAATGCATTTAAACTCAGTTTTTCACAATTCCTGACATTTAATCCAAGTAAAAATTCCCTGTCTTAGGTCAGTTAGGATCACCACTTTATTTTAACAATCTGAAATGTCAGAATAGTAGTAGAGAGAATGATTTATTTCAGCTTTTATTTCTTTCATCACATTCCCAGTGGATCAGAAGTTTACATACACTCAATTAGTATTTGGTAGCATTGCCTTTAAAAATTGTTTAACTTGGGTCAAACATTTTGGGTAGCCTTCCACAAGCTTCCCACAATAAGTTGGGTGAATTTTGGCCCATTCCTCCTGACAGAGCTGGTGTAACTGAGTCAGGTTTGTAGGCCTCCTTGCTCGCACACGCTTTTTCAGTTCTGCCACAAATTTTCTATAGGATTGAGGTCAGGGCTTTGTGATGGCCACTCCAATACCTTGACTTTGTTGTCCTTAAGCCATTTTGCCACAACTATGCTTGGGGTCATTGTCCATTTGGAAGACCCATTTGCGACCAAGATTTAACTTGACTGATATCGTGAGATGTTGCTTCAATATATCCACATAATTTTTCTACCTCGTGATGCCATCTATTTTGTGAAGTGCACCAGTCCCTCCTGCAGCAAAGCACCCCCACAACATGATGCTGCCACCCCCGTGCTTCACGGTTGGGATGGTGTTCTTCAGCTTGCAAGCCTCCCCCTTTTTCCTCCAAATATAACGATGGTCATTGTGGCCAAGCAGTTCTGTTTTTGTTTCATCAGACCAGAGGACTTTCCTCCCAAAAGTACGATCTTTGTCCCCATGTTCAGTTGCAAATCGTAGTCTGGCTTTTTTATGGCAGTTTTGGAGCAGTGGCTTCTTCCTTACTGAGCAGCCTTCCAGGTTATGTCAATATAGGACTCGTTTTACTGTGGATATAGATACTTTTGTACCTGTTTCCTACAGCATCTTCACAAGGTCCTTTGCTGTTGTTCTGAGATTGATTTGCACTTTTCGCACCAAAGTACGTTCATCTCTAGGAGACAGAACGCATCTCCTTCCTGAGCGGTATGACGGCTGCGTGGTCCCATGGTGTTTATATTTGCGTACTATTGTTTGTACAGATGAACGTGGTACCTTCAGGCGTTTGGAAATTGCTCCCGAGGATGAACCAGACTTGTGGAGGTCTACAATTTATTTTCTGAGGTTTTGACTAATTTCTTCTGATTTTCCCATGATGTCAAGCAAAGAGACACTGAGTTTGAAGGTAGGCCTTGTAATATATCCACAGGTACACCTCCAATTGACTCAAATTTTGTCAATTAGCCCTTCAGAAGCTTCTAAAGCCATGACAACATTTTCTGGAATTTTCCAAGTTGTTTAAAGGCACAGTCAACTTAGTGTACGTAAACTTCTGACCCACTGGAATTGTGATACAGTGAAATAATCTGTCTGTAAACAATTGTTGGCAAAATGACTTGTCATGCACAAAGTAGATGTCCTAACCGACTTGCCAAAACTATAGTTTGTTAACAAGACATTTGTGGAGTGGTTGAAAAACGAGTTTTAATGACTCCAACCTAAGTGTATATTAACTTCCGACTTCAACTGTAGAACATTCATAGATTCTAATCAATGCTTCAATCATTTTTCTAGTATTTCACCATATGTATTTTTTACTGAACCTTTAGTTTATCAGGGAGTCATACTGACACCAAGGTGTCTTTGACAGATCAAATCAAACTTTATTTGCCACGTGCTGAGTTACAGAAAATACACACATCAAAAAAAATGCAAGCAAAGAGAAAAACATGGTCATGATTAAGGTCAGTAATTTAAGAACATTTAGAAGATTGTTCCACAGATAAGGTGTAAGAAAGGTAAATCAGATTTTTGTTAACTCAACGACCGAAGGAATTTCCAGAGTTAGCCATCCCTTAGACCGGGTAAGTCTAAAGTTTAGTAATGATGTTAGTTAGTCAAGTTTTTGTAAACGGGCTTCATACATGAAAACATAGCGATGTATCAACCTACGTGACATCAACGAGGGCCAAGCAAATTTCAGGTAGAGAATGCAGGGATGAGTACCGAAACTGTCGCCCGTAATAAAGTGCCCTTGATAAACTGCATCTAACGGCTTTAATAAAGTGGGAGTTGCATTTATACATATGATGTCGTCATAGTCTAGGACTAATAAGAATGTCAACTAAATAATCTGCCTTTTACTTCTACTATTTTGCAAAAGGCATGACCTATTTCTACAGAATACATATTTACTCTCAGCTTCTTAAGTAACTCATCATTATGCATTTTAAAAGACAGCTTTTCATCTATCCAGATGCCCAGATATTTGTAATCAGGGACACGATCAATATAGACACCATCCAAAGTACATATGTACATATTAATTATTTGTATGAGCTCTAGACAACAACAGACTTAGTTTTACCTGTATTCAATATTAATTTCAGGTCAATAAAGTTTTTCTGTAAAACAGTGAAGGTAGACTGTTGGAGTGAAGGTAGTTAATGACGACCCGTCATTAAGGGCAGGTGGGGCAGAGCCCAACCTGTTTGAGCCCCACCTGTTTAGCTACAAAATAAATATATTTATTTATTCCTCCCTGTGTTGCATGTTATTTTGGCATTTAGACGGTGGCTTGCGAAAGTATTCACCCCATTTGGCATTTTTCCTATTTTGTTGCCTTACAACCTGGAATTAAAATAGATTTTGGGGGTTTGTATCTTTTGATTTACACAACCTGACTACCACTTTGAAGATGCAAAGGCCATTCCAAGACATGTAAATGTTTCCCCTTAAACCACTCGAGTGTTGCTTTAGCAGTATGCTTAGGGTCATTGTCCTGCTGGAAGGTGAACCTCCGTCCCAGTCTCAAATCTCTGGAAGACTGAAACAGGTTTCCCTCAAGAATATCCTTGCATTTAGCGCCATACATCATTCCTTCAATTCTGACCAGTTTCCAAGTCCCTGCCGATGAAAAACATCCCCACAGCATGATGCTGCCACCATCATGCTTCACTGTGGGGATGGTGTTCTCGGGGTGATGAGAGGTGTTGGGTTTGCGCCAGACATAGCGTTTTCCTTGATGGCCAAAAAGCTCAATTTTAGTCTCATGTGACCAGAGTACCTTCTTCCATATGTTTGGGGAGTCTCCCACATACATGCCTTTTGGCAAACAACAAACGTGTTTGCTTATTATTTTCTTTAAGCAATGGCTTTTTCCTGGCCACTCTTCCGTAAAGCCCAGTTTTGTGGAGTGTACGGCTTAAAGTGGTCCTATGGACAGATACTCCAATCTCCGCTGTGGAGCTTTGCAGCTCCTTCAGGGTTATCATTGGTCTCTTTGTTGCCTCTCTGATTAATGCCCTCTGCCTGGTCTGTGAGTTTTGGTGGGCGGCCCTCTCTTGGCAGGTTTGTTGTGGTGCCATTTTCTTTCTATTTTTGAATAATGGATTTAATGGTGCTCGATGGGATGTTCAAAGTTTCAGATATTTTTTTATAACCCAACCCTGATCTGTACTTCTCCACAACTTTGTCCCTGACCTATTTGGAGAGCTCCTTGGTCTTCATAGTGCCGCTTGCTTGGTGGTGCCCCTTGCTTAGTGGTGTTGCAGACTCCGGGGCCATTCAGAACAGTGTATATATACTGAGGTCATGTGACAAATCATGTGACACTTCGATTGTACACAGGTGGACTTTATTTAACTAATTATGTGACTTCTGAAGGTAATTGGTTGCACCAGATCTTATTTAGGGGCTTCATAGCAAAGGGGGTGAATACATATGCACGCACGACTTTAACGTTTTTTATTTGTTATAATTTTTTGAAACAAGTTAATTTTTATTTCACTTCACCAATTTGGACTATTTTGTGTATGTCCATTACATGAAATCCAAATAAAAACCTATTTAAATTACAGGTTGTAATGAAACAAAATAGGAAAAAGGCCAAGGGGGGTGAATAATTTTGCAATGCACTGTACTTGTTACATATCAGTTTGAAAACAATGTTAAAAGAAAATCATTGATTTAGTGAAGCTGCATACAAACATTGTCTCTTTTTTGCTTTCTTGAGTAAGGCAGCTTAAAAAAACAGGTGTTTCAGCCTAGCTCAATGCTTTCTGTGGTGGTGGGGCAGCCAGCGGAAAAAAAGGAGTGTAGGGGTTGGTAATGTTCTCTTGTTGCGCTATGAATGGCTCAGTGTTCTGTCACGCATGGGGACACTACGTCACCCCATTTACGGGGAGAGCTTGATAATTCAAGCCCCTTGGGTGCTGCCGTAGATTAACATTAGAAGTGCCCATCCGAGAAGGCTCAAGGTTACTGGCCACAGAATTTTTTTTGTTTTATTTACCGTAGCTTTGATTGGACTGATCATGTCAACATCATACTTTCAAAAACTTAGCTAGCAAGCTAGACAAGCAGTCATCATCATGAATCAAGTTGACTATATACTGGAAAATCTTTTTCAATCCTTGTCATATGAAGAGAAATGATAGATTAAACGTATCGGTGCTCATCGGCCATTGGACATAAACATTACACAACAAGTTGGAAATCCCAAATTCAACAATGAGTGGTTTGGAAGGAATCCTATACAGTTAACCACATCATTTATAACTAGGGATGCAGCAGAGATAGTGCTATGACCTGATCTAAAACCCAACTGATTTACATTTAGAATACATTTCAAAGATGAGAAAGATCTTAGCTGAGAATGAATCAAGGATTCACATATTTTAGCTAGGCAAGAAATAAAAAAAATGGGCGATAATTATTTAGGTCACAAGGGTCACTTGCTTTGTGAAGGGGTAGTACATGGGCCGGATTCCAAATCTTGGGGATAGTACCAGATATAATCGTCAGATTAAAAATATGGGTTAATGATTCATCAATCAGGGTGGCCGAGAACTGCAGCAAAAATGGATCAAGCACATCAGCCTCAGTGGATTTTTTTTTTTTTTACATCAATTTTAAGCAAGGCATCTAGCACATCACAGGTAGTAAATTGTTGAAATGAAAACAGAGATTCACTAGAAGTTGACGAGTTAACCGTCATGTTGGCTTGAGGCTAGCAGAAGGAAGAGCAGTTGATTGACTGACCAGGGTCAATTCAACCACCGTGTCTCTCAAACAAAAAGTCTGCCGAGATAAAATTATTAAAAGCATCACTTATGCCATTCGTCTCAGTTATGATGCCGAGTCAGAATTGAAAAGTAACGTGGTGTCTAGCATTATAGTGAAGTGTTGTGTTCACAAATAAATATTTTTTAAATATCACATTTATTCTAGTGTTACTTAAACAACAATAGTAAAGGCACTGACCTGATTCCCTTACTGTCATCAGCAACACTAATGAAGCCCACAACAACTGCACCATTTCTCTGTCTTTGTCTAAGCCTAGTACTTCTTACTGTAAGCTCTGTCCACTCTCTCTAGCAGGCTTATCTGGTTAATGTTTCACTTTATTGGAAAAAAACAGGAAAGATGTGCTTCCCATTCCTGTAAAGTTAATAAACTCCCCAGTAAGCACAGACCGACGCCGGTGTCTTTTGGCTGTCTTTTATTTGGTCCAGACCTCTTTTTTTTCTGGTCCGGACCGGCCTTGATTTCAACGTCCATGGATGTAGATTTTTGGTCCGGTCTGGACGGGCCTTGATTTGGCACAAACATGTTTGGTTCAGATTTGGTCAATCATAGATGTCTATGTTTCACAAGTTTGGACAGTACAGCATACAGTGCAGTACAGTAGAGTACAATACAGTAGAGTGCAGTACAGTAAAGTACAGTATAATGTACCATTGTACTGTACTAAACTCTACTGTGCTGTACTGTACTGTCCAAACCTGTGAGACAGTACCAGTCAAAAGTTTGGACACACCTGTTAATTCCAGGGTTTGTATTTATTTTTACTATTTTCTACATTGCAGAATAATAGTGAAGACATCAACACTATGAAATAACACATATGGAATCATGTACTAACCAAAGAAGTGTTGACATTTTTGATTCTTCAAAAGGGGCCATCCTTTGCCGTGATGACAGCTTTGCACACTCTTGGCATTCTCTCAAGCAGCTTTATGAGGTAGTCACCTGGAATGCATTTCAATTAACAGGTGTGCCTTGTTAAAAGTTAATTTATGAAGATGATTTCCTTCTTAATGCGTTTGAGCCAGACAGTTGTGTTGTGACAAGGTAGGAGTGGTATACAGAAGTTAGCCCCTATTTTGTAAAATACCAAGTCTATATTATGGCAAGAACAGCTCAAATATATGACAGTCCATCATTACTTTAAGACATGAAGGTCAGTCAATCCAGAAAATTTCAAGAACTTTTAAAGTTTCTTCAAGTGCGGTTGCAAAAACCATCAAGCGATATGAAACTGGCTCTCATGAGGACCGCCAAAGGAAAGAAAGACCCAGAGTTACCTTTGCTTCAGAGGATAAGTTCATTAGATTTAACTGCACCTCAGATTGCAGCCCAAATAAATGCTTCACAGAGTTCAAGTAACAGACACATCTCAACATCAACTGTTCAGAGGAGACTGCGTGAATCAGGCCTTCATGGTCGAATTGCTGCAAAGAAACCACTACTAAAGGACACCAATAAGAAAAAGAGACCTGTTGGGCCAAGAAACACAAGCATTAGCCTGTGGAAATCTGTTCTTTGAGTCCAAATTTGAGATTTTTGGTTCCAACCGCTGTGTCTTTGCGAGACGCAGAGTAGGTGAACGGATGATCTCCGCATGTGGTTCCCACCGTGAAGCATGGAGGAGGAGGTGTGATGGTGTGGGGGGTGCTTTGCTGGTGACATTGTCTGTGATTTATTTAGTAATTCAAGGCACACTTAACCTGCATAGTTACCACTGCATTCTGCAGTGATACGCCATCCCATCTGGTTTGCGCTTAGTGGGACTATCACTAGGGCAATGACCCAAAACACACCTCCAGACTGTGTAAGGGCTATTTGACCAAAGAAAGTGATGTAGTGCTGCATCAGATCACCTGGCCTCCACAATTACCTGACCTCAACCCAATCGAGATGGTTTGGGATGAGTTGGACCGCAGAGTGAAGGAAAATCAGCTAACAAGTGCTCAGCATGTGGGAACTCCTTCAAGACTGTTGGAAAAGCATTCCTCGTGAAGCTGGTTGAGAGAATGCTAAGAGTTTGCAACGCTGTCATCAAGGCAAAGGGTGGCTACTTTGAAAAATATAAAATTACATGTGTGTTATTTCATAGTTTTGATGTCTTCACTATAATTCTACATTGTAGAAAATAGTAAATTAGTAGGTGTCCAAACTTTTGACTGGTACTGTAGATGCAGTGTTCCTTTTTACATTTACATGTTGGGCTTTTAGCAGACACTCTTATCCAGAGAGGCTTACAGTCAATGCATTCAACTAAGGTAGATAAACAACAACAACATAGAGTCATAGCAAGAAATACACTTATGTAACTGTTACTGACAATCTTATTGTAGTTGAAGTGTTATGTTTCACTATATTGGATCACTCCAATATATTGGTATCACTCTGCGGCGGAGGGATACATCCGAGGTGAGGATTTACTCCCGTGTACACCTGTGTCATGGCTGGGGTCCGCCCCTATATATATAAACCCCATGGCCGCGACACACGTTCTCTTTCATTTTCTCGGCGGACATCCGTATGGTTTGAGGAACAAACTTTCTGAAGTTCGCTTGGTAAGTCACTCGTAAGTGTAATATCTTGCGTGGAAGTATACTCTGGCTGTTTGCAGCCTGGAGCAGCCGGCCACATGGCCAGTCCCTCCTCTTGAGTGCTCCACTCGCTGCGCGCTGTTGATCTGTATCTACCGCCCCTGGTTTGTCATACTTAGCGTTACACTACGACTCCGTGTGCATCCATTAGTATGGTGGCTTTGCTGCCACAAACTATTTTCCCTTACACAACTTGCCGACTGGAAGAGTGTCGTGGTGGGCTTTCCACTTCGTTGAGACATTAACTTTGGAGTTCCTTAACGGAGTTACTCCATATGGTGCTGTTTGGATATTAAACATTACCTTGTTGCTGTTTTTTTGGTTTGCTTGCTTTTCCCACACAGGTCTTCCCTTCTTTTTTTGCAGAGGTACTGGGTAATTTATCCCTCACCAAGTTCCTATTCCTCCAAGCGGGTCACGACATAAGCTCTCCCAGGGCGTCGGATCTCTGCTCCGTGGCCTTGTTGGCTTGGCTGAGCTTATGGCTTCCCTTTGTGACAAGTGTGATGGTGGCATCCCCCCCTGATGATCTGCAAAACTTGTGTATGCACTGCCTGGATTTGAGCCACGCGACGAGGGCGGTGGAGCGCCCTATTGGATGCCTGTTTGTGTGGTGTTCTCAGAACGACTGTGCCTGGCGCGATTGGAGGCCATGTGGAAGTGGGTTGGCCAGGCTCGGGCTCAGGCTGGGGACGAGCTCTCTCCCTCAGGAGTGGTGCGCCAGCGAGCTATTAGTCCCTCTACTGTGCCCAGTAACCCTCCCAGGAAGTGTGGCCCGAGCCACCACAGACAGAGCCAATCTGCTGCCAGTCCTGGACGAGGGCAGGAGTCAGACTGCTGGGACCACCTTGAATGGAGGGCGCATGCCCTGCGTCAGGAGGTTGATAGTTTTGATGGCGACGACAGCTGTTCCCTGTTGGCCAGTGATAGGCTGTTCCTGGGGGACGGTGCTGGCACTGTTCACCAACATAAGCAGGGATGCCAGGCTGACAGGCCATCAGAAGTCGGCAGTGGGGCTTCATCGCCCCCAGCGGCTCGAGAGGCTATGAGTTGCCTACTCACTGCATTGGACATTGACTGGTGGACAGTGATGACTTTCCATCTGTCCCCATCTCTGCTGAGTTCTGCGAGGCCTTGCAGGAGAACTGGGGGTGGTTACCTCTCGGCGCCATCTCTGGCTGGCTTAATCCCGTCTGCCATCTGCACTCCAGAGCACATTTGCCACTCTTCCCATCACTACAGGGCTTACGTTTGGCCCAAGGGTTGATGACATTTTGGAGCAGACCGATAAGGTTCGTAGGGATCAGGAGACCCTGAGACGGTTCATGCCGCCTCCTCAGGCCCCGGGTCCAAGGCAGACGGACCGTTGACACCCACCTGCGCCCAAACGACGGTGGAGTTCCCCTCCTGCCCCATCGCCTCGTGCTGAGGGACGACAGCGGCGAGGGGCACAGCGTGCGGTGGAGCAACAACCCGTCAACCGTCACAGGGACGTGCCTGGGTGACCTGGGCACTTGGTGCGCCAGAAGAACGGCGGGTCCCAGCAGGACCCCTGATACACCCTTCCCTGGCCAGTCCTCCTGATCTGTGGAGTCCCCCTGGGTGTGGAGTACCTCTGGGTCTTGTCCACAATGCTCGAGGGGTACCGACTCCAATTCCGGTGCCGGCCCCTGTCCTTCGTGTCACAACGGTGGCCGACCCCCTGAAAAAGAAAACCCTGGAGATCTCCTCACACCTGGACAAGGGTGCCATCCGCAGGATTGAGACATCAGAACGGCTAGGTGGGTTCTACTCCACTTATTTTGTGGTCCCAAAAAGATAGAGGGTTGCGACCGATTCTGGACCTCCACAACCTCAATGGGTACTTGAAGGTACTGAGGTTCCACATGCTGTCCCCAGCCCGCGTGTTTCAAGGGACCAAGGGCAGGTTGGCCAGTGGCTGTTATCTACCCCCTTGGAGTGGCAGGCACATCAATACACTAGAGCTCCAAGCTGTACTGCTGGCCCTGTGGGAACAGACAACTATCAGGGAGGACTGAGGTCCCACCGCCTCCATCTTATGGCACGGGAGCTCCTTCTCTAGGCTCAGGGACGTCTTGCATTTCTACGCGCAGCGCACGTACCCGCCATCCTTTATTTTGGCAGCGGATGGGACTGGAGCCTACATCCCCAGGTGGTGCAGCACTTGTGGGACAAGTTCGGGAGGGCGCAGGTGGACCTGTTTTCTTCCCTGGACAATGCACATTGCCCCCTGTGGTACTCCATGTCAGAGCCACCAGGGCCTCTGGGCTTAGATGCTTTGGCTCACGATTGGCCAGGGCTGGAAATCATTCCCTCCTTTTCCCCTGATCCAGGCTGTGCTGGACAGTCTGTGGGCTTGGCCGCTGAACGGCACCAATGGTCCATGCTAGGACTACAGGAGGGCATAATGAACACCATGCAGAGCGCAAGGGCACCGGCTACAACCGCGGCATACCAGTTGCACTGGCGTTTGTTCTGCTCTTGGTGCACTGGTATTGAGGTTGTGGCCGAGTCATGCGGGGTGCAGTATGTCCTCCAATCCCTGCAGACTCGCATGGATGAGGGCTTGGCAGCCTCTACACTGAGAGGGTATTTGGCCGCTATATCGGCCTGCCATGTGGGGTGGATGGACAGGCCAGTGGGGCGCCATCCCTTGGTCTCCAGGTTTATGAAGGGGGTTCGTCGCCTGCGTTCAGCTAGGACCCGCTCAATGACAAGCTGGGATCTGGATGTTGTCTTGGCAGCTTTGGCAATGCCGCCTTTCGAACCATTGGAGTCTGCCTCCCTGAAACACCTTTCTATGAAGGTGGCTTTCTTGGTAGCAATTACTTCCATGAAGAGGGTGGGTGAGCTCCATGCTCGTTCGGGTAAGTTCTGAGTGCTACCGGATGGACCCCGATGGGAGGAGTATATCTCTCCGCCCCAACCCTTCATAACTCCCGAAAGTTCTGTCAGACAGGCATGTGAACATCCCTTTTGTCCTGTCTGCTTACGACCCACCGGCAGTGGCGGGGGAGTCTGGGCCTCCCTCCGGAATGCTGTTCCCTGTGCGGGCACTGGCTGGCTATGTGGAGTGGACAGTGAGAACAACAGACCAGCTCTTTGTCTGTTATGGTGAGAGAGTCCTGGGGGCTGGGTTATCAAAGTAGAGGCTCTCTCAATGGATCGTGTACACGATTACGGCAGCACATCGCCTGGCTGGCAGGCCAGTGCTGAGATCTGTGGTGGCACATTCAACACAAGGTGTGGCTGCATCCTGGGCTCTACTGGGAGGAATACCCCTCGCTGATATCTGTGCTGCGGCCAGCTGGGCTTCCTCTTGCAGCTTTGCTAGATACTTTCGGGTAAATGTGGCACCTCCCTCTGCGGTTGGTTCAGCGGTCCTGGGCGTCGCCTCCCCTTCTGGGGACTGTGCCGGGACCCCGCTTTCACATTGATGGCCCCTGCGTCTCGGTCCTGCGCTGGGACTTCACCGCTGCCTGGCCAGGTCCCTCTAGCACCGACTAAATCTGGTACGGGTATACCAATATATTGGAGTGATCCAATATAGTGAAACATACTGAAGGTTACGTATGTAATCACGGTTATGTGAGCTATATGGATCAATCCAATCCTCTACGGTGCTTGAGGCACCTCAAAAATTATGTAGGAAACGTGTGTCCATGGGGTCTTTATATAGGGGCGGACCCCAGTCGTGACACAGGTGTTAACGGGAGTAAATCTGTAAATCCTCACCTCGGATGTATCCCTCCGCCGCAGAGTGATACTAATATATTGGAGTGATCCATATAGCTCACATAACTGTGGTTACATACAAAACCTTCGTTCTGTTGCGTTTTCTTTTGGTCTGAAAAGTTTGAACATGATCACTGCCAGAAAAAGCAGACATAAGTACATGTGACAGATGGGAGGAATAATACATATTCCATAATGCAATCTTCAGTTTGCTCCATTTTCCTATATTAATTGGAATAAAAATGTTGAATGTGATATGCTTTCTTCATTGGCATGTCGATATAAGTGATTGTATATACGGTTGTAATTTGGCCATAGAAACAATGAACGTAAAAGGAGTCTTTCCAATGTCCATAAATGTATTTTCAGCGTGCGTAGAAGACGTCTTTTCAATGTTCGTACAAGACATCTTTTCAGCGTCCGGACGTCATTTTGCTCACTGGGTCATACCTCCCCCTGACCATCTTGAAAATGTTTTCAGCATTATTGCTCAATTGTTATACAGTGTTGCACAAATGCACCCTGTTTAACCCTGCCAGACTGAATAGGCAAAACAAAAGAAGATTGTTATATTTTTTATTTAACTAGGCAAGCCAGTTAAGAAAAAAATCTTATTTACAATGACGGCCGACAAAGATGAAAGATAAATAAAAAATGTCATCAAGTAGTACACACAGCAATCAGCAATCGAGAGATCAATGTGTATGGCCCAGAACTGGCTGTAATCTGGGCAGCGTGTTAGAGATCCACTTTTAGATTTTGAATGTATGATTATCATACATTTTTAGTACAGCCATTGTAATCATGGTATGATTCAATGTGGAAATATATTAAGCAATTTTGGCAATTTTCCCAAATAAATGTACAGTTTGTACAGTGGGGCAAAAAGGTATTTAGTAAGCCACCAATTGTGCAAGTTCTCCCACTTAAAAAGATGAGGCCTGTAATTTTCATCATAGGTACACTTCAACTATGACAGACAAAATGAGAAAAAAAATCCAGAAAATCACATTGTAGAATTTTTAATGAATTTATTTGCAAATTATGGTGGAAAATAAGCATTTGGTCAATAACAAAAGTTTATCTCAATACTTTGTTATATACCCTTTGTTGGCAATGACAGATGTCAAACGTTTTCTGTAAGTCTTCACAAGGTTTTCACACACTGTTGCTGGTTTTTTGGCCCATTCCTCCATGCAGATCTCCTCTAGAGCAGTGATGTTTTGGGGCTGTTACTGGGCAACACGGACTTTCAACTCCCTCCAAAGATTTTCTATGGGGTTGAGATCTGGAGAATGGCTAGGCCACTCCAGGACCTTGAAATGCTTCTTACGAAGCCACTCCTTCGTTGCCCGGGCGGTGTGTTTGGGATCATTGTCATGCTGAAAGACCCAGCCACGTTTCATCTTCAATGCCCTTGCTGATGGAAGGAGGTTTTCACTCAAATTCTCACGATACATGGCCCCATTCATTCTTTCCTTTACACGGATCAGTCGTCCTGGTCCCTTTGCAGAAAAACAGCCCCAAAGCATGATGTTTCCACCCCCATGCTTCACAGTAGGTATGGTGTTCTTTGGATGCAACTCAGCATTCTTTGTCCTCCAAACACGACCAGTTGAGTTTTTACCAAAAAGTTATATTTTGGTTTCATCTGACCATATGACATTCTCCCAATCTTCTTCTGGATCATCCAAATGCTCTCTAGCAAACTTCAGACGGGCCTGGACATGTACTGGCTTAAGCAGGGGGACACGTCTGGCACTGCAGGATTTGAGTCCCTGGCGGCGTAGTGTGTTACTGATGGTAGGCTTTGTTACTTTGGTCCCAGCTCTCTGCAGGTCATTCACTAGGCCCCCCCGTGTGGTTCTGGGATTTTTGCTCACCGTTCTTGTGATCATTTTGACCCCACGGGGTGAGATCTTGATCTGGGGCTCCACGCTGGGGCTCCACGCCCCAGATCAAGGGAGATTATCAGTGGTCTTGTATGTCTTCCATTTCCTAATAATTGCTCCCACAGTTGATTTCTTCAAACCAAGCTGCTTACCTATTGCAGATTTAGTCTTCCCAGCCTGGTGCAGGTCTACAATTTTGTTTCTGGTGTCCTTTGACAGCTCTTTGGTCTTGGCCATAGTGGAGTTTGGAGTGTGACTGTTTGAGGTTGTGGACAGGTGTCTTTTATACTGATAACAAGTTCAAACAGGTGCCATTACTACAGGTAACGAGTGGAGGACAGAGGAGCCTCTTAAAGAAGAAGTTACAGGTCTGTGAGAGACAGAAATCTTGCTTGTTTGTGGGTGACCAAATACTTATATTCCACCTTAATTGGCAAATTAATTAATTAAAAATCCTACAATGTGATTTTCTGGATTTTTTTCCTCATTTTGTCTGTCATAGTTGAAGTGTACCTATGATGAAAATTACAGGCCTCTCTCATCTTTTTAAGTGGGAGAACTTGTTTTGGAGCAGTGGCTTCTTCCTTGCTGAGAAGCCTTTCAGGTTATGTCAATATAGGACTCGTTTTACTGTGGATATAGATACTTTTGTACCTGTTTCCTCCAGCATCTTCACAAGGTCCTTTGCTGTTGTTCTGGGATTGATTTGCACTTTTCGCACCAAAGTACGTTCATCTCTAGGAGACAGAACGCATCTCCTTCCTGAGCGGTATGACGGCTGCGTGGTCCCATGGTGTTTATACTTGCGTACTATTGTTTGTACAGATGAATGTGGTACCTTCAGGCGTTTGGAAATTGCTCCCGAGGATGAACCAGACTTGTGAAGGTCTACAATTTATTTTCTGAGGTTTTGACTGATTTCTTCTGATTTTCCCATGATGTCAAGCAAAGAGACACTGAGTTTGAAGGTAGGCCTTGAAATATATCCACAGGTACACCTCCAATTGACAAAAATTTTGTCAATTAGCCCTTCAGAAGCTTCTAAAGCCATGACAACATTTTCTGGAATTTTCCAAGTTGTTTAAAGGCACAGTCAACTTAGTGTATGTAAACTTCTGACCCACTGGAATTGTGATACAGTGAAATAATCTGTCTGTAAACAATTGTTGGCAAAAATGACTTGTCATGCACAAAGTAGATGTCCTAACCGACTTGCCAAAACTATAGTTTGTTAACAAGAAATTTGTGGAGTGGTTGAAAAACGAGTTTTAATGACTCCAACCTAAGTGTATGTAAACTTCCGACTTCAACTGTAGGTATTCCTCTTATCTAGGCGGGTGAGGGCAGGGTGGAGTGCAATTGAGATTGCATCGTCTATGGATCTGTGGGGGCAGTACGCAAATTGGAGTGGGTCTAGGGTGGCTGGGATGGTAGAGTTAATGTCTGCCATAACCAGCCTCTCAAAGCACTTCATGATTACAGAAGTGAGTGCTACAGGGTAGTAATCATTGAGGCATGAAGACTGAGAGTTCTTAGGAACAGGAATGATTGTGGTCATTTTAAAACATGCAGGGATTATAGACTGGGGCAAGGAGAAGTTGAAAATGACAGTAAATATGGCTGCCAGCTGTTCTGCGTATGCTCTGAGAACATGCCCTAGAATACCGTCAGGACCCGCAGCCCTGTGGGTGTTGACCTGATTAAAGATCCTTCTCGCTCTCCGAGGCCGACTTGAGATCACCCAGTCCTCTCGGTCAGCGACAGCCCTCACACCCGGCTGAATGTTGTTGTCAATACTGTATGCAATGTCTGTGGGTGAATTATGAAACAATTACTGTATGCAGAAGTGCAACAAAATTGTAATTTAGATTTGTTTTTGCGATTACTTGATCTATTTTAAATGTACTGTAAGAATATGTTGCAGATTAAACTTTAATTTTGGTGACTATGGAAACAAATATAAATGTAATTAACAATGTCTTCAATATCCAACTTTATCCAGTGCCTTTTTTATGAATGCTTTAATTTTCCTTGCCAAATGCAGGTAGGGTATGGGCTTGTTATGTAATTTGGTAATTAATTTCTTAGGCTGGGTGAAAAACATGTAAATTAACATATACTTAAGTACTATTCCTGTTCCTACTTATTCTTGTATATTACTTAAAAATGTTCATAGATGTCACCGGTTTGAGGAAACAATTTTAACCACTAGTATTGTATGAGTAAATCGCTCTGGATAAAATAATCTGCTTAATGACACATTTAAAATGTAAATGTAATAACAGGTGGTCATTACCAGGTTATGATGAGGTCTTAATTTTGACCGGTACATAATATAGTGGTCACAATTATGACCAACTGGACCAACTTTTTATTTATTTTTATTCAACCAGTTGTGACCAAAATAAGGCGTCATAAAAAGACGTCATACTTGGCCCACTGGGCTGTGTTCGTGGTTGGTGACAGCAGCAGACTGCAATCCCCCCTTTTCCCACCCCGTCCTGTAGGTGGCGACAATACCTATCTTGGAATTCTCTGCTGCTGTCTCGCAAGTTGAAGAAGAAAATGCGAAACAATTCCGGTTCCGGAGACTCAAAGTGTTGACCTGACAAAATGCTCGCCCGGTTGTCACGGTTTGGGCCTGCCTTGGCCCGTTCTCGCCTTAATCTTGTGTGCGGGACTCGGTTCGTATCTCAATCGCCACCATCGGGTGCTGCTGGTTCGGCCACAGTGTCGGATTTGCAGCCTTCACATGCCAAGGAAAGTCATGGACACGCAGAGGTCAGCGCGTTCGAAAAGGTGAGTTGGTCCTGAATCTAAACGTAAATAACATTCTCTAGCGCTCATCTGTTATTTACATTTTTCTCATCCATTGTAGTTTTTGACATAACGATACACATTCCTTCAGTCAAACATAGTGGCTAGCTACATTACTAAATCAAATGTTAATGGTCACATACACATGGTTAGCAGATGTTAATGCGAGTGTAGCGAAATGCTTGCGCTTCTAGTTTCTGACAGTGCAGTAACAATTCCACAACTACATAATACACACATCTGAAGGGATGGAATAACAACATGTACATATAAATATATGTTTGAGTGATGACCGAGCGGCATAGGCAAGATGGTATAAAATACTCATCTCATATGTAAATAATGTATGTAAGAAATGTAAACCTTACTAAAGTGGCATTATTAAAGTGACTAGTGATCCATTTATTAAAGTGGCCAATGATTTCGAGTCTATGTAGGCAGCAGCCTCTCTGTGTTAGTGATGGCTGTTTAACAGTCGTATGCACCTGTACTGACCTCGTCTTCTGGATGGTAGCGGGGTGCAGGCAGTGGAGTGGCTTGGGTGGTTGTTGTCCTTGATATATTTGGCCTATCTGCATTCAGGGATAGTACTAGCTAGAAAAGTTAGCTAGCTAGTTAACACTTTCTTCACAGTGCAGGATATCATGAAACCATGACAACAATCTCTCTCAAATCTCTACAGAATCGAGATTATCATGGGTTCTCTCAGGACCCTGTCGTTGACGAGTGGAACATGAGGATGGCCTTCTTCTTTGGCATCTCTATGGCTATTGTGGTTGGGGGTACCTTCATCCACTATTTACCAGACCATGGGTATGTTTAAGCTGCACTGCACATCCCTATTTGTTACTTGCTCTGTCACTTGCTCTCACAAAGAGTAACTGAGAACTGAAAAGCCCAGCTACAGTAGATATACACTGAGTATACAAAACATACAGTACACCTGCTCTTTCCATGAGACTGACCAGGTGAATTCAGATGAACGCTATTTATGTCACTTGTTAAATCCACTTCAATCATTGTAGATGAAGGGGGGGAGACAGGTTAAAGAAGAATGTCTTGATGAAGCTTGTCAACCAGACACTACTTTGAGGAAACCAAACTACCGGAAACCAGTCCTTTTCAGTTAAAGGCAGCGACGTGAGGAGATAAATTGTCTTTGGAAAAGGTTGCGTCATCATCCCCTTCATTTGACGAAGAAGATGACTGAGTATTTTATTAATCAAATGTTTTTTTTGTGTTAAAAAAATAGTAATGTTAATCACATTACACATTTAGTAATGACAGAATGAATTTTAAACTTCAAGCACAGTAACACTTGTATGACTTTTTGTATCGATAGGAGTGGGGGGGGGGGGTGCCTGTGCATTGATAAGAGCTCTGCTACCTGACTTCGACATTATATATTGGGTTAGGGCCTGTTTTTTTCATCAATAACTAGGATATGGGCAGGGGTCGGGTATCACTAAATTGATCACTAACATTTTGAAGCTGAGCCATTTGCTCGTGTTCTGCAGTACAGTCATATCTGACTAGGATCATAACATGGTGTCAGAAGTGTTTCAACCTCGTCAAATCTAAGACAGGAGAGACTACTTAAATGTTCCCTGAGTTGGAAGGAGGACGAGCAATATCCACCATCGTAGTACGGATGAAGCCTGAGTTGGAATGTGAAGCTAACTGAAGCTGGTTAGCTTTAGAAACCCCTGAGTAGGACTAGCTTGCTTCGTAGGATACCCTTCTGGACTCCACAAATTCACTTATGTTGTCTCCATCTCTGAACCTCTAAACAAGCATCCAACAAACCAACACACATCTTACATGTTTGATTTAACTAATCATCACAAACACAATAATTGATCATTAATCTTTTTGGCCTGTATTTTTCTCACCAGTATGAGGCAGTGGGCCAGGAGGGAAGCAGAAAGGTTGATCACACAGAGGGAGGCTGCAGGCCTTCCTCTAATGGAGGAGAACTACTATGACCCAAGCAAGATTGTGCTACCAGGAGCCGGAGAAGAGTAGGATGTACTATAAGGAGCTGCACATTAATAATTTGTTTATTTCTCTGACTGTAAATTTCTCTTCAGTATGTTATAAAAAATACACTACTCTACTACACCATTGCTTGATCATTCTTTTGTAGCCAGTGGTCAAACTGAATAGCCTTTAGTAGCAACTGTGACCGTATCAGTGATCATGAAATGGTACGATAGAGTCAAACTACTGGAGTCAACTCTGTGAGCCCCTTGTAGTTGCCCCGGGCCATGCCATCACATCTCCAATGGATGATACCACAGCTGTGAAAGTGTGACTTTGTTATCATGCATCGCCCCCTTTATTTTGACTGCTCTAATTTGGTAACCAGTTTATAATATCAATAAGGCACTTCTGAGTTTGTGTTATATGGCCAATAAAACACGGCTAAAGGAATTTTAATTTTGGAAATCTGTTCCAAAGTATTCCAACGCATAATACAGAGATACAGTATGTGATCGTATACAAATGTATCCGTTTCGGGTACCTGCGGTCAAATTGCAGTCAACAAATTATTTGTAATTACATTCCGGGCCCCCTGACAATACACTCAAGATTCTTTTTTGGCTCGCTGCAGAATCTAGTTGATCTCAAGCCTATAACCTCTCACATATAGTATGTTATATTCACTTCTGCAGTAAAATGATACAACAAATGTTAATTTGTCTCTGGAAAAGGAGTGGAGAAATATGATTTATTTCTTGAAAACGTGAAGATGTGTGTAATGTGTTATTTGACACTTATGCAGACAGTATTTCAACCACATTGAAATATGCACCCAATATTAACTTAGGTCTTATCAGAAAAATGTTATTTCCTTAATTAAACTGACATTTGCACAAGACCAATCTTTCCACTGTTTGAGTTATTGCATTTTTCCCCCAGTCCCTAAACGAAAGACAATTTTACCTATCTTAACAACATTAATGAATTAATTCTATTGACGTAAGACATTCTGGTGAGCACTACTTTATTTAGTCTTCTAGGGCAACAAGTTATGACAGAAGAGAAGCTGTATATGACTATAGTTGACAAACAAATTACCTACCAAATGTCCAAAATTATAAGCAGAACCTTGGCTAGATTAGGGGTTAAAGGTACGGAGTATCAGCAAAATAAATGATTATGCAATTATTATGGTGGATCAAAGGGATTTGTTTGACAATCAGGATAAAAACGTTATCACACAACACCATAGGCTGCACAACACCCATGATATGCGCAACTGAGCCTGTGCAGACTGAAAAACAACAGTAAACAGTATGTTTATATGTCAATGTACAATATTTGATGGATTTGCAAACCATATATGTTACAAATTCTCTCGGTGGCTAACGTTAGCTAGCTCGCTAACGTTAGCTGGGTTAAGGTTAGGGTTATGTTTAGGAGTTAGGTTGAAGGGTTAGCTAAATTGCATTGTTTGCTCTATAACCTGTTAGTTCATATGCCTTGCGACTGTGATGTATAGGCCTAAAGCCGAGACAATAAGACAGTGGTGAAATAAATTCAACCAAACCTTTTGTTTCATCACAAAACCGGAAAGCAACCTCTGTCCGGTGAAGCCCACAAAGCATATTACATGTAACAAACAGTTACATGACCTACAGCATATTCAAGCAAGTTAATGTTTCCATCATTTTCGGACTAACAAACAACTATTGATTTAGAACCATGGACGGCAAGCGCAAGTCGCAAAGAAAACAGGAGCTGCCTCCACTATTACAGCACCAGTTCAACATCATCAAATCACCTATGCTTAGTCTAATAGTGACAACTGAAAGATACCAAAAACAATTCAGTCCAATCAATGTAAACCTCGATATGATGTGGCTGTCTATGGTTCTGATTTCTCTCTCTCTCTCTCTGTGTACATTCGTGCAAGTAAAGAACATGTTGACTCACCCTACTTGTACCCTAAACCCTACCATAACCCTTAACATTTTACAAAAATTAGAACAATGAGCCAGATATGTCCCCAGATCTATAAATGAGAAGCTTCCGTTTGGCGTTTCCACTTACTACCAAATATGGTGCTGAGAGGAAGCCCAATGGCCGGTAGTGGGAGAAGATGTAGCTAGATCGATTTTGGCCGAAATTCTGCTAATTATCTCATCGATTAAACATTTGATCTCCATACAGTTTTGTGTTTCCAAAACTAGAATTTGTAACTGAGTGGACTGCGTTTTGTAGACCTTACCCTTTGCCAAAGTTTCACAAAAGTGTGTTGTTTTGAATTAGTGCAAGGGCAAATTGAGTTCGCTTTAGCACAGAGTAGGCGTTCCCTAACGTAAAAATGCAAATAAATGGTAGAATACCCAAATAGGATCACACTATCTTGTGCTTGGCTCTGCCCACCTTGCTTGTTCTTTTCACTATGATTATTTTTCTCCCATCGGAACGACAGTTTCTGGTCTATATTGGGTTAGGGACGTCCCAAGGATCCCGAATAGCATGGACCGAACAAGATCCACTCTTGACTTACGTTTTTTTCCCTGAACCGGTATACAGTACATGTATCTATTTGTTGACTTAAATAAATAAATATCTGTCACTCATTAATTTGAGGCGTCCTATTGGCGCGAGATCGTGGGCATAGGCGGATGTTATCGGCGTGGCACACTGTCGGGGGCGGGGTTGAGGGGTCGGACAGGAAAAGAAAAAGGCGAGGACGTCTGTAACGAAAACGGTAATAAAACTAGTAGCTAAATGTATCCTATTTTAACATCTTTGTTATTGATCACCATAAAAAGGGACCATTTATAAACTAAATGCGTGGATGAGGCTTTAAAACGTGTTTTCTGTAGCCAAGATGACATTAGGCCAGTGACAAATTAGCTAGCGGCGTTGATGCCGGAAACGAACGAACAATTGAAGTGAAAAGACTCCTCGTTTCAGCTCCACCAGTCAGAGCTAGACAGGCCAATGCTAGATAGCTAGCAGGTCACCAGAGTCGGGTATACAGTGCCATCATCACCATTAGGAAGTTAGTAACACATCCCTGGTCTGAGAGCTAGCTAGCTAACTCTTCGCCCTGTGTAGTCGACAAGCTCTCGCTAACTAACTTGGTTAACAAGCTATCCTAGCTAACTCGCTAGATACCACTGACAATGTAAATAACCGCCGTCCACCGAACTTGCAATACTGGGCGTTTTTAAATGAGAATCATTGTAGCTAACCATTTGTTTGTCCAACTAGCTACAGTAGTTATCTAATACTGAGTTTACGTGAAGAGGGGGGAATTAGCTAGCTAATAGAATTTGGGAGCGGCCAATCCATTCATAGACGAACTACCTTTAGCGCCTATTGTAGCATCATCTGCCATGGGGAATTTTAAGATCCCCAACGTTCATCGTTAACACTTCGCTTGCGGTACAGGTTTTGGAAGCTGTACCTGTGCTATCTAGCTTACTCTGGACACCTGTAAGTGTAACTGGATATGAAGTGTAGTTTGTCAACTGGAGGCACACACAGCATATAGGTCTGTGCAAAACTGCTTTACTTACTATATTTTTTATTTCAAAGATTATTTCCCCCAAATATGAAAGAGGGGCATATCAGCATGTTTCAAAAACCGTTTAGCAAGAGACGAGTGACGTTTCTTAACGTTAATACACAGCGTGGGCGAAGCTAATCCCTGAAAACCCTACTGAGGGTTTTTGTGAGTTAGGGTGCAGGTGTTGAGGACATGCTTCCATGTGGTGGCTCGCTGGATGACAATCAAAGGGTCTTCTGCAGGTAGTCAGTCTGCCCTTAGTGATGATAGTGACTTTTTTGGTTTGAGGGATCATTCCATGTTAATGTGTTAAATATTTGCATTTATGTATTTTCCTGAAATTCTGTAGGCTTAGAGAAATAATTTAAGTTTGGTTACTATAACTCTATGGGGTTACAGGCCTTGAGCACTATGGACTGTTTTCCAGGACTCAGATTAACCCTAGTCCTGGACTGAAAAGCACTGTGCAATGGCGATTCTTCGTTGAATGTTCTTCTTAGTCGAGGAGGACTATGCTAAATCTGTGTGTGGGACACTGGTTATAGGGTAATGTTCCAGATGTACAGATTCTGTTGTCATTGGAGCTGAAGTTGGTGGCTGGGACCGTTGATGAATTTAGGAGGCTTAGCCCCAAATTCAGTTTAACAGTTGTTTAACAGGTGGGAAACAGGGTTTCAATTAGACGGTAATATCAAGCCGATAAATAAAATTGGCACCGGCAAATTGCCCGGGAAAAAATCCCATTGCGAAATCGACTTTTAGCCTATTCGTTTTTGTAAATACATTTCACCGATCATACCTATCTTCTATGGGTAATTTGCATAATGTCGTGGTACTAAATTGGCGCGCGTGTGTATTCGTTTATCTTATCACACGTGCACAACATAGATACAGAGCCTGTGAGCGGAAAATCTGTCAGACGGCGCTTTTATAAACCCAATATTGCGCAACAATTCTAAACGCAATCGTATATTTCTCAACTGGTAATTGAAGCGCGCTATCCATTCGCCATTCAAATGCTAGGCAACATGCCAGGCTTCATCACCGCATCACAACACTTTGCCATGAGTATGAGGCACTATGCAACTATGCATTTTGAAAACATAGCTACTTAATTGTTTGAACCCTGAACGTTTTACTTAATATGAGGCATAGTTCAATACCTTCCTTCAAAGTAGCCTAGGCAAAATCCGACCATATCCGTGGAAGATATTATTTTATAGACTTCATTAAGCAATTGAAACGAAGCCTATTTTCGCTCATGTACTATATATATATTTCATTTTCCGGTAACCAAATGTACATTTGCATCTAGCCTATTGCGCATTCCTGTGCTAATAATGTTAAGAAATAGTTTATCAACACTTTAAGCTAAACTTTCTGATCTGTTGCATCAGATTCATTGCTTTTTAACTTTTGTTGCCTAGGCCTACTGATTTGTATGAATTTGGGATCTACCGTCCCACAACTGTCCTAGAGTCTGTTTGGGCTATTTCTTTCTCAACAAGCTGACCGATATAAAAGGTAAACTTTTCTACTAATGGGGGTGGGGGAGTAGAATGACATGGGCTCACAGGCCCATAAGCTAGTAAATGTAATTAAATTGCCAAAATGACAGGCTAATTAGCATACTCCTGTCTACACAGAAATAGATAAAACCATTCAAAATAGCCTTCTAAAGCATGATTTGGCCACAGTAGATCATTAGCTATCCCTAGCCTTAAAACAATTTTTATTTATTGCTTTGCCTACAGTGGGAAGGAAAGGCAGCAAGTATCAGATAGCCGAGTTGTGATTGTCAGTGAAAAGTAGAGGCCCAACCAGTCATATCGCAATATTTAAAAATAAAATCCCGGGAAAGCAACTGGCTATTGCTGTAAAGAGAAGACAATGAAATTACCCCAAACGGTCTATTAGTTATCAAAATTCTCAACTTAATTGAGCAAACAGTAGGCCTAGAGCCTATCTTATTGACACCAGCTGAGAGCATCCGCCATATCCCCTGTGAGTGCGCACCGCGCATATTCACTATCATTATTGAGTCAGTTCCACTTAAGTTTGTTTTGGACAATCATTTCCTCCAGTTTAGATGGACCCTCATTCTATTTGTTTCCCCTTCTCGTAGGCCTATTATATTCACGTCATTTTTCTTTATGATTGTCAGTGTTAGCAGAGTAGGCCACCCTGTAATTTGTCGTATAAAAAACATTTGATAATGTCTCCACACGTATAGTGTAGTATAATTGCATGAAATGTGGTTTTCCCTTATAAAGAAATAAGTAACGTATCTGATAGTCTATAGCCCAGGCCTTCTACGCGCTCATCCATGCATTGAACAGTATTTTTTGCAAACAGTGATAGTCAGAATTTAGACAGATTAACTCGATCTAATCTACTCACATTACGAATAGTAGGCTATTTCGCTGTTGGTTCTTGTTGGCTGAGGTAAAGTACATGTGGAGTTATTCTAACATCTTCAAAGTGCGTGGTAAAGACACGCTCGACTTGCATGTTCTGTTTAAGATTAATTAATTGAAATGTGATTTCTGTCATTCTGAGCACCATGGGTGGACGCCCTAATCAAATTACGCATCCAATGCACATGGGTCCCGTAAATTTACAATGCTGCCGGTCAAATGCCCAGCGCCACGTTTTCACAATGGAAACTATGGTAGGAACACTTGTGCACTAAACATGCACCGTTGTGGTACCATTGAACCATGGTTTGGGTCACATTCAAAGGCCGTTGGATAAAATGCAGTCCAGTCCGACACATGAAGTGGCTTACACAGTATTATGGATTGTAGGCGGTGGGCAATTGACAAAATGGCTCAGACTTACTTGGAGCCAAAAGGAGTGCATGGCCTTCATGGATATAAAAGGTGGCTTACTACAATCCAATGCTTTTATGTGTGCAAGAGGCCACATGTAGTTACAATTGGGACGCAACGAAGGTTAAATGTCTATTGGACATATGGGCTGATGAAAACGTTAGGCCAACTCAGTCAGTGCCGTAGAGTTCCAGAACACTGACCACATATGCATTGAGTATGCAATGCATTTCCTTCTCCATCCACATTATCTTGTTTGCATCCTCCACATGTGCCGTTTAGCTAGCTCATTAACAATGAGGAAATAAATTATGTTTCTTCACCGGTCTGTATTTTATACCAAAAAAACGACCTCATAATTTGAAAGCCCCGATTGCGAAGGTAATTTAAGATGACAGGCTTGAAAATCCGTTCAGCCATTTTGGCACAATGACTCACTACCCAAACCAGACACAACTATTTTCAAGTGGCCAAGAGACGTCATGTGATCTCCTACTGCTTTCTAGTGGAAGAACTGGGAATTAGGCGGAGGATATATTTAAATAAATGGATAGGTAGACTTCAGTTTTCTACTCATATGTACAGTATATCATTCCTGTAAGATGACAGTATACCACGTTCCAAAAGCCCTGTACTTTTAAAATGTCTGTGATCCCATGGGAATTTACGTATGTTTAAGCCATCTTTAGGTAAAATATTTAAACAGTAATTGGTGACATATTTTCTTAAATCCAGACTAAATCTCTTATGGTCTGCTGTATCTCAGGCCCTGTAGTAGTTACATAGTTTCTGACACTTTTATCCGAGTCCCACAGTTCATACTTTTCTAACAGTACTGTGTTTGTAGGACTTATAACTTTGAAAACAAAATTTACTTTGAGGGTAGTATACAATATTATGCATTGTTTAGAAAATGCCACCAGAGGGGGTCTGAGTAACAGGTTAACACTGTATGAACACATTTGCTTACAAATCTTAATTTTCTTGGTTGTGCTATATTATCACAAACTCAAAATGTTGCTAGATTTGCACATCAACTGAGAAATTTTCTTGCAGATGGCTGCGATCCGTAAGAAACTGGTGATTGTTGGTGATGGTGCTTGTGGAAAGACCTGTCTGCTCATAGTCTTCAGTAAAGACCAGTTCCCTGAGGTCTACGTACCTACAGTGTTTGAGAACTATGTGGCAGATATTGAGGTGGACAGTAAGCAGGTGAGATTGTACTGTTAGTCACACAGTATGCTATTAAGACATAACTTAAAACACAATTTTTATGTTGAAGTCTTAGTTTTCACCATTTCTCCAGAGCAAGTTACAGTTTTTGGCCAAACAGCAGTGTATGCATTCTCTACTATAAGTCACTCTGAATAAGAGCATCTGCTAAATGATTAAAATGTGAATTTCTGCTCTCTGTGTGGGTTCTAGGTGGAACTGGCCCTCTGGGACACAGCTGGACAGGAGGACTATGACAGACTACGGCCTCTCTCTTACCCTGACACTGACGTCATCCTCATGTGCTTTTCCATAGATAGCCCCGACAGCTTGGGTAATACATTGGTGACTGTAATGTTAATCTATCATGTGTGGTAAATGCAACAAATTATTCTGTTTCACTAGCAGCATTTTCCTAAAATGATCCCCTGTGTCTGAAACAGAGAATATCCCAGAGAAGTGGACCCCTGAAGTAAAACACTTCTGTCCAAATGTACCCATCATTCTTGTGGGTAATAAGAAGGACCTGCGGAATGACGAGCACACACGTCGGGAGCTAGCAAAAATGAAGCAGGTACAGTATTCATTGTAAAAATGTATATTATAATTTCAGCAAACACTCATTGTCCTGATCCATTCAGGATATTTCTTAAATGTAGCATTGAAACTAAACAATCCATGACATTTGTTTTAATGTGGTCGTGTTGCCTCATAGCTACTGACACTTCATGTATTGTCTGCTATTGTCTAAATATACACAGGTTGAGGTTTTTGTTTTGTTCAGTTATGCTAGTTATGTTTTTGTTTGGCTTGTTATGATTGGTGGTTTAGTATGTCACAATGGATGCCAACCATAGAATACGTCTGAACACTTACACCTCTGACACGTGAACAGGAACCAGTGAAGCCAGAAGAGGCCCGGGACATGGCTAACCGCATCAATGCGTTTGGCTACTTGGAGTGCTCAGCCAAGACGAAAGACGGTGTGAGGGAGGTGTTTGAGATGGCCACCAGGGCCGCGCTGCAGGCCAAGAAACGTGGAAAGAAGAATGCCTGCCTCCTGCTATAGAGAGCTGGGGAAAGACGGGAGCGGGTAGGAAGGGGGAAACAAATTGGGCCGAGGAAAACGCTGCACCCCTCTCCTAAGTCTGCCTCGAAGGGTGGGGTGAGTTTCAAGGGGTGTGCGAGGGAGAATAACACAATTAAACTAGGCCAAAGGAAATGGAGACGGTGAAGGTCAAATGTAACGAAAAGGGGAGTTTACATTTAAGGCCAAGGTGATTGCCAATTGTTTTTTTTTTTTTTTTTTTTTAAATAAGATAATCATATGATTTAAGGTTTTTTAAATTGGGTCTTGGACAAGTAGAAGGGTAAAGAAAAAACATCTCTCTGGTAAACTTGTCAGGGTGGTGTACTCTGAGGGACGGGATAAAATTGGTGTTCATGATAGGTTGTTCACCACAGCGCTATTGCCCTGGTTCATAGAGCTGAGCATTGTCAGAGAAAAAGGGGGTTTCGTTGCATCATGGTGCATGTTCTCCCAACTCTGACCTCCCTGGCTTGCAGTGTGTGTCTGCGCTTGTCTTTAATTTCTGTCCAGCCATACCATAGGTGTTTATTTTCTTTGTTCTCCCAATGGATAGACTAACCCTATCTTTGCGCGGACCAGCATCTCCTTCTATGGTATCATAATCTTGCGTGGACCAGCACCTATGATATAATTGGTCCAATTGTATAGTTAATTTGATACAAGCAATTTTGATTTTAAATGGCTACATTTTTATTTGCTTTTGACTATAAAATTCATATTAAAATGCATACAATAATATTGATACTAACAGATTTTTGTACGCCTGTTTATGTATTGTAATGAAAAATAATTTTAGGATTTTGTTTTATCATTAGTTGGCCTCAAGCCAGATAAATAATCTACATTTGATGAGGACTGTCAGACACTGTTTGGTTTGAAAGGGGGGGGGGGGTAACTTTTTATTAAGTGATAAAGGTTTTGCAAATTTGGTATTTTCCTCTTGTAGATTGTTTTTGCCTGCATGCCAGGCTATTATTGGAAGTGGGTTTTTAATGTGACCTATTGCTCACTCCCTCCAGTCCGTCTTTCTAAAACTGTATGTCTTCCCTTTTTTTCCCTCTTGTATTGTATGTTTAACCAACCTTGTGAGAGTCTACTGGCTTATCCTGTATCAGTTGTGCATATTTAGCAAAAATTAGTAACTTTAGGATGAGAGTTTAAAAAATAACATGTAAAATGCTTAGTAATCCATGAAAAAGATTATGACAAGATGTCATACTGTTAAACACAAGTCATTTCTTTAAATAATATCTTAGTCATTTGTGATGGGGGTCTTTTGTATAAAATGCACCCTCACATTTCCTCAGTCCTCTTTTTAAAAGTACTCTTAAGAAAATAAATTGTTATAGGAAATGATTGGTTGTCGTTCTTTCATGTGTCATGCCTCAACACGAAATCCCAAGATGTGAATGGAATTTATTCATGATTCTGTTACAAAACAGTACAAGATTGAACATTTGACAGAATAGATCAAGGCATCTAGAAAGGAGTGCTGCATCTGACCATCCCTCATGTAACATTTTTCACTTCAGTATTTACAAAGTGTGGTGGAGTCCAGCAACAAACTCCTGGTAATAGGGCTCTGAAAAAAAGATAGCGGTCAGATTTTTCTTGAATCTTCTGCTGTTGTTGGTGTTTAAATTATTGACAATTGCACTACTGTAAATAGTTTTTATGGTGTGGCTGCGGATCCGACTTTTACTTGACCTCGTCCCAACAGTTAAAGGTATGAGAGGCCCGATGTGCGGGATACTCTACATATATTTTTTTATTCATAGCTGCTCCGGATTGGACGTCTGTGTGGTGTAGTCTACAAACTTTGACATGTTGTACAACACACTTATGTAACAGTAGGCTATTACAAACATAAGCATGACACAAACAGGCGGTCTAAGTAGCGATTCCATGTTCTTTTTTCAGGAGGAAGTACATGCAGATATTTAGACATCAAACAAGCAAGACACAGTCTAAATAGCGATTTAATGTTGTTTTTTCCATTGTCCTTGCGGCAGACCGATCACTGGAATTCATTAACATTTTTCCACTGTCAAACTGGTTTCCAGCTACAGTCGTGGCCAAAAGTTGAATGACACAAATATACATTTTTACAGTCTGCTGCCTCAGTTTGTATGGTGCCAATTTGCATATACCCCAGAATGTTATGAAGAGTGATCAGATGAGTTGCAAAGTCACTCTTTGCCATGCAAATTAACTGAATCCCCAAAAAACATTTCCACTGCATTTCAGCCCTGCCACAAAAGGACCAGTGATTCTCTCGTTAACACAGGTGTGAGTGTTGATGAGGATAAGGCTGGAGATCACTGTCATGCTGATTGAGTTTGAATAACAGACTGGAAGCTTCAAAAGGAGGGTGGTGCTTGGAATCATTGTTCTTCCTCTGTCAACCATGGTTAACCGGCAAGGAAACACATGCCGTCATCATTGCTTTGCACAAAAAGGGGTTCACAGGCAAGGATATTGCTGCCAGTAAGATTGCACCTAAATCAACCATTTATCGGATCATCAAGAATTTCAAGGAGAGCGGTTCAATTGTTGTGAAGAAGGCTTCAGGTCGCCCAAGAAAGTCCAGCAAGCGCCAGGACCGTCTCCTAAAGTTGATTCAGCTGCGGGATCGGGGCACCACCTGTACAGAGCTTGCCCAGGAATGGCAGTAGGCAAGTGTGAGTGCATCTGCATGCACAGTGAGGCGAATACTTTGAGGGTGGCCTGATGTCAAGAAGGGCAGCAAAGAAGCCACTTCTCTCCAGGAAAAACATCAGGGACATACTGATATTCTGCAAAAGGTACAGGGATTGGACTGCTGAGGACTGTGGTAAAGTCATTTTCTCTGATGAATCCCCTTTCCGATTGTTTGAGGGATCCGGAAAACAGCTTGTCCGGAGAAGACAAGGTGAGCGCTACCATCAGTCCTGTGTCATGCCAACAGTAAAGCATCCTGAGACCATTCATGTGTGGGGTTGCTTCTCAGCCAAGGGAGTGGGCTCACTCACAATTTTGCCTAAGAAGACAGCCATGAATAAAGAATGGTACCAACACATCCTCCGAGAGCAACTTCTCCCAACCATCCAAGAACAACTTGGTGATGAACAATGCCTTTTCCAGCATGATGGAGCACCTTGCCATAAGGCAAAAGTGATAACTAAGTGGCTCAGGGAACAAAACATTAATATTTTGGGTCCATGGCCAGGAAACTCCCCAGAACTTAATCCCATTGAGAATTTGTGGTCAATCCTCAAGAGGTGGGTGAACAAACAAAAACTCAAACTCCAAGCATTGATTATGCAAGAATGGGCTGCCATCAGTCAGGATGTGGCCCAGAAGTTAATTCACAGCATGCCAGGGCGGATTGCAGAGGTCTTGAAAAAGAAAGGTCAAAACTGCAAATATTGACTCTTTGCATCAACTTCATGTAATTGTCAATAAAAGCCTTTGACACTTATGAAATGCTTGTAACTATACATCAGTATTCCATAGTAACATCTGACAAAAATATCTAAAGACACTGAAGCAGCAAACTTTGTGGAAATACATTTTTGTATCATTCTCAAAACTTTTGGCCACGGCTGTACACACTTCGGCTGCCTACACTTCGGCTGCCTATAACGTTCGGCTGCCCATAGGTGGAACAGCTACTCTGGCGAATTTCAATCATATCCTGTGATACTTGCGAAATAACAGTTTTAACCTGTTACGCAGATTGTTTTGCCCCAATGCAAAACTCAGGTGGGGAGTTCACCATCATTGCAAGCATCGACAAAACAGGTGGCAGTCGTAGTGTTATTTTTCAGCAACTCAGGCTACGATATGGCAGCATAACTATAAAGATGAGGCTACATCACAGATGTACAGTGTGGTTAAACCAGACTGTTTTTCCCTAATGCAATGTGTAGACCGAGCCCTGCTTGTGCTTTTGCAATATTCTTATTTACAACAGACATAGAAGGTTGTAGCCTACAAAATATATTTACTTTGGAATGTTCGTTCAAATAGCAGTGGGGTTTTTATTTCTGCTTTTCAGATATGCGGCAGAAACGTAGCTACATCTTGTCAATCATATTGGTAGAAGATTCAGAAGAGGGTGAGGAAACGAAGGGAGCGTGAGCAGCACCTATGTAAACAAAACGTGTCCGTAAAATAACACATGCGCGGAACATGAATTGGATATTCAGTTCTGGGGGGAAAATAACCGGGGGGGGGGGGGGGGGGGGGGGGGGTTAACGACAGATCTGCAGCCTCTGCCTAGTTTTTATAACTATGTTATCCCATGTCATTGATTGATTGTACTGATGCAAACCTGTGTCAGGCTGTATGTAGGAATGTCTGATGAGGAAGTCTAGGACCACCATGGCACAGTTGGGCTTGAAGTCGTCACTGATCAGCAGTTCTTTCACCTGAAAACAACAATGTAGGCCTCTTGAAGACATTCCTTGTGGGCCAGACGTAAACGCTAACATGCAGTACTGGAGGTGCTCAAAAGTAGAGTGGCTGACCTTGTCCATGGAGTAGAGGTAGAAATCTTGCACCTCCCCATCCCCTATCTTAGGCTTGAACTCAGGAGGTAGCTCCAAGTCGAACACAAACTGGCTTTCAGGAAACACCCCTTCCTCATCCTCATAGGTATAGCTATGAGAGAAGACACAGAGATGATTGAAATCATGTGGATGCGATTGTAGGCCTATGTAAAAGCATGCAAAGAGATATTCTCAATGAGACACTGCAGACAGAGCTGGCTACTCCTGTTGAGATGTCAATCACCTCACTGTGCTCACGGGGCGGGCAGTCTCTGCTATATCTTTTGGGATGCAGGCCTCTTCCTCACACTCCTTGATCAGGGTGTTTTTCACACTGATACCTGCTGCTAGTCCCCCAGCTGCCTGAAAACATGGTGGAAGAACATGGTCAAACCAGTTTGCCATTCACAAAAAAATATGTACCGGTAAAATGTAATCGGTTGTATTCTAATTTTAAATCAATAGGTACTGACCAGGTTGTCCAGTTTTCCAGGGTAGGTCTGCTTGGTCATGGATCGTCGTCCCACCCACATCCTGAGTTCCCCATGTTCATCCTGGCAGTACCCATTAATATGGACTCCATATCGTTTCACTCCAAAAAGGCCTACAAAGACAATGTTAATGGGGCATGCAATTGCAGGGGGAACACTGGGATTATTTTCTACTGTTATTGCTTAGGACACGACTTACTTGTGGCAGATCTCTCCATACACATTAGTGGAGTGTCGCAGAATCTGGGCATTACTTCATACTTCTATAGAAGAGGCCCAAATATATAATTTCAGGGAATTAAAAAAGATTGTATAGTCTGTTTTCAGTTTTACAGCATATTGTAATACTCTCACCTCATCTCTCCATCCTTTCAAGACAGTCAACAAGCCTTCCCTCCTAAGTGACTGAAGAACAGAATCTACAGCCTCTGACCTCCTCCCATAGGAGTCAAGATTTTGGCACAGAGTAATAGCGCCACCTTGTGGTGGATTGAAGACCTCTGGAAATGTACTCAAAATGGACGCCACTTTGGAAGACACCCACCCAACTTGCTCTCCTCCCACCTCAAACCGAAGGCATGTGGTTCGACTGGAGCCTGGGTGACACAAACATACATATTGGATGCGAGAGAGATGCTTTGTAGTATAGGCTAGATAATGCCGCGTTCACGTGCTAGTCAGAACTAGGAAATGTCCGACTTTCTAACTGGTTGTAGTTATACACGTGCCAGATTTACCAGTTAGTATGTCAGACATTTCCTAGTTCTGACTAGCACGGGAACGCGGCATAACACCTAATCATTTCGCTATCAAACACACATAGCTAGCCACAGTTTATCATTCACTTCCAGTTATCACAAATAGTTTTAACTCTAACCTGGCGAATAAAAGTTATTCATTCGGCGAAGCACCTGGAGCATTTTTTCCGACCAGGTAGTCATGATTTCGAGCATAGGTTTCTGACGCGAGTCCAATGATTTTATGAAGGGTAAAAATTAAACAACAATATGTTATGTTTTATTCAGGTAGCTACATAATCTTTTCACTGTGGTTATTTTGCCAACGCCATGTTCCTCTCAGCGGTGTATACTCGGCGTGCGCGATTGCGCACTGCACAAAACGCCCACATGATTCGCAACATTTCCATTGGTTGAAGACGCGTCTGCTGCAGCAGCTGGTTAACGTACGCCGATATTTGGACTCACAGGGCTGTGTATGTATGTATGTGTGCGTGCGTGTCGCCATGTTCAAAACAACTGGGAACTATGAAATCGCCGACTTCAATGCCTTTAATAATTGGAACTTGGAAAAAAAACAGGCTCCGACTTGACATTCCAAGTTGAACGGTATTTCAACTCGGAATTCCATGTCGGAAACTAGGGGAGCTTTCTAGAGCGCCGACCTGAAGATCACTGACATCATGAGTTGACCTTGTTTCTGTCTGAGTTTCCAGTTGTCCCGGATGACCGTTCAAAACGAGTTTTCTCAGTCGGATAACGTTTTTTCACGAGTTCCCAGTTGTCTTGAACGCACTGAATTCGGTAGTCAGAGATTTCCCGAGTTCCCAGTTGTTTTGAACGTGGCATTAACCCTTGCCAATACCATGGACTTTCTCACTCATCTAAAGAGCCTCACCAGACCTACATTGTGCCCTCTATACAGCATCAACCCTGCTAGCTATTCGTTCGTCCACAATATAATAGGCTACAATACAATGTTGATAAGCAATCCTGCTGATATCAGTTTTATTGAACTGAATACACTTTCATCTGCATTACTGAAAATCTTTCTTTATTGAAAATATACAGTATTGTGGAGTATAGTGTTAACTCCCCTTTGTTAAGATTTTGCATAGAATAATCTAGGATTATTGGGGATTAAATACATTTATATTTAAGAAATTCACTTCAAGGACATAACAAGACCCCTTGTCTTTAAGGGCTTTTAGGGCTCCAGAGTGGCGCAGCAGTCTAAGGCACTGCATCTCAGTGCAAGAGGGGTCACTACAGACCCTGGTTCTGTGGTCTAAGGCACTGCATCTCAGTGCAAGAGGTGTCATTACAGTGCCTGGTTTGAATCCAGGCTGTATCACATCTGGCCGTGTTGTGGATGATAGTGTTGTGGATAGAAACTGGACCACATACAAGATGTTAACCAAGGCCAATACACGTTGAGGATGGATGCATGTGGTAGATGGAGCCGAGCAGATGAGGCTTTTATTTAAATGTTTTCAAACTTGTTCAGGCAATGGTGTGATGGCATGTCAGCGCTAAGAGGAAGTATGAGTATTTTCCAGGTCTGAGGGTCCATGAGTCTTTTGATTCCTTTACTCCAACCCCTTCATGAATTCCAGGAACTCTGTGGAAGAGAATGACACCCAGTGCACATGGTAGATCATCAATAAAATGTCTTACTGACTGCCTGGATTTGAACTGTGAAAGGTTTGGCATGAAAGGATAGCCTAGATGAGTGTCAAAAAAAATGATAATTACACATTCTGGAAGTGCCAACCTGATCTTTAGGCTCAAATGTCTTTGAGCGCATTTATATTTGATATGTATTATTGACCGCAGTATTCTATTCTATTCACAGTATTTCATAACATAACTATTACTGTTGGGCCTCTTGTCTTACCATCATAATCAATTTTTCCATCATTGTTTTTGTCTCCATCCTTCATGAGTTCTTCAATGTTATCCTCAGTGATGGCCTCTCCAGTTGACTCCAGAATGGTCTTCAGCATATCCAAATCAATGTAGCCATCTCCATTTCTGTAAGCAGCACCAATGAGTACACATATTCTTTATAACACTGTACTGTACTCTACTTACTCTGTCAACAATATTAATTAATTTAAATACTTAGACTTTTATTGACATTACTGTTTTAGTTGTCTATATGTTTGTCTTTATAGGTTCTTGTTAGAGTAAACCCAAATGTTTTTTGGCAACCACTTTGCTTGATATTAGCCTTACTTGTCAAACATGCGGAAAAGTTCGGCCAACTCTTCCTCCGGTTTCCCTTTGCTTTCCTCATTCATGCAACGCACCATCATGACTAGGACCTCATCAAAGCCTACTGTCCCGCTCCCTGTAAACACACACACACACACACACACACACACACACACACACACACACACACACACACACACACACACACACACACACACACACACACACACACACACACACACACACACACACACACACACACACAGCAGCTGTAACATGGTGTTTTAATGTTGAAACATAGTAAGGTGAGTTCCAAAGTAACATTTCCAGTCTGAAAACTATGTATGAACCACCCCCTCAGGCTACTTGACCTAATGATTTTGCCTGAGGTTAAAGGTATACTTCAGGAATTTGGCAATGAGGCCTCTTCTCTACTTCCCCAGAGTCAGATGAACTAGTGGATACCATCTTTGTCTCTGTGTCCAGTATGAAGGAAGTTAGAGGTAGTTTTGCAAGCCAATGCAGAAGTCTATGGGTATCTGTTAGCATGCTAGTATAGGGGATGTACAGTAATATTGTGTGTGTAGTATTGAGTGTTAATAAGTTTGCAGCCATGGTGACGCACCATCCTCATCCACCTCGTCTGCAGCTCCTCAGGGGTTGGGTTCTGCCCCAGCATCCTCATCACCTTCCCCAACTCCTTTGTGCTGATGCAGCCGTCCTCCGCATCCTGACATGCAATGTCAAAGGCTGCCTTGAACTCTGTGGGGACATAGTGGTGAGAAGCAGTTTTAGTGGCGCTTATGGGTATTCCTAGTGTTTCTACATAGACATGAATGGTGCAAAGGTAAAGAAGAAATGTCATGGGATTATTGTGTAGAAAAAGCAAGGCTCGTCATTTTTCTGCTCTTCTGTTAAGTTCTCAACCTGAAGGGAATAGTGGAGCAAGTTAAACATGCAGTTATAGTGCTTTAGAACTCATTTTAACCTACTTTATGTGTCTAAATTATGCAGGTTGGTTGGCCTCTTGTCATTTATTATTTGACAAACCACTCATAGTTGGACCACACTGGAGGCCATTAGTGGTCATTTCCTCATTTTCTTGTCTCTCTTCCCCTTGATCCGCAGTCAGCCCCTAGCCCTCGCAGTGTGTAATGCACCTTCTCCCTCTCCTTGAACTCAGCCCAAAACCTGTCGAGCACAGCCACCTACCCCTGGTGCCGTCTGACTGAAATGTCACGCTGCTTTCTTCACCTACTATTCTTGTCAGGTGGCGATGGGGGGCTCTGGCACCGACTCCACTGACAGCCATATGTTTGAGCCGAAAGCTGTCGACACTCTTCTTCCTCCTAACTGTCCTTGTTTTATTGTTGTCAGGCAGAGAAATGCCAGAAATCCCATGTAAACACACAGGACGTTCTCTGGGTCCTCAGAGAAGATAATGATGAGCTCAAATGATCATACTAACATGACAACATGCTTTCTGTTGTTGTGCTAGCACAGGGGTAATTCAAATTGAATTAACTTTTTCAGAATAGCTGGGCTCATAGAACATGACTAACTTTGTGTTTAACCTTGGTGAATCTTGGTACTTGTAAGTTGCTTATTCAAAAGATATAATGTTGAATTTCCATTGACTTTACAACTCTTTACAACACCAATGAGGGAAGTTTGAGATCATGAACCTCCTTCCTCCTTAGTACATCAGATGAAGACTCCTAATTGATTCTAACTGTCCTCGACATAAACTATCTAGCATCCCCCTGTGTCACCTACCACCCTGCAGGTTTTGTCCCTGTATCTGTACTCACCGCTGCTTTGTATACATCATCCATGGCTGCTGGCCTGCCTTTGTCTCTGTTTCAGTCACCGGAACACAACGATACTTCCACAAATGCCTCAGACACAAGACAAAGGATAGAAGCAACACCTGCCCCAGCCTTTATTGTTTGGGGCATGTGGTGTTAAAAAACTTCTGAACCCCCTCTCTGCATCATCCCACTGTTCTCATCACAAGAGAGAGAAGGATAACTATAAATAAATGAATTACAGAGATGGTCCAACAATAAGAGCCTAGGCCGCAGCAGCTAAATTGGTGACATGTATTGTCTCCAAGCTAGACCTAGAGCAAACGTGAAACCAAGTAGGAACACTTTTTTTAAGCATGTCAAATCAGTACACTTGTTTGTTTTATGCCAATGTGGTTGTTTTTGACATAAGAGCAATTTCTTAGCAAAATAATTATCTTTCAAATACAAGATTTGTTTTTTTGGGGGGGATTTGGTGGCCTCTCCGCACTGGTCTGTGGGGAGAGAAATTAGTTCCAATCAGTGTCTTTTTGCAGGGATACTGTACATATTATGTGTTGTACTTGCACCTTTATCTTTCATTTGACTATGGAGATAATAGTGAACACTGTGTATGAAGTGTATACAGTACAAATAGTCTTTATGGTGTTAAGAGGGGGTTTAAACTACAGTTGGGCCTAAGTGGAGGGCTGCAACAGTGAAGCCCTGCCTATCATAAGCTGTATTAATGTCCCCAAAGTCAACAGAGAAGCATCAAATGTACATTTAATTTTAATTGTTTAAGCTCTTCATATTTTGTAGTTTTTAAGGATTATTCAAAAGCAATCACATGAACACTGGAGTGTATTGGTCTGCATGTTCCCTATTTCTTGATAGGCCTATATATGTATAATATTTTTAGCTACAAATACTTTATACAGCAAACTTCTGAAATCAGCAAAAGAAGAGGAAGAGAATGCCCTGCCAATCGTTGGGTGAAATGGGCACGGGAAGTCATTATGACAATAGATACATAGATACAGTAAAGCTATTTTGGATGGTTTGTGTCCTTGAATTGGAAATAGTGTGCACCAACATCTCAGCTGTCAAAGAGAGAGAGAGAGCGAGAGAGAGAATATGTTTTGGTGATATAGCACGGTGATAAATATTTCCTCTTCATCTACTGTACTGCTGGAGACACAGACAGTACCTGCCATTGTCTGCCAGCTGTATTACAGGCCCCAGGTCAAAGGTCAAATCTCTTATGCGGACCTAAAATATACAGACCATAAATAATAATCAGATTTTTATGGTGATAGGTGACCACAATCTGCACCGAGGCAAACTCTGTCAGTTAGTTGTTTCATTTCATGAAGTGTGAATATACAGTACCAGTCAAAGTTTGGACACACCTACTCATTCCAGGGTAGGTTTTCTTTATTTTTTACAATTTTCTACATTGTAGAATAATATTGAAGACATCAAAACTATGAAATAACACATATGGAATCATGTAGTAACTAAAAAACTGTTAAACAAATTCAAATATATTTTATATTTGAGATTCTTCAAAGTAGCCACCCTTTACCTTGATAACAGCTTTGCATGCTCTTGGCATTCTCTCAACCAGCTTCACCTTGAATGCTTTTCCAACAGTCTTGAAGGAGTTCCCACATCTTCTGAGCACTTGTTGGCTGCTTTTCCTTCACTCTGCAGTCCAACTCAATTGGGTTGAGGTTGGGTGATTGTGGAGGCCAGGTCATCTGATGCAGCACTCCATCACTCTCCTTCTTGGTCAAATAGCCCTTACACAGCCTTGAGGTGTGTTGGATCATTGTCCTGTTGAAAAACAAATGATAGTACCACTAAGCGCAAACCAGGTAGGATGGCATATCGCTGCAGAATACTTTGGTAGCCATGCTGGTTAAGTGTGCCTTGAATTCTAAATGAATCACAGACAGTGTCACCAGAAAAGCACCCCCACACATCACACCTCCTCCTCCATGCTTCACGGTGGGAACTACACATGCGGAGATAATCCGTTCACCTACTCTGCGTCTCACAAAGAAATGGTGGTTGGAAACAAAAATATCAAATTTGGACTCGTCATACCAAAAAACAGATTTCCACCGGTTTAATGTACATTGCTCGTGTTTCTTGGCCCAAGCAATTCTCTTCTTCTTATTGGTGTCCTTTAGTAGTGGTTTCTTTGCAACAATCGACCATGAATGCTTCATTCACGCAGCCTTCTCTGAACAGTTGATGTTGAGATATGTATGTTACTTGAACTCTGTGAATCATTTATTTGGGATGCAATTTCTGAGGCTGGTAACTCTAATTAACGTATTCTCTGCAGCAGAGGTAACTCTGGGTCTTCCTTTCCTGTGGCGGTCCTCATGAAAGCCACTTTCATCATAGCTCTTCATGGTTTTTGCGACTGCACTTGAAGAAACTTTAAAAGTTCTTGAAATGTTCCACGTTGACTGACCTTCATGTCTTAAAGTAATGATGGACTGTCGTTTCTCTTTGCTTATTTGAGCTGTTCTTACCATAATATGGACTTTTACCAAATAGGGCTATCTTCTGTATACCAACCCTACCTTGTCACAACACACCTGATTGGGTCAAACGCATTAAGAAGGAAAGAAATTCCACAAATTATCTTTTAACAAGGCACACCTGTTAATTAAAATGCACTCCAGGTCACTACCTTATGAAACTGGTTGAGAGAATGCCAAGAGTGTTCAAAGCCATCATCAAGGCAAAGGATGGCTCCTTTGAAGAATGTCAAATATATTTTGATTTGTTTAACACTTTTTTGGTTACTACATGATTCCATATGTGTTATTTCATAGTTTTGATGTCTTCACTATTCTACAATGTAGAAAATAGTAAAAAAAATGAAATAAAATAAACTTAAATTAGTAGGTGTGTCCAAACTTTTGACTGGTACTCCATGTTTGATGTGAACATCATTTCTTTGCACGTAGTGAGGTTTCAGGTTTATTTCATTTCTGAAAGTGCTATACCAGGCCTTGAGTAAAAATACTATTTTGAAAGGTGGGTGGCAAATGTGACTTCCTCTCACACCACACTACTCTCTAGAATAACCTGAGGTGTGTCAGGACTTATAATGGGGATGGATGAATTCAGTTACTTTGAGCACTTTACTTAGCCACATGTTATTTTGTGTCTGGAATTATGTCATTTCCTTATTGTTGCAACAGATACAGATGCAACAGAGGTTTAGGTACTTATTAAAACATAATATATATTTAGACAAATGTTCTATAACAGTGAGAGATGATAAAAGTAAAAACAATAGTAAATGAATTGTGTTGCAAACCAGACTTGATTCTCACATGGACTCAAATAACCTGTGTTTCGCTGTCAAGGGTATATTGAGGTCAGCCTCTTAGCCAATCACCTTCTTAGTAAAAAGGCATTGTGAAAATATTCATGATTTCTGAATTCTCAGACCATGCAGTGCATTGAAAGGCACCAGGACAGATTATTAAGCATTTACGTCAGTGCAAAGTTTGCACCTTTGTTTTCTATACTTGCAGTAAGGTTGTAATTTTCACAATCTTTTATTGACCTTTACCAGTACATTTTGGGGCACATATTCATAAACCGTCTCAGAGTAATATCGCTGATCTAGGATCTGTTTAGCCTTTTTGAAAGGGGGGACTTGGTCCTAGATCGGCACTCCTAAGATTCTTTATGAATACAGGCCCATTTGCAGACTTTGAACTAGTGCAATCTTTGAGTAAATCTGATCCTATAAGTATCTATGGCTTATGCTCAGATTACTCATTAGGATTGCATACTCAGTCTGTTTTGTTCCTGGTTGGCCAGGCAGCAGGTCAGCAGGTGTCTGTTTCTAAAAGCAGGATGATGTAGGAGTGTTTGGTATTTACTCTCTCTGAGTGGTTGGTGTCAGGCACACCTTTTTAAATCTCACTAACAGGATGTGGACACCACAATCGAGTAGGAGTTGGACAATTTGGATGGGGTTTTGAGAAATGTTTAAGAAATTAGACATGAAATACAACCAGGGGTCATATGTGGCCCGTGTGGCTCAGTTGGTAGAGCATGGTGCTTGCAACGCCAGGGTTGTGGGTTCGATTCCCACGGGGGGCCAGGGGGGCCAGTACAAAAAAGTATGAATGTATGTACTTGTAAGTCGCTCTGGATAAGAGCGTCTGCTAAATGTTTTTATTTTTTTTAATTTTTTTATACTGGGAGAAATAATGGTAGAGGGTCAGTGATAGATGTGGCCCAGAATGCAGTAAGTGTTGCTGCAACCATATCCCACTCCACTCCCAGGGATAAGGTTTGGTGTTCATGTATATTAAACTTACTATATCGGGAAACATGAATCGACTTTGTCGACATACATTGTGGTTGTCATAGTTACACGCATTGTGTGTAAACAGAGGAGAGGCAAGGCCCTGGGGACATTACAGGGGGGAAACTGTGCGGTCAAGCAGGGTCACAAACCAGAGGAAAAAACTCCAAGAATTTCTCAGGAGTGTGGTCTCTGTGTCTCCCTGTCCTGTTGGCTGGTAGTGGTTGGTGGTGGGGGTGGGTTGTGGCGGTGTTGGGCTCAAAGCAGCCTTTCATTCCAGCTGGGCTTTGAGAGATAACTTTTTTCTTCTTTCCTGGCCATAACGTACAGCGGGCTATACCTCCTCTGGCCTGTAACCAATGGGAATGGGAATGTCTGTTTGGGCTGTCAGAAAGCACTCCGCTGGTTGACATCACTGTAATTCGATAAGCAGTCTCTGACTGGACCTCCTCTATTGGTTTGTTAGGTATACCAGGGGCTGGGGGCGGAGAGGAGAGAGGTGGGGAGAGAAGAGGTAGGTGGTTCTTGAAAAGGAATGAAAGAGGGTCTTTGTCCTGAAAATATTTTCCTTTTATTTTTTCACCCACTCCCCTGCTTCCTCTCTCCACTCCTCTCTCCTCTCACCTTTGGGGTTTTTCTGGGGTGTGTGGCCAAAAAATATTTGTTGGGGGTGAGAGTATATAAAGGTCCTTCAGGAGTTGAGATTTCTCACACTCAGTTTGAAAGGGTTTCTGTCCAAAGGAAGACTGACCAGGAGAGTCCAGGGCAGAGCTGACCATGAACAGATTAGCGCTCCTATGTCTCTGCCTATGCGCAGCAGTCTCACTAATCAGTGGGAAGCCCAGCAGGAGAGCAGAGAAGCTCAGGAGGTCCAAACCCCTGGTAGCAACTGACTCATCTGAACCGGATGATACTAATGATGCTGTTTTCCCCGGTAAGTTTTCAACATGATTTTGGAAAAGGGTGGTGGAATGTTAGATGGAGGAAATGTGCATGCATACTTCACAGTGCTTCTAGTTTTTGTGATTATAGCATTTACCCAAGTCAAGGGTGGTCCACAATGCTTCACAAAGAACTGCATTCAGTTTTCTAAGACTGAATTGGAGTGTGGGGCTTGTATCAGTTTCATGTGTACTTTACCTGTGGATCATGTGTCGTGCAGGTGAGTAATGATATGTGTGTCTGTGTGTGTATGTGTGTGTGTGTCTGTCTGTCTATTGCAGTCCGCAACGGGCAGTGCTCGGTGAATGGGATGTCCCTGTTTGACGGGGCTATGTGGTCGCCTCAGCCCTGCCTCGTGTGCCAGTGTCAGATGGGAACTGTCAGCTGTCACCCTGTTCCCTGCGCCGGTAAGCTGCAGCTGCATTTACACAGCAGCCAGTTTGTATGTCTGCCTTCACTCCTATTGTTCATCATTCAAGTTGTAGATTGTTATTGAACGATTATAGTCTTATTTGTGGTTATTAGATTTCATGGCAGCTTCTAGTTGAAATGGTCCATGCTCCCATAAAGTGTACAAATTGATCAGGGCATGGAATTGAACATACATACAGTACCATCCAAAAGTTTGGACACACCTACTCATTTAAGGGTTTTTCTTTATTTTTGCTATTTTCTACATTGTAGAATAATAGTAAAGACATCAAAACTATACAATAACACATATGAAATCATGTAGTAACCAAAAAAGGGTTAAACATATCAATATATATTTTATACTTGAGATTCTTCAAAATATCTACGCTTGCCTTGATGACAGCTTTGCACACTCTTGACATGGTCTCAAGCAGCTTCATGAGGTAGTCACCTGGAATGCATTTACATTAACAGGTGTGCCTTGTTAAAAGTTAATTTGTGGAATTTCTTTCCTTCTTAATGCGTTTGACCCAATCAGTTGTGTTGTGACAAGGTAGGGTTGGTATACAGAAGATAGCCCTATTTGGTAAAAGTCCATATTATGGCAAGAACAGCTCAAATAAGCAAAAATAAATGACATTCCATCATTACTTTAAGACATGAAGGTCAGTCAATGCGGAAAATGTCAAGAACTTTTAAAAACCATTGAGCGCTATGATGAAACTGGGCTATTTGACAAAGAAGGAGAGTGATGGAGTGCTGCATCAGTGTACCTGGCCTTCACAATCATCCGATCTCAATCCAATTGAGATGGTTTGGGATGAGTTGGACCGCAGAGTGAAGGAAAATCAGCCAACAAGTGCTCAGCATATGTGGGAACTCCTTCAAGACTGTTGGAAAAGCATTCCAGGTAAAGCTGTTTGAGAGAATGCCAAGAGTGTGCAAAGCTGTCATCAAGGCAAGGGTGTCTACTTAGAAGAATCTCAAATATAAAATATATTTTGATTTGTTTAACAGTTTTTTGGTTACTACATGATTCCATATGTGTTATTTCATAGTTTTGATGTCGTCACTATTATTCTACAATGTAGAAAATAGTAAAAATTAAGAAAAGCCATGGAATGAGTAGGTGTGTCCAAACTTTTGACTGGCACTGTACATGTGTACATTTAACATATATTGCTCTTTCCCTCAGGTTCAAACAACCAGCAGACAGTGGCTCCCAAAGCCAAGAAGCCCTCCCCTAATGCAGAGGACAAAGAGGGGATCCCAAAGTGGAAGAAGAGTTTCCAAAGGAGAGCAGGAAGTCAGAAGAAAGAGGAGCAGCCTGTTACTCCAGTGAAAGTGGTGGGGGCCCACGGGAATATGAAGAGGGCAATGCTATAGGACCTGCACAGCAGATGAACTAACAATGCTTTAAATGTTGTTTATGATGCAGGTTGGCGTTTATTGGCATTATTCTTGTCCTGGAGGCAGAACTGGGCGATTTAGGGTTAGGACTTGGGGTTAGCAGTCTGGTTAAGGTTAGGGTTAGGACTTGGGGTTAGCAGTCTGGTTAAGGTTAGGGTTAGGTTTAAAATCATATTTTATGACTTTGTGGCTGTTCCAGCTAGTGACCACTTTGCAGAGCTGCCTCCAGAACAAGATTCATGATGAAAAACACTAACCTGCGTTTATGACTGAGAATTGGCTGACAGGGATATTTGTGAGGACAATGAGTCATCAAATGCAGAATCAATTTAAATATATATAATGGTATATATTTTGTGTGTGATGTCTATGTTGTAAAACCCGTGGCCACCCAGAAGAAGAAGCAAGAAGAAGCGGTGAAGAAAATGGAAGTGGCAGTGAAGACAGAGGTTAGGAGGGCTGAGGTCCCTGTGGCCAAAAGGCGTGACCCGAAGATAACCAAAATCAGCCTTCCATACCTTCCCTACGATGACGATGATGACGATCACGATGACCACGACCACAGTGAGCATGATGATGATGATGATGACGACGATGACGATTACATCATCAGGGCCATGGGAAAACCCACCATGAGGGCCAACGGGCACCCGGTTGTGGCACCGACGGGGAGACCAGTCACCATGGTGACTGGCCGACTGGCTACGACCACCACTAGGAAACCCGTGGTGAGGGCGCCGGGGCCAGGACATCCTGTGGTCACGTTCCCCAGGAGACACAGCATCATGGAGTCTCTCCCTGCTGGCTGCCTGCTCTTGGAGTCTCTGATCACCTGTGGCAGCACTGGCATGGCCCACATCCCCATCCTCTCAGACAAGGGGGTCAAGACCCTCTATCTAGCAGGTAAGGAGATAGAGATCTCACATGCTACTTACAGGGACAATTAGCATAGTCAAGCTATGTTTAATCAGTTTGAATTTCATGAAGGCAAAGGATTTATCATTGTCTATAATGGCTTCAATACAATCAAATGTGGTTTACAGTGCATACACAGTTGCATATAAACATAGTTTGTACACAAAGATACTGCATAAACACTAATGCAGGTCCAATAGCATGAGGGCCCAGGTTTTTCTCTGTTTGAGGCGACTGGGTCAGCTTGTGTTCTATTCTCTTATCAGACAATAAGATCAGTAAGATCCCTCACCAGGCACTGGCTGGGCTGCCCAACCTGGAGTGGCTGGACCTGAGCAAGAACAAGCTGGACGACTCCTCCATCAGCCCTGACCTGTTCCGGGTGAGTCTTGGAGCATATTTCTTCTCAACATATTTGTCTTTGGTTCCAGTTGGACCTCTACTGCGCTCCCAGACCCACCTACACATCTCAGCCTTATGTTACTGAGGGCTCTATTGACCATTCTCATGCTGCATTACCTGGATTCCTCTCGGACTGTTCTGATAGAATATTAACATGGAATATATGTCACAGTCTAGTGTTATAGAACAGGGTTTCCAAGACTCGGTCCTGGATCCCTCCCCTGTGTGCACGTCTTGTTTTTTGCTCTAGCCTTACAAAGCTGATTCAAATAATCTAAGCTTGATGATGAGTTGGTTATTTGAATCAGCTGTGTGAGCAAAAAACAAAACGTGCACCCAGGGGTAGCCCTCAGGACCAAGTTCGGGAAACCCTGTTATAGAATAGTACAGGTATGTGCATGTTACAGTCATTTAAGTTATAGGTAGTGCCTAATGTTTCAACAAGATGATCCATCTTGTAGTTGGACTGCAAGAAGTCCTGCTGTCTCCCAGGTAGTGCATAAGAGCAGAAGTCGAATCTGGCGCCATCAGGTTGAATCTCACTTAGCTGTTGAAATAAATCGGGGAATATTGTCGGTCAACAGACAAGCCACAACTAAAAACAGAACAATCATTTTTGGTAAGGTGTCCTAACATTCACCTGTTCCCACTCAGTTGTCATAGTCCCTTGATGCCAAGAACTCACAGTGCTAAAAACTACCTTGAGAGAACATTAGTGTTTATCAACTACTCTGCTTGCAGTACATCTCAGAGTTGACAAAGACTATATAACAAAACACATTATGAGAAACACTTCATAAATAAGACAAATAAAATCCCCACAGTGAGAACAGACATTGCTGGAGAAATTAAATTATTATTCCTGCGCCATTGAAAAACACAATTATGTACATAGCCTACAAGCCTATTACAGAGTATAGTAATTACGTAGGTTATTCAGCTGGTAGTTACACTGGTATAAGGCCGTATACCATCAATGTGTGTTTCATTTGGTACATCTCTTAAACAGCAAAGTAGAAGCATAAGGTAAAATTGCAGTTCTTGTGCTTGGCCATAATAGAGAGAGAGGGACACTGGTTACATCACAGCACGCCTTCTGTTCTAGCACACCTTCTGTTCTAAGGTGGGTGGATTTTTGGCTTGTTTCAGATCCTGACCAAGCTGAGGAGGCTGAATTTAGATGGCAACAATCTGACCAAAGTCCCCTCGTTTCTACCGCCATCCCTGGTGGAGCTGAAGATCAATGACAACAAGATCCTGGGCCTCACACCTAGTAGCTTTAAAGGTATAGGAGTGTGAGATTTACACACACACACAGACAGACAGACAGACAGACAGACAGACAGACAGACAGACAGAGACAGAGACAGAGACAGAGACAGAGACAGAGACACAGACACAGACACAGACACAGACACAGACACAGACACAGACACAGACACAGAGACAGAGACAGAGACAGAGTGTGTTTGTGTGTGTGTATGTATGTACAAAGATTTGTTCTGATAGGATGTGCAGAATAGTACTTTAGCATTGTTGGCATAGCCCATTTGGCAACAAATATCTGGAAAACAAGTCAAATAACTACATCAGATATTATTGACATGTTGATATTGTTGTGTTGCGATTTGAAAACGTGGCTCTCCTCAGGTTTGTCCAAACTGCTGACACTGGAGCTTGAGGATAACCACTTCCACGATGGGAATGTGTCACCTTTGACCTTCCGGCCCCTGAAGAAACTCATCTATCTTCGACTGGAGGACAACAAGTTCCGGGCCATCCCCTCTGGGCTTCCTACGACCCTGCAGGTCAGTGATTGGACAAGGTGCCTGTGATGCCACTTTAGTGAGCATGCAGGAGCCAATTGACATGCAGTAAGTAGCCTCAATCCAACAGAGGAGTTTAGCTTGGGGAGGCATGACTTTCTGAGACATTTGGGTCAATCAAACAAAATTATTTTCCCTTATTTGAAATACTTATTGGGTGCAGAGCCATGATGTAGTGGTCACACTCCCCGGCACATGTCACGTATACAACTCCCCACTGGATACCAGAGTTCAATCCTTGCGTCCAGCCTTCCCCATCTAATTTCCCCACTGTCTGAATAAAGTCAAAATATACAGTATATAATAAAAAATAAATACGCCTTGGTATAGTCCACAGACTCGTCAATAATGTAGTAACATGACATAGGTTTCTGATGTTTTACTAAACATGCATTGTTTTTTGTAATTGCAAGCTAGGTCCACACATATCACAAACTCCGATCTGTAGTGTGTAGACTGGTTAGGTCCCGCTCACCCCCCTTAACAACACAGTAGGTCCCCCTCACCCCCTTAACAACACAGTAGGTCCCCCTCACCCCCCTAACAACACAGTAGGTCCCCCTCACCCCCCTAACAACACAGTAGGTCCCCCTCACCCCCTTAACAACACAGTAGGTTCACCTCACCCCCTAACAACACAGTAGGTCCCCCTCACCCCCCTAACAACACAGTAGGTCCCCCTCACCCCCTTAACAGCACAGTAGGTCCCCCTCACCCCCCTAACAACACAGTAGGTCCCCCTCACCCCCTTAACAACACAGTAGGTCCCCCTCCCCGCTAACAACACAGTAGGTCCCCCTCACCCCCCTAACAACACAGTAGGTCCCCCTCACCCCCCTAACAACACAGTAGGTCCCCCTCCCCCCTAACAACACAGTAGATCCCCCTCACCCCCCTAACAACACAGTAGGTCCCCCTCCCCCCTAACAACACAGTAGGTCCGCCTCACCCCCTTAACAACACAGTAGGTCCCCCTCACCCCCCTAACAACACAGTAGGTCCCCCTCACCCCCCTAACAACACAGTAGGTCCCCCTCACCCCCTTAACAACACAGTAGACCCCCTTACCCCCGAAACAACACAGTAGGTCCCCCTCACCCCCCTAACAACACAGTAGGTCCCCCTCCCCCCTAACAACACAGTAGGTCCCCCTCACCCCCCTAACAACACAGTAGGTCCCCCTCCCCCCTAACAACACAGTAGGTCCCCCTCACCCCCTTAACAACACAGTAGGTCTCCCTCACCCCCCTAACAACACAGTAGGCCCCCCTCACCCCTAACAACACAGTAGGTCCCCCTCACCCCCCTAACAACACAGTAGGTCCCCCTCACCCCCCTAACAACACAGTAGGTCCCCCTCCCCCCTAACAACACAGTAGGTCCCCCTCCCCCCTAACAACACAGTAGGTCCCCCTCACCCCCCTAACAACACAGTAGGTCCCCCTCCCCCCTAACAACACAGTAGGTCCCCCTCACCCCCTTAACAACACAGTAGGTCCCCCTCACCCCCTTAACAACACAGTAGGTCCCCCTCACCCCCTAACAACACAGTAGGCCCCCCTCACCCCCTTAACAACACAGTAGGTTCCCCTCACCCCCTAACAACACAGTAGGTCCCCCTCCCCCCTAACAACACAGTAGGTCCCCCTCCCCCCTAACAACACAGTAGGTCCCCCTCACCCCCCTAACAACACAGTAGGTCCCCCTCCACCCTAACAACACAGTAGTTCCCCTCACCCCCCTAACAACACAGTAGGTCCCCCTCACCCCCCTAACAACACAGTAGGCCCCCCTCCCCCCTAACAACACAGTAGGTCCCCCTCCCCCCTAACAACACAGTAGGTCCCCCTCACCCCCTTAACAACACAGTAGGTCCCCCTCACCCCCTTAACAACACAGTAGGTCCCCCTCACCCCCCTAACAACACAGTAGGCCCCCCTCACCCCTTAACAACACAGTAGGTTCCCCTCACCCCCTAACAACACAGTAGGCCCCCCCCCTAACAACACAGTAGGTCCCCCTCACCCCCCTAACAACACAGTAGGTCCCCCTCCCCCCTAACAACACAGTAGGTCCCCCTCACCCCCCTAACAACACAGTAGGTCCCCCTCACCCCCCTAACAACACAGTAGGTCCCCCTCCCCCCTAACAACACAGTAGGTCCCCCTCCCCCCTAACAACACAGTAGGTCCCCCTCCCCCCTAACAACACAGTAGGTCCCCCTCCCCCCTAACAACACAGTAGGTCCCCCTCCCCCCTAACAACACAGTAGGTCCCCCTCACCCCCCTAACAACACAGTAGGTCCCCCTCACCCCCCTAACAACAACAGTAGGTCCCGCTCACCCCCCTAACAACACAGTAGGTCCCCCTCACCCCCTTAACAACACAGTAGGTCCCCCTCACCCCCTAACAACACAGTAGGTTCCCCTCACCCCCTAACAACAAAGTAGGTTCCCCTCACCCCCTAACAACACAGTAGGTCCCCCTCACCCCCCTAACAACACAGTAGGTCCCCCTCACCCCCTTAACAACACAGTAGGTCCCCCTCACCCCCCTAACAACACAGTAGGTCCCCCTCACCCCCCTAACAACACAGTAGGTCCCCCTCCCCCCTAACAACACAGTAGGTCCCCCTCACCCCCCTAACAACACAGTAGGACCCCCTCACCCCCCTAACAACACAGTAGGTCCCCCCCACCCCCCTAACAACACAGTAGGTCCCCCTCCCCCCTAACAACACAGTAGGTCCCCCTCACCCCCCTAACAACACAGTAGGTCCCCCTCCCCCCTAACAACATAGTAGGTCCCCCTCACCCCCTTAACAACACAGTAGGTCCCCCTCACCCCCTTAACAACACCGTAGGTCCCCCTCACCCCCTTAACAACACAGTAGGTTCCCCTCACCCCCTAACAACACAGTAGGTCCCCCTCCCCCCTAACAACACAGTAGGTCCCCCTCCCCCCTAACAACACAGTAGGTCCCCCTCACCCCCCTAACAACACAGTAGGTCCCCCTCCCCCCTAACAACACAGTAGTTCCCCTCACCCCCCTAACAACACAGTAGGTCCCCCTCACCCCCCTAACAACACAGTAGGCCCCCCTCCCCCCTAACAACACAGTAGGTCCCCCTCCCCCCTAACAACACAGTAGGTCCCCCTCCCCCCTAACAACACAGTAGGTCCCCCTCCCCCCTAACAACACAGTAGGTCCCCCTCACCCCCTTAACAACACAGTAGGTCCCCCTCACCCCCCTAACAACACAGTAGGTCCCCCTCACCCCCCTAACAACACAGTAGGTCCCCCTCACCCCCCTAACAACACAGTAGGTCCCCCTCACCCCCTAACAACACAGTAGGCCCCCCTCACCCCCTTAACAACACAGTAGGTCCCCCTCACCCCCCTAACAACACAGTAGGTCTCCCTCACCCCCCTAACAACACAGTAGGTCCCCCTCCCCCCTAACAACACAGTAGGTCCCCCTCACCCCCCTAACAACACAGTAGGTCCCCCTCCCCCCTAACAACACAGTAGGTCCCCCTCACCCCCCTAACAACACAGTAGGTCCCCCTCACCCCCCTAACAACACAGTAGGTCCCCCTCCCCCCTAACAACACAGTAGGTCCCCCTCCCCCCTAACAACACAGTAGGTCCCCCTCCCCCCTAACAACACAGTAGGTCCCCCTCACCCCCCTAACAACACAGTAGGTCCCCCTCCCCCCTAACAACACAGTTGGTCCCCCTCACCCCCCTAACAACACAGTTGGTCCCCCTCACCCCCCTAACAACACAGTAGGTCCCCCTCACCCCCCTAACAACAACAGTAGGTCCCGCTCACCCCCCTAACAACACAGTAGGTCCCCCTCACCCCCTTAACAACACAGTAGGTCCCCCTCACCCCCCTAACAACACAGTAGGTTCCCCTCACCCCCTAACAACACAGTAGGTTCCCCTCACCCTCTAACAACACAGTAGGTCCCCCTCACCCCCCTAACAACACAGTAGGTCCCCCTCACCCCCCTAACAACACAGTAGGTCCCCCTCACCCCCCTAACAACACAGTAGGTCCCCCTCACCCCCTTAACAACACAGTAGGTCCCCCTCCCCCCTAACAACACAGTAGGTCCCCCTCACCCCCCTAACAACACAGTAGGACCCCCTCACCCCCCTAACAACACAGTAGGTCCCCCTCACCCCCTTAACAACACAGTAGGTCCCCCTCCCCCCTAACAACACAGTAGGTCCCCCTCACCCCCCTAACAACACAGTAGGTCCCCCTCACCCCCTAACAACACAGTAGGTCCCCCTCACCCCCTTAACAACACAGTAGGCCCCCCTCACCCCCTTAACAACACAGTAGGTCCCCCTCACCCCCCTAACAACACAGTAGGTTCCCCTCACCCCCTAACAACACAGTAGGTTCCCCTCACCCCCTAACAACACAGTAGGTCCCCCTCACCCCCCTAACAACACAGTAGGTCCCCCTCACCCCCTTAACAACACAGTAGGTCCCCCTCACCCCCCTAACAACACAGTAGGTCCCCCTCACCCCCTTAACAACACAGTAGGTCCCCCTCCCCCCTAACAACACAGTAGGTCCCCCTCACCCCCCTAACAACACAGTAGGACCCCCTCACCCCCCTAACAACACAGTAGGTCCCCCTCACCCCCCTAACAACACAGTAGGTCCCCCTCCCCCCTAACAACACAGTAGGTCCCCCTCACCCCCCTAACAACACAGTAGGTCCCCCTCACCCCCTAACAACACAGTAGGTCCCCCTCACCCCCTTAACAACACAGTAGGCCCCCCTCACCCCCTTAACAACACAGTAGGTCCCCCTCACCCCCTAACAACACAGTAGGTCCCCCTCCCCCCTAACAACACAGTAGGTCCCCCTCACCCCCCTAACAACACAGTAGGTCCCCCTCCCCCCTAACAACATAGTAGGTCCCCCTCACCCCCTTAACAACACAGTAGGTCCCCCTCACCCCCTTAACAACACCGTAGGTCCCCCTCACCCCCTAACAACACAGTAGGCCCCCCTCACCCCCTTAACAACACAGTAGGTTCCCCTCACCCCTAACAACACAGTAGGTCCCCCTCCCCCCTAACAACACAGTAGGTCCCCCTCCCCCCTAACAACACAGTAGGTCCCCCTCACCCCCCTAACAACACAGTAGGTCCCCCTCCCCCCTAACAACACAGTAGTTCCCCTCACCCCCCTAACAACACAGTAGGTCCCCCTCACCCCCCTAACAACACAGTAGGCCCCCCTCCCCCCTAACAACACAGTAGGTCCCCCTCCCCCCTAACAACACAGTAGGTCCCCCTCCCCCCTAACAACACAGTAGGTCCCCCTCCCCCCTAACAACACAGTAGGTCCCCCTCACCCCCTTAACAACACAGTAGGTCCCCCTCACCCCCCTAACAACACAGTAGGTCCCCCTCACCCCCCTAACAACACAGTAGGTCCCCCTCACCCCCTTAACAACACAGTAGGCCCCTCTCACCCCCTTAACAACACAGTAGGTCCCCCTCACCCCCCTAACAACACAGTAGGTCTCCCTCACCCCCCTAACAACACAGTAGGTCCCCCTCCCCCCTAACAACACAGTAGGTCCCCCTCACCCCCCTAACAACACAGTAGGTCCCCCTCCCCCCTAACAACACAGTAGGTCCCCCTCACCCCCCTAACAACACAGTAGGTCCCCCTCCCCCCTAACAACACAGTAGGTCCCCCTCCCCCCTAACAACACAGTAGGTCCCCCTCCCCCCTAACAACACAGTAGGTCCCCCTCCCCCCTAACAACACAGTTGGTCCCCCTCACCCCCCTAACAACACAGTAGGTCCCCCTCACCCCCCTAACAACAACAGTAGGTCCCGCTCACCCCCCTAACAACACAGTAGGTCCCCCTCACCCCCTTAACAACACAGTAGGTCCCCCTCACCCCCCTAACAACACAGTAGGTTCCCCTCACCCCCTAACAACACAGTAGGTTCCCCTCACCCTCTAACAACACAGTAGGTCCCCCTCACCCCCCTAACAACACAGTAGGTCCCCCTCACCCCCTTAACAACACAGTAGGTCCCCCTCACCCCCCTAACAACACAGTAGGTCCCCCTCACCCCCTTAACAACACAGTAGGTCCCCCTCCCCCCTAACAACACAGTAGGTCCCCCTCACCCCCCTAACAACACAGTAGGACCCCCTCACCCCCCTAACAACACAGTAGGTCCCCCTCACCCCCCTAACAACACAGTAGGTCCCCCTCCCCCCTAACAACACAGTAGGTCCCCCTCACCCCCCTAACAACACAGTAGGTCCCCCTCACCCCCTAACAACACAGTAGGTCCCCCTCACCCCCTTAACAACACAGTAGGCCCCCCTCACCCCCTTAACAACACAGTAGGTCCCCCTCACCCCCTAACAACACAGTAGGTCCCCCTCCCCCCTAACAACACAGTAGGTCCCCCTCACCCCCCTAACAACACAGTAGGTCCCCCTCCCCCCTAACAACACAGTAGGTCCCCCTCACCCCCTTAACAACACAGTAGGTCCCCCTCACCCCCTTAACACAGTAGGTCCCCCTCACCCCCTAACAACACAGTAGGCCCCCCTCACCCCCTTAACAACACAGTAGGTTCCCCTCACCCCCTAACAACACAGTAGGTCCCCCTCCCCCCTAACAACACAGTAGGTCCCCCTCCCCCCTAACAACACAGTAGGTCCCCCTCACCCCCCTAACAACACAGTAGGTCCCCCTCCCCCCTAACAACACAGTAGGTCCCCCTCACCCCCCTAACAACACAGTAGGTCCCCCTCACCCCCTAACAACACAGTAGGCCCCCCTCCCCCCTAACAACACAGTAGGTCCCCCTCCCCCCTAACAACACAGTAGGTCCCCCTCCCCCCTAACAACACAGTAGGTCCCCCTCCCCCCTAACAACACAGTAGGTCCCCCTCACCCCCCTAACAACACAGTAGGTCCCCCTGAACCCCCTAAATACACGGATACTAAAGGTTTTTGCGACTTGTATTTCCAGACACTTCACCTGTCAGATAACAGAATAGAAGAGGTACATGAGAGGATCCTTAACAAGACCGTTAACCTCAGGTTTCTGGACCTCAGTTATAACAAGATCCGGGAGGACCGCATAGCCCCAAGGGCCTGGATACACCTGTTGTAAGTCCCAACAACCCAACCTCTCTCCATTCTTACTTTTGCAGCATTTAGGAGGTTGTTGTTCAGTGCAATGATTACTGATTTCTGCTACTCTGGTTTTGATCTCCACCTTGAAGGGAATATTAATGCAAACATACAGTATTTCAGATCCCCTGTATTTACTTTATGAATGTATTGAATATAATTTTTTGACAAACGATGTAGTAAAATATATGAATATTAACATGATTACATACAGGATTCTGAAGCAAAATGTGAAATTATGTAATTCATCTGACACTCAGTGCATGTGTTAGTCTCCCAGTTTGAGTGGCAATAATGAGCGGAAAATATAATGTTTGCAGGGCACAATTTTAATTGCATATTTGAAGAAAGAGGAGAAAGGGGGAAAAAAGAGAAGAGAGGGAAAAGCAGCGGAAGATTGTTTTGGGACGTGCTGATGTGGCTGGCTACACAGCGGATCAGCAGACACAGTCCAGCTTTATGATAGGTTCTGGAGAGAGTCAAGCCCAAAGGGAGGGACTGCTGGCTCTTAGTGGTTTGAAACTACAAAGTCGTGGCATAGATATGATGGATATGATGGAACCCTCTGGTGAAAGATTTGGAAACATTGAACCAGTCTTCTAAAGGAAAGGTGGACTAGTAATATAGTCCTAAAATTGAAAAAACTCTGTCAATTGGAGACATAATGCAGTACATTCATTACCTTCTATCTCTTCATGTCTTCAAGCTTCTCACATATTAAGCAAAAGATCTCCCTGTATTTTCCTTACCATTTCAGAAAGTTGGAGTCGTTGGACCTGTCGCACAATAAGCTGGTGCATGTTCCCTCCTTCCTCCCTGTGGGCCTACAGCAGCTCCACCTGCACCACAACCAGATTGAGCGGATCCCTGGCTACGTGTTTGGCCACATGAAACCGGGATTGAACCTCCTTCACCTGTCCCACAACAGGCTGAGCAACGACGCCATTGATAATGTGTCATTCCTGGGCCTGTACAACTCTCTGACTGAACTCCTGCTGGACCACAACCAGCTTCGCTCCATCCCCAGGGGGCTACTGAAGCTCAAGAGCCTGCACCTCCTCTGCCTCAACCACAACGTTATCAGGTAACTCAATCTCAATGTTATCAGGTAACTCAACCACAACGTTAACAATTTACTCAACCACAATGTTATCAGGTAACTCAATCTCAATGTTATCAGGTAACTCAACCACAACGTTAACAAATTACTCAACCACAATGTTATCAGGTAACTCAATCTCAATGTTATCAGGTAACTCAACTGTGAAGTTATCTGGTAATTCAGCTACAACGTTATCTAACATAATTAAGTTCCTCTCTCTGTACTCTTCCTCCCACTGGGAGACAAACCAACTTTGAGAAGAGCACAGTACTGTACTCTTTTTCGAAATAGAGACAGATAGCCAGTTAGCCACATGCAGTCTCTAACCATAATGGCACATCCAAATCTATTGTGAATCTCACCGTGTAATCTCACTGTGTACTTTTTGTTTTCTCTCTCAGTTGTTATTTCCTTTGATTGGGTCAAAGCTCCTTCTGTCTTGTCTGAGTATTCTGTCTTTCTATCAGTGGTCACTGAGTGTCCATCTGTCTGTTTTTCTCTCCTCCCTGCAGGTACGTTCCTCTGAACTCTCTGTGTGACACGCGCCTGAGCGACGACTCGCCCCTAATCTCCGTTCACCTGGAGTACAACTTGATTGACCGGCGCCTCATCCCACCCACTGCCCTCTCCTGCATCAAGACCTACCACAGCATCATACTACGGCCACAGAGTCACGAGGAAGATTACCACCATGAAGATTACTAGTATCCCTCTTCCTCCCCTCCCTCCTCCTCTTTCACCCCTCTCTCCAACCCCCTGTCAGTTTGTCCTGGGTTTGACCTAGTGCCTCATTACATAATTCCCTCTGAGTCTGTCTCTGATTGTCTTCTTCTCTGATGCGTTGTGATTAGGTTAGTCAGACTTATGATACCCACGCTGTATGCAACAGGTGATCTTAGACTTCTATCCTAAGTCTTACCATAAGTCCAGGGCAATGTTAATGCAACCAGCCCTTTGTCAGTGGGCTTCATTATCACAAGTAATAAGACAGATTATGTGTTTGTCTTTGACCTGTTTCCCAGATTCACTCTGTAAGGCAGTGTTAGGTTTTACTTGTGACTTTAATCTTGCTTGATAGTAGCATGTATCAAAAGAAACAGCATGTGGAGTTACCCAGGGTGATCCAGGTAGCTACTTGAAAGTAGTGCCCTCTACTCTAGACTCACTGTTGTTTTTTATGAATTGATGAACAACTGTTTCAACTTTGTGACCAACTTGTGTAATGAAACATTTTGGAAATAAAACATTTAAAATAATTACTGTTCATTGTCTATGGTTACTTTAAATAGCCTGTGTATGTCTTAGTAACTCAATCAATCTACATGTGCAGCACTGGGTAGAGGCAGTTGCTGGTTGTTTTATCCTTAGTTGATGCTTTATTTAAGTGGTTGGATAGTACAAAATTGATTATTTTGGGCATATATCTTACATATAATTTTCTTAGCTCACCAGGAGTGGTTGGATTGTAATTGGTGTATATACTGTAGATCTCAAATGCTAATGAGAAGAAGTTTAAAATAACTATCTCTCTCTCTCTCCACACACACACGCACACGCACACGCACACACAAGTGGCAATGAAAGGGGACTGGACCAATTCTTGGTTATGGCTTAAAATACTTTTGGTAACTCCTTCTGTGGTTTTTAACAGGTACTGTGCAGACCTCTGACTCTGCTGGCAGATGGATTCACAGATAAAGGATCATCTCATGGAATAAAACACTTATCCTGTATATCAGTTTATGAGTTGTTGTTTTTTTAGGTAATGCCTTCCTGTCTCATTATGACTGTCACAGTAAATATATTTGAGCTTCTTGACTTAAAGATGATCATATATTCAGTATTATTTACAGTTAGAGGACACAATATGCTACAGATTTATTTCACAGTTGGTTGAACATTCTGCATTTGAAATGTTTTTGATTGTTAAAGTAATAAATAACATTTGAAATTGACTATGTATCTTTAAATTATTTGTTTTAACATTCTGGGGGTGACGCAATCCTACCTAGCCTACAAATTATATATTCCTTTTATAGCTGTTGATCAATTTCCCTTGACACAGAACAAACATGGATAATTTCACAAACAATCAAAACTTTGAGCCACCCCATACTGTAGTTAAAGTGCTCACTGCAGGAAGACAAATCTATTACAAAATGATAGACTAAGAATTTAATTTAACAGCAAATAAGTGATTTTTGTTTATGTCATCCATCCCATTCATTGTATTTAGAAATTTGACCCTCCAGCCTGGCCTCATAGACTAGACGTAACATAGTAAATGTCTGGTTACGTAAGACAGAAGGTTACTTAACGCAAAAACAAAAGTAGGGTAGCTGTTTGGGGTGGATGGCTAGGTGTATAAAGTGAACATTTATCTCAATACGGACAACTTTGCAATACCTACTACTTTTATAGATACTTTGCAACTACTTACAGTAGCATGTTTTCTAACCCTTCCCCTAACCTAACTCCAAACCCTAAACTTAACCCTAAACTTAACCCCAACCCCTAACCCAGATAGCCACCTTGCTAATGTTAGCGTGAGCCACCAACTGTAGCTAATGTTAGCCACAGCCAATTGGAATTCTTAGTATAGCATACATTTTGCAAATTTCTAACATATTGTAAGATTTGGAATTCGTGAAATGGATGATGGACAGCCACAAATTAAAACATATCATACTAATTTACTTTTACTATGTTACCGCTACTCCAGCGCAGGTTGGACCCTATGCTGAAATAGCATATGCTTTAGGAAAAGAGTGGCTGTGAAAGAGTGGGGGCTGGATTCAATCTGTATCACGGAAGTATCGAGGAAGATCCACATAAAAATGTAAAGGTAATTTTAGAATGAGCCGACATATGCAGTGTTTTACCATGAATGCAGTCTCTAAGAATGAACAAAGTTTCAATCGAGCTATAATGTGGATCTTCCACAATACTTCTGCGAAACGGATTGAATCCAGCCCTTAGTCTACAAAAAACCTTTCCTGAGAAAAGCCAGTTATGTGGCTTCTGGGGCCTTACTGTGGTAAAGGGTGTGGGAGTTTGACTCCTGAGAGAGGGGAGGAAGCAGGCCTTTCACAACACGTGGCAAAGGCAGAGAAAAGTCAAACTCCAGTTCCACAGTAAAGAGTAAAGACTCTTTGCTCATATGAAAAAATTACTTCTTATTTTCAACAAAGAACCTTGAACTGAAGGCTCATCTGAGATGATTCCAAATTACTTTAGGGCATCTATTAATAGTTTGCAGTACAATCCTGCTAATACATATTGACAGATAGCACACAGTGTAGTAGTTACAGACCCAAAGACCACATAGTATCCATGGTCCATGATTGTACTGCCTCTTATGCCAAGCCCAAAATTGATGGGAAGAGTAAGACTGACTTTTAAGTGACATCTATGATAGATCACATCTTGAGATTGAAGCCTAACAAACATATGTATGAAAGCCAGGGTGTATTTCCCTCTTTCTCCCTGGTTACTATTTGTTTTGGACTGACTTTTGCTCTGGAGTGGCAATGTTGACTATGAAATTACTCATAACTGTAACACAATGCTAGCTATAGGTTTGGTATGTGTGTGTGAGTGTGTGTGACAAACAGAGATACATTTTTGTTATTTTACACTTCTTCTCATTCAATATCTACACTATATACAATACAATCCCACCACTCCTGGTGAGTTAAGCAAATTATATTTAAGATATATGCCCAAAATAAACCATTTTGTATTATCTCACCACTTAAAGGGCAAATTCAGCATCCACTAAGGATGAAACAACCAGCAACTGCCTAAGTGTGTGTGTTTTAATCACACCATAGAGCAGGGGACACAAATCCAAGCCTAGAGATCCTCAGTATTGTTTTATTTTCTAACTGGAAGATAATTAAGCAATAAGGCCTGAGGGGGTGTGGTATATGGCCAATATACCACAGCTACGCGCTGTTCTTAGGGATGATGCAAGGCGGAGTGCCTGGATACAGCTCTTAGCCGGTGTAACAGCAGTCTAAGTCGTCCTCCTCCTCAGACGAGGAGAGGCGAGAAGGATCTGAGGACCAATACGCAGCGAGGTATGATGACATAATGAATGTTTATTAAACAAGACGAAAACACGAAGAACACTTGAATAGAAACAAAACAACAAAACGACGTAGACAGACCTGAACTTGAGAACTTACATAGACACGAAGAACGCACGAACAGGAAAAACTAGCCAAACGAATGAACAAACGAAACAGTCCCGTGTGGTGCAACGGACACAGACACAGGAACAGATGAACTAGACACACAACATAGAATTCCCACCCAGCTCACGTCCTGACCAACACTAAACAAGCAAAACACATAAGAACTCTGGTCAGGACGTTACAGTACCCCCCTCTTGAGGTGCGGACCCCGAACGCACCCCTAAAACTCAAGAGGAGGGTCTGGGTGGGCAACTGTCCGCGGTGGCGGCTCCGGCGCCGGACGAGGACACCACTCCACCACTGTCTTTGTCCCCCTCCTTAGCGTCCTTTGAGTGGCGACCCTCTACCACGACCTTGGCCTAAGAATCCTCCCCAAGGCCCCCACATGATTTAGGAGGTAGCTCAGGACAGCGAGGTAGCTCAGGACAGAGAGGTAGCTCAGGACAGAGAGGTAGCTCAGGACAGAGAGGTAGCTCAGGACAGAGATGTAGCTCAGGACAGAGAGGTAGCTCAGGACAGAGGGGCAACTCCGGACAGAGAGGCAGCTCTGGACTAATGGCAGCTCCGGACTGGGTGGCAGCTCCGGACTGGGTGGCAGCTCCGGACTGGGTGGCAGCTCCGGACTGAGTGGTAGCTCCGGACTGAGTGGCAGCTCATGACTGAATGGCAGCTCATGACTGAGTGGCAGCTCATGACTGTAGGGCAGCTCATGACTGGAAGGCTGCTCATGACTGGAAGGCAGCTCATGACTGGAGGGCAGCTCATGACTGGAGGCAGCTCATGACTGGCGGGCAGCTCATGACTGGCGGGCAGCTCATGACTGGCGGGCAGCTCATGACTGGCGGGCAACTCATGACTGGCGGGCAGCTCATGACTGGCGGGCAGCTCATGACTGGCGGGCAGCTCATGACTGGTGGGCAGCTCATGACTGGAGGGCAGCTCTTGACTGGCTGGCGGCTCTGGCAGCTCCTGACTGGCTGGCGGCTCTGGCAGCTCCTGACTGGCTGGCGGCTCTGGCAGCTCCTGACTGGCTGGCGGCTCTGGCAGCTCCTGACTGGCTGGCGGCTCTGGCAGCTCCTGACTGGCTGGCGGCTCTGGCAGCTCCTGACTGGCTGGCGGCTCTGGCAGTTCCTGACTGGCTGGCGGCTCTGGCAGCTCCTGACTGGCTGGCGGCTCTGGCAGCTCCTGACTGGCTGGCGGCTCTGGCAGCTCCTGACTGGCTGGCGGCTCTGGCAGTTCCTGACTGGCTGGCGGCTCTGGCAGCTCCTGACTGACGGACGGCTCTAGCGGCTTCTGACTGACGGACGGCTCTAATGGCTCGGGACAGACGGGCGGCTCTGAAGGCTCGTGGCAGACGGACGGCTCAGATGGCGCTGGGCAGACGGATGGCTCAGATGGCGCTGGGCAGACGGATGGCTCAGATGGCGCTGGGCAGACGGATGGCTCAGATGGCGCTGGGCAGACGGATGGCTCAGATGGCGCTGGGCAGACAGATGGGTCAGATGGCGCTGGGCAGACGGATGGCTCAGACGGCGCTGGGCAGACGGATGGCTCAGATGGTGCTGGACAGGCAGGCAGCTCAGACCGTGCTGGGCAGACGAGCAGCGCAGGCAGCTCAGACGGTGCTGGGCAGACGAGCAGTGCAGGCGGCGTTGGGCAGGCAGGCAGTACAGACGGTGCTGGGCAGACGAGCAGTGCAGGCGGCGTTGGGCAGACGGCCGACTCTGACCTGCTGAGGCGCACACTAGGCCTGGTGCGTGGTGCCGGAACTGGTGGTACCGGACTGGAGACACGCACCTTAAGGCTGGTGCGGGGAGCAGGAACAGGGCACACTGGACTCTCAAAGCGCACTATAGGCCTGGTGCGTGGTACCGGCACTGGTGGTACCGGGCTGAGGGCACGCACCTCAGGGCGAGTGTGGGGAGAAGGAACAGTGCGTACAGGGCTCTGGAGACGCACAGGAGGCTTGATGCGTGGTGCCGGAACTGGAGGTACTGGGCTGGAGACACGCACCACAGGGAGAGTGCATGGAGGAGGAACAGGGCTCTGGAGACACACTGGAAGCCTGGTGCATGGTGTAGGCACTGGTGGTACTGGGCTGGGAAGGTGGCGCCGGATATACCGGACCGTGCAGGCGTACTGGCTCTCTTGAGCACCGAGCCTGCCCAACCTTACCTGGTTGAATGCTCCCCGTAGCCCGTCCAGTGCGGGGAGGTGAAATAACCCGCACTGGGCTGTGTTGGCGAACCGGGGACACCATGCGTAAGGTTGGTGCCATGTACACCGGCCCGAGGAGACGTACTGGAGGCCAGATATGTAGAGCCGGCTTCATGGCACTTGGCTCAATGCTCAATCTAGCCCGGCCAGTGCGGGGAGGTGGAATAACCCGCACCGGGCTATGCACACGTACAGGAGACACCGTGCGCTCTTCCGCATAACACGGTGTCTACCCGTACTCCCGCTCTCCACGGTAAGCATGGGAAGTGGGCGCAGGTCTCCTACCTGACTTCGCCACACTATCCTTTAGCCCCCCCCCCCAATACATTTTTGGGGTTTCTTCACGGGCTTCTTACCGCGTCGTCGTGCTAACCTCATTCGCCAGTATCCCTCTGCACATTGCTCCATCGAATCCCAGGCGGGCTCCGGCACTCTCCCTGGGTCAACCGACCACCTGTCTATTTCCTCCCAAGTGGTGTAACCCAGATCCGGCTCCTGCTGCCGAGCTAGCTCCTCGAAACGCCGCCTCTCTGCTTTTGCTGCCTCCAGCTCTGCTTTGGGGCGGTGATACTCCTCTGGCTCTGCCCAGGGTCCTTTTCCGTCCAGCTCGTCCTCCCATGTCCATTTCTCCTGGTCCCGCTGCTGCTGCTGCTGCCGCTGCTGCCCGTTGCTACGCTGCTTGGTCCGAGTTTGGTGGGTGGTTCTGTAACAGCAGTCTAAGTCGTCCTCCTCCTCAGACGAGGAGAGGCGAGAAGGAACTGAGGACCAATACGCAGCGAGGTATGATGACATAATGAATATTTATTAAACAAGACGAAAACACGAAGAACACTTGAATAGAAACAAAACAACAAAACGACGTAGACAGACCTGAACTTGAGATATTATATAGACACGAAGAACGCACGAACAGGAAAAACTAGCCAAACGAATGAACAAACGAAACAGTCCCGTGTGGTGCAACGGACACAGACACAGGAACAGACGAACTAGACACACAACATAGAATTCCCACCCAGTTCACGTCCTGACCAACACTAAACAAGCAAAACTCATAAGAACTCTGGTCAGGACGTTACAGCCGTGGTATATTGGTCATATACTGCTTACCCCAGAGGTACATTATTGCTATTATAAACTGGTTACCAACATAATTAGAACGGTAAAAATAATTATTTTGTCATACCCGTGGTATAAGGTCTGATATACTACCGCTTTCAGCCAATCAGCATTCAGGGCTCAAACCACCCAGTTTATAATAGATTTTTTACATTGAGGAGCAACTCTGCAATTGTAGGCTACAGGAATAGTTGCTGGATTCATAACTGTGGTTCTTTATTGACTGCTGTTCATTTTCCTTGTGCTTTTTTTTGTCTTCCTCTTGTGATTTCTCTTCAACAAAAGGCTTAGCCATGATTCCCTTCTCTGTTGTCCTTCTCCTGCTGTGTGCCACCCCTCTACCCATCCCCTCTGTGGCACTGCCCTTTGAGCAGAAGGGCTTCTTGGACTTTGGGAAGAGCATCGATGTAGAGGGGCTGATGATGATGATGATGAACGATGAAGAGGGCTCAGCAGTTGAGGAATACTACAAACCAGAACAGCCTACTTGCCCATTCGGCTGTCAGTGTAACCAGAAGGTTGTGCAGTGCTCTGACTTGGGTGAGTTAAGAGATACAAAGTCACAATATTATATTCTCTCCAAATGATTCTTCACACTTAACATACAATTGTTAATGTATAGACAGCAGCCACACTGCACAACTGCACGTTACTTGTTAGTGCTACGTGGAGTCTGGGGTAGCTGGTGTCTTCCTAATTATATGGTGACATCTCACACACAAACAACAACAAAGTGCAACATATGCATACAAACCATAGCCCAGAAAATTACTCAGCATTTACCAAAATACAGTATGATGATAAATTCTAACTTGTAGAATTATCCAGACATAACCTTAAGAGTGAGAACATACTGTGTGTGTCCAAGAGGTATTTTGTCATGATTCATAGATTTAACACTTTTTGAAAAGCAACAATAACAACTGTTTATATTACAACTGAATTGTAATCATTGTGAACTGACAGAATGTGGAAAAGTTTGTAAAGTCAAGCAGGTAAGTTCATCTCTTGTGGTTTGATCTGCAGGTTCACACTATGTGCCATATGACGTCCCCCCGGAGACCAGGCTCTTGGACCTTCAAAGCAACCAGATCAGAGAGATAAGAGAGGATGACTTCAAGGGTCTCAGCAACCTCTATGTGAGCACCAACAGTCATAACACAAATGGTGGAAGAGAGTTCTGGCATTTCAATAGAAGGATACATCACTTGTCTGTCTTTGCTTTTTTTCATAGTAGTGCCCCCTTTCAGTGTCCATACTGAAAACATAAACACTTTTAATGCTGTTAAAAGTAATATATTGTTTACTATATATTGTACATAACTTATTATATAATGGTAATGGGTTGATTCATATCTGTGTTTGAATATATCATGGTTTAGTATTACAATGAAAACAATGCTTGTATTATTCTATGAGCGATGGTCTATATTTATTTTGGGTCAGGGTGGCTGGTCTCCTCATGACCTATCCCTCTTTTCTCAGGCTCTGGTGTTGGTGAATAACAAGATCTCCAGGGTGCACCCGCGGGCTTTCATGCCCCTCGGAAGGATGCAAAAGCTCTACTTCTCCCACAACCAGTTGACAGCCGTGCCCAAGAACCTGCCCTCCTCTCTGGTGGAGCTCCGTATCCATGACAACCACATCAAGAAGGTGGCGGCTGGTGATTTCTCTGGCCTGGGCAGCATGAATTGCATTGGTGAGATGACAAGCTATAGTTGGACCTTAGGCCATATTTATTATGTGTTAGTACCAGATATGGGAACAGCAAAACACATCTAACATCTAAAGGTCTTTGAGGTCTACATCTAGCCGCTTGAGTACTGGAGCAGGTATTGGCATTGACTTAAACACATACTTTTCTCCTACAGAGATGGGGAGGAATCCTATTCAGAACAGTGGTTTGGAGCCGGGAGCCTTTGATGGTCTCAAACTTACCTTCCTTCGCATTTCTGAGGCAAAACTCACAGGCATCCCTAAAGGTAGAAAGCATGGCATAACCTTTACAATAATTATATTTGGAGTGTTCTGCTAAGTGTTCTGTTTGTTACATTGCAACTTCCCACACATTTCCACTGAAAAATCCTTTGAATCTATCAGTCACTTGTTCTCATTCACCTTCCGGATCTCCCTGAGGGTCTACATGAGTTGCATTTGGATCAGAATCAAATTCAAGCCATTGAACTAGAAGACCTAAGGCAATATGAGGGTTTGCACAGGTACGTCTGGACAAGTAGCTATACAAGAGAGTGTTCAATATCTGAGAGTTTCTAAAAGTCCATCGCATTATGCATTTATGAGGAGTTTATGAATGCTGTAGATCTATATATTTTTTTTCTTTGCTCAGAAAACTTGGGGGGGAAATAATTTGGCCTGAGAGCCGCTTATTGGGGAACCCTGCAATAGAGGGTGCCCCTATCATGATGATACCCGACAGTTTCTGTTGTGCAACTTGAACAATGACTCTTCTATTATGCTGTTGTTACTTTTATGCTTTTTAATTTTTTTAATAAATGTTTTCCTTTGAAGATACGAAGTGAGCATCTGAAAGATTTTTTTATATATAATTTTCGTTCTTGGACATAAAATACAGTTTAATCACCAGGAAATTAGCTGAAAGTGATTTTAATTTAGGAATTCTGATTCCAAGTATTCCCACGCAAAAATGGAGAGGCATATGTGATCGTATTCCAATGTAATCATCAACGTTTGAAATTATTCTGTTTTTGTCAAAAACTATATCTGTTTAGGATTGTTGCGGTCAATTTGCAGTGTACAAATTATTAATAACTATGTTTCGGTGGCCCGACCACTCGCTCAAGGAAAAATCGACACACGGCTGAATGTAATTAGGGACCCCTTCTCTAGTTTGTCTGCCCTTCATTGTCTCATCAATCACTCAATTTCAATGTGTGTGTGTGTGTGTGTGTGTGTGGGTGTTAGGTTGGGTTTAGGCTACAATCACATTCGCCACATTGAGCACGGCAGCCTGGATTACCTGCAAAACCAGAGAGAGCTGCATCTAGAGAACAACCGGATCCCCAATGTCCCTGGAGGTCTTGCTGGAATGAAGCATCTGCAGGTAAAGTGTGGAGGGGGTTGTGAAGCAGCATCAATCACATCAACATTGGTCATTTCACTTATGTTAATAACAATTAATATCTGTAATGTTTTTTAAACATCAACATTGGTGATTTCACTTGATATGTTATGTTATGTTGATAACAGTTGATATATGTAATGTTTTTTAAACAGGTGGTCTACCTTCACTCCAACAACATCAGCCAGGTTGACATGAATGACTTCTGCCCTGAGGGTTTTGGTGTGAAGAAGACTTACTACAACGGGATCAGTCTCTTTGATAACCCAATCAACTCCTGGGAGGTGGTGCCGACCACCTTCCACTGTGTCAGCAACAGGATGTCCGTACAGTTTGGCAACCACAAAAAGTAGTGCATGAGAGGCACCAGCTGGGGAGAAATACATGCAACTCAGATGTAAAATAAATAACTTTGTTAAACAGTTCAAAAACAATTAATTGATAGTCTGACGTAGCGTAAAAGATAGATAAATAAAACATAACTGAAGTCTGTTTTGCATGCATGGGGTGGGCGATATTGTATATTGGGAAAAAATGGATCATCCTCATCACTTCAATCAATCAATCCAATGTATTTAGGTGGGTCGTTAGGCAGGTCGTTCCACGAAATGAGTCCCTTTTGCGTCCCTTTGAAATTTTAAGTAAAAATTTAGCACCAATAAGGCATTTACATAGTCAGTTAAATTAATTGCCCTTTAATATAGAGCACATTCATACTCACAAATTCAGCATTTTGACAATTTCCTATGTGCACTCTGGAACTTCAAGGAAGAGTTTAACCCACTTAAGCCCTACATTTTCCCAAGTTTTCACCATCATAGCCCTAGTTATTTTTGTTGCTTGACAAAGTCATTTCTGAAGATTATTATTTATATTATGTGATTAGTGAATCATTTTAAGAAAAAAAACCCTGTCCCTCATTTTAAGGTCAACCATGATTATTAATAAATAATTTTCTTTGTTTGTTTTCAACTGACCTCATGTTTTGGATATAAAAGAACAATACAAACTGTCAGTTGAAAGCTTTAATCACCTTTAATCACCGAAGAATTGATCACTCATAAACTTTGTTCAACATTTTTTGTTGTTATGATGTGTTTGGAAATTATTTAGCACATTTTGCATAACTTTTAATGAAATCGTGTGATTTCTTCAACAAATTAATGTCATTAGACGTTTTTCTAGGTATTTCAATATTTTACTATTTTATCCCACCTATTAGAATATTCTCAATATTCTTGCAGACTGGCTAACTTTTTAATAGGCTTCAGCCTGACAACAATACAAATACTGGCCAAACATTAATGAGTCACTGACACTTGAAATAATTTACAAAAGACTTTCCCTTCAACTAAAAAAAAACACGCCCTGCCACCAAACCTGCTAAGATTTAATGGTCAAAACTATTGACACAATAATGGACTACACGCAGCATGTGAGCTACAATATATTTTACCATAGCGTCATATACTAAGAACATATTGAGTTCTACAACAGTCAGTGGTGAAATTCGTTGCCCAACTTGCATTTTATTTAACGCGCGAGAACACCTGCAGCTTTACTGTACTCTGTGACTGTAGCCTATCTTTCTGCCGCAGGTAAGGAATTGTTTGTGTGTGTATTATGTTTTGAAAGTAGGTTATTAATAAATTACTCTTATAGTTTATTTCTTGATCAACTAACAACTTTACAAAATAGTGGGCCTATGTAGCCTAGTATTGTTTCATGACAGAAGAGATGTAGGCCTATAATGTACAGTGCTTTCAGAAAGTATTCATGCCCCTTGACCTCTTCCTAAATGTTTTGTGTTACAAAATTGGAATAAAATTAATTAAATTGTAATTTTTTGTCAACGATCTGCACAAAATACTCTGTAATGTCAAAGTGGAAGAAAAATTCTAACATTTGTAAAAAAGTAATGAATAATAAAACACTAATATACTGTATATTGATAAGTATTCAACCCCCTGTGTCAATACATGTTAGATTCACCTTTTAGATTCACCTTTGGCAGGGATTAGAGCTGTGACTCTTTCTGGTTACGTCTCTAAGAGCTTTGCACACCTGGATTGTACAATATTTGCACATTATTATTTTTTAAATTCTTTAAGCTCTGTCAAGTTTGGTTGTTGGTCATTGTTAGACAGACATTTTTAAGTCTTGCCATATATTGTCAAGACGATTTTCAGTCAGAACTGTAACTAATCCACTTAGCAACATTCAATGTCGTATTGGTAAACAACTCCAGTGTATATTTGGTCTTGTGTTTTAAGTTATTGTCATGCTGAAAGGTGAATTTGTCTTTCAGTGTCACGCCCTGACCATAGAGAGCTGTTTATTCTCTATATTGGTTGAAGCGTGACAGTGACTAGGGTGGGTTATCTAGGTGATTAATGATCTATGTTGGCCTGGTATGGTTCCCAATCAGAGGCAGCTGTTTATCGTTGTCTCTGATTGGGGATCATATTTAGGCAGCCATTTCCCCATTGTGCTTTGTGGGATTTTGTCTATGTATAGTTGCCTGTTAGCCCTATTGTTAACTTCACGTTTCGTTTTGAGAAATATAGATTTTGTTTTGCTGTGAGTTCCACCTAGAAATAAAAAGATGTGGAACCTAGATCACACTGCGCTTTGGTCCACTCATTATAACGATCGTGACAGAAGATCCCACCACAAACGGACCAAGCAGCGTGGCCAGGAGGAGCAGACATCCTGGACATGGGAGGATATCTTGGACGGTAAGGGATCCTGGACGTGGGAGGAGATCCAGGCCGGAAAGGATCGCCTTCCATGGGAGCAGACGGAGGCAGCGAGGGAACAACAATGACGACACCGGGGTTCGCGGCCACGACGGAAGCCCGAGAGGCAGCCCAAAACAATTTGGGGGGGGGGGGCACACGGGGTGGTTGGCGGAGCCAGGTGTTGAACCAGAGCCAACTCCCCGTACTCACCGTGAGGAGCATGTGACCGGTCAGGCACCATGTTTTGCGGTGATACGCACTGTGTCTCCAGTGCGCATTCACAGCCCGGTGCATTCTGTGCCAACTCCTCGCACTTGTCGTGCTAAAGTGGGTATCTGTCCAGGACAGGTTGTGCCGGCACAGCGCGCCTGGTCTCCAGTGCGCCTCCTCGGTCCAGGATATCCTGCGCAGGCTCTACGCGCTGCATCCACAGTGCTCCTTCACAGCCCAGTGCATCCTGTGCCAGCTTCCCGCACTTGCCTTGTCCAGGACGCGTTGTGCCAGCTCTACGCTCCAGACCTCCAGTGCGTCTCCACAGTCCAGTATGTCCTGTGCCTCCTCCCCGCACTCGCCCTGAGGTACGTGTCACCAGCCCGGTGCCACCTGTACCGGTCCCACGCATCAGGCCTCCAGTGCGTCTCCACAGTCCAGTACGTCCTGTGCCTCCTCCCCGCACTCGCCTTGAGGTACGTGTCACCAGCCCGGTGCCACCTGTACCGGACCCACACATCAGGCCTCCTGTGCGCCTCCACAGTCCAGAGCTTCCGGCGACAGTTCCCAGTCCGGAGCTTCCGGCGACAGTTCCCGGTCCGGAGCTTCCGGCAACGGTTCCCGGTCCGGAGCTTCCGGCGAAGGTTCCCGTTCCGGAACCTCCGGCGACGGTCCGCGGTCCGGAACCTCCTGAGACGGTCCACGGTACGGAACCTCCTGAGACGGTCCACGGTACGGAACCTCCTGAGACGGTCCACGGTCCGGAACCTCCTGAGACGGTCTGCAGTCCGGAGCCTCCAGTGACGGTCTGCAGTCTGGAGACTCCAGCGGGGGTTCCCAGTCCAGAACCACCTGCGAGGGTTCCCAGTCCGGAGCCTCCGGCGACGGTCTGCGGTCCAGAGCCTCCAGTGACGGTCTGCGGTCCAGAGCCTCCAGTGACGGTCCGCGGTCCAGAGCCTCCAGCGGGGGTTCCCAGTCCAGAGCCTCATGCGAGGGTTCCCAGTCCGGAGCCTCCGGCAACAATCCACGGTCTGGTTCCTCCAGCGCCGATCCACGGTCTGGAGTCCCCGGCGACGATCCACGGTCCGGTTCCTCCGGCGACGATCCACGGTCCGGTTCCTCCGGCGACGATCCACGGTTCGGTTCCTACGGCGACGATCCACGGTCTGGTTCCTACGGCGACAACCCACGGTCCGGTTCCTACGGCGACGATCCTCGGTCCGGTTCCTCCGGCGACGATCCACGGTCCGGTTCCTACGGCAACGATCCACGGTCCGGTTCCTACGGCGACAGCCCGGGAGTGAACCAGGGTCTGTAGTGACGCCTTATGTTGCCTTAGACCGCTGTGCCACTCTGGAGTCTCCAGCTTTTCATTAATTTCAAAAAACATCATTCCACTTTGACATCATGGGGTATTGTGTGTAGGCTAGTGACAAAACATCTCAATTTAATTTTAAGCTGTAACACCAACAAAATGTGGAAAAAGTTGAGGGGTGTGAATACTTTCTGAAGGCACTGTATGATGTCTTAAAAACAAAAAGTTAAGCACTGCAAGTCTATAACTAAACTACAGTAAAACTACAGATTGAATGTTGGAAAATTGCAAGAACAATTGTGTGAAATCCTTTACAAACCTGCACCTGCATCTACAATGTCAACTCTGCTGCTAAACCGAATAGGTAAGCTGTTATAGGGTGGAGTTTTGAATGCATTTCTTATGGTATGTTCTGTACATATTGATGACATTTTGTCAGCTACCAAGTTTGGAGACTTGATCGAATTCTCTTACCCTATTGGATACTCACATTTGGGTGTATATGATGAAGATGGACACATAATCCATCTTGCAGTGACAGGTGAGACATGAATGTGAAAACAGGGTAATACAAGATTGGTGCGCCCGGGTGGCGCAGTGGTCTAGGGCACTGCATCGCAGTGCTAGCTGCGCCACCAGAGTCTCTGGGTTCGTGCCCAGGCTGGGCTGGGTTCGCGCCCAGGCTCTGTCGCAGCCGGCCGCAACCGGGAGGTCCGTGGGGCGTCGTCCGGGTTAGGGAGGGTTTGGCCGGTAGGGATATCCTTGTCTCAGTATGTAAAATGTAATAAAAATGTATGCACTCTACTGTAAGTCGCTCTGGATAAGAGCGTCTGCTAAATGACTAAAATGTAAATGTAAATGTAATGTGTGTTACAGAGTTCTTATATTGATATTTAGAGTTAATGATAGCCATAAAGTCTTGAGTCAACAAATGTACAACTACTTTTATGTAATTACTATTTTATGACCCTCAAGTGCATCTTTATTCCCAAACTGCTTTGATCCTAGATGAGGTGTGACTGATGAGTACCATCCGCCATGGCCTGCAAGCAGAATTTCCTGTGTGTGAAGGAGGTCACCAGCCCTCATCACAGGAAAAGATAAATCAGAGGCTTGATGCTCTGATGAACATTTATTATTCCCATACCGACTATTCTCACTCAACTGTGAACACTTTGCCTTTGTACGATATGTAGAAGCTGTGTGCAACCAGGTAAGTTGAAACATACATATACAGTAGAACTGGGGTCTCCATCAGTTAAAACCTCTACGGACCCCCCATCCCGGATCCGGGATCATCCTTATCAGAAACGCTGACTAGCATAGCCTAGCCTAGTGGCACAGGGATATCATATAATATAATTTCATGAAATCACAAGTCCAATACAGCAAATAAAAGATAAACATCTTGTGAATCCAGCCAACATGTCCGATTTTTTAAATGTTTTACAGCAAAAACACAACATATATTTATGTTAGCTCACCACAATAGCCCAACACACAACGCCATTTTTTCACGGCAAAGATTGCTTTCACAAAACCCACAAATAGAGATAAAATTAATCACTAACCTTTGAACAACTTCATCAGATGACAGTCTTATGACATCATGTTATACAATACATTTATGTTTTGTTCGAAAATGTGCATATTTATAGCTATAAATCGTGGTTCTACATTGCCGCCATGGTCACAAATGGCACCAAAATGTCCGGAGAAATTTTAGACAGCCACGTAATCTAACAGAAAAACTCATCATAAACTTTGCTGAAAAATACATGTTGCATATATAATTAAAGATACACTGGTTCTTAATGCAACCGCTGTTAGATTTAAAAAATATAACTTTAGTACAAAGCACAGCACTCCATGTTGGAGTCCAAAGAGTCCACAAAAATACAAGATAACATCGTAAATATTCCCTTACCTTTGATGAACTTTCATCAGAATGCAGTGCCAGGAATCCTAGTTCCACAATAAATCGTTGTTTTGTTTTAGAATGTCCATTTCTTCTGTTGAATTAGCAACTTTGGCTAGCATGGTGGAGCTCACGTGTCCATGAAGATTTTACACATGAACGAAAAATTCAATAAACTGGTCAAACTCAGTTGAGAATCCATCTTTAGGATGTTTTTCACAAATATATCCAATAACGTTCCAGACGGAGCATTTCTTCGTGTCTACCTAACGCATTGCAGACAACGATATGACAAACCTAAGTGCGTAGCCAAGTACTACCAATATGGCTGACCTCTCACTCCAACGACTCTCATCCGGTCCCAGGGAAGGCTAGACACTTCATTCCATGTTCTACTGCCTGTTGACATCTAGTGGAAGGCGTATGAAGCGCATACAGATCCATAAATACAAGACAATTGAATAGGCAATGCCTTTCACAGAGACCCATTTCAGAATTTTCACTTCCTGTTTGGAAGTTTGCCTGCCAAATGAGTTCTGTTTAACTCACAGATATAATTCAAACAGTTTTAGAAACTTCAGAGTGTTTTCTATCCAATAGTAATAATAATATGCATATGATCTAGGATAGAGTACAAGGCCGTTTAAATTGGGCACAATTTTATCCAGAAGGGAAAAGGGCGCCCCCTATTTCCAAGAGGTTTTAAATAAAGGTTAAACAAAAATAACAAGTCCTGGAGATTGAATCGTGTGTGTAAGTGCTTGGCTGGAACTGCCAGGACCAAAGTTAGAGATGCATATCAAGGACTTTCTGGGCATTTACATTTTAGTCATTTTAGCAGACGCTCTTATCCAGAGCGACTTACAGTAGAGTGCATACATTTTATTACATTTTACATACTGAGACAAGGATATCCCTACTGGCCAAACCCTCCCTAACCCGGACGACGCTATGCCAATTGTGCGTCGCCCCACGGACCTCCCGGTTGCGGCCGGCTGCGACAGAGCCTGGGCGCGAACCCAGAGAAAGTATTCATAAAAATAAATATATTTGAGAAGCTAATTTTAATTTTATGTTGTTGTTTTTTTAGATTCCCAGAAGAACCAAGGATAAGGATTGTGAATACAGGACAGATGTTTTCCAAGACATTGTGGTAAATATAATATATTTAATAAACCGTGATCTATTTTACTAAATGTGCTAAATGTTGCCAATGTATCGGAGCAATATGAAATAATTTGTCCTTTGAGTTGTGGATGATTTTGTTATGACATGTGTGGTATTTGGATGAGGTGTCCTACAGGGCAACTGTAGTGTGTGTTAAGAAGTAAAGCTTCCAGTGTGGATTCACTCCTCAATCAGTAGCCTGCGTCTATATTATTTTATATCAACCACAAGTTGCATATTAGGCTACATTGGTGGTAGCTGTGGGATGGCCTTTGTAAGGAATTGTTGCCTTTGGGGCTTGGTGTGAATGGAAAGAGGCTCTGCCTCCGCCCCTAGGCCTAAAGCTTTTGTGGCGCAGGGAGTACAGCTCTCGTCTCTGCACCGCAGAATTCATGGATCCAGCCCAAATACAGTTTACGCTCTCTCTACATCAGCCTGTTACTTTCTTTTTCAAATAGGTTCTTGTTTGGACGGACAAGTTGTCATTGTAAACATGAATTGTTTCTTAATATACTTACCTGTACCTGTATAAACAAAGATTAAAATCCACATCATATATAATGTAAATACTGTGTAGGCTATATTGAATTAAATGTATAGGATAGGTGCAATCAGGATGATGCCCTGATGTTATAGGCTTCCCATCTTGAAGCCTAATTTGTAAATGCCTCAGTTATGAGCTGCATATCACCTATCATAACCCAAAACATACTCCTGTTTATGTTTTTGTTGTCATAAACAAATGATCCATTTCATGTTTGATTAAATATTAGTTCAAGAGAGAGAGGAAGGAAGGGTGCACTTTACAAGCAAAGACTGTCTCGTTCACAAGTATTATAACAGGGCCTGAATTAATAACCTGGATGTGAATCATACTGTGTACCGGATATTCTTTCATTTTAGTTGAGAAAGGACAATGGGCATGCTAATTGTAGCCTCTGGAAAGAGTGTGACATTATCCATCATAATTGTGTTTTCTGATCTTGAAGGAGCTTAGCATTCCACCAAGAACGTTAAGTAAGTAGGTACGGTCTTTCAAGTTGATTTATTTTGAATCAAGGTAGCTAACGCCATTAACTTAAGGTAACGTAGCTAAGGTAAACATGGTTAGCACTAGTTATCTACATTGCTAAAGTTAGCCAACTATCTAGCATACGAAAACCAGTCCTTACTGTGGCTAAATGTCTTTTAAAAAACGACTCTTAGCTAGCTACCGATGATGTCGTTTAATTTGTGACCACGTTTTTGTTGTTTTGTGTAACTAAATAACGTTTAGCAAGCTAGCTAACGTTCGTTAATTTAAATTGAAACGAGTTGACGTAACGACGTTAGTTTGTTAACTAACTAGCTCCATACGAGCTCCTAATTAGCTAACTAGCTGCGTTTCTACAATAACAAGCTGCTTGTAGATTGGTGGTTATCCAGTTATCTGGGTGGTTTATCTAGCTAACGTTAGTTAGTCATTTAGGATTAGCGAAATTTAACAATGTCATGTAGCTAACTTAACTAGCTAGTAGCTACTGTACTTACTGTAACGTTAGATGTTTGTTGTTAACAATGACCTACCTAGCTTCCTGACTGTTGTGGTTAACGTTAGCTACTAATGCCAAAGATGATATATATATACTGGCTATGCTATTGTATATAACTAGCCAGCTAGCTTGGACCTCTGCCTGACTGAGTGTGCTAACTAGCTACGTCGTTGTTGGCTTGGTGCATTGAGCTAGCCTAGAAAACCAGTCATCATTGCCCATTTTACATGTTGATGTTTAGTAAACTTCGGGAGAGAGTTACGTCACTGATATCATGATTGACAGCCATGTTGTGTATATTTGTTTCCCTTGCTCAAATAAGTGTGTAATTCTTATTTTAAAGGGATAAACCGTGCAAGATGATTTGGCCTAGAAGCTAGCTGTTATCATTACATTAGTAACTTTCAGTTTGGTTGGCTTGCTAGCTATAGGCATGGTAGACACTAACGTTACTAGTTAAGTTACACAATAGAGAGCTTAGCTACCTATCTAGATGCTGAAACTTGAGTTTAGATAATCAACCTAATTTCATGTTAAAAACCATTCCTTTGTTTGAGTTTATGCTCTTTCAGTTCCGGTCTTTTACTGTTTTGCCAGGTGTGAAGTGTTTTGTCCCTCTTTTTTTTTTTATAGGAAAGCAGTTTAAGTATTCAGACACAACAAAGAAGTTGTTGGGATTTCTGCATCCCCGTTGTCATCTTCCACCCCTAACAAAGTGATGACCTCACAGCAGCATCCCCTCCCCAATGCAAACGTCAACCCTCCCCTCCTTGTCCCCCAGAACTCTTCAGCTCACCACGGTAGGCCTCACATTCACCCAAACCAGCTGGACTCTACTCAGAGTAGTGCTGCGGGGCACCTTGCCCCCCACAGAGGTCTGATGGGTGGTGTGGGGTCCTCATCAGTGGGGACCTCCAGCGGAGTGGCAGTGAACAGGGGCGCCTCGGCCTCCTGCACTAACTCTGCCATTTCCAGGAGGCCCTCGTCGGGACGCTTCGAACCCTGGCCTGAGGAGGCCGTAGACAACGCTTACGGCTTGTACTCACTGCACCGCATGTTTGACATAGTGGGAGCCCAGCTCACGCACCGTGACGTGCGAGTGCTCTCCTTCCTGTTCGTGGACGTCATCGACGAGTATGAGCGCGGAGGCATCAGGAGCGGCCGGGACTTCTTGCTAGCTCTGGAGCGCCAGGGGCGCTGTGATGAGACCAACTTCAGGCACGTCCTGCAGCTGCTCCGCATCATCACACGGCACGACCTGCTGCCCTACGTCACACTCAGGAAGAGACAGACCGGTGAGTGGTGGTTTCCTTCTCAACCTTTGCCTTTTTCAGGCCCACTAAAATTCTATTGAAAATGAAAAAGAAAACTAAATCTATTGGCGTCAAGGCAGAAAACGTAGGTTGCCGATCCCCAAAATGTTATGTTGTCGGTCTCCAAAATGTTATACCAAACATTTTTTTACCACTTTTCGCCAACTTCTTGAAAACACACTTTTTGTGTTTTCTTAATTGAGAATTTGCATTAAATGTAAATATTAAGTCACTAACCAAAAGTGTTGCTGTGCTTTGCTTTTCAGTGTGCCCAGACCCAGTGGATAAGTACCTGGAAGAGACGTCAGTGCGTTATGTGTCCCCCAGAGGAGGAGAAAGCAGGGAGGCTATACCCCACAGAAGGACAGGTGAATGTGTGACTTTACATGTATACATCTACATACAGTATGTGTGTGTGGGGGGAGTAATACAGTTGGTGGAAATAGTGAAATGAATATATCTTAGCATTTTTTCCCATACTCCACTAACAGGCCCCCAACCAGTAATATGCTGTTCTCCATCGGGGCCCCAGGTGGGCCCCCCCCGCACCAAGCCAGGCCCCCCATTACCGAGCCGCAAAAGGAAGAGGGCGCACACCACAGGAGACTGCAGGGAGAAGCAAACTTGTGGTAAGGGAATTCAAAAGCAACTGTTTTGTTTAGTAACTTTATGCCTTCAGAGGTTGCATGTGTGTATCTACTTTTTGACAGTTCTTTCATGACAATGAATTACAAAAGAGTTGGCTAAAGCACATGCATACATATCTGCGACCAAACTATACAGTTGCTGAATTAAGTCATTCCTTGACTGAATTGTTTCCATGGCATTAGACGGCACACACTTCCTCTGTATAACATTCCACTTGCTCTTCCCTATTCACCCCACACCCCTGCAGACATCCGCCTACGAGTGCGCGCCGAGTACTGCCAGCATGAATCAGCGCTTCAGGGAAACGTCTTCTCCAACAAGCAGGAGGCTCTGGAGAGGCAGTTTGAGAGGTTCAACCAGGCAAACACTATTCTCAAGTCCCGGGACCTGGGCTCCATCATCTGTGACATCAAGTTCTCGGAGCTCACATACCTAGATGCTTTCTGGCGGGATTACATCAATGGCTCCCTGCTGGAGGCCCTGAAGGGCGTCTTCATCACAGACTCACTCAAACAGGCGGTGGGCCATGAGGCCATCAAACTGCTGGTCAATGTGGATGAGGAGGACTATCAGGCCGGCCGCCGCAAGCTGCTCCGGAACCTGGTCACTGGAGGTGGGGCTGGGGCCGGGGCTGCTGCCACTCCCGAAGGGGGCAGAGGGACTCCATCCTCCTAGAAGCGCATGTCTGCTTCTTTTAGCAGAAGGGGCACCCATGTCCCAAATAAGATAACTTAACGGCGAGGACAGAAGCAAGGAAAGTGTAAAGTATGGTCTGATTCAGGAAGAAGTATGAGGAAGAATGCTGGGTGCCCTGCCCTTTCATCTATGAAGGGAATGTGAAATTAAAGTGAGCAAGAGGAAGTTGAGTTAGATGTATGGAACACAGACATAAGATGAGTGTTTTGAATGTTGAAGGTTTAGTTTTTTCTGCTGGAAGGACAATGTTAATATTTTTTACTGTAACTTGTGAATTGACTATAAAATCTGATTTAACATTTTCTTTTGGTATCACACAGCTCTTTGCCATAAAGTGTTCTTGAAATGGCCCCTAGTAGACTATTACTACACATGGCTATAAACAAGTTCCTATTGGGACATTTAGCATTTTGTTTACTGCCAGATAAGGACAAAATCATTGTAAGCCAGAGACATGCCATCATACAATTATTTGGTAGTAAATCATTTCAAAATATTTTTGGTACGTTGTCAAATGAACTATTCTTGTGTGGGTCGTTCTTGATGATTTGGTTCAAATGGATTGAAAAGATTAAGCGTACTGAGTGGTTTCAGATGTGCTTGAAAATTGCAATACAAAATTCAACAACAGAATGCAGTAATAAGTATTAAAAAAACGTCAAGTCATTTTGAAATCATTTTGAATCTACCCTCATCTCAAATACAAATGTCCTTTTTGAATATGTGTATTCACCCATGGCTCAGACTTTTATTTCCTGATTTGCTTGTCAATATTAGAATTTAATCAGAAAGACACATTCATTAAAGCTGGAATCCTTAGTGGTGAAACTGCCACGTCTGTTTGCGATATTACAACAAGGACGGTACTTCAAACAACACAGTTTTTTCCCCTCTGACATCATCTCACATCATTGCAAGCACGATAGAACAGCAGAGTAGGTACCACGATGCTCCGCTGCTCTGTTTCATAAACAAAACAAAAACAAAAGCGCCTGGGGTGACCAGTGGCCTGTTTCACCTTATGTGGATCTCAACTTTAAACAATTGTTTTATTATATTTGAGTTACAACCAACATACAAAGTTCCCCCCTTGTTTTTGCTTTTTAATGGTAATTTCATGTAAAGAGAAAAGGCTCTACACACTGCATTTAGTACTTTCAACCATTTATTTAGGGAAGTACACTGGGAGCACCATTTTGTTTGATTGAGTTCATCAATATGATACATTTTACTACAACGGTATAATTAGGCATATTGTGTTTCATGCAAATGTACAAGACCAGAGTAGTTGGTGATTATTTTGGACCACATTTTCAAGACATCTTTGTCCACAGTTCATTATCCTACAATCCGTCTGACACAATGTAGCATGGTGTAGTGCTACCCAAGTTAGGAGCCTCTGATACTTGCTTAGGAAACGAGGCAACTTTAACTTCAACTTTAAACATGTTTCACCGCCTTGGACCAATCAGTAAGTTTAGTCAAAATCGTCCCAGTGCTGTCTGAGATATCGTGTGTGATGAACGTACAGCCAGAGTCAGATCCACAGACATTGATCAGACTGCCATCTGATAAATTATTTAATACAGTTGGCTATACCGCTGACATATGAGGGTGTTTTCTAGGCAACATTTTTTATAGGTTGTGAGGTTGGCTTTCATAGATGCAGCAAGGTCAAGAGCAGTGAGGTGTTGGAAAGTGGTTCACTTCATACTTGTTTGCATTGTAAGAATGTCCTCAGTCTCATATACAGATGTGGTCAAATATATTGGCACCCTTGCTTGATTCACTATTTATTCTAAAATAAGTTGAAATTAAAAAATATTTTGGTGTTTACAAGTGTATTTTTTTGATTTACAACGGCACATGGGCAAGAAGAACAAAAACATATTTTTTCAGATTTTCCTTTCAAAGTAAAAAATGGCCTGGACTAATTAATAAAGTCTAATTAATTTGGTTGGAGGCATGATTCTCATTTACTGCATAATTTTACTTACTCACCTGTTGTAAGTTGCAGGTGCCTATGGGGTAAAAATTGCCATTCAATCAGTTTTGAAAAGAACAAACTGAAGATTCACCTCCATTGCGCTCTATTGTGAAATGCAAGAGTGCGAATATATTTGGCCGCATCTGTTTAACAGTGTATAATGTGTACATCAGTTACTTTAAACGGATGTTCACTATCTATACGATTCCACATGAAAAGGTAATATAGTTAATCAGAGTGCAGCATCTGTTATATTTGTATTCCCCTAATATGTTTTAATTTGTGTTGGTAAATTAATGTTATAGCCGACAAGATTAGCATTTTAGCGCTGCTACTTAGTCTTAGATTTTTCCTGGATCAATTCACTTTTATGGAAGATTAAAGGATTTTGCCAACTGCTTTCAAAATTCATTCTTGCTTTTAACTCTTGTTAAAATGATCAGGGACATTTCCCTTTACCTTTCCATGTATTAAATAAAAGCTAGTCATATTTGGTACTAAAATCTAATCTTGGTACATAAAAGGTTCTGCCAGGTTCTGAAGACCAGAAATTAAATTCACATTGTTTTGCAATATGTCATGTGCCATCTTTTATTTCAGTTTTACTGATACTTTTGACATTTTCTTGCTTTTAGATGATAAAAATACATTTAAAAGGAATTGTTACCCAATTATCTATAGATTTTTCTTTTAAAGAGTCCCCTCAGCCAACTGACGTTATTGAGTTTGCCACACCACACATTAAAGCAAGTATTACGATGCGATACAGCTGTTCATGCTTCCCTAATGGAATATAACACAAAGTTACAAATTGGTATCTATTATATAGGTTCTATGTTAATTGTTTTTAAGCCTTAATAGATTGCATGTCTAGTTATGATCCCCAGAAACATGAGACAACTTCTGTAACCTTCTGTAGATAATTCAATAGGCTATATTTAGTTTTCTTTGCAACTTTTTAAAATGCATTTTTCTTGTGTAGTGCAAGCAAATGGAACTGGTCATAAATTGGAGAGATATTGTCAATACATACCATACAGCAGATGGGAAGGAGCACTTTATTTTTTCTCTGTTTTAAATATTCCCCTGTAGCACACAAACATAGTCAAACCCCCTACTCAGAAATCTAGGACATAAAAGCAAGAAATGCATCACATTGTTTGCCCATATTTGCCGTATGTTGTTATTTAATAATTGTTTTATTTGTGCTGACCAAAAAAGAGATTGTGGTTTTATGTTAATATTTACATTGATGTGTGACTGGTACATTTGTCTGCACAAATAAAAACAGTTGTTGTGTAAAATGTTGTGTAAACAATGTGACATTGAGCAGATTGCATTGATTTGACATTTGCTTAACTACTGTTTTTTATTTTATTCCAAGAAATAGAATGATTGAGAATGACTGAAACCATCTCTAGTCTAATGAAAACATTTGTTATTTTGACAATGCCCATTTGTGTTGTAGTAGAATATAGTAGTTGTGTAGTTGTATATACTGTACTGTAGTATGTAAAACTGGAATTCATCAGAGGCTACTGCAGTTTTTCCTTCAGCAAAGAGCCCTACCTAGAATCCTGCAAGTCATTAGGGTTAGTAGCAGGACAGAGACAACAACAGTCAGGAGAAGTACCAGTACATCCACATTATGGTAAGCATACCAGGGCATCTTGTAGGACTCGGTGCCCAAGTGTGCTGCACCCTTTTGCCTCATAGCAAATTCTAGCCAGAAGATGGCGTTGTCCATTGGTTTGAGAGGTATCACAGTGGAGCTTTGACATTCTGCGCATATTATCTCTGTAGGGCTTACTCTTGTCCAGGATGTCTGTCAGAGCCTGTGTCATAGGTTCCACCTCTAGGTCCGTCACCTCGAGAATCTTAGCCACACCCCTGGCCTTTAGATGAAGCATGTTGTCAAACTGGTCAAAGATGAGAGGAAGGCCTAACATGGGAACCCCATGGTAGATGGCTTCATAGATGCCATTGCTGCCCCCGTGTGTCACAAAGGCTCTTGTTTTTGAATGGCCAAGTAGGTCGTTCTGAGGCAGCCAGTTCACCAGCAGTGTGTTGTTGCCTAGAGTAGAGGGCTTCTCTCCTGTATGTCTCCACACCACCTTCTGAGGCAGGCGGGCGAAGGCAGCTGCAATTACCTCTGACATCTCCGGGAGGAGGCTATCCAGCAGACTCCCCAAAGACATGACCACGACCCCATGTTCCCCCGAGCTCTGCACAAATGCCTCTAACTCCGCAGGCAAAGGCTTAGAGGGCTTACACTGGAAGCCCCCCATGTAGACCACATTGGGCATGGTAGGGCATGGAAACTCGAACACAATGTCCACTCTCATCAGCCATAGATTTACATTTACATTTAAGTCATTTAGCAGACGCTCTTATCCAGAGCGACTTACAAATTGGTGCATTCACCTTATGATATCCAGTGGAACAACCACTTTACAATAGTGCATCTAACTCTTTTAAGGGGGGGGGGGGGGGTTAGAAGGATTACTTTATCCTATCCTAGGTATTCCTTAAAGAGGTGGGGTTTCAGGTGTCTCCGGAAGGTGGTGATTGACTCCGCTGACCTGGCGTCGTAAGGGAGTTTGTTCCACCATTGGGGTGCCAGAGCAGCGAACAGTTTTGACTGGGCTGAGCGGGAACTGTACTTCCTCAGAGGTAGGGAGGCGAGCAGGCCAGAGGTGGATGAACGCAGTGCCCTTGTTTGGGTGTAGGGCCTGATCAGAGCCTGAAGGTACGGAGGTGCCGTTCCCCTCACAGCTCCGTAGGCAAACACCATGGTCTTGTAGCGGATGCGAGCTTCAACTGGAAGCCAGTGGAGAGAGCGGAGGAGCGGGGTGACGTGAGAGAACTTGGGAAAGTTGAACACCAGACGGGCTGCGGCGTTCTGGATGAATAGATCAGCACCCTGAATGAGAGAATAGATATTGGTGTTTGGATCGATGAATTCGTTGATCAGACCCTGGTATAGAGGTCTTGTTATGCCATAATCAATATAAAGAGAGATTCCATAATGCAAGAAGTTTTTCAGTTTGTTGACAAAACTAATTTTATCTGTGACCAGCGACCCAATAGTTGGTATGTAAGAAAGGGGCGAAGGTGCAATCGCAAAGTGTCCCTCTGCATTGGTGATCCAACGAACATTGAGCACAATAGGAAGACCCAAGTAACTCCCCAATACAATTCCTCCTGCAAATCCAGGATCTGTCAATATTTAATCAAAATTGGCTGCCTTCAGCTTCTCCATTAACTGTTTGTCCTCCATGGCTAAGCGGGCCATTTCAGCACTGCAGCCATGGGCCGCCTCCAGCAAATGAATGGTTTCTTTCTTTGACTTGATGAAGGACAAAATGGAGCGCTCTCGTGTCCATATCTCTAGGCTCCTCCTCAGGAAGGATGCCATGTACTCCAGGTCCTCCAGGCTGCTGGCCCTGGGCACGGGAAATGTGATGGAGGAGTAGTGGCGGGCGTGTTCAGGGATGTACCAGCTGGTGGATGAGCGGACCACTGTTAAAGTGTGACCCGCAGGTCCAGCTCTCGCAGGAGGATGTCCATGTTAAGCCAATGACTGCCGTCCACAGGGTACACCAGGATGTTGCCAGCCTGGCTCTGAGCTGGGAACACCCACAGGAGACAGGTCAGAAGGAGGAGAGCAGGACGTGGAGGGAAGCAGGGTGGGGCTGCCACAGTGACTATCATGGTTTGTCTGGAGAGGAAAAAGAACGTAACAAATACGGTTGCTTTCTGTATTTGAAAGTGTTTTCATTGACCACTGCTTTCCACCCTGTCTCACCACACACAGAGACATTAACTCATGTGACTATAGTCTCAAACATACAGGTACCTTCCAAAATAAACATAAAGTGTCTTAATAAGGGCGTTGGGCCACCACAAGCCAGAACAGCTTCAGTGCACCTTGGCATAGATTCTACAAGTGTCTGGAACTCTATGGTAGGGATGCAACACCATTCTTCCACGAGAAATTCCATAATTTGGTGTTTTGTTGATGGTTGTGGAAAACACTGTCTCTTGCGCCGCTCTAGAATCTCCCATAAGTGTTAAATTGTGGGTGAGATCTGGTGACTGAGACCAGTACGGCGTATGATTTAAATAATTTTCATGCTCATCAAACCATTCAGTGACCACTCGTGCCCTGTGGATGAGGGCATTGTCATCCTATGGCGGCTTAACCATGGTAGCCAAAATAATGGCCTGCTCAGCAGTTTTATACATGATCCTAAGCATGATGGGATGTTAATTGCTTAATTAGCTAAGGAACCACACCTGTGTGGAAGCACCTGCTTTCATACTTTGTATCCCTCATTTACTCAAGTGTTTCCCTTATTTTGTCAGTCACCTGTATCTAACCAAGTATAACATAGTTTGTGTGTGTATTGGTTGCATATTTTCAGACTGCCAATGATAAAGAGTTGAGTTACTGCAACTTCAAGACTTGCCGTCAGAAGAGGATATGAAGCTGGCTAGGCAGATATATATATATTTTTACCTTTATTTAACTAGGCAGGTCAGTTAAGAATAAATTCTTATTTTCAATGACGGCCTAGGAACATTGGGTTAACTGCCTTGTTCAGGGGCAGAACGACAGATTTTGTACCTTGTCAGCTCGGGGATTCGATCTTGCAACCTTTCGGTTACTAGTCCAACGCTCTAACCAATAATTCATGCTTAGATTAAAAAAGATGAGAGTAGCATTCGAATAGCAGTAGTTGGAGTCATGTTGTACACTTGAACCAAAGTTGGGTCCCTCCCTTTACCCGACAACAACCTTTGTGAGAGCCACAATGGACATGGTCAAACAAGTTTTGACCAGATAATGGACTTTTGTGTGATGATATGCACTGTGCATAGATATGATCTCATTCAGTGTAATCAGAGGGAGGCAAGAGCAATGTGTTCGACAAATGTGAAGATTCTAGAGGAAATTACATTTCTGATAATGGGAGGTCACTGGAAGCAAAATGTGCTATTGAACAATTCTTGGTTCAAGTAAGTTCATGCTACTGATTAAGCTTGAGGATCTTATGTACAGGTCCTTTCTGTTACTCATTTACAGAAAATCATAACATTTTGTTATCACTTGTGTAACACATCCATTCAACTTTCCCTGAATCCAAAAGTGTGTGAGTGTGTGTGTGTGTGTGGGGGGGGGGGGGGGGGGGGGGCTCTGCAAGAACCAGGGGTTTAGCCACACTTATTGTTAGTAGTTTGTTGCAGTATTTTGACATCATTTTACAAAAATAGAATGTAGCTTACACATGGGTCATTCTATGAAAAGTGTTTTTTTGGATAGTGTAATTCTGTCACACAAAAGCCAAAAACGTTATTTCACCTAATTGTAATATTCTGTCAGAAATACTTATATACAGACTTATATACAGTACCAGTCAAAGGTTTGGACACACCTACTCATTCAAGGGTTTTTCTTTATTTGTACTATTTTCTACATTGTAGAATAATAGTGAAGACATCAAAACTATGAAATAACACATATGGAATCATGTAGTAACAAAAAAGTGTTAAACAAAACTAAACAATTTTTTTTACGCTGGCTGCTCGTAAGGTTTCTTGACTTGGACATTCATTTTTCCCAACACATTGCTAAGGGAACATTAGCACTACATTTACAGAATGATTACCTGGAGGAAAATGGGGGAGGGTCATTTTTTTTCAACTTCGGTCAAGGGGAGGGTTTAGTAATTATTATTTTTTTAAATCTAGTCCAGGGGAGAGCCATGTCATTTTGAATAGATTACATTTCTATATTTCTCAGTGTTTTATAATTAATTTCTTAGTAGGCTATATATCGATGTGTGCCTGATGCCGCTGCTCATCTCTGATTCTCCGCTGGGCGTGCAATATCAAGTGTCTGCCTATATGCTATTTAGTGTGGTCTCAATAAAATAATCCATTGCCTATAGGCTACGAAGTGCATGCTCAGAGAAGCACAGTGCAAAGTTATATTTCTAAGATAGCTGCTGGGTTGGTGTAAATACAACCTTCACTCATGCTGCCAAATATACCCTCGTAAAACTGACTATCCTATCGATCCTTGACTTTGGTGATGTCATTTACAAAATAGCCTCCAACACTCTACTCAGCAAATTGGATGCAGTCTATCACAGTGCCATCGTTTTGTCACCAAAGCCCCATATACTACCCAACACTGCAACCTGTATGCTCTCGTTGGCTGGTCCTCGCTACATATTCGTTGCCAAACCCACTGGCTCCAGGTCATCTATAAGTCTTTGCTAGATAAAGCTCCGCCTTATCTCAGCTCACTGGTCACCATAGCAACACCCACCCGTAGCACGCGCTCCAGCAGGTATATTTCACTGGTTATCCCCAAAGCCAACACCTCCTTTGGCCGCCTTTCCTTACAGTTCTCTGCTGCCAATGACTGGAACAAATTGCAAAAATCACTGAAGTTGGAGACTTATATCTCCCTCACTAACTTTAAGCGTCAGCTGTCAGAGCAGCTTACCGATCGCTGCAGCTGTACAGATTGTATAGATTTTTCTATAGTGTTATTGACTGTACGATTGTTTATCCCATGTGTAACTCTGTGTTGTTTTTGTCACACTGCTTTGCTTTATCTTGGCCAGGGCGCAGTTGTAAATAAAAACTTGTTCTCAACTGGTCTACCTGGTTAAAAAAAGGTGAAATAAAAAATAAAATACAGAACTAGGCTGCATTACACACTGTAATGGATATTCCAACCCTGAGCCCCAGCCTGCTCTTTTGTGTGCTGCCTAAACAATGGCTGTGCTGTGTATGCTTACCTTATCAGTTCAGGAGCAGAGTCAAAAGCTTCTTCCGATTTTTGTTGATGTTGATTAGGTCATGTCCAATCTTGCACGCAGACTAGCCTATAGCCTATGTTCTGTTCAGTTTGAGAAGGAGAGAGCGAAGATGAGGAGGACAGGAGGTCAACTTTGATAGCTTGTTACTTGCCCATGATGTATTTATCAGAGTTATTGACCTCACAATAAGCCAAATTCGAGTAACTTACATTGTGGTGATTACATTTACATTTAAGTCATTTAGCAGACGCTCTTATCCAGAGCGACTTACAAATTGGTGCATTCACCTTATGACATGGTGATGAAATTTGAAGCAGGTATAATTCCTTTCAGCCGTCTTCATTTTAATTAGACTTAACTAACAACAAGAGGGCTTTGTGTTGGAGACGATTTCTTCCTATTTAAGAAATAAGAGGTAGGAGTACCTGTTTGACAGATGAAATTAGGCTATAGGCTGCTATTTCCATAGATTTGTTGTCAATTCCTCAATGCACTCTTTAAACTCTGTGTCAGTGAAGGGCTGTTAAATTAAAACAAAGACTCGAATTGAGGGGGTATGAGAGGGTATGCCATATGCAGACCTTTTATTAAAGAATATGGCAAAAAAGCACAGGCCTACCCCCTTAGTTTAACATTTAAGAAAATAAAACTGATCCGATTATATAAAGTGATCTATAACAGCGCTTTAGTCCGCGATGCTTTATGCTAGAATCAAGCTATAAAATATCTGGGAAAGACGTGACTCCGATGCATATATGGGAATTCCATTGTGTCCTTTCTTTGACTTTCAGAGGATGAGTTAGAACCTTCTATAGCCAAGGAGACAAAACAATTAACTTTGCTTGGGAAGTAATCTAAATATGTCACTATCAATTGATTAAGCTATTCACTTTCTGTACAATACAAGATTTTTAAACCCAGACAGTTTTTAGGGAAACACCTGAGATCTTCTCTCATTGGTTAAACCATGGAAGTAGAGTAGCCAGCAGTAAAGATGTTCTGCTTCGGGGTGGAAAAGTAGCCCTAATTTTGGAAATTACTATGTTCAGATTCCTAATGGCATCTCAGATTTAATTATTTGCAAACAGGGACAGTTTCATTGCAAACAAGACACAGATTTGGCATTGTAAAAATATGATAAAATGAACAAATAGGCCTAACTCTGTCCATTCATAGCCTGTGATTCTGGTAATTTTGTGTGGTATAAAAGAATATTCTGCTAATATGTAGAATTATTTAGAATTGCATGAAATTTTTTATAAAAGGCATTTTTTTCTCGAACCTGCACATACGATGATAGATGAATGCAATGCTTTTACTATAAAGGAGGTCTTTCCACTCCAACTCCTGTCCACATCGTCTGCGAACCCACAACCTTGTGGCCCGCTGCCCTGTGCGCTATCAAAATTCCTGCGTTGCCATGTAATGCTTACAGGACAAATAACAGTTTCTAAAACTGCATAAATAAGGCTCTGGTCTGTCCAAGAAATGAGGGTAACTCATGTTCTCTGCTATCCACTTTGTTTTAATTATTATTTGGCGTATATTGGAGGTTACTTTTTCAAGTGTTCATGGAGGGTTTTGGTAAAATATATTTTGCTGAAGGGAGGGCCATCCATTTTATTTCAGAGGTCCGATTTTGCGAGTTCGAATGTCATCACGGACAGCTTTAGCATTTCAGCAAATTACCAGCTACTTACTACTTTTTAGATACTTTGCAACTACTTAGCATATTAGCTGACCCTAAACTTAACATAACTCCCAAACATAACCGTATCCCCCTAGCTTTGCTAACTTTAGCCGCCTAGCTATTATACATCATATACCACGAATTGTAATTCATAACATACAATACGAAATGGGTGACGGACATCCACAAATAAATACATACCATTCGAAACATAACAATATAATATTAAATGGAGTGTCTCAGATTTAAGTACAGAATAATACGAAATGCTTTGAGATCCAAATTGGTTCACTCCCTAACCTTTAACCAGCGAAACAGCTGCTATTGGCGAACATGTGTTTGGAGTAGGGTACAATTATCGTATAATAATGATCATAATTGCCTTAATACATTATTTTCAGGAGACTTTATATTCAAGTAGATATGGTTTACCCAATAGCAGTTTATTATTTATACGTGAAGTGGGCAAAGTTGTTGATCATTTTACGAGCAGAACAGCGCGGTTGGGAGAAGAAGCTACATTTCAAAAATATCTAAGCGGTCAAAACCATTCGTTTTTTGAGAAAGGGGTGTCACCAAAACTGTGTTGTATACATTAGGTGTGCAGTAGTGTTATTCATGTCTTTCAAATATGCATTATGATGCATTACATGCAACAACAACAAAAAACATCAACAAAAATTACAATTATGATAATAACTGTGACCATTTGCATGACAATTAACGTTAATCGTTACCCTACATTCCATAATCGTCACAGCCCTAGTTTGGAGTTACCTTTCTAGCTAATAGGCTATGCTATTGTTTTTTAAATTTAACCTTTATTTAACTAGGCAAGTTAGAGTTTACACTTCTTCAGATTGTAATGTGGGAGGTCAAAATAATGATAAAAGATCTACCAAATCTATACATTTTTAAAATGTGAATTACTTGTCCTTTCCATTATCACTCAACGGATGATAAGACATAACATTTTGGGAAAAACATCCCACTGAGCAAAAAGAGGTTCAATCAACGTTGTTTCCACGTCACAACTTACCTTGAGTCTGAAGATATGATGAGTACCTTGTAAGTGGCCCCAAAGAACCCCTTTGGGTATGAGAGCACTTCGTAAAAATTGTTTGAATATTTCCAAGGCGATGGGAAATAAACGCCAGGCAGTGGCTGTTTTTTCACTTATCTGTGGGTGCATGTATTTTTTTCTGCTTATCGAGGGTTTTCAGAGACTACTACAACAAACATATACGCTGCAATTTAGCACACCGCAAGAAAAGTACAAATTACCTTTGACCTAGATTTCTGACGTGGTCTGTGCTATAGCAGAGGGAGAGAGAGAACTGGTGCCTCTTCTGAAGCATGTGTTCTGAAATTCAATGCCTGCTTCAAAAACAGATTATGCAGAGAGGATTATGCTAAATTCATTCACACTGATTGAGCCTCTCATAACCCAAAGACAATGCTCTTTAAAAGTGCAAGATATGAGATTTACAAGTATATTCATTCATTATAATTAGGCCTAAATATTGTTTGAAAACCAATAGTAAAAGCATTAGCAGTTGTATGACCTCTAAAGGGGATTTCTAGTATTGTGGTCATGTCTTCTAGGCCAAATCCACACACAGTGTTCCTGCTTTAGTCTCTCATTTACATAATGCATGTGCCTGTATCCCAATTTAAGATTTGGTCCTTAGTGAATAGAAAGTGTCCTATAGGTGTAATCCGTTGATATACTGATGCATCACACTGAAATGACTATTTCCTTGGAGTTTGTTATGAGCTAAATTAATGTTGTCTAAGTTTAACATTTTGAATACGAGAGGGGCATACATCACATTATTACATCAATTTATATCGAGAGTTTACCACAGAACAATAATTCTGTCAAAATCTTTGAATGTTTGCTATGTGAGATGAGCAAACTTGTCAAAGTCACTGGGAAACTGGTCAGAGGCTAAGCCCACTAAGTGAACCAGCAAATCCTGAGTTGTATCATAATGTCCTAGTAGGTTAGTTTACATGGGCAAAATTAAAACTAACAAGGTTATGTTTTGTTTCTAAGTTAGCTTGTTAAAATTGACCCCATCCCACAACCTATCATGAAACAGTCCTACCCCCCAGGGAATTGAAAGTGGGAAGAGGAAAGCACCTGGAACATTTTAATATGGTTCTGAAACAACTACTACCCAAATACATACTTTCTATTTTCTCAAAATACTTTCTATCACGGAGCTGGTGTCAGCCCATGCCTGATATTCTCACGTGCTATTAAATAACCCGACAACTTTCATTTAGCTGTTAAATTCTGTCCCCTCATTGTTGAGCTCTCCTTTAATCAGAGCCTAAAATCAATAGAGCAACCAGCACAGAAAGCTTGTATTCTGTTTTGATAAACGGTGTGTTACTCTTATTCCCAGAGAAGATGCCTTTATGTGGTTTCTTTTCAAATAGTAGTCTTCACTGGTGTTATGTAATATGTATTCAGTGATACATAAATGCCACCTTTTGTTAGATATCGGTTTTCCTCTTTGGAGAAATCAGGTGACACACAACAAAAGGTAACAAAACCTGGCTATAAAAAGGCTCATACATGACATTCTCAACTTTGATCATGAATCTTACACCCAAGCGCAAGTGGTACCTAGCATTTGTGATTGCAGGTGAGCAAAATGTATTTTAACAATACCATACATTCATATTTATGTTAACTATTTATGAAAATGTTTGTCCCATGTTAACAAATAGTGTGTTTTTCAAAATACTTAAAACACAATTCACATTTTGTGTACTACACAGGGCTCTAGGATTTCATATAGTAGTTTTGTGCAAGGTTCTCTGCAAATCATTATTTATTTTATATTATTGAGTTAATCCACAATGGTGACTCTGCTCACTAACATTTTCATTGTATAAATGCCGTATTGATTTGCGAAAGTTCAGAAACAGCACTGTGAAGTATATGACTACTAATATCCTGGTCTAATTTGTTTTCCAATTAATCTGTTAACTAATAGCAAATAAGGACTGAAACACATCCGTGTCCACCTCCTATCAACTCTCAAACACACATAACCTTTGACATGGCTATAAAATATAACATCTTTAACTTATTGTATGTTTTATCATTATGTTCCTCTCATGTAGTTGTTTGCTCCAATGAAGGAGCATCTCGAGTTCTAGACAGACGTAAGTATAATAATGAAGCACTGAGACCATAGACTTCTAATAAGTTCTGTTATTGAGTTTGTTGGCAAGTTTAATCTCCATAAATATTTTTCATTACATGATGTCAGTCATACACTGGAGTTAAAGTATCTCTTTGTGTGACTATCATATAAATACTCAAAGTGTCTAAATAGGGCTCTATTCAATCCGTATTGCGGTAGTTCAGCATTACAGTGTGATTAAAATTTAAAGGTAATGTTTCCGCGTTAGCTGAGACTGCATTTACTGTAAACGCTGTATATGTCGGCTGAATCGGAAATTCACACTTCTAGTGCGCAATCTGTAATGCTTCAGCGATACAGATTGAATAGAGCCCTTAATGTGGGACTTAACGAAACAATTATGTTCTATCTGCCTCAGTCAGTGCTGGAGGAGTACGTTTAGTGGATGGCCCATACAACTGCTCTGGCAGGGTGGAGGTGTACTATGCAGGCCAGTGGGGTACAGTGTGTGATGACAACTGGGACCTGCTGGATGCCAAGGTAGTGTGTAGAGCACTGGGCTGTGGGGCAGCCCAGAAGGCCCTGGACCAGGCCCACTTTGGCTGGGGTAAGGGGGAAATCTGGCTAGATGATGTGGAATGTTCTGGGAATGAAGAGTCACTGCTTAGCTGCAGCTCAGATGGACTGGGGTCACACAACTGTGGACACTTTGAGGATGCAGGAGTGATATGTGAGGGTCAGTCAGGTGAGTGGTTGAATTTGCTATAAAGATGCATCTAAACTACCAACTTCAACTAGAGGCTTGTGTAATACTACCATTTCTCTCTCTCGCTGTCTACCCCCCCCCCTTCTCTCTCTCTATCTCTCGCTCTCTCTCCATCTCTCAGGTCAATCCCCTTCAGATTCCCATTGTGAGTAATAAAAAAAGTATTCCTTACTTTATGTGTCAGTTGCAGAACGAATCATAATACCTATTTGAAAATAAAAAGTTAATGCCCGTAATGAGTTTCTCACTTTCCCTTCCTTTTAACAGCTGGCTTGACAGTGCGCTTAGTTGATGGTCCCAATCACTGCTCTGGAAGGGTGGAGGTCTACCATGATGGGAGTTGGGGGACAGTCTGTGATGATAATTGGGGTTTCCTAGATGCCCAAGTTGTATGTAGGGAGCTGAGCTGTGGACCAGCCACAGAGGCTCCTCACCAGGCTTACTTTGGTGAGGGGAGTGGCTCAATCCTATTGGACGAAGTGGCATGCATGGGAAGTGAGGGATCTTTACTGGAATGCAACTCAGGAGGGATAGGAAACCATAACTGTGGCCATGATGAAGATGCCAGTGTAACTTGCATGATGGGTAAGTCTAAGCCTACAAATGCAGTAAGCACAATTGAATAAAATAGTTTATGTTGAGATTAATTAAGGAGAATTGAATACCTGTTTTTCACAATATCTCACGCACATTTTCATTATTTAATATTTTCCTCACATCCAATTCAAGAACAAGAGGACCCAGATAGAAACAGTAAGATAAATGATATAAAACTATATTCAAATTGACAATATGAGTGGTCCTTACAAAGCAAACCCTATCCTGCACTGAGGAGCCAAGCCTTGGGACTACCTAAAATAATGTATTCTTCTCTCCAGTGGTCCCAGATGATGGCCCGTTGATCCGGCTGGTGGATGGTCCTGATCAGTGTTCAGGGAGGGTGGAAGTGTATTATGCGGGGCAGTGGGGTACGGTGTGTGATGATGACTGGGACGTGAGCGACGCTAACGTGGTCTGCAGACAGCTCAGCTGTGGGTGGGCTATGGATGCCCCCGGACAGGCCTGGTTTGGTATGGGAGTTGGCACTCCCATTCTGCTGGACAACATAGCCTGTGTTGGCACAGAAGGCACTCTCTTTGACTGCCCCTCTGAGGCGATAGGTCATCATAACTGCATGCATCCTGAGGATGCGAGTGTGGTCTGCTCAGGTGAGATTAAAGGGGAAGTTCCGTATTTAACTATTAGATGGTTCCTGACCCTGAAAGTAGTTTTTGGGCGAAACTGTATTCCTCGGTTGAGTTTTATCTAAACAGCCACTACAAATTTCCGCTAATTTAAGGCAGAATTAGCTTTATTTATTAATAACGCTTTTCAAGGTAACATGCAGTATATGCAACAACTCTTTGTTTTTCATGTTCCTCCCTATGGATTGCAGGTTCACACCAGAGTGAGTACATTCATTTGTCTGCACACTACACAATAATCTCCACAGTCTGATGCATCAATTTGTGAACATTAAAACAGATTATTTACCTATCAAAGCTGGACCTTCAATTCGCTTGGCCGGTGGCTCCAACAACTGCTCTGGTAGAGTAGAGGTGTTCCACTCTGGCCAGTGGGGTACAGTGTGTGATGATGACTGGGATCTGAGGGATGCCCAGGTGGTGTGTCAAGCACTGAGCTGTGGGATGGCCCAGGAAGCCCCAGGTAGAGCCTGTTTTGGTCAGGGCTCAGGACCCATCACTCTGGATGATGTGTCGTGTGAGGGCACAGAGAGATCATTACAAGACTGCAGCGGAAGTGAACCAGGGGTACACAACTGTGACCATAATGAGGATGCAGGAGTCATCTGTGCAGGTAAGAAAGTTTGGGGAAAATAGGGTTGTCAGGGTACCTGCGGGTTATTTCATCTGTCAATGTGCTATCACGAGCAGCGCCAGCCTCGCTCTTTGGCATGAGTAAAGTAAGTTTGGAAAGTATGAATCAGATGTGTTATCAGATGTGTTTATATGGACACATATTATCAGATGTGTCTATATAAACCAGATTGTAAGGGTGATTATTCTTCTTTCAAAGCATCTAAACATTTGAATCAAACTATTATATTAAACTTAGTATTGTGTGCATGTAAACATAGTCAAAGACAAGTAAATATATGTGTTACCTTTACCATGAAGATGGCATCTTTGAAGTGCGTATAGTCAACGACCCCAACAACTGCTCTGGTAGAGTGAAGGTGTTCCACTCTGGCAAATGGGGTACAGTGTGTGATGATGACTGGGATCAGATGAATGCCTGTTCTGGCTCTGAAGACTCTTTGCTGCTGTTTCCCCACAGTGGACTGGGGATCCAAAAGTGTTCCCACTATGAAGACCTACACGGATAAGATACATGTTTGGTGGAATGAAGTTCAGACATCATGATATTGTCTATGTTGTTAACAGTACTAGTGTCACTGTAACACCAAACTGGATGAAAAACCTAATTCTATGACAGGTCCTTCTGGAGATATCCAGCCATTTAACTCCGTGTGGACCTTCTTATTTTCTTTTTGCAATATCGGATCAATCTAATATGGGGTCTTACTTTATTAACTGGATCAAAACCATTCATGAAAAAACAAATGCCATATTCACTAATGATGTCCTATCAAAATAATTCCTTCAGAGCAGAGGAACCAGGAAAGGTTGCCGTCTTTGCCTTTGCCTTTAAAGAACTATGATATATGCAAAACCAATGTAAAATGTATACAGCCATTTACCGCATCATGGACCCAGGGTAAGTTAAACTCTTATTCAATATTCTAGTGGGTCACATTCAATTTATATCCAATTTATGTGAGTCATCAAAACTTATTGTACATCAAAATCAGTTTGTGATTAATTGTGTGCGTCACATTTACACTGTTAACTCTAAAGGAAGATGGCGCCAGAGGGTAGGGCTGCCATCTAATCGGCTCTTAACCAACCATGCTATTTTGTTTGTCTTTTTGCGTTGTTCGTAACTTATTTTGTACATAATGTTGCTGCTCCCGTCTCTTATGACCGAAAAGAGCTTCTGGAAATCAGAACTGAGATTACCCACCTCAAGTTGGACGAGGAGTTCTTCTTCAATGAGTCGGACGCGAGGGATATACTACGGACGCCCAACCAGGCCCAGATCCCCGTGATTTGATGGAAAAGGAAACGTAGGTTTTGCAAAAAGAGATCGGGATACCTTGTGAGGATCAGGCAACGAGTGACTAATCTCCCCTTGCCTTCTGTTCTGCTAGCTAACGTTCAATCGCTGGAAAATAAATAGGAAGAAACTGAAAGCATGTATATCCTACCAACAGGACATTAAAAACTGTATTATCTTATGTTTCACCGAGTCGTGGCTGAACGACGACATTAAGAACATACAGCTGGCGGGTTATAAACTCTATCGGCAGAACAGAACAGCAGCCTCTGGTAAGACACGGGGCGGGGGCCTATGCATTTATGTAAATAACAGCTGGTGCACGATATCTAAGGAAGTCTCAAGGTTTTGCTCGCCTGAGGTGGAATATCTCATGATAAGCTGTAGACCACACTATCTACCTAGAGAGTTTTCATCTGTATTTTTTGTAGCTGTCTACATACCACCACAGACCGATGCTGGCACTAAAACCGCACTCAATGAGCTGTATTCCGCCATAAGCAAACAGGAAAATGCTCATCCAGAGCCGGTGCTCCTAGTGGCCGGGGACTTTAATGCAGGGAAACTTTAATCAGTTTTACCTCATTTCTATCAGCATGTTAAATGTGCAGCCAGAGGGAAAACAATTATAGACCACCTTTACTCCACACACAGAGACGCGTACAAAGCTCTCCCTCGCCCTCCATTTGGCAAATCTGACCATAACTCGATCCTTCTGATTCCGGCTTACAAGCTAAATTAAAGCAGGACGCACCAGTGACTCGGTCAGGACTGTTTTGCTAGCACAGGCGGAATATGTTCCGGGATTTCTCCGATGGCATTGAGGAGTACACCACATCAGGCACTGGCTTGATCAATAAGGGCATCGAGGATGTCATCCCCACAGTGGCTGTACGTACATACCCCAACCAGAAGCCATGGATTACAGGCAACAATCGCACTGAGCTAAAGGATAGAGCTGCCGCTTCAAGGAGCGGGACTCTAACCTGGAAGCTTATAAGAAATCCTGCTATGCCCTACGACGAACCATCAAACAGGCAAAGCGTAAATACAGGAATAAGATCGAATCGTACTACACCGGCTCCGATGCTCGTTGGATGTGGCAGGGCTTGCAAACTATTACAGGCTACAAAGGGAAGCACAGCCGAGAGCTGCCCAGTGACACGAGCCTACCAGACGAGCTAAATAACTTCTATGCTCGCTTCAAGGCAAGTAACACTGAAACATGCATGAGAGCATCAGCTGTTCCGGACGACTGTGTAATCACGCTCTCTGCAGCCAATGTGAGTAAGACCTTTAAACAGGTCAACATTCACAAGGCCGCTGAGCCAGATGGATTACCAGGACGTGTACTCCGAGCATGCGCTGACCAACTGGCAAGTGTCTTCACTGACATTTTCAACCTCTCCCTGTCTGAGTCTGTAATACCAACATGTTTCAAGCAGACCACCATAGTCTCTGTGCCCAACACTAAGGTAACCTGCCTAAATGACTACCGCCCCATAGCACTCACGTCTGTAGCCATGAAATGCTTTGAAAGGCTGGTCATGGTTCACATCAACACCAATATCTCAGAAACCCTAGACCCACTCCAATTTGCATACCGCACCAACAGATCCACAGATGAGAACATCTCTATTGCACTCCACACTGCCCTTTCCCACCTGGACAAAAGGAACACCTATGTGGGAATGCTATTCATTGACTACAGCTCAGCGTTCAACACCATAGTGCCCTCAAAGTTCATCACTAAGCTAAAGACCCTGGGACTAAACACCTCCTTCTGCAACTGGATCCTGGACTTCTTGACGGGCCGCCCCCAGGTGGTAAGGGCCGGTAACAACACATCCGCCAAGCTGATCCTCAACACGAGGGCAACTCAGGGGTGCGTGCTCAGTCCCCTCCTGTACTCCCTGTTCACTCATGACTGCACGGCCAGGCACGACTCCAACACCATCATTAAGTTTGCTGATGATGCACCGACAACGAGGAGACAGCCTATGGAGAGGAGGTCAGAGACTTGACCATGTGGTGCAAGGACAACAACCTCTCCCTCAACGTGATCAAGACAAAGGAGATGATTGTGGACAACAGGAAAAGGAGGGCCGAGCACGCCCCCAAATTCATTCGGCACGTGACAAATACAATTTCACTTGATTTGATTTGAATTCATATTAACAAAACAATTTCTCATGGACATAAATCCCACTGCCAATTTTGGATCTTGTTTATCAATATGTGCATAGAGGGCCTGTATTTTTTCCTTGCAATACCCATGCAAAATTCATGAAACGTATGTACACCTCGTAATTGATCGTTACATTTTTTTTATTTTAAGAAATCAGAAAACGTAGTAAATGGAGTTCAGACAGGTACTGTATCTTTTTTTACAGGTCCTACAGAGAACATCCAGCAAAGCTCCACATGGACCTACGGTAATGTATTCTCTTCATATTCCTTATACAAACAATCCCAGTATCTGTTAATCTTCAAATTTATTCTTGTATTTTACAGATGGCACTTCCAGAGTGCGTCTGATCAACGGCACCAACAACTGCTCTGGTAGAGTGGAGGTGTTCCACTTTGGCCAGTGGGGTACAGTGTGTGATGATTGGTGGGATCTGAGGGATGCCCAAGTGGTGTGCAGAGAGTTGGGCTGTGGAGACGCTCAAGAGGCCTTTAGATCTGCAGAGTTTGGAGAAGGAAGTGGCTCCATCTCTCTGGATGACCTGGCTTGTTCTGGCTCTGAAAACCTTTTGCTGCAGTGCTCCCACAGTGGACTGGGGAACCATAACTGTGGCCACCATGAAGATGCAGGAGTCACCTGCACAGGTAAGATACATCTTAGATGGAATGATTGTCAAGATTGTCGAACAGTACTAGTGTCACACTAACTCCAATCTGATGAATATAACTGAAATTAATTGACAGGTCCTACTGGAAGCATCCAGCCATTTACCGCATCATGGACCCAGGGTAAGTTAAACTCTTATTCAATATTCTAGTGGGTCACATTCAATGTATATCCAATTTATGTGAGTCATCAACACTTATTGTACACCAAAATCAGTTTGTGATTAATTGTGTGTCACATTTACACTGTTAACTCTAAATTCATATTAGCAATCCATTTTCTCATGGACATTGTCAAAATAAAAGTTTTGGAATAAATCCCACTGCCAATTTTGGGCCTCATTTATCAGCATATGTATTGAGGGCCTGTATTTGTTTCCTTGCAATACCCATGCAAAATTCATCAAACATATGTAAACCTCGTAATTGTTCATTCAAATGTTTTGTATTGTAATTAATCCAACCAGGGAAGCACCTCATTTCTAATCAGAAAACGTAGTAAATGGAGTTCAGACATGTACTGTATCTTTTTTTACAGGTCCTACAGAGAACATCCAGCAAAGCTCCACATGGACCTACGGTAATGTATTCTCTTCATATTCCATATACAAAGTTTTCAACTCAACAACAATCCCAGTATCTGTTAATCTTCACATTTTTTCTTGTATTTTACAGATGGCACTTCCAGAGTGCGTCTGGTCAACGGCACCAACAACTGCTCTGGTAGAGTGGAGGTGTTCCACTTTGGCCAGTGGGGTACAGTGTGTGATGATTGGTGGGATCTGAGGGATGCCCAGGTGGTGTGCAGAGAGTTGGGCTGTGGAGAAGCTCAAGAGGCCTCTAGATCTGCAGAGTTTGGAGAAGGAAGTGGCTCCATCTCTCTGGATGACCTGGCTTGTTCTGGCTCTGAAGACTCTTTGCTGCAGTGCTCCCACAGTGGACTGGGGAACCATAACTGTGTACACTATGAAGATGCAGGAGTTACCTGCACTGGTAAGATGACTGTTTATTGACATGAAGTTTAGATATCATGATATTGTCTATGTTGGTAACAGTACTAACATCACCACTGTAACTCCAAGACAATAAATGTAACTGAATATTCTGTTCATTGACACTGACAGGTCCTTCTGGAGGCATCCAGCCATTCAACTCATCATGGACCCAGGGTAAGTTACATCCTTATTCATCATTCCAGTGGGTCAGATTCAATTCATATCCAGCTTTTGACATCTTCAAACCTGAATGTACCCCAAAATAAATGTTTGATTGATTGTGTGTAATGTAATTGAACATAACACTTATGCCAACCCCTGATACACACAACAGAACAGTCATCCTTTAAAAAAAGATAATCAGCAAATGTGAGGGGCTTTAAGCAGAAACCAGTCCAAAAATGAGTGTTAGCAAATACCTAGACGTTCTGTAAAAGTCTGTGTGAAACAAATCATAGCATATGTGTCAATATTTGATTGTTTTCCATTTTTAGGTTCTGGTTCCGGAGGTTTCTGAAAGCATATAGATCTCTCATCCGTACAGCCTAGGAGTATCAAGGGTTAACCATAGACACTGTATGTACTTTCTAATTCTATTTGTCGTCAACTCTCTCCAGCTGGTACATGCTGCTGTGCAAATTAAACACACTTCTAAAAATACAGTGTGGTAAACCATTATCGGTAACAATTAATTTCCAGCCAGAGGAGATTCTTGCTTTCTGCAAGAAAGTGGGGTTGAACCATTTCAAATTCTGCCTCATGTATCATTCACAATGGCCATCAATAATGACACAATGCCAAGAAGATCCTGTGTCAGAGTTTCCAAACCGAGAAGGTGAAGACAACCTAGGCCAGCCAAGCCCCAAAGGCATTCTGAATTTTAACTCAAATACACTTCAAATGCAATCACATGACCTGTAAGATGAATATGCATAAGGTTTTGAAAATGGTTTGTATAGTGTTCATATGCTGTAACTAACAAATCAGTATGTGAACTAAATTCAATTCCCCCAAAAATCAGAAAATATTGGAACATTTTCAATTCATGGATTTCATTTCAATTAATTAATGATATTTAGTCTTTTAAAGGTTTGTTGACATTTTTCTGGTTATACTAAACACTGTGTTGTTCCTTTCATGGTTAGGACATTCTGTTACTTGTAGACTGCTGTGTGTCCTATTCCCAAGCTAGTCTATTGTGAATTATCATTAAATATCTTTAATTAAATCAAAACAAATACTGTATTGTTCTTCAAAATAATTTGGGATTTTACCCATATATTCACCAAGTTGCACATAAGAGTAAGTTCACATGCTAACAGAAATCCAAACCAGTCTAATTGGAATTAATGGCAGTAGGGGCGTAGGTAATGCATTTCCTGCTTTTACTTATTCAGGAAAATAAAAGGCAAGTGATTCTGTAAATCAGAAATTGTGTAATAAAAATATTGTCACCCCAAAATAGTCAAATAATTATAAATACATTGTATAGCCTACCAATGTTCTGTATAAATAGACTCTAAAATGTATGTAAACAGACCAGAGACATCTCAGTGTTTGTTTTCTTGGAAAGCTATGTTACAATATCAGTAGCTTACTTTTCTCTTACATTTACAACTTTGTTACAACCTGGCTCAAGATTGTTACAATGGGAAACCACACACTGAGTAAAGGAATAACAAAATCAATTTTTTCCATAAATAAAGTAAACACTCACAACAATAATCACATGAGGGTCAGTAAATTAGGTGTCAACTGCCAAACCAACCAACCAACCAACCAACCAACCAACCAACCAACCAACCAACCAACCAACCAACCAACCAACCAACCAACCAACCAACCAACCAACCAACCAACCAACCAACCAACCAACCAACCAACCAAAGATATGCATGAAGAGAAGAATCTCTTGCTGAATAGGGAAACAGTGGCTTTATGCCACAGCTGAGCTTTCACAGGTGTGCCCCGTCAGCACTGATGACCCTCCCAGCTCCGCCCACCTCTCCTACTCCGCCCACCAATCTCCTGCAGGAAGTAAGCGCATCAAAACACAGTAGACAGAGCAGGGAGGGGCTGTCACAATTTGTCTAAGTCCTATCATCAACTGATATCAGCCAGGCTGTGGATGGACTGCATTATTTTAATGGAACATTGGCATATTGACAGTTAATTAGAAAAATGTATGGAATCATTCAACTAATACTGCCTGACTAGCTAGCTAATAAACATAATGTACAGATATTCTTACACAATATTTTAGCACATCACTGGCTGACCATGGTTGGCCAAGTTCTTTACCAAAATGGCTGACCTTTTGTACTGTCATCAGATAGTTCATGTCCATTCTAGTATTCCAAAGTCCTAATTCAATGGGTTTCACAATGTCAAGTCAGGCTTATGGGAGGTGCGCTGCTGTTTATTGAATAAACATTAGCTAGTCAGTCGATCACATTTATGGCATGAAAGAGGCCCAGCAACTCAGCTCATTTCACAGGTTGAGCTTTATTAATCTTTATTTAGATTCTGAATATGCAATCAGGCAATTCCATGTTATGGCAGGGGATAACTTGCAATTGCAGTGGCCTATGCTAGAGACCGGCAGATCTCAATTCACATTTGTTATATTTTGGATTGGACATTTAAATGATTTAAAATTAATGAATTGATTATGTAATTTGTTGTGTAAATGAAGAGACCAAGTGCAAGTCAGATTCCAGTAGGTGAAGGTCATGGACTCAATAACTTCCTTCCTTCTCTTCCCTCTTCTTCACCCCACTCCTGTGTGGGCTATGTTTTATTCATGGGGAATTTGCTGGCTGCGTAGCTACCTCTATAATTAACGTAGTTTAGCATTAGAAGGCAACTTGTTCTGGGGAGAAGGACAGGAGTGATCTGATTATGATGAATGGACAGTGCATATCAATGGGAGCAGAGAAACAACCTGTCATGTCTCGTAGGTTATGTAACACTATTATTCACTGATTATCTATTAATATTTTTCTGTAGCCTAAATGCTTAGCTAATTATTATGAAGATAATAAAAACATCTAGGGTACTAGGGGGTAACTAGCCCCCTGGGGTAAATGCCCCCCCGTAATTGACATTAAGATCACAAGATGTTAACAAATTATTTTCCCTGGCTGCCACTGTTCTTGCTCAACAAAAACTGACCCCTGTGTCATCACAACTTGTGGAGATATTTCAACAAAACGATTTTGTGTTTTTTTTGTATATGTACACTACCGTTCAAAAGTTTGGGGTCACTCAGAAATGTCCTTGTTTTTGAAAGAAAAGCTCATTTTTTGTCCATTAAAATAACATCAAATTGATCAGAAATACAGTGTAGACATTGCTAATGTTGTAAATTACTATTGTAGCTGGAAACAGCAGATTTTTTATGGAATATCTGCATACTGTAGGCATACAGAGGCCCATTATCAGCAACCATCACTCCTGTGTTCCAATGGCACGTAGTGTTAGCTAATCCAAGTTTATAATTTTAAAAGGCTAATTGATCATTAGAAACACTTCTGCAATTATGCTAGCACAGCTGAAAACTGTTGTGCAGATTTAAAGAAGCAATAAAACTGTCCTTCTTTAGACTAGTTGAATATCTGGAGCATCAGCATTTGTGGGCTCGATTACAGGCTCAAAATGGCCAGAAACAAAGAACTTTCTTCTGAAACTCGTCAGTCTATTCTTGTTCTGAGAAATGAAGGCTATTCAAACTGAAGATCTCATACAACGCTGTGTATTACTCCTTCACAGAACAGCGCAAACTGGCTCTAACCAGAATATAAAGAGGAGTGGGAGGCCCCGGTGCACAACTGAGCAAGATGACAAGTACATTAGAGTGTCTAGTTTGAGAATCAGACGCCTCACAAGTCGTCAACTGGAAGCTTCATTAAATAGTACCCGCAAAACACCAGTCTCAACATCAACAGTGAAGAGGTGATTCCGGGATGCTGGCCTTCTAGGCAGAGTTCCTCTGTCCAGTGTCTGTGTTCTTTTGCCCATCTTAATCTTTTATTTGTATTGGCCAATCTGAGAAATGGCTTTGAGATTGGTGTTTTGCGGGTGCTATTTAATGAAGCTGCCAGTTGAAGACTTGTGAGGCGTCTGTCAGAGTGGTCATCGGATTCTTGGTCACCTCCCTGACCAAGGCCCTTCTCCCCCGATTGCTCAGTTTTCCCGGGCGGCCAGCTCTAAGAAGAGTCTTGTTGGTTCCAAACTTCTTCCATTTAAGAATGATGGAGGCCACTGTGTTCTTGGGGACCTTCAATGCTGCAGAAATTTTTTGGTACCCTTCACCAGATCTGTGCCCCAACACAATCCTGTCTCTGAGCTCTACGGACAATTGCTTCGACTTTAGACAATTACTTCAATTTTAGAATAAGGCTGTAACGTAACAACATTTTGAAAAAGTCATCACAATTAGGGTACTAGGGGGTTACTAGTCCCTCCCAAAGCACAATGTCTAATTGCTGGCATAAAAAGCAACATTTGAAAAACAAAATTGTATGTGGATAAAGGTCATGCTTAGGTGAATAAACTATAAAGGGAAATGAATGGCTACAGTTGAGACTTTTTTTGTTATTTCATAATATGTTGTTTTTAGAAAAGGTGCCAGTTACCCCAGTAGAAGATTATGGCATAGGGTTTCACACAAGTGTGTTGAAATCCATTTAATCCGTTTTTAAAAATTATTATTTAGTAAGTTTTACTTAAAAACTAAATCTAGGTGTATTATTTTAATTATTTTGAATAAAATATGCTGGGGAAATGGTGTTGCACACATCACCATTAATATCTGCACTAATAGTAGATTTGATGTAAAGTCCCTCTTTTTAACTCACCTGCACATTCATTTTATTGTTTCTTTCTTTGTTGTTCCTTTTCCAAACAATACATTATGTACAATTGCAATAAGTATTATTTGAATAATGCAAGATTTAAAATCCCAGCAGTCTTCAAAATGATATTCAGGAGCAAAAGCTTTTCAATAGTTGTTTTTAATTCCTCTGTGGAGATGGGAGACCGTTCCAGAAGGACAACCATCTCTCCACCAATCAGGCCTTTATGGTAAAGTGGCCAGACGGAAGCCACTCATCAGTAATGTCACATGGCATCCCACTTGGAATTTGTCAAAAGGCAGCTACTGTCTCTCAGACCATGAGAAACAAGATTCTCTGGTCTGATGAAACCAAGATTGAACTCTTTGGCCTGAATGCCAAGTGTAACATCTGGAGGAAACCTGGCACCATCCCTACGGTGAAGCAATGGTGGTGGTAGCATCATGCTGTGGGGATGTTTTTCAATGGCAGGGACTGAGAGACTAGTCAGGATCGAGGCAAAGATGTACAGAACAAAGTACAGATAGATCCTTGATGAAAACCTACTCCAGGGCGCTCAGGACCTCAGACCTGGGCGAAGGTTCACCTTGCAACAGGACAACAACCCTAAGCACACAGCCAAGACAACGCAGGAGTGGCTTCGGGACAAGTCTCTGAATGTCCTTGAGTGGCCCAGCCAGAGTCCGGACTTGAACTTGATCGAACATCTCTGGAGAGACCTGAACATAGCTGTGCAGCAGCACTCCCCATCCAACCTGAAAGAACTTGAGAGGATCTGCAGAGAGGAATGGGAGAAACTCCCCAAATACAGGTGTGCCAAGCTTGTAGCGTCATAACCAAGAACACTTGAAGCTGTAATCACGGCCAGCGGTGCTTCAACAAGTACTGAGTGAAGGGTCTGAATACTTACAGTACCTGTCAAATGTTTGGACACACCTGCTCATGTTATTATTTATTTAATAATAGTGAAGACATCACAACTATGAAAGAACACTTATGGAATCATGTAGTAAGCAAGAAATTGTTAAACAAATAAAAATATATCTTATATTTGAGATTCTTCAAAGTAGCCACCCTTTGCCATGATGACAGCTTTGCACACTCTTGGCATTCTCTACCAGCTTCACCTGGAATGCTTTCCCAACAGTCTTGAAGGCGTTTCCATAAATGCTGAGCACTTGTTGGCTGCATTTTCTTCACTCTGCGGTCCAACTCATCCCAAACCACTCAGGAACAGATATAGCCCTTGGTTCTCTCCAGACCTGACTGCCCTTCACCAACACAAAAACATCCTGTGGCGTTCTGCATTAGCATCGAACAGCCCCCGTGATATGCAACTTTTCAGGGAAGTTAGAAACCAATATACACAGGCAGTTAGAAAAGCCAAGGCTAGCTTTTTCAAGCAGAAATTTGCTTCCTGCAACACAAACTCAAAAATGTTCTGGGACACTGTAAAGTCCATGGAGAACAAGAGCACCTCCTCCCAGCTGCCCACTGCACTGAGGATAGGAACCTCTGTCACCACCGATAAATCCACTATAATTGAGAATTTCAATAAGCATTTTTCTACGGCTGGCCATGCTTTCCACCTGGCTACCCCTACCCCGGTCAACAGCACTGCACCCCCCACAGCAACTCGCCCAAGCCTTCCCCATTTCTCCTTCTCCCAATTCCAGTCAGAGGATGTTCTGAAAGAGCTACAAAATCTGGACCCTTACAAATCAGCCGGGCTAGACAATCTGGACCCTTTTTTTCTAAAATGATCTGCCGAAATTGTTGCAACCCCTATTACTAGCCTGTTCAACCTCTCTTTCGTGTCGTCTGAGATTCCCAAAGATTGGAAAGCAGCTGCGGTCATCCCTCTCTTCAAAGGGGGGGTGGGGGGGGGGGGGGCACTCTTGACCCAAACTGCTACAGACCTATATCTATTCTACCCTGCCGTTCTAAGGTCTTCGAAAGCCAAGTCAACAAACAGATTATCGACCATTTCGAATCCCACCGCACCTACTCCGCTATGCAATCTGGTTTCAGAGCTGGTCATGGGTGCACCTCAGCCACGCTCAAGGTCCTAAACGATATCTTAACCGCCATCGATAAGAAACAATACTGTGCAGCCGTATTCATTGACCTGGTCAAGGCTTTCGACTCTGTCAATCACCACATCCTCATCGGCAGACTCGACAGCCTTGGTTTCACAAATGATTGCCTCGCCTGGTTCAACTACTTCTCTGATAGAGTTCAGTGTGTCAAATCGGAGGGTCTATTTTCCGGGCCTCTGACAGTCTCTATGGGGGTGCCACAAGGGTTCAATTCTTGGACCGACTCTCTTCTCTGTATACATCAATGATGTCGTTCTTGCTGCTGCTGAGTCTCTGATCCACCTCTACGCAGACGACACCATTCTGTATACTTCTGGCCCTTCTTTGGACACTGTGTTAACAACCCTCCAGGCGAGCTTCAATGCCATACAACTCTCCTTCCGTGGCCTCCAATTGCTCTTAAATACAAGTAAAACTAAATGCATGCTCTTCAACCGATCGCTGCCTGCACCTACCCACCCGTCCAGCATCACTACTCTGGACGGTTCCGACTTAGAATATGTGGACAACTTCAAATACCTGGGTGTCTGGTTGGACTGTAGACTCTCCTTCCGGACTCACATCAAACATCTCCAATCCAAAGTTAAATTGGATGCAGTCTATCTCAGTCCCATCTGTTTTGTCACCAAAGCCCAGTGTTTTACTTGCTATATTGTATTTACTTCACCACCATGGCCTTTTTTTGCCTTTACCTCCCTTATCTCACCTCATTTGCTCACATTGTATATAGACTTATTTTTCTACAGTATTATTGACTGTACTGTATGTTTGTTTTACTCCATGTGTAACTCTGTGTTGTTGTATGTGTCGAACTGCTTTGCTTTATATTGGCCAGGTCGCAATTGTAAATGAGAACTTGTTCTCAACTTGCCTACCTGGTTAAATAAAGGTTAAATAAATAAATAATTGTCCCGCTATGCGCAAACCAGATGGAATGGCATATCGCTGCAGAATGCTGTGGTAGCCATGCTGGTTAAGTGTGCCTTGAATTCTAAATAAATCACTGACAGTGTCACCAGCTAAACACCCCTACACCATCACACCTCACCCAGTCTCCTCTGAACAGTTGATGTTGAGATGTGTCTGTTACTTGAACTCCGTAAAGCATTTATTTGGCCTGCAATTTCTGAGGCTGGTATCTCTAATGAACGTATTCTCTGCAGCAGAGGTAACTCTGGGTCTTCCTTTCCTGTGGCAGTCCTCATGGAGCCAGTTTCATCATAGCGCTTGAAGGTTTTTGCGACTGCCCTTGAAGAAACTTTAAAAGTTCTCGACATTTTCCGGATTGTCTGACCTTCATGTCTTAAAGTAATGATGGACTGTCGTTTCTCTTTGCTTATTTGAGCTGTTCTTGCCATAATATGGACTTGGTCTTTTACCAAATAGGGCTATGATCTGTATACCACCCCTAACTTGTCACAACACAACCGGTTGGCTCAAACACATTAAGAAGGAAAGAAATTCCACAAATTAACTTTTAAGAAGGTACACCTGTTAATTGAAATGCATTCCAGGTGACTACTTCATGAAGCTGGTTGAGAGAATGCCAAGAGTGTGCAAAGCTGTCATCAAGGCAAAGGGTGGCTACTTTGAAGAATCTTAAATATAAATATGTTTTGGTTTCTACATTATTCCATATGTGTTATTTCATAGTTTTCATGTCTTCATTATTATTCTACAATATAGAAAATAGTAAAAACAAGAAAACCCCCTTGAATGAGTAGGTGTCCAAACTTTTTTTTAGTACTGTATGTAAATGTGATGTTTCAGTGTTTATTTTTAATACATTTGCAAAAAATTCTAAAAACCTGTTTTTACTTTGTCATTATGGGGTATTGTGTGTAGATTGATGCAACAAACGATGTAATCAATTTTAGAATAAGGATGTAACGTAACATAATCTGGAAAAAGTCAAGGGGTCTGAATACTTTCTGAAAGCACTGTAGGCCTATCTACCTCCATGAATTGATTAAGTCATTCTGATTTGAATTTATTATAATGATGATTTGATGACTATTTTTATTTGTAAACATTTCATTTTTCCAATGGCTGTCTAAGGCTTAGACAGTCTTTTTTTTTAGTACGTTTTTTAGTAAATTCGGTCTAAGAATAGACAGTCAATCTAGGGATATAGTACCAATATTCTGGTCAAATTGTACTGTCAGGGTGTGCAAGTGGAAGGGTTGCAGGGAGGGATACGAGCGTCAAGCTCGGCAGTGGCAGCATCCATCCATCCACCCCTCCCTCCCTCTCCTACCCGTCGCATAGAACAGCCCATTTTCACGTTGCCATCACCTTAGGACGAGTGCGGTTAGCGAGGTATCTTTTCAGCATGTAGACCCAAATTCTTGCTTACCTATTGGAGCGTATGCTGTATTATCTGACAAAAAACAACAGCAACGAGAAACATTGGGAACAACGACAAGAACAGTAGGCCTAATAATATCAAATAGCTACCTGCAGTCCATAACCATTAATTTATGCAAACACGCTAATATCTACCCTGTATCATTTCATTTTCTTCAGCATTAGAGGAATTCCACATAGGCCTAGACGTCCGCACAATTTTGTGCTCTACATTTTTATATGCTGACCAGAAACAACAGATGGAACATCACGTCGGTATACATCCCTCAAACGTTTTTTTCTCTGTCGGATTTGAAGTGAATTTGAAAGTGAATAACATTGGATTTTCTGTTTTTCTAAACTCCCCGTTGACGTCCTTGGACATGGCCGGGTGAGTATTTTAACTCCGTTCAATGGTGTTCTTCTATTATTATGATAGGCTAAGGATAATATTGACTCCAAATGCCTCGTGATATTTGAATGACCTATGAAAATGTCGATGATGTGCACCATTTATTTATATTATTATTATACCTTTCTCGCTAGAAGGCTACTGATATATTATGGGACTGGTAGGCTAATACTGACTACTCCATGAGATAAAACGTAGCCTATTCATGCATCCAACACTGAACATAAAGTGTCTACATTACCTTTATCAATATGAAATGCTATAAAACATGTATCCGTTATCTAGATAGGCTACATTAATGTTGTGGGCAACATGAATAGATTATGATTCATTAGTAGGGAAGCACTGGCATCTGGAATATCTAAAATCCTGATTTGGCGTATTCTGGGAATAGGGTATAGGCCTACCGGTCACTACTATGATTTATGTCTGAATCCACAGAGATTAGTTATTCTGCAAATAAACCATAGCCGGTGTCTATCCGGTGTTAACCTTGCAGTAGCCTAGGCCAGCTCACGTATTAAATGTAGCACATTCACGCGGGCAGAATTTGATCGTTTTCCCACTATCAAGAAACGCAATATGTTCCAATCGTATTTTTCTAAGTGTTGCAATTCCTCTGAAATCTTTTGCCTCGAAAATGTGTTCTTATTCATATTAGGCCCATCATACCCCATTCCACCTCTAGAAAATAAAAATAAAATCCGAATTTAAGAGGTGTATAATTCAATGCTTTGGTGTGCATTTCTATTGTAATGGAAGGATATCGTTGACAACATATATTTTTGTGCAGACCAAGGTTAACAACTGATATCTGAAGGTTACAAGTAAAGGGCACGGTGGATTTTTGACAATGTACTACTACAATAATACATGCTCCGTGTTTCAAGGGAAAGGGATGCTTTTTAAAAGTATGATATATAAACAGCTATGCTTCCATTCGCTCTTTGATACTGTGGAAATATAAGAACATCTTAGTATAATGCTTCGTGCCACGATGGAGGTGCTTTTACTCTCGCATCACTCCGAGGAGAGTATCCTCTCTGAATCACAGATGGCTGAGCATCATGGCTGTGCGCGTCCCCTTGGTAAAACCCATTCTAGACATGGATTGGCTATTTCCATACGAGCGTGACGACGCTCATTCAGAAGGTGGTACTGTGAGAACAAATATATTCTGGAAATGTGTTTACTGTTTGTGTTTAACCTTAAAAAATTTATTGGGATTTTGATGATTCCTGGGCGCATATAGTAGGCCTAATTTGTCATGTATGGATGGAATAGCATCGAGTGAATAACATTCTCTGTTTGAAGATGATTAAGAGAGGAGGTTATTATGCAAACGTCAATAATGATACAAAGTTTAGAAAAGTGTAGCATTAGTAGGCTAAAAGCTTGTCAAATTCATTATGGCCAAAATAATCAGCAAATCCCATACACATCATCGGATTATTTGCGTAGGCCTTTAAACCATTGACTATGAAGTATAAAACAATAAGGAAATGTAAAGATATCTTTGTAATGATTACAATTTCAAGTCACAATTCAACGATATGACTTGGAGTCATACATAAATAACAGTATCAGTCTTATAAAGATATTGTATATTTGCATGTGTTTTCATCCCAATGCCTTTCTCCTTAATTTTTTTAGTATGAGCATACAGGATGGTTATGTATGTCCCCATGATCAGAGAGCCAACCCACTGTTAAGTTGTTTCAAGCCAGAGAGGCCTTAACCTCCTAAATCAATAAACTCCAAATCAATAGTCCTCTTATAAATAAGTTAGGGTGTCTGTTTTTTTGTTTTGTTTGTTTCTTCTCCCAGTGAAGGGGGTGTGGGTTTCCAGCAACTCCTATTGGGTCATTAGGAATTATCTTTGATGCAAATGATAGATCGTATTTTCATGACATGGTGACATTCTGCCAAGACCCTGAGTTCCTTACAATCTGAGAGTTATTTTGAGACCTGGGTTTATAGTCTTTTAAGGGGACTAATAGTTATTTTTCTCTGTTGGCAAATGTTCACAATTTGATTTATAGATAGGTTTGAAGGATGAAAGAATATTCTCTACAATACCCCTTTTCTCCAGCCTCTAGGTGAATCCACCTTCTGAAGCATCTTACTCTTTACACTCAAACGCCTGAGCTCTTCTTTTTATTTCTCTCCTTACAAATATCTGGCTCTATGGATTGGTATCCTCCCTATCATTTAGCTTGATGCCCTTTTCTCTTCTGGGGTTGTGAGAAACACCAGATTAAGGTCTCTGGTGGAATAAACCACAGTCAAATCACACAACAAAACATTTCCATATGTTCTTCCACACATGCCTTGATATGGAGAATCATAGAAGGGGAAAAGGAGGGAGTGGCATGGGGGAACATTAATCGAAAAATCACATAGTCAAGCATACCCCACTTCCTACCCTGGCCAAGGCACTAAAGGAGTCCATCAGAAAATCATTGTTTTTTGAAAAATCAACACATTTCTATAACCACACATTATCATGGGGGACTTAGCCAATAGCTCGGTGGAGTTCAAACCGAAGAAGCAAGGTAGTGGAGGGGGAATGGAAGTCAACCATGCAGGGGACTTCGGGGCTACCCTGGAGGACCTGCGGGACCTTATGGAGCTGAGGGGTGCAGAAGCCATTCAGAAGATCCAGGAGAACTACATGGACACAGAGGGCCTCTGTCAGAGACTGAAGACATCCCCAGCCAATGGTGAGAGTCTCACTCGGACACACCACTCTCAGAGTGACATACTTCATTTGTAACACAAGATGCACATTATTACTCCACCTTACTAATCAAATTCAAACCAATATGTTAAATCAACTGAATTGTTTATGAAGAACCAGTTGATGATATTGTATGCCGTAGCGCCACTGCCATCGTGTTTGCATAGACGGTTTCTACTTTACTCAATGTCATCATTTGTACTGTCCTCATCCGTCTGGTTTTCTATCTGTATTTTTGTATTCCCAACCCAGTCTGCCCGAACATGCTTTCATGTCGTTGCTAAGCTACAAAAGCATCAGCAATCTGGTGGGTGTGAGGCAGAGACAGACACCTCCTCTCATTCATCCTCCAGCAAACATAAAATCGGCCAGAGGAGAGATGCTCAAACATATAAGAGCATTTCATGTTTTCAGCATAATTACTTTGTTTTCACTATTATAGTTTCAAAAAAGAAAAACTCTGATGACCTTAAATGATACAAGTGCCTTACTGTTTTTCACCATATCATCTTTAACAGGGATTTTGATTATACTGTTGAGTAGAATGGGAACTTTTCAATGAATGTCGATTTCAGTTTCAATTTACTTCAGTGGAAATTACTAAGTAAAGAGCAAAAGAGTCTCATTTGTATTTGCATTTTTAAGAACAATTTTAAATATTCCTGTTTTTACAATTCAACCTCTAATATCTGCAAACTTTTATAATGATTACAAAACAATGTTTTATAATTCAATAGAAATACATGTTTCAATAATCAAATCAAATGTTATTGCTCACGTACACAGATTTGCTGATGTAATCACAGGTACAGTGAAATGCTTTCTAGGTCCAACAGTGCAGCAATACCTTGCAATAATAAAACAAAACAATGCACACATAATCCAGAAAAATAAAGAAATTACGAAAAACATCAAAACGAGCAGTGTCAGATACCGGACTTTAAATATATATACATCTAATATCCAAAAGTTATTTCCAGGTGTAGGTAATAATAAAATAAAGGTTCTGAGGAAATAATATAAGAAATTACCCCCCCAAAATGATAGTAAATACTGCAAAGTTGCCTAGGAGCTAGAAACAGAGTGGTCATGTCTGTCGGCACCATCTTGTTAGAGAGATCAACAGGAATTTGTTCATGAACCTTTCATTACCATAGAAACGGCAAGAATATTGTCTGAATTAGTAAAAGGGGAATTTTCACAGTTTCCATTCAGATAAATTATTAATTTGCATATCTCCTCAATCTGAGATGTCGCTACTCACGTGTCTTTTTATCATCAGACTGTTTCACACAATTTCTGAACTTGGTCAAGGTCAAATGGAGTTCTGTGTGCAGTGCAGGCCTAGCTCTGGTTATAGTGCGACTACATTTTGACTACCCGACGAAATGGGATTGTGTGAAAAAGAAACAGATAAAGGGAGAAGGAGAGAAAGAGATACAGAGAGAGTGATGGCTGAGTTGCCAGTAGCAGCAGGTGACGTTTGGCAGGGAAGGACATGAGGAGTGTGTGACAGTCTGCCTAAGTGTGCTTGCCAGAGCACACACCCCACTGACTTAGCCATCTGTGCTGTTCCCACCCCATCTATCTCACTTCACCAAGAGAGCACCCAGCACTCAAACATGTATATGTCTGTCATATGATGCATGTGAGTGAGTCTATTGACATGTACATTTACAGAAATAATTGAATGATGCCTTATGCCGTGTTCTGTCTGCTCTATTGTAGACATTTTGATAGCACTTTATTTGAATGCTCTGTCATAATGCCTACACAAGGCTATAATAAACATGGCCTAATCTGTCATTTTCTCAAGTTCTATGACCATGTCCAATATAATGTAATGACTGTTTATGACAACAGTATTTCACAAGGCCAGTTTCTAATATGAACCTATCATGAAGTGTTTCACACTGACTTTGTGAATCATGATGCACTGAAACTCAACAGATTCATGTCAGAGACCTGCAATTTGACAAATGTTTAGTCTTATGTAGGCATCCTGACAGAACTACCCCCCTTACCTACTGAATTCACGCAAGACTCTAATGCCCTCTAGTAGCGTTTTACATTAAATCGAGTGAGGTGAATGAAGGGATGCCGTACACCATGTTCAGTAGCAGTATTCCCTCTCCTCTAGGCCTATCGGACAACCCGTCAGACCTGGAGAAGCGTGGCCAGGTGTTTGGCCAGAACTTTATCCCTCCTAAGAAAGCCAAGTCGTTCGTGGAGCTGGTCTGGGAGGCCCTACAGGATGTCACTCTCATCATCCTGGAGATAGCTGCCATCATCTCCCTCGCACTGTCCTTCTACCAACCACCCGGAGAGGAGAGCGAAGGTAGGTTTGACTGACTATCCAGGTATTGAACTTGGGCTTTCCGCATGCCTTAAGAAAGCATTAGCCCTCTGAGCTAATGCCTAGATATTACCTCTGGGAGCTAACCCAAGTTTTCAGTTCTATCAGTTAAGGTAACTCATCAGGTGAGCGGAGTTCTGTCTTCCCTAATTTCTCTGCCCCCTCTCTTTCTCTGTCTCTCTCTGTCATCTTTCTTTCTCTTTCTCTCTCTCCCTCTCTCTGCAGCGTGTGGGAACGTGGCGTCCGGTGCAGAGGATGAGGGCGAAGCGGAGGCTGGCTGGATCGAGGGCGCAGCCATCTTGTTGTCCGTAGTCTGTGTGGTGCTGGTGACGGCCTTCAATGACTGGAGCAAGGAGAAACAGTTCCGGGGACTGCAGAGCCGCATCGAGCAGGAGCAGCGATTCGCCGTGGTGCGGAACGGCACCGTCATCCAGATCCCTGTGGCCGAAATGGTGGTCGGGGATGTGGCCCAAATCAAATACGGTCAGTCCAGAATCAGGAGAGGTCACCTGTGTAGTATACCTGGTTAGACTATCTACATAGTTACCTGTGTAAAACACATTTGTGGCATTTGTGGCCTTTTAACAGCAACCATATAATTCAGTAAACATATCTGGTATTGTGCATACTTTTATTAAACAGTTATAACGATGTTTGGATCTTTATAATTCCTTATAGATCCTTATAAGTCTCTGGTCCCATGTGTCCTCCTGCATCCCGCTCCCACACAGGCGATCTCCTTCCTGCTGATGGGATACTGATACAGGGAAATGACCTGAAGATCGATGAGAGCTCGCTGACAGGAGAGTCTGACCATGTAAAAAAGTCTGTTGACAAGGACCCTATGTTGCTGTCTGGTGAGTTGTTTGCATATAATACAGTAGTCATATTACAGTTGGGCGACAGAGGCCATGCTAGGGGTGTTTGCCTCTGTGCAGCGTGTGTGCGTGTGTGTGTGTGTGTGTGTGTGTGTGTGTGTGTGTGTGTGTGTGTGTGTGTGTGTGTGTGTGTGTGTGTGTGTGTGTGTGTGTGTGTGTGTGTGTGTGTGTGTGTGTGTGTGTGTGTGTGTGTGTGTTCTAGGTGCTTTCTTAAGCGTGTTCTTTTGTTTCTTGTACGTGCCTACGTGTGACTGATGAGCTGCCTGAGTGAAGGGCCTGTCTAATGTGTCAGTATGCTGGCTGTAATGCCGAGAGGGGAAATCTCATTGCCTCTCCCAGTAAGAGAGTGACTCCTCCCTGTTCCCTGGAGCCTGACAGGGCTAATCGGATTGTAGCCCCTGGTCAGCTTCCTGAGCACCGGGTCATGGCTCCATTAGACCCACAGGATACCCTCTCTCATCCTTTTCCCAATAATGATACTCGGAACTGGACTTTGCTACTCACTTCATAGGTCCATTGCCTGGCTAGGCCTATGCAGGGAACTAAAAGAAGAGCGTGATATTGTGATCATGGTGTAGCAGCCTCATCCACATTGCTGTAATGGTGCAGAAGAACAAATATTGAACGTTTTTAGATGCAGGTTAAGAAATATGTATGAAACGATTGGTCAGTTATTTCATCATTATGTTTTTTTCCGGTATGTACCTGTCACACTTACATACATCACTTGATGTTTGGGCCACAGCATACTGGATGATTGCAGGAGAATGTATCAGTTCCAGTTGAAATACATTAGCTTTACCTGCTCTGACCATTTACATGCTGTGGTTTAGTGGACATATTCATAACAGTCTCAAGCCATTGCATATTTAAGCAATCACAAATATCAAACATATTTAGCAGTTTTCTGCACTATTACTGATTGTTCTTTCTCACAGAGGGCTATTCCACTCCCTGGTATTAGGGTATGTGAACAGTGTTATTGAGCAACCCCAGGTCTCTTGTGATAGAGTAGTTTAATTAATTGGAACATAATGAAGCTCTGCTGTACAGAAGTAATTAGATCACCGCTCAGTAGGAAAAACAGAGGAAAGTGACCTTACACAGTGATTAAAAAAGACAAACTACAGTAGCCACAGATTGTTGAGTGTAATTCTGCATTGACCCTGGATTCGAACCTGCGTTCCCAACGGCACACCTCACTCAAGGCAACCGTGCAAAACTCTAGAGCAAGAAGCTAGCTTGTCACTCCAGGAATGAGAGTTGGCTTTTAGGCCTTAGGGAAGATGACGTCACTGTGTAATGTTAACTTAGTCGTCCACTATATCTACACTAAACAAAAATATAAACGCAACATGTAAAGTGTTGGTCTCATGTTTCATGAGCTGAAATAAAAGATCCCCTGAATTTTCCATACGCACAAAAAGTTTATTTCTCTCAAATGCTGTGCACAAATTTGTTTACATCCCTGTTAGTGAGCATTTCTCATTTGTCAAGATAATTCATCCACCTGACAGGTGTGGCATATCAAGAAGCTGATTAAACAGCATAATCATTGCACAGGTGCCCCTTGTGCTAGGGACAATAAAAGGCCACTCTAAAATGTGCAGTTTTGTCACACAACACAATGCCACATATGTCTCAAGTTTTGAGGGAGCGTGCAATTGGCATGCTGACTGCAGGAATGTCCACCAAAGCTGTTGCCATATAATTTAATGTTAATTTCTCTACCATAAGCCGCATCCAACGTTGTTTTTGAGAATTTGGCAGTACAGTGCCTTCAGAAAGTATTCATACCCCTTGACTTATTCCACATTTTGTTCTGTTACAGCTTGAATTCAAAATTGATAAAATAGATTGGTTTTCTCCACCATCTACACACAATACCCCATAATGACAAAGTCAAAACATGTTTTTTGAAATGTTTGCAAATGTATTGAAAATGAATTACAGAAACACTCATTTACATAAGTATTCACACCCCTGAGTAGATACATGTTAGATTCACCTTTGGCATTGATTACAGATGTGAGTCTTTCTGGGTAAGTCTCTAAGAGCTTTGACACACGGGTTGTACAATATTTGCACATTATAATTTGTCAAGTTGGTTGTTGACCATTGCTAGACAGACATTTGTAAGTTTTGACATAGATTTTCACGCCGACTTAAGTCTACACTGTAACTAGGCCACTCAGAAACATTCAATGTCGTCTTGGTAAGCAACTCCAGTGTATATTTGGCTTTGTGTTTTAGGTTATTGTCCTGCTGAAAGGTGAATTCATATCCCAGTGTCTGGTGGTTAGCATACTGTACCAGATTTTCCTCTAGGATTTTGCCTGTCCTTAACGATTACAAGCATACCCATAACATGATGCAGCCACTACTAAGCTTGAAACTATGGCGAAACTATAGTGGTACTATAGTGGTACTCAGTAATGTGTTTTATTGGATTTGCCCCAAACATAACACTTTGTATTCATTGCTTTGCCAATTCTTTTGCAGTATTACTTCAGTGCCTTGTTGCAAACAGGATGCATATTTTGGAATATTTTTATTCTGTACAGGCTTCTTGCTTTTCACTCTGTCAATTAGGTTAGTATTGTGGAGTAACTACAATGTTGTTGATCCATGCTCAGTTTTCTCCTATCGCAGCCATTAAACTCTAACTGTTTTAAAGTCGCCATTGGCCTCATAGTGAAATCACTGAGCGGTTTCCTTCCTCTCCGGAAACTGAGTTCAGAAGGACTCCTGTATATTTGTAGTGACTCTATGTATTGATACACCATCCAAAGTGTAATTAATAACTTCACCATGCTCAAGGGGATATTCAAAGTCAGCTTCTTTTTTTTTTTACCCATCCATCAATAGGTGCCCTTCTTCGCGAGGCATTGGAAAACCTCGCTGGTCTTTGTGGTTTAATCTGTGTTTGATATCCAGATAATTGTATGTGTGGGGTACAGAGATGAGGTAGTCATTAAAAAATCTTGATAAACACTACTATTGCACACAGAGTGAGTCCATGCAACTTATTATGTGACTTGTTAAGCACATTTTTACTCCTGAACTTATTTAGGCTTGCCATAACAAAGGGGATGAATACTTATTGACTCAATACATGTCAGTTTTTCATTTTTAATTAATAAAAACATTTGAAAAACATAATACCACTTTGACATTATGAGGTATTGTGTGTAGGCCAGTGACACAAAATCTCAATTTAATCAATTTTAAATTCAGGCTGTAACACAACAAAATGTGGAAAAAGTCCAGGAGTGTGAATACTTTCTGAAGGCACTGTACGTCTAACCGGTCTCACAACTGCAGACCATGGCGTCGTGTGGGTGAGCGGTTTGCTGATGTCAACATTGTGAACGAAGTGCCCCATGGTTGCGGTGGTCTTATGGTATGCACAGACATACCGTGACGAGATCCTGAGGTCCATTCTGAGGCCCATTTTTTTTAAGGTATCTGTAAGGTATCTGGAAATACATATCTGTATTCCCAGTCATGTGAAATCCATAGATTAGGGCCCAATTCATTTATTTCAATTGACTGATTTCCTCATATGAACTGTAACTCAGTAAAATCATTGAAATTGTTGCATGTTACATTTATATTTTTGTTCAGTATACATCCTAGAAATAAACACTTTTGAAAACATGATTTTTCTGCAATAACAATCCATGAACAGCATATCATTGCAAACAATATTTATGGACATTTTCTCTTCTGTTTTAGGTGCCATACAAAGGTACTCTGTTTAATATAGTGTTGATAACTGTGAGTTATTTCCATGCCTATTTATGAATGTCATATTTGTGTCCCCTTAGGAACTCATGTGATGGAAGGCTCTGGAAAGATGCTGGTTACTGCTGTGGGGATCAACTCTCAAACTGGAATCATCTTCACTCTACTGGGGGCTGGAGAGGGTGATCAAGAGGAGGAGAAGAAAGACAAGAAAGGTAAGATAATAAGACATGCTGAAGGTGTAATGTCTTTAAGACGTTATCATTGGTATAAAAGCAAACCCTAGTAGCCTACATTTGAATCTCAATACATATAGCAGGGATGCTTAATATGGATATATACTGTACACGGATGTATTTACATATGATTGATTTGCAATGTCTGTTTCTTTTACTGTATATACACAGAGACATGTATGTATCAAATAAATAAATAAAAATGAAAATAAATCATGCATTGGCAGTTTCAGTAGGTGTGTTGAAATGATGCTCCATTTAGCTGTGAGTCATTTAAGACCGGATGTTACTTCTGCTGAGAAAGAGAGAGCAGAGAGAGCATCACTGAGCTGTACAGTGTATATTTACAGTACATGGGCAGAGACTTTCCTCCCTGTCTCCCTCTCCTTGATATGAAGAGAGTGGTAGCTAGCTAGCTGTTTAATAATTATATCCAGTAAAAGCATAGCAGTCTGCAGATCGATCAATCATTTAATGGAAAGAGGGAGAGCAACATGGAGATGGGGTTACACAGACAGGGAAGCCTCTGGTTAGGACCAAACTTCACAATGTAGACCACAGAAAGCTTTGATGCAATGGTTTACTTATTTACTGCTGAGGTCTCATTCACTCATTTTTATCCATTCCCTGTTTGTGTTGTTTCTGTTGCTCATTCTTTTTAGTGATTTGATTGTTTTTGTCTCTTAATTTGATCAAATCTCTTATTGTCCCTATCCCTATCTCAAATCCCAAACCACTATCCCGTCAGAGGGCAATAATACCCCTGCAGTCGAAGCAAAACAGATCAGCATCATGAATGGTAGGTGTTTCCCCTACTAGACTAGTTAGATTGGTGAAGGGATTTGCTAGAGATATTCCATGGGACTTCCATGGGAAATTGTGGGCCCCTAATGTAATTGGGGGGGAAAATACAAACTAAACATATTTTGAAAAGTATGTTTAACATGCAATTTCTTCACATGTTTCTGTCACTTTCATTTTTGTCTATTCATTTTCCCATTCAATTTTTACTCCTTTAGGGGGGTTAAAATGGGAGCCATGTTTGCCTCCCATGCAGCATTATGTCTGTCACTTTCAGCTGTATCAGTCTAGATATTTATCTCTCTCTCACTCAATCACAGGTAAGCAAGATGGGACATTGGAAAACAATCAGAACAAAGGTAAGAAACAGTGGGATTTCAAGGCAGATGAATCATCCCTCATTTCAAATAGGCTGCCATATATAAATTGTTTGGGGAACTATACAAACAAGAGATGGTATGAGGTAATAATTTATACCAAATATTTATATAGAAAATGTTTACTTCTCGAATAAGATGGAAGCAATCTCTTGATTTATGTTGAAAACATCTTACCTGCTGTAACGGCATTCCTCCTCCTCTTCATCTTCGGAAGAGGAGGAGTATTGAGGGAACCAAGGCGCAGCGTAGAGAACAGACATATTTATTGAACAAAACACGAACTTGATTAAACTAACAAAAACAACAAACGGTGTAGACAAACCTAGACGACGTACTTACATAAAACAAGAAAACGCACGAATAGGAACATAAGCTACACAAACCGAACAAACCGTAAACAGTCCCGCGTGGTGTACAAACACAGACACGGAAGACAATCACCCACAACGAACACTGTGACAACGCCTACCTAAATATGACTCTCAATTAGAGGAAAACGCAAAACACCTGCCTCTAATTAAGAGCCATACCAGGCAACCCAAAACCAACATAGAAACAGAAAACATAGACTGCCCACCCAAAACTCACGCCCTGACCATATACACATACAAAAACAACAGAAAACAGGTCAGGAACGTGACAGAACCCCCCCCTCAAGGTGCGAACGCCGGGCGCACCAGCACAAAGTCCAGGGGAGGGTCTGGGTGGGCATCTGACCACGGTGGTGGCTCAGGCTCCGGACGCTGTCCCCACACCACCATAGTCACTCCCCGCTTCTGTATTCCCCTCCCAATGACCACCCTCCAAATAAAACCCCCTAAATGAACGGCCAGCACCGGGAGAAGGGGCAGCACCGGGAGAAGGGGCAGCACCGGGACAAGGGGCAGCACCGGGACAAGGGGCAGCACCGGGACAAGGGGCAGCACCGGGACAAGGGGCAGCACCGGGACAAGGGGCAGCACCGGGACAAGGGGCAGCACCGGGACAAGGGGCAGCACCGGGACAAGGGGCAGCACCGGGACAAGGGGCAGCACCGGGATAAGGGGCGGCAGGTCCCGGCTGAGAGACTCTGGCAGATCCTGGCTGAGGGACTCTGGCAGGTCCTGGCTGAGGAACTCTGGCAGGTCCTGGCTGAGGAACTCTGGCAGGTCCTGGCTGAGGGACTCTGGCAGGTCCTGGCTGAGGGACTCTGGCAGGTCCTGGCTGAGGGACTCTGGCAGGTCCTGGCTGAGGGACTCTGGCAGGTCCTGGCTGAGGGACTCTGGCAGGTCCTGGCTGAGGGACTCTGGCAGGTCCTGGCTGGACGGCTCTGGCAGGTCCTGGCTGGACGGCTCTGGCAGGTCCTGGCTGGACGGCTCTGGCAGGTCCTGGCTGGACGGCTCTGGCAGGTCCTGGCTGGACGGCTCTGGCAGGTCCTGGCTGGACGGCTCTGGCAGGTCCTGGCAGGACGGTTCTGGCTGGTCCTGGCAGGACGGCTCTGGCTGGTCCTGGCAGGACGGCTCTGGCTGGTCATGGCAGGACGGCTCTGGCTGGTCATGGCAGGACGGCTCTGGCTGGTCATGGCAGGACGGCTCTGGCTGGTCATGGCAGGACGGCTCTTGCTGGTCATGGCAGGACGGCTCTGTAGGGAGGAGAAGGAGAGACAGCCTGGTGCGTGGTATAGGCACTGGCTGTGCTGGAGAGGAGGAAACAGCTGGAGAGAGAACCCGGAGAGACAGCCTGGTACGGGGGGCTGCCACCGGAGGACTGGTACATGGAGGTGGCACCGGGTATACCGGACCGTGAAGGAGGACACGTGCTCTTGAGCATCGAGCCTGCCCAACCTTACCAGGTTGAATGGTGCCCGTAGCCCTGCCAGTGCGGCAAGGTGGAATAGCCCGCACTGAGCTAAGCACGCGTACTGGGGACACCATTCGTAAGGCTGGTGCCATGTATGCCGGCCCTAGGAGACGCACTGGTGGCCAGATGCGTTGGGCCGGCTTCATGACATCCGGCTCGATGCCCAACTTAGCCCTCCCAGTGCGGCGAGGTGGAATAGCCCGCACTGGGCTAAGCACGCGTACTGGGGACACCGTGCGCTTTACCGCATAACACGGTGTCTGACCAGTACGACGCCCTCTCACTCCACGGTAAGCACGGGGAGTTGGCTCAGGTATCCTACCCGGCTTTGCCACACTCCTCGTGTGCCACCCCCCAAGAAATTTTTGGGTCTGACTCACGGGCTCCCAACCTCGTCGCCGCGCTGCCTCCTCATACCAGCGCCTCTCTGCCTTCGCTGCTTCCAACTCCGCCTTGGGACGGCGATATTCCCCTGGCTGAGCCCAGGGTCCTTTACCGTCCAGGATCTCCTCCCAAGTCCAGGAGTCCTGGTTGCTCTGTTGAGCTTTCCCTTGCCGCTTGGTCCTAGTTTGGTGGGTGATTCTGTAACGGCATTCCTCCTCCTCTTCATCTTCGGAAGAGGAGGAGTATTGAGGGAACCAAGGCGCAGCGTAGAGAACAGACATATTTATTGAACAAAACACAAACTTGATTAAACTAACAAAAACAACAAACGGTGTAGACAGACCTAGACGACGTACTTACATAAAACAAGAAAACGCACGAATAGGAACATAAGCTACACAAACCGAACAAACCGTAAACAGTCCCGCGTGGTGTACAAACACAGACACGGAAGACAATCACCCACAACGAACACTGTGACAACGCCTACCTAAATATGACTCTCAATTAGAGGAAAACGCAAAACACCTGCCTCTAATTAAGAGCCATACCAGGCAACCCAAAACCAACATAGAAACAGAAAACATAGACTGCCCACCCAAAACTCACGCCCTGACCATATACACATACAAAAACAACAGAAAACAGGTCAGGAACGTGACACCTGCACCTGTAAATGTGATAATAATGGATTGTATGTATACAGCGCTTTTTTATTAGGTCTCAAAGTGCTTAAAATCCTATAGGAGGCACTCCATGTTACAGTTGCATACTGTAGCACCAACCTGGGCGAAGCACGGCAGCCATTTTGTGCCGCAACGCTCACCACACCTTTTGACATTCATCTAACCGTCCTAACCACTCTCTAACTTTGTGACAACCCCCAACCTTAGCCAAGAAACAGGATGAGGCCGTTGCCATGGAGATGCAGCCCCTGAAGAGCGCTGAAGGAGGGGAGGTGGAAGCAGAGAAGAAAAAGGGCAACGTGCCTAAAAAAGAGAAGTCTGTGCTCCAGGGCAAACTCACTAAACTGGCCGTGCAGATCGGGAAGGCAGGTGAGGGCTGACTCTAAGCCTTCAGCATTCATAATCTGTTTCTGCTGGCCTGCTTGTTCACTTTGCTTTGACCTGTGAATACACAAGGTGGCTAGTAGTGCATACAATGCTGACAAACTCTTCACATTTTCTGTCCTCCTTCTCAGGTCTGGTCATGTCAGCCATCACAGTGATCATCCTGGTGATGTACTTTGTGATCGAGACCTTTGTGGTTCAGGGCCGGGAGTGGCTCACTGAGTGTACACCTGTCTATGTGCAGTACTTTGTCAAGTTCTTCATCATCGGCGTCACAGTGCTGGTGGTGGCTGTGCCTGAAGGGCTGCCACTGGCTGTCACTATATCACTTGCCTACTCTGTCAAGGTGAGGGGAATAAGCTGTGTGTGTGTGTGTGTGTGTGTGTGTGCGTGTGTGTGTGTGTGTGTGTGTGTGTGTGTGTGTGTGTGTGTGTGTGTGTGTGTGTGTGTGTGTGTGTGTGTGTGTGTGTGTGTGTGTGTGTGTGTGTGTGTGTGTGTGTGTGTGTGTGTGTGTGTGTGTGTGTGTGTGTGTGTGTTGCTGCAGACATTATGTGACATTATGTGACAATCATGTTAAATCGCATTTTTGCTCAAATATCCCCCATGTGACAAACACAAGGCGCGATTACACTATATATTGTGCATGTAGCTGAATTGTATTGTAGTTTCTCAGGTGTAGGCCTAACAGTAAGATTCCTCTCCGTCTGTTTCCTCCTGTTTCCCTATAGAAAATGATGAAGGACAATAATTTGGTGCGCCACCTAGATGCCTGTGAGACCATGGGCAATGCCACGGCCATCTGCTCTGACAAGACGGGCACCCTCACTACCAACCGCATGACCGTGGTGCAGGCCTACGCGGGCGACCAGCACTTCCACATGGTCCCGCACCCTGACCAGATGAATCCTATGGTGCTGGACACACTCGTAAACGCCATAGCTGTCAACAGCGCCTACACCTCCAAGATTATGGTGAGAGGGTGGATTGTGAAAGACAGATACTGTAGATACCTGCACACTGTTGAATGCTCCTACAATTTTATTGTGGCATATGTCTGCAGTGTGGAATGATAACGGGACACAGCTTTATTTTTTCTGTTTATTCAGTGTAGTTTAGTTGGACATTTGGATGGAAACTCATTTTGTTCATGTCAGCACAACATACAGTAGCTAAAACAATTCATAGAATTCAGAATGTACATACAAATTTACATACACATTTACATACAAATGTTATCGTCTTACCTTTTCTTTTCCTTCTTGTCTTAGACTCATTTTGCCCAGTCAGTTGAGCGGGGAGGATATAGTAACTTAATATTTTATCCGTTAGCCCCCAGATAAGGAGGGAGGCCTACCCAAGCAGGTGGGCAACAAGACAGAGTGTGCCCTACTTGGCTTCGTCCTGGACCTGAAGAGGGACTATGCCCCCGTGAGGGAACAGATCCCTGAGGAGAAGCTCTACAAGGTCTACACCTTCAACTCGGTGCGCAAGTCCATGAGCACAGTGGTGCAGTTGCCCGATGGATCCTTCCGCCTCTACAGCAAGGGGGCCTCTGAGATCCTGCTCAAGAAGTAAGTCTGACTCCGAGGCTTTACAAATAAAGTTGGATTTGATTTGAGGCTACAGCTTTGATAGAGAATGTGGTGGTGGGTGCCTCAAGATAAAGTTAGCCTTGAATGAGGTTTGATGAACAAAACGACTAACATTAATATTGTGCCCTAACATACAGAGCATCTGACTTGTGTCCTGAATAGGGTGGCAAAGGAAGGGTATAATACTGGGAAGTAGCAATATCTAACACAATTTTGGTAACTTTCAAGGATTTTAAGGAATTTATCACTGGACTTCTTGTGGCCTTTTTAGGTCCTTCAGATGATCACTGGTGTCTGTAATTATACCTGGCCCTCTGTGTGGCCTTATATGTACAATATATAACATAATCTAAAAATATTATTTTAAATATCATTTAAAATAGAATGACAACGCTGTAAAACATCCTAAGTATAAACCATTAATTTAGCGAATACCATTGGTGTTTAATCCTGGGCCATGCCACCATAAAATATATTTCACTATGTCAATATGTCTTTGTTGTAAATGTTGTGGTGCCAAACTGGTTGCAGTTGTGAAAAAATAAATAGTTGGAAAAGTTGCATAGTTATTAAAAAATAATGCCATTGTTGATTAGGTGGTTGTCAGAGTCGTGTGTATAGGTGGCAGAGAAGTCAGGCGCAGGAAAATCAAACTGAGTGTAATGGAGTTATTTAATAACAATGAACGAAACATACTCCAAACACTAAATGTAACAAATAACAAAAATGGGTACGAGGACCTGTCGCGCACCAATACAAAAATATATACAACACTGAAATACAAACAATCTCTGACAAAGACATGAGGGGAAACAGAGGGTTAAATACACAACAGGTAATGAATGGGATTGAAACCAGGTGTGTAGGAAGACAAGACAAAACCAATGGAAAAATGAAAAATGGATCAATAATGGCTAGAAGACCGTTGACGTCGACCGCCGAGCACCGCCCAAACAAGGAGAGGCTTCGACTTCGGCAGAAGTCGTGACAGTGGTTTAATTTTTTTTGTTGCTATTTTCTCTTGAACCATATGGTCTATTCACTAGTAGCTCATGGACAATATGGACACAGATATAAAAAAATGTATACTATAACCTGTATGAATACTTAAAAGTTATTCAAGTATACTGTACATTTCCTGTAATTACCGGTAGCTTTGCAACCGTTCTGACTCTCTGTCTGTCAGGTGCTCCTCTATCATGGCTGGCGGTGGAGATCCGCGGGGTTTCCGCCCACGGGACAGGGATGAGATGGTGAAGAAGGTGATCGAGCCCATGGCCTGCGACGGCCTGCGCACCATCTGCGTGGCTTACAAGGACCTGCCGGCCAGCCCTGAGCCCGACTGGGAGGACGAGGCGGGCATCGTCAGCGACCTCATCTGTATCACCGTGGTGGGCATCGAGGACCCTGTCCGCCCAGAGGTAACCAAGACCTTACGCAGAGGGACTCTCTATTGCGGTGCAGTTGTTTACAGATGTAGGTAGAGATTTGGAGTGGAGTTTTTCCACAGGTATGACAATTGACTGTTTCTTGCTCTTCATTTCAAGTGAGTTATTCTGCAGATAAATGTCTAAATAGGTAAGATAGATATGAATTTAGGAATAAATAAGATTAGAGCGGGGAGACCCATGCACTTATGGAAGGGCTGGAACAGCAGGGTGACACAACAGGTATTGTTATACAGCAGGTATTGTTAAACAGCAGGTATAGGTATAGTTAGGTATAGGTAGAGTTAGGTATAGGTAGAGTTAGGTATAGGTAGAGTTAGGTATAGGTAGAGTTAGGTATAGGTATAGGTAGGGTTAGGTATAGGTATAGGTAGGGTTAGGTATAGGTATAGGTATAGGTAGGGTTAGGTATAGGTATAGTTAGGTATAGGTATAGTTAGGTAGAGGTAGGGTTAGGTATAGGTATAGGTATAGTTAGGTATAGGTATTGTAATCTCACACGTAACATAAATAATAAATAGTATCGTAGCATCTGTCAACAGACTGGGATGCGACGACTAACAAGGAACTTTGCCGCAGGTGTTCACATGTTTTGAGTTTCGGAAGGGGAGTGGACATTTGGACCATAGACTTGCCATAAGGATACAGAGGTGGGAGGGGGGGGGGGGGGCTATTTCGCTCCTTGTTCTAGTATATTTTCTAACACATCTGCCCCCAGAAAATAATCAAGTGTCCGATGCAATTAAAAAATGTTTCAGTTCTGCGTTTCTGAGATTATAGGTATTGTTATAATTGTAGTAAATATTCAGTGATTAAGCTGTAGTTTCATGCACATTAGCTAGTAAGAGGGTGTGCCAAGGCTTTATCAAAACCCAGCTGTCTTTTCTAACCAGGTCCCAGATGCTATCAAGAAATGCCAGCGAGCAGGTATCACTGTGCGCATGGTGACAGGTGACAACATCAACACAGCACGAGCCATCGCTGCCAAGTGTGGCATCATCCAGCCAGGGGATGACTTCCTGTGTATAGACGGGAAGGAATTCAACCGACGAATCAGAAATGAGAAAGGAGAGGTAGAATTCATCATTCATGAATTGTTTGACACTTTTTAACTGACAAAAAAATATAAGTGCCCTGATTCAGTTCCTTAGCTTGTTTTACATAGTGTTAAATGACTCAACATTTTCTGTGGATACCCAATCTTTCTTTCTTACAGGTTGAGCAGGAGCGCATTGATAAGGTTTGGCCCAAACTGAGAGTTCTGGCTAGGTCCTCACCTACAGACAAACATACACTGGTCAAAGGTGGGTCAGTGATTCTACACTCAAAGCTACAGTATTATTTTGTAAACAGTTTGTAAACCATGCAGCTGCAGCATTTCCAATGAGACCTTAATCTCTCTGCAGGCATCATAGACAGCACCGTACTGGAACAGCGGCAGGTAGTGGCTGTGACAGGGGATGGGACAAACGACGGACCCGCCCTGAAGAAGGCCGATGTTGGCTTTGCCATGGTGAGACATCATGATGATGATGACAAATTTATTTTAGTAACTTTGGAAAAATATTAAGTCCCACACTTAAAGTTGCAGTCCGGGATCATAAGCACTTACAAATTTGTATTGTATCATACAAAATGGTTGATGTAGTACACAATTTTCAGGAACCAGTTTTGGCTTGTGAGCACTGCTTTCAAAACTACTGTGTGATGCTCCAAGACTTTTGGAGCATCACTTTAATAATACATTTCTCTACCTATTGACATTGTAGTTACATAGGCATGGTATGTACTGTGGTATTGTTACATTAGTTCTAACATAGTACTTACGGCTGTGTAACTATCATGCACATACATAGGTATTAGTGACATGTTTTTTTTTTTATGTGAGACTTGTGCAAGCGGGGGGGGTGAATTTAAAGTGGATTATTTTGGTGGCTCTGTCTAGGGCATCGCTGGTACTGACGTAGCCAAGGAAGCCTCTGACATCATCTTGACTGATGACAACTTCTCTAGCATTGTGAAGGCGGTCATGTGGGGACGTAACGTCTATGACAGCATCTCCAAGTTCCTCCAGTTCCAGCTCACTGTCAACGTGGTGGCTGTCATTGTGGCCTTCACCGGCGCCTGTATCACACAGGTACTCACTCCATCTCTGACTCTCACACACCATACCACAGTACAGCACATCACAACACACCACAACACAACACAACACAATTCACTGTTGTGTAAAATCCAAATGGACCATTTAAGTAACTGTAGTAAATGATCTAAGATGTAGGTAACGGTCTATGGACATTCCAAACAAGCTTTGAAGCAAAATTAATTCAAATTATATCAACTTACCTCTTTTTCTCTCTCCTTCTCTCCTTACCTCTCTTGCTGCTTCTCTTTTTACTTCTCCCTCTGCCTCTTTCCGTCCCCCTCTATCTACCTCTTTCTCCCTCTCTCCTTACATGTCCCTACCCCCTCCTCTCTCTCTCCTCCCTTCAGGACTCTCCTCTGAAGGCTGTCCAGATGTTGTGGGTGAACCTGATCATGGACACCTTTGCCTCCCTGGCCTTAGCCACCGAGCCGCCCACTGAGTCCCTGCTCCTGAGGAAGCCTTACGGCCGCAACAACCCCCTCATCTCCCGCACCATGATGAAGAACATCCTGGGTCATGCCATCTACCAGCTCACCATCATCTTCACCCTGCTGTTTGCGGGTACACACAAGGGAGGAGGAGAAGGAGTAGGAGAGAGACTGGAAGTGGGAGGAGAATGGAGACAAGGGGAGGAGGTGGAGGGGGGCTGCAGGTGGAGGTGGGGGACGGAGGCTGGAGGTGGGGAAAGGGGGAGTGGGGTGTAGGTAATGCAATAGTGAGGAACAAGACGGTTGAAGAAAAACAGTCATGGAACTGTGGTGCTCTATTTAGCTCATAGTATTTTACATGATCATTTAGTATACCTTTGCTTGCTATTAAAGGTATAGTGTGTTTTGCTACTTATCCAGTCAGATGAACTCATGGATACCATTTTTATGTCTCTGCATTCACTATGAAGGACGTTGTAGGTAGTTTTGCGAGCCAATGCTAACTAGCTTTGACGTTATCACTGGAAGTAGAAACTACCGTCAACTTCCTTAAAACTGCACGCAGAGATATAAAAAATGGTATACATGACTTCATCTGACATTGGGTAAGTAGCAAAACAGCTTAATTTCCAGAATCTTGCACTATCCCTTTTACTAGAAAATATATATTCGACTACATGTGTCTCTTTCTATTGTCTGCTTATCCTTTTTGTGTTCCTCTCCATCTCAGGAGAGAAGATCTTCAACATTGATAGTGGACGCAACGCCCCTCTGCACTCTCCCCCCTCCGAGCACTACACGATCATCTTCAACACCTTTGTGCTCATGCAACTGTTCAACGAGATCAATGCCCGCAAGATCCACGGTGAAAGGAATGTTTTCGACGGCATATTCCACAACCCTATTTTCTGCAGTATTGTGCTGGGGACTTTTTTAATGCAGGTGAGAGGACCATAAGCTTTTACTTCTTATACGTTGTTTTCCCTTTACATTATAGCAATCCTAGTAATGTTATTCAACCATGACATATACCTAATAATATTGACTACTTAATTATTGTCTCACAGGATATATTGTGCTAACCAATGGCAACCACTTTTTGTGATCATATCTCTCTCGTCTTGTGTCTTATTCTGTACAGTTTGTGATTGTGCAGTTTGGGGGGAAACCTTTCAGTTGCACACCGCTCAATGTGGAGCAGTGGTTGTGGTGTCTGCTCGTGGGAGTAGGAGAGCTGCTGTGGGGACAGGTATTTATGCTGGAGTTAATGTTGTGTGAATGTGTTAACCAATCTGTGGTTCTCCAGTGGTTTTGTGTCAAGACACAATTAAGGCATTTGACATAGACAAACACACATATCCATAACCCAGTCTTCAGTTGGCTTTGACACAAGGACTTGCTAGGACCAACCAGACCGAAATGGAAGTTGTGTTCTTCTGCTCATCAACTAACGCTGACCCCTGACCCCAACAGCTCATCACCACGGTGCCTACCAGCCGCCTGCCCTGTCTGAAGGAAGCGGGTCATGCGCTGGGTAAGGAAGAGATGATTGATGATGACATGGCAGATGATGAGCAAGAGATTGACCATGCTGAGAGGGAGCTACGTCGAGGGCAGATCCTCTGGTTCCGGGGCCTCAATCGTATTCAGACTCAGGTACAGTGCATTGAGCTCCACCATTCTCTGTCCCTTGTCTTTCCCTAACAAGGGCTCTCGTATGTGCTGTACTGTCCTACGAAGAGGAGTCTTTTCTGCTTGCCCGACTTATCTCTGTTAATTTGTGTCTCTTTTTCTTCACCATTTGATGCCTTAATTTATTTCACCACACTTTGTTTTCCTATATTTATTGAAATATAATCATCTCTATTGTAACCTATCAGAGTCATTTTGATTACATCTCATGGTCATATTTCTCACTTTCTATCCTTCATCCTCATGTCATTGCGATTATCACAGATTCTGTCTTTATTTTTTATGTATCCTTAATCCTCGTCGCTGTTACACAGAAAAGTCTTCAATGATCATACCTAATAATCCTAACAACAAGTATATTAAATATATTACAAGAGTTCTAATTGTAGTCTGTCTCTTACTGAAACCAGCATCTAGGTGAGACATATGATGCTGATGTAGTGCTAAATACAATAATGATCATTACCAGTCCATGTTTTGAGGGCAACATCATTGATTTAAAACAGACTTTGATTTTCTTTTAAAATGCCTTTTTGTATCTAAAACATGCTTTTTGATTCCTTCATTGTGGAACATGATCTCTACAAAACAACAAGTTCTACTATACCATCCCTTTAAACGTGATTCATTCTGCCTGTTGCTTTCATAGCTCTCCAATATGCCCCACAGGGCCCCCTACCAATTGACATGAGGTACTTCAAGACTGTCATGTCCTCTCTGTAATATCCTCTCTTTCTCTCCAACAGATGGAGGTAGTGAGTACCTTCAAGAGAAGTGGTTCCTTTCAGGGTGCTGCGCGACGTCGCTCCTCAGTTCTCAGCCAACTCCATGACGTAACCAATATTTCTACTCCCACTCACGTAGTTCTCTCCACTGCCAATGCAACTGGTGCGCCTGGGAGTGAGTTTCTGCCATCCATTAACGGCACACAACAAAAAACAGTCCACTCACTATCATCAAAATGAGCATGTTGTACGTAGAAAATTGACCTTTGCCTGCCCAGAAATGCAATTAAGCATCAAAGATATGTGTGTTTGTCTGTGTGTGTGTTGTGGCGTGGAGGAGTCAACCAACTGACCAACTGACCTTTTCATTTTAGTTTTCCTCCTTTGTTCTGGTTTATCTACCATCTCTATCTCCATCATGTTTTAATTAGTTTAGTGACTGTGTGTCTATGTGTGTATTTGTGGTTTATTATTTGTTAATTTAATATTACATTTCTCTACCTCCTTTTCACTACTACCTCGTGATCTTAGGACAGGATTCAATCAGATTCCCGCTAGCCGACAACCGCATAGCTCTTGTTCGAGTGCTGCAATGTCAGGCTGTATACTCGTTTGTCTTTGTAATTATGTATAGGCTACCTCGCTTCTTCAAGCGTGATATTAGCTGGCCAGCTGTATTAAATGAACCCATAAATAATATATTTATTTATTATTATTTATGTACAGTGCCTTGCAAAAGTATTCATCCCCCTTGGCGTTTTTCCTATTTTGTTGCATTACAACCTGTAATTTAAATTGATTTTTATTTGGATTTCATGTAATGGACATACACAAAATAGTTCAAATTGGTGAAGTGAAATGAAAAAAATTACTTGTTTCAAAAAATTCAAAAGAATTCAAAACGGAAAAGTGGTGCGTGCATATGTATTCACCCCCTTTGCTATGAAGCCCCTAAATAAGATCTGGTGCAACCAATTACCTTCAGAAGTCACATTATTTAACTAATTAAGTCCACCTGTGTGCAATCTAAGTGTCACATGATCTCAGTATATATACACCTGTTCTGAAAGGCCCCAGAGTCTGCCACACCACCAATCCTGCGGCACCATGAAGACCAAGGAGCTCTCCAAACAGGTCAGGGACAAAGTTGTGGAGAAGTACAGATCAGGGTTGGGTTCTAAAAAAATATCTGAAACTTTGAAAATCCCATCAAGAAACCATTAAATCCATTATTCAAAAATGGAAAGAAAATGGCACCACAACAAACCTGCCAAGAGAGGGACGCCCACCAAAACCCACGGACCAGGCAAGGAGGGCGTTAATCAGAGAGGCAACAAAGAGACCAAAGATAACCCTGAAGGAGCTGCAAAGCTCCACAGCGGAGACTAGAGTATCTGTCCATAGGACCACTTTAAGCTTTACACTCCGCAGAGCTGAGCTTTACGGAAGAGTGGCCAGAAAAAAGTCATTGCTTAAAGAAAAAAATAAGCAAACATGTTTGGTGTTCACCAAAAGGCATGTGGGAGACTCCCCAAACATATGGAAGAAGGTACTCTGGGCAGATGAGACTAAAATTGAGCTTTTTGGCCATCAAGGAAAAACGCTGTCTGGCACAAACCCAACATCTCTCATCACCCCGAGAACACCATCCCCACAGTGAAGCATGGTGGTGGCAGCATCATGCTGTGGGGATGTTTTTCATCGACAGGGACTAGGAAACTGGTCAGAATTTAAGGAATGATGGATGGCGCTAAATACAGAGAAATTCTTGAGGGAAACCTTTTTCAGTCTTCCAGAGATTTGAGACTGGGACGGAGGTTCACCTTCCAGCAGGACAATGACCCTAAGCATACTGCTAAAGCAACACTCGAGTAGTTTAAGGGGAAACATTTAAATGTCTTGAAATGGCCTAGTCAAAGCCCAGACCTCAATCCAATTGAGAACCTGTGGTATGACTTAAAGATTGCTGTACACCAGCAACTAGAGCAGTTTTGCCTTGAAGAATGGGCAAAAATCACAGTGGCTAGATGTGCCAAGCTTATAGAGACATACCCCAAGAGACTTGCAGCTGTAATTGCTGCAAAAGGTGGCGCTACAAAGTATTGACTTGGGGGTGTGGGGGGGTGAATAGTTATGCACGCTAAAGTTTTCTGTTTTTTTTGTCTTATTTCTTGTTTGTTTCACAATAAAAAATATATTTTAGCAACTTAAAAGAGTGGTATGTTGTGTAAATCAATTGATACAACCCCCCCCCCCCCCCCCAAAAAAAAACATTTTCATTTCAGGTTGTAAGGCAACAAAATAGGAAAAATGCCAAGGGGGGTGAATACTTCCGCAAGCCACTGTATTCTTTTTTTATTCATTATATAATATTTTATACATAGTTCTGAAAATGTTTCCTCATTTATGCTTTTTGACTGCACAAATAAGGAGAACGTAGCCAGGTACCTTTTGTAAACTGTTTTTCTTTGAAAGATTTTACATTCAAGTGTAATTATTTCTATCATCAATAGAGTCTACACGTTATATCAATGTTTTGAACTACTAATGTTTTAGGGAACGACGGTATCAGGTTTCAGGTAAGACCCAAGTGCAGACTGTGTAGAAGTAACAATGTTTATTGCAACAGCAGGGGCAGGCAAACAACAGGTCAAGGCAGGCAGGAGTTGATAATCCAGAGGGGGACAAGGTACAGGTTGGCAGGCAGGCTCAGGGTCAAGGGTAGGTAGAGTGGTCAGGCAGGCGGGCTCAGAGTCAGGACAGGCAAGGGTCAAAACCAGGAGGGTGAGAAAAGATTCTGGAAAAAGCAACAGCTGAGACACAAACCGCTGGTTGACTTGAACGAACAAGACGAACTGGCAACAGGGGATAATGGGGAAGATGGGTGACACCTGGAGGGGGTGGAGTCAATCACAAGGACAGGTGAAACAGATCAGGGCATGACAGAAGTAGTGTCTTTTGACAATGTCCACAAGAGCAGCAGCTCACCAATTTGACAGCTCATACCGTTATACCTCTTACCAGGCCTAAACAAGAGTTTGTTGGCTAACGTGAGTTACCGCTGATCTGATTTAATCCTGGCCTTAATCTATTTCTTCATCTTGCTGCTTTGTTTGGATTGATGCAGTCTGTGATCAATCGTGTTTCAAACTGCCCAGAGCAGACTGTCTGTATGCTCCTATGGTTTTATCAGATTTGTGACAATACATATGTTCAATTTTCAAAGAGATACAAATTTTATTCAGAGCATTACGATAATGCCAATTTGAAAGAATTTCTTAAATGGCAAATCAAGGTAAAAAAAGATAAGGAAAAAAAGAACATGTATTTTGGGTTTGTGCACTTCTAGACAGTTGTAAACCTTCGAGTGTAAACCTGAAACAGTGACATTTCTGAGATGTTACTGTTTGGTCACCCTACCAATACAAATCTTTCTCTGTCCCTAGGTTCGATCAGACTGCCAAAATAGGATCTGCAGTGTTGCTTTGTACAAATAACTACCCTTATTTTACTTGGTCTTTTTCATTCTCTCTCATTGTAGGTTTTGCATCTCATGAAGGAAGATAGTTTTATTTCCTTTCTATTTCCTAACGTAGGCCTACTCTAACTGATTATTACAGTTAATTTATGTTGTTGTTTTCTTTTCTTATAAAACATACAGATTATCTTATTCCATTGAGATCATTCAATGATATGTTTCCATTGAGATAAATCAATGGTGGGTTGAGGGTGGGCTTAATCTGCAAACTACAGATCCAAGCATTGCGGGTTCAATCTTAGTGCTAGGGACTCCTTCTTTTGTTTTATTTTTTCTGTTTTAACCCTATACCAAACCTTAACCCTAACATTTTAACCAGTTAGAATGAAGGCCTTAACTTAAGTTTCGGTTTCACTTCTACACAGTTTGACTGACAGCTAACTTCAGTTCAGTTTGACTGACAGCTTACATATGGCAAAGTACACCATAATTGAAGGGCAAGACATGCCATATATCTGTTGCATGCAGTTATGTCAAATGTCTCCATTTCTTTTGGAGGTTGCATTGCAGCATTTGGTATGATGCAATACCGAGGCATTCGTCCAACCCATATTCAAAAACAGACCATTAAGTGTTGTGCACTTTGCCTATTATCATTTCCTTTGAGGACTTTTTGATTTGTTAATTTCTCTTATAAACAGCGACAGATTGTTCTGTATATTAGGAAGGTTAGTAGACATCTGAATGTAGGAACACTAGCTTCTATTTCTGAATTTGCATTGTCCAGCGTGTCTTTTACGTAATTGTTTTTACTGTTCAGCTTTATAGGTAGTTCTCATTGTTTCCCCTTGATCATACTGTGTACATTGATGGAAGGTCCATTATCTTCACTGAGAATAGTTTGACCAATTCATGAATAGAATTGCCATTTGATTCCCTGAATTGACTGAGTGAAAATGAATTGAGCCTAACCCTGACTTGCGTAAATTGTTTAGTGTAATTTAATAAGTCTGAAGTGACCATGGGATTCATGCTCGACCACAATAAAACAGGCCTTCTCATCTTCTTCTGTTTTTCCATCCAGCTCCTTGAGAGATCTTTAGGTGGCCCATTTGAAAGAAACCAAGTGAATGCATTGACTTGAGTAATAGTTAGTTTTCAACAGCTGTGGTGTTATATTGACCATTATACTCGAAAGTTTACAATTTTCACAAGGGGACATGAATTCAGAGGGCACATAATAATGATTTATTTTCTAAATAATTGACTTTATGGGAACAAACAGCTCCTTGGAAAAACAATCAGCACAAGTTGACCTTAACAATGTCTCTGTGTTGCCTGACTCCCTCATCACAACAACGTTATTGGGTCATGTCGCTTCTTGTGCAAGATCTTTGTGGTCATTTTCACAGTTAGAATGTTTTTTTTGGGTTGTGCTTGCTACAAAGGTTGGTCTTTTTAGAGGCGCTTGCTGAAGAAATGGGTCTTTGTGGCTATGCTTGCTGCAGGAATGAACAAACAAATCATATTGTTTGTGCATGCTGAGGTACAGTCCACTGAGCAAATCGGAGTAAGGACCTAAGTATAACTCCTAACGCTCGCCCAAAACTCAGACTTTCACACGAATCTCCCTTTTTATATCAGTGCATGATTTAAACAAGGGTTTTAGTTAGTCACATGTATCTCAAGATAGGCACTACAGGCTGAATCCTATCGCAACAGAATATGATTGCATTCATGTTCACACACTTATTTGCTCTGTGGGAATGAATGTATTATTATTATTTTATTATACTTCACAATATGTGCATCTCTTTACCATTTAGGACCAGCCATAGTCATTACAGAAACATCCTTGTTATTAATGTATTGTTTTCCTCATTAACAATATTAAAGCAAGCTTACCATAAGGCCTATTAAGACCTATGTTGAGTTCTGTGTGAATGGGTGCTGACTTTGTGTGGATGAATAACCCATCACTTCTTATTATTTTTGTACAAGGAGATGGGTATGTGGTGGCTGGACACAGAACAACTGGTGGTGTATCATAAATGTTTCAAATGTAGATTTTCCCATGCTTACAATGCCTTCGGAAAGTATTCAGACCCCTTGACTTTTCCCACATTTTGTTATGTCAGTCTCATTCTAAAATTGATTAAATCGTTTTTCCCACCTCATCAATCTACAGACAATACCCCATAATGACAAATCAAAAACAGGTTTTTAGAAATTTTAGCTTATCAAGAATGAAAAACATGTGCTATTTCATAGTTTTGATGTCTTAAAATTTGTAGGTGTGTCCAAACTTTTGACTGGTACTGTAAGTATTCAGACACTTTACTCAGTACTTTGTTGAAGCACTTTTGGCAGAAATTACAGCATTGAGTCTTCTTGGGTATGACGCTACAAGATTGGCACACCTGTATTTGGGGAGTTTCTCCCATTTTTCTCTGCAGATCCTCTTAAACTCGGTCAGGATGGATGGGGAGCGTTGCTGCACAGCTATTTTCAGGTCTCTCCAGATATGTTCGATCAGGTTCAAGTCCGGGCTCTGGCTGGGCCACTCAAGTACATTCAGAGACTTGTCCCGAAGCCACTCCTACATTGTCTTGGCTGTGTGCTTAGGGTCATTGTCCTGTTGGAAGATGAACCTTCGCCCCAGTCTGAGGTCCTAAGTGCTCTGGAGCAGGTTTTCATCAAGGATCTCTCAGCACTTTGCTCAGTTCATCTTTCCCTTGATCCTGTCTAGTCTCCCAGTGCCTGCCGCTGAAAAACATCCCCACCATGCTTCACCGTAGGAATGGTGCCAGGTTTCCTCCAGACGTGACGCTTAGCATTCAGGCCAAAGAGTTCAATCTTGGATTCATCAGACCAGAGAGTATTGTTTTTCATGGTTTGTGCGTCTTTAGGTGCCTTTTGGCAAACTCCAAGCGGGCTGTCATGTGCCTTTACTGAGGAGTGGCTTCCATCTGGCCACTCTACCATAAAGGCCTGACTGGTGGTGCTGCAGAGATGGTTGTCCTTCTGCAAGGTTCTCCCATCTCCACAGAGGAACTCTAGGGCTCTGTCAGAGTGACCATCAGGTTCTTGGTCACCTCCCTGACCAAGGCCCTTCACCCCTGATTGCTCTGTTTGGCCGGGCGGCCAGCTCTAGGAAGAGTCTTGGTGGTTCCAAACTTCCTCCATTTAAGAATGATGGAGAACACTGTGTTCTTAGGGACCTTCAATGCTGCAGACATTTTTTTGTACCCTTCCCCAGATCCTGTCTCGGAGTTCTACGGACAATTGCTTCGACCTCATGGCTTGGATTTTGCTCTGACATGCACTGTCAACTGTGGGATCTTATATAGACAGGTGTGTGCCTTTCCAAATCATGTCCAATCAATTGAATTTACCACATGTGGACTCCAATCAAGTTGTAGAAACATCTCAAGGATGATCAATGGAAACGGGATGCATCTGAGCTCAATTTCGAGTCTCATAGCAAAGTGGTTGAATACTTATGTAAATAACGTATTTCCACTTTGTCATTATGTGGTATTGTGTGTGATCAGGGGAAAAAACGATTTAATCCATTTTACAATAAGGCTGTAAAAATTGTATTTATTTTGAAAAAATCAAGGGGTCTGAATACTTTCCGAATGCACTGTATAATGTGATGTTGAGGAACAGTTTTTAAAACAATTGTTCTGACATTGAAGGTACTGGTTTGTTGTACAGCACTGGCAATTCCAGTGTGGTGACTATTGTGCCTTATGTAATAGATCCATTGTCTACTATATTGCCATTTTTGTACTGAGCTGGATGACTGTATTTATGTCCTTAAATTTGTTTGTACTGTATCTAAAACACCTGAGTTTAGATATACCCTAGATAACTTAAAAGTACACGTTCAAGATGTTCAATAGAAATATACAATTCACTTACAATAATACTTATTTTGGAAGTTTAACTAATTATTCACATACACTGTTAAGGAAGGGCTTTTTTTACAGCCACCCCCAAATTCACAAGAGTTCATTTGAACAACTTTTACAATGATATAACAACATTACTCATCAAGTCTACAGAAGCCTGTGATTACTGTGACTGGTCTGTATTGTATGTGATGTTCACTTAGCTTAACTGGTAGCTGCATTATGGCTCATTGGACGTTGCATCACACAAACAATATGTCATCCAACTACACCCATTTTTGTTTGCACCAAGACAAGCTCATGCACGACCACCTGGAATGTGTTTCTTTTACAGCATGGCAGTAAATGAGGCTCTCACATGATCAGTCTTGGCATGTCAGTTGTTGTTTGGTTTTTGAACTGATCTGAATCCCATACTCTGTGTTCTGCTTGTTTCACTTGTCCCGTATGTAAGTTCAGAGTTCAGTACAAAAATATGTATAAGTTTGAGAGAGAGAGTGTGTGTGTGTGTGTGTGTGTGTGTGTGTGTGTCAGACAATGTTGTACATCCATCAATTAATATTTGATTAATTTTAAATATCTTATATCGAACTGACAACACTAACTTTTATTTAAGTCATTATTTCAGTTTTCATTTGTTTTACTTTCCCTCATTTACTTTAAAGTTACAGAGTAATCCAAAGTGGACATGTACATATTGTACACATACAGTAGGTTTTATCAGGTCAGTGAGGCATTTCAAACTCATAGGTAATTGATTGCCTTTAAAGAGGCTGTACAGAACTTTTGCCTCTGGGCAAGTTCTTGAGCAAAAGGTGTCCCCTAAATGGACAAATATAATATCTAGGAATTACCTTATTGGACAGAAAGAGGTACACCTCCCCACGCCCAGGCAAGCCTACTACTGTACGATAACACCTTTTATTTAGAATTTAACTAACATTTAGTAGAATTTTCAGAAGATTCAAAAGTTGTATTTTTTCATAACTTTTTCAGGTCAGCCACTGTGACACTTTTAAATGCTTAAATGCTACATCTCTCTCCAATTGTTTGTCCCATCTATTCCCTTTTCCTTTCTGCATTTCTCCCCTTGTTTGACCATTATTATACAAAACTCAACATAGATCCGAGTGGTGAAAGCATTCCATAGCCCACTTTATGATGGCATTGAGAAGCCGGAATCCAAGAACTCCATCCACGACTTCATGGCACACCCGGAATTTCTCATCAGTGACTTGGTCCACAACATCCCCTTGATTGACGAGACAGACATTGAAACCGAAGAATCAGAGCGCTCAGAGTGCAACAACGTTCGCCTGGCTTTTCGTCAAGCTCCTCCCCCTGCCCAGGCCCCTCAGCCTCCCCCTCGCTGCCGCTCCACCTCCCGTCCCGCCCCCTGCCGCCAGCAGAGCCTCCCCGTTACACTCAACTGCAACAACAACGCCACTGCTGCTGCTGACGCTGAGAATGGAGATCATCTGAACCCAAAAGATGCAACACTACCAACTGCTTCTCTCTGCCGCCCCGCCAGCCCGTTGCACAGCTTGGAGACCTGTTTATAACTACAATCTGGGCACATGGTTGACAAGTAGGGAGAGGAAACACCAATGACTTTGATGGACATGGATGTAACCCAACAAAGAGGAAATGAAGAGGAAAACTGGACATGGAAAGAGAAATTATTACATTGTATAGACCAATGGTTTTATAGATTGTTGCCCAACCTTTCCTCAACAGCCACTGCTTTAAGCCTGCACTCTCCGCTTCAAAACACTCACATATCCTCTCAAAAAGCTCCGCAATCTAACGATGCTAACCCCATCAGACTCTGATCAACACTTTTGAAATGTATATCTAGGCACGCAATAGAGGAGTGATTGGTGTAGTGGAGACAAGAATGAACTGGAATTGATTCTTGCCCTTTTGATTGAAAATATGAAGACTCAACCGAAAGTGAAATGGGGTTAATTCATTCTGCTTTTTAACAATATAATTGTTCAGATTATTACTGTTGTTATTACTACTGCAATTACTACAATTACTACTACAATTATTATATTCCAGTTAATGATGCTTCATTAATTAGCTTTATCTTTCCATGTATGTTTGTATGTATTGTTTGTTTGCTTAACTGCTGTATTTGTCTCCTTGTTTTTCTGTTTTTATATACTCCTTCTGGTCACGTCACCTTTTTTCCTTTTCTGTGTTTACATGTGTTGTGTATGTCTTGAAAAAGAAAATAATAAATATAACTATACAAATAAATTTAAAACATATACAACAACTTCAAAACACAAAATGGTAAGAAAATAGTAGATATGCTAGGAAAAAAATCCCCAAAAGCACTACTAATAGTTTTGGTTCTTCTCTTCATGTAGATATGTCTTGAATTAAGTAATTCATTTGGACACTTCCATGAACAAAGGGAACAACTGAACTGAGTATTGAAAATATTAAGTTGTGCATAGTGATTAAAGTAATTTATTTAAATGATTATTTTATTAATCCATGTGTATTCTCTTTATTTTTGTCTTTTAGTTTGCATAGATTACATAACACAAAATGTAAGGAAATAATTACTTTTTGATGTACTTTAGAATCCGTCAAACAATATTTGACTGTATGATTTATGTGTTTCTACCCAACTATGCTTTACTGCCATCAACAGTGATAACTAGTCATAGCTTTTACAGTGGCACAGTTATATATCAGAACAGAACATTGAATATATCTTTACTTTTACATTTTACTTACATTTCCACATATAGTGTTTTAAGAGTGATTTCGTTTTTGAAAGTAGCAAATAGGAATTCTCCCTTTGTGGAGCACTTATTAAAGCAGTCTGAAGAAAATATATTCAACAACCATGAGAAATAATTCCCTTTATCACCGAGTGGGAGTGATTATGTTGCAATAGAAGTTGGACGACTGAGGTATCTGTAAGGTGTATTGCCATGTTTTCTGATGTTAGACACAATCGATATCAATAAACTGTTTTGCACTGAACTGCCAAGCTACTACTGTCGACCGACAACATCCTAGGTAAGTGTAAAATCATTTATATTTATATTTTTTGTTAACTATCCCTTTAAACTCCAAGAGAACAAGGTATAACAGATCTACCAGAGTGGTGTATGGAAGTATTATGGCCAGGTAGTTGATTAATTTTCATCCTGGAAATGAGTTGACACAAACACGATGACTGCCAAGGTATGATAAAATACTTTTTTTAATACATCTGTGTACTCCATATAATAAAACTCATATTGGTTTAATACTGGTCTGTGACTTTAAACCTTACAGTAAAAACCAGTCACTCAAAATAATGGTATTTTTATGATAAACAGCATAATCATAAATGGCCAATAGTGTTACTTACATTTTTTGGGTACAAATTCGAGAAAACATACAAAATTAAGTGTTTATTTGAACTATTTAACTAAGTCTTTAGTTAAACTATTTGTATCACTGTCTCTCCGTGCTCAGTGTCTGTCTCAGGGCTGTCTGTCTCAGGTCTGACTGTCCCACATGCTGACCAGACCGGAAACGTCGCGTGCGCGAGCATCGCAAAATACATTTTGAAATCCATGTTATTCAATTATTGCACCCACACTGCTCGCATGCGCCAACGAGCGTCTGCGACGCCAAGGGCTAAAATAGAACTCATTCCTATTTCTGACGCAGATCGCGCTGCAAGTCCTGCCTCTCCCATCTCCTCATTGGTTTATTGAAGCAGGTACCCATGTAACGGATGTGAAATGGCTAGCTAGTTAGCGGGTACGCGCTAGTAGCATTTCAATCAGTTACGTCACTTGCTCTGAGACTTTAAGTAGGGTTGCCCCTTGCTCTGCAAGAGCCGCGGCTTTTGTGGAGCGATGGGTAACGACCGTGCTTCGTGGGTGACTGTTGTCGATGTGTGCAGAGGGTCCCTGGTTCGCTCCCGTGTCGGGGCGAGGGGACGGTGTAAAGTTATACTGTTACATTGATGCTGTTGACCCGGATCACTGGTTGCTGCGGAAAAGGAGGAGGTTGAAAGGGGGGTGAGTGTAACGGATGTGAAATGGCTAGCTAGTTAGCGGGTACGCGCTAGTAGCATTTCAATCAGTTACGTCACTTGCTCTGAGACTTTAAGTAGGGTTGCCCCTTGCTCTGCAAGAGCCGCGGCTTTTGTGGAGCGATGGGTAACGACCGTGCTTCGTGGGTGACTGTTGTCGATGTGTGCAGAGGGTCCCTGGTTCGCGCCCGTGTCGGGGCGAGGGGACGGTGTAAAGTTATACTGTTACACCCACGTGCCATCTCCTCATTGGTTATACCCACGTGGGTGATTGAAAGACAAACTGTTTTGCCGGTAGTCATGGTAATACAATGAAAGTTTAGATGCGATCACCATATAAGTTAAACGATGAAAAAGCCTGGAAGGAGGAGAGATGACTAGAAACGATTCGGTTGGCCGTTTTTATGTGTGGATTAATTGTCGGAGTAGAGGTCCTTGTGCATTTCAGGTAAAATAACAACTCAATGTTTATATCCCAGGACAAATTAGCTAGCAACAGCAAGCTAGCTAAATAGGGCAAATTAACATTAGCTAGCAAGTGCAAGCTAACTAGCTAAATTGCCATACATGTTTAATGCTTTTCGACCTGTCCCCAAATTAATGTAATTGGTTCAGAGTTTGTTTTGATATTTTAACCTGCGTGTCGTGATCGCGTTTGGTGTGGGGGGGCAAAATAAATGTATGCACGATAGCGCACGTGCGCAGCCGGTTTGGGTTCTGTGTCAGGGCTGCTGTCGGAGCAGGGTGAGGTGGTTGTGTTGTAGCGTGCGCAGCTCCGTGAGTCTCCCCAACAGGCGAGCGAAGCGCTGGGCTCCCTGAGGGCCCTGGGCTCCACACCAGGCTCCGCACACCCTGGACAGCAGCTCGAGGATCAGCTCCTGTAAGCTCTCCACACACGCAACCGCCCGCAGCGACGCTTCGTCTGCTAACAGAGATACAGTAGATGACAGAACAACATATATGAGTTTGTCATCACTATCTGGGCAAGCTAGAGGAGATATTCAGACACTCTTGGAGGAAAATGATCAGTCAATAAAAAGTGTGCCTTTATCAATAAAAAAGTATTGTGTTATATGTATTAAAAATGTATTAATAAATACATTTTGCTTTTCATACAGTAATGTGTCAGGCATAGAGAGCCAATCACCTGAGCATAGCAGTACTGTAGCAGTGAGCAGGGCATATTCAGCCTCGGTCACCCCCAATGCTGCCATGCTGTGGAAGAAGTTGATCACCGGTCCAAGCGGGTCCTCGTTGACTCCTGCACACAGACACACTAGCTAAGACACACAATTGAAGAATAAAGTAAAAACACACCATTTCCTTTTTTGCCCCACTGCAACACTTCATTCTAACTTCTTTGAAGGTTTTAGTTCACTATTTAGTTGACTAGTTTTAGCATATTTTCGACTTACGTGTTTTGGTTTCATCCAAACAGTTTTTAATAAGTTGTTTAGCTGGTTATTTAGCAATGTCCATATTCTCCGGGCTAGCATATTTTTTTGCCTGTAGTGGAAAATAAGCTAAAATGTCAAAGAAATGACCTTATCCGTTGAACCTCTCTTCAAATAGTATTGCAAATAAAGCTTGTAAGATGGGATACTGTGGTGGTGAGTATACTGTATCTAATAAGGACAGTGTGCCTTACCTGGGTTTAGAGGGCCAGTCCCACTATGAATGTTTTCCTTGGACTCCAAGGTTTTCAGCCAATGATGAGTTGAGATGTTGAAAGGCTCTATTGCTTGTAAAATAAGGGGGGGGAAACTATTAGCTCTATGTCATAATCGGCTCCGTTCCATTTTCATCCCTATCTTCTACCTCTTCGGTATGCTGAAATGGAGCCAGGCCAAATGACTCAGACACCCACAATCCTCATGGTGGTGTAGTGGTGTCAGTACCTGGACTATAGGCTGCCGGGTTTTGGGTGAACTGCTGCGCTGAGAGCAGAAACATGACTTCTACAGAGGAACTAGAGAGGAGGGTGCTCTGGTCCGAGCAGTTCAGGAGCTCAAAGCCTACACGGACACCAGACGCTAGATTAGTTAATACTGCAGGAGGTCATTCAGAAGCAGAGGGGCCACAGAGAGAGAAATACTTTTTTTATCTGAAAACATATGGTAGCCAAAAGCAAAATGATGTATGCTTACCAGGTATTTGCTTTCCATTTGACCTGTTTAGTTCTTTCATATCAGTGCAGAAACAAGGAAGGAGAGGAAGCTGATGTACGAGATGAGGCTCAACTCACCAGGTACACTCTTGGCAAACTGCAGCAGCCTCTGAGAGGGAGGGGAGGCCACGTCCATTAGTCTGTCTCCACCATCCTCTGTACAAGTCCACTCAAACACCTGCAGAAAAAACTGCCTGCATAAGCTCTCAATGAGATGGGAAGGAAAATGACAACACATCTTTCAAATCTCAATCCACGGAAAACAGAATTACTATTCTAATCAGCAACCCACCCTACAGTGTACAGTGTACTGCGCCCTGTACTGCCGAAGAGCCTCCACCATCCTGTCCAGCACATGATTCTGTTCTCTTGACAGATTTGCAGACACCACCTGTCATGGAAGGAAATGCATCACCAACAGATCAGTTGATTGCTGAGTGAAATTATCATTCTGAAACAGACTTGGAGTATAAGCAGGGTTTGTACTATAGGACGCCACCATAAGAAATCATTCACAAGTGTTTCAGGCTACTGATGGAGCATTCCAAAAACATATGCATTGACGTATAAAATTATCCGATTGTCCAAAAATGTGATCTGGGACATGCCCCCTGATGGTCCAAGAACTTAAACTGGAAGTCCAAGAAAGTAATATGGGAGAGGGCCACTTATGAACCAAAGTAAGTTAACTTGGGGTCTGAGGAAGAGATCCGGGTACTCCAGTGGTGCAATCCATTCAACCAGATTATCCTCCAAATGTATGTAACTATTTAGACACTTTGATATATGCTTTGGACAAATAATATGATCTTGGGGTATCTTTCAAAAACAGCAAGCTACAATGTCTTCCCCATTAATAATATTCAAGAAAGTTAACCAAAACACTTAAGGTTAGAAAACTAGATGAGAACGTTTGAATGGAGGAGAGGAGAAAGGGATGTACCTGTCCAAGCAGCCTGTTGGTGGAGCTGACGCTCCTGCTCTCCATGTTCTCCTCCTCCTCAGGCCCTCCTCCTCTGTGCTTGGCTCCCTTCCTCAGCCTCTTTGACTGGCACTGCACCTCGGTCAGCAGACCTGGCAACACAGCTGCCTCTGTCAGACTCACATAGGCAATTATCTTTAATTTATTTGTCCTTTATTTAACTGGGGGAGATGTATTGAGATATAGCACATTTTTGCAAGGGATCCATGTCCAAGGTATTTTGGTTATCTTAGCAATGAAATATGTTTAAGTCCGCCTGACTTTAAATTGGATATATGGTCACTGGTCACGATTCTTGATCTTATTGCTATCAGACTTTGTCTTTATTCACATCACTTTCAGTTCAAAATAGTTCAAATATCCCTACTGTCACACCTTGATCTGTTTCAACTGTCTTGTGCTTGTCTCCACCTCCCTCCAGGTGTTGCCCATTTTCTCTATTATCCCCTGGGCATTTATGCCTGTGTTTTCTGTTTGTCTGTTGCCAGTTCGTCAAGCCTCGTCAAGCCTACCAGCGTGTATTCCCGTACTCCTGTTTCTCTTTTGACCACTCTGCCTGCCCTGACCCTGCCTGCCCTGACCCTGCCTGCCCTGGCCCTGCCTGCCCTGACCCTGCCTGCCCTGACCCTGCCTGCCCTGGCCCTGCCTGCCCTGACCCTGCCTGCCCTGACCCTGCCTGCCCTGACCCTGCCTGCCGCTCTGTACCTTACTGACTCTGCCCTGGATTACCGACCTCTGCCTGCACTTGACTTGTCGTCCGCCTGCCCCCTGTTTTGTTAATAAACATCTGTGATTCAGACTGTCTGCATCTGGGTCTTATCCTGAGTTCTGATACCTACAGGCATTTTGTTATAGTATGTTCCACTCACATTCGTCTAGCATGCCCACAGCACGACATTTCCGCAGGCGGCAGTCCTGGCACTTCCTCCGCATGTACATATCCATCTCACAGCCTCCGCCACTTTTACACCGGTACACTGCTTTCTTTGTCACACTCCTTCGGAAAAAACCTGAAGCACAGGAGTACAGTAATGATAGATTATGACATTGGTTTGAGTAGCAACCCCCTCTAGTCGGGGTCCATTTCAATTAAAGTTAATCCAGATAAAGATTTCCCCATTCAAATTATAAACACATATTCAGACAGAATCAGAAGTAGCAGGCTCTGTGACAAAACTTTCAGATAGACCCTCCCAAATATTGTTGTAAACTTTGATTAAAACACTGCCTCCCCTACCTTTGCAGCCTTCACAGGTGAGGGCATTGTAATGGTAGCCAGAGGCTTTGTCTCCACACACCACACAAAGCTCATCCAGGCCCCTCACCCGCCCTCCAGGGCCCAGCCTGGTCCTCTTGACCAGGGGCAGACCTCCGCCACCCCCCTTCCCCAGGCCTCCACACTGGGGCTCCGGGCTGGGCTCGCAGGGAGCCTCCAGGCAGTGGGGACTGTAGGGGTGGGTGTAGGGTGGGTGGCATGGCTGGGAGGACGGTGGTTCGTAGACAGAGAATTGCAGGTTGACGGGGCTGTACTGCTGTTGGCTGAAGGCTAGGCCCTGTAGGTCTGGCTCCTGGAAAGAGTAGCCCAAAGGGTCCCCCAGCACATCTGTGTGATGGGATAACAACACAAAATTAATGAAGTGTTTTTGTCCTGGTCACTCCGGTTAAGTTTACGTGCAACACAGGAGTGGATTTGGGAACGTCTAGTGGCTAACCTAGAGGGTCCACCGGCACATATTACTAAATTAATTAATTTTTCTACCAGAGCCATTATTACTGTCAAACTGTTTTTTAAGTCAAAGTGCATCACAAGAATGTGTTCCTTGTCCACAATCTTACGTGCCTTTTATTTGTCCTGTGGGGCGTGATAAAAAAACATCAGAGCAAGACCTTGTGAACCAGTTTGGACTGTGGCAACAGGATGCAGCTGATAGGTTACAGCGTTGTTTATGAATTTGATATTTTTTATAGCGTTTTATGAATGTTTTGTGAGCGTATGAATGTTTTGTGAGCGTATCGGGGTAGCCGGTGGAGCTGTGAACATTTTGTAACTTCAAGCCCCACGTCCACAGAGGGAACATGTGTCACCCCTGGCAGCTTTTCTGAAGCACATCTGCATTATAAGGAGAAGAGCTGGTCACAGATCAGCCCTAAATCAGTCACTCTGATCAGAAAGATCCTCTTCCATAATCTGAGTCTCTTGGCATTTTATTAGTTCAGAAAATAACTGAAATAGTGAGAGGTTTCTTCTTTTAAACACAAAAAATTGAATGATTATGACCAACAATGACTAGAAGTTACATCCTTTCTCAAAATGCATCAATATTTTGTTGTACAAGTTACATTGTACTCAGGCGCACTTCGAGTGTCTTCTTACCATATAAGCATGGATATTTGTCCACAACTCTGATGCCCTGACATGGACTGAATACCACAGTGATTTCTAGAGTCCAACCTCTGACCTATGACCCCTAATTTCTGAATCCCAAAACTCACCCCATCCTCAACCACAACCATCCTCACCCCTCTTCTAGAACCTTGACTCTCTAGCCTTCCTCCCATCGCTCTCTCTCTCTCTCTCTCTCTCTCTCTCTCTCTCTCTCTCTCTCTCTCTCTCTCTCTCTCTCTCTACTTTCCTAACTCATTCCGTCTCTCCTCTGTGTCTCCCAGATGTTTCCTGTCCTGGTGAGAATGGAGGCCAATACTGAGCTTGTGCTTGTGTGACAACGCTATGGTGAGCTCTGTTTGTAAACCGTTTCAGCACTGTGTAAACACCCGGGTCTCCCTCCTTCCCACGCACACTAACACTACCCCCCATCATGCAGCTTGTCATATCCATCCGTCCAGCTAGGAGAGGAGAGGACAACAATGTGAAGAAAGAAGCCTCATAGTTCGGATTGGGCCATAACTCTCCACTGCAACCATTATAAATAGCCCCTCTTTCCAATTACATTTTTTGTTAGCTAACATCCTGTGTATTGGAAAAAATACAAATAAAGACAGTTATTTTCTAAATGTATAAGGTTAGACCCACATTATGTATCCCTACAAGTCTCCCTTTCTAATCTTCAGGCCATATGGCACTAAACATTTGAACAAAAAAGCAACACACAAACTAAAGCAGAACAAAGCAAGCATAAACATGTGGAATATAAATGTCTAATCATGACATTTTGATTCAATTAGGTCATCACCATACAATTACAGGGTATTTATAAAGAGAAATTGTGTTTGGATCAGCATACCATAGTATTGCAGACAATTTATAACCCCTACAAAATCTGACTAGATTATTTTAGTATAATTGCAGACAGTCCAGATCAAAAGAGTCGCTCACCGTAGTACTGCAGAGGCTCGGAGATGCCGTATCCATCAAAGGCGGAGAGGTAACCACCGGCAGACATGGTCATCTCCGACTCACTCCACTCTCTCATCTGGACAGCTGATCCACAGTCAGTCCTTAGGAACACCCGCTTAATCTATTGACACACACACAGGGAACCACACATCTGAGGAATCTGCAACTCTCCAAACATTCTTTTATATCCACGCTGACAACAGGTCTCCTCAGTCTCCTAGCTGTGATATCATTGCCTATTTTAAGCTACCCTCTATGATGCAAAACTAAAGGTTACTGTTGTCCACTGTGGAGGCGTGCAGCTGAAGTCTGTGGCAGTGTGATGGATCTCTGCTCCTCTGAGAGGCATCACGGGGAGACAAGGGACAGCGATGAGAGTGTGAGAAGAAGAAAGAGATGTGACTCATGTCCAAACAGCTGCCCTGGCTGAATGTTCAGAGGGAAGAGAGAGGTCCTGTCAGATGGGGGCCTGTCCCTGGTGGGGAGCTCAGGTTTGGCCTGGGTGGATGGATCCCACCCCACCATGGAGCAACAGGGACCCAATAATCACCCACCTGAGTGTGTGTGTGTCGTGGGAGAGGAGATCACAGCGTTGGATCAATGGTTTAGCTGTAGCTGGTAACTCACTGCTATTTTGTCTCTGTACCAACAAAACTTGACATGACCAGTGGTCAATCTTTGTAATATTTCTTCTATTTTCCATAAACATCCTGATAACTTTAATACTCTTCCCCATCTACACTACACAGTATACTATTACTATGCTGTAGTTACTCTCCCTGGGTGGGTAGTGTGTGTGTGGGTGTGCACACGCGGGTTTATGCATGTTTGTTTGTATGAGTGTGTATGTGTATTAGTGTATGTGTGAGCATGTGAGTGTATACACTACTGTTAAAAAGTTTGGAGTCACTTAGAAATGTCCTTGTTTTTGAAAGAAAAGCTCATTTTTTGTCCACTAAAATAACATCAAATTGATTAGAAATACAACGGCAGATTTTTTATGGAATAACTACATGGGTGTACGGAGGCCCATTAACAGCAACCATCACTCCTGTTTTCCAATGGCACGTTGTGTTAGCTAATCCAAGTTTATAATTTTAAATGGCTAACTAATCATTAGAAACTCCCTTTGCAATTATGTTAGCACAGCTGAAAACTGATTCAAGAAGCAATAAAACTGTCCTTCTTTAGACTAGTTGAGTATCTGGAGCATCAGCATTTGTGGGTTCGATTACAGGCTCAAAATGGCCAGAAACAAAGACTCATCAGTCTATTCTTGTTCTGAGAAAGGAAGGCTATTCCAAGCGAGAAAATGCCAGGAAACTGAAAATCTCGTACAACGCTGTGTACTACTCCTTTCACAGAACATCGCAAACTGGCGCTAACCAGAACAGAAAGAGGAGTTGGAGGCCCCGGTACACAACTGAGCAAGAGGATAAGAACATTAGAGTGTCTAGTTTGAGAAACAGACGCCTCACAAGTCCTCAACTGGCAGCTTCATTAAATAGTACCCGCAAAAAACACCAGTCTCAACGTCAACGAGGTTACTCCGGGATTCTGGCCATCTAGAAAAAAGAAAAATCCATATCTCAGACTGGCCAATAAAAATAAAAGATTAAGATGGGAAAAATAACACAGACACTGGACAGAGGAACTCTGCCTGGAAGGCCAGCATCCCGGAGTCACCTCTTCACTGTTGACGTTGAGACTGGTGTTTGCGGGTACTATTTAATGAAGCTTTGGAGCCCCCAGGGCATTTATTCCACTGCTTTGTTTGTATTGCAGTTAATATTTGACGCTGGGCAGATTTAGAGTTTGGGGGACTTGGTTGCCCCTCCAGAGTTGACTGGGTCGAGTTGAGCCCTGATGAGAGAGAGACCCTAGATTTGCCTCTCTAATCTGGTTGATATCCCTTTAAATGGAGGATAGGCTTGCAATGGAACAGAGTAGTTTCAGAAAAACAGCACTTCCTGGTTGGATTTTCCTCAGGTTTTCGCCTGCAATATCAGTTCTGTTTTACTCACAGACAATATTTTTAGAGTGTTTTCTATCCTAATCTGCCAATTATATGCATATTCTAGCTTCTGGGCCTGAGAAATAGGCAGTTTACTTTGGGAGCTTCAAGAGGTTTTAATGTGTTTGAGCCAATCAGTTGTGTTGTGACAAGGTAGGGGTGGTATACAGAAGATAGCCCTATTTGGTACAAGACCAAGACCATATTATGGCAAGACCAGCTCAAATAAGCAAAGAGAAATGACAGTCCATTATTACTTTAAGACTTGAAGGTCAGTCAATCCGTCAACTGCCACAGACAAAAACCCTTACCTCTCCCTGATTGGGTTTGACATGCAGCTTGACTCTAGAGAACTTATGGTGTCCTTCCCACCCTCACCGCATTCCTCAACTGTCTCATTACACTGGCCTGTGTGTGAACCAAGCCGAGCAACAAGCAGCATTTAATTTAATTAGACTTTATCTATCCCACATGTTGAGCATCTGTGCTGAGCAAGCAGTGCAAATGAGAAGGTACACCGTACATAGGATGCATACAGTATATGCACACATGCATAACATGAAGTGATAAAAGTAATAATAGTTCGGTGACTAATTAGATACAGATATAATATCTTAATTTGATCACTCTGTTCTCGCTGCAAATTTTCCTGCGTCGCAGGACATTCAAATGAGCCTTGTGACCACATGTAACCTCGGCAGCCCAGGACCTCCACATTTGGCTTCTTCACCTGCGGGAGCGTCTGAGACCAGCCACTCGGACATCTGATGAAACTGGGTTTGCACAACCGAAGAGTTTCTGCACAAACCGTCAGGAACCATCTCAGGGAAGCTCATCTGCATACTCTACGTCCTCACCAGGGTTTGACCTGACTGCACTTCGATGGCCACTGGCACGCAGGAGAAGTGTGCTTTTCACGGAAGAATCCCGGTTTAAACTGTACCAGACAGATGGCGTAGTGTGGGCGAGTGGTTTGCTGATGTCAACGTTGTGAACATGGTGCCCCATGGTGGCGGTGGGGTTATGGTATGGGCAGGCATAAGCTACAGACAACGAACACAATTGCAATTTATCTATGGCAATTTGAATACACACAGATACCGTGACGAGATCCTGAGGCCCATTGTCATGCCATTCATCTGCCTCCATCAACTCATGTTTCAGCATGATAATGCATGGCCCCATGTCGCAAGGATCTGTACACAATCCCTGGAAGCTGAAAATGTCACAGTTCTTCCATGGCCTGCATACTCACCAGATATTGTCAACCACTGAGCATGTTTGGTATGCTTTGGATCGCCTTGTACGACAGCGTGTTCCAGTTCACCCAAATATCCAGCAAGGAGATGTGTCGCGCTGCATGAGGGAAATGATGGCCACACCAGATACTGACTGGTTTTCTAATCCACGCCCCTACTTGTTTTGAAAGGTACAGTTGAAGTCGGAAGTTTACATACACTTATGTTGGAGTCATTAAAACAATTTTTTCAACCACTCCACAAATTTTTTGTTACCAAACTATAGTTTTGGCAAGTCAGTTAGGACATCTACTTTATGCATGACACAAGTCATTTTTCCAAACATTGTTTACAGATAGATTATTTCACTTATAATTCCCTGTATTACAGTTCCAGTGGGTCAGAAGTTTACATACACTAAGTTGACTGTGCCTTTAAACAGCTTGGAAAATTCCAGAAAATTATGTAATGGCTTTCGAAGCTTCTGATAGGCTAATTTACATAATTTTAGTCAATTGGAGGTGTACCTGTGGATGTATTTCAAGGCCTACCTTCAAACTCAGTGCCTCTTTGCTTGACATCATGGGAAAATCAAAAGAAATCATCCAAGTCTGGTTCGTCCTTGGGAGCAATTTCCAAACGCCTGAAGGTGCCACGTTCATCTGTACAAACAATAGTACGCAAGTATAAACACCATGGGACCATGCAGCCACATACCGCTCAGGAAGGAGACGCGTTCTGTCTTCTAGAGATGAACGTACTTGTCACGACTTCCGCTGAAGTTGGTGCCTCTCCTTGTTCGGGCGGCGTTCAGCGGTCGACGTCACCGGCTTTCTAACCTCCACCGATCTACATTTCTTTTTCCATTTGTTTTGTCTGTATTGTACACACCTGGTTCCCATTACGTTTTAATTATTTCCCTATTTAGCCCTCTGGAGCCGTCATGGTTTTGTGCGTGTTTATTGTTGTCAGTTGTCTCGTTTATGTGATTCTGGATTTTCGTTCTCCTTGTTGGAAGATTATTTTTGAGTAAAGTTACTATTATTACTCATCTCTGTGTCCTGCGCCTGACTCCGCCTTACCCACATCACCTAGACTCTGACAGTACTTTGGTGCGAAAAGTGCAAATCAATCCCAGAACAACAGCAAAGGACCATGTGAAGATGCTGGAGGAAACAAGTACAAAAGTATTTTTATCCACAGTAAAACGAGTCCTATATCTACATAACCTGAAAGGCCGCTCGGCAAGGAAGAAGCCACTGCTCCAAAACCGCCATAAAAAAGCCAGACTACGGTTTGCAACTGCATATGGGAACAAAGATCATACTTTTTGGAGAAGTGTCCTCTGGTCTGATGAAACAAAAATAGAACTGTTTGGCCATAATGACCATCGTTATGTTTGGAGGAAAAAGGGGGGCGCTTGCAAGCCGAAGAACACCATCCCAACCGTGAAGCACGGGGGTGGCAGCTTCATGTTGTGGGGGTGCTTTGCTGCAGGAGGGACGGGTGCGCTTCACAAAATAGATGGCATCATGAGGAAAGAAAATTATGTGGATATATTGAAGCAACATCTCAAGACATCAGTCAGGAAGTTAAAGCTTGGGTCTCGCAAATGGGTCTTCCAAAAGGACAATGACCCCAAGCATACTTCCAAAGTTGTGGCAAAATGGCTTAATAAGGACAATGGGGTCAAGGTATTGGAGTGGCCATCACAGAGCCCTGACCTCAACCCTATAGAAAATTTGTGGCAGAACTGAAAAAGCGTGTGCGAGCAAGGAGGCCTACAAACCTGACTCAGTTACACCAGCTCTGTCAGGAGGAATGGACCAAAATTCCCCCAACTTATTGTGGGAAGCTTGTGGAATGCTACCCGAAACGTTTGACCCAAGTTCAACAATTTAAAGACAATGCTACCAAATAATAATTGAGTGTATGTAAACTTCTGACCCACTGGGAATGTGATGAAAAAATTATAATTAAAGCTTAAATAATCATTCTCTCTACTATTATTCTGACATTTCACATTCTTAAAATAAAGTGGTGATCCTAACTGACCTAAAACAGGGAATTTTTACTAGGATTAAATGTCAGGAATTGTGAAAAACTGAGTTTAAATGTATTTGGCTAAGGTGTATGTAAACTTCCGACTTCAACTGTATCTATAACCAACATATGCATATCTGTATTCCCAGTAAATCCATAGATTAGGGCCTAATTATTATTTTTAAATTGACTAATTTCCTTATATGAACTGTAACTCAGTAAAATCTTTTAAATTGTTGCAAGTTGCATTTATATTTTTGTTCAGTGTAGCTTAATAACACAAGATAGATATTAGTCTCCACTATGAAGTACAAGTGTATCCTGAACTATAGCTTACTGTAGCCTATCAAAACTAATTTTGTTTTAGAAATTATCACTTTTTAAAAAAATAAATAATTTGTACCCCCTTTTTCTCCCCAATTTTCGTGGTATCCAATCGCTAGTAATTACTATCTTGTCTCATCGCTACAACTCCCGTACGGGCTCGGGAGAGACGAAGGTCGAAAGCCATGCGTCCTCCGAAGCACAACCCAACCAAGCCGCACTGCTTCTTCAACACAGCGCGCCTCCAACCCGGAAGCCAGCCGCACCAATGTGTCGGAGGAAACACCGTGCACCTGGCCCCCTTGGTTAGCACGCACTGCGCCCGGCCCACCACAGGAGTCGCTGAAGCGCGATGAGACAAGGATATCCCTACCGGCCAAACCCTCCCTAACCCGGACGATGCTAGCCCAATTGTGCGTCGCCCCACGGACCTCCCGGTCGCTGCCGGCTGCGACAGAGCCTGGGCGCAAACCCAGAGACTCTGGTGGCGCAGTTAGCACTGCGATGCAGTGCCCTAGACCACTGCGCCACCCGGGAGGCCCTGAAATTATCACTTTTTATAATCAAATACTGCTGCTCTTCCTGCTGCAGGACTATTTTACTCCTGCGACGAAGCTGGTCAAATTAAGATCCGACACCTGTATATTTCACTAACTCATGCTCAGGCATGCAGTCCTCTGTTCTTCACTAATGGTTTCCAGTATACTGTAACTGTGCCAAACTCATAATTCCCAATGAGCTGAACCTTCAATAAGGGCTGTCTGGAAAGAGGTGGCAACCCCAGGTTGGGGAGTGGTCTAAATAATTTTGGATATAGATGAACATGCGTTGCGTTGTGCTGTGTTGTGCATCAAACATGACACTAGAGGAATTTGAATCCTTGGTGGGAAACTACAGGTCTCCTGTAAAGTGAGGAGAGGACGAGGTAAAAGAGCAATCAACAGAGGAGGAGGCTCTAAACAGGTCCATACTGTAGAGTTTGGAGAAATGGGTGCAAACCTGACTATTGGTGGATTCTGGATGATTCAAAAACATTTATGCATAAAAGCTTTGATGTTGCGCAGAAAAACAGACCCTCTATATTGATCGTCTCTGTTACAGTAACTCGCAATTTCTCTCCATAGCTCCCAATAAAGCAACTTCACATTAACATTGTGTCAACTTTGGATCCATCTAATATCACTTCATCTGATACCTAGGAACAACTGACTAAGGTCCCCGATGTAGAGAAATCCCAAATACACTATGTCATTATTACATTTATCTGATTCCTCTTGGTCATTGTAAAAGTAAATTAACAAATCCCAGGAAAGACTTCTGTTGTTATGTTCCTCTGTCATTTGTATTGTTACATTAGTCATGTCCTCACATATCCGGCAAAACAAACCCTTGATATCTCTCATACTGCAGGATAACGGAGGGAACGACTGCATGCACATTCATTCCTTTTTCCCATCATATTTAGAGATGGGGACAATTTATTGGAGTGTGTACATGTGGCCATGAATCTCCTAGTCTGGCCTAGTTGTCACTTTGTTGGACAAGGGCCTGAGCATGTTGCACATCCCCAAGGGAGGCTTTTTGGAGGAGGAGGAGGATGCGGAGGTGAAGGAGGAGGAGAAGGAGGAGGGTAGGGTAAGGGAGGGCTTAAAATATTTACCCTTGATTCACAAAAAATGTGGACTGAAGGCAGTAAGCACACAAATAATCTATTTCTCTTTCTTTCATTCAGCATGTCCCCCTGTTTGTCTATTTATCACTGCACACTGTTTGCTGGTAGCCTGATTCAGATAGCACAGTGTTTGCTGTGTTTACAGGAAACTTACGTTAGATTAGAGTGGCCTTGCAGGGAGGGCCAGTAGATGGATTTGTGGGTAAAGTCCAGTGCTACATTTGAGGGGTCAGTGTGTGTGTGTGTGTGTGTGTGTGTGTGTGTGTGTGTGTGTGTGTGTGTGTGTGTGTGTGTGTGTGTGTGTGTGTATGTGTGTGTGCGCGTGTGTGTGTGTGTGTGTGTATGTGTGTGTGCGCGTGCTCGTGCGCGTGCTCGTGCGCGTTTGTGTGTATTACTAACATAATTACTAACATAATATTCACAATTAAAATCTTTGATTACAGTTTACCTAAATGTAGGGCACTGTTGTTGCTTTAGAAAACTTTGGCTAGCACAACTGCAGGTTTCAAAAAATGATTCTCTCTCAAATGGATTCCACAGAATCAAGATTTTGGTTTTCCCCCTACATACTGTAGATGCAAGCTTAACAACTATATTTTCCTTATCCATTACTTGTTTGTAAAAGCAGGTCTTAAAAACTTTCATAAATGTTTTAGGTTACTGTTGTCAGGACGGAAAGGACACAGAATCATGTTAAAACACTGGCTTGACACGGTGGCAAAGATATTTTTTAAAGTCCAAGTGTAACCACCAAACCTCTCTAACCTGTCCAATGTCAGTTCCTTCTTGCATGTATCACTAATGTGTAAAAATAAACATAAAACTAATTTAAAAAAACAGTAGACTTAGTTGATTACCCTTCCAAAGCACACTGTTAAAACTTCTAAATCTCTCTGTAAGGCAGTAAGATGCATTATGGCTCCTTAGCACTTCATCTATCAGGTAGCAAGTTTCTCAAGAGAAGTAGGACACCGGTGAGCTTCTTCACATTAACAAGAGGACGCATTCTAGAGGCTTTGGGGGAAATGATGGTCAAACTAAGATTTCCAAATACACAGAGTCCATAGCAGAGTTTGAATAAAGGTTCATATTAAAATAAGGCTGTTACTCTTCATCCAGGAAATTGTATTAAAAATAGTGATATGAACTCACCAGTGGTGGTCTTCTTCCTCGTGTGTTGACTCTTCTGATAGCCTCTTGATTTGTCCTCCCCTTACATTTGTAATGTTGACTGCAGTCCAGCCTCTGACACCCTACACTTGCCAAACATGCACATGCACACACACACACACACACACACACGCTACACACACTCGCGCATACACACACTCACAAGTACAAAGAAGAGATTTCCCTCTCAAACAAAAAACTGGACACAATATCAGAAACATTGTGTGAGGTAGATTAGGGTATTAAATACCATGGATTTCTTTCAAGAAGAGGGGTTCTCAGAGTAGATTTAGCAGAGGTAAATACAGTAAGTAGGATGTCTGTATAGTGTACAAGGTTATTGACTGTGAAATGTAATGTATGCGATTCTTTCCCCAAACATGATCAGTCATTTATTATAATGAATAATGCCTGCAGAGAAATATACGCACCTATTACTATGCAGTGATATATAGGCCACGGTGGGCAAACCTTAGAATTTAGCTCAAGTCAAATAATCACACTGACAAATCTTTCCTGAGAGTGTGTACACCTTGCTTTGGCCTACGCCATGAGGTGATATCGGAAGTTGTAATTGATACCTCCCCCAATGAATTGCATTGTGTGAAACTAGAGAGCATTGAGGGCTGTATATGAAGTATGTGGAGCACCATAATGAAGAACGGAGGGGAAAGTGGATGTGAGGGTGTGGGCCCTGGCCCTGCAGTGAGAGAGAGCAGGCTCATTATGACATTCCCAGCATTGTGTGTTTATAAACAGCTTCTTGTTCATCCTGGTGATGGATGATGGCCCACTATCGCTGGCTCTTCCTGCTGCCCTCCGTAAGAAGCCCTGGGACTGCCTAGGAACACAACCTCAGTTTCACAACCGTCGACGACTACACGCACACATACTCTTACTCCCTCAATGTTACTGTACGATATCAGCCCCCCACACAGTTCATCTTCTCAATGAACCCATCGTGATAGTTTTGTTCTGACCTTTCCTTCCTCTCTGGGTGGGCCCTCAATGTCACTTATATGTGTGTGTATGTGTGTGAGAGGGAAAATGTGTGTGTGTGTGTGCGTGTGAGTGAGTGAGTGAGTGAGTGAGTGAGTGAGTGAGTGAGTGAGTGAGTGAGTGAGTGAGTGAGTGAGTGGAGGGTTTCCCGGGGTCAGAATTCCATCTCTTGTTTTCTTCACTAACATGACAGTATAAGAATAACTCCACTAATGAAGAGAAACAACATAGCTGTGTATTCCAGGAACATTAGCTCCAGTGACAGATCTACCAGGCTCCCCCAGGGTCTACCAGAGTGTGGAGTGGAAAGGTCAGAGGTCAGGAATAGGGCTTGATCTGCACGTGACATGATTAATTAAGGTTGAGTGTACATGGGATAAAGTCAAGGTTACAGTTGGATAAATATGGTGAAATATATAATACCAGAGCCATATATATAGAGAGAGAGAGTTTGGCCATGTTGCCGCGTTTATTCTCTAAATGTTGGTGATGTAACAATACGAGACTGTCTCTGACAGGTCCCTCTGAAATGACCCGCTGTAAACAAGCAAAACAGAGCAGCGAATTTAACAGACATTTTTATTGATTAGCATTTTGGATAATGTGTATCCAAGTCTCCGAGTGGTGTCAACAAATTGTATAGAGTGGCTTGCGAATGTATTCACCCCCTTGGCATTTTTCCTATTTTGTTGCCTTGTGGCGAAATCCTATACGGAGCCTTCACCGTGCGCTGCCACTTTAAGAGCGCATCAGCAGTAAGGAAGGAGGAAATAAAGACAGCTCCGTTCAGCTTTTTGGGGAGGAGCTCTTGGGTGGCGCGACAGTTTGATTGTGTGTGCTATGCTACAGAAGTTGTGTTTGTTTTCAGCGTGTGTAGATTATAAACTATTTAACTCAATCATCGGTGTGACCGCTCTAGGTCGTGGTTGTTTTCGTTTGGGACCGCGCCGGTTATGGATCGCATGGATTAGTAGCAACATTGTTGTGAAGCTTTGACATACAAACCATTGGACGGTCAGACAGTACACCGGCACGCCTGAAGACCAGCTTTGTTGTGTCTATGAACACCCCCACATTCATACCCTCTGCACTCCTCCACTGGAAGATAATACATATTACTGCAAATCCTCTGTTGATGACTGGGTTCTTTCTTGTATGAAGTTGCTGTTCAATTGCTCTGCCATTTATTATTATTGTATGAGGTATTCTTGGTGGGGTTACCCCAGTGCTGTGGGTTTTATAGGGTGTGTATTCTCTTTTCTCTCCACTGGCTATCTGGTAAACAGGCTACACTCTAGGCAGTCTCTTCTGCTGATGTGTGTGGGTCTGGTAGTGGTACTCTCTCTATTCTACTCTTTTCCTTTCGGCATGGTTAATACCTGCCTGGCGCCCGAACAAAATCTTTATCTTTACCCCTCTCTAATAAATACCGCTATAGCCTTACACCTGGAATTAAAATAGATTTTTGGGGTGTTTGTATCGTTTGATTTACACAACATGCCTACCACTTTGAAGACGCAAAATATTTTTTATTGTGAAACAAAAAAGAAATAAGACAAAAAAACAGAACTTGAGCGTGCATAACCATTCACCCCCCCAAAGTCAATACTTTGTAGAGCCAGCTTTTGCAGCAATTACAGTTGCAAGTCTCTCTATAAGCTTGGCACATCTAGCCACTGTGATTTTTGCCCATTTTTCAAGGCAAAACTGCTCCAGTTCCTTCAAGTTGGAAGGGTTCTGCTGGTGTACAGCAATCTTTAAGTCATACCACAGATTCTCAATTGGATTGAGGCTTGGGCTTAAACCACTCAAATGTTGCTTTAGCAGTATGCTTAGGGTCATTGTCCTGCTGGAAGGTGAACCTCTGTCCCAGTCTCAAATCTCTGGAAGACAAACAGGTTTCTCTCAAGAATTTCCCTGTATTTAGCACCATCCATCATTCCTTCAATTCTGATCAGTTTCCCAGTCCCTACCGATGGGGAAAAAAACATCCCCACAGCATGATGCTTCCACCACCATGCTTCACTGTGGGGATGGTGATGAGAAGTGTTGGGGTTGTGCCAGACATTGTGTTTTCCTTGATGGCCAAGGACTACCTTCCATAGGAGTACCTTCCATACGTTTGGGGAGTCTCCCACATGCCTTTTGGCGTTTTGGTGGGCGGCCCTCTCTTGGCAGGTTTGTTGTGGTGCCATATTCTTTCCATTTTTGAATAATGGATTTAATGGTGCTCTGTGGGATGTTCAAAATTTCAGATATTTTTTTATAACCCAACCTTGATGTGTACTTCTCCACAACGTTGTTCCTAACCTGTTTGGAGAGCTCCTTGGTCTTCATGGTGCCCCTTGCTTAGTGGTGTTGCAGACTTTGGGGCCTTTCAAAACAGGTGTGTGTGTGTGTGTATATATTGCCCTCCTACGGCCTCCTCCACGTCTCCTGATGTACTGGCCTGTCTCCTGGTAGCGCCTCCATGCTCTGGACACTACGCTGACAGACACAGCAAACCTTTTTGCCACAGCTCGCATTGATGTGCCATCCTGGATGAACAGCACTACCTGAGCCACTTGTGTGGGTTGTAGACTCCGTCTCATGCTAACACTAGAGTGAGAGCACCGCCAGCATTCAAAAGTGACCAAAACATCAGCCAGGAAGCATAGGAACTGAGAAGTGGTCTGTGGTCACCACCTGCAGAATCACTCCTTTTTTGGGGGTGTCTTGCTAATTGCCTATAATTTCCACCTTTTGTCTATTCCATTTGTACAACAGCATGTGAAATGTATTGTCAATCAGTGTTGCTTCCTAAGTGGACAGTTTGATTTCACAGAAGTGTGATTGACTTGGAGTTACATTGTTGTTTAAGTGTTCCCTTTATTTTTTTGAGCAGTGTATATGTATACTGAGATCATGTGACACTTAGATTGCACACAGGTGGACTTTATTTAACAAATTATCGATTTCTGAAGGTAATTGGTTGCACCAGATCTTATTTAGGGGCTTCATAGCAAAGGGGGTGAATACATATGCACGCACCACTTTCATTTTTATTTTTTTGAAATTTTTGAAAAGAGTAATTTTTTCATTTCACTTCACTTCACCAATTTGGACTATTTTCTTTATGTCCATTACATGAATTCCAAATAAAAATCCATTTAAATTACAGATTGTAATGCAACAAAATATGAAAAGCCAAGGGGGGTGAATACTTTTGCAAGCCACTGTATATGCTTTCAATGGACACCTTCATAGTTAAAAAAAAAAAAAACTATCAGAAATAAACAGTGCAACAGTGTCAATTATCACTTAGCAATGGCTATGGAGGAGAAAGTGGTGCTCTCGGAACGTTCAGACAAACTGCATTGGCCCAACTCTATACAGTACATTCTGAAAGTATTCAGACCCCTTGACTTTTTCCACATTTTGTTGCGTTACAGCTTTATAATAAAATGGATTCAATCATTTTCCCCCCTCATCAATCTACACACAATATCCCATAACGACAAAGATAACTGTTTTTTTTGGGGGGGGGAATTTTTGCAAATGTATAAAAAATAAAATACAGAAATATATCTGATTTACATAAGTAGTCACACTACTGAGTCAATACTTTGTAGAAGCACCTTTGGCAGCGATTTCAGCTGTGAGTATTTTTGGGTAGGTTTCTCATATATAGTGCCTTCAGAAGGTTCTCACCCCTTGACTTTATCCACATTTTGTTGTGTTACAGCCTGAATTAAACATTTTATTAAATAGAGATTTTTGGTCACTGGCCTACACACGATACCCCATAATGTCAAGGTGGTATGTTTTTGTTTTTTGACAAATTTCTAAAAAATGTAAAGCTGAAATGTCTTGAGTCAATAAGTATTCAGGCCCTTGGTTATGGAAAGCCTAAATACGTTCAGGAGTAAACATTTGCTTAACAAGTCGCCTGGACTCACTCTGTGTGCAATAATAATGTTTAACATGATTTTTGAATGACTACCTCATCCCTGTACCCCACACATACAATTATCTGTAAAAGGTCCCTCAGTCGAGCAGTGAGTTTGAAATAGATTTAACCACAATAACCAGGGAGGTTTACCAATGCCTCGCAAAGAAAAGGTAAAAATGTGACAATTTTCCTGTCCTGCTAAGCATTCATAGTGTAATGAGTATATTGTGTGTCAGGGAAAATGTATGGCGTATAGAGTACATTATTTTATTTAGGAATGTAGAGAAGTAAAAGTAGTCAGAAGTATAAATAGTAAAGTACAGCTACCCCAAAAAATGACTTATGTAGTAATGCTTAAGTATTACTTAAGAAGTTCACACCACTGATTATGTTTACTTAGCTTCATGATATGCCACACCTGTCAGGTGGATCGATCTTCTTGACAAAGGATAAAATTCTCACTAACAGGGATGTAAACAAATTTGTGCACAGAATGAGAGAAATACGCTTTTTGTGAGTATGGAATTTTTCTGGAATCTTTTATTTCAGCTCATGAAACATGGGATCAGCACATTACATATTGCGTTTCTATTTTTGTTCAGTGTACTTTTTACACCCAAAAGTACTCATTACATTTTGAATGCTTATCAAGAGAACATCCCTGTTCATTCGTACTGCCTCTGATCTGGTGGACTAACTAAACACATGCTTAGTTTGTATATTATGTTTGAGTGTTGGAGTGTGCCCCTGCTTTGCTTAATATAAGGAATTTTAAATGTTTTTTACTTTGATACTTAAGTATATTTAAAACCAAATACTTTTGGACTTTTACTCAAGTGGTATTTTACTGGGTGACTTTCACTTGAGTCTTTTTCTATTAAGGTATCTTTACTTTTACTCAAGTATGACAATTGGGTACTCTCACCACTGTCCAAAACATGCATCTTGTTTGCAAAAAGCCACTAAAGTAATATTTTTTTGCAGTGGCAGAGCAATTAACAGAGCACTTAAGTGTTATGTTTGAGGCAAATCCAAGACAACACATTACTGAATACCACTCTCCCAGTTTTCAAGCATGGTGGTGGCTGCATCATGTTATGGGTATGCATGTAATCGTTAAGCACTGGGGAGTTTTTCAGAATTTAAAAAAAAAAGGAATGGAGCTAAGTACAGGCAAAATCCTAAAGGAAAACCTTGTTCAGTCTGCTTTCCACCAGACTCTGGGAGATGCATTTACCTTTCAGCAGGACAACTCTAAATCACAACACCAACTCTACACTGGAGTTGCTTACCAAGAAGACAGTGAATGTTCCTGAGTGGCCAAGAAAATCCAGGGCAAGAGCAGAAAAGGGTTGTCTAGCAATGATCAACAACCAAAATGCCAGATCTTGAAGAATTTTTAAAAGAATAATGGGCAAATGTTGCACAATCCATGAGTGGAAAGCTCTTATATGTATGACTCTATATGGTACTATTGAAATCAGGGGTTGGAACTGGTTCAGGGAACCGAAAAAGACTAACATTTGAGGAACGGAAACAGAACCAGGAACAAAAGTGATCTAGTGTTCTGAAACAAAAATATTCATAATGCCTAGTACATAATTGTGAATTTATGCTAGTAATAGCCTAAACTTAAATTAATGAGTTATTTTGTAAAATGTGTTGATTTAATGTAACAAAAAGGACAAAATAGGAACTATACTGAAAATATAAACCCAACAATTGCTGATTTTTCTGAGTTACAGTTAATATAAGGAAACAAGTAAATTGTAATAAATTCATTAAACCCTAATCCATGGATTTCACATGGGTGGGCCTGAGGGGTCTGAATACTTTCCAAATGCACTGTGTTGTGGAAAAATTCTTACACAGGGACACTTGAGGTCAATCTAAAATGAATCATTGTTTATTGTCAGCTGGCTGAAGAGGTTCCAACTCAATGCACCATAGTACATGTCAATCAGGAGCTCTCCCTGGGCAGACCCAGCAGTTGTCTTATATACGCCTATACAGAGATGTTATATTGCATGATTTAGCATAATCATTAGCGTTTTGTTTCATTCATGTGACTGACCAATAGTTTCATAACATGTGATAGGCTGATAACACGATCTGTGCGTACTGCAAAATTGTAGCTACTGATAGGTGATTTGTAGTCAGACACTTGCATGAACAGAAATTGGTTTATAGAACACAGTTAGAGCACAAACATTAAAATTACTTTTCATGAATTTTATTATACAATCTTGAAGTCCAGCCAAAAACAATACGGGCTGGATATGGAAGGCGGAAAATGACGTCATGTTCCCAGCATATTTAACACTAAAGATCAGGTACACTGGCCAAATGACAGCAGGGCTCCATACAAATTCAGTTGTTAAAAGCATGATTGTGTCCTATTGAGCGTGTTAGTGAAACATAAATCAAAATGAAAGACATTCCCAATTTCTTTAGAACATTGTCTTTTTCCTGCCTAAATGTGGGAAATGAGACATTATCAACGTGATAAAATTTTAAATCCTTCCTGTGCATTTCTGTACTGATGCAACACCATTTGTTAGGGAACAGACTAAGAAAGAAACAGGGAGCATCATTACTCTGTGCTTACACTGAACAAACATGAGGTCAAGTCTCCAGACTGGATACCATACCCTCAAGTGGTCAACAAGAAGTACATAAATCTAAAATGTACAATTCAAAATGCTTAAAGGCAACTGATGTAAACGATCAAATAAATTAAGTACAGTACTTCAGACATTTACACTTTAATGAAGTTCATGTGGATTTATTGTAACATGTCAAGACACTAAGATGTCTTGGTGTCTGTATACTCAAGTCATGAAGTGATCTGCAAATGTTTTTTTTGTCAATCACTTCTGAAATAAAATAAGACTATTCTAATACGACAATGTTCCCTGTAGTGACCAGTAGTAGTGTCATGATTGTCAGGACAGGTTTATAACAAATTTAAAATACTAGAAGTATTTAGACAAACGGTTGGAAGATCCTTCACTAAAAGATTAAGAGCAATTAAGAACAGTTAAAATAATCTACAGCTGATTCCCAATTAACATCTTTCTCATAACACAAATCACAAATATAACGACACAGTGAAAAGTGATTTCCTGTGTTTGTCAAAGTTTAGGAATGTGAGTGAGAGTCTTGGGTGGGGATAATTGTCTGAACTGCTAGATCCAGCACAAAGGGAGCAGTTTCATTTGTCCAGCAGAGGAGCTCTCTCATCATGCTGCGATTCCAACTCCAGAGGGGCATTATTGCGGTATATCAGGAACTGTACAGAGATCTGAAGCAGCGAGTCAAGGGAATTCATGAAGTTGAAAAAAACTAATACGGTCAAACTTTTACATACTAGAAAGGAAACACATTCCAACAACTGCATGCTGGCATATAGGATAATGTACTTAGATAATACTAGTCAAATCAACCTGAACCTGTTGCATTTGGATAAGTTAATTGGGGTAATTGGAATACAAGACAAAGTCAAAAGCAAAAGTTAAGTGTTATGTCAAAGCACACAACATATTGTTGGATATTACAAAAACATTTGGTGGAGAGGCCCAGTAGGCATTTTAATGAGAAGGATACCAGGACGTCTAGAGATAGGGTGCCCAGGCTTCCTATGAGCCAGGGCAGGTGGTGGATGATGTAGCTTCCCTCTCCCTGGCCTTGCTCAGGGTTCTTCAGCAGCACACTCAGGCCGTACGTAGTGTTACCCAGGATGACCAGGGCAAACAGGAAGTAGGACAAACCCTCCGTCGACTTCCTTGTGTACTACCAGAGACAGAAACATTCTAAATATAATAAGAAAAAGGTCCATGCAAAATTTACAGGTAGGTTTGCCTCCACTGTAAAAATGATCTGTCTATCCAGTACTCGTTCACTTCCTTACCAACCCCTCCCACTCCCCCTTTTAAGACTCACATTAGTGTGCATCTGTGGCAGTCTGGAGCCGAGGTAGAGCACTGAGGATATGGAGCCAATGGTAAACCCAATGATCTCCTTGGTGCTGAAAGCCTGGACACAAAGACAAAGCATCTGCATGTCACTCAGACAGATAAAAGGTTGGCCAGGGGCCAGAATGAATCAACAAATCAATTACATTAACATCCACTGATTACACAAAGCCCATATTTTACCTTAACACTGTCCACAGTAGTTGACAGCAAGGCCCGCCCCTTAAACCCAGAGAGGACCACATCCTGTTGGGACCCTGACCCAGGTAAGGCAACGAGGCTGGCAGAGAAGCACAGTATATAGACTATACCAACTACATTTAGAACCGACCTGTCTGGGTAAAGGAAAAATAATGCTATTAGTTGTCAATATTGGTAGATGCCGCCTCAGCAAAGTCATCCAACAAAGGGTCACGGTGTCAACGGTTGCGACAACAATTATGAAACGAAATATGGTGGTGATGCAAAGTATTGCTGACATCACACTAGTTTTGTATGATTCTTCCTCCTGTGTAATGAATGTCTGTTTCTCAGCATCTAATCCTGGGGACCCTCTGTGTATAGGCTACAGCAGTCTAACCTGACACCCGTCAGGTTCACTGAACTGTTAAATAACAACTGTATGTATAAAAATGTTGCGGCGTCCTGGAATGAACATTTGCGTCATGGGCAGAACATAGAACAATGTGGACAAGCCATTCCTTGTTCTGTCATGCATTTGTGTTACACTGGGACCACAGTTTGTAATACAGTATAACACAGAGGCCTCAGTTAATAGTTAATAGTCAGTTAATAGTCAAAGCGTGGAATGTACACTGGCCAATGGCCTTTATTTATTATTGACAAGACAAATCTCACAGCAGCTAATTTCGTAGGGAGATCAAATACATTAACAGACAAACTCACTGTTATTCATCCTGTGCTTAGATACGTAGTAAAAGTACAATCCCAGCATCAATAAGTCAGCCAGGACATAATACACTGCTGTGTATGTCTGTATGAGAAGGGGGAGAGACGTGTCAGTGCGGTGGACACGGGGATATACTAGTTTAAATGCATATTATTACACTTTTTCTCTTCACTTCACATCTTTTCATTAGTATCTTGGAGTTGAAAATAGAGGGATAAACTGAAATTGTCATGCTTGACAAACATTTGTTATTGAAACCATTTCAGTAATATTGACTGACCCAAATAGCTGTCACTTACCTGTAGCGGCAGTTGGTCAGCTAAGAATGAGCCTACAAGATTGCAGGAGTCACCCCCCAGCCACAGCAACAGAAACCAAATGGACAAGGCGCTGTCCATATTCCCACTCTTACAAGAGCTGTAGTATTGCCTGTATTCATGAACACAACAAAATAAGAAGAGTAAAGGTGTTGTCCATACATTGGAAATGGCCTGAAATAATGTATTCCCCAATCAAGACTTACGGCAGAGAAGAAACCATGAAGCACACTATAGACAGCAGACCCAGGATGACACTGGCCATGTCCCTGGCGTCCTGGGCACATTCCCCCAGCCCTTCCCAAACCCATACCGATCCATTGGGGCATACAGAGCTGAAGTTTCCATCAGTGTTCCATCCAAAAGACCCCCGCTTGAGGACACCATCAGCTGAACCCATATTCAGGCTCATGCTAAGCAGAGGGGAAAGGGTTAAACGAACAAGCTAGACAATATAGCTAAATAAACAACAAGCTGCCGCTTATTCTTTCTATTGACAAAACGTGTTTATAGCTCAGTCTCAAATGTACTATCTGCTATGGAATTGAGTGAAGTCGGTTTGTACTGATAAAGACTTTTCAGCTGGGGACAATGATGTTACTCGCTGAGTTTTTACAGCTGGCTTTGCTTCAAACGTCTTCTAGGACAAAGGTTGTGGTCAAACACAAAAATAAAGTATCTTACCTGATTCTCGGGCGGTTATTGAAGTGTCCAGGGAGGCACAATGCCTTTTTCAGACGTCTGTTTGCAAAGGTTAGGGAGAAAACAATTTAGCTCAACTGAACTGATTGGAATATGATCTCCAACGTCAGAGAAAAGGCGGAGTTAGGACGACAGATGTAGCTCACCATAGAGATCCGATTAAAAAACGTACTCATTCTTCATTTTATGTGTAACAGGTCAATGTAGAAATTGTTTGTAGTATACCTCCGTCCAAAAACAAATCAACTAAATGTTCAAATCATAGCACAAAATAATAATCTCGAACTAGTTAACTGCGTTTGTGGGGGACGTTTCTGGAATTTAGGATGTATCTTGAAATAGACAGACACGATGAATTGTCCTCAAGTTCCTGTAACTTGAAGTTACAGAACAGCGGCAACCTGTGTCCACATGTCACATGTTCGCATCAGATATCAACAGTCCTCGTTAGTTGGCCTCATCGATCTGCGTGGCAATTCTGTCATTAGTGTGCAGCAAGCCTCCCTCCCCACTGTCTTCGAAAATCTACAGGCTTTACATTTTTTCATAAAGCTGTGAAAATTAAGACATATCATGTACATCTGATGTTCGCTACGGCAAATGTCCCAGCTATTCTAACGATCGCACGCAAACGACTCGACAGGTAGCCAATTACTCCCATGAAATTGTGACAAATTTTTGTTTATTTTGAACAGTATGGCTTACCTCACACAAACTCAACTCTGCTTGGCTTTCAGCTCGCGGGAGTCTTCGATCTAAATACTGTTGTCAGCTGACCCTGCTCACCTGACTGATGACTCAGCACAGAACTATGCTTATCCAAAGAAACTGTATACAATGACGAGATGATCTAGTCTCCTCCTCAAAAATGGGAGTTGTTGTTCCAAAGGCGGGAGGTCTGCTTATCGGGGACATATTGACGGGAGCAAACCCTCTTGCTTCCTCTCTGCTCTGAAATCATGTCAGTTTATTCTACCAAATACCTCCCCTATAGACTATTTTGGTCTGGGTTCAACTATGTCACAAACATGCATCTGACACTGATTTTTGTTTATTTATTTTACTCCCTCTCCCCTTTTCGATATTTTCTCATCGCTGCAACTCAAACGGGAGAGGCGAAGGTGGAATCATGCCCGAAACATGACCCACCTAACCGCGCTCCTTAACACGGAAACCAGCTGCACCAATGTGTCTTTTTTCTCTTCAGATTTTCATTTTTAATTAATTTGAAAAAATGTCTAAAAACATAATTCCACTTTGACATTATGGGGTATTGCGTGTAGGCCAGTGACAAAAAAATCTAAATTCAGGCTAACACAAGGCAATTAGGAAAAAGTCAAGGGGTGTAAATACTTTCTGAAGGCATTGTATGAATGACACCAGAGGAAAGACCGACAGAAGCCAAAGAGAAATATGCTACTGAAAGAGACAAGGAAGGAAGGAAGTTCAGAGACGGATCACTGTCATTTACACCATACACTTTAACATTTAATTTGAATAATGTTGAAGTACTAACAATGGAATGTTCCTCAATAAAATGGAAGATGGGTCTTTTAAACAGGTGTCCTAACTCAGAGGTCACACGGCTATGGATGAGTACAATTTTATGTGGTTATCAAACTGTATTCCTATCGTGTAATACTTTGTATAAAAGTGCCATGTATGTCAAGTGTATGAATAATGTATAAAGTTACCTTTGTCCTCTGAAGATGGATGGGCCAATCAAATCAACAAACAAACAATAGTAATGCTGGATAATAAATTATTACTGTGCCTTGTGTAAAAACGTATATCCTCGTCAGAACCAGCAAATCGCTGTAGACCAAAGCCGTGTTGGGCGGTCAGTTCTCCAGCTTGGCTCGAAGCTCTTCAATTTTTCTTACGTGCTCATGTTTTGCCATTAGGGTCATGTTCAGGGACTGCATAGTAGTCATGTGTCTGAACCGGATCAGAGACGGCACAGTCCATAAGCAGCGCACCTTGTTCTTCATCCTCAGTTGGAGCAGGAGGTTTCGGTCTTCTTTCAAAAAACACCAGGTCTCTTTTGAATGTGCTAGTTCCACGCGAAGAGTGTTTTTTTTTTTTAATATAGGTATTTTTCCCTCAACGTCACTCGACGAAATGTGTACTACCACCAACCATCTTTTTCTGAGCTTCAAGTTACATCGACCGGGAAACTATGGAAGCTCACAATACCATTACATTTGGAAGAAACTGAACAATGTTCATTAGCACCTCCTTCGCCGGGCTGTAATTTAAACGTAGTCATTGCGACTTTCAGTGAGAAATGCATCGACTACAGTTATAGCTAGTAAGCTAATGATAGCAATAGCATAAATCGCTCCGGAAGTTATCAACACAGTAGGAAGTAAATTAGAAAGTTGGAGGCGGTATAATGCATATAGCCTATTGGCGACCGGGGTCAGCCTGCAGGCACCCGGACCGCCACAAGGACTCGCTAGGGCGCGATGAGCCAAACCCTCCCCTAACCCGGACGACGCCGGAGCAATTGTGCGCAGTCCTATGTCACAGCCCGGGTCTGACCGCTGCAGCCCTCGGGAGGCCCCTGACTCCGATTTTAATAGTAATGCCACAGCAGATGAGATGTAAGAAAATAACTTCCATTAAAATGTTTACACCTTTGACAATACAGTACTTTTAGTTGATTGATATTTATTAATGCCATTTCCTGTTTAAGAGTGATGTACTTAAAGAACGAATTAACCCCTTTTAGTGCTGATGGTCTCTCAGGGTGGGGTAGCCTATTTACTTGGGTATGTGAGATGGAGGGATCTTGATGACTCACAGTCTTGTCCTTCAATGCTGCACAATTTTGACTGATGTAAAAAGAGAAGTCCGTTTGGGTAACTAACTTCATTTGAAAACCTGCACCGTATTATCTCGAGTTGCACATTTTTCAATTTCATTAACCATTGTGACTCAGTCTGAGTCCTTGATTGTAAAACCCATTGCCAACCTGGTATTAATTTAAAACCTTTTATCCTTTATTCAGATCATATTGAGATTACAAATCCCTTTCCCAAAAAGAGACCTGATTTATATCATGAAAAAAGATCACAGAAACATGTTCAATCTTTTCTCAGAGGCTGAAATTAAGTTGTCTTGCAACATTGACAGTAAATATTTGAACATATTTTATTTATTGGTGAAAGACCAAACAAGCCACTGGTTTTTCCTCATTTGGTTTTTCTTATTTACAGCCAGTAAAATATTTCAAACAGAATACAAATACTTGTTAGGTCATTCATGTCAAACTTTATAGTACATTAAGATTAATAGGGGAAATGGGAGTTTTGGATATTTTATAAAGCATGTTTCACATATTATCATAAATGATAATATAAAAAAAAGACTACTGCAAACAAAACATACTTTCAAATCTGTACAAGCATTTTCTTGAACATCCATACATTCCCACAGAGGAAATTAAGGAGTGGAACTTCCAATAGGTCTTTAAAAAGTCCAGTTTGCCAGATAGACTAATTTAATTTCTATTTTACAATAAGTAAGAGGCAAAAATGAAATAAACTTAAATGTGTACAATAGGTCTTGCATTTGATGAGGAAGACAAAATCCTTTCACTTCTCCTGACCTTTTCTTTTCCTTTTTTAACACTGATTCTCACTTGATGTGAAGCATATTTTCATCTGTTTTTAACCGCTTGCGTTTAGGCTGCACAAACTCATCCTCTGAGTCTTCTGTGAGATCTGCCTCCTCTCCAACTGGGGCCTCAGGCTCCTCTGGTACCTCGGGGAAACTTTCGTCTGGGTATAGCTCCAGCAGCCTCTCCTCAAAGTACAAACTCACGGCTTTCCCTGCCTGCGCCACCTCTGAGTCCGCCTGCCAGGTGGGAAGGAGGGGGAGAGGGCACCATTTAACAGGAGGGATGAATGGGTAAGGAATGGGAGGGGAGGAGATGGAGCACACTAGAGTGGGTTAAAGGTCCAACGCAGCTGTTTTTATCTCAACCTTAAATCATTTCTGGGTAACAATTAAGTACCTTGGTGTCATTTTTTTCTCTCCAATTAAAGTTTTCAAAAATAATTCGCTTCTTAGCAATTTCTCAAGCAAGAATTTTGCTTGGACTGGTCTGAGTTCTGAAAACTTGCTGTTATTGGCAGAGGTTTGGAACTCTTTCTTATTGGTCTAAACAAATTTACCCCAAAACTCCATCCCATCAAAACAGGCTGAAATTTCAGGCAGTCTTTTCAAACAGCTCTTATACTAAAAAAAGGCATTATTATCATTTTCACAATATTATTCTAACCTCAGTGTGGAAATGCAAATAAAACACAGAAAACCCACATTTTTAACAGTGGCAGGGTGGGCAGCCTAACCTTTCCCCTCCATGTGTATTAGAAACAGCTTACCTGCACATTACTCTGTTTCTCCTCATCATATACCTGGATTATTCGAGACATCTAAAAAAGGGGTGATAACAGTACAATAAAAGACAAAAAAGCAGAAGGGGGAGGGGGTTTCACAGCAGACAGGTTATAGGTAACAACCATGTGTACTGTCACTACCCGTGGTCTTTGTGCCTACGTAAAATACACCCCTTATTGAACTGGTGTCCAAATGTGGTGTCTCATCGTCATTCCTCCATAAACGTTTTCACTTACTGTCTAACTTATTGAGGATGCAGTTGCAGACCTTGCCATTACATTTCCCAACTAGTCTAGTGTCTTTACCTGGCTGCTTCTGCCTGTTGAATTCTGAACAGCATCCATGGCCTTGCTGTGGGTCCTGGCGTATTCCTGGGAAAGACGTCTTTCAATTTCTCTCCCTGCTAAATCGGCTAGCTTGACTTACTAGCCTCGACACTGACAGTCCCTTCACTGATACCTAGTAAGTGTCTCTTTAAATCTTAAGTTTGCATATATAACACATCGTGCTGGACCGTTAACTATGTCAACTGCAACCAATAGAAAACCTTTTAATGTTACCTCCACAACTCAGTTCCTCATTGATTCTCTCAATACAAGGTAGTATATTGGTCCCCTCTTTTCCATTTCAAATCACTATTGAAAATCTAAATCACAAAATTCCTTGTAAATCTTTTTTCCCCTAAACACATCACTTGAAAACATGTCCAGAGAGATTAAATTAAGAAAGTAAACATTGACAACATATTAAACGGTCCAATGCAACAAAGAGCCCACACAAGGGACAAATTTTGCATTTGAAAAGTCCAAGTATTTGTGTTAGTATCTAGTGAAAATATACACTTTAAAAGAAAAATTCCACCCTCAAATAATCTTCTGCAAAACGCAGCATCATATGACGCAAAATACACCATACAGGCTGTATTTCTGTATTTTTACAGTTATACATCTTGAAAACGTGATTGCTGACATGCAAAACATTGTGACTAACGAAACAAATACTAAGAGATAGCTTGCACAAGATATTAAAGGAAAACTCCACCCAAAAACAATCAAGTCAAAGACAAACTATCAATCATTGATAGAAACGGTTAGCTATAATGAATACAGACAAAACGGAATGTATTAGCATTTTAAAGGTAATCTCTGCAAGAAAGCGGCAAGTTATTTAGAATGACAATAATGGTTAAATGCTTTATAGATTTGCTTGTTTTGTCAACTCATAAGTAAAACAATCAAGGAGTCTTAGAGAGCCTGCTTACAAAATAACTGACCAGGAAGGCATTAAATTAGAGGCCATGAATATATTCCGGTTGGATAATCGGCACATAGGCAAATTATTTTTGCAACACCACAGTCACAACAAACAGCCCAGTGTGAGTACCTAATAACTGCATCCGGTCATCCAACATGAATCCCTGCAGGTGCCCAAGCTCATGCAAAATGGTGTGATAAGGATATTAACCTTCTGCATAGTGCATTTCCACTGCCCGCATACAGTATTAATTTACATGTGTTCTCCTGCATCCATTCAACTTTCACTCAGCCCCATCTCATCATGCATGGAAGTCATGCCCACTCACCTCGTTGTATTTGGCACAGTTGCTGAAGACCAGTCGCACGTCCGAGACAAACTCTATGGGGCTCTGGTAGTGTTGGACGTGCTTCAACTGTAGCTTCTGTTTCACCAGGGTCAAGTCCATGGGCTTCTTGATGATTTTGTAGTAATTAGGGATCTGGTGAGAGGGGAACACCATGGTTAGAGAGCCATATTGGATCATTATTTTATTATACAGAACATTATGGTTATAGCCACAATGCTGAAGTAAAGTGGTGCTGTGGGCATAGGGAAGGATCCATAAACCAACCAAATGTATTTATAAATACAATGTATTATTTTTAAATCAGCAGTTGACACTACGTGCTTTTACAGAGATCTGGCCAAGACCCCAAATAAAGCAATGGCAGAATCAAGAGCACAGTGCTCAGGAAAAAGTCCCAAGAAAGAAGAAACCTAGAGAGGATGTACTCTAGAGTACATGTGGCCATCCAGGTCAGATAGAATACAGGTGGCATTGCCTTTTACAAGCTTGTGATACTTACAGAGGGAGGGACAGGCTCCTGGAACCCCTCGCTGAGCTCATGGCAGAAAACGTTCAGCAGGAGACGCTCACACCTCTGCAGAGAGTGAGGGAGACAGACAAAGAAATAGAGGGAAGGGCGGTTATGCAGGAGAACATTACACAACTGCTTAACATTCCTCAGCTAGGACAGAGAGAGAGGGACAGAGATGAGGAATGTGTCCCTCTGGCTGAACACAGCAAATTAAGATGAAAGGAGTAGCGCATCAAGCTTACTAAATACAAGTTTTCCGTAATTCACATACTCCTTAATAAGAGAAGTGTACTAAATGAATTTATACTGATTTACTCCTCAAATGTGAGGGCATCTAAAGTCAACTGAAATTCACTGATATAAGTAGTGGGGAAATGCAGTGGCAGGAGCAACTACTAATGCTATCGGAAAGCCATATTCTAGGTATTACAGGTGGATGGTTCCACTGACCCTCTGGTCCTCAGGACTCAGGCCCTTCTCACTGGTGTCTTTCTCGCTACGAGGCTCGTCGTCAGGCTCGTACTCCAACTCCGGGCTGGCCAGGCTCCGGCAGAACGTGCACATCCACTCTCCACTGAGGGGGGAAACAGAGAGAAAATGTGACACAACAACCCAGATATATAGGCATATACATGGGAGAAAGATAGCCGATGTGTGGCAAGCTTTCAGCATCCAATGTTAAAGGGCTTATCTGTTGAAATATGAATGAAAATCATTCTTATTCTGACACTTAGTCAAAGCCAGCCTGTGTGTATGCATGTAGTGGTAGATCAGTGGCTCACCTCGGGGAGCACTTCAAGGTGGGGATGTGACAGGTGATGTGGAAGACTTTGGGGCAGCGGTCACAGCAAAGCAGCTCTCCCCCGTTGTTGCACACAGCACACCAGTCCTCGTTGGGGTCGTCATCCTTCCCTCCCGCCCCGCTCTGGTTGGTCCCCATTGCAGTGCGTGGAGTTCGCAGGGTAGCAGGCCCGGCTCCCTTGCTGTTGGTCAGCGGGGCGTCTGAGGGCTTAGTGGATGGGCTAATGCTAGGGGCTTTGCTAGGCCCGTTGGCCCCGCTGCAGGCCTCCTGGTCCTGGGGCTCAGTTTTGACGTGCTCCCCCAACTTCTTGAGGGCGTCCTGGACAGAGGAGGCGGAAGCCACAGAGCCCAGCACGGGGAGAGGGGGAGTCCGGCTGATCTCTGGACTACTCATCTGTGGGACAGATACACACACGTTAAAAAAAGCTGAATGCTTTCAAGTGGGTTAAGTACATTGATAATTCTGGTGTAGCACCAATGAGGCCGAAACTTCCTTAAAAATGTTAACCTTTGACCATTACCAATAACAGGAGAGGATAGAATTTTTGTTGGGGGGGGATATGGTATTTGTACCTCTAACTCACTCATCCTTATTCATGATTATCTGTAATCATGGTAGCCTCCACATTAAATGTAGACGTGTTCGGAAACATCTATTCTTATCTTCAATAAATGTGACTCAAATGACAATACATTATTCACCATTCAGTTCCTATTGGGCAAAGCATAATCTGAAACAACCAAAACAAACTGCAAATATATCCAACACGTTTGTCATAAGCTTGACATAGTCATGGTGTGCAAGGAATATGGGACCAAATACTAAACGTTTGACTATTTAATACACAGTGGGCCAGTTTCACAGACAGGGCTTAGATTAAGCCAAGAGTAGGCCTTAATGTGTACTAGTTAAACTAGGACATTTAAGTAGCTTTCGTGAACGTGGCTTAAATTTGGCTTTGTTAGTCAGACTATGGAGTTCTGGAGTAAGGTAAGTAAGCCTAAATGAGAACACCTGGGTTAAGCCTGACTAGGTTAAGTATGAGTACATGCTGTTGGTCTAATGGTGCTCATAAAAACCCGGAATGGAACCGAAAACACCATTACTGGTGTTAATCTTGAGGCAAAAACAATTTGTTCAAAAAACCTAGCGAGTATGAAAAAAGACTATTAAAACTAATTTTGTCAAACCATGCAGTTATTGTAAGTAAAAACCATACTACTGCTACTAAGCAAACGAAAAATAGTGGTTGGGCTGCAATTTGCAGTGAATTCAATGGAAATGAAAATGTAACCAAAAGAAGAGTACAAAAACTTCAGGTGAGATATCTTCATTATTATCAGTATTCCACATTTCTCATATTCATATTTGTGTGACATCACTTATATTGAATGATATCTGCCTTTATAGAACCTTACACTGGCTTTAAAAAGAGAGAATGCAGAGATCAGAAGAGAGCAATATACTACTGGTGGTGGACCTGTCTGGAATAATAGAGCACCGGCAACCTCCATGGTATACCAGACGATTACCATTTGGACAGTTCAGATAAAGAACTGAGCACAAATGGTATATATACACCAAAGAAAGTAAATTGGTTACTTCCTTTGGTAAATATATTCCACTGTCTGTGTCAATCTTTATTCTTCTTTCATTCTAAGGACCATATGAGTTTATTTGTGCTTCAAACAGTGTTCTTTTTTCAGAGGAAAGGAATCTGAACAGGTTGGAAGTGCCAGTGAACAGTGAGTGTGTACCCTCTACATCTGCTATAGCATCCCTGAGAGAAGATGCTGCCACCATCTTTCAGCAGAGATCAAAAGAGATGACCATGCATGACAAGTTAGCCAGAGAATTTCATGAGCATAAAATGAAATATCTGAAGGAAGAACATGAATTGAAATTGAGAATTCTACAGGTTGAATTGGACTGCTCTGCTCTGCCTGCGGTTACGGAACCCCTACCTGTCACAGACCTGCTGCTTTCAACTCTTAATGATCGGCTATGAAAAGCCAACTGACATTTATTCCTGATTATTATTTGACCATGCTTGTCATTCATGAACATTTTGAAAATCTTGGCTCTCTCTAATTTTCTCTTTCTTTCTCTCTCTCGGAGGACCTGAGCCCTAGGACCATACGACTACCGGGCATGATGACTCCTTGCTGTCCCCAGTCCACCTGGCCTTGCTGCTATTCCAGTTTCAACTGTTCTGCCTGCGGTTATGGAACCGCCACCTGTCCCAGACCTGCTGTTTTCAACTCTTAATGATCGGCTATGAAAAGCCAACTGAAAATTATTCATGATTATTATTTGACCATGCTTGTCACTTATGAACATTTTGAACATCTTGGCATAGTTCTGTTATAATCTCCACCCGGCACAGCCAGAAGAGGACTGGCCACCCCTCATAGCCTGGTTCCTCTCTAGGTTTCTTCCTAGGTTTTGGCCTTTCTAGGGAGTTTTTCCTAGCCACCGTGCTTCTACACCTGCATTGCTTGCTGTTTGGGGTTTTAGGCTGGGTTTCTGTACAGCACTTCGAGATATTAGCTGATGTACGAAGGGCTATATAAAATAAACTTGATTGATAGATTGATATGAAGTTGGAAGAGAGAGGTATGAGCCAAAAAAGATACAATAATGAGACAATTGTGATTACCAGCCACGGTGAACAATATGATATGTAAAAAATAAATGTTTTGTAATTTGGATATTCATGAGTGTGAGTATTTAATCACCACAAACGACATTTAAAACTAGCCTTGGTTTAGTCGCTCATTTAATTATGCTGCACACTATTTTAATTGTGTACAGAACAAACATTATCAAAGCAAAAATAAGCCATAATGAATACATTACATATTTAAATGCATATCATCTAGTTGAAGTGCTGCAATGTGAAAGCTTGCAGCATCTTCATGGCTTGAAACGCAATCTAGTGATGCACCGATAATTACATTTTTGGCCGATACCGATATCCGATACTTTCCTTGTCAAAAACACCTGATACCGATAACCGATATTTACAATTTTAGCGGGCTTTTAAGCGTTCTGGTACAGTTAAATAGTTAACACACACAGCGGTTTAAGGCACATGGGGTGGTGCACAATCGGCCCAGCGACGTCCGGGTTTGGACAGGGCAGGACGTCATTGTAAATAAGAATTTGTCCTTAACTGCTTTGCCTTGTTAAATAAAGGTTACACACACACACACTGACCAAAAAGTTATTTTGTTAGCATTTACGCATGTCCCCATTACCAGTAAAACATAATCAAAACCTATTTCTTTCACTTACTTGCTGCGCTGTTTCGTTGTTTATTTGTTCAGTCATTTCATTCTCAAACAGGATTTCTATGGAACGCCGTTTGGGTCTTTGTGTGTCAAAAATATACTATTTAACACTATTTGATGTGTCAAATACGCTGAATATGACTGCACGTCACATTAAAATTTAAACCGTTTTAACGGAGTTATTGCACATTGATTACACTATCACTCGTACTTCATGTCACAACGATTCATCGATATGTATGCTATATTCCGGAGTTCCAAATTAAGCAGCAGCAGCTGAAAAGATGAGCTCCTACAAATATTGAAATTTAAATGTTTTTTTAGAGTAAAGTACATCGAAAAAAATCAAAAGAAAACTGCAAAATGAATAGGAGACCAAACAAGCAGCAAACAAAGAAGAAAGGCTTTTGAAAAAGTAACAATTTTTTCATAAAATTATACCGTTTTCTTAGCTAGCTAAGTTGTTTACCTGTTGCTAGGCAGTTGCTAGGGACATTCCTGGAAGAAGCTAGCTAGCTAACAAGGAGTGTCTAGTTGGCAGAAGAGAAGAAGGGACAAAGAAGGGACAAAGTGGGACAAAATAAGGACAGAAGAAAAGGGAAAGGGGGGAAAGGGGACATTAAGGTGAAGCAGTCCTCTAAAGACACAAAAGACAATAATACAAGAAACAACACTTCTATTGCCTCTCCCTCTACGATACGCATTTCCGGGTTGGAGCGAGTAGTTGCATTCCGCTTTGCTCCACAGGTAGTATTACATTTCATTTCATTACAGTACAACAGTTTGATTTGTTTGATCTTAGCTGGCTACATAGCCGTCTTTGTATCCAAGATAATTGTGTAGTCTAGAGTAATTGTCGAGGTTACCTAGCCAGTTAGAGGTTACCTAGCCAGCTACACTTTCAAACAAAGTCAACAACGCAGCCACTGCTAGCTAGCCTATTTCACCAGCCAGCAGTACTATATCATTTTAGTCAATAAGATTTTTTGCAACGTAAGCTTAACTTTCTGAACATTCGAGACGTGTAGTCCACTTGTCATTCCAATCTCCATTGCATTAGCGTAGCCTCTTCTGTAGCCTGTCAACTATGTGTCTGTCTATCCCTGTTCTCTCCTCTCTGCACAGACCATACAAACGCTTCACACCGCGTGGCCGCTGCTACTCTAACCTGGTGGTCCCAGCGCGCACGACCCACGTGGAGTTCCAGGTCTCAGGCAGCCTCTGGAACTGCCGATCTGCGGCCAACAAGGCAGAGTTCATCTCAGCCTATGCTTCCCTCCAGTCCCTCGACTTCTTGGCACTGACGGAAACATGGATTACCACTGATAACAGTGCTACTCCTACTGCTCTCTCCTCGTCTGCCCACGTGTTCTCGCACACCCCGAGAGCTTCTGGTCGTCGGGGTGGTGGCACTGGGATCCTCATCTCCCAAGTGGACATTCTCTCTTTCTCCCCTGACCCATCTGTCTATCACCTCCTTTGAATTCCATGCTGTCACAGTTACCAGCCCTTTCAAGCTTAACATCCTTATCATTTATCGCCCTCCAGGTTCCCTTGGAGAGTTCATCAATGAGCTTGACGCCCTGATAAGTTCCTTTCCTGAGGATGGCTCACCTCTCACAGTTCTGGGTGACTTTAACCTCCCCACGTCTACCTTTGACTCATTCCTCTCTGCCTCCTTCTTTCCACTCCTCTCCTCTTTTGACCTCACCCTCTCACCTTCCCCCCTTACTCACAAGGCAGGCAATACGCTTGACCTCATCTTTACTAGATGCTGTTCTTCCACTAATCTCATTGCAACTCCCCTCCAAGTCTCCGACCACTACCTTGTATCCTTTTCCCTCTCGCTCTCATCCAACACTTTTCACACTGCCCCTACTCGGATGGTATCGCGCCGTCCCAACCTTCGCTCTCTCTCCCCCGCTACTCTCTCCTCTTCCATCCTATCATCTCTTCCCTCTGCTCAAACCTTCTCCAACCTATCTCCTGATTCTGCCTCCTCAACCCTCCTCTCCTCCCTTTCTGCATCCTTTGACTCTCTATGTCCCCTATCCTCCAGGCCGGCTCGGTCCTCCCCTCCTGCTCCGTGGCTCGACGACTCATTGCGAGCTCACAGAACAGGGCTCCGGGCAGCCGAGCGGAAATGGAGGAAAACTCGCCTCCCTGCGGACCTGGCATCCTTTCACTCCCTCCTCTCTACATTCTCCTCTTCTGTCTCTGCTGCTAAAGCCAATTTCTACAACTCTAAATTCCAAGCATCTGCCTCTAACCCTAGGAAGCTCTTTGCCACCTTCTCCTCCCTCCTGAATCCTCCTCCCCCTCCTTCCTCTCTGCTGATGACTTCGTCAACCATTTTGAAAAGAAGGTCGACGACATCCGATCCTCGTTTGCTAAGTCAAACGACACCGCTGGTTCTGCTCACACTGCCCTACCCTGTGCTTTGACCTCTTTCTCCCCTCTCTCGCCAGATGAAATCTCGCGTCTTGTGACGGCCGGCCGCCCAACAACCTGCCCGCTTGACCCTATCCCCTCCTCTCTTCTCCAGACCATTTCCGGAGACCTTCTCCCTTACCTCACCTCGCTCATCAACTCATCCTTGACCGCTGGCTACGTCCCTTCCGTCTTCAAGAGAGCGAGAGTTGCACCCCTTCTGAAAAAACCTACACTCGATCCCTCCGATGTCAACAACTACAGACCAGTATCCCTTCTTTCTTTTCTCTCCAAAACTCTTGAACGTGCCGTCCTTGGACAGCTCTCCTGCTATCTCTCTCAGAATGACCTTCTTGATCCAAATCAGTCAGGTTTCAAGACTAGTCATTCAACTGAGACTGCTCTTCTCTGTGTCACGGAGGCGCTCCGCACTGCTAAAGCTAACTCTCTCTCCTCTGCTCTCATCCTTCTAGACCTATCGGCTGCCTTTGATACTGTGAACCATCAGAACCTCCTCTCCACCCTCTCCGAGCTGGGCATCTCCGGCGCGGCCCACGCTTGGATTGCGTCCTACCGGACAGGTCGCTCCTACCAGGTGGCGTGGCGAGAATCTGTCTCCGCACCACGTGCTCTCACCACTGGTGTCCCCCAGGGCTCTGTTCTAGGCCCTCTCCTATTCTCGCTATACACCAAGTCACTTGGCTCTGTCATATCCTCACATGGTCTCTCCTATCATTGCTATGCAGACGACACACAATTAATCTTCTCCTTTCCCCCCTCTGATAACCAGGTGGTGAATCGCATCTCTGCATGTCTGGCAGACATATCAGTGTGGATGACGGATCACCACCTCAAGCTGAACCTCGGCAAGACGGAGCTGCTCTTCCTCCCGGGGAAGGACTGCCCGTTCCATGATCTCGCCATCACGGTTGACAACTCCATTGTGTCCTCCTCCCAGAGTGCTAAGAACCTTGGCGTGATCCTGGACAACACCCTGTCGTTCTCAACTAACATCAAGGCGGTGACCCGTTCCTGTAGGTTCATGCTCTACAACATTCGCAGAGTACGACCCTGCCTCACGCAGGAAGCGGCGCAGGTCCTAATCCAGGCACTTGTCATCTCCCGTCTGGATTACTGCAACTCGCTGTTGGCTGGGCTCCCTGCCTGTGCCATTAAACCCCTACAACTCATCCAGAACGCCGCAGCCCGTCTGGTGTTCAACTTTCCCAAGTTCTCTCACGTCACCCCGCTCCTCCGCTCTCTCCACTGGCTTCCAGTTGAAGCTCGCATCCGCTACAAGACCATGGTGCTTGCCTACGGAGCTGTGAGGGGAACGGCACCTCCGTACCTTCAGGCTCTGATCAGGCCCTACACCCAAACAAGGGCACTGCGTTCATCCACCTCTGGCCTGCTCGCCTCCCTACCTCTGAGGAGGTACAGTTCCCGCTCAGCCCAGTCAGGACTGTTCGCTGCTCTGGCACCCCAATGGTGGAACAAACTCCCTCACGACGCCAGGTCAGCGGAGTCAATCACCACCTTCCGGAGACACCTGAAACCCCACCTCTTTAAGGAATACCTAGGATAGGATAAAGTAATTCTTCTAACCCCCCCCCCTTAAAAGAGTTAGATGCACTATTGTAAAGTGGTTGTTCCACTGGATATCATAAGGTGAATGCACCAATTTGTAAGTCGCTCTGGATAAGAGCGTCTGCTAAATGACTTAAATGTAAATGTAAATGTTAAATGTATGCTATGGCGCTGGTAAAGTTGTCTCACGCACCTACAGTGCTGGTCCTAAAAAAAAGCTAGCTAGCTCGTGGATGCAACCAATGTTCTTCCCCAAAAACATAGCAAAACGACAATCTGTTTCAGGAACTATAGTTAGCTAGCTAACTATATAGCTAGGTGTCATCATCTAAAATAACCCTAATTTATAAGACAGTTCTTACTTGATTAATGGTGGTCGGACACATTTATGTGAAGATAGCCACAATAAGGATTAGCCACAATAGTGGACTTTGCGGTTAGCATTCAAAATAAAAGTATTGCATAATTCTACTATTTGTATTAATTTGCATCACTGTCAATGACATACTTTTATTTATTTTAAAGACAAACCGCAAATTCCACTATTGTGCCTAATCCATAACTCGGTTCGGTAAAGACCTCACTAGCCAGATTAAGCTAGTTGGCTGCTTATAACGTTAGTTTTGGGCAACAGGGTTAAGCAGCTGGCTAGCTATTTATTTTCATGAACTGAAGTTCATGTGGGGTACCTAACTAATACTTACAAGGATTCCCAAATCATTGCTAAAAATAATGAAAACTACTGCAGTTTCTACGGGTCATTGTTTTCAGGTTTGTTGCATTGGTGCTAGCTAGGTACTAAGCTAAAGCTAGCTACCCCAGAAGTTGCGGTCAAACAAATGATGCTTTATTACCAACGCGGTACTGTAAACACATCGTTCGTGGCCGGTGTTTGCAGACTTTTTTGTACAGCTTTGACAGTGCTACTGTATCTTTTTTGACACGCAAAGACCCAAACGGCGTTCCATAGTATGTTTCTCGTGAAGCTAATAGCAGTGACGCTATGACTGTGTGACTCCGGTAGGGAAACATCTGAAAAATAGCGCACTTAGTAATGTGTACCAGTGCTCAACCAGTCAGCGACAGCCAACATCACCCACGACAGAGAACGGTTGATTGTCAATGGCAATTAATTCCATTATCTTGGCTTTAATGGATTTCAACTTTGAGTTGTCTCACTGAAATTGTGTTACTCTTTCAAATGACTGCTTGACTTGTTGACTGCTCGATCCACACAGCAGACATTGTGTTATATAGGTATGCACGTCAGCTTTGACATCGGTTTTGTACATTGGCGTTAAACTAGACATTGGCCGATACCGATGTTGGCATTTGTAGCGAATATCGTCCGATTCCGATGTGTTCACCGATATATCGTGCATCCTTACTGGAATCGATTTTTTCATGCTCGACCATCCCTCTCGTGCGGATATGAGCTCTGTTGTATCTTTGCTGCTCAGCTGTTGTGGGATTTATGTATGGAGTGAATAAAAAGTTACTCTGACCTATCCACTGTCACCAAGTAATAGTCCACTATGTTGTCCTCTCTGAAACTGAGCACACAATGAAGAGTTGAGAAAAATTCTTGAATCGTGAGTTGCACCCTTCCAATGGGCAACAATGTTTGGAAAATCTGAATTAGGAGTGCCTACACCTTGAACATTGATGGAAAACCAGTTCTTACGGTTCCTGTAGACTCCTCAGCATCAGGAGTTGATGGACACTTGATGGGAACATGACATCCATCTACACAGCCAATCACTCCTGAAAGTGCCCATATTCATAGAATTGCACTTTATCGTTGGCTTGGCCAGCAGCATCAGGAAACTTGATGTAAAGACTCCTCAGTACACAAATGGCCGTGCAGACTTTGAACTATTTTACACACAGTTGCTTCACTGGCACCACACAAATCACCAGTTTCACGATGAAAGATTACAAAAACCTCAAAGTGATCATAACTTGGAGAGAATTGGGTAAGGACCTTCCTCTTTGAGACAGAGAGGAAAGTCTAGGCTCAAGCAAAGATGCATTTTCTTTGTACATTTGAAAGCAGCCTCGAAAAGCTATTTCATCAAAGTAATTTAATGGATTACTCCTATCCACAAGTACTCATCTGGCTGGCCTCTGGAGTGCATGTTGGTCTTCATTTAGATATTCGAAATAGTCCATCCTCCCTCACAAACAGTACTAAGCAGAAGTTAAACCTGCCTCTTTGAAGGATTAATTTAAGCTTCAATTTAGTCCTAGAGTACCTCTAATCCTCTCTTGCAATCGGCTTTGTTTAATCCAGAACAAGCTAAATCTATTGCTATTTTAAGATAAGTCTGTACAAGTCACTTTGAGTTAAGACAGCTGAAACAGGCATTTTAGTCTGAGACTAGGCTTAAGCCTTGTCTGTGAAACCAGTCCAGTAAGTGAATTTGTCCAAATACTTGTGACTTCTTCAAATGGGGGGACTAGATACATAAAGTGTTTTCATTTCTAAACAGTAAAACAGATATGTAAGAAAATACCCCGGTGACATTCTTTACTGTCACCTCATATGAAACATTTGATCTCAAATCCAAAATGCTGGAGTATAGAGCCACATTTAAATATTTTAGCTTCACTGTCCAAATAAATAGAGGAGAGCATACATAGCCTCAGGTACATAGATACCTGCTAGATTAAGATCAAGGTACTGACAGGCTAGGAGGTGAAAAAGCTGGGCCGTTTGAGATGTGTTACCATGCACGCGCTCCTCCCTCCATCCTTCCCTCGCTCCGTTTTGACGTTGGAGGTGGTGGTTCCTGAGAAGCCACACTCCTTCTCGATTCCGGGCTCCTGCTTGACTTTGACCTGCTGTTCCATTGGGGCGCTCGCTGGCACTGGCCTCCCCGCAGAGCCACAGCTGAGGACACAAATGTACACACACACACACAGTCAAGACCTCCAATACAATCATCCATATACTTTTACATGTATAACAGTGAAATGAGGACTCATTGTTTAGGAGTGACTCTATGGTACAATATCTGCATTCCTACCTTCTGCCCATCCTTTTGGATGTTCCACAGCTTTATGCAATAGTGTCATTTGAACTTTTTGAGCAGAGTTCTAGTATTAAACCTGTGTGTCGTCATTACCTGCCCCTGCTTCCTGTGCTGGAAGTACTGGATGGCCGCACGGGCGTGTGGGAGTTTGATAAGCCTGTGGGTGGGAGATAGACAGAGAGCAAGGAAGAGGCAGTAATTAGGACGGAATATTTTCCTGAAAATCCTTCCTGAGAAAATTGCAACCATACCGGTATTCCTGTTCAAACTGGAAATGCTAATTAAAGCAAATAATACCAGCAGCAAAAAAAAAAAAAAAAAATAAAAAATAAAAATCGGACATGATTGTAACACTGTAAATGGAGAAATATGGATTTGAATCTAACGGTTTGTTATTGTATTTGCCACAATTTAATAAACTCAAAGATCTGTCAAAGTCACCACGCTATTTCGTTGATTTAGGCCTACAATATTATTTACATTTACATTTAAGTCATTTAGCAGACGCTCTTATCCAGAGCGACTTACAAATTGGAAAGTTCATACATATTCATCCTGGTCCCCCCGTGGGAATTGAACCCTGGTCCCCCCGTGGGAATTGAACCCACAACCCTGGCGTTGCAAGCGCCATGCTCTACCAACTGTTATTAGCCAACAGCCTGGTGACAATTACACTCATTTTAGCTTACCTTGATGTCAGCCAGCTTGTTGGCACTTTTCTCTCCCCTTGCACCTGGCTATCAGGGGAATTTCAGAAGGTTGCGGCTGTTTTTACTTAATGATAACCCGCTTATTGTGGAGACTGTCACAGGGAACATTATCCAATTCCAGCTAAACAAACATAAATAGGCCTAGTAGTGGATATTCAGCAGCACCATAGTAGCAGAGATTTGTGAATGTGGAGATTGCCTTCAGTAACTTCGTTAAGACATCGCATGAAGCCTACACATGATAGTCAGCAATGCAATTTATAAAAGTCAGCAATGCAATTTAAAAAAGTCATGCAAGTTGCCCAAGTGATGTTTTCTATTGGAGACTTTACGTCAAGTAGGCTTAATATGGTAGGCTGCTAGCGTTGTGATGAATAGTTTAATGTATGAATGAAGCCAGAGAGTTGATATGTCCGGTTCATGCAGCTATTCACACATGCATATTTTGTATTTTTTCTTTAGTGCGGCATATTTAAAAATATATACACTGCTCCAAAAAATAAAGGGAACACTTAAACAACACAATGTAACTCCAAGTCAATCACACTTCTGTGAAATCAAACTGTCCACTTAGGAAGCAACACTGATTGACAATAAATTTCACATGCTGTTGTGCAAATGGAATAGACAAAAGGTGGAAATTATAGGCAATTAGCAAGACACCCCCAAAAAAGGAGTGATTCTGCAGGTGGTGACCACAGACCACTTCTCAGTTCCTATGCTTCCTGGCTGATGTTTTGGTCACTTTTGAATGCTGGCGGTGCTCTCACTCTAGTGGTAGCATGAGACGGCGTCTACAACCCACACAAGTGGCTCAGGTAGTGCAGTTCATCCAGGATGGCACATCAATGCGAGCTGTGGCAAAAAGGTTTGCTGTGTCTGTCAGCGTAGTGTCCAGAGCATGGAGGCGCTACCAGGAGACAGGCCAGTACATCAGGAGACGTGGAGGAGGCCGTAGGAGGGCAACAACCCAGCAGCAGGACCGCTACCTCCGCCTTTGTGCAAGGAGGTGCACTGCCAGAGCCCTGCAAAATGACCTCCAGCAGGCCACAAATGTGCATGTGTCAGCATATTGTCTCACAAGGGGTCTGAGGATCTCATCTCAGTACCTATTGGCAGTCAGGCTACCTCTGGCGAGCACATGGAGGGCTGTGCGGCCCCACAAAGAAATGCCACCCCACACCATGACTGACCCATCGCCAAACCGGTCATGCTGGAGGATGTTGCAGGCAGCAGAACGTTCTCCACGGCGTCTCCAGACTCTGTCACGTCTGTCACATGTGCTCATGTGCTCAGTGTGAACCTGCTTTCATCTGTGCAGAGCACAGGGCGCCAGTGGCGAATTTGCCAATCTTGGTGTTCTCTGGCAAATGCCAAACGTGCTGCACAGTGTTGGGCTGTAAGCACAACCCCCACCTGTGGACGTCGGGCCCTCATACCACCCTCATGGAGTCTGTTTCTGACCGTTTGAGCAGACACATGCACATTTGTGGCCTGCTGGAGGTCATTTTGCAGGGCTCTGGCAGTGCACCTCCTTGCACAAAGGCGGAGGTAGCGGTCCTGCTGCTGGGTTGTTGCCCTCCTACGGCCTCCTCCACGTCTCCTGATGTACTGGCCTGTCTCCTGGTAGCGCCTCCATGCTCTGGACACTACGCTGACAGACACAGCAAACCTTTTTGCCACAGCTCGCATTGATGTGCCATCCTGGATGAACTGCACTACCTGAGCTACTTGTGTGGGTTGTAGACTCCGTCTCATGCTACCACTAGAGTGAGAGCACCGCCAGCATTCAAAAGTGACCAAAACATCAGCCAAGAAGAATAGGAACTGAGAAGTGGTGTGTGGTCACCACCTGCAGAACCATTCCTTTATTGGGGGTGTCTTGCTAATTGCCTATAATTTCCACCTTTTGTCTATTCCATTTGCACAACAGCATGTGAAATGTATTGTCAATCAGTGTTGCTTCCTAAGTGGACAGTTTGATTTCACAGAAGTGTGATTGACTTGGAGTTACATTGTGTTGTTTAAGTGTTCCCTTAATTTTTTTGAGCAGTGTATATTCTTAGTCCACGGGAACTGTTCAAAATATTCCTTGGGAAACGGAAAGGGGTATGGTCAGGAAGTCCAGGGACACCGGTATTCAACCCTAGCAGTAATATAGAAGTCATGTGATACAAACGATTATCTTCATAAAACGTGACAGTGATATGAGCATTTGCTTTTTGACAAATGATTTAAAATCATAGATGGGATTGAAACTGTGTGCGTGTGTGTTGTATTCCTCCAGTACCTGAGGAGCCAGGTGAGTGTGTGGAGAGTCCGGGGGAGGGGTTCATGTCCACGGGGGGCCACAAGCCCAGCTGAGGGTATGTGCTGGCTGAGATCCAGCGACTCAGGAGGGCGTCCAGACTGCTGGAGCCTGCGTCTTCCAGCTGATGGCGCCAAAGCATCCAACCACAGGAAAATAACATCGAATTAGTGGTCATTTTCAGCTCACCTGGGGAACATTTCTGATGAAGAATCCCCATGTACAGTGCATAGTGAAAGCCTATACACCCTTTGCACAGTTGTCACATTTGGCTCGCTTAAATTAAAAATCTAACAATGGATTTAAAAATCTGGATTTTCCCCAACGGATCTACACAAACTAGTCCACACTTCAAAATTAAAAATGATATACATTCTTGGAAATAAAAACAAAGACTTATTGATAGCATTAGGTCTTCACACCCCTGAGTCAATACTTTTGCCAGCAATTACTGCTGTAAATCATTTTGAATACGGTTCCACCAACTTTCCACAACTCTTGGGGCAACATCTATACATTGCTCAAGCTCAGTCAAGTTATTTGAGGATCACTGATGGACAACAATATTCAAGTATTGACTGATTTTCATGCAGATAAGTCCGGGATAAGATTACACCACTTAGAAACACTGAACACCTTGTGGAAAGCCATTATGGTGCATATTTGACCTTTGACCTAATTTGCACCCTGAAAAATACATCTCTATCCCAGTGTAAGGTCTTCAGAAGACTAAGGCATGTTTTCCAACAGCGTTTTTACCTGTGCTTTGCCTCTTTAACAAAACTCCCCAGTCCCTGCCGGTGACAAGCATGCCCATATTAACATGATGATGCCACCACAATTCATGAAATATATGAAAGGTTCACTCTGATTTTGGATTTCCCCAAACCTAAAGTTATGCATTTATTTTAAAAAGTAAATTTGTTTGCCATATTCTCTTACAGTATTCCTTACTGGCCTTTTTGCAAACCAAAAGGATGATTTGGAATGGATTTTTTTTTAACACATGCCACATACAGGCCAGTGATGTGGAATGAATGCAATGTTGATCCATCCACAGATTTCCCTCAGCTCAGACAATGAAGTCTGTTGCTGTTTTAAACCCCTAGAGTTGATGTACACCGCTACGTGGGAAACTAATTAGCTTAAGCTAGAGATATGTTTTTTTGCATGGGCTGCAACTCAATCCACTGCATACGCCGATGTTGCCCATCCGCATCTGCGGTGAAAGGTGGCAGTGCTAGATCGGTGTCTGTCAGACCATGACACCTTCCTGAAAATCGCATCCAAATGACCTTTCTATGGAAAGATAAGACTCTCACGAACACTGTGATACTCTCCGTTTTGCTCTACGACACCCACAAGCGTCACGGGACTCGTCTGAAGTCAGTACATCCGATCTGCCAACTTCTGTCTGTAGCATCTGAACCGTTCAGGCTACACACTAATATGACCCCTCTATGGAAAGGTCAGTCTCTCAGGTACATGTTGGTTGTTTTACTCTAGGACGCCCACAAGCCTCACAAGATTAATCTGAAGGTAGACAGGTAACAGTTTTAAAAAAATGTTTGGAAGTATATATGGAGATAGAAGCTGTTATTCAATGTGTTCTATGTGCTAATAGCAGTAACGCCAAATTCAATGTTACATCAAATAAATTATAACTTAAGGGATCCTAAAACTCAAAATCAAATAGCTAAATGATCCTTGGTATGACCATATTTAAATTCCATATGTTAGCTTAATAATTCCCATTCTCTCCTTTACCGCAGTTATGAAGGAAGGTCAGATCCTCTCAGTAACCAGGTGACATGATACACCATCAATAGCTTAATTACTATACTCAAAAGGGTATTCAGTGTATTGTAATGATTTCATAACCTTCCCTTGATCTGTACCCGTCTACAAATTCATCCCTGGCAAGTTTTTAAAGCACTTTGGTGGCTTTGAGGTTAAATAATTTTTTAACATTTACTATACATCTAAGGATCCTTAGAGACAGAATAGGTTATTCAAAAATTATGAAAACCATATACTTTTGCACACAGACGGACCCAATTAAAGCAATTGTGTGATTTTCTTACTGAAAAAAAACTTGCTCCTGAAATGATTTAGATGTGCAACAGAGAGGAGTGTGTAGACCTACGCAATCAAGATACACCCCCCCCACACAAAAAAAACTATGTTATTTTACTTTGGTTGTGTAGATCATTGAGGGGGAAATCCCAATTCAAAAAAGATTTTGATTTTCATTTACGGGAGCAAAATGTGACAACAGTGCAAAGGGTGTGTAGACTTTCACTAGGCACCACATTACAGTTCACCGGAGTTGAGCCAGGTTCCAATTCCGCTCCCTACCCCCTTCCCCTAGCTCCTTCAATGAGCAACAATAGGAAATTACCAGATAGGTATAAAGCAATATGGCAGAAGTTACATTGAATATTAATCATACAGTGCATTTAGAAAGTATTCAGACCCTTTTCCACATTGTTACCTTACAGCCTTATTCTAAAATGGTTTTCAATCTATACACAATACCCATAATGACAAAGCGAAAACAGATTTAAAAAAAAAACATAAATACCTTATTTACATAAGTATTCAGCCCCTTTGCTATGAGACTCGAAATTGAGCTCAGGTGCATCCTGTTTCCATTGATCACCCTTGAGATGTTTCTACAACTTGATTGGAGCCCACCTGTGGTATATTCAATTGATTGGACATGATTTGGAAAGGCACATCTGTCTATATAAGGTCCCAGAGTTAATAGTGCATGTCAGAGCAAAAACCAAGCCATGAGGTCGAAGGAATTATCTGTAGAGCTCTGAGACAGGATTGAGTCGAGGCACAGATCTGGGGAAGGGATTCAAAAAATGTCTGCAGAATTGAAGGTCCCAAAGAACACAGCAACCTCCATCATTCTTAAATGGAAGAAGTTTGGAACCACCAAGACTCTTCCTAGAGCTGGCAGCCCGGCCAAACTGAGCAATCCGGGGAGAAGGGCCTTGGTCAGGGAGGTGACCAAGAACTCGAACTCCCTGGATGGGAGAACCTTCCAGAAGGACAACCATCTCTGCAGCACTCCACCAATCAGCCATTTATGGTCGAATGGCCAGACAGAAGCCCCTCAGTAAAAGGCACGACAGCCCGCTTGGGAGTTGGCCAAAAGGCACCTAAAGAACTCTCAGACCATGAGAAACAAGACTCTCTGGTCTGATTAAACCAGAATTGAACTCTTCGGCCTGGATGCGAAGAGTCACGTCTGGAGGAAACCTGGCACCATCCCTACGGTGAAGCTTGGTGGTGGCAGCATCATTCTGTGGGGATGTTTTTCAGAGGCAGGGACTGGGCGACTAGTCAGGATCGAGGGTAAGATGAACGGAGCAAAGTACAGAGAGATCCTTGATGAAAACCTGCTCCAGAGTGCTCAGGACCTCAGACTTGGGCAAAGGTTCACCTTCCAATAGGACAACGACCTTAAGCACACAGCCAAGAAAACGCAGGAGTGGCTTCGGGACAAATCTCTGAATGTCTTTGAATGGCATAGCCAGAGCCCTGACTTGAACACGATCGAACATCTCTGGTGAGACCTGAAAATAGTTGTGCAGCAATGCTCTCCATTCAACTTGACAGAGCTTGAGAGGATCTGCAGAGAAGAATGTGAAAAACTCCCCAAATACAGGTGTGCCAAGCTTGTAGCATCATACTCAAGAAGACGAGGCTGTAATTGCTGCCAAAGGTGCTTCAACAAAGTACTGAGTAAAGGGCCTGAATATTTATCTAATGTAATATTTCCGTTTTCATTTTATTTTGATGAATTTGCAAACATTTATAAAAACCTGTTTTTGCTTTGGTGTTATGGGTTATTATGTGTGGATTGATTACGGGAAAAAACGATTTAATCAATTTTAGAATAAGGCTGTAATGTAACAAAATGTGGAAAAAGTCAAGGGGTCTGAATACTTTCCGAATGCACTGTATTACTAATACCTATCCAATCCCCTCAGATCTACAAAAAAGCAAAGAGGTAGGGGCCAGTAGAAAATGAGTGGGATGAGAATGGAAGCAGGTATGGTTAGATATGGAGGTACGTGACATGTGCCTGCTCCCTGAGCACTGTGTACCTGAATGGGAGGGATGTCTGGTAGGCAGGGCAGGTTCTCTGGGTTGGTGACAGAGGGTATGAGCTCAATGGCGCCCACTATGGGGCTGGCGGGGCCACGGTGGGCATGGGCGCTAGCCATGCTGGCACTGGTGGGACTGGTGGGGTTGGCTGCGCTCACGTTGTGGAGAGAGGCCACTGGGAAGGGTCCAGCATGACCTGGGTTAGAATGCTACAGGGAGAGCGAGATGGAGGGAGGTCAAAAACTACAGATTTACAACAGCATTAACTATTCATTATTGTTCAATTCTACCAGGTCTACAACGTGCTGAAAGGTCATTTTTGGAAGCATAATCACTAATCATGCCCATGCAACACAAAACACAACTACTATTTAAGTACAAGTAGAAAAAGTGCCAAACCCCTGTTAGATGTAACAAACGAAACCTGTGGTGGCTCATCTCAGAATCTATAGTCAGCTAAACACAAAAAGGTACCCATACATACACACTCAGTGAAAATTCTGCTACAAAATGGTGACAGTATCGCCAATCAGTCATACCGGTTTCTGCATTAAACATATATTGTTTACTGTATATGTGACTGTTCTTATTATTATAAGGTTGTTGTCTTTCTGAACTATTTCCCTTCTGGGGAGTAATAAAGTATCTATACTGCAACTCAATTCATTACAACTTTTTTTATCCCCTCAGGGACATTATGTGAGTGGTGTAGTCTGACCTGTCTCTGCAGCTGGGGCTGCATCATGGGGGGGTACTGCTGGCCGTTGGGCATGCGTGGCTGGGCGCTGGGGCTGGGCATGCGGCCCTGTCCCGGGGCCAGGCGCAGGTGATGGGGGGGGTACATGAGGGGACCGCCATTCATGGGGCCCCTCTGCTGGGCCTGCATGCTGATGAGGCGCGGGGGCTGGGGAGTGACAGTTATACTTTTACATAAAAATTACATTATAATGAACTAAATCCTTAGAGCAACAGATAATACTCAGTACTATTATAGTTCTACTATGTTATGACTGTATACATCTTTTCTGTAAATAAAAACGTTTTAACCTGGCTTGACTTATGTACTCTATCGATCAGTGATGTAAATGGTAACAAAATAAACGCTGATCACAATTTGCGATGAGAAAATGAATACTCCCTATATTCACAATAGGTGGGTAAACAGTGTTTACATACGTTTACCCTTCACTACACCACTGCTATCGATGGGAACAACGGTACCCCAACAGTCTACCTGTTGCTGTACCATCGGAGGTCCACCCTGCCTGGGGTGCTGCTGGGACATTTGGGAAGCAATACGCATCTGCTCCTGGATCCTCTGTTGGTGTTGCTGTTGTTGTTGGTGTGGTTGTTGGTGCTGCTGCTGTTGTTTCTGCTGGGCGAAGGCTTGCTGCTGCATGTGCTGCAGCCGGAGCTGAGCCAGGTTGATCTGCCCTGGGTGTTTTCCGTGGCCTGGGTGGCCATGGCCCGGGGAGATGGGCCCCACCATAATGTTGGGAGGGTGCTGAGCCTGGGGCATCTTCTCAATCACCAGGTTCCCTACAGTGGGAGGGGAGAAAGGAGAGGCTAAGAGTAAGTGACTGAGTGTATGAAGATTCCCCTAGACCAGGGCTGTCAAACTTATTTTACCCTGGGGGCCGCATTAGGTCCGGAGGGCCACACAAAAAATGTGTTATATTTTCTCACTACCAAAATTTGAGGGGAAAAAAGTATTCTATCCAGTTTTTTCAAATTCGATGCTCCCTGACTGTCTAGCTTTCATTTGGGTGATTATTAGGGAGCTGGACACAGTCAGGAAACTATGAATGTATGTCCATTATCATTACTACACAGATTCCATTTGGTTTTAGTAATTTTAAAGTAGATCGAGTTTGCCCCCCCCCACATCTCCCTTTCTATGAAATGTTTTACACTGTACCATCACTGACCAGAAACAGATGTCCTTGCATACTTCCTTGCATGTAGAGTAGTAAACCCCCAAAACCCAATCACAGTCAAAGGGGGGTCCTCTCACCTAGGTTGACCACATTCTTAGCCCAGAATGTGGGGTCACAGAAGAAGCGAACAGAACCATTAGCCTGAGGCACTGGTTCCAGTCCAGCCTTCAGAACCTTGCGCAGCTGGTAGATGATCTGAAGAATGAAGATATTGGGATGTCATTTGTTTGCAGATCGTATATAGACATATACTATATACAGAGGATCGATTTCGGATAGGGCAACCATCATAGCTTCCGCATATTATAGTGCACCCTTTAGCCTTTCGTCATGGAGAATATGTCATGGCGTGAGCTTTTCCCTGAATGTGTGTGTTTATCTGTATTCCGTACCAGCCTCTTGCTGTAAAGCAGGGCGGTGCTGCTGCCGCTGTTAATGGCAGAGTGGGTGAAGTTGAGCACGTGGAGGATCTGCCTGGCCAGGTTGGCGATGTCTGTCTGCTGGGAAAACAGCTTCATGCTCCTCTCCTTAGTCACACTCTGGAGGACCAAGGGACAAACGGTAAGGAGAAACATTACATTTTAGTCATTCAGCAGATGTTTTTATCCAGAGCAACTTACAGGAACAATTAGGTTTAAGTGCCTTGGAAAGGGCACCAACATATTTTTCAGTCTGTTCAGGGATTCGAACCAGCGACTTTCCAGTTACTGGCCTAAAACTCAAAACTGCTAGGCTACCTGCAGCCCATTAGGCTACCTGCCATTACCAACAGGCATCCGCCTATGTGATTACTACGTAATTAGGGTAAACCATAACCCCTTTGTTATTCAATTAAAACAGTATCCAAATAACATCACAGAATAAACTTCCCATCATCTGGCAATGTAGGAGCAAGATTAAGTTCATAGTGATTCATTAGTATTAATGTTTCTCAATATATAGGCCTAGATACAGTTCATTAGTTTATAGTGATGAAAACACTGATGGCGCATTTCCCGAACCCTAGCCCTGGATTAAAAATCTTCATTGAAAGTGTGTTTGAGTCCAGGACTAGGCATAATCTGGCTGTAGGAAAATGGGCCTGAGAGCATAAATAGTTATACACAGAATGTCATTTTTTCAATTCTAAGGGTTCTGAAGATAAGTTTAAATGCATTCCTTGCATAGGTTCCATTATCGCCTTACCTCAAGTTGCTGCAGTAAACACTTGCCCTTCTTGTTGATTTCGTTGATAAGAGTAAACACGGCTATCTTGATCTCATGCTCCACCTTCCTATGGGTCTCAGTAACTTCCTTTAGCCTGGATGGAAACAGACACAGACACTCAAACTAGAAACACACTAATAAACAATAAAATAGCACTTTTAGTAAATTCTGTGCAACTATCAGCGTGTGTTTACTGTGAATACTGTAGCTGTACCCGCTTTAAGTTACAGTTTTAACAGCGGCCAATTAGGCTACTGTGGCTATTTTATCATAATGTAGGCCTACCAGAGTTGCCTACCATCAAAACCAATGGAGGAAAATGCATCCTATAACATTTGAACATGGAAATAGCTGTTCTATCATTCAGCCTACAGTAGCAGCCAATGTGTGGTGTTCAATGTAGGCCTACATTCCATGAGACTTTTGAAAAAAACATGCAAGGCTTGACATTACCCTGTTTATCCACTTGTGTTTCAGACAAGGTGACAGAAAATCTTGTTGTGTTTGACGCAAGAAACCACTATACAAAGTAAAATGCATTATTATTCCCATACCATTATTACAGAGAATCAGACAAATGTTACTATCCTCTGCCTATTGGCTACTACCTGCCTCAAAATACAACACTGGCCCTTTAAGAAAATAAATAAATAATGACTCGCTTTTCAAAGCACACGTTTCGTGCTCTTGTAGGAAGCAAAAACTCCCCTGTTGCTGACCACAAATGATCTATCTGGGCTAATAACTCACTAACTAGCAAAGGATATGAACAAAATGTGCACACGTGGCTACATGCAGCTCTCGCTTTGATCTCAAAAGAAGCGCATCTACTCATGACCGCTCATGCTGTAAACACAGTTCAGTTCAAAGTAAATGGCACATATCCACATATGGTAAGAGTCTATTTGCATATAGGCCTACTGCAGCTCTGATTGGTTATTCCACACTGGTCTGTGTAGAGTACGGGCTGAGTCGTGCATGTTACTGCAATAGAATCCTACTCAGATGCGTTCTGCCTACAACAAAATCTCTTTTATAGTTTAGTTTTGGTATGTTGCATTGAAAGTGGATAGTATTGCGTTGATTCGATCACATTTGCCTCAATAAAGGGAAACTAACGAGGAAAACTCTAGAAAGTTAAGTGAAGTTCAATCTCATACTTTTCTCCGTGGGCTGGCAGACCCGAGGGAGCTGCGCGGCAGTCTCGGGGCTACTACGCACAGCTTAAAGGGAACATTGGGAGGGGAAATTTTGCTCAAATCATTAACAAACCTGTATGAAATCGCTGTAGGGTGAAGCGGCCCCTAGCATTTTTCCCACTCTGGTTAAGATTAGGATTGGGGGACAGGAAGCTGGTTCTAGATTTATACCTTGCAGCTATGAAGTAGCATAGCAAGATACTTTCAGAGAAGAGATGGGAATGATGCTGTACCTGCTTGTCACATGAGCGTGAGAGTAGTGGACATAGGTCTTTTTCTCCTGCAGTTTGGCCATGTGTGTCTCAATGAAGCCTTTCTGGTTCTGGAAGGCCTCCTCCAGAAATTGGTACCTGAGAGCGGAGAAACTTTGTTCAGCAAAGAACACTTGGGCTTAGATCACTGGACTAGATGCTGCTTTTCTCATTGTGCCCAATCCTCATTGGAGATAGGATCCACGACTAGAATCCACTACAGATTTAGATTTCCTATTCTAAAGATCAATCCTGTGCTGTCTATGCACTGCATGTACTACCTGTGCTCCTTGTGTTCCAGCAGTTGGCAGTCCCGACAGGTGAGTGTGTCACAGGTTTCACAAAAGAGTTTCAGGGGCTCCTGTTTGTGGACGGGACAGAAAACAGGTCTCTGACCCGACGCACCTACAGACTCTACAGAGACAGAGAGAAAAAAAATGAAAGAAAGTATGAAAGAATGACATTTTGTGATTGGGTAGAAAATAAGTGAAAGTATGAGAGATACATAAATTAATACTTCAGGAAAGTCTGATAGAATCACAATATATAGTACTGCATGCCAGCTATACTGAGAACCAGCAGGGCCAATCTACTATTGGAACACACCGACTGATTCTGCAGCATGGTTGCCATGGCAACGGCAAATCAGCTATGAAGTTTGGAGGCCTGGTGAAACTACACCGTGCTATGAGACACCAAATGCCTACACCAGAGCCTTCTACTTGCAAATAGAAAGCACTGGCCTACACATCCAACTATGTCAAATTGTCACTTGATATTCCATAGCATAGCATAGCATAGCATAGCACATTACATATTGTGTTTAGGTTTGTAGGACAGTTCACCCTCAGAGACGTCCTCTTTCTTGCGGATCTTGTGGTCCTTGGTGATTTTGACCCTCTGGTGAGCCTCGATGCAGGTCTTGCACAACCACTCTCCACATTCTGCACAGAAGCCTATGGTATCTGCGTTGTCCTCACAACTGGTGCACATCTGAATGAGACAAAACACATGACCCCACTTACACACATACTTAGGCTAGGCTACAACCAGCTGATAAAATGGGAGCTTGTATTAATCAACCATCCACTTCAATGTAACTGGATTGTGTTAGAGTTCAATTGTGGTATGTATACCTGTGCAGATTTTTCATCTGAAGTGTTGGAGGCCTCGGTAGTGTCCTTGACAAAGTAGTTGTCAATGATGTCGCTCTGTTTGCAGTCTTGACAACAAACTATGCACCGCATCACATTCACTAGAATAGACAGAGGAAAGATACAAGAGTGAAGCACTGGTTAGGCCTACATAAATTTACAAAGAAAACATTTGAAATCAGCAACCCTGAAAAAACTGAATTTTCTCACTAATTGTTTTCATACAGATACTACAGGGGTCAGAGGTTATTCAAAAAGCTTATATAGAAAAGAGACGGATGCAAATCATCAAAAGCATTAGGCATCACAAGCTGGTTCAACTACATAACATTTTTTAATGATCATTTGTCCCTCCACATTTTTATTTTACCTTTATTTAACTAGGCAAGTCAGTTAAGAATTTTTTTTTATTTTCAATGACGGCCTAGGAACAGTGCTGCCTTGTTCAGGGCAGAACGACAGATTTTTACCTTGTCAGCTCGGGATTTCGATCTTGCAACCTTTCGGTTACAAGTCCAACGCTCTAACCCTAGGCTACCTGCCGCCCCTGAGAACACATGTTCTCAGCTTGTCACAAACACCATTTTTTTTGATGAAGATGAGTTTGATTGTATCTAAAATCTGAACTGTATGGAAAGACTGGTTTCTGGTTAGCATTCTTCGACAAATGTCAGCCATGTCAGTTTTTTGCCATTTACAATTGGTTGGTACTTAAACTTAGTAATAATAAAGATGTTACAATTGAACTGGTAAGTACCATATGAATAGCGGAATATGAAATACATTAGAGGGCCTAAGTAGGTGGGTGCTACACATTGGTGGTGGATGAGGCAGTTTCCCATTGAGGGTTGCGAAAAGAGTTATATAAATCCATTAAATTATTATTATTTATTCTGATTCAGCCCAAAATTTCCTATTCTTTTCAAGATTTCTGAATAATGAGGTTGCTATGCTCATGCAGAAAATGTAAATCAGTGAGCTATAACATAAAAGATCAATTATATGCATGATGAAAATACATAACCCTAAATGTTGAATATATAATCCTTAACTACCCCACACTTAACTCCCCTCAACTCCCTTAAACCCATCAATTAAATCCCCCTGTACATCACTGGATGCAGCACAAACCGGTTTGAGCCAGTCTTTACCGGCTCGGGCTGCACACAGCCGGTTTGTGTAAGCCCCAGCTGCAGGGGGTTCTGAGTGATTGGCTGTGAGTGCAGCTGGAGGGTTTGTGAGACCACACCAACAAGGCTGATCTGATCTGCCACTGCAGCTGTGACACCTTCAACTGAGGCAAGTCAGGGTGCATGCACACAAACAGTATCCAAATGCATAATCTATTTCATGGTTGGGTACTGTTACATTATACCATTTATATGACCTAAATAACAGGTGAAGCAGAATTTCATGCATGAATGTCTGAAATTGTAACATAGCTATCAGACCTTTTTAGTAGCCTACATGTATGTGTATGACACTGAACATTTTGTACCATTAGTACACATGTTTGTTTATTCAATGGTCAGGCCCTCCAGCAACAGTTAGGCCTACTGATCCACATGAAATTTAAACTACAAATTATGAAACCTTTATTTAACTAGGCAAGTCAGTTAAGAACAAATTCTTATTTTACAATGACAGCCTACCCCGGGCCAAACCCTCCCCTAACCCGGACGACACTGGGCCAATTGTGCGCCGCCCTATGAGACTCCTGATCAAGGCCGGTTGTGATAAAGCCTGGGATCAAACCAGGGTCTGTAGTGACGCCTCTAGCACTGAGATGCAGTGCCTTAGACCGCTGCGCCACTCGGGAGCCTTACTATTAATGCCACATTCACATAAGCAAATAACCCCAAATATAATGTAATGTTGTTTGATTGGCCTAACACTTAAATTTGTAAATAAACAACATATAGCTTCAAAACATGTTTTCAAGTGTAATTCCTTGCATCCATAGTTCAATCATTGAATTTGAGTTTCCCCCAACCCAATCCCCCAGCTGTAGGTAGGCTATACCAAACCAAGTGGCGATTTTGTTATTTTTTGTAGACTTGGCACACTAGGAAATTTGAGATGGCATTGTAAACAGTTAGACCCAAGTCTACTGCTCTTATTTAGGCTCCTGTATTTATGTTTTACATTGAAATCATCCGATCTTAGCCATGTTGATAAGACAAAGTGGGTCATAATAATTTAAAAAGAAAAAAAGAACAGCCCTTGGGTAGTTCAGACCACAGTGGCCAAAATGCCATCTGCATTGAATAGGCAAGGCATAGTCTGGTCCCATATTGGTTTTTGTGTATAGCCAACCACTATGGTAATTGTCAATTCCAAAAGTTTGCTATGTCAACGACCATAGGGGGTTGGCTGCAATACTCACAAACAGATCTAGGAGGACCAGACTAGGTGTAGGCAGAAGTGTCATAATGGCATCTTCCATAATGCAATGGGGGCTGACAAGCAGAAAGGGTAGTGTTCCTGGACCATTATCAAGTGTAGCGTAATGGTTGGAGTCAGACATATTCATCCCATGGCTGTACCACATGTCCACCAATAAAAAGATGAATAACTAGGTCACAACTAAAATGGGAAACATTTTAACTTGATTTAATGCCAGAAATAATGCTGGAATGATGTGTTCTTGGTTGCCCATGATCTTAGCCTAGGCCTAAATAACTTGTCTGTAAATTAGTTCTGAATGTCAATAGTTAGCCTAGGGTTAATGTATCAAGAACGGGTTTACTAGAATTGACCATTGATAGAGTAAAAGTAAATAGTAATCCAAATTTTTGCCAAGTGAGAAATGGGCCTAGGCCTAATCATTATATCAAGCTGGAAAAATTTGGTTGGTTGATTTCTTTGGACATAACTGGCTATATGAATCAATCTGATTTTGAAAAAAATCTGCTAAATGAATTTAATTAGTATAGCTGGAAAACATTATTTCTTCCCAGCAAACAACCAAGAGTACCATATTTCATCAGTCATTTGATTTGTCAATGGCGTTATAGGCCTATATCGTTGAGGTCCAATCGCACGTGGATGTCCTCCTACATTATTTGGCCTCTATTTGGCCTAGAAAAGTTGTGTTCTGTCTGAAGACATGCACACACCTATGACAATCATGTCACCCGGTCCCAAAGCCACACCATAACAGAATTTTGGGGGCTTACCAAATATGAATGTGGCTTGTCTTTATGTTGGCATTGTAGTTCTGGTGTAATTGTCATGCAAGTATAATGCTCGGTGGATGGACAAATTTCCCACCTTGAGGAAGGATGGAGAAACTGAATTTTGGGTCTTAGCCCAAGGCTCTTCACAGATAAGACAAACTGAAAATAAGTATACTGTGTTGCACATGTGATATTCAATATGAATACTCTTCTGGCATAGACCTATCAGGCCCAAGGGCTGTTGATTATTCAGTATGCTATGTTGCATTACTATAACGAACTATGTTAGGCCCAAAGTGAATCATTATTGTAATGAGTCACAGTGTGAGTAATATATATCTATCGCCATATGACGTCTGATAATTAGTGGAAAACCATATTATCATGAAACTTTCCATCAAGTCGATTTATTTGCATATCATTATGTTTGCTGACCATTTGGCTGCTGCCTGGTACTCAATGCTTATAAACAATTGCCATTGCACATCTATACCCACTTCAATCAAACAGGCTACACTCACCTTAGCCCAATATTGGACTAAATGGGCCTAACGTTACTCCTTAGTCCAAGGACATTGCATGTTCTGTTAAAAGGGCGAATTTTCTCTGGAAGCCAAAACAGACAAATTCTCAATCTTAACGTGCATCGACTCTAAATTGCGGTACGATTCTAGGAACATAACATTTTCATATAAAAAATATTTTCACAAATGCAAAATACACACTTACTGTACACGGTTTTAACAGTTGCAGCCGAAAGTATTTTTCAGTGACAACTCGTTTGTGGCATCGGTCTTCCGTTTACACACAGGTGTTCGGAGACGCTAGCTAATTAGCACAGGTAGTCAGTCCACTCGGTCTTCCGTAAACAAGCGCTGTAAAATGGAAATTTGGCCGTGTGGGAACCGTAACCTTATACAAATGTGTAAGGCGTGTATAATTTTAACTTTTTATTATGAATCGACGATATGGAAGATTAAGTCCTTATGCTTTCAAACCCGTACTGCAAGTGATGTGTGTTAATGTTCAGACCGATCGTGGCGGCACAAACCCCCCTAAAGAAGATGCCTTCATCCAATGACTAACTGTTAATGTGATGGAACTGAGAGTCATGATCAAGGGCTACACTCACCTATGTGGGTGTCTGGCTGTCCGTTCGGCCCGGGCACCTGTACGGTAACTTGTCGCTCTGGCTGGGGGATACATTTCAAGCAAAATGAGTGAAGACAAGGTAATAGTTTAGGTTCACAGTCACGGGTCTGGAGACTTTGTTTACACACAGCACACGTATCCATAAGGTTTATTGGGGTGACGGGGTTGGCTGGTGGAACCGTCGGCGGTGGGGACATTTCGGTTGTGAATGTTGGTGAGGTTGCAGCAATGTCCCCAGCACCCGAGGACTCGGTTGTACCCCCATTGGTGTTCCCAACTGGGCTGCTGCTTGTGCTGCCTGCCCCCCCTGCGCCCGCGCTGTTGCTGCTAGCGTCCCCTCCTCCACCAACGTTAGCGGGTGTAGGCATCTGAGAAACATTCTCTTGGGAATGTAAATCATCTCCTTCTTTCGAATCGGGCTCTATAACAATCACCGAATTCACATCTTTCAATTCGGGGTCCCCGCTATCCTCTCCCCGTGGTTCTGAATTTAATTTGGAAGTGCTCTCCATATCCTCTTCGCCTTTGTTGTCCGCCATCTTCCTTCCTCTTTGAACCGGAGAGGCTACAGACACACGCCTGGTGCCCAAATTGATGACGCAGCCGAGAGTCGAGACGAATGGATTCAGTTCAGTCAGTCGTGCTGATAAGCCCTTACCAGCTAGTTTTTATGCTGGCAACAACAGCAGCACGGCGCAAGTTACAACTTGTTAAAGGAAGTTATGTTTATTTCGATGGGCGAGGGAGAAATAACTTGTAGTATTGGTCACCATCTTCAATTTGTTCCATCCCCCTTGATTTTATTTCTAGTAGGATAGCAGCGATAAATAACTTGTAATATTGATATTAACCATCTGGATGTCACCCTGATACATTATACACTGCTCAATCGGGAGAGTTTACGCTGCGACACAACACGGGACACCGTGTCCTTCACTCCTGCTTGCCGCAGGAGAGAAGTAGCTTAAAAATATATATATATTTAACCTTTATTTAACTAGGCAAGTCAGTTAAGAACAAATTCTAATTTACAATGACGGCAATACCGGACGACGGGACAATTGTGTGGGACTCCCAATCACGGCCGGTTGTGATACAGGCTGGATTCGAACCAGGGTGTCTGTAGTGACGCCTCAAGCACTGAGATGCTGCGCCACTCGGGAGCCCACCAGCTAGATAGTGGGTAGATAATATCAGGCCAGGATGACAGCTAAAGCACATTTTTTTGTGGTGATTTTCACCGAAAATATATTGGAGAAAAAAAACGAACAATTACTCTGATTAAAACACCCCCAAGTCACGACTTCGGCAGACAAATTTCACATTCTTGCTTAAATTTCTAGTCGTAATCATAAACTAGCTAGCTATCTGTCGAAGGGATCATCAGGACGACTGAACCGAATGCGCTCTTCTCCACTCGACTCTCTCTGTGCAAAAACGTCCTCAATTTGGACACCAGGCGTGTCGGTATAGCCTCTCCGTTTTGAACCGCAACCCTGAACGTCTTACGTACCGAGGTAAAACAAAAAAAAACTTGTTACGTCATTTCGTGATTTACAGTCTTGCGTTTGACTATTGATTCATGCGTAGAATTAGGAATTTTTATTTAACCATCATTTTATCAGGGTGTCATACTGAGACCAAGGTTTAGTTTACAGATGAGCCCTGAATTACAGAAATCACACACAACGCAATTTGTATACTAGAAAGGAAATGAACATTCTTATGGGATAAAGGTCAGCCATTTTGGTCAGGGAGTTGGTCAATCATGGTTTGCCAGTGCTGTAATAAGATTGTATTGTTTAAAATATTGTTAGCCACAGTTTGAGGAATGATTCGATTAATTTAGCAAATTAACTGCTAACATTCCATTCAATGTGTCAATCTATACACTGAAATCAGTTGATAGAACATAGACAAGTTTTAAATGCAACAAGTACTGACATCATATATCACTCACAGCTTTCCAAGAAAACAAAAATGTAGGCATTTATGGTCTGTTTACATGAGGCTATTTATACAGAACATTTAAATAAAACCCGTATAAACTGTATATTTATGAAAATATTTTAGGTTAACAATTACAATTTCTGATATCACGTGCCTTTGAAATCAAATCAAATGTGATTGGTCACATACACATGGTTAGCAGATGTTAATGCGAGTGTAGCGATATACTTGTGCTTCTAGTTCTGACCATGCAGTAATATCTAACAAGTAATCTAACAATTTCACAACAACTACCTTATACACACAAGTGTAAAGGAATGATTAAGAATATGTACTGTGGCGTACAGCAGGTCAGCCACCAGGGGGGGACTCGTCGAGGCCTGGTGACAGACGGAGTATACATCACAAAGCGATGGCTCCATCTGCTGGACGTGCCAGGTCTCGACGGGCTCTCCGGCCAGGACTAATTTGGGCTGATTGGGGATTGGTGAGTAATCAAGGGCTGATTGCTCACCAGCTGTACAACTACCATAAAGAGGGAAAAATTGGGGTAGGAAAGGACTCCCGTATAGTTGGGGACGGTACCAGAGGTAACAGGAGGGAGTTCAGTTTTTGATCCCCACAGGATACTGCAAGACCCAGAGAGGGTCTCTTGGGGGAGACCTATTCTTTTCTTTTGGACTATTATTTGAATAAACACCTTTGAAATTGAGCTAATCCTACTATGTCCGTGTCTGATCTGTGTAAACGTTTTGACCCAACCCCCTGGTCTGCCAAAGTGGTGGAGAATGCAGGCACTCTGATAATGTGGTCAGATCAGGGTTGACGTTTACGCAGCATCAGCATGGACAAGTTGATAGCTCAGTTCATCCGGGCCCAACAGGTGGTTCAGGAACAAATGCTGGAGGAACAGCGGCTACAAAACTTCCGCTTCATTGAGGAAATCAGGAAGCTACAAGGAGGAGCGTCTACTGAATCACATCCAAACAAGTTTTTAATCAAGCTAACAGAAGATGACGACATCGAAACCTACCGCTGTACGTTTGAACGGACAGCACTACGTGAAGGATGGCCAAGGCAGAAGTGGGCCAGTCTGCTGACACCATTCCTGTCTGGGAATGCCCAAAAGGTGTATTGGGACCTGAACGATGAACAGGCGGCTAAATACAACGGACTCAAACAGAAGATACTCAGCCGCTACGGGTACAGCCTGGCCCACCCTCCCGATCCCAGATGAGCGATCTACTGCGCGTCACCAGGGGATGGCTCCTAACCGACGTATCCACCCTCTCCATCCTAGACAAAGTGGTCCTGGATCGCTTACTATGGGCACTACCCCACGACATGAAGAGAGCAGCGAGTCTATGTGTGCCCCAGACCTTGGAGGGCCTCCTGGAAGCAGTGGAGACGCATAAGAACACTCAGGCCCTGCTGAGTGGAAGCCGGGCCGAGTCGGCAACCCGTTCGAGGAGTCGGAAGGACAGCCCCACTGCTACCCCGAACCGACAGTCGGCAGGGCAAAAGGACTGCAAACCCGTGGAGAGACGGCTGGGGTAGAGCCGACCCGCCACCGACGACCCCAGGTAGATGGAGACCAAAGGAGGTGTTTTGAGTGTGGTGCCCGGGGGCACATTGCCTGGGATTGCCCGGCTCGAGAGGAGTCGATGCCATCAGCAAGCACCGGAGGCGAGGTGTGTCACGGAGTGAACTAAATCACCTCCTGTTGAGCATACCATGAATCAACTGCACCCATGGTCCCGGTGAAGGTTGAGGGACACAACACGGAAGCTATTTTAGACTACGGAAGTATGGTTACGCTCGTAACCACGAGCCTGCTGAACCAGGATACCGAACGTGGTAGGGAGATGTCCATTTCCTGTGTTCACGGGGACACAAAGCGGTATCCAACCGTATGGGCCAACATCGTGACGCCACAAGGGAACTGCCAAATGATGGTGGGCGCGGTACCAGAGTTGCCGGTACCTCTCCTAGTGGGACGAGATTGTCCGCTGTTTGCGGCCCTGTGGGGGCACGAGCTGAGGAAGAAGGTACGAGCCGGCCGGAGAAGAGGACAACCCATCGCCTTTGCGGCCTGGAAGCGAACGGTTGATCAACCTGTATCTACGGGTCCGGAGTCGGAGGGGGTGCCGGAACCCAACACCCCTGGGGAACCATGGGAGGAAGAGCCCAGCCTCCCCCTCCTCGATTTCTAAGGGCCAGTCAAGACACCCCCGGGGGCCAACTGAGGGAACAATTCGGGACGGCCCAGTAGGAGGATCCTAACTTGAAAGCCGCCGCAGCCCAAGTGATAGCGGTGGATGGACAGCTACTTCCGGAGGTGAGTGACTGGCGATACCCCCATTTCCAAATCAAGAATAACCTTTTGTATCAGGTGTCTCGCCAACAGGGGGAACTTCGAGAGGTATTATTGCTGCCCTGACGGAACGGATCGCCGCCCGGGATGAGGAGGGCAGTGGAAGATTACTGTCGCAGCTGCCTGGAGTGTCAAATGACTGCCCCAAAGGCACACTTCTGAAACCCACTGGTCCCCCTACCAATCATCGGGGTGCCCTTTGAATGCATCGCCATGGACATAGTGGGACCCCTGGTAAAAACAGCATGAGGACACCGGTACATCCTGGTAATAGTGGACTATGCCACCCAGTATCCCGAGGCCATTCCCCTATGGGCAGCGATATCCAAGGGAATCGCCTGGGAACTGTTCCACCTCTTTAGCCGGGTGGTCATCCCGAACGAGATTCTGACAGACCAAGGTACTGAGTATATGTCCCACCTAATGAAAGATTTGTGTGCTCTCCTGCAGATCAAGCAGATCCGGACCTCCGTCTTCCACCCGCAGTCGGATGGGCTCGTCGAGTGGTTCAATAAAATGCTCAAACAAATGCTGTGGAAGGTCATCGAGCAGGACGGGAAGAACTGGGACCAGCTACTACCCCACCTAATGTTCTCATTCCGAGAAGTACCCCAGTCCTCCACTGGATTTTCCCCTTTTGAACTCCTCTACGGGAGGAGGCCACGAGGCCTATTGGACCTCGCCAAGGAGGTGTGAGAAGCCCAACCGACCCCCTTACGCAGTGTGGTAGAGCACGTGGAGACGATGAGGGAGCGGATGACAGCCATATGGCCAGTCGTAAGGGAACATATGGAGAAGGCCCAACAAGCCCAAGCCTAGGTCTAAAATTGGAGAGCCCAGCCCAGAGAATTCCAGGTGGGAGACAGGGTGTTGGTCTTAATCCCCACAGCCGAAAGTAAGTTCCTGGCAACATGGCACGGGCCATACGAGGTGATCGAGAAGCTGGGACCTGTCAATTACCGCGTACGGCAACTGGGGAGACGGAAACCTCAACAGATTTACCACGTGAACCTGTTGAAGAAGTGGCACGAGAGGACAGCCTTGGCTGTGTTATGGTCGGGACACAGGACGCCAACGGTACCAGGGGTGGTCCCGAGCAATGAGGACCTCGACCCAGCCCAGAAGCAAGAGCTCAGGGAGCTCGTCGATCGGAACACGGTGGTGTTTTCCGAGAAGCCGGGCCGCACGACCCTCATTGAACACCACATCCGTACCTGGCCCGGGGAAACGGGCCATATTGGATTCCGGAGGCCCGAAGAAAGGCCGTGAAACAGGAAGTGGAGGCTATGCTGAGGATGGGGGTCGTTGAAGAGTCTCACAGTTTGTGGTGCAGCCCCATCGTGTTGGTGCCAAAACCGGACGGTAGCCTGCGCTTCTGTAATGATTTCTGGGGTGTGAACGACATAAGCTTGTTCGACGCCTACCCCATGCCGAGGGTGGACGAGCTCATCGACCGATTGGGAAAGACCTGGTACATCAGCACCCTTGACCTGACCAAAGGATATTGGCAGGTACTGTTGGCAGCCTCCTCCCGCGAGAAGATGGCGTTTTTGACACCAGACGGATTGTATCAATACCGGGTGCTCCCGTTCGGTCTCCACGGAGCCCCGCCCACATTCCAGCGACTGATGAACAAAGTACTTCAACCCAACCAGCAGTACGCAGTGGCCTATATGGATGACATCATTCCCCACAGCCAATGTGGTGCTGGACGCGCTCAGACAAGCCGGGTTGACCGCGAACCCCAAGAAATGCAAACTAGCGTTCGAGGAGGTGGAGTACCTGAGGTATTTGATCGGACGGGGGAACGTCAAACCCCAGGAGAGGAAGGTTCACGGGGTACGTGACTGGCCCTTTCCACACACCAAGACACAGGTCAAGTCCTTCCTGGGACGGGCAGGATACTATAGCCGGTTTATCCCCAACTTTGCAGCTATAGCTTCCCCTCTCACCGATCTAACCAGGGCCCGCCTCCCGAAAACAGTGAAACGCACGGACGAGACAGAAGCGGCGTTCAGCTGCCTGAAGGAAGTGCTGTGTTTCCATCCGATTCTCATAACGCCCGATTTCCAGGTGCCGATGTTGGTCCAGACGGATGCATGTGATACGGGACTAAGGTCCGTTCTGTCCCAGATATACGATGGGGAGGAGCACCCCATCATGTACATCAGCCGAAAGGTGATACCTAGAGAAAAAAAGTACTCTATTGTTGAGAAAGAGTGTCTAGCGGTGAAGTGGGCGCTAGACACTCAAGTATTACCTGTTAGGTATCCACTTCACCCTGGTCACGGACCGTGCTCCCCTGGTCTGGAAGGCCAGAGGAAAGGACACAAATGATCGGGTCACCAGGTGGTTCTTGTCCCTTCAACGCATCTCTTTTTCCAAATTTTTAAACCACAAAAAAACATTATTCACTTGACTCCATGTTAACCCCACAGAACAAAGTTATACAAGCAGAAACTGCATTTAAACCATTAACTTGTATTTGCTGAATAACAGTAATGTTTTAGCTAGTTGCTTTTGTTTGAATTTACACTAACGAAATACAAAGCAGTTGAATCATTGTAGAGCAGCATATGCCACATAACCAAGCACAGGTCAGGGGTAATATGATGTTATAGGACTGTCATCTGATGAAGTTTGAGAAGGTTAGTGAAAAAATTTATATCTTTTGCTGGTTTATTCGCTATCGCTAACGTGCCTTGAATGAATGCGGTTGTGTGGTAGGCTATTGTAGTAAGCTAATATAATGCTACATTGTGTTTTCGCTGTAAAACACTTAAAATATCTGAAATATTGGCTGGATTCACAAGATCTTTGTCTTTCATTTGCTGTACACCATGTATTTTTCATAAATGTTTTATGATGAGTATTTAGGTATTTCACGTTGGTTTCTGTAGTTATTCTAGCTGCTTTGGTGAGACTTGTGATGGTGGCTGCAATGTAAAACTATGATTTATACCTGAAATATGCACATTTTTCGAACAAAACATATGCTATACAATAAATATGTTATCAGACTATCATCTGATGAAGTTGTTTCTTGGTTAGTGACTATTTATATCTTTATTTGGTCGAATTTGTGATAGCTACCTATGCAGTAAAAAAATGGTGACAATATGCGGTTGGGTCTTTTGCTATCGTGGTTAGCTAATAGAAATACATATTGTGTTTTCCCTGTAAAACATTTTAAAAATCGGAAATGATGTCTGGATTCACAAGATGTGTATCTTTCAGCTGGTGTCTTGGACTTGTGATTTCATGATATTTAGATGCTAGTATTTACTTGTGGCGCTATGCTAGGCTATGCTAGTCAGCTTTTTTACTGATGAGGGTGCTCCCGGATCCGGGATGAGTACCAAGTAGAAGTTAATTAAGGGCTGATTGCTCACCAGCTGTACAACTCCCATAAAGCTACCAGAAGGGTAACACACAAGGGAGAGACTCAGGGAGGAAATGACTCCCGTATAGTTGGGGACGGTGCCAGAGGTAACAGGAGGGAGTTCAGTTTTTGATCCCCACAGGATACAGCAAGACCCGGGGCCCAGAAGACCGTATCCCGGAGAGAGTCTCTTTTGTTTTTTCTTTTGGACTATTATTTTAATAAACACCTTTGAAACTGAGCTAATCCTACTCTGTCCGTGTCTGATCTGTGTAAACATTTTGTCCCAACCCCCTGGTCTGCTACAGTACATATACATATAAGGATGAGCGATGGCCGAAAGGCATAGGCAAGATGCAGTAGATGGTATAGAGTACAGTATATACATTTGAGATGAGTAATGTAGGGTATGTAAACAGTATATAAAGTGGCATTGTTTATAGGACTAGTGATACATTTATTACATCAAATTATTAATTAAAGTGGCTAGAGATTTGAGTCAGTATGTTGGCAGCAGCCACTCAATGTTAGTGATGGCTGTTTAACAGTCTGATGGCCTTGAGATTAGTCTCTCGGTCCCAGCTTTTATGCACCTGTACTGACCTCGCCTTCTGGATGATAGCGGGGTGAACAGGCAGTGCCTCGGGTGGTTGTTGTCCTTGATGATCTTTTTGGCCTTCCTGTGACATCGTATGGTGTGTCCTGGAGGGCAGGTAGTTTGCCCCCAGTGATGCGTTGTGCAGACCTCACTACCCTATGGAGAGCTTTACGGTTGTGGGCAGAGCAGTTGCCGTACCAGGCGGTGATACAGCCCGACATGATGCTCTCGATTATTGTGCATCTGAGAAAAGTTTGTGTGTTTTTGGTGACAAGCCAAATTTCTTCAGTCTCCTGAGGTTGAAGAGGCGCTGTTGCGCCTTTTTCACCACGCTGTCTGTGTGGGTGGACCATTTCAGTTTGTCCATGATGTGTATGCCGAGGAACTTAACTTTCCACCTTCTCCACTACTGTCCCGTCGATGTGGATAGGGGGGGTGCTCCCTCTGCTGTTTCCTGAAGTCCACGATCATCTCCTTTATTTTGTTGACGTTGAGTGTGAGGTTATTTTCCTGACACCACACTCAGAGGACCCTCACCTCTTCCCTGTAGGCCATCTCGTCGTTGTTGGTAATCAAGCCTACCACTGTAGTGTCGTCTGCAAACTTGATGATTGGGTTGGAGGCGTGCATGGCCATGCAGTCATGAGTGAAGGCTGAGAACGCACCCTTGTGGGGCCCCAGTGTTGAGGATCAGCGTGGTGGAGATGTTGTTTCCTACCCTCACCACCTGGGGGCGGCCCGTCAGAAAGTCCAGGACCCAGTTGCACAGGGCGGGGTCGAGACCCAGGGTCTAGAGGTTACAAGGTTAGCAGCAACATTTTGCGACAGAACATGGTTTCCGTAATGCCCAGCTCATTGGCTATCTAGCTAGCTTGACCCCTATTGGTGCTTATTTGACAAAGATACAGTCGTTCAAGTGAAGACCGCCCGTGTCATTGGCGTGCCATGAAGGCGTCACTCTCTGACCAAATTTGGTGTCCTATAGGATATACTACACTCCTAATGATATAGTGAAATCTGGTTACGTTCTAGGATCTCTGAGAAATAAATACGAATGTGATTTGCCTGGTTGAAACAACGTTTAGGGTTAGATTTTCAGATGCAAATTGAATGAGTGGAAATACAAAATCGATCAGGCATGCTATATGGACCTTTTTAGGATATGAAAAATGATTTTATCTAACAAAACAACACTTCATGTTATCTCTGGGACCCTTTGGTTGATAAATCAGAGCAATATTTCAGAATGTAAAGACACATTTCACCTTCAGAGGTGACTTTATCAAACCTATCATGGTGAAAAACATTTTGTTGTTAGGAGCTCTCAAACAATAGCATGGCATTTTTTCACAGTAATAGCTACTGTAAATTGGATAGTGCAGTTATATTAACAAGACTTAAGCTTTCAGCCGATATAAGACACATCCGTACCGACATTTGTTGTTTCTATAAAATCTGCAATCGTGACACACGGGGCTGCATGATTTGCAACTGTCCCTTTGACGGGACACCTATCCCTAACACATTTTTAATAGGCTCTCTATGGATTCATGTCCATGGAGAATAAGAGCACCTCCTCCCAGCTGCCCACTTCACTGAGGATAGGAAACACTGTCACCACCGATAAATCAATGATAATCGATCATTTCAATAAGCATTTTTCTACGGCTGGCCATGCTTTCCACCTGGCTACCCCTAACCCGGCCAACATCTCAGCACCCCCTGCAGCAACTTGCCCAAGCCCCCCCGCTTCTCCTTCACCCAAATCCAGATAGCTGATGTTCTGAAAGAGCTGCAAAATCTGTATCCCTACAAATCAGCTGGGCTAGAATATCTAGACCCTCTTTCTAAAATTATCTGACTAAATTTGTTGCAACTTGTTGCAACCCCTATTACTAGCCTATTCAACCTCTCTTTCGTGTAGTCTGAGATCCCCAAAGATTGGAAAGCTTCCGCGGTCATCCACCTCTTCAAAGGGGGAGACACCCAAACTGTTATCGACCTATATCCATCCTGCCCTGCCTTTCTAAAATCTTTGAAAGCCAAGTTAACAAACAGATCACCGACCATTTCGAATCCCACCGTACCTTCTCCACTATGCAATCTGGTTTCCGAGCTGGTCATGGGTGCACCTCAGCCACGCTCAAGGTCCTAAAAGACATAACCGCCATCGATAAAAGACAGTACTGTGCAGCCGTATTCATCGACCTGGCCAAGGTTTTCGACTGTCAATCACCGCATTCTTATCGGCAGACTCAATAGCTTTGGCTTCTCAAATGACTGCCTCGCCTGGTTCACCAACTACTTCTCAGATAAAGTTCAGTTTGTCAAATCGGAGGGCCTGTTGTCCGGACCTCTGGCAGTCTCTATGGGGGTGCCACAGGGTTCATATCTCAGGCCGACTCTTTTCTTTGTATATATATCAATGATGTCACTCTTGCTGCTGGTGATTCTCTGATCCACCTCTACGCATAGGTTTACCTCCACTGTATTCACATCCTACCATACCTTTGTCTGTACATTATTCCTTGAAGCTATTTTATCGCCCCCAGAAACGTCCTTTTACTCTCTGTTCTAGACAGTCTAGACGACCAATTCTCATAGCTTTTAGCCGTACCCTTATCCTACTCCTCCTCTGTTCCTCTGGTGATGTAGAGGTGAATCCAGGCCCTGCAGTGCCTAGCTCCACTCCTATTCCCCAGGCACTCTCTTTTGATGACTTCTGTAACCGTAATAGCCTTGGTTTCATGCATGTTAACATTAGAAGCCTCCTCCCTACGTTTGTTTTATTCACTGCTTTAGCACACTCTGCCAACCTGGATGTTCTAGTCGTGGTTAGGAAGACCACCAAAAATTCTGACATTTTCATCCCTAACTACAACATTTTCAGACAAGATAGAATGGCCAAAGGGGGCGGTGTTGCAATCTACTGCAAAGATAGCATGCAGAGTTCTGTCCTACTATCCAGGTCTGTACCCAAACAATTTGAACTTCTACTTTTAAAAATCCACCTCTCTAAAAACAAGTCTCTCACCGTTGCCGCCTGCTATAGACCACCCTCTGCCCCCAGCTGTACTCTGGACACCATATGTGAACTGATTGCCCCTCATCTATCTTCAGAGCTCGTGCTGCTAGGCGACCTAAACTGGAACATGCTTAACACCCCAGCCATCCTACAATCTAAGCTTGATGCCCTCAATCTCACACAAATTATCAATGAACCTACCAGGTACCACCCCAAAGCCGTAAACACGGGCACCCTCATAGATATCATCCTAACCAACTTGCCCTCTAAATAAACCTCTGCTGTTTTCAACCAAGATCTCAGCGATCATTGCCTCATTGCCTGCATCCGTAATGGGTAAGCGGTCAAACGACCTCCACTCATCACTGTCAAACGCTCTCTGAAACACTTCAGTGAGCAGGCCTTTCTAATCGACCTGGCCGGGTGTCCTGGAAGGATATTGATCTCATCCCGTCAGTAGAGGATGCATGGTTATTTTTTTGAAATGCCTTCCTCACCATCTTAAATAAGCATGCCCCATTCAAGAAATGTAGAACCAGGAACAGATATAGCCCTTGGTTCTCTCCAGACCTGACTGCCCTTAACTAACACAAAAACATCCTATGGCGTTCTGCATTAGCATCGAACAGCCCCCGTGATATGCAACTTTTCAGGGAAACTAGAAACCAATATACACAGACAGTTAGAAAAGCCAAGGCTAGCTTTTTCAAGCAGAAATTTGCTTCCTGCAACACAAACTCAAAAACGTTCTGGGACACTGTAAAGTCCATGGAGAATAAGAACATCTCCTCCCAGCTGCCCACTGCACTGAAGATAGGAAACACTGTCACCACCGATACATCCACTATAATTGAGAATTTCAATAAGCATTTTTCTACGGCTGGCCACGCTTTCCACCTGGTCAACAGCACTGCACTCCCCACAGCTACTCGCCCAAGCCTTCCAAATTTCTCCTTCTCCCAAATCCAGTCAGCTGATGTTCTGAAAGAGCTGCAAAATCTGGACCCCTACAAATTAGCCGGGCTAGATAATCTGGACCCTATCTTTCTAAAATTATCTACTGAAATTGTTGCCACCCCTATTACTAGCCTGTTCAACCTCTCTTTCGTGTCATCTGAGATTCCCAAAGATTGGAAAGCAGCTGCGGTCATCCCCCTCTTGAAAGGGGGGCACTCTTGACCCAAACTGCTACAGACCTATATCTATTCTACCCTGCCTTTCTAAGGTCTTCGAAAGCCAAGTCAACAAACAGATTACCGACCATTTCGAATCCCACCATAGCTTCTCCGCTATGCAATCTGGTTTCAGAGCTGGTCATGGGTGCACCTCAGCCACGCTCAAGGGCCTAAATGATATCTTAACCGCCATCGATAAGAAACAATACTTTGCAGCCGTATTCATTGACCTGGCCAAGGCTTTCGACTCTGTCAATCACCACATCCTCATCGGCAGACTCGACAGCCTTGGTTTCTCAAATGATTGCCTCGCCTGGTTCAACTACTTCTCTGATAGAGTTCAGTGTGTCAAATCGGAGAGTCTATTTTCCGGGCCTCTGACAGTCTCTATGGGGGTGCCACAAGGGTTCAATTCTTGGACCGACTCTCTTCTCTGTATACATCAATGATGTCGCTCTTGCTGCTGGTGAGTCTCTGATCCACCTCTACGCAGACGACACCATTCTGTATACTTCTGGCCCTTCTTTGGACACTGTGTTAACAACCCTCCAGGCGAGCTTCAATGCCATACAACTCTCCTTCCGTTGCCTCCAATTGCTCTTAAATACAAGTAAAACTAAATGCATGCCCTTCAACCGATCGCTGCCTGCACCTGCCCGCCTGTCCAACATCACTACTCTGGACGGCTCTGACTTAGAATATGTGGACAACTACATATACCTAGGTGTCTGGTTAGACTGTAAACTCTCTTTCCAGACTCACATCAAACATCTCCAATCCAAAGTTAAATCTAGAAGTGGCTTCCTATTTCGCAACAAAAGCATCCTTCACGCATGCTGCCAAACATACCCTTGTAAAACTGACCATCCTACCAATCCTCGACTTCGGTGATGTCATTTACAAAATAGCCTCCAATACCCTACTCAATAAATTGGATGCAGTCTATCACAGTGCCATCTGTTTTGTCACCAAAGCCCCATATACTACCCACCACTGCGACCTGTACGCTCTCGTTGGCTGGCCCTCGCTTCATACTCGTCGCCAAACCCACTGGCTCCAGGTCATCTACAAGACCCTGCTAGGTAAAGTCCCCCCTTATCTCAGCTCGCTGGTGATCATAGCAGCACCCACCTGTAGCATGCGCTCCAGCAGGTATATCTCTCTGGTCACCCCCAAAACCAATTCTTCCTTTGGCCGCCTCTCCTTCCAGTTCTCTGCTGCCAATGACTGGAATGAACTACAAAAATCTCTGAAACTGGAAACACTTATCTCACTCACTAGCTTTAAGCACCAGCTGTCAGAGCAGCTCACAGATTACTGCACCTGTACATAGCCCATCTATAATTTAGCCCAAACAACTACCTCTTTCCCTACTGTATTTATTTAATTTGCTCCTTTGCACCCCATTATTTCTATCTTTACTTTGCACATTCTTCCACTGCACATCAACCATTCCAGTGCTTTACTTGCTATATTGTATTTACTTCGCCACCATGGCCTTTTTTTTTGCCTTCACCTCCCTTATCTCAGCTCACTTGCTCACATTGTATATAGACTTATTTTTCTACTGTATTATTGACTGTATGTTTGTTTTACTCCATGTGTAACTCTGTGTTGTTGTATGTGTCGAACTGCTTTGCTTTATCTTGGCCAGGTCGCAATTGTAAATGAGAACTTGTTCTCAACTTGCCTACCTGGTTAAATAAAGGTGAAATTAAACAAATACGACAGCATTCTGTATACATCTGACCCTTCCTTGGACACTGTGCTAACAAACCTCCAAACGTGCTTCAACGTCATACAACACTCCTTCCGTGGCCTCCAACTGCTTTTAAATGCTAGTAAAACTAAGTGCATGCTCTTCAGCCGATTGCTGCCTGCACCCTCCCGCCTGACCAGCATCACTACTCTGGACGGTTCTGACCTAGAATATGTGGACAACTACAAATACCTAGGTGTCTGGTTAGACTGTAAACTCTCCTTCCAGACTCACATTAAGCATCTCCAATCCAAAATTAAATCTAGAATCGGCTTCCTATTTCGCAACAAAGCTTCCTTCACTCATGCTGCCAAACATACCCTCGTGAAACTGACCATCCTACCGATCCTTGACTTCGGTGATGTCATTTACAAAATATCCTCCAACACTCTACTCAGCAAACTGGATGTATTCTATCACAGTGCCATCTGTTTTATCACCAAAGCCCCATATACTACCCACCACTGCGACCTGTATGCTCTCGTTGGCTGGCCCTCACTACATATCCGTCGCCAAACCCACTGGCTCCAGTTCATCTATAAGTCTTTGCTAGGTAAAGCCCCGTCTTATCTCAGCTCCCTGGTCACCATAGCAACACGAACACGCTCCAGCAGGTATATTGCACTGGTCATCCCCAAAGCCAACAATTCCTTTGGCTGCCTATCCTTCCAGTTCTCTGCTGCCAATGACTGGAACGAATTGCAACAATCACCGAAGCTGGAGTCTTATATCTCCCTCTAACTTTAAGCGTCAGCTGTCAGAGCAGCTTACCGATCACTGTACACAGCCAATCTGCAAACAGCACACCCAACTACCTCATCCCCATATTATTACCTACCCTCTTGCACCCCAGTATCTCTATTTGCACATCTATCACTCTATTATTAATGCTAAATTGTAATTATTTTGCCTCTATGGCCTATTTATTGCCTACCTCCCTACATTTGCACACATTGTACATAGAAAATCTATTGTGTTATTGACTCTACGTTTGTTTATGTGTAACAGTGTGTGATTTTTGTCATACCGCATGCGTTATCTTGGCCAGGTCGCAGTTGTAAATGAGAACATGTTCTCAACTGGCTTACCTGGTTAAATAAAGGTGAAATATATTTTTTAAAGTCAGTATAATCTTTGTCCATGTTTGTCAATAACTGAGTATAAACATTCCCGAATAATTAGGACCCAAAAATTATAGAATAAAGTAATGCTTTACATTTCCAAATAATTTGAGATTTAAAATAAATCTCACCCTCTAGAAATTTAGCATTTCCATCATTAAAAAAGTATTAGGCAAGACTCATTGACAGCAGCAATAGCGTGTTTTTAACTTAACATTTCACATTCACGGACAGAGATCTATTTACATGCAAGAACAAGGTCGTATCTGTTGAGGCAGTAGACGCATAACCATCTATAAACAATGTCGACACATTTGTAATTTATTATAAGTAAAAAAAGAAAGAAAATTGGCTACACACAAACTTTTGTATCACAAAGTAGTAAAAATTAAAACAACTTTGCTATGTTGAAGTTCATCAGTTCAGAAATTATTTGTCATAACATGCACTTAAACACATGCTAGCATATTTTTGTGCACAGGTACAAGTTGAAGTCGGAAGTTGACATACATTTAGGTTGGAGACATTAACTAGTTTTTTACCACTCCACAAATTTCTTGTTAACAAACTACAGTTTTGGCAAGTCGGTTAGAACATCTACTTTGTGCATGACAAGTAATTTTCCAACAATTGTTTACAGATTATTTCACTGTATCACAATTCCAGTGGGTCAGAAGTTTATATACAGTGGGGCAAAAAAGTATTTAGTCAGCCACCAATTGTGCAAGTTCTCCCACTTAAAAAGATGAGAGGCCTGTAATTTTCATCATAGGTGTACACTTCAACTATGACAGACAAAATGAGAAAAAAAATCCAGAAAATCACATTGTAGGATTCTTAATTTTTTATGAATTTATTTGCAAATTATGGTGGAAAATAAGTATTTGGTCACCTACAAACAAGCAAGATTTCTGGCTCTCACAGACCTGTAACTTCTTCTTTAAGAGGCTCCTCTGTCCTCCACTCGTTACCTGTATTAATGGCACCTGTTTGAACTTGTTATCAGTATAAAAGACACCTGTCCACAACCTCAAACAGTCACACTCCAAACTCCACTATGGCCAAGACCAAAGAGCTGTCAAAGGACACCAGAAACAAAATTGTAGACCTGCACCAGAATGGGAAGACTGAATCTGCAATAGGTAAGCAGCTTGGTTTGAAGAAATCAACTGTGGGAGCAATTATTAGGAAATGGAAGACATACAAGACCACTGATAATCTCCCTCGATCTGGGGCTCCACGCAAGATCTCACGCCGTGGGGTCAAAATGATCACAAGAACGGTGAGCAAAAATCCCAGAACCACACGTGGGGACCTAGTGAATGACCTGCAGAGAGCTGGGACCAAAGTAACAAAGCCTACCATCAGTAACACACTACGCCGCCAGGGACTCAAATCCTGCAGTGCCAGACGTGTCCCCCTGCTTAAGCCAGTACATGTCCAGGCCCGTCTGAAGTTTGCTAGAGAGCATTTGGATGATCCAGAAGATTGGGAGAATGTCATATGGTCAGATGAAACCAAAATATAACTTTTTGGTAAAAACTCAACTCGTCATGTTTGGAGGACAAAGAATGCTGAGTTGCATCCAAATTACACCATACCTACTGTGAAGCACGGGGGTGGAAACATCATGCTTTGGGGCTGTTTTTCTGCAAAGGGACCAGGACGACCGATCCGTGTAAAAAAAATAATGAATGGGGCCATGTATCGTAAGATTTTGAGTGAAAACCTCCTTCCATCAGCAAGGGCTGAAGATGAAACGTGGCTGGGTCTTTCAGCATGACAATGATCCCAAACACACCGCCCGGGCAACGAAGGAGTGGCCTAGCCAGTCTCCAGATCTCAACCTCATAGAAAATCTTTGGAGGAAGTTGAAAGTCCGTGTTGCCCAGCAACAGCCCCAAAACTTCACTGCTCTAGAGGAGATCTGCATGGATGAATGGGCCAAAATACCAGCAAGTGTGTGAAAACCTTGTGAAGACTTACAGAAAACGTTTGACCTCTGTCATTGTCAACAAAGGGTATATAACAAAGTATTGAGCTAAACTTTTGTTATTGACCAAATACTTATTTTCCACCATAATTTGCAAATAAATTCATAAAAAAATCATACAATGGGATTTTTTTTCTGATTTTGTCTGTCATAGTTGAAGTGTATCTATGATGACAATTACAGACCTCTCTCATCTTTTTAAGTGGGAGAACTTGCACAATTGGTGGCTGACTAAATACTCCCCCCCCCCCCACTGTACACCAAGTTGACTGTGCCTTTAAACAGCTTGGAAAATTACAGAAAATGTCATGGCTTTATAGAAGCTTCTGATATGTCAATTAGCCTCATTTGAGTCAATTGGAGGTGTACCTGCGGATGTATTTTAAGGCCTACCTTCAAACTCAGTGCCTCTTTGCTCGACATCATGGGAAAATCAAAAGTAATCAGCCAAGACCTCAGAAAAACAATTGTAGACCTCCACAAGTCCACAATCCTTGGGAGCAATTTCCAAGGTACCACGTTCATCTGTACAAACAATAGTACGCAGGTATAAACAACACGGGTCCACGCAGCCATCATACCGCTCAGGAAGGAGACGCGTTCTGTCTCCTAGAGATGAACGTACTTTGGTGCGAAAAGTGCAAATCAATCCCAGAACAGCAGCAAAGAACCTTGTGAAGATGCTGGAGGAAACGGTACAAAAGTATCTATCCACAGTAAAACGAGTCCTATATCGACATTACCTGAAAGGCCGCTCAGCAAGGAAGAAGCCACTGCTCCAAACCACCATAAAAAAGCCAGACTACTGTTTGCAACTCATATGGGGACAAAGATCATACATTTTGGAGAAATGTCCTCTGGTCTGATGAAACAAAAATAGAACTGTTTGGCCATAATGACCATCGTTATGTTTGGAGTAAAAAGGGTGATGCTTGCAAGCCGAAGAACACCCTCCCAACCGTGAAGCACGGGGGTGGCAGCATCATGTTGTGGGGGTGCTTTGCTGCATTTCACAAAATAGATGGCATCATGAGGAAAGAAAATTATGTGGATATATTGAAGCAACATCTCAAGACATCAGTCAGGAAGTTAAAGCTTGGTCGCAAATGGGTCTTCCAAATGGACAATGACCAAAAGTTGTGGCAAAATGGCTTAAGGACAATGAAGTCAAGGTATTGGAGTGGCCATCAAAGCCCTGACCTCAATCCCATAGAAAATTTGTGGGTAGAACTGGAAAAGTGTGTGCAAGCAAGGAGGCCTACAAAACTGACTCAGTTACACCAGCTCGGTCAGGAGGAATGGGCCAAAATTCACCCAACTTATTGTGGAAGGCTACCTGAAACGTTTGACTCAAATTGAACAATTTAAAGGCAATGCTACCAAATACTAATTGAGTGTATGTAAACTTCTGACCCACTGGGAATGTGATGAAAGAAATCATTCTCTAATATTATTCTGACATTTCACATTTTTTAAATAAAGTGGTGATCCTAACTGACATAAAACAGGGCATTTTTAACAGGGGTTAAAATGTCAGGAATTGTGAAAAACTGAGTTTAAATATATTTGGCTAAGATGTAAACTTCCAACTTCAACTGTACTTATGTTAAGAAATCAAGTGACTTTTGTAGACTGCATAATTAGTTATTAACTACCTCATTTTAGAATTACTCAAATTGACAAGCATTGATAAAAAATAAACACAAAATCAGACTTCCTCTCTGAAGTGATCGAGGTACACCAAATATGCTCTACACATGACCAACAATTTTTCAACGGTCAATGTGAGACTAATGTAAAGCTGTACAGCCAAGGCAACTAGGTTCTTAAACTTTGGAGGGACAGTCCTGTTCTTTTCACATTGGTTTTCGTTGTTCTCAGCTGCAAGCTCAACATTTCCTTTCTTGTAAAATGTCTCTTCTGCAAGGTTCTGTTTCTAGAAGTCCTGTCGAATGTTTTCCTTGTTCTCGTCACCATGCTGCTGTTTGAGCTGTCCAACTTCATTCTCCAACTGGACGATGGCACGTTCAATCTCATAGTTCTTACTTACGAGGGACACCCAACTGTTACAAGAGAGATGGCATGGATTTAGAAATCATACCACGGTTGAGAGAACAGTAATGAAAAATACAACATTCACAGAACTGACTTTGACTCCAGCTCTCTCAGCTTGGCCCCGCCTGCAAGCTGATCATTCTTCCGTTGCCAGTTCAAGTCCTGAATCTGCTTTCTGTATAAATGACACACACACACACACACCAGAAAAGGTTATGAAAAATATATGCTGTATATGCAGAAGCTCGTTATTGACGTGAAGAAAGTTGTCGACACAGTTTGTGTTAGACTGAGTCCAAAACTATTACCAAACAAGCTAACCATGAGGAATGTAATGCACAACCTGGAAATTGTAAAGCAACATTTTCACACCATTTACTTACCTACATTTCTGTAGTTCTTTTTGAGCCAATTCAATCATAAAGGCCAGGTTACTGTGGAGTGGAAATAATGACAAAGATTAAGGCAAAGTCAAAAAATCCCTGTGAATCTATACTTTACCCTTCAGGACAAGCATGTGTAAAAAGGACTAAACTGATAAGTAAAAAGACTGATCTCCTCTACTCTCAAATTAAATGACTAATCAAACCCCATTTGTTAGCTTAATTCAAATCAGTTTGGTTGTCCCCTCTGACTCTTTCTTGGAAACTAAAATAAATGAAGAGCTCTACTGGGCACAAGTAGCAGCCACCGACTCACTCATTGTAGACCTTCCATGCATTGGTACCGTAGTGTGCCATAAGTTCCAGGTTCTCAATGCGCACTGCTTGATGCTCCAGCTGAGCCATGGAGTTGTTCACACTCTCCTGCCATGCAGTGATGTCATTCTTCTGTCCTGATGATGGAGCTGGAAGCTCATATCTGCACAGGGGTGAAACAGAAACAGTTGAGTGTACACTCAGAGGATGACAAGGGTTTAAATGCGTCAAGTTAGAACTGAATGGGGGATTGACAGTTAGCAAGCTTTTTTTAACATGACTGTTCGTGCTCTGAGCAAAAGAGTAGACTGGGTTTACCTCTTCATGCTGAGAAGTTCCAGGGGCTGCCGGGCTGCTAGCCTCTCAAACTCGTTCCTCATGATTTCAGTCTGATGGGTGATATAAGCATTAGTATTTGCTTCACATAATGTCATTGTCGAGCAGTGTAGATTTCACAGTTGACAGTGACGAGACAGTCAAAAGCCAGCCTCAGGCATTAGTTTACATATTCATTTATGCCTTTTTGTTTTTATAGCATGAACTGTGTACGTGGTACTTACTTCAAATGTAGTGAAATCAGGTGTTGGCATATAACTGAGGTAGTTCTTGGTGGGTCTGTATCGGCGAGTCTCCTCCTCTACCAAGGCTGCAGCCTGTGTTTGGAAATTAATACAGATTGACAGCATACTAGTACAGTAGACTAGCTAGACTTGTGACTGAGGGGTGACCTAAAAGCAGGGGTTGAAACCTAAATTATTTTCCAATAGTTTTGTTCTGAACAGAACCATTATTTTTTTCATTCTGTTCCACTTTTCCGAACTGCAAAATAAAGTTCTGAACGGTATGAACCCCAAAAAGTACCAGTTTACATTTTTCCTTTCTAAACTACTTCACAATCAGTGCAGATAGAGTAGCTTGTTATGGTGCGGGCAAGCTATAGTTGTTTACATGCATAATGGACATGTAAACAAGTATAGGGGCGAGATGTGACTGAAATTTTGCAGATAGGAAGAGCGCAAGAGAGGATGGAGTAGGAAGTTTGGCTTGAAGCACTGGGCATCTTGTTATGACATGTTTTATCTGAATTAGGCCCACAGAATTATACCTATGGAGGAGCGGCTTCTTTGGAGGAACTTTGAAAATCTTTTAAATTCCGAGACTTGGCTTAACGTTGCCAGGGATAGCTAGCTAACGAACTTAAGTGTGCAAAGCGGCACCAGGATTAAAAACACGTTTCACCTTTTTGTAGTTAATAAAGCCAATGTGAGAAGTGATAACTATAGTATCCCTAACTAGCGTTGAAACACATGCAAAGATTTCAAATCAAAAACTTTTTTAATTTTAAATTTGTCACGTGTTTGCAGGTGTAGCGAAATGCTGGCAGGCAGACACTGGAATAGGTTTGAGTGACCGAGGTCTTTGCATATGTGCTTAGTTGCATTTATTTGTGGTACTCGGGAAAAAATATGCCTGAACGTAAAAAAACGTTAATAACCAGTTCCCATGCTTTTAAAATAACGGTTCTGTTCCCGAGCAGTATAGATTACTTTCGTTCTCGGTTCTGTTCCCCCCAAAAAATATGTTTTTTCGGTTCTATCCCTGAACCGGTTTTAATCCCTGTTTAAAATTGAACTAGGTTACCTAAAATTTCAAATGTAATATACAGCAAACAAGTATTTTTCCAATATTGTAGCTGGCAAAATATGGGCATGTTATGCTTTGCAATGTTAATGACAATGGATTATTGATCTACTAGTGGCACACCTCACAAAACATCTTTAAGCTGGAATAATATGGGCTCCTTCAAAGTTCACTAATATACACTGTGTACTTTTTTTTTTTAGGAACACCTGCTCTTTCCATGACAGACTGACCAGGTGAAAGCTATGATCCCTTATTGATGTAACCTATTAAATCCACTTCAATCAGTGTTGATGAAGGGGTGGAGACAGGTTAAAGAATGATTTTTAATCATTGAGACATGGATTGTGTATGTGTGCCATTCAGAGGGTAACATACCCATATTTCCTTTACTTAGATGTGTGTATGTTGTGAAATATTACTTGTTAGATATTACTGCACTGTCGAAGCTAGAAACACAACCATGTCGCTACACCCGCAATAACATCTGCTAAACACGTATGTGACCAATAAAATGTAATTTGAATGGGCAAGACAAAATATTTATTTGCCTTTGAAGAGGGTATGGTATTGGGTGCCAGGCTCACCGGATGGTGTGTGTCAAGAACTGCAATGCTGCTGGGTTTTTCACAATCAACAGTTTCCTGTGTGTCATTCAAACTTATTCCAGTATCTGCCTGCCAGGTGAAAATCTTTGCCTGTGTGTGTAGGCTACCTGCCCCTACCTCCGAAGCATGCATATTTTAAGATGTCATAATATGGGGGTCTTATGGTATGCAATGGTCATCAAACTAATGATCTACTAGTGGCACATAAAAAGTATTGGGGTCAAAGTTAACTGTAAAAATCATAAGAAAATTAAAGAATGTGGGGATAACTACAATTTCTTGGTCAAACACTTTAAAATGTAAACCTTTTCTTTAATGAAATACGAGAAAAAAAAGAAAGAAAAACATCTAGCTCACTTAGAGTTGGCTGTATGTGTATGGTGTTCAGGTCACGACTGTAAGCAAATCTTGCGTTAACAATTTAACATTTGCTAAACAGCACCCCATTAGGCTACTGAAAGTCATTTTTGATATGGCACGAAAATGAAAAACGATTTAGTATAATTTTGATTATGGAAGATTGAATAAGTGTGCTTCAAACAGTTAACTTGGAATAATTGGTTGCTATCGTCCGTGTATCAGACTCAGTTTCCCCACCAAAACACACACGATACTGAAGATGTGATTTTTGGTTTTACAAAGTATAGCAAAAACTATACGAAGCCTTTCTTCTTAATCAACCACAGTTATGAGCTAAATTCTATATTCATAAATGTACAGGAGTCGGAAACTGTGAGAATGAATTTGAATATATAAATAATTTCTTATAACAAAAAAAGCTATCAACTTGATATAATGGTCTTTATATACATTTGTTTAGTCCCCGGACTGTTTGTATACTCCGTTGTTTACTCTTTTTCTATATTGTATATTTTGAATAGCTTTAAGAGAACTGAGTTGCACGTTTCTCAGCTAGCTCATGTCTGATGCTAGCTAGTTTGCAACAGGTAGCTATGTATGGAGCAGATACTTACCGCCTCTCTAACGCCCGCTGCATCATAACCCTGGTCAAAATACGGTAGGGCATCGACAAATACTTCACCAGCTACTGAAGAAGTTCCAGCCATATTCAGTTTATTGTTTGTTTGCTAGCACCGCTGGATGGATGGATGGATGGATGGATGGATGGATGGCTAGCTAGCTAGCTAGTTGTCTCAGCAGCAAAACAACGCAGCTGGTCGCTCCTGCCGTCTTCCGGGAGGCTGAACGTATTTTTCGTTGTCTTATGGCCCTTGATTTTATAGCGCCCCTTACGCATTGGGGCGTAAGGGGCGCACTAAAATTACTATTTCATAATTATGTAACATGGCTAATAATACATCTTACATGCCATTTGCATCCTGAATTTGGTGTTTATCAGGTAATATCTTAGGTTCCTAGGACTAATTACCTCAAAAATGGCACAACATTAGGAAAGAAAATACATAACTCACCTGACTTGACACAGCGAGACCAACGTGTTGAAGTAGTGGAGTCATGAATGAATTCCAAACTAACATTTCACGTGGTGGACATTTCACGTTTATAAAAATATTTTAAAAATGTACAATAGTTCAAAATTGTGTACAATAATTCAAAACTGTACAATAGTTCAAAACTGTTGAGATACACATTTTACAGTGCCTTCAAAAAGTATTCATACCCCTTGACTTATGCCACATTTTGTTATTACATCCTGAATTCTAAATGGATTCAATAAAACAACTCAGCCATCTACACACAATACCTCAGAATGACAAAGGGAAAACATGTTTTTTTGACATTTTTGCAAATTTAGCTAATTTAAGTAAGTATTCACACCTGAGTCAATACTTTGTAGAAGCACCTTTGGCAGTGATTACAGCTGTGAGTCTTTCCCGGGTAAGTGTCTAAGAGCTTTCCACAGCTGGATTGTGCAACATTTGCCCATTATTGTTTTCAAAATTCTTCAAGATCTGTTAAATTGGTTCTTGATCATTGCTAGACAACCATTTTCAGGTCTGCCATAGATTTAAGTCAAAACTGTAACTGAACTACTCAGGAACATTCACGATCTTAGTAAGCAACTCCAGTGTGGATTTGGCCTTTAGGTTATTGTCCTACTTAAAGGTGAATTTGTCTCCCGGTGTCTGGTGGAAAGCAGACAACCTGGTTTTCCTCTAGGATTTTTCCTGTGCTTAGCTCTATTCCATTTCTTTATTATCCTGAAAAACACCCCAGTCCTTAACGATTACATGCATACTCAACATGATGTAGCCACCACTATGCTTGAAAATATGGGAGTGGTACTCAGTAATGTATTGTATTTGCCACAAACATAACACTTTGTATTCAGGACAAACAATTAATTGTTTTGCCACATCTTTTGCAGTATTACTTTAGTGCCTTGTTACAAATAGCATGCATGTTTTGAAATGTTTTATTCTGAACAGGCATCCTTTTTTTCACTCTTTAAATTGGATAGTATTGTGGAGTAATGAGGATGTTGTTGATTCATCCTATCACAGCCATTAAACTCTGTTTTAAAGTCCCCATTGGCCTCATGTTGAAATCACTGAGCGGTTTCTTCCCTCTCCGGCAACTGAGTTAGGAAGGACGCCTGTATTTTTTTTTTATAGACTGGGTGTGTTGATACACCATCCAAAGTGTAATTAATAACTTCACCATGCTCAAAGGGATATTCAATGTCTGCTTTTTTTTTTTTTTACTCATCTAACAATAGGTGTCCTTCTTTGCGAGGCATTGGAAAACCACCCTGGTCTTGTGGTTGAATCTGTGTTTGAAATTCACTGCTTGACTGAGGGACCTTAAAGATAATTTATTGTATGTGTGGGGTACAGAGATGAGGTAGTCATACAGAAATCATATTAAGCACTTATTGCACACAGAGTGAGTCCATGCAACTTATTGTGACTTGTTAAGCAAACTTTTACTCCTGAACATATTACCTCGACTAACCTGTACCCCCGCACATTGACTCGGTACCCTTGTATATAGCCTCATTCTTGTTATTTTGTTACTTTTTAGAATTTTATATATCATTCCATATTTAAAGTAACAAATATTTTGTTACTTAAAAATCTGCATTGTTGGTTAAGGGCTTGTAATTAAGCATTTCACAGAAAGGTTTACACCTGTTGTATTTGACAAATACACTTTTATTTGAACTTAATAAAAAAGGTGTTGAATACTTGACATGTTCAGCTTTTCATCAAGTTGTAAAAAAATCTAAAAACATAATTCCACATTATGGGGTATTGTATGTAGACCAGTGACCCCCCCCAAGCCCCCCCCCCCCACACACAAAATGTGAAAAATGTCAAGGGGTGTGAATGAATGGTACTAAGTATGCAACTCCAGTCAATAGGAAGGAGGTGTGACTAGTTAGTTTCTGGTCTCTAGTTGTGACTTTTTAAAACCCACACGAGAACATCAAAACGTTTTTAGCAAACTTTGTGCATTGGAATGTTGGATACATGAGATTAAGACTCAGTTCTGATCCTTTAAAATCACATCCTTAGTCAAGGTGGTCCAGTTCAATATGTGCTTTCACCTGTCTTATCAAATGACTGAGGAAAGGGTATCCAAACAGGCTCATACAATCTCAATTTAAGTTCAAAATTCAAAAATATGCATGAAAAGTAGCTAAAATATTGTAAACAAAATATTTAGTTACAGAATAAGCTTTACAAAATTCAAAATCGGTGAGAAATGTGAATTGTAATGTATTATCCTAATGATCCAAACATTACTTGGAATATTTGTCAAGGCCATCAAAATGTCAGAGACAACATACATTAGCCTCAATTGATTTTTTTTTCTCTTTTTCTTTTTTTAAATATGTCATGTCATATTTAAAGTAACAATCATGCACATAATAAAAATCATTTTCTTACATTGTTCTGTAGCAGAGTGCAGAAGGGTATCAAGAGTAGCCTTACTTATTAATTTCCAACTAGACACGAGTTCAAAACTAAACTTAAAAATAACATTATATCCATAAAATGGAGACCAAACACTTAAGACTTGGCTAAAAAAAAAAAAAAAAAAAAAGACTAGCAAAAACACAAAAACGCGTGGGTTAGTTTATCATGGCACAACATCTGTTAAGTTAATACAGAGTCCTGTAGCTGAAATGTTTTGTGTAGATTTCACAAGTACATAGTGTTTGCTCCTGCCTTTCCTCTGACATCTCAAAAGTCTTCATCGAAGTTTGTTTGGTCATAAATGCACATTTCCAGTTTTCCTCCAATTACAATTGCACTTCACTCCGGCTTGGAATGCATTCAGGGCAATACGAAGAGACTGGTTATGTCTCAAGCAGAGAGCTCTCTATCTAGGACTGTGGACCTCTGTGCCCAACACCGTTATGTCCTGGTCGAGTCATGTACATATCTATATAGCTGTAACATCATAGCACATGTGTCTCGGCCAATCTGGCAGATGGCTCTCATCCTCTCTTACAGAAGCATTTTCAACCAGACTGCTGACTGTCTGTCACTTCTTCTGTAGGAATTTCATCCCTGAAAATAAAATTGACAAAATTATTTAACTCTTGACAGTAAAAGTCATATTTGTTTAATTGGATGTTATGAATGGAGCAATACTAACCAATTCCCTTGAGTCCCTTGAGGAACCCGCTAGATTCAGACTCCGGGTTTGAAGCCAAATATTCTGCAGCTCTAACTTCAAAAAGCCCTGTGGGAGGGGGAGAAAAGCTTAGTACAAGGTCCACAAGAAAATACATTTTGGTAAGAGGTGATTACTTAGAGGAAGGAAGAATGCATTCTCAAAGTATTGCAACAACAGGGCTACTGATAGGCCACTCCCTGACCTTTTCCCCCTCCCTTGCGCAACTCTTTGTCGTGGATGAAGCCGGAGAACATCTGCGTGTCCATGAAGAGCTGCAGGAACTGGCGGGCCCCACGGGAGGGGTGGGACTTACAGAAGCTCTCCCTCTGCAGCTCCCGGGTCCCGCTGACGCCCATGTGGAGGGAATAGTGGCCCACTAGCTCCACGAAGAAATGCACAAAGGCCTCCGACACCAGGGAGCTCAGCTCACACTGCTGGCCTGCATGGACAGATGGTAGGGAGGGGGATAGTCACTTATAAAAGTAGATGGTGTCAAAATGGAGAGGCGAGTAAAAAAAGCTTTAAGAAATGTCTTTCTACACAATTACACTTTATCCAACCTGGACAGGGAGACAAGACATTGTTTCATCAATGTTTTGGCTACAAGGCCATTTTAAGGTAATAGTTGGCTGTGCAAACCTGTGCAGTCTCCGTCTTGCCGTAGTATCTGCCCTCTCTCCTCCAGGATCTGCTGCAGTGCAGCCTGAAGCTTACTGGGCAAGATACAGTCCTCATCACCAAGCTGAGAAACAAGGAGTAGTTAAGAGGTCAGGGCAACTCACATCATGCAAGAGAACCTCCCACTGGACACAAACTGGTTGAAGCAATGTTTCAACGTAATTTGTCAATGTGGCTGTGAAATCTACATTGGATTTGAAAAAAAGTAATCAACGTTGTTGGTTACTGCATTGTTGGTTAAGGGCTTAAGGGCTTGTAAGTAAGCATTTCACAGAAAGGTTTACACCTGTTGTATTCGGCGCATGTGACAAATACATTGGATTTGAAAAAAAGTAATCAATGTTGTTGGTTACTTAAGGGCTTGTGTATGTAACCAATACAATTTGATATGCTTGTAAGTAAGCATTTCACTGTAAGGTTTACACCTGTTGTATTCGGCGCATGTCACAAATACAATTTTATTTGAACTTAATAGGCTTGCCGTATTAATAGCATTTGATTAGCTGTTCATGAGTTTTATGGCTTGGGGGTAGAAGCTATTTAGGATCCTCTTGGACCTAGACTTGAAACCCTAGGCCTTAGCTGTGTCGCTGATGATTACCATTATGTTATCGTGAGAATTATTGATATCTCCACTCAACTAAATATACTGATGAAAAATGTAAAAAGCAACAATTTCTAACATTTTACTGAGTTACAGTTCATTTAACTTCTAGGGTAGGGGGCCTACTAGGGTAGGGGGCAGCATTCGGAATTTTGGATGAAAAGCGTGCCTAAATTAAACTGCCTGCTACTCAGCCATAAAAGCTAGAATATGCATATAATTAGTACATTTGGATAGAAAACACTCTGAAGTTTCCAAAACTGTTTGAATGATGTCTGTGAGTGGCATGAGCTGATCACGCGCGCTCCCGTGAGAGTTAGCTTGCGTTTTATTGCATTTCTACAGACAAAGGAATTCTCCGGTTGGAACATCATTGAAGATTTATGATAAAACATCCTAAAAAGATTGATTCTATACTTCGTTTGACATGTTTCTACGACCTGGAATATGACTTTGTCGGAACTTTCGCCTGGACTTGCCCGCGCCTCGTGAGTTTGGATTGTGTACTAAACGCGCGGAAGAAAAGGAGGTATTTGGACATAAATGATGGACTTCATCAACCAAATCAAACATTTATTTTGGAACTGGGATTCCTGGGAGTGCATTCTGATGAAGATCAAAGGTAAGTGAATATTTATAATGCTACTTCTGACTTTTGTTGACTCCACAACATGGTGGATATCTGTATGGTTTGTTTTTGTCTGAGCGCTGTACTCAGATTATTGCATGGTGTGCTTTTTCCGTAAAGATTTTTTGAAATCTGACACAGCGGTTGCATTAAGGAGAAGTGGGTCTAAAATTCCATGCATAACAGTTGTATCTTTTAGCAATGTTTATTATGACTATTTCTGTAAATTGATGTGGCTCTCTGCAAAATCACCGGATGTTTTGGACCTACTGAACATAACGCGCCAATGTAAACTGAGATTTTTGGATATAAATATGAACTTTACCCGAACAAAACATACATGTATTGTGTAACATGAAGTCCTATGAGTGTCATCTGATGAAGATCAAAGGTTAGTGATTCATTTTCTCTATTTCTGCTTTTTGTGACTGGCTGTGTTGGCTGTGACTTGGCTCTGACCTAACAGAATCGTTTGGTGTGCTTTCGTCGTAAAGCCTTTTTGAAATCGGACACTGTGGCTGGATTTACAACAAGTGTATCTTTAAAATACTTGTATGTTTGAGGAATTTTAATTATGGGATTTGTTGTTTTCAATTTGGCGCGCTGCAGTTTCACTGGCTGTTGACGAGGTGGGACGCATACCCTAGTGAGGTTAAGGAAATCAGTCAATTTAAATAAATTCATTAGGCCCTAATCTATGGATTTCACATGACTGGGAATACAGATATGCATCTGTTGGTCGCAGGTAGGGGCATGGATCAGAAAACCAGGCAGTATCTGGTGTGACCATTTGCCTCATGCAGCACAAGATCTCCTTCACATAGAGTTGATAAGGCTGTTGATTGTGGCCTGTGGAATGTTGTCCCACTCTTCTTCAATGGATGGCACGACAATGGGCCTCAGGATCTCGTCACGATAAAATGCAATTGTGCTAATTGTCCGTAGCTTATGCCTGCCCATACCATAACCTCACCATTTGGCAACTCTGTTTAAAGCTGACATCAGCAAACCCGTTCACCCACACGACTCCAATCACGGTGTCTGTAATCTGCCTGGTATAGTTGAAACCGGGATTCAACCATGATGAGCACACTTCTCCAGTGTGCCAGTGGCCATCAAAGTTGAGCATTTGCCCACCGAAGTTGGTTACAATACCGAACTGCAGTCAGATCAAGACCCTGGTGAGCACGATGACCACGCAGATTAGCTTCCCTGAGACGGTTTGTGCAGAAATTCTTTGATTGTGCAAAGTTTCATCAGTTTCATCAGCTGTCACAGGCCTTTTATTGTCCCCAGCACAAGGGGAACCTGCTTCATGAACATGCTGTTTAATCAGCTTCTTGAAATGCCACACCTGTCAGGTGGATGGATTTTCTTGGCAATGGAGAAATGCTCACTAACAGGGATGTAAATACATTTGTGCACCAAATTTGAGCAAAATAAGCTTTTTGTGCATATGGAACATTTCTAGGATCTTTTATTTCAGCTCATGAAACCAATACTTTACATGTTGCGTTATACAATACCCAATACAATGGACCTGATCCCAGCCGGGGAGCCTACGCGACGCCGTAAAAGGGGCAAACGTAGCGGTCTCCTGGTCAGGCTTCGGAGACGGGCACATCGCGCTCCACTCCCTAGCATACTACTCGCCAATGTCCAGTCTCTTGACAATAAGGTCGATGAAATCCGAGCACGGGTAACATTCCAGAGAGACATCAGGGATTGCAACGTGCTCTGCTTCACGGAAACATGGCTAACTCAAAAGACGCTAACAGAGTCGGTGCAGCCAGCTGGTTTCTTCACGCATCGCGCAGACAGAAACAAACATCTTTCTGGTAATAAGAGGGGCGGGGGGGTATGCCTCATGATTAACGAGACGTGGTGTGATCATCATAACAACACTCAGGAACTCAAGTCATTCTGTTCACCTGATCTAGAACTCCTCACAATCAAATGTCGACCGCATTATCTACCAAGGGAATTCTCTTCGGTCATAATCACAGCCGTATATATTCCCCCCCAAGCAGACACATCGATGGCCCTGAACGAACTCTATCTGACTCTCTGTAAACTGGAAACCACACACCCTGAGGCTGCATTCATCGTAGCTGGGGATTTTAACAAGGCTAATCTAAAAACAAAACTCCCTAAATTCTATCAGCACATCGATTGTCCTACCAGGGCTGGCAAAACTCTGGATCACTGTTATACTAACTTCCGCGACGCATATAAGGCCCTCCCCCGCCCCCCTTTCGGAAAAGCTGACCACGACTCCATTTTGTTGATTCCAGCCTACAAACAGAAATTAAAACAACAAGCTCCCGCACTCAGGTCTGTTCAACGCTGGTCCGACCAATCTGATTCCACGCTTCAAGACTGCTTCGATCACGCGGATTGGAATATGTTCCGCATTGCGTCCAACAACAACATTGAAGAATATGCTGATTCGGTGAGCGAGTTCATTAGGAAGTGCATTGACGATGTCGTACCCACAGCAACGATTAAAACATTCCCAAACCAGAAACCGTGGATTGACGGCAGCATTCGCGTGAAACTGAAAGCGCGAACCACTGCTTTTAACCAGGGCAAGGTGACCGGAAACATGACCGAATACACACAGTGTAGCTATTCTCTCCGCAAGGCTATCAAACAGGCAAAGTCCCAGTACAGAGACAAAATAGAATCGCAATTCAACAGTTCAGACACAAGAGGTATGTGGCAGGGTCTACAGTCTATCACGGATTACAAAAAGAAAACCAGCCCCGTCGCGGACCAGGATGTCTTGCTCCCAGACAGGCTAAATATCTTTTTTGCCCGCTTTGAGGACAATACAGTGCCACTGACACGGCCCGCTACCAAAACCTGCGGGCTCTCCTTCACTGCAGCCGAGGTGAGTAAAACATTTAAACGTGTTAACCCTCGCAAGGCTGCAGGCCCAGACGGCATTCCCAGCCGCGTCCTCAGAGCATGCGCAGACCAGCTGGCTGGTGTGTTTACGGACATATTCAATCAATCCTTATCCCAGTCTGCTGTTCCCACATGCTTCAAGAGGGCCACCATTGTTCCTGTTCCCAAGAAAGCTAAGGTAACTGAGCTAAACGACTACCGCCCCGTAGCACTCACTTCCGTCATCATGAAGTGCTTTGAGAGACTAGTCAAGGACCATATCACCTCCACCCTACCGGACACCCTAGACCCACTCCAATTTGCTTACCGACCCAATAGGTCCACAGACGACGCAATCGCAACCACACTGCCCTAACCCATCTGGACAAGAGGAATACCTATGTGAGAATGCTGTTCATCGACTACAGCTCAGCATTTAACACCATAGTACCCTCCAAACTCGTCATCAAGCTCGAGACCCTGGGTCTCGACCCCGCCCTGTGCAACTGGGTCCTGGACTTCCTGACGGGCCGCCCCCAGGTGGTGAGGGTAGGTAACAACATCTCCACCCCGCTGATCCTCAACACTGGGGCCCCACAAGGGTGCGTTCTGAGCCCTCTCCTGTACTCCCTGTTCACCCACGACTGCGTGGCCATGCACGCCTCCAACTCAATCATCAAGTTTGCGGACGACACTACAGTGGTAGGCTTGATTACCAACAACGACGAGACGGCCTACAGGGAGGAGGTGAGGGCCCTCGGAGTGTGGTGTCAGGAAAATAACCTCACACTCAACGTCAACAAAACAAAGGAGATGATTGTGGACTTCAGGAAACAGCAGAGGGAGCACCCCCCTATCCACATCGACGGGTCAGTAGTGGAGAAGGTGGAAAGTTTTAAGTTCCTCGGTGTACACATCACGGACAAACTGAATTGGTCCACCCACACAGACAGCGTTGTGAAGAAGGCGCAGCAGCGCCTCTTCAACCTCAGGAGGCTGAAGAAATTCGGCTTGTCACCAAAAGCACTCACAAACTTCTACAGATGCACAATCGAGAGCATCCTGTCGGGCTGTATCACCGCCTGGTACGGCAACTGCTCCGCCCACCACCGTAAGGCTCTCCAGAGGGTAGTGAGGTCTGCAGAACGCATCACCCGGGGCAAACTACCTTCCCTCCAGGACACCTACACCACCCGATGTCACAGGAAGGCCATAAAGATCATCAAGGACAACAACCACCCAAGCCACTGCCTGTTCACCCCGCTATCATCCAGAAGGCGAGGTCAGTACAGGTGCATCAATGCAGGGACCGAGAGACTGAAAAACAGCTTCTATCTCAAGGCCATCAGACTGTTAAACAGCCACCACTAACATTTAGCGGCCGCTGCCAACATACTGACTCAACTCCAGCCACTTTAAAAATGGGAATTGATGGAAATTATGTAAAAACGTACCACCAACCACTTTAAACAATGTCACCTAATATAATGTTTACATACCCTACATTACACATCTCTTATGTATATGTATATACTGTACTCTATATCATCTACTGCATCTTGCCATCTTATGTAATACATGGACCACTAGCCACTTTATACTATGCCACTTTATGTTTACATACCCTACAGTACTCATCTCATAGGTATATACCGTACTCTATACCATGTACTGCATCTTGCCTATGCCGTTCTGTACCATCACTCATTCATATATCTTTATGTACATATTCTTTATCCCTTTACACTTGCGTGTATAAGGTAGTAGTTGTGGAATTGTTAGGTTAGATTACTTGTTGTTATTACTGCATTGTCGGAACTAGAAGCACAAGCATTTCGCTACACTCGCATTAACATCTGCTAACCATGTGTATGTGACTAATAACATTTGATTTGATTTGACTTATATTTTTGTTCAGTGTACTGTAGATTCACTGTTGCTATCGAAGTCATTCCAAAGGGTAGGTTAAACAGAGCAAATGAAATGTGACCATACTTTCACTCATATCAATGTTTAAGCTTGTATAGCATTTGCAAAATCATCAACAGCCATTGTTTCAGTTAAACCTAGAATTCAACTAAAAATAGATAATAGAATAGGCATCGGGTTTCAAACTCTGGTTGATTTAAAATATAATGATATTTAGTGATATTGAATTGTGTTTGTCAACGCAACCAAATATCAAAATTTCAAGGAGATATATCTTCTGTATTGATATTCACATCTGTGCCACTGACTTAGTTTGGCTTTAATTCCATTTGGTCTACAAATTAATAATTTATGTTGATTCACATTTCCATCAACCAAAAATCTAAGTTAAAGAATAGGGCCAAATCAAATGAACAGTTATTTGAAGTGCATTTAAAGTTTGATTTGATTTTGGTTGTGCTTGTAGATGGTTGAAAGCATAGTAATAACTATACTTTTGGCAGTCTTTTTGAGTGGGTGAATGTAGGTTGTAATCTCATTTATCAACGTCAACCAAATATTACCCTATTATCCACGTTGAAATGACATGGTGTACCCAGCTGCCTTGTTCCACTAATGACGTGAAACAAGGCAGCTGGCTACCCATATACTGTGCGTCATTGATTCTCCAATTTAAAAAATGTATCATTTTTATTTCACCTTTATTTAACCAGGTAGGCAAGTTGAGAACAAGTTCTCATTTACAACTGCGACCTGGCCAAGATAAAGCATAGCAGTTCGACACATACAACAACAAAGAGTTACACATGGAATAAACAAACATACAGTCAATAATACAGTAGAAAGAGTCTATATACAGTGTGTGCAAATGAGGTAAGATAAGGGAGGTAAGGCAATAAATAGGACATGGTGGCGAAGTAATTACAATATACCAATTAAACACTGGAGGGATAGATGTGCAGAAGATGAATGTACAAGTAGAGATACTGGGGTGCAAAGGGAAAAAATACAGTATTGGGATGAGGTAGTTGGATGGGCTATTTACAGATGGGCTATGTACAGGTGCAGTGATCTGTGAGCTGCTCTGGCAACTGATGCTTAAAGCTAGCGAGGGTGTATGAGTCTCCAGCTTCAGTGATTTTTGCAGTTCGTTCCAGTCATTGGAAGCAGAGAACTGGAAGGAAAGGCGGCCAAAGTAGGAATTGGCTTTGGGGGTGACCAGTGAGATATACCTGCTGGAGCGCGTTCTATGGGTGGGTGCTGCTATGGTGATCAGTGAGCTGAGATAAGGCAGTGCTTAACCTAGCAAAGACTTGCAGATGACCTGGAGCCAGTGGTTTTGGCGACGAGTATGGAAGCGAGGGCTAGCAAACGAGAGGGTTCATTTGCCGTGGTGGGTAGTATATGGGGCTTTGGTGACAAAATGGATGGCACTGTGATGGACTGCATCCAATTTGCTGAGTAGAGTGTTGGAGGCTATTTTGTAGATGACAACGCCGAAGACAAGGATCGGTAGGATGGTCAGTTTTACAAGGATAAGACAGTACTGTGCAGCCGTCTTCATCGACCTGGCCAAGGCTTTCGACTCTGTCAATCACCATATTCTTATCGGCAGACTCAGTAGCCTCGGTTTTTCTAATGACTGCCTTGCCTGGTTCACCAACTACTTCTCAGACAGAGTTCAGTGTGTCAAATCGGAGGGCATGTTGTCCGGTCCTCTGGCAGTCTCTATGGGGGTACCACAGGGTTCAATTCTCGGGCCGACTCTTTTCTCTGTATATATATCAATGATGTTGCTCTTGCTGCGGGCGATTCCCTGATCCACCTCTACGCAGACGACACCATTCTGTATACTTCTGGCCCTTCCTTGGACACTGTGCTATCTAACCTCCAAACGAGCTTCAATGCCATACAACACTCCTTCCGTGGCCTCCAACTGCTCTTAAACGCTAGTAAAACCAAATGCATGCTTTTCAACCGTTCGCTGCCTGCACCCGCACGCCCGACTAGCATCACCACCCTGGACGGTTCCGACCTAGAATATGTGGACATCTATAAGTACCTAGGTGTCTGGCTAGACTGCAAACTCTCCTTCCAGACTCATATCAAACATCTCCAATCCAAAATCAAATCTAGAGTCGGCTTTCTATTTCGCAACAAAGCCTCCTTCACTCACGCCGCCAAACTTACCCTAGTAAAACTGACTATCCTACCGATCCTCGACTTCGGCGATGTCATCTACAAAATAGCTTCCAATACTCTACTCAGCAAACTGGATGCAGTTTATCACAGTGCCATCCGTTTTGTTACTAAAGCACCTTATACGACCCACCACTGAGACCTGTATGCCCTAGTCGGCTGGCCCTCGCTACATGTTCGTCGTCAGACCCACTGGCTCCAGGTCATCTACAAGGCTATGCTAGGTAAAGTGCCGCCTTATCTCAGTTCACTGGTCACGATGGCTACACCCACCCGTAGCACACGCTCCAGCAGGTGTATCGCACTGATCATCCCTAAAGCCAAAACCTCATTTGGACGCCTTTCCTTCCAGTTCTCTGCTGCCTGCGACTGGAACGAATTGCAAAAATCTCTGAAGTTGGAGACTTTTATCTCCCTCAACAACTTCAAACATCTGCTATCCGAGCAGCTAACCTCCATCGGTATTTAGCCCACCCAATTTACCTACCTCACACCCCATACTGCTTTTATTTATTTACTTTTCTGCACACCAGTATCTCTACTTGCACATGATCATCTGATGATTTATCACTCGTGTTAATCTGCTAAATTGTAATTATTCGATTTCTTGCCTACCTCCTCATGCCTTTTGCACACATTGTATATAGATTCTCTTTTTTTTCTACCATGTTATTGACTTGTTTATTGTTTACTCCATGTGTAACTGTGTTGTTGTCTGTTCACACTGCTATGCTTTATTTTGGCCAGGTCGCAGTTGCAAATGAGAACTTGTCCTCAACTAGCCTACCTGGTTAAATAAAGGTGAAATAAATAAAAATATGTTTGGCAGCATGAGTGGAGGATGCTTTGTTGTGAAATATGAAGTCGATTCTAGATTTAATTTTGGATTGGAGATGCTTAATGTGAGTCTGGAAGGAGAGTTTAGTCTAGCCAGACACTTAGAATATGTGGACAACTACAAATACCTAAGTCAGAACCGTCCAGAGTAGTGATGCTGGACAGGCAGGCAGCGATCGGTTGAAGAGCATGCATTTAGTTTTACTTGCATTTAAGAGCAATTGGAGGCCACGGAAGGAGAGTTGGCATTGAAGCTCATCTGGAGGTTAGTTAACAGTGTCCAAAGAAGGGCCAGAAGTATACAGAATGGTGTCGTCATAGAAACTAGCATTCAATATCAGCGGCCCAATAGGATCTCAGTGAGAAAAGGAAGCGAAACTCCATAGCAACTATTACTTAGTGCATTTATTAAATATTCAGACCCCTTGACTTTTTACCCATTTTGTTTAGTTACAGCCTTATTCTAAAATGTATTAAATTGTTTTTTTACACCTCATCCATCAACACACAATACCTCATAATGACAAAGCAAAAACTGTTTTTTATTTTTTTTATAAACTGAAATATCCCATTTGCATAAGTATTCAGACCCTTTACTCAGTACTTTTGGCAGTGATTACAGGCTCAAGTCTTCTTGGGTATGACGCTACAAGCTTGGCACACCTGTATTTGAGGAGTATCTCCCATTCTTCTCTGCAGATCCTCTCAAGCTCTGTCAGGTTGGATGGGGAGCGTTGCTGCACACCTATTTTCAGGTCTCTCCAGAGATGTTAGATCGGGTTCAAGTCCGAGCTCCGGCTAAGAAACTCAAGGAAGGACATTCAGAGACTTCTTCCGAAGCCACTCCTGCATTGTCTTGGTTGTGTGCTTAGGTTTGTTGTCCTGTTGGAAGGTGAACCTTCGTCCCAGTCTGAGGTCCTGAGTGCTCTGGGGCAGGTTTTCATCAAGGATCTCTGTATTTTTTCCCTCGATCCTGACTAGTCTCCCAGTCCCTGCCACTGAAAAACATCCCCACAGCATGATGCTGCCACCACCATGCTTCACCCCAGGGATGGTACCAGGTTTCCTCCAGATGTGACGCTTGGCATTCAGGCCAAATAGTTCAACCTTGGTCTCATCAGACCAGAGAATCTTCTTTCTCACGGTCAGTCCTTTAGGTGCATTTTGGCAAACTCCAAGCGGGCTGTCATGTGCCTTTTACTGAGGAGTGGCTTCCATCTGGCCACTCTACCATAAAGCCCTGATTGGTGGAGTGCTGCAGAGATGGTTGTCCATCTGGAAGGTTCTCCCATCTCCACAGAGGAACTCTATCAGAGTGACCATCGGGTTCTTGGTCACCTCCCTTACCAAGGCTCTTCTCCCCCGATTACTCAGTTTGGCCGTGCTGCCAGCGCTAGGAAGAGTCTTGGTGGTTCCAAACGTTCATTTATGAACGATGGAGGCCACAGGGTTCTTGCAGACCTTCAAAGCTTGTGAAATGTTTTGGTACCCTTCCCCAGATCTGTGCCTCCACAAAATCCTGTCTCGGCGCTCAACGGACAATTCCTTTGACCTCATGGCTTGGTTTGTGCTCTGACATGCACTGTCAACTGTGGGACCTTATATAGACAGGTGTGTGCCTTTCCAAATCATGTCCAATCAATTGAATTTACCACAGGTGGACTGCAATAAAGTTGTAGAAACATCTCAAGGATGATCAATAGAAACAGGATGCACTTGAGCTCAATTTCAAGTCTCATAGCAAAGGGTCTGAATTATGGGGTATTGTGTGTCGATTGTAAATGTAATCCATTTTAGAATAAGGCTGTAACGTAACAATGTAAAAAAACATCAAGGGGTCTGAATACTTTCAGAATGCACTGCATAACGCATTCCTACACAATTTCCAGACTTTACAGATGGACCACTTAGAAGTTAAATCAGGGGGGAAATTGTTATTTTTCTCACTGATAGAACATAGGCGTTCATCAAATTGACAGGAGTTTCATTATTTTTATTTCTGGGTGTGGATAATCCCTTTAATATTCTCACTATATGAACTTGGACTACATCCAAGAGAAATTCAAGCTCTGGCATAGTGTAGTATGATATTAAACTCCCGAGTGGCTTAGCGGTCTAAGGCACCACATCTCATTGCTAGAGGCATCACTACAGACCCTGGTTCGATTCCAGGCTGTATCACAACCAGCCGTGATTTGGAGTCCCATAGGGCGGCGCATAATTGACCCAGCGTCGTCCTGGTTTGGCCGTCATTGTAAATACTAATTTGTTCTTAACTAACTTGCCTCGTTAAATAAAATACAAATAAATACAAATTTAACAATGTCACTTCAAAAGACAATCCTAGGAAAAGGACGGAGAGCAGACATGCACAGATAAAGTCTTCCTCATGTCCTAGTCACTTGTCATGTTTTGGAACCACACCCATCTTTCATGAGTCGCAATTAAATACAATTCAGTTGGTAGAGCATGGCACTTGCTCAGAGTTGTGGGTTCGATTCCCGCAGGGGACCAGTACAGGAAAAAGTAAAAAATAATGTATCCACTCAATAATGTAAGTCGCTCTGGATAAGAGCATCTGCTAAATGACTAAAATGTAAAATGTACACACCTGTTTGACAAACTTGTCTGCGCATAAATCTACAATAAGCACCTAGAATGCAAACAGAGAGAGAACATAGAAAATATCAATGACAACAGGAAAGCAGGTCAAAGTATTGGGCTTCAAATTAGACATCAGGGACTGTCTACCATTAACTGTTAGGAACTATTTGAAGTTTGATTCTCCAGTTATTTGTTAGTCTTACTGTAATGACGTTTATAAAACTACCACTAGGTGGCACAAATACTTTTAATTCTGATAAACCATTGTGTGCGCGACAGAACACTAAATAACCCTAACATTAACCCTTTATCAATGAACTAATCACTCATGTACTTCCTCATCAATTCTGATGAAATCGAAAATGCTGTCCTTTGTAGCATGGCCATCTAGTGACTAGCCACTGGGAATCAGATGGTGAGCTGTGTCACTTACCTCCTCTATGGGCAGCTCCAGCAGCTCAGGCAAGCAGGGCGCCAGCGCCCCCATGAGAAAGGGAGTGGGAGAGCAGCTGATGTCCAGCATGCTGGCGGGTAGCACAGGCACAAAAGTATGCTGCCATGTGAACGGGTAGAGCAGCGCCAGCGCAGCATGGCCACAACGAGACAGCACACTGAAGAGAGGAGAAAGGGATGAAAATGTTACATTCCAGAGAAGAGGTATTTCAAAGATAGAGTCCATACAGTCTATTCAATACAATTAACTCAGACTACACTATGTACTTATGAAAACTTACACACAGCACTTTCACACCGACCAACAGAAGAGCAAAACAAACAATACATTCCACCCTGAACCAGTACTCTGCAGTACCTGCCCTCCCACTGTCTCCCAAGTCAAGCTGGAGATGCCAGTGAAGCTGTGTGTACTAGAGGAAACTCATCACCTGAGTTTGTTAGCGATAAAGATGACCCTCCTCTCCAGTAGTAGAGAGGCAAACACCTGCAGGAGTCTCCCAACGCTCAGGCACTGCAGCAGGCTCTCAAAGTCCACGTGCTCCAGCCTCGAGTCCACCGGCCGGCACAGAGTCAGCACCTGACCACACACACACACCACGGTTGGCTATTGCTCGTACAACAGTTGGTTGCTGGGCTGAGACATTGCACATGATTGCAGGTGTTGTTGACAGTGTCCGTAATAAAGAGCTAGGTAGGAACTGTTACTTCTCTTAACATCCTGTAGTAACTATTTTCCTATAGTCCTAGGGTGACTTCCTCTTAGTTGTGATTGTGTTACCTCATTTCCTGAGCCTGGGAGGAAGCTCTTGACTGTGATGGTGCGTCCAGGGGCGGGGAAAGGAGCCTCCATGACACTACGCATGAAGGGGGACACCAGGGCAGGACAGATCTCCCTGCGCCTCTCTACCTCCTCCAAGATCTGAAAACACACCCACCCACACGCACACAAAGACGCACCCAGTATAACTCCATAACTACACCCCTAAACACAAAGACTATCCTGATGACAAGTATCAACAAGGGAATACACCAGGACTACATTAAATACTAGCTGCTTTCTTCACCTTTTATTTACACTACAGTCACACCTGTCCCCTCTCACCTGCACCGACTAAAACATTGGGTGGTACATAATAACACATCGTTAAATATATCAATTATCCTTCTCAAAACTCACCTTTCTGATTAGCTTGGGACATTTTTACAGGATTTAGTTTCAACCCTTTTCAATGTGCACAAGCAAGCTAAAATGCATTATATATGAAGAGTTTAATCAGACTGCCGGTTACCTTAGCAAACAGGTTGAAGCAGCCCAGTCTGCTTACAATACAGTGAACTTCAGGCAGTCTCTTCCCCTTTCCACAGGGCTAAATGGCACAAATCAACACAGAGAAGAGCGTGAAAACCAATCCTGAAATTCAGTGTCAATAATGTTATTGAAAGGCTATATCAACGCTGGCTTTCTGGGGGATAACAGAAACATTGCATTGTGCAATGCATTCAAAAAACACAAATCTAACATTCATCTACAATTTAACATTCGGACAAAATGTGAAATTCTTTTTAGTTAGGCTCATTGATTCAGAGGTTTTATGGCCTACGATTCAGATGGAGTATATCCTAGATGTTGAGTAAGCACTTTACTGCCAAGCTGTCACATGCATAGGCAGACACACACAAAACGTAATGACACACACACACACTCACCAGGATCTTACGACAGTAACAAAACCAACGGCTGCCATCCTCTCCCGTCAAGACAAAAGAGAAAGTTTCACTAGAGACAGAAGCATAGAGAATATGACAGGGATACACATTGTAGTAGAGTTAAGCAGTGTTCTAGGGCAGACTCCCTGGGAAGAAAACAAAGCATGGCATATGAACTGCAATCATGTTTTTCTTTGTCTGACTCACTAGATGTTCAACCTTCATTTAACATAACTTTCATTTAATTCTCAGATCATATTTCATTCTAGCACAGTGATTATTGCAAAAAAAAACGTGCTACTTTTAAAGTTTTGACCCGTTTCAATACTTATATAAAAGTGGTTGTTTCAGCACCCTTATATGAAAATCCTTATTGTACACCACTGCTACATACTGTGACCACAATGTGAATGTAACAGCAGCTTACCTGGGCAGGTCTCCAGATGGCCGCCAGTCCTGAGAGTCTGGGAAGCAAAACTTGGGGATGGCCTTCAGCCGATCTTCAGCTTCACGGGAGTGACGAGAAGACTTCGCAAACTACACCGTAAAAAAAGGAGAGACTCATTTTATAGACTCATTTTATTCCCTGGCCCGCAAAACAGGAAAAAGTAAAGAGAAACACAATGGTCACAAAAAACAAAGGCAACTCAAAACATTCTGGGGTTCCTTTGAGCCCATCCATGGTTTCCCCTATAAACATGTTTTGTATAAGTGTGTTCCGCCACCAAGCTCCGTTGCACCCCACCTGAAAGAGGTTGGCTTTAATTGATTTCAATTGACAATAACCTTGTTGGGAAACTGTTGCGTGATCTCAGGGGCGTAGGTGTTTCCCGGGAAACTCTTTCTGAGTGACACAACCACAAAGAGCTGGAAGAGTTGCTGTTGCTGGAGTTGGATCAGGTCCCTCTCCAGGGTGCGGTAGCCTGGCCTCCGCTTCAGCGTGGACTGGACATAGACCGAGCGTCTCGACCCTCCTAGTGGAGACAGTAAAAAATCTGATAAGGTGAATCTAACGGAACAGGATATTATATCTTGCTTTGATTAAGTGCTAATAAAATGTGAACAGAAAAGATAAAGGCACCCCCCCCCCCCTGAAAAAAACAAAAGACTAGACAGTGCTTTCCCCTTAATTTGGGATTGAGGCTTGATCTATACAACTTTAGTAGAAGGCGTGGGACATTGGCAGACGTTTTTAGAATGTTGAGATCAGTCAAACATTGATTTTGGAATGGACTTTTTTGACAAGAAGAAGGTCAATCCTATAGTAGTACCATTAGTGTTGTCCTCTGGGTCACTCTCAGTTCCACTGGTCTCCTCTGTTCAGAGCAGAAGAGAGAGTGCGCAAGAGAAAATGAGAGAGCGACAAAGCGCAACAGAGACACACAGACAGAGATAGAAACACAGAGCGAGAAACAGAGAGAGTAATAAAGGGATGAAAAAAAGAGACATTATAGGAGACAGAGTGTCTTTGTATTGTATTTGTACCAGTGACGGGATGTATCGCATCTCATGAATTGCTGGGTATTTACAGAAAGCAGTTCATCTTCATCTTGTAGACAATTTCGAGGGTAATAACAGTCATACCTCGAGCTGAACCGCCCTGTGCCTGGCTCTTCACTCTCTTTCGCCCTCGCTTGGCGTCAAAGATCACATGAATCTTATTGACATACTGGGTCAGAGAAACCACACACAAACAAACACGTACACAAAGATATACACTGAACAAAAATATAAAACGCAACATGTAAAGTGTTGGTGCCATGTTTTTTGAGCAAATCTTTTTTTCTTTTTTAAATGCCCCAAATTTTGCACAAGGCCAAAAAGCTAATTTCTCAAAAATGTTGTGCACAAATTTGTTTACATCCCTGTTAGTGAGCATTTCTCATTTGCCAAGATAATCCATCCACCTGACAGGTGTGGAATATCAATAAGCTGATTAAACAGCATGATCATTACACAGGTGCACCTTGTGCTGGGGACAATAAAAGACCACTTCAAAATGTGCAGTTTTGAAACATCTGGCATTGTGTGCAATTGGCATGCTGACTGCAGGAATGTCCACCAGAACTGTTGCCAGAGAGTTGAATGTTAATTTCTCTACCATAAGCTGCAGTACGTCCAACCGGCCTCACAACAGCAAACCAAATTTAACGAGGCCAGCCCAGGACCCCCTTCACTTGCAGGATCGTCTGAGAGGGGGTGGGTGAACGGGAGGGGGTGGGCTGAGGAGTATTTCTGTCTGAAATGAATCCCTTTTGAGGGGAAAAACGGATTCTGATTGGCTGGGCCTGGCTCCGCAGTGAGTGGGCCTGGCTGCCAAATCAATGGGCCTACACCCTCCAAGGCCCACCCATGGCTTATATGAACTGTAACTCAGTCAAATCTTTGTAATTGTTGCATGTTGCATTTATATTTTTGTTCAGTATATTTATCTGATACAAATAAATCACATTCATGTGACATATCATCACATTGTTGTTGACATACTTGTGATCTGGCAACAAACTTTTCTGAAAAGTTAGCGAATCAATAAATGCAATTCAAGCACAACTTCCTTGTTGCACTGAAAAACGTTTCCTCATGGGTACCTGTTTGGACTGGATAAGGCCATCAGTCAAGTTTCAACTTGAGCAGCAAAATGAGTGACCTGGATCCAGAGCCAAGCATACAGGAAGCTCAGATGTTTCTCCAAATGGACAACAGATTGTAGGCCTAACACTAGCTTGGCTTCTCTATGTGTAATCTTGCAAACAGACCAATACCACTAACATTTTAGGCTGCTATTCCCACTCAAAATTACAAAATAAAATAACTAATAGTTTGCGGTAAATACAATTTATACTGTGCATAAAATGCTTGTGTGTGTTTACCTGAGGCAGTCTGTATGTTTTGTGGGTGGTTGTGGGTCGCTTTGGAAAGGCAGTTCTGTGTGGGGCTTCAGTAGGGGAGGTAGGGGTGGGTGGTGTCGCTGCCAGTGTTTCCTTCCTCTCCACTCGCAACGTGAGAGGCTTGGGAGGGAGCTGAGACACAGAATACAAGGGGACTGGGTTATTTAAAGATTAAAGCATGTTTGTTTTTTCATATCAAACTGGGCTCAATTGAAATCTAATATCCTTTGAATCCGTTTCCATTACTACCTTTGGGGTGCAAGGGCTCTCTCTCTGTGCCATGTTCCAGGGTCGGGGACGCCTGATGGGGAGACACATAGTAGGAGACAGCTTGACATCCTCATATGGGTTGTCTCTGGGTCCAGCTGGCCAGGGTCAAAGGTGAGGGAGACAGATGACATACACAGCATAATACGCTAATAGTCCATGTTTAAGTCCGAATGGTCTTAAATGGCTGCCTTTATTTCTCTCCTTTCACATCCACCACTGATCTAAAAAGGACTTGATGTGACAATATGGAGAAAAATCTATATTCCAGTCATTTCTTTATCAGTGGTTACAACGATGGGAAGTAAGACTAGGAAAGAATTGGTTCCTAAGATTGTAAGATGACTCCGTCTGCCTAAGTGGAGTGTAATTTTTCACTTTGTGTCAGGGGTGAACTCACAGATAATGTCCTCATAAATGTTGTCGTCAGAGAAGGCGTGGAACAGGCCGGAGCGCCTGGCCCCACTTCCCAGTGTACCCTGCTGCGCTGTCAACTGCACCACATCCTCAAACTCAAAGGACTTCCTGTAAAAATGGAGGGAGAGAGGGGGATGTGAGACAGGTGCCACTGTCGCCCTAAACACAGTCTGCATTGTGATGTTCAATGTGTTATCCTCTTACGTTCAGCCAAAGGGCCTCGGCATTGGAGGGGTTTTCACAAGTTGATAGTAAAGATTATCAAATCAAATTGGTCACATACACATATTTAGCAGATGTTATTGCGGAATGTAGTGAAATGCTTGTGTTCCTAGCTCCAACAGTGAAGTAGTATCTAACAATTCACACAAATCTAAAATAATGGAATTGAGAAATATATAAATATTAGGACACTCAAATGTCAGACTGGGATTGAGTAAAATACAGTATATACATAAGAAATGAGTAAAACAGTATGTAAACATTATTAAAGTGACCAGTGACCATGTCTATATACATAGGGCAGCAGCCTCTAAGGTGCAGGGTTGAATAACCGGTTGGTAGCCGGCTAGTGATGGCGATAAAGACCGTAGGAGGGAGCGTCAGGGAGAGAAAAAAAGGGTGTAAAATAGAAGCACAGAGAGCATAAAGAAAAAATAATTCAACATGTGGCTAAGAGTTAAGGTCAATACGGAGAGAGAGAGCAGGAAAGAGAGTTACAAGAGTAAGCCTAATAGAAAGCAATTTGGATGGTTATGCTAAAGACGCATGGGGAATTCCATTCAAGATTGGCCCAAAGATGATGTTTTGGATCTTCCTGGAATTAAATCAATAGAAAAGGTCCTTAGGGGGTAGGTTTTTGGCATACCATTGAAGTCTGTATCCAAAATGATTATTGAGAAATAATGTGTGACATTTACCTAGGCCTTCTTTAAGACACTACAACGATAAATCAGTAGACGCTACAAAGGCAGTATTGGTGTCCTTTGAAACCTTACTGTGTGTTCATATGGAATTGCCCTCATAGAGAATGCAAACTGATAGAAAAATTAGGAGACTACATTAGTGGAATTCAATGTGAGAGCTGGTGTGTGTCAAAACAAACATGACCGCTGGACAGTTGGCTGCTCTGGAAGTAGGCCATATCCAGACAATAGTCTGCAATGCTGCCAAAGACTGTGTCATCACACATGGAGGGCGACCAAATGCTAGACTGACCCTTCTCTCACTCAAACTTTGCCTCTAAAACTCTCTCATCTCACTTAACATAAAACAATTTACAACTAAGGACACTGTATGAGAGCACAATAGCTCAGGACAGGGAAAAACTTTCAACAAATAATTGTTAACATGTTTTTGTATTACAAACAACCAGATTTTCCCTCGACTAAAGCCATTGCAAAAGTAAGATGCCAAAAATGTTCTGTTTTAAAATGGTAAACCAAACCTTCTCTATACTAGAGGTGTCAGTATCATGAACTTACCTGTTCTTTCTGTGTCTGGAAAACCCATTGCCACGGCTGACAGGACACAGGGGTGCTGGGAAGCTAGGTGTTTGGGCTATGCCACTGCACTTGGTGTTGGATTGGTTGGCAGATGGAATCCTGCTGTCCCGTTGGACCCAGTTTGCTGGGGTGCTGTCCCCTCCCTGATACTGAAATGTCCGTTGTGGTTTTGGTGGAGGGCGAGTCGCTGGACCCACAACACTCTGAGGCTCTGCTGAGGTATTTCTTCCCTTCTCCCAGAACAACACATCTCCCTCCAGCCTCCGCCAGAAGCCCCTTGAGGTGTAGAAATTACCTGGTGGCAGGCTCTCTCCATGGTCATCCACTGACAGACATAGGGGTTTGGTCCACTTAACTTCCAACACATTACCCACCTTCAGTTCACCATTGGTGGGGATGATCCTTTCTACTTGGAAGATGTCTGTAGTGTCTGTTGTAAGAGTTTGCGAAGGCGCTGTGAATGGCTTGGACACTGGTATTGTGGTTGAAGTCTTACTGAAACAGGAGTGATTCTGAGGGGCATCCGACTTTCTGCCAATGCCCTTGTGTCCGCACCGTGCTTGTAGGTTTTCCCTGAAATCCAAACCCAGGCTTCTGGCTTTAGAGAGGTTGGCTTTGCCGTGAGGTCCACCTCCCAAACTGTCGCTACATACTCCATTACCCAGGACATCCCCTGAAAGAGATCGGGATGCAACTGGTGCATGCGCTTTGACCCTTTCGGCTTGCCCATCACCGTTTGGTTGACAGAGGCCTTCCCACTGGGAAATCTTCTGCCTGATGTTGAGGCCTGGCCTCCCTAGGTCCTGGGTTAGAGGCTTCCCTGAGGAGGGGGCCTGCCAGGCCAGAGTAGGCCTTGATGGGTCCTGGATTAGAGGCTCCCCAGAGGAGGGGGCCTGCCAGGCCACAATAGGCCTCCCTGGGTCCTGGGTTAGAGGCTTCCCTGAGGAGGGGGCCTGCCAGGCCACAGTAGGCCTCCCTGGGTCCTGGGTTAGAGACTTCACTGAGGATTGGGCCTGCCAGGCCACAGTAGCCCGGCCCCGTCCCCCTCCACCTTTCCCCTGCTCTATGCCCAGAACCAGCATGGTGAGAGGGGGCACACTGCCAGCTCACCCTCACTGCATAGTTGGTGGAGGCATGAGGACCCTCCTGGTGTATAGACACACTGTTAAAAACAGTGAGTCTGTCCTACAACTGGTTTAACCACAGTAGCCTATGGAAAGCAAGGAGATCCACAGGGGTCTTTCTTCTATCGTTTCCTTTTTACTTTTAAACCCCTCTTCCGTTAAACAGGGTCGGTGACTGCTCTTTTCCCTCTTCTCCTCATAAAGAAGGACCTGCAAAGCAAAGGACACAAAAGTTATTACTCATCCATCAGCACTTCAAAACAAGTCAAGACAACACTCTGAAGAGAAAACAGTATCTATTGAGGATGACACTATTACAGTGCCTTCAGAAAGTATTCATGCCACTTAACAAAGTGGAATAAGTTGTGTTACAGCCCAAATTCAAAATTGATAAAAAAATAATAATAATAATCTCACCCACCTACACACAATATCCCATAATGACAAAGTAAAAACATGTATTTAGAAAAGTCCAAATGTATTGAAAATCAAATACAGAAAAGCTAATTTACATAAGTATTCACACCCGAGTCAAAACTTTGGAGAAGCACCTGTGGCATCGATTTAGGATTTGGAATGTCTGTATTCGCTTTGCTGGATGTGGGGATTTTCTCCCATTCTTTCTTGCATATTTTCTCAAGCTCTGTTAAATTAAATGGGGAGTGGTGGAGAACAGCAATCAAGTCTTTCCACAGATTTAACGGGATACAAGTCTGCATCACTTCTAATCCCCCATATATCTTTTTGCAAATATATACAGTACCGGTCAAAAATTTTAGAACACCTACTCATTCAAGGGTTCGTAGAATAATATAGATGACATCAAAACTTTGAGATAACACATATGGAATCATGTAATAACCCCCCAAAAAAGTCTTAAACAACACTAAATATATTGTATATTTGAGATTCTTCAAATAGCCACCCATTGCCTTGATGACAGCTTTGCACACTCTTGGCATTCTCTCAACCAGCTTCATGAGGTAGTCACCTGGAGTGCATTTCAATTAACAGGTGTGCCCTTCTTAAAAAGTTTATTTGTAGAATTTCGTCCTTCTTAATATGTTGGAGCCAGTCAGTTGTTATGTGACAAGGTAGTGGTGGTATACAGAAGATAGCCCTATTTGGTAAAAGACCAAGTCCATATTATGATAAGAACAGCTCAAATAAGCAAAGAGAAACGACAGTCCGTCATTACTTTGAGACATGAAGGTCAGTCAATACAGAACATTTCAAGAACTTGGAATGTTTTTTCAAGTGCAGTCGCAAAAACCGTCAAGCACCATGATGAAACTGGCTCTCATGAGAACCGCCACAGGAATGGAAGACCCAGAGTTACCTCTGCAGAGGTTAAGTTTATTAGTGTTACCAGCGTCAGAAATTGCAGCCCAAATAAATGCTTCAGAGTTCAAGTAACAGACATATGTCAACATCAACTGTTAAGAGAAGACTGTGTGAATCAGACCTTCATGGTTGAATTGCTGCAAAGAAACCACTACTAAAGGACACCAATAAGAAGAAGAGACTTGCTTGGTCCAAGAAACACGAGCAATGGACATTAGACCAGTGGAAATTTGTCCTTTGCTCTGGTCCAAATGTGAGATTTTTGGTTCCAACTGCTGTGTCTGTGAGACGCGGGGTGGGTGAATGGATGATCTCCGCATGTGTATTTCCCACCGTAAAGCATGGAGGGGGAGGTGTTATGGTGTGGGGGTGCTTTACTGGTGACACTGCTGTGATTTATTTAGAATTCAAGGCACACTTAACCAGCATGGCTACCACAGAATTCTGCAGTGATACACCATCCCATCTGGTTTGGGCTTAGTGGAACTATCATTTGTTTTTCAACAGGACAATGAACCTACACACCTCCAGGCTGTGTAAGGGCTATTTTTTCCAAGAAGGAGAGGGATGGAGTGCTGCATCATCAGATGACCTGGCCTCCACAATCCCCCGACCACAACCCAATTGAGATGGTTTGGGATGAGTCGGACCACAGAGTGAAGGAAAAGCAGCCAACAAGTGCTCAGCATGTGCGAACTCCTTCAAGACTGTTGGAAAAGCATTCCATCTGAAGCTGGTTGAGAGAATGCCAAGAGTTTTTAAAGCTGTCATCAAGGCAAAGGGTGGCTATTTGAAGAATCTCAAATATAAAATATACTTTGATTTGTTTAACACTTTTTTGTTTACTACATGATTCCATGTGTTTTGATGTCTTCACTATTATTCTACAATTTAAAAACTCTGACGAAGGCCGTGAGGCCGATACGTAAAGCTTATTAAAGAGCAGTGATACTATCAAGAGCAGTTTGCGGGTTCCTTCTTATTTCTCATCTTATTCAAATGTTACCATGTCCCTGCAAAAAAAGATAGCTCAGATGTGCGAGTGCCTTTTGAATGTAGAAAGTTGTAAAATTAAAGAAAAACCCTTGAATGGGTAGGTGTTCTAAAACTTTTGACTGGTACTGAGTGAGTGAGTGAGTGAGTGAGTGAGTGAGTGAGTGAGTGAGTGAGTGAGTGAGTGAGTGAGTGTACAGTCGTTGCCAAAAGTTGAGAATGACACAAATATTAATTTTCACTAAGTCTGCTGCCTTAGTTTGTATGATGCCAATTTGCATATACTCCAGAATGTTAGGAAGAGTGATCAGATGAATTGCAATTAATTGCAAAGTCCCTCTTTGCCATGCAAATGAACTGAATCCCCCAAAAACATTTCCACTGCATTTCAGCCCTGCCACAAAAGGACCAGCTGACATGTCAGTGATTCTCTCGTTAACACAGGTGTGAGTGTTGACGAGGACAAGGCTGGAGATCACTGAGTTCGAATAACAGACTGGAAGCTTCAAAAGGAGGGTGGTGCTTGGAATCATTGTTCTTCCTCTGTCAACCATGGTTACCTGTAAGGACACATGTGCCGTTATCATTGCTTTGCACAAAAAGGGCTTCACAGGCAAGGATATTGCTGCCAGTAAGATTGCACCTAAATCAACCATTTATCGGATCATCAAGAACATCAAGGAGAGGGGTTCAATTGTTGTGAAGAAGGCTTCAGGGCGCCCAAGAAAGTCCAGCAAGCGCCAGGACCCTCTCCTAAAGTTGATTCAGCTGCGGGATCGGGACACCACCAGTACAGAGCTTGCTCAGGAATGGCAGCAGGCAGGTGTGAGTGCATCTGCACGCACAGTGAGGCAAATACTTTTGGAGGATGGCCTGGTGTCAAGAAGGGCAGCAAAGAAGCCACTTCAATCCAGGAAAAACATCAGGGACAGACTGATATTCTGCAAAAGATACAGAGATTGGACTGCTGAGGACTGGGGTAAAGTAATTTTCTCTGATGAATCCCCTTTCCGATTGTTTGTGGCATCCGGAAAAAAACTTGTCCGGAGAAGACAAGGTGAGCGCTATCATCAGTCCTGTGTCATGCCAACTGTAAAGCATCCTGAGACCATTCATGTGTGGGGTTGCTTCTCAGCCAAGGGAGTGGGCTCACTCACAATTTTGCCAAAGAACACAGCCATGAATAAAGAATGATACCAACACATTCTCCTAGAGCAACTTCTCCCAACCATCCAGGAACAGTTTGGTGACGAACAATGCCTTTAACAGCATGATGGAGCACCTTGCCATAGGGCAAAAGTGATAACTAAGTGGCTTGGGGAACAAAACATCAATATTTTGGGTCCATGGCCAGGAAACTCCCCAGACCTTAATCCCATTGAGAACTTGTGGTCAATCCTCAAGGAGGCGGGTGGACAAACAAAAACCCACAAATTCTGACAAACTCCAAGCATTGATTATACAAGAATGGGATGCCATCAGTCAGGATGTGGCCCAGAAGTTAATTCACAGCATGCCAGGGCAGATTGCAGAGGTCTTGAAAAAGAAGGGTCAACACTGCAAATATTGACTCTTTGCATCAAATTCATGTAATTGTCAATAAAAGCCTTTGACACTTATGAAATGCTTGTAATTATACTTCAGTATTCCATAGTAACATCTGACAAAAATATCTAGACACACTGAAGCAGCAAACTTTGTGGAAATTAATGTGTCATTCTCAAAACATTTGGCCATGACTGTATGTATGTAGAGTTGAAGTCAGAGGTTTACATACACTTAGGTTGGAGTCATTAAAACTCGTTTTTCAACCACTCAACAAATTTCTTGTTAACAAACTAGTTTTGGCAAGTCAGTTAGTACATCTATTTTGAGCAAGACAAGTAATTCTTCCAACAATTGTTTACAGACAGATTACTTCACTGTTTCACAATTCCAGTGGGTCAGATATTTGCATACACTAAGTTGACTGTTCTTTAATAGACATAATTTGAGGTAATTGGATGTATTTCAAGGCCTACCTTCAAACTCAGTGCCTGTTTGCTTGAAATACATCCACAGGTTCACCTGCAATTGACTCAAATTATGTCAAATAGCCTAACAGAAGCTTCTAAAGCCATGACAATTTTCTGGAATGTTCTCAAGCTGTTTAAAGGCACAGTCAAAAGAAATCAGCCGAGACCTCAGAAAAAAATATTGTAGACCTCCACAAGTCTGGTTCATCCTTGGGAGCAATTTCCAAACGCCTGAATGTACCACGTTCATCTGTACAAACAATAGTACACAAGTATAAACACCATGGGACCACGCAGCCATCATACCGCTCAGGAAGGAGATGTGTTCTGTCTCCTAAAGATGAACATACTTTGGTGCAAAAAGTGCAAATCAATCCCAGAACAACAGCAGAGGACCTTGTGAAGATGTTGGAGGAAACAGGTACAAAAGTATATATATCCACAGTAAAACGAGTCCTATATCAACATAACCTGAAAGTCCGCTCAGCAGGAAAAAGCCACTGCTCCAAAACCGCCATAAAAAAGCCAGACTATGGTTTGCAACAGCACATCGGGACAAAGATCATACTTTTTGTAGAAATGTCCTCTGGTCTGATGAAACAAAAATATAACTGTTTGGCCATAATGACCATCATTATGTTTGGAGTAAAAAGGGGGATGCTTGCAAGCCGAAGAACACGGGGATGGCAGCATCATGTTGTGTGGGTGCTTTGCTGCAGAAGGGACTGGTGCACTTCACAAAATAGATGGCATCATGAGGCAGTAAATTATGTGGATATATTAAAGCAACATCAAGACATCAGTCAGGAAGTTACAGCTTGGGTCTCGCAAATGGGTCTTCCAAATGGACAATGAATCCAAGCATACTTCCAAAGTTTTGGCAAATTGGCTTAAGGACAACAAAGTCAAGGTATTGGAGTGGCCATCACAAAGCCCTGACCTCAATCCTATAGAAAATTTGTGGGCAGAACTTTTTCAGTGTGTGCGAGCAAGGAGGCCTACAAACCTGACTCAGTTACACAGCTCTGTCAGGAGGAATGAGCCAAAATTCCCCCAACTTATTGTGGGAAGCTTGTGGAAGGCTACCCGAAACGTTTAACTCAAGTTAAACAATTTAAAGGCAATGCTACCAAATACTAATTGAGTGTATGTAAACTTCTGACCCACTGGGAATGTGATGAAATTAATAAAAGCTGAAATGAATCATTCTCTCTACTATTATTTTGACATTTCAGATTCTTAAAATAAAGTGGTGATCCTAACTGACCTAAGACAGGGAATTTTTACTAGGATTAAATGTCAGGAATTGTGAAAAACTGAGTTTCAATGTATGTAAACTTCCGACTTCAACTGTATGTATGTATGTACACTGCTCAAAAAAATAAAGGGAACACTTAAACAACACAATGTAACTCCAAGTCAATCACACTTCTGTGAAATCAAACTGTCCACTTAGGAAGCAACACTGATTGACAATACATTTCACATGCTGTTGTGCAAATGGAATAGACAAAAGGTGGAAATTATAGGCAATTAGCAACACACACTACTGAGCCTCATTTTGACTTGTTTTAAGGACATTACATCAAAGTTGGATCAGCCATTTCTGCCAGTCCTGTCTGGTCCAGCGACGGGTTTGTGCCCATAGGTGACGTTGTTGCCGGTGATGTCTGGTGAGGACCTGCCTTACAACAAGCCTACAAGCCCTCAGTCCAGCCTCTCTCAGCCTATTGAGGACAGTCTGAGCACTGATGGAGAGAGTGCGTTCCTGGTGTAATTTGGGCCGTTGTTGTTGCCATCCTGTACCTGTTCGGATGTACCGATCCTGTGCAGGTGTTGTAACACGTGGTCTGCCACTGCGAGGACGATCAGCTGTCCGTCCTGTCTCCCTGTAGCGCTGTCTTAGGCGTCTCACAGTACGGACATTGCAATTTATTGCCCTGGCCACATCTGCAGTCCTCATGCCTCCTTGCAGCATGCCTAAGGCACGTTCACGCAGAGGAGCAGGGACCCTGGGCATCTTTCTTTTGGTGTTTTTCAGTCAGTAGAAAGGCCTCTTTAGTGTCCTAAGTTTTCATAACTGTGACCTTTATTGCCTACCTTCTGTGATCTGTGTCTTAACGACCGTTCCACAGATGCATGTTCATTAATTGTTTATGGGTCATTGAACAAGCATGGGGAACAGTGTTTAAACCCTTTACAATGAAGATCTGTGAAGTTATTTGGATTTTTACACAAATTATCTTTGATAGACAGGGTCCTGAAAAAGGGACAGTTCTTTTTTTTTTGCTGAGTTTACATACACTGCTCAAAAAAATAAAGGGAACACTAAAATAACACATCCTAGATCTGAATGAATGAAACATTGTTATTAAATACTTTTTTCTTTACATAGTTGAATGTGCTGACTACAAAATCACACAAATTATCAATGGAAATCAAATTTATCAACCCATGGAGGTCTGGATTTGGAGTCACACTCAAAATTAAAGTGGAAAACCACACTACAGGCTGATCCAACTTCGATGTAATGTCCTTAAAACAAGTCAAAATGAGGCTCAGTAGTGTGTGTGGCCTCCACGTGCCTGTATGACCTCCACGTGCCTGTATGACCTCCCTACAACGCCTGGGCATGCTCCTGATGAGGTGGCGGATGGTCTCCTGAGGGATCTCCTCCCAGACCTGGACTAAAGCATCCACCAACTCCTGGACAGTCTGTGGTGCAACGTGGCGTTGGTGGATGGAGCGAGACATGTTGTTCCAGATGTGCTCAATTGGATTCAGGTCTGGGGAACGGGTGGGCCAGTCCATAGCATCAATGCCTTCCTCTTGCAGGAACTGCTGACACACTCCAGCCACATGAGGTCTACCATTGTCTTGCATTAGACGCACCAGCATATGGTCTCACAAGGGGTCTGAGGATCTCATCTCGGTACCTAATGGCAGTCAGGCTACCTCTGGCGAGCACATGGAGGGCTGTGTGGCCCCCCAAAGAAATACCACCCCACACCATGACTGACCCACCGCCAAACCGGTCATGCTGGAGGATGTTGCAGGCAGCAGAACGTTCTCCACGGCGTCTCCAGACTCTGTCACATGTGCGTGTGAACCTGCTTGTATCTGTGAAGAGCACAGGGCACCAGTGGTGAATTTGCCAATCTTGGTGTTCTCTGGCAAATGCCAAACATCCTGCACGGTGTTGGGCTGTAAGCACAACCCCCACCTGTGGACGTCGGGCCCTCATACCACCCTCATGGAGTCTGTTTCTGACCGTTTGAGCAGACACATGCACATTTGTGGCCTGCTGGAGGTCATTTTGCAGGGTTCTGGCAGTGCTACTCCTTGCACAAAGGCGGAGGTAGCGGTCCTGCTGCTGGGTTGTTGCCCTCCTACGGCCTCCTCCACGTCTCCTGATGTACTGGCCTGTCTCCTGGTAGCGCCTCCATGCTCTGGACACTACGCTGACAGACACAGCAAACCTTCTTGCCACAGCTCGCATTGATGTGCCATCCTGGATGAGCTGCACTACCTGAGCCACTTGTGTGGGTTGTAGACTCTGTCTCATGCTACCACTAGTGAAAGCCCCGCCAGCATTCAAAAGTGACCAAAACATCAGCCAGGAAGCATAGGAACTGAGAAGTGGTCTGTGGTCACCACCTGCAGAACCACTCCTTTATTGGGGGTGTCTTGCTAATTGCCTATAATTTCCACCTTTTGTCTATTCCATTTGCACAACAGCATGTGAAATGTATTGTCAATCAGTGTTGTTTCCTAAGTGGACAGTTTGATTTCACAGAAGTGTGATTGACTTGGAGTTACATTGTGTTGTTTAAGTGTTCCCTTGATTTTTTTGAGCAGTGTATATATATAGTGTGAAGAAAAAGTATGTGAACCCTTTGTAATTACCTGGATTTCTGCATAAATTTTACATAAAATTTGATCTGATCTTCATCTAAGTCAGAACAATAGACAAACACAGTGTGCTTAAACTAATAACACACACATTATTGAAGAATTCAAAGTTTGTGCCATGGAATTGGTGGATCGAAAATCTCTTCAACTATTTTGAAATGTATAATGGCACAGCTGTCAATTTATGTCCTTAAATGAAACTGGTATACATTTTATCCCAATTTTCTTTAAGCAATTTGGTCTTTAATGCAGGGCCGATAGACAAGTTGCTTACTTTTCCCCCCTTTTACTTGCCCCTTCCATTTTTGCAGTAATGCTGCAATTAGTTGGTTGTAATTTGTTAGAGCAGACATTTCCATATATCTGTGTTAGCTGCATGTGTGACATAACTCCACCAGTCCTATTTATGATATAATTTACAAAGATTATACTTTTTTTTAATGTTATTGAAAAATAAAGTTCTCATTAATCAATTAGTATATTTGAGTTTAACCACAATATTTGTTTTATTATTTGTTCTTCTTTCTATGGCTTATTTAAAAAATAACATTTTGGAGATTATTTCATTTTCAAATAACCGAAAGTGAGAGGTAATCTGAATAAAGGGAAAAAGGCCATTCTTGAACATGGGGTGAGACATTCATACTAATTTGCTAGAGAACCAGTTTGGATTTAAGTATAACTTTTGTATGACTGATGCCTTTAGTGAGAGGTCTAATACTTTAATATTTAATCATTTCTGCCCTCCGAAGTCATATTCATTATATAAATAGGCCCTTTTAATTTTGTCTGGCTTGCCATTCCAAATAAAATTTAATATTTTTTGCTCATATAATTTTAAAAAACAGATCTCTTGGTGTAGGCAAAACCATAAGCAAATAGGTAAACTGTGATATGACTACAGTTAATGAGGGTGGTTTTTCCACAAATAGACAGGTATTTTCCATTCCATGGTAGCAAAACGTATCTATTTATTCTAAATTTCTATAAAAATGTATTGAGTGAGATCATTTTCTTTCTTTCGGTATATGTATACCGAGTATGTCCACATCCCCATCAGACCATTTTATTGGTAAACTACACAGTAATGTAAAAGTTGTATTTTTTTGTGATCCAAAATAGTCTGTTTGTGATCCTTAATATAGTAAGTACACTTATCATAATTTGGTTTTAATCCAGAGAGGTTAGAAAAAGTATCTAGATCCTCTATAAGGCTGTGGAGTGATTCTAATTTTGGATTGAAAAGAAAACATGAATCATCAGCGTACAATGACACCTTTGTTTTTAAGCCCTGGATTTCTAATCGCTTAATATATTATTGTTGGATCTGATTTTAACAGCCAACATGTCGATGGAAATAATACATAGATATGCCAATAGTGGACAACCTTGTTTTACTCCTCTTGACAGTATAAAACTTTCTGCGATGTACTTCTTGCCCGGTTGCTCAGTTTGGTCGGACAGCCAGCTCTTTGCAGAGTCTAGGTAGTTCCATATTTTCTCAATTTCCCAATGATGAAGACCCCTGTGCTCTTGGAAACTTTCAACTCTAGAAATTGTTCTATACCCTTCCCCAGCTTTATTCCTCATCACAATTCTCTCTCTGTGATCTACAGACAGTTCATTGGACTTCATGGTATAGTTTCTGCTCCAACATGCACTTTTAACTGTATAGACAGGTGTGTTTCTTTCTAAACCATGTCCAAACAATTGAATTGGCCACAGGTGGAATCCATTCAAGTTGTAGCAACGTCTCAAGGATGATCAAATAAAATTGGATGCACTTGAGCTCAATTTGGAGTATAATAGCAAAGGGCTGAGAATACTTGTGTAAATTACATTTCTGTATTTCCTTTTCAATACATTTGCAACAATTTCTAAAAACATGTTTTCACATTGCCATTATGGGGGTAGTGTGTGTAGATGGGTGGGTGAAAAAAAAATATTTAATCCATTTTGAATTCAGACTGTAACACAACAAAATGTGGAATAAGTCAAGGGGTATGAATACTTTCTGAAGGCACTGTATCTTTCAACAGCACACTCCTGAGGCAGTGGAAGGCGTACGGGATGTGTTTGGCCAGAGGAAGCTGGAGAGGATAGGCTCCTGTCAAGGTCAGTAGCCAAAAATAAAACCGGGAGGAGAAAATAAGACAACGGCAGGAACAAGGCACAGGAGCTTTGTGCAGCCAGAGTTAAGTCTGCCCCCCCCCCCCCCAGCATATTTGGCTATCCCCCTGTCCCATCCTTAACCACAGCTGTCCCATTACAGAACACCATGATAGATTAAAACATTAAATCTAATTTACTCTCATCTCAAAAAGTCTCTTTCTGTAGATCAGGAAAAATGCCAGGATGGGTATTCCAAGTATTTTTATCTTGACTTCAGAATGCCTAGGCCTACGCGCCATAAACATTAACTGAAGATTGGAGCACTGATGCATTCACATGCACAAACAATTAAGATAAATTATGAAGGATTCCAGTAAATCCACATCACAGCCACAGTGATGTTTTATTACTGTAAAATATATTCTATATGGCCGTAAACTCTTAGCTAAATTAATTAATTTAGGCCTAGTAGATTATTTGATAGGAACAGACTATTGAAACATTGACATTGAGTCCCTCACAGTGAATTAATGCATTTAGTTTGCGCTAAAACTACAACTGAACAGTTTGGCATGCAATACTGATATTTATGATATTGCACAGCCCCCTCATTGTATGCACCATCCAAACTGTATGGAGAGGCCCAAGTCCTTATGTGAAATCTTGCCTAAATATATTAAAACTCCTTTTCCTGCTTCCTTTACTGTACTCGGTTTGCTGGAAGCAAAGCACTTAGACACGATGCACATCACGTTGAAAGCATTTAGAAAAGGTAGACATGGTGAAATTCCAGTGGTGCTCATGATAATAATGATTCTATGTGCTGCATTCTAGCTAGGAGGGTGCAGGGGAATAAATTTAACCAGAGACAGGTCAGTCAGGCTCCACAAATGAGGCTTTTGTTTGGTTTGACCTAAATCCAATGTACGTAGTGGAATCTCATAGCCAGGACCCATCCTACACTTTAAACTGTCACTTATCACTCTGACCCACTTGCTTTATTTGTGTGTGTTATGCAGGAAGGCCTAGTCTGTGTTTCCTGAGACTAAGAAACAAAGGATCAGCAGACTGTCCATAATTACGGTTTGGGAGACTTGCACCCATTTAGAAGCTTTGGTTTCAGTATTGTTTACCAGCTATAATTAGATTTGCAGTTACACAGATATCAACCTCTTGGTTTTTCCCCCACTCAAAAGGAGTCTGGGGGGTTTGAACCATCATGAAGGATGGACATTTTGTCATTCCAGGGTACCTTTAAAATTTCCAGTGGAACTCGAACAACAATGTTACTCCAGTAGAATCCAAACAGGGATCATCAAGACCCAAATACCCCGTCATCACTTACCAACATAAATTATACCTAATTGCACCTTCAAAACAACCATAAACCGCCCTCGTCAAGAATTGCTGCATGATAAAACTTGCCCTAGGTGGAGTACAAAAGGGGTAAGGAGTGATGGGTTGTTTCAGTAAACAGTCAATGCAGTTTATATTAGGTCATGTGGAATGTATTTTAATTCTTACACTGTTGCTGATCTCACCCCTGCCACAATGTATCTGTAAATATACGAAGAGATTAACTGTCCTGTTTACATCCAATTAAGATTAACCTAATCAACAGATGTAATTAAATTTATGAGTAGTAGGCTAGATTAACTCAACAAATAAATAATGCCATGCACGACGAGGTTAGAACATTCAATTAAACTAGCAGATTCATGTTAAATTCATCGATTGTGACATCAATGCAACACGTTAACAAGTTACTGATAACTTGTAGCTAAATCAGTCAATTGGATGTGAGACCAGACACCGTGGGACACCAACCAAAATGCCTAATCTCAGACAAATTATTTGTTTTTAATCCATTGAATCGTAGCGATATGTATTACCCACCTCCAATTGGTTTCTCTCGAGGTCGCTTGCAGCAATCCCAACTTCTTTAATAGCAAAAAGTATCGTAAACGGCAAATTAGACCTGTTCCCTGTTTGTAGTGGTTGGTTTTAGACATCAATATTAGTTATAATCTTCGTCCTAGTTGACTCAGAAGTGTTTCTCGCAGTAGGAAATCACGACGAATTCCAAATCGGGCGTTCCATTGCACTAGTTAGTTGCCACACATTCCCCTTTAGCTGATTAGCCGCTAAAGCTAGCTATAGCTAGCTATCACCAACATGTCTTATTTTAAGAGTTAAAACGTCTATTTACTTCCAACTACCGTTCACCAGTCTTAGACAGTAAGGAATAACATTAAGCAGGCACCGAGATATTAGCTAGTGGTACAACTCGAAGCAAGTGAAAAACTTTTCAGGGGGCTCCATATTAATCCTGTGAGCTAAGAGGCGTCGTCAACTCCTGCTGTCTCATCCAACGAATGGATGTCTTGATTTGTAGGAGAAGGCCAATTGACACAATCACAGGACGATGTCATTTGCATCCACTTAGAAATCAGGGCAAGCGCATACATTTCAGCAAATCAATTCTGTCGTGGTTTGGTTTGACAAAAAATATTAATACAGAAATGAAATTATATTTGTTTTAACATTTATTACTTTCAAATCATTCTTGCAATTGAGTCCCCCACAATATGACACATCTAGAAAGAGTAATTGTTTTCACACATTCATAAACAAGTACAAGGCCAGTAAAACCAATCAAATGAAAAGATAGAATACAACAGACCCAAACAGGATTATCATTATAGGTCCGTGCAAACTGGTATTCTTGTGATGTCCCTACCCCTTTAAAGTTGAAATGTGTAAGGGTTATGGTTAAGGAAGTCCCAAAGATTCCGGATAGCACTGACCAATCACTATATGCAAACTGTGTTAAATTGATATTAGTTGCACACAGCCACCAGATGATGGCTGGTGGCTGTATTCTAATAAATAGATTATGTGGTTTGCCATGGAAGGAACGCCAGTACACAAGAAGGTTGTCTTAAATAATCGGTACATTTAGCAGGGGCCATCACCATAAAACATAACATCTCAGATTGTTCACTCAGTCTTCAGACCCTCCTTAATAAGGTTGAGCTCATAGCAAAGTGTCTCGTAACGATAGGCCATACGGATCTGGGCGACATTGGTCTTGCGTATGTCATTGCCCTCAGGGCCCTCCTTCAGATAGTCGGAACCAAGGAAGTGAGTCTTCTCCTGTAGAAAGAAACCAAGGCAACACGTTTTGGTGCTGAAGATGTTATGATGGCAATTATACATGGCAGTCTATTTACAGTGCTGTCATCCAACTAGTCTATACTATGATTGAACTCATACTTTAGTGTAAATTGTAAAGTAACAAAATATAATGTCTTTGTGTAAAATAATAATGGTTCAGGTCTTACAACGTGTGGCTAAATTGTGAGTCTATGAGGTAGTATATTGTCTATCCTGTTTGTCGTCTCTTGTGTTGTTTACCTCATCAGACAAGCCGCTCTGCAGCACACTGTTCCTGGAGATCTCACACATGTCACAGGTGCTGAGCTTGAACACCTGGGCTGCAATGGCATACTCCTCCATCAGGGGCTCCTGAGGACACACAGTCAGAGCAGAGTAAGCTTGGCATCTCAATTACTCTCTATAACTGATTTAGGATCAGCTTAAAAATCAACCGTTACCATTTTGAACTGAATGGAACCTTGGGCCAGTTGATTGGTGCATAATGCACCAACAATAACCAAGAGCGCACCAAAACAGGTAAATATCTTTCTACATAACACACAGACTGCCAGACGGGCTCCCAGTCTGGCCTCACCCTGGTGTAGTGGAACTGCATGGGGTCATCCGTGGACAGGGAGACAATCAGGCCCTTCTTGAGGAACTCCTGAAGAGGACTCTTGGCATACTCCAGGAAGAGACTGTTGTTGCTGAGTGGAGACATGGCAATGGGAATCTGGGCCAGGAAGTAGAGGTACTGCAACACAGGGCTCTGTTGAGTGGGAGGGTTAGATACAAACGTCAACATTAGGACCACAGGAGTTAGTTGTGTAATGTGTTTAGGTTTTGATAGTGTCAAAGAAACAGAGGAGACCATTTTGTTTGGAGAGGCTACGGACCTTCTTGAGATTGAGGCCGTGAGAGATGTTGTCAGCTGTCATGAAGGAGGCCAGCAGATGGGTGACGGCTCCAGCCTCTCCACAGTGGGGCCTGAACTGGAAGGTGTTCATTCCCCTAGCCCTAGAATGCAAACAAAAACACAAAACAAACAATGATATGAGTGTATCATGTTTGAATTTTCCTTTTCATGCAACAATTTCTTGAAGGACGTGTGGATTCCCACTGAGCACAGATGTCAATTCAACGTCTATTCCATGTTGGTTCAACCATTGTGTGCCCAGTGGGTTGTGATTTGACATGCGATACTCACTTGCGGAGCTGGTTAATCATAGTGATGTTGGCATACATGTAGTAGATGTAGTAAGTATAGGAGGGGTTCTTGGCAATGTTCCACTCCTCTGGTTTGGGGCTCTTGGTGCAGAACATGTGACCACTGTGCTTGGACTCGTCATCCACACTGTCGAAACCTGTCACCTACAGAGCAGAGGAAGATGGAGAATGAAGAGATTGCCTTGCTATTCAAATTATTTTCTTCATATATCATACCAAACTATTTTTTTTTTTTTTAAGTGATTGAAAATGTAAAAAACACATTTTAAAACTCAAATTCCTACCTTCTGATAACATTTCCATCAAGGCTGGAGAACAATCATGAATTAGGACATTTGAGTGAACTACTCCTGGTTGCTAAAATTCGAATAGTTTGCCTAATTTCAGTTTGTGTGACAAAACAAGCAAGTATAGTGTAGAGAACCATTGTAACATCTTAAACGCTGTGAAATATATTTTCCATAACCAAAAATATTGTACTTTCAGGTTGAAGCTGATTTACAAAACCGAAAGTAAAAGACGCAAAAAACAAAACTTGAGAAAGGTAAGCGCAGAAATAGTGCACATAGAACATATCTACCACTTCTTAGACTTGCTTTAAATGAGAATGACAGATCTATAACACACATTTCTATGTGACTTTGGTCAGGATGCACAAAAAGTTGCATATTGCAGCTTTAAAATATAAAACTCCTTCATCCCTGGTTCCTCATGCCAGTCTCACTCACATGCTTGAGGAAGATGCTGAGCTCAGGGTTGGCGTGGGGTTCGATGGTGGCCTGGAAAACAGGCAGGAAGATGTTCTCCAGCATCTTTCCAAAGTGGGGCACGAAGTTCCTACCTCTGAAGACGTCACTGAGGTGGAAGTACAGAGAATGAGCAGTTAGTAGTTTACAAACATGAGATGCCATGGTAATAAACATGTTCTTCAGACCTTATTCTAAATGTACAAATTTCATTATTTCGAGAGCCATTTAAAAAAAAGATTGTTTGTTTTTACTTGGAGGGCCAAGTACCCCTAAAAGAGTAGAATTTTATACTCAGTTTGCCAAACTTGCCAAAGGGTGCAAAAAGGGTAGAGTACATTCACTGAAGAACAGAGAGATACAACTTACTAGATCCTGGGCACTTGAATCATCCACTTGAGTTGAGGGGAGAAGACTCTGTGCTTGTTGAACCAGCTTGAGAGCTTGGTCCACTCATTAGGGTTGCAGCCATAGATGGACAGACGGGGCTCTGCGTATTGGTACCTGGCATCCTCCAGATCAGAGGCCACTTCCTGGGTGCGAAAAATATAGAATCAGCTGGTTGTAATCAAGCGATGTTTACAAAAGGGAACTAACTAAGCCATAGCTGAGTCTAACCTTAATGATCCTGGCGAAGTACTCTCCATCGATGTGGTTCTCTGTCTTCATGTACAGGTCACGCAGCTCGCTAGCTCCCACAGGGTTGTACTTAGCATTGAACTTGTCAAAACGCTGAAAGGTTTGTCTGCCCTTAAGACATGAGCGAGAGAGAAGCACGTAAGACCAAGGAGTGTTCACACTGGAAAAAGTTTCAAAATATCAAAGATGCATAGTTTCACCGTATGCAGCTTACTATGTAACCTTTCAACGGCTTCTGCCAAGAGGTCTGGACCTTTGACACAGGAGGTAGGAGCGCACTTGCCCTGTGGTCACAGGACTGCTTTTCCCCCTTTGATCGCTAAACTAGCTAGCAGTATGACTCACAGCGTGCACATCCAGGGAATCGACAGTGAGGTCATAGGGGTGCAGCTTGAGGTTGGCGAACAGCTCCTTCATGGTCACATCTTTGCCCTTGATGTTTTGCACTACACGGTCAGCGTCCACCTGGTAAGACTTCTTGATGAAGCGCAGGAGGTGCTTCTGGTTCATGCAGGCAGCAGCATGGATGTGGGTGTCGACCTACAACAGCACACAGGAGTTGTGAGAAAAAATGTATATGAGTTACTACCCACTAAGCATTTACCATCAGCGACGTCTTTTGGATGTCTTTTTTTGGTGCAGTCCGGACCGGCCTTGATTTCAACGTCCAAGGACAGTTATTTTTGGTCCAGACCAGACAAAGCATGAACCAATCATAGCCATCTATGTTTGGTTCAGATTTTGTCCAGTCTGGACTGGCCCTGATTTCAATATCTACACAGGTCCAGTCCTGATAGGCCTATATATGGCCCAAACATAGATATCTATAATTAGATGTGCTTGCTGAAGCCAAGCACAACTCTAGATTTCTTACAGTCTTATTATTATTTGATTTATTTGAGTCACTCTAGCGCTTAAACATTTTAAGTTGTTAACACAAAACCAACTTCCAAATGTGTACACTGTCCCAATTGATATTGCTTGAGAAAATATTTTTGACAGCATTTATACTTTTTGTACTACAATAATATTTAAATGAGCTCCCAATGCAATTTAATGGCAGAAAGGGGCCATAATCTTCAATGGTAAAAAAAAAAATCTAGCATTCTACACTTATCTCCTCTTTCAACATTTAAGTTAAACACCAAACCAATGTTGAGATGTTCAGACTGACCCTACTTAGATTGCTTATATACAGATTTTTGATACTATGTATACTTTTTGAATTATAACAATTTAAAATGTGCAATATTTACATTAGTCAATGTAGACCATGAGAGAGAAATATAGTGCCTTCAGAAAGTATTCATACCCCTTGACTTATTCCACATTTTGTTGTTATTCCACAACCCTTTGGCACATTCTGTGTTGAGAAGTTAAAGAAACAGGTCCTCCTATTCGCTTAATTTGGAGTTACTTTTGGTCATGTACTGTATGTGGACACCTGCTCATCGAACATCTCATTCCAAAATCATGGGCATGAATATGGATTTGGTCCCCTCTTTGCTGCTATAACAGCCTCTACTCTTCTGGGAAGGCTTTCCACCAGATGTTGGAACATTGCTGCGGGTACTTGCTTCCATTCAGCCACAAGCGCATTAGTGAGATCAGGCACTGATGTGGGGTGATTAGGCTTGGCTCGCAGTCGGCATTCCAAATAATCCCAAAGGTGTTCGATGGAGTTGAGGTCAGAGCTCTGTGCAGGCCAGTTACGTTCTTCCACACCAATCTTGACAAACCATTTCTGCATGGACCTCACTTTGTGCACGGGGGCATTGTCATGCTGATACAGGAAAGGCCTTCCCCAAACTGTTGCCACAAAGTTGCCACATTATTCCATATGTGTTAATTCATAGTTGTACAATGTAGAAAATAGTAAAAATAAAGAAAAACCCTTGAATGAGTAGATGTGTCCAAACTTCTGAATGGTACTGTACATCTGCATGTTATTTCTGGAACAGTATCTTCTAAATCAAAGAGGAATACGTGAAGCAAGAATATGTCAGCTACATGAAGTAGCTAAAAGAAAACATTCAATGTAGCCAAAGATTAAGAATCCCTTAGAATGTATGTGTTGCCACCCTAAGATCATGCACTACTTATAAAGCAAATGTTTTTCTTTTATTATTCAAAAACATAAAATAACGTCATACAGTCTTTTTCTTTGAACACCGTGAAACATGAAAAACAAAAACAGCCCCAGACCACAATTCCTCATCCACCAAACTTTACAGTTGGCACTATGCATTGGGGCAGGTAGCGTTCTCCTGGCATCCGCCAAACCCAGATTTGTCCATCAGTCTTCCAGATGGTGAAGTGTGATTCATCACTCAAGAGAACGCGTTTCAACTACTCCAGAGTCCAATGGCAGCGAGCTTTACACCACACCAGCCGGCGCTTGGCATTGCGCAAGGTGATCTTAGGCTTATGTGCGCCTGCTCGGCCATGGAAACCCATTTCATGAAGCTCCCGACAAACAGTTATTGTGCTGACATTTCTCCCAGAGGCAGTTTGGAACTCGGTAGTGAGTGTTGCAACTGAGGACAGACGCTTTTTACATACTACGCACTTCAGTGGTACTACACACTTCATTCTGTGAGCTTGTGTAGCCTATCACTTCGCGGCTGAGCCGTTGTTGCTCCTAGATGTTTTCACTTCCCAATAACAGCACTTACAGTTGACCGGGGCAGCTCTAGTAGGGCCGAAATTTGACCAACTGACTTGTCGAAAAGGTGGCATCCTATGAATACAGAAGGGCGCCGGAGGGGATGGCTACTGTTTTACGGGCTCCTAACCAATTGTGATATTTTGTGTGTTTTTTCACGTTTGTAACTTATTTTGTATATAATGTTTCTGCCACCACACTAAGACCGCACTCAACGAGCTGTATAAGGCCATAAGCAAACAAGAAAATGTTCATCCAGCGGCGGCGCTACCAGTGGTAGGGGACTTTAATGCAGAAAAACTTACATCCATTTTACCTCATTTCTACCAGCATGTAACATGTGCAATCAGAGGGGGAAAAAAATTCTAGACCACCTTTACTCCACACACAGAGACGCATACAAAGCTCTCCCTCACCCTCCATTTGGCAAATCTGACCATAATTCTGTTAAAATAATTCTGCAGAACTAAAGCAGGAAGTACCAGTGACTCGCTCAATACGGAAGTGGTCAGATGACACAGATGTTAACCTACAGGACTGTTTTGCTAGCGCAGACTAGAATATGTTCCGAGATTCATCCAATGGCATTGAGGACTAAGATTGAATCCTACTACACTGACTCTGATGCTCGTCGGATGTGGCAGGGCTTGCAAACTATTACGGACTACAAAGGGAAGCCCAACCGCGAGCTGCCCAGTAAACCTAGCCTGCCAGACGAGCTAAATTACTCCTATGAGCTCGCTTCGAAGCAAACAACACTGAAGCATGCATGAAAGCACCTGCTGTTCCGGACGTCTGTGTGATCCTGCTCTCCGTGACCGATGTGAGTAAGACGTTTAAACAGGTCAACATTCACAAGGCCGCATGGCCAGACGGTTTACCAGGACATGTACTGGCAAGTGTCTTCACTGACCTTTTCAACCTGTCCCTGACCGAGTCTGTAATACCTACATGTTTCAAGAAGACCACCATAGCCCCTGTGCACAAGAACGCCAAGGTAACCTGCCTAAATGACAACCGACCCGTAGCACTCACGTCTGTAGCCATGAAGTGCTTTGAAAGGTTGGTCATGGCTCACGTCACCATTATCATCCCAGAAACCCTAGACCTACTCCAATTCACATACCGCCCAACAGATCCACAGATGATGCAATCTCTATTGCACTCCACACTGCCCTTTCCCACCTGGACAAAAGGAATACCTACATGAGAATGCTGTTCATTGACTACAGCTCAGCGTTCAACACCATAGTGCCTTCAAAGCTCATTACTAAGCTAAGGACCTTGGGACTAAACATCTCCCTCTGCAACTGGATCCTGGACTTCCTGACGGGCCACCCCAAGTGCTAAGTGTAGACAACAACAGATCTGCATCGCTAATCCTCAACATGGGGGCCCCTAAGGGGTGCGTGCTTAGTCCCCTCCTGTACTCCCTGTTCACCCACTACTGCATCACTAAGCACGACTCCAACACCATCATTAAGTTTGTCGATGATCTCTGAGGCAGCCTATAGGGAGGAGGACAGAGACCTGGCAGTGTGGTCCCAGGACAACATCCTCTCCCTCAACGTGATCAACACAAAGGAGATGATCGTGGACTACAGGAAAAGAAGGGCAGAACACGCACCCATCCACATCAACGGGGCTGTAGTGTAGCAGGTTGAGAGCTTCAAAATCCTTGGTGTCCACATCACCAACAAACTATCATGGTTCAAACACACCAAGACAGTCATCAAGAGGGCATGACAACACCTATTCCCCCTCAGGAGACTGAAAAGATTTGGCATGGATCCTCAGATCCTCAAAAAGTTCTACAGCTGCACCATCGAGAGCATCCTGACCGTTTGTATCACCGCTTGGTACGGCAACTGCTTGGCATCCGACCGCAAGGCGCTACAGAGGGTAGTGTGTACAGACCAGTCCATCACTGGGGCCAAGCTTCCTGCCATCCAGGACCTCTATACCAGGCGGTGTCAGAGGAAGGCCCTACAAATTGTCAAAGACTCCAGCCACCCTAGTCATAGACTGTTCTCTCTGCTACCGCACTGCAAGCGGTACCGGAGCGCCAAGTCTAGATCCAAAAGGCTCCTTAACAGCTTCTACCCCCAAGCTATAAGACTGCTGAACAGTTACTCAAATGGCTACCCATACTATTTGCATTGACCCCCCTTCTTTTAACGCTTGACTAAGCTGTTTTCTCACACATTGACTCGGTACCGGTACCCCTTGTATATATCCTTGTTTATTTAGTAAATATTTTCTTGACTCTTATTTTCCTTAATACTGCATTGTTGGTTAAGTGCTTGTAAGTAAGCTTTTAACAGTAAGGTCGAGCTTAACAGAGCTTGAGAAACTCCCCAAATCCAGATGTGAAAAGCTGATTCAGACATACCCAAGACGACTCAAAGCTGTAATTGCCGCCAAAGGTGCTTCTACAAAGTATTGACTCAGGTGTGTGACATCTGTATTTCAATTTTTATAAATTAGCAAAATTTCATTTGGATTTTTTTTACTTTGTCTTTGTGGTATTATTGTATCCATTTTAAGTTCAGGCTGTAACAACAAAATGTGGAATACCTCAAGGGGTATGAATACTTTCTGAAGGCACTATTTGCAGTGCCACTGCTTTCTAACTATTCAAGCTAGGAACTCCAAACTAACTTCAGGGGGATGGAAACACTTCATAAATGTATAGATTATTTCATTCCTCCATCCTTTAATCAGTTTAAATTGGCATACATTTGCATATTAGAACAAATGCCACAACTCTGTAACCGTATAAGCTACAGTGGTGGAAAAAGCACCCATGTCACGACTTCCGCCGAAGTTGGTGCCTCTCCTTGTTTGGGCGGCGTTCGGCGGTCGTCGTCACCAGCTTTCTAGCTGCCACCGATCCATGTTTCTGTTTTCCATTTGTTATGTCTTGAGTGTACACACCTGGTTCCCATTAAGTTATTATTATTTCCCTATTTCCCTAGGCGCTGCTGCGCCTTCTTCACCACGCTGTCTGTGTGGGTGGACCATTTCAGTTTGTCCATGATGTGTACACCGAGAAACTTAAAACTTTCCATCCTCTCCACTACTGTCCCGTCGATGTGGATAGGGCGCTGCTCCCTCTGCTGTTTCCTGAAGTCCATGATCATCTCCTTTGTTTTGTTGACATTGAGTTTGAGGTTATTTTCCTGACACCACACTCCGAGGACCCTCACCTCCTCCCTGTAGGCCGTCTCGTCGTTGTTGGTAATCAAGCCTACTACTGTAGTGTCGTCTGCAAACTTGATGATTGAGTTGGAGGCGTGCATGGCCACGCAGTCATGGGTGAACAGGGAGTACAGGAGAGGGCTGAGAACGCACCCTTGTGGGGCCCCAGTGTTGAGGATCAGCGGGGTGGAGATGTTGTTACCTACCCTCACCACCTGGGGGCGGCCCGTTAGGAGGTCCAGGACCCAGTTGCACAGGGCAGGGTCGAGACCCAGGGCCTCGAGCTTAATGACGAGTTTGGAGGGTACTATGGTGTTGAATGCTGAGCTATAGTCAATGAACAGCATTCTTACATAGCTATTCCTCTTGTCCAGATGAGTTAGGTCAGTGTGATTGCGATTGCGTCGTCTGTGGACCTATTGGGGCGGTAAGCAAATTGGAGTGGGTCTAGGGTGTCAGGTAGGGTGGAGGTGATATGGTCCTTGACTAGTCTCTCAAAGCACTTCATAATGACAGAAGTGAGTGCTACGGGGCGGTAGTCATTTAGCTCAGTTACCTTAGCATTCTTGGGAACAGGAACAATGGTGGCCCTCTTGAAGCATGTGGGAACAGCAGACTGGGATAAGGTTTGATTGAATATGTCCGTAAACACACCAGCCAGCTGGTCTTCGCATGCTCTGAGGACGCAGCTGGGGATCCCGTCTGGGCCTGCAGCCTTGCGAGGGTTAACATGTTTAAATGTTTTACTCACGTTGGCTGCAGTGAAGGAGAGCCAGCAGGTTTTGGTAGCGGTATTGTCAGTATTGTCCTCAAAGCGAGCAAAGAAGTTGTTTAGTTTGTCTGGGAGCAAGACATCGTGGTCCGCAACGGGGCTGGTTTCTCTTTTGTAGTCTGTGATTGACTGTAGACCCTGCCACATACCTCTCGTGTCTGAGCCGTTGAATTGTGACTCTACTTTGTCTCTATACTGACGCTTAGCTTGTTTGATTGCCTTGCGGAGGGAATAGCTACACTGTTTGTATTCGGTCATGTTTCCGGCCACCTTGCCCTGATTAAAAGCAGTGGGTTGCGCTTTCAGTTTTGCGCGAATGCTGCCATCAATCCACGGTTTCTGGTTGGGGAATGTTTTAATAGACGCTGTGGGTACATCATCACTGATGCACTCGCTAATAAACTCGCTCACCGAATCAGCGTATTCATCAATGTTGTTGTTCGACGCTATACGTAACATATCCCAGTCCACGTGATCGAAGCAATCTTGAAGTGTGGCATCCGATTGGTCGGCCCAGCGTTGAACAGACCTGAGCATTGGTGCTTCCTGTTTTAGTTTCTGTCTATAGGCTGGGAGCAACAAAATGGAGTCGTGGTCATGTTTTCCGAAAGGAGGGCGGGGGAGGGCCGTATATGCATCGCGGAAGTAACAATAACAATGATCCAGGGTTTTGCCAGCCCGGGTCGCGCAATCGATATGCTGATAACATTTAGGGAGCCTTGTTTTCAGATTAGCCTTGTTAAAATCCCCAGCTACAATAAATGCAGCCTCAGGATATGTGGTTTCCAATTTACATAGTCAGCACTTACAATGCACGTGTGGCCAACTTCTGGAAAATGAGTAAATTTGCTTACTGGGTAGTTATTATGAGTTTTCTTTGTGGTGTGCTGACCGTGCTGGAACAACGAGATGCATCACCCTTGTAAAAGAATATTGCAGTTTTGAAACTGCAGTAACTGCAGTCAACTGTGGTATTTTGGATGCAGTACTTGCAGTTATACGGTAGTGTGCTGCAGTTATACTGCACTCTGACAGCAATTATTTTCAGGGCAGCTGACTCTGTGTGGTCTACAAACATCAAAGTACATGTCCATGAGTCTCAGATGGTATTTTTGTGTCTCAAATGGTATGCGCACGCGCAACCTGTAGACTTTTGTTGATCTCCTGAGTCATTATCTTTGTTCCAGGGCGTCAGTATGCTATGCTCATACCAGTCGGCGCACTAGCTCTGGTCCAGGGCGTTATGCTAACCACTGTTTCTTGTGCAGCTAGCTAGTACACACTAGCTAAGCTAACTAGTACTGACTAGCTAGGTAGAACACACTAGCTTGCTAGTACCTAGCTTCTAATTATAAATGTAATACCAGTACCCATACTGTTGATGGCGGTAAGACACCATCCAATTTGGCACCATTCAACATCCTGTATAATCTCATATGTCTCACAGCATCTGTGGTGTGAGAAGGTATCTGCTGGAGCCAGAGCCTAAAGTGAACAACAGGGGGAGCGGAGCACACATTTGCTATTAGGGCGCAGAAGCAGAAGTCCAACCCTGGTTGTAGGAAGTTAAGCAAGTCTATTCTAGTAATAAAGTATTATTTTATCTAAAGCCATTCACAAATATAAGGTATTTGTTGAAAGGAGAGACTTTATTTTGTCATTTTGTCATAGCCGTCATTTTTATAAATGAAATGAAACTAGTGTAACAGGGTGAAGATTGCCTGTTACAAGCAGTTAGTTTGAGTGTTGCTATCATGTTAAATGTGCTCTGTGATTGACTGTCTAGGGCCCTGTTTTTGTGCAGAAATGGAGGAACTGTGCTTTTACCGGTATTTCCAGCATTATCCCCTAGTTGCTGTAGGTAGAAAATCCTAGGAAATATTCTGTAATTGACACAAGCTGTCTCCAATCAATCAATGTCTGGTTGTGCGTGTGTGTGTGTTTGGCAGGGGGATCGCCTGAGCCATGGGAGGCGTACCTCTACGAATCTTAATCGCACAAAACCTATTTGGAAGGGAATCCTATTTGTAGATCAGTGATTATACAACTCACTTTGCTCAAACTGATCCTATGTGTCAATTAGGGGCAGTTAAAGGGGAGAGTCAATGAAACCAACCATGGAAGTATACTGTAGAAAATTTGAGGGGTAATCCTGACCGGGACTCGACCAGGGTCCAGCGACTGTCAAGCCAACATCTTAAGAGGTCTTAAAAGGCTAATAACAGGCTAATAAGATAGGCTAATGCTAATATGTTTTGTAAGGCGGTAGATATCTACCTTCCTGCAGTTGTAGAAGTCCCTGTGGGGGTTCAGCTTCAGCTCCTTCATCTCCTCCATCTCGTTCAGCATCTCATGCACATTGAACTTGGACATGAGGAACTTCAGACGACGGTGAGTGTACGTCTTACTGCCACCCAGGAGAGACAAAAAGGACAAGCAAACATGTCATGTGGAACTTAGAAAGTTGTAAGACATTTCGTGGTGTAATATGTAGTCCATATGTCTGGAACAAAGACTATTTGTTCCAGACCAGCACTAAGGCTGTGTTTACACAGGCAGCCCAATTATTGACAAAAGAGCTGATCTGATTAGTCAAAAGACCAATTAGTGGGGGGAAAAATCAAAATTGGTCCGCCTGTGTAAACGCAGCCTAACTCACTTGATTCAAATGATCATAGTGCAAAATTTAGATCAGAATTAGTTGAATCAGGTGTGTTAGAGCAGGGTTGGTTCAAAAGCCAGTACATACTGTAAATACCAGTGGCGAAAAAAGTACTCAATTCTCATACTTGAGTAAAAGTAAAGATAGCTTAATAGAAAATGACTCAAGTAAAAGTCACCCAGTGAAATACTACTTAAGTAAAAGTCTAAAAGTATTTGGTTTTAAATAAGTAAATGTAGTTGCTAAAATATACTTAAGTATCAAAAGTAAAAGTAAAAATCCTTTATAATAGGCCAAACAGACGGCATCATTTTCTTGTATTTTTATTTACGGATAGCCAGGCTCACACTCCAACACTCCGACATATTTTAAAAACAAAGCATTTGTGTTTAGTGAGTCTGCCATATCAGAGGCAGTAGGGATGACCAGGGATGTTCTCTTGATAAGTGTGCAAATTTGACAATTTTCTGTCCTGCTAAGCATTCAAAATGTAATGAGTACTTTTGGGTGTCAGGGAAAATGTATGGAGTAAAAAGTACATAATTTTCTTTAGGAATGTAGTGAAGTGAAAGTAAAAGTTGTAAAAAATATGATAGTAAAGAAAAGTACAGTATTTTTACTTAAGTACTTTACACCATTGGTAAATACATACTGCTGTGACTTGGCTGCGTTGGAGTTGATCTCCCGTCGTGAAGTAGCTACAGAATTGTTAATGGGATATGTGATGCTCCATACCCATTACAGCTTGGCTAATGGAAAGCCTTGTAAGGAATTTTTCAAATAACCTGTTCTTGGCAATACTTTATTATGTTCTTGATTCAGTAAAAAGTGTATCTTATAAATGTCAGTGTCCAGTTGGTTCTCCAAAACCAGATAATTTTCAGAAAGATATTAAATCCACGGTTTGCACCGAGTGGGGATTTCCCTCGCCATTTTAGCTTCCAGAGATCTTGCATTTCCCAACATCTTTGCAGGAACTAGTTGTTTCTATGAGATGCAGCCACAGCCACGCGTAGAAGTAGATGAGAGCGAGTTACACAGTGTGACCAAAACAAAGATCTACACACATCCAAGAGGCATTTCTCCCTCGATCCAAAACGTGGATTTAATATCTTTCTGAATATTCTCTGTTTTTTGGAGAACCACCTGCAACTGGACACAGACATTTATAAAATACACTTTTTACTGAATCAAGAACGAAGAAAGTATGGCCAATTAAAATTCCTTTCGAGGCTTTCCATTAGCCAAGCTGTAACGGGTATAGGGTCTCACATATTCCGTTAACAATCCTGTAGCTAGTCATGCAGTAAGACTCACGTTGGGCCCTGTGCAATCAGAGCGATGAGGAAGTTCATGTCGTCGATGAAGGTGATGTAGTCAGGGGCAGGCATGTTCTCTATGGGTTTGTGTTGGTCGGCCGCTGCCGCATCTTTGTATGTATAAATGACACCGTCCTTCATACGGGCTACCCAGCTCAGGTTCTCAGGCAAGCACTTGGTGTTGAAGGGGTCTTCGCCCTTCTTGGGTGGCGATGTGAAGACTGGCAAACAAAATGTTAGCTGTTAGACACTTTCTTGGCAGTAATCAGTGGCGGATTTAGGTATAGGCGACATGGGTAGCCGCCCAGGGCACCATGTTACCGGGAGCGGCACGGGGTGCCCGCACAATTTTATTTTGAATGGTGACATTTGCGCAATCGGTTTTATATCGCTCATTTGCACGTCACGTCAATGATATCATGTCACCGTGTGGGACTGTGGGTCAATTAACCTTGGTCGGAGTAGGCGCCCTGATTCTAGTTTTTGAGCTTGGCAGGCTACTACCGGGGAAGGTCTCCCACTCAGAAGTACGAGATTGGGAGGGGGCGGGGGTAGGTTGACCTCAGGTCTCCCCACTGGAAGCCCGAGGTAGGGGGAATGAGGAAATCTATCAAATAGCGCACCTCTAACTTTGTACAGTACTAATGCAATTAGTAAAAATCTGTCACACTTCGAAATGCTACCAAATAAACCACAATTCATTCATATTGTGAATATACAGTTTCACTTTGTTGCATTTTTATCTGGTTTGTGCGAAATCGTTAATAATAATATAAAACCAGTCTGCACACCACCAAGGTGAATTGTTTTAGTCTTGACTCTTGGTTGACAGTGTTGGGGGATGGGTAATGTCACGTTCCTGACTTTATTTTCCTTTGTTTAACTTTGTTTAGTTGGTCTGGACGTGAGCTGGGTAGGTAGTCTATGTTATGTGTTTCTATGTTGGGTTCAATGTGTTGCCTGATATGGTTCTCAATTAGGGGCAGGTGTTTGACGTTTCCTCTGATTGAGAACCATATTAAGGTATGTTGTTCACACTGTTGGTTTGTGGGTGATTGTTGCTGTGTCTGTTAAACCACACGGTACTGTCTCGTCTCGTTCGTTCTTTCCATTTTGTGCGTTCATTGTTTTTTATGTTCACAAGTTCAGGTCTGTTTAACGTCGTTTGTTGTTTTGCAGTTTATTCAAGTGTTCTTCGTGTTTCATCTTCATTTAATAAATCATTATGTCTACATACCTCGCTGCGTGTTGGTCCGATCCATGCTAATATGACAGCCGTTACAAATGTATTGATGCTCGAGTGACAAATCAACAAAAATGTGTTTCTATTTGTCTTTGTTACTTATTTTTGATATTAATAAAGTCTTATTTTTGTATATATTTTTATATTTATATAGGGGGGGGTTCGGCCAGGGAGCCATACAAGCTAGAACCACCACTGGCAGTAATAGTCTGTCACGACAAACTACTGCATGCGTATCCCAGACATGCCCTCTCGATTACGTTCAAACTTGTCAGCCTAGTCTGCATACCTGGTTGCACTGTGTGTTCAGGCTTAAACGGCTCTCCCTCAATTTCCCTCAGGTACTGGGATGAGGTGAGGGGGAAGCGCTGGAAGGCCAGCCTCATGTACTTCTCTCTGATGGTTAGAGCACGGTAAATGCCCTTACAGGACAGCTCAAAGTCGTCCATGGTCACCTAAGAGTAGAGAGGGGAATGATGTATTAAGGGCCCTGTTCCAATGCATCGCTCCATCCTTCCGTTCCTTGAAGTAATCACTGATCTAACAAAAATGGATAATTGTCAGCAAGTTATTGGTCATTCACAATGGACCAAATGATTATGTAATATTCATAAGTGGATTATGTAGTAGTGCTTAAATTGGGAAAGTGAGAAACAAGCAGTTTGATAAGCAAGCCCCACCTCCTCCTGATGATTTCTCTCTGTAAATGTCAGAGCCACATTACTGAAATTTAAACCCAGACGACCTTTGCTGGGTTCTTATTTTCCAGTCTAGAGGGATCTATTTATGTGAGGAGATTTCCCTACAGGAGGTCAATGACACAGACTCAGAGACACATGCTAGCCATAACGGTCAAGTTCACACCCAGGGCCATGGGCAGCCATGCTACTCCTCCAACATCCAGCTCAGTTTAACCCGTCAATAAGGACACTGCTCCACAACATGTAAACAGGGTCAACGAGACTTCATTCTGCTGCTATTTGAGGAGAGAGGGAGGTGGAGACATACAGTACCAGTCAAAAGTTTGGACACACCTACTCATTCCAGGGGTTTTCTTTATTTTTACTATTTTCTACATTGTAGAATAATAATGAAGACATCAAAGCTCAGGGATGGAACAGCTTTTGAGCATCTGAACTTATGGTTGTTTGTGGGGGAAAGGGGTTGAGTGTGTGTGTGTGTGTGTCCCACATCTGTTGCTAGGGGGTAAGGATGTTAGGGACAATATAGGATGAATCACCATAATTGTTTGCAAAAATAATAATTGCTTGCTAAATATGTAATTTTTTGCAATGGCAATCCTGGTTATAGGTAACAATCCTTTGCATGAACTGTCTACATTATTACGCATATTATTTTGTTAATTATGGAAATTTAAATATTTTAGATATATTTTTTAATAGCTATATATAATGCAAATCGAAGTGAGGACGATGGAAAAGCTTTGGCGGTTGATCTGCTTCTGTTCTGTGGGGCCCTGGGATACGGGGGGACGGGGGTGGTCTGCCGGTCACTAGGATGACAACCCAAATTGGGATGGGGAGGGGTTTTAGAGGGTGGAATAGTTGGGAACAATTGGAGGTTTACTTAGTAGAATGCAAATATCATGGAATAGCTATATGGACACTCAATCACTATGGTATTTTTAATGGTGAGTTTACAAACGTACAGTAACAGTCAACATTTTGGACACACCTACTCATTCCAGGGTTTTTCTTTATTTTTACTTTTTTCTACATTGTAAAATAATAGTGAAAAAATCTAAACTACGAAATAACACATGGAATCATGTAGTAAGCAAAAAATTCAAAATATATATTTATATTTGAGATTCTTCATAGTAGCCACCCTTTGCCGTGATGACAGCTCTGTACACTCTTAGCATTCTCTCAACCAGCTTCATGAGGTAGTCACCTGGAATGCATTTCAGTTAACAGTTGTGCCTTAAGTTCATTTGTGGAAGTCTTTCCTTCTTAATGCGTTTGAGCCAATCAGTTGTGTTGTGACAAGGTAGGGATGGTAAATAGATGATAGCCCTATTTGGTAAAAGACCAAGTCCATATTATGACAAGAACAGCTCAAATAATCAAAGCGAAACAACAGTCCATCATTACATTAAGACGTGAAGGTCAGTCAATTCTGAACATTTCAAGAACTTTTAAAGCTTCTTCAAGCGCAGTTGCAAAAACCATTAACCACTATGATAAAACTGGCTCTCATGAGGACCGCCACAGGAAAGGAAGACCCAAAATTACATCTACTGCAGAGGATACGTTCATTAGTTAACTGCACCTCAGATTGCATCCCAAATAAATGCTTCACAGAGTTCAAGTAACAAACACATCTCAACATCAACTGTTCAGAGGAGACTGCGTGAATCAGGCCTTCATAGTCAAATTGATGCAAAGAAACCACAACTACAGGACACCAATAAGAAGAAGAGACTTGCTTGGGCAAAGAAACACAAGCAATGGACATTGTACCGGTGGAAATCTGTCCTTTAGTCTGATGAGTCCAAATTTGAGATTTTTGGTTCCAACCGCCAGGTGAGATACAGATTAGGTGAACGGATGATCTCTGCATGTGTGGTTCCCACTATGAAGTACCGAGGAGGAGTTGTGATGGTGTGGAGATGCTTTGCTTGTGACACTGTCTGTGATTTATTTAGAATTCAAGGCACACTTAACCAGAATGGCTACCACAGCATTCTGCAGCGATATGCAATCCCATCTGGTTTGGGTTTAGTGGGACTATCATTTGTTGTTCAACAGGACAATGACCCAACACACTTCCAGGCTTTGTAAGGACTATTTGACCAAGAAGGAGAGTGATGGAGTGCTGCATCAGATGACCTGGCCTCCACAATCACCCAACCTCAACCCAATTGAGATGGTTTGGGATGAGTTGGACCACAGAGTGAAGGAAAAGCAGCCAACAAGTGATCAGCATATGTGGGAACTCCTTCAAGACTGTTGGAAAAGCATTCTTCATGAAGCTGGTTGAGAGAATGCCAAGAGTGTGCAAAGTTGTCATCAAGGCATGGCATGGCTACTTTGAAGAATCTAAAATATATTTTGATTTGTTTAAAAACAAATGGGTTACTACATGATTCCATATGTGTTATTTCATAGTTTTGATGTCTTTACTAATATTCTACAATGTAGAAAATAGTACAAATTAAGAAAATCCTTGAATGAGTAGGTGTGTCCAAACTTTGAGCTGTACTGTACATGTGTTATTGTGTACATGTGTACATAATATAGAGCTGGAGGGATTTTCAATGCACCGGCAGAACAGAGAAGCTACGTCTGGTAAGACGAGGGGTGGTGGTGTGTGTCTTTTGTCAATAACAGCTGGTGGTCTAATATTAAAGTAGTCTCGAGGTATTGCTCGCCTGAGGTAGAGTACCTTATGATAAGCTGTAGACCACACTATCTACCAAAAGAGTTCTCATCTATATTATTCGTAGCTGTCTATTTACCACCACAGACCGATGCTGGCACTAAGAGCACACTCAACCAACTCTATAAGGCTATTAGCAAACAAGAACATGTTCACCCAGAAGCGCCGCTCCTAGTGCCTGGAGACTTTAATACAGGCAAACTTAAATCAGCTTTACCAAATTTTTACCAGCATGTCACATGTTTAAACAGAGGGAAAAAAACTCTAGACCACCTTTACTCCACACACAGAGATGCATACAAAACTCTCCCCCGCCCCCCATTTGGCAAATCCGACCACAATGCTATCCTCCTGATTCCTGCTTACAAGCAAAAACTAAAGCAGGAAGTACCAGTGACTCGATCAATACTGAAGTGGTCAGATGGCGCTGGACTGGACTGGAATATGTTCCGGGATAAATCCAATGGCATTGAGGAGTATACCACCTCAGTCATCGGCTTCATCAATAAGTGCATCGACGACGTCATCCCCACAGTGACCGTACGTACATATCAGAAGCCATGGATTACAGGCACCATCAGCATCAAACTAAAGGCTAGAGCTGCCGCTTTCAAGGAGCAGGACACTAATCTAGACGCATATAAGAAATCCCGCTATGCCCTCAGACGAACCATCAAACAAGCAAAGCGTCAAAACAGGATTAAGATTGAATGAGCCCTGACGCTCGTTGGATGTGGCAGGGCTTAAACTATTAAGGACTACAAAGGGAAACCCAGACGTGAGCTTCCCAGTGACGCGAGCCTACCAGATGAGCTAAATGCCTTTCATGCGTGCTTTGAGGCAAGCAATACTGAAGCATGCACAAGAGCACCAGCTGTTCTGGATGACTGTGTGATAACTCTCTTGATAGCCGATGTGGTCAAGACCTTTAAACAGGACAACATTCACAAAGCCGTGGGGCCTGATGCATTACCAGGACGTGTACTCAAAGAATGCGCGGACCAACTGGCAAGTGTAAATTTTCAACCTCTCCCTGACTGAGTCTGTAATACCTACATGTTTCAGGCAGACCACCATAGTCCCTGTGTCCAAGGAAGCGAAGGTAACCTGCCTAAATGATTACCGCCCCGTAGCACTCACTTCGGTAGCCATGAAGTGCTTTGAAAGGCTGGTCATGGCTCACATCAACAGCATCCTCCCGGATAGCCTAGACCCACTCCAATTTGCATACCGCCCCAACAGATTCACAGATGACACAATCTCAATCGCACTCCACACTGCCCTTTCCCACCTGGACAAAAGGAACACCTATGTGAGAATGCTGTTAATTGACTACAGCTCAGCTCAGCTCAACACCATAGTGCCCACAAAGATCATCACTAAGCTAAGGACCCTGGGACTAAACACCTCCCTCTGCAACTGGATCCTGGATTTCCTGACAGGCCGCCCCCAGGTGGTAAGAGTAGGCAACAACAAGTCTGCCAACCTGATCCTCAACACAGGGTCCCCTCAGAGGTGCGTACTTAGTCCCCTCCTGTACTCCCTGTTCACCCACGACTGCATGGCCAAACACGACTCCAACACCATTATTAAGTTTGCTTAATAATAGTGATACAATAGTGATAGGCCTCACCGACAAAGATGAGACAGCTTACAGGGAGGAGGTCAGAGAACTGACAGTGCGGTACCAGGACAACAAGACAAAGGAGCTGATCGTGGACTACAGGAAAAGGCGGGCCGAACAGGCCCCCATTTAACATCAACGGGGGTGTAGTGGAGTTAAAGTTCCTTGGTGTCCACATCACCAACGATCTGTCATGGTCCAAACACACCAAGACGGGGCATGACAATACCTTTTCCTCCTCAGGAGACTGAAAAGATTTGCCATGGGTCCCCAGATCCTCAAAGTTCTACAGCTGCACCATCGGTTGCATCACCGCCTGGTATTGCATCTGACCGTAAGGCGCTATAGAGGGCAGTGCATACAGCCCAGTCCATCCCTGGGGCCAAGCTTCCTGCAAACCAGGACCTATATAATAGGCGGTGTCAGAGGAAAGCCCATAAAATTATCAAAGACTCCAGTCACCCATGTCATAGACTGTTTTCTCTGCTACTGCACGGCAAGCGGTACCGAACGCCAAGTCTAGGACCAAAAGGCTCCTTAACAGCTTCTACCTCCAAGCCATAAGACTGCTGAACAATTAATCAAATGGCCACCTGACTATTACATTGACACCCCCCCCCCCCATTTATTTTGTATATTGCTGCTACTCACTGTTTATTATCTATGCATAGTCACTTCACCCCTACCTACATGTACAAATGACCTCTAACCGTTACCCTGTATATAGCCTCGTTATTGTTATGTTATTGTGTTAATTTGTATTATATTTTATTTTGGTTAATTTGGTAAATATTTTCTTAACTCTTCTTGAACTGCACTGTTGGTTAAGGGCTTGTAAGTAAGCAGTTCACATTAAGGTCTACACTTGTTGTAGTCGGCGCATGTGACAAATAAAGTTTGATTTGATTTATGAGTGGGGTCCATCATGTTCGACCCTGCTGACATCTTGAACCAGGTCTCTCTTGCAAAGGAGATTTGATTTCCATAAGACTAACCTGGATAAAAGGGAAATGTAGGCTACATAGCTAAGATATAATACCCCAGAGGCATAGTCTCCAATGATGGCCACTCTCTGGAAGTCAGGCACTTCTAGGTAGGTTGGTATGTCCAACAACACATCTGCCACAGGGGTCAGCACCTTCCTGGCCTGGTCACTCATTGATGGGATGGTGCGACACTTCTGCTGTCTCTTCTTACTATGGAGGGGGAGGAGGGACAGACAAACAGTGGATTTAGTGGTAAGGCAAAGGATGATACCATTGTTGGACAGTTCACATGAAGAAGAAAAAAGATTTAGGAACTACTACCCACCGTTTGTCAGTATCTTCATCGGTGTGCAGATGGTGGGCCATTTCCTGTTGGAGGATGGGACAGTCATCTTGCACTTCAAACATGGAGATCTCATCACGGACGCCCTCACCTTTGGTCTCCGATGCAAAGACTTTCTCCGCAAAGGCAAGCATATGCTCATCGGTCTCTAGCAGAAACACATAGGTGTTACCCACCCTGTTTTTTCAAAGGTACTTACTAAGTTGAAAATTTGCACTTTTATTACGTCATTTTCTACATTTGGTTTTGTTTCCCAAAAGCTATTCAAGTGCACTACCCAGGAAATTATGCAATGAAATGGACAACATGGAGTGTTGACCCAAAATAAGCACTGAACATGGAACAAGCTATCAGCAGAATAGATTCAACAGGCGTGATAAAGCAAGCTACAGTAGGATGGTCAAATTCATCATGATTGAAATTATTGTTTGAAATTATTTTGTAAAAAACAAGGTACTATCACAAAGGGAAACATTAGACATACCTTATTGCAACAGTTGAAAACAGACTCTCCAGCAGCACATGCTTTGTGTGTATAAGACCAAGCAGAACTTGGTCCAACGTCAACTCACAGCTCTCAGCACTAGCCTGGGCTATGACCACAAGGTTCCATGCACACAGAGCTACAGTAATCCAGCACAAAGATTAGGGCCAGACAACTCACATAAACACTCAACAACTTGCTCTGCACTTACATCAAATATCTACAGTACAAACAAGACAGCCTTCTCGGGCCAAACGAGACAAAGAGGCTGTGATACTGCAGCAACTCTTGGCCTATCTTGTTCCTGGAGTCATAGTGTCTGTGGACTCAACAAGGCCCAGAAAACTCAAGCGCATTCGGACTGATCAATTCATTGATTCATTTTTTTTGTCTAGCATCCACTACAAACTTTATTCTATGACAAATAAGTGAATGAATTAATGTTGACAGTCACAAATTTCTACGGTGGGACATACAGTGCATATAATTCACACACTTGGATTATTATTGTTTTCAAGTAGAATTTAAATTAATTTTGTAATTTTTTGTTGATCGACACAAAATAATCTAATGTAAAAGTGGAAGAAAAATGTAACACAAATAATTAACTAAACGCTAATGTATCTTGATTAGATAAGTATTCACCCCCATGAGTCAATACATGTTAGACACACCTTTGGCAGAAAATTACAGCTGCAAGTACTTTGGGGTAAGTCTCACATAAGTCTCACTTTCCACACCTGGATTGTACAATATTTTCCCATTTACTATTTTCAAAATTCTTCAAGCACTGTCAAGTTATTTGTTGATGATTGCTAGACAGCCATTTTCAGGTTTTGCCATAGATTTTCAAGCAAATTTAAGTCAAAACTGTTACTAGGCCACTTAGGAACATTTAATATCATCTTGGTAAGCAATTGTAGTGTAGATTTGGCCTTGTGTTGTAGGTTCTTATCCTGCTGAAAAGTGAATGAATTTGTCTCTCAGTGTCTGGTGGAAAGCAGATTGAACCAGGTGTTCTAGGATCTTACCTGTGGTTAGGTCCATTCTGTCTCTTTTTATCCTAGTCCTTGCCGATGACAAGCATACTCATAACATGATGCAGCCACCACCATGCTTGAAAATATGTAAAGTAGTACTCAGTGATGTGTTGTGTTGGATTTTCCCCAAACATAACACTTTGTTTTGAGGACAAAAAGTTAATTTCTTTGGCACATTTTTTGCAGTATTACTTTAGTGCTATGTTGCAGGTTTTGGAATATTTTTTGTTCTGTGTGTTTAGGTTAGCATTGTGGAGTAACTGCAATGTTATTGATCCATCCTCAGTTTTCTCCCATCACAGCCACTGTTTTAAAATCACCATTGGCCAAACGGTGAAATCACTGAGCGGTTTCCTTCTTCTGCTAGCAACTCAGTTAGGAAGGACGCCTGTATCGTAATAGTGACTGGTTGTATTGGTACAACATTAAAACATTTTGGACCCCTTTTTCTCCCCAATTTCGTGGTATCCAATTGGTAGTTACAGTCTTGTCTTATCGCAGCAACTCCCGTACGGACTCGGGAGAGGCGAAGGTCGAGAGCAATGCGTCCTCCGAAACACAACCCAACCAAGCCCCACTGCTTCTTGACACAATGCCCACTTAAACCGGAAGCCAGCCACACCAATGTGTCGGAGGAAACACCGTACACCTGGTGACCGTGTCAGCGTGCACTGGGCCTGCCCGACACATGGGTCGCTAGTGCGCGATGGGACAAGGACATCCCTGCCGGCCAAACCCTCCCCTAACCCAGGCGACGCTGGGACAATTGTGCGCCGCCCCATGGGTCTCCCGGTCGCGGCCGGCTGCGACAGAGCCTGGACTCAAACCCAGAATCTCTAGTGGCACAGCTAGCATTGCCTTAGACCACTGTGCCACTCTGGAGGCCATCTAAAGCTTAATTAATAACTTTACCATGCTCAGATGTATATTCAGTGTCTGCTTTTGTTTTTACCCATCTGCCAATTGGCGCCTTTCTTTGTGATGCATTTGAACAGCCCCGTTGGTCATTGTGGTTGAATCTGTGCTTGAAATACGCTACTCGAATGAGGGACCTTACAGATAATTGTATGTGTGGGGTACAGAGATGGGGTAGTCACTCAAAAATAATGTTAACCCTAATATTGCATATAGCGTGAGTCCATGCAACTTATTACATGATTTGTTAAGCAAATTTGGACTAGTGAACTTATTTAGGCTTGCCATAACAAAAATAACATAACATAACAAAAATGTATTTAATTTTCTTATTAATTTGACATTGAGGTATTTTGTATAGATCAAAATTATATCCACTTTGTAAAACAAAACAAAACATTTTAAAACCCAAGGGGGTAAATACTTACGACATGCACTGTACATGCAGGGTCAGGTTTCTCTACGTTTGATATCTTCTTCTCACCCTTTATACTTACTTTGACCTGATAGTGCATTCCACAGCAGGAGAGCAGAGGATAACCCAAAATGGAACCAAAGAAACAAAGACAAGTCATGTTAGGAATTAAATAAATGAGTTAAATGATGTTACCAAAGTATTACACATTAAAATGAATGAGCTACCCCTTCCTGGTCTGTTTGATTTGATCAAATAATAGAAACCCCTTTTCCCATTTAGAGATGCAACCCTCCTGATTCAGCACGAGATGACTTAAACATAATGATAGTCAATTGAGTTAGTTATGAAGGCGTTGATAAAATACTAACAATGAATTGCACCATGACTGAAAGACACAACAAAATCAACTAGAGCATCGATGGATGTGTATTGAGGTTAAACATTAATCTATGCAAACAAGCATGAAATTCATTGTGTTCAATTGTCACTTCAACTGTCATGCACTCTCACGTAGCCCTACGGTGACTCAATGAGACATGCCACCTTTGATTAATTTATTCCTTTAGCAGTGGCGGATTTAGGTATAGGCGACATGGGCAGCCGCCCAGGGCGGCATCTTCCCGGGGGCAGCACGTGGCGCCCACACAAAAACATTTGGATTGTTGACATTTGCACGATCAGCTTTCGATCGCTCATTTGCATGTCACGTCAATGATATTATGTCAAACTTGTCGGAGTGGGAGCCCTGATTCTAGTTTGTGAGCTAGGCAGGCTACTGCCTGGGAAGGTCTCCCACTCAGAAGTACGAAATGGGGAGGGGTGCGTGGGTAGGTTGACCTCAGGTCTCCCCACTGGAAGCCCAAGGTAGGGGGAGCGGGTGAATCTATCAAATAGTGCACCTCTTTGTACAGTACCAACGCAATTAGTAAAATCAGTCACACAATGAAATGCTACCAATTAAACAACAATTCATTCATAATATTGTGAATATATAGTTCCACAGACATAGTTTCATTTTTTTCTGGTTTTGCGAAATCATTAAGAATAATATAAACACCACCAAGGTGAATTGGTTTAGTCTTGACTCTTGGTTGACAGTGTTGGTGAATGGGTAATATGTTGATGCCTCGATTGCCAAATCAACACATTTGTTTCTATTTGTCTTTGTTAGTTCTTTTTGATATTTATGAGTCTTATTTGTGTATATATTTTTATATTTATATAGTTATGATTATTTGTTTGTTTGTTTTCCAAATGGAGCCATACAAGCTAGAACCGCCACTGCCTTTACGTGTTCACTCTCAATACCTTATCCTTGGATGAAGAACAACACGTTTCTCTACTGTAGGTGCTTTTACGTCAGACGACCCAGAAAATGAACATTGTTCTACATTGTAAAGTGAACACTAAACAAATAAATAAATTGAACCTTCTAATCTGCATGTCCATTGTATTCCACCACATTGTCGTGCATTCCCTTCAGGGAAATCAGTGCATTGGAACACAGTGATCGAGGGGACTATGCCAACCAATCCCTATGCGATCCATGCATTTGAAATACTCCCCATGTGTTCCTATACCCCTTCCCTGTCTCTCTCCATACTTGCCCTTTCCCTCTGTGGAGTTATCAAAATGTCCCAGTCACATAGGGACAGTCCAAGTAGAGGGAAACAAACAAAAAGATGTGTGGGTTATCTCAGAAGGAGAGGTAATGAAAACAAAGCAGGTTGGCTGCTGCCTAAAGTAAATATATATATATATATATATATATATATATATATATATATATATATATATATATATATATATATATATATATATATATACAGTTGAAGTCGGAGGTTTACATTCACCTTAGCCAACTACATTTGATAGACAGGGTCCTGAAAAAGGGACAGTTCTTTTTTTTTGCTGAGTTTACATACATACATACATACATACATACATACATACATACATACATACATACATACATACATACAGTTGAAGTCAGAAGTTTAAATACACCGTAGCCAAATACATTGAAACTCAGTTTTTCACAATTCCTGACATTTAATCCCTGTAAAAATTCCCTGTTTTAGGTCAGTTAGGATCACCACTTTATTTTAAAAATGTGAAATGTCAGAATAATAGTAGAGAATGATTTATTTCAGCTTTTATTTCTTTCATCACATTCCCAGTGGGTCAGAAGTTTACATACACTCAATTAGTATTTGGTAGCATTGCCTTTAAATTGTTTAACCTTGGTCAAACGTTTCGGGTAGCCTTTCACAAGCTTCCCACCATAAGTTGGGGGAATTTTGGTCCATTCCTCCTGACAGAGCTGGTGTAATTGAGTCAGATTCGTAGACCTCCTTGCTCGCACACACTTTTTCAGTTCTGCCACATATTTTCTATAGGATTGAGGTCAGGGCTTTGTGATGGCCACTCCAATACCTTGACTGTGTTGTCCTTAAGCCATTTTGCCACAACTTTGGAAGTATGCTTGTGTAACGGATGTGAAATGGCTAGCTAGTTAGCGGGTACGCGCTAGTAGCATTTCAATCAGTTACGTCACTTGCTCTGAGACTTTAAGTAGGGTTGCCCCTTGCTCTGCAAGGGCCGCGGCTTTTGTGGAGCGATGGGTAACGCTGCTTCGTGGGTGACTGTTGTTGATGTGTGCAGAGGGTCCCTGGTTCGCGCCCGTGTCGGGGCGAGGGGACGGTTTAACGTTATACTGTTACATTGATGCTGTTGACCCGGATCACTGGTTGCTGCGGAAAAGGAGGAGGTTGAAAGGGGGGTGAGTGTAACGGATGTGAAATGGCTAGCTAGTTAGCGGGTACGCGCTAGTAGCATTTCAATCAGTTACGTCACTTGCTCTGAGACTTTAAGTAGGGTTGCCCCTTGCTCTGCAAGGGCCGCGGCTTTTCGCTGCTTCGTGGGTGACTGTTGTTGATGTGTGCAGAGGGTCCCTGGTTCGCGCCCGTGTCGGGGCGAGGGGACGGTTTAACGTTATACTGTTACATTGATGCTGTTGACCCGGATCACTGGTTGCTGCGGAAAAGGAGGAGGTTGAAAGGGGGGTGAGTGTAACGGATGTGAAATGGCTAGCTAGTTAGCGGGTACGCGCTAGTAGCATTTCAATCAGTTACGTCACTTGCTCTGAGACTTTAAGTAGGGTTGCCCCTTGCTCTGCAAGGGCCGCGGCTTTTGTGGAGCGATGGGTAACGCTGCTTCGTGGGTGACTGTTGTTGATGTGTGCAGAGGGTCCCTGGTTCGCGCCCGTGTCGGGGCGAGGGGACGACGTAAAGTTTATACTGTTACACTTGGGGTCATTGTCCATTTGGAAGACTCATTTGCGAGACTCAAGCTTTAACTTCATGACTGATGTCTCGAGATGTTGCTTCAATATATCCACATAATTTTACTTCCTCATGCCATCTATTTTGTGAAGTGCACCAGAACCTCCTGCAGCAAAGCACCCCCACAACATGATGATGCCCGTGCTTCACGGTTGGGATGGTGTTCTTCGGCTTGCAAGCATCCCCCTTTTTCCTCCAAACATAATGATGGTCATTATGGCCAAACAGCTCTATTTTTGTTTCATCAGACCAGAGGACATTTCTCCAAAAAGTATGATCTTTGTCCCCATGTGCAGTTGCAAACCATAGTCTGGCTTTTTTTATGGCGGTTTTGGAGCAGTGGCTTTTTCCTTGCTGAGCAGCCTTTCAGGTTATGTCGATATAGGACTCGTTTTTACTGTGGATATAGATACTTTTGTACCGGTTTCCTCCAACATCTTCACAAGGTCCTTTGCTGTTGTTCTGGGATTGATTTGCACTTTTCGCACCAAAGTACGTTCATCTCTAGGAGACAGAACCCATCGCCTTCCTGAGCGGTATGATGGCTGCGTGGTCCCGTGGTGTTTATACTTGCGTACTATTGTTTGTACAGGTGAACGTGGTACCTTCAGGCATTTGGAAATTGCATCCAAGGATGAACCAGACTTGTGGAGGTCTACATTTTTTTTTCTGAGGTCTTGGCTGATTTCTTTTGATTTTTCCATGATGTCAAGCAAAGAGGCACTGAGTCTGAAGGTAGGCCTTGAAATACATCCACAGGTACGCCTCCAATTGACTCAAATTATGTCAATTAGCCTATCAGAAGCTTCTAAAGCCATGACATAATTTTCTGGAATTTTCCAAGCTGTTTAAAGACATAGTTAACTTAGTGTATGTAAACTTCTGACCCACTGGAATTGTGATACAGTGAATTATAAGTGAAATAATCTGTCTGTAATTTTTTTTTTTTTAATTACTTCAACTGTATACATTACACAAAAACCTTTTTATTTGACATACCTACCTTTTTTCAATCCACAACAATTTAACATGTACATTTTGTAACCATGTTGACTATGCAGGGCCTTTGTACTTAATATGACTCAACTTGAACACAACCGACTATGAGTTTACATCCATTGTAGGCAGTCTCGGAATGTTCCTGTGTTTGTGTTTACGTTATGCCCTGGGCATGCTCCAACCTCATATCTAACCGCTGCACCCACTGTCACCCTTATCCAGTCAGCCAGCCAATGCCTGCCTCCTGGAGAGCAGCTGTCTGAACGATAGCACTTCTATTTTCTACCCCGTCAAAAAAATCTGTTTGTGATATCCCTCCCCCCAGACAGCAGGGCCCTCTTATGATTTTTACATTACATTTACGTCATTTAGCAGACGCTCTTATCCAGAGCGACTTACAGTAGAGTGCATACATTTTATTACATTTTACACACTGAGACAAGGATATCCCTACCGGTCAAACCCGGACGACGCTATGCCAATTGTGCGTCGCCCCACAGACCTCCCGGTTGCGGCCGGCTGCGACAGAGCCTGGGCGCGAACCCAGCCCAGCCTGGGCACGAACCCAGAGACTCTGGTGGCGCAGCTAGCACTGCGATGCAGTGCCCTAGACCACTGCGCCACCCGGGTGGGATTTAATTACACTCAGGAACTCATTACAATAGTCATACAGGGAGCTGATAGAGTACTATTCAGTACCAGTATTACAAGAAAAACATGGGCCAGCTGTTTGCTAACAGCCTTAGTAGAAAAATATAACAAAAAAGAAATAAACCACTTGATTCTGAATGGTGATGCAGGTCTAGTGTTCATTTACACAACATCATTCAGAAACTGATATAGCATTTAAATATTGCACAAAAATGCATGGTGTTCACTGGTATCAATGTGCTATACTACAAGTTATAAACTGGGTGGTTCGAGCCCTGAATGCTGATTGGCTGACAGCCGTGGTATATCAGACCGTATACCACGGGTATGACAAAACATTTATTTTTACTGAACCTAATTAATTACACCACAAATGCATGGTGCCTAAGACCAGGCCTTAGCTGGGGTATATTGGCCATATACCACGCCCCCTCGGGCCTTATTGCTGAAATATCTAGCAGTGTTTACAAATCATTGCAACATTTATTCAGGAAAAGCTACTTCAATTGACTAATTTGTGGTGTAATTAGGGCAGTAAAAATAAATGTTGCAAAATGTATTCAGCAAAAAGCTACTACAGTACACTCATTTGTGATGTCATTGTTATCTGGGAAATAGTTATAATTACGTTGGTAACCAGTTTATAATAGCAATAAGGCACATCAGGGTTTGTGGTATATAGCCAATATATCACGGCTAAGAGTTGTGCCTAAGAACAGCCCTTAGCTGTGGTATATTGGCTATATACCACACCCCCTAGTGCCTTATTGCGTAAATGACCAACACAAAATGTTTGGCTGAAATACAACATGTCCTGTGTTCTTCCATAACGACACTTGACCAAGCAGAATTTGCTGACAAGTTACAGCCATCAATCTCTAACTTTCTCAATTTCACTGCTCTGACGCAACCACTCAGCATATCCCTCATTCAATTTCTCCTCTACTCTCAATCTAAAAGGCAACACCAGTATAGGACATCATGTAACATTGTGTATTATAGTACATCCACTCACGTTTAATGTAACATAACAGGTATTGGACAGAAATACTGGAACTGGGAAGACTCTCCAACACTCCGTCAGAGAGTTTTGGGGCTCCCCGAGTGGCGCAGCGGTCTAAGGCACTGCATCTCAGCGCTAGAGGTGTCACGACGGACCCTGGTTCGATTCCAGGCTGTATCACATCCGGCCGTGATTGGGAGTCCCATAGGGCGGCGCACAATTGGCCCAGCTTCGTACAGGTTTGGCCGGGGTAGGCAGTCATTGTAAATAAGAATGTTCTTAACTGGCTTACCTAGTTAAATGAAAAGAATGTGATCATGTGGACTGCTTGCTCATAGGTGGAGGTTCATATTATGCCTTAACTTCATATTGGAACTGTATGCATCTTGCCAGCAAGGTGTTCGCAGGGCCGGATTACCAAATGGGCACGGCCCCCTGGGGCCCCAACCCCGTTGGCATATAATAGCAAAATATGTAGAATTGCAGTAAATTAGCTTAAAACTTTGACATTTTCTCTCAGCCTCATGGCAAAATGTGAACAAAAGCATGAGATGAGCTTTAAAACATAAAATCATGCCCCATAGCAACAACATCAAAAAAGTGTGTAGAATAGCATTACATAGCTGCACATTATTCTCTCTGCACCATGACAAAATGTGTTGAAATTTAGGAAGTTATCCCCGGGTCCCCAAATGCAGTAGTCCATTTGATTAGACACTAAAGCTGTCAAGCTAATTCTCTGCCCATCACTAATAATGTCCGTGACATTGGCTAGCAGACAGACAAACAAATGCCTCAATGGGTATGTACCACCAGAACAGTTGGTCTGGTCTGTGCCCATGCCACAAAACCTGGTGTGACTGCGTCAGTAAATTAAAATACCAAAACTCTCTGATATTAAGGCAAATTGAGATTAGTAACTCATTAGAAACTGTTATCCTGTGTAAATCCTTAAAATTAACATTTATGAACAGATTTCCTAAAATGTTTTAAAAAATAAAAAACATCAGTGGATAAATCAGCAGAAGTTACTGACTGACTCTTGCAAATGTCAGAAAGTCACCAACATATAATTTGAGTCTGACATTCACAATTAAATGTGTGTTCCGTTAGAAAACAAGCTGTGAAATAAATATAAACCCTGAAAGATTAAGACTGGATAGACAAATCATTGTACAGAAGACTATTACCAAAGAGCTACATTTTCATATATAAAAAAACTGCAATCTGAAAAACTGTTTATTGGCTATGTTGCTGCATGATAGAGCCACCAACAATCTCAGGCCTGGGCATGCCTTGAGTGGGGCAGCAGTCTGTCAATACAATGTCAGCGGCACCCACCAGACGACTCACCTGGCATATTGACTTTAGGCATGGTGATGGCTGTTCGCTTTCACAAACGTGCTCCCTGAGGACTAGCAAAGCTGGTCAGCTACTGGACCGGTGTAGCAGGGAAATGTAGAGTAATCTGCCTCTCCAGTGCAATATGAAGCTGTGCCTGCGCCGTGTAACCAGAGCCTGCAATGCCCACACAGGATACGCAAAAGAGGATCCTGCGTGCCCACTCTATTTTAAGTTTTAATATCTGTCCCGGTCTCCCTGACAAGTACAGACAGAGGGAGACGGTCTGGTGTTATACAAGTCTGATAGCTGGTCAAGTTCAAGAGTACACACTTATTTTTCTGTTTCCATAAGGGTGGTCGTGGTCAGTGGGAAAACAACTGGGAAATCATTATCTGGAAAACTAGTCGGCACTGAACAGTCTAGACAATCACGTATACGCTTAAATAATGTTTTTAATTATACATTATAAACTGGATGGCTCGAGCCCTGAATGCTGATTGGCTGACAACCGTGGTATATCAGACTGTATACCACAGGTATGACAAAACACTATTTATGCCACAAATGCGTGGTACCTAAGAACAGGCCTTAGCCGTGGTATATTGGCCATTTACCACACCCCCTCGGGCCTTATTGCTAAAGTATCTAGCAGTGTTTACAAATCATTGCAGAATATATTCAGGAAAAGCTACTACAGTACACTCATTTGTGACCTGGGAAATAGTTCAGAACACAAAAGAAGCATCAAATATCCAGCAGTTTCTGAAACAACAGCAGAGAACCTGTGTTAAGTCAAAGTAGTCCACTTCTCCCCCCCAAAGGCCTTTGAGCATGTGTGCAGGGAAGGGCAGCTTTTTATTAGCCAAGAATAGCCAGGTTGCTGGTTGGAAATGTAAGAACATATAAAAACTAAGGCACAACGGACAAACCAAGCCTGAAAAGCTGCATGGTCCAGAAAAAAGCATTTTGGCTGTAGAGTCTCCAACAACACAAATTACCTACTAAATCTAGTCACAACTATGAAAGAGTAACCACTTGAGATCACATAATCTTATGAGTGTGTGTGGATCCATTTCCATCATGCAATGTTCCTGCTTTTCCTACACTGCAGAATTGAAGTCCTCCACTCCCTGACAAGCCTAAGGTTAAAACGTGTAAGAAAATGTTCACTGAGAAATAGGTACTGTAATCTCAAATACAAGATATTCTCCTTTCTCCCACTTTCATGCTCCAAAGGGTGCCAAACTCAATAATTTAGCTAATATGACTTCTGCTTGACCAGGAAAATAAACCAAAGTAAAGTAAACCAATCTGATAGATCCTTTAAGAATATTTAAAGGATGTATTGATAAAACATTCTGAAATGTCTTTTGATTAATCTTGAACAGACAAGATACAACTCCTCCCAGTTTGGCAAGGAGAGGAAGCTCATGGAAGTTTATGACCTTTTTCGGTACACTTTTAAGACAGTACTGGGAAGAAAAACTTGAAGCAAAAAACACGTGTGAAAACACCTAAGCCCATGCACCAACCTCATACCCGATTCTCCAATGTCCCCCAGTGGTTTCTCAGAACAGCCCTGAAGACACAACCAATCTATTTAGGGAATGCAATCCCAAATGTCAAAGCTCATTTCAGTGTGCAGCCAATAAAGGAAATCAAGTAAGAGAGATGGATTGAGAGCAGGGAGGTGGGCAGTGGGAGACATTGGGTAGACAGGCGGGAGGTGGCCAGTGAGGGGCATTGGCAGAGAAGTTTCCCTATACTCTGAAAATAAATATCAGATCATTTGAGGGACTAATTCCTGGTCCTCTGACCCCAACTGGTCACATTACAGAAGATTAACAATAACGATAGATGAGCTCTTTCCGCATTATTGCCAAAGTGATATAAAACTGCACTCTACATGTTATTGTATGTCATGATCATGAATGACATACACAATAAATAAATTTATAGATGCAAAAAGACTTTATACAAGCGAGCACAGCATCATCGACTCCTTATGAAGAAAGGTTTCCTGGAAATATCTTGTCCAAAATTTACATTTACATTACATTTAAGTCATTTAGCAGACGCTCTTATCCAGAGCGACTTACAAGTACATACATTCATACTTTTTTTTTTTTTTTTTGTACTGGCCCCATGTGGGAATCGAACCCACAACCCTGGCGTTGCAAGCGCCATGCTCTACCAACTGAGCCACACGGGGCCCCAAAATGAGACAAACAAATTCTTACCATAGGAGAGGAGTTCCTGGAAGGAAAAAAAATCTCTTTCACTTAGCCTCTTCTCTAGTGGGTCACTTGGTGTCTAAGTTTCAAATCTCATATTTCCCCTTAACATTAACATATCTAGGGAGGATAGACTGTCAGACTGAAGCAAAGTTCAACAACAGGTGTTCCACTTCTTTTACTCCAGCCGTTTCCATCATGTACAGTCCCCTCAGAGTATTCACACCCCTTGACATTTTAAAATGTTGTTGTGTTAGCCTGAATTTAAAATGGATAAAAAAATAAAAGGTTTTACACTGTACCCCATAATGTCAAAGTGGAAACTCAGGGATTTCACCAACCATGAGGCAAATGGTGAATTTAAAACAGTTAATGTATAATGGCTGTGATAGGAGAAAACTGAGGATGGACCAACAACATTGTAGTTACTCCACAATACTAACCTAATTGACAGAATGAAAAGGAAGCCTGTGCAGAATAGAAATGTTCCAAAACATCCATCCTTTTTGCAAGAAGGCACTAAAGCAATACTGCAATAAAATGTGGAAAAGCAATTAACTTTTTGTTCTGAATACCAAAAAAGATGTGTTCGGGGCAAATGCAAAACAACACATTACTGAGTACCACTCTCCATATTTTCAAGCATAGTGGTGGCTGCATCATGTTATGGGTATGCTTGTAATTGTTAAGGACTGGGGAGTTTCCCAGGATAAAAAAATGTTTACTGTATGGAGCTAAGCACAGGCAAATTTCCTAGAGAAAAACCTGGTTCGGTCTGCTTTCCACCAGACACGGAGATTAATCCACCTTTGTGCAGGACAACCTATAACACAAGGCTGGAACCCTGCAACCTATAACACTACACTGGAATTGTTTATTATGAAGACAGTGAATGAACCCGAAGTGGCTGAGTTACAGTTTTGACTTAAATCTGCTTGAAAATCTATGGCAAGACCTGAAAATGGTTGTCTAGCAATGATCAACAATTTGACAGCTTGAAGCTTGAAGAATTTTGAAAATAATGTTGCACATCCAGGTGTGGAACGCTCTTAGAGAAAGATTCACAGCTGTAATTGCTGCCAAAGGGGATTCTAACATGTATTGACTCAGGAGGTTGAATATTTATCTAAATCAAGAGTGGTTTATTTTACAAATGTTAGAATTTTTCTTAGACTTTGACAGAATATTGTGTTGATCATTGACAAAAAAATTACAATTAAATCCAATTGAATCCCACTTTGTAACGACAAAACGTGGAAAAAGTCTAGAGTGAATACTTTCTGAAGGCACTATATCTAGTCTAGTGCACATTCTAGCCTAATTCACTCCTGTCCCACAACAAAAACACATGTAGCCGACTTTATTTAAAGTGGCACAGAACATTGAAAAAAAAGATACTTAAATTCCACAACACTATTTTCAATATTTTCAGTTCAAGGGTGTCTGTCACAATAGACAACCTCAGTCCCAATAGTTTTGGGACAGGAGTAAATTAGACTGTAATTTGCACTAGACCAGATACATGATATTACCCATTTTTACTTGGCGGAAAAACGACTCATTTGTTGACTGAGACTCAGATTGTGAGTGGACCTTTGCTCCCCTTGTCAGTTTAGGTTTGTTTCCGTCACCATATTTTAAGTTCACGCTTCATTTGTGCATTATGAGCATCCTGTTCAGTTGGTGTTATTGGCAGTAACATTATTTTAGGGTATCCATTCCCTAGAACGGCTAATCCCAAACTGGGGTACGCACAATGTCGTCGAGAGTACATCAAATAAAAATGTGATTCACATTTTCACAGTCCATTTAGATTTTCAATCGTGGATATACCTTTGGTTGATGTTTTATTCCTCGCCTGAGTAGCCTCGTTTCACTGCCAAAAAATATGAAACCATCTCGTGTTCAGCGAAATAACGTCAAATACCGGCAGCCTAGTCAAATAATTAACATCCAATCACATTAACCGTTACTCTCTCGCGGGAAATCTTCACTCTTGCGCAGACATTTAGAAACTAAACATGACAATTTCAAAATAAGTCACAGGAGTTTAAGCAAAAATGAAGACGACTTGAGTAGTAAGACATGTATAAAAGCAACAGATACCATTAATAAGAAAGGACTAGAAGTGTCTTATATGGTGAGCTAGCGATTGTCTAGGACAGGCAAGCCCTATACGCTGCCGCGGATATGGCTGGGACAACGCCGGGGGGAAAGGCCCAAAAAACGATAGAGACAATGCCTTCATCAAACAACGCTGTTTCACGACGCATTAGTGACATGGCAGGAGATGTTTTGAAACAATTACAGCTTCGCATACAAGCCAGTGAATTATATGCGTTACAGCTGGATGAGTCAGACGTGGTGGTCATGGCACAGCTCCTGGTATATGTCCGTTACGTTTATGGGGGGTCAATTAAGAAAGACATCCTCTTCTGCAAACCACTGGAAACCAGGACAACATGAGAGGATATTTTTAAAGTACGGAACAGCTTTGTGACATCAAATGGACTTTGGTGGTCAAGATGTGTTGGTATTTGTACTGATGGCGCAAAAGCCATGACAGGGAAACAGTGGAGTGGTAACACGGATGCAAGCAGTTTCTCCCGACGCCACTTGGGAACACTGTAGCATCCACCGAGAGGCTCGAACTGCTTGAAAGACGTTTTGGACAATACAGTGAAATGGTTAACTTTGTTAAAGCAAGGCCCCTGAACTCTCGTGTATTTTCTGCATTATGCAATGATATGGGTAGCGACTATGTAACACTTTTACAACATACAGAAAGAAGTGCACTGGTTATCAAGGGGCAAAGTATTGCCACTTTTTTTTATTGAGAGACGAGCTTATTGAGAAATCGCGCTGGTAAGACACTGGTGCTCTTTGCAACCATGTACCTATGTGAGAGTGGATTCTCGGCCCTCACTCGCATGAAAACTAAATACAGGCACAGACACACAGGAAATTATTTAAGACAGACTCTCCAATACAACCCAACATTGCAAGTGTCAAGTGCATCCTTTCAAGCACACCCTTCTCATTAACCTGTGGTGAGTTATTCACAATTTGAGATGAAAAAATAAGGTTTTATGTAAGATGGCTAAATAAAGAGCACAATTATTGATTATTATGTGCGCCCTTGTCCTATAAGAACTCTGTCACTTCCCATGAACCGGGTTGTGACAAAAACGCATTAATTCTTACATGTATTAAACATATCGTATAGTGTGTGCCCCAGGCTTACAATGATGGCAAAAAACATTTGAGAGTGCGCTGACCCTGGTGCTAGAGGGGGTACGCAGCTGGAGGTTGAATGTTTGAAGGGGTACGGGACTATAAAAAGTTTCGGAACCAATGCCCTCGAACAGTTGTTCTTTAACTTATAAATAGCTAGTCATGTTTATAAGGGAGTAACCGTGTCGTTATATGAATTTGTTTGTTTCGATTGACTCATTACTAAGCACTTCCCCACACAAAACACACTGAGGTAGCTCCTCGTTAATTCTCAAAGTTTGTATGAAAGAGAGAAACTCATCGCCGTACTGGCTTTTCATGACGATTGAGCTCAGTCAGAACTTGTTGCGAGCATGAGTCCATTTGGCGAGTGGGAATGACAAAACAGTGGTTAACAGCGCATCATCTGCTGTTGAACAATAGCGCTGCAGCGTGTCGCGGAGTGATCAAGAAAACTCCAGAAAAAATATCTGGTAAACCGCGAAGCACACCGGCCTCTCCCGTAACTGCCAAACTGAGCAGAGACCGCCGCTAAGCAGAGAGCGCACTGAACAGAGACCGCCGTTGCACTTGGCCAAATCAATTAATTAAATAATTATACATTTACTGACACGTCGCGACCCACCACAGGTCCGCGAGCCATACTTTAAGAACGGCTACCATAGAATATCTAACCAGGGGACTATTTCAGACAAATTGTCAGGGGCGCTGTGGTTGTTTCATGACGAACAAGGGTCGGTAGCTAATGAGGGATTACTGTATTGTTTGACAAGGACTGAGACTAAAAAAAACTAAAGTATTTGGTCAATCGAAGGAAATAGTTGTGGAATGTTCCAGATCTTGGCGTACGCCTACTGGAGCTTTGGACAATTTACCAGCATGTTTATATATTCCATTCTGATAGAGATCACCCTTCCTGTCAGAAAGATTTACAAATACACCCAGAGCCAAAAATCTGACAGTTTACTGAAGCAAGTGAACAGTATTGTGTCATTGGATAGAATAAGTAGCTAAGCGTTAATTATGTCCGGTCGAATTTGTATTTATAACCGAGTAAGATTCATATAAAGGCATTAGTCTTGACGTAGCCTCGTCGCGAACCACGCGATTTGGAAGGTATGGCAACACTAGACTAGTCTTGACAGAACAATGGCAATTTGAATTTTAAAATCGAATGTTGACAAACTGGATACAGCACACAATACAATGCATACAAACTAGTCTTTGTATCCACTGTACTCAGAAGTATTGTAACAAAATGCCAATTTATACATAACAAACATACTGATAAACTGTCCTTAAATCTAATCTGTACATATTTCACACAGATCAGACCTCAATCTTTTTATTTGCAAGAGGGGTGGGTTCATAAACTTTGCCGAAGTACTAGAAACCCAAGGGATTTAAAATTGTCCTAATCGCTCCTGTGCATCCCTTTGAGAATTGTGCTTTCAGCACAGTGGATGGCTCCCAGCATCGGATCAACTTCAAGGATTATGAGGTAAGTGAATAATTTAACAGTATATGCATGTGACTGACATCAAAACTAATTACAATTATCTTGAGCAATTCCCAAACTTGGAACTACATACATTTTAGCTTGTATCAGTTTTCACATCGGATTTTGCCAGTAGCTGGATGCTTTTTGCATTGATGTTGTTGTTTGATACGAAGTTCTACCCTCAAAAGACAAGTTCTTTTTTTGTACCTCCTTGAGTATTATTAGGCTCCATTTGAAAATACTGATTGCATTCAACTTACAAATATGTAATTGACTGCCCTCAAGCCTGGCCAAGATGGTGAGCACAAACTTAAGTAAATGACCATGAGGGTAATTTGTCAGTCTCCACCACTTCCAGTGTGTGAAAATAATACCCAGAGACCTCAGAACCTACATTAATGCTGAATTTTGCTCTTATCCCATAAACTTTCTGAATACCGAATAAGAAACGGTGGTTAAGGTATCAGTGGAAGGAGTCCCGTGTTGTCTGTGGAGTTACGGAGAAAACCACATGCCAGGAAGTGGTCACAGCTTTGGCACAATCCCTTTGTGTACACGTCCAGCAATATTTAAATTTTACTGTTTAATTTCACTTGAAACGTCCAATCCAAATCAATCTTAGGTGATTATTTCATCCCTATCATCTTCGTTTGCTTAGGTCGTCCTGGGTGCTACACACTTAAAGAGAAATTCTAAGAGTTTGAGCGGAATGGGGAACCCAATGAAAAGCTTCTGAAGTCACTTGAGGTACGGCCAGCAGACCAGAGGTCAAGCTCACCCTGCTGCATAAAGGGCCATCCATCTGGGAAGGGCCTAGTAGAGGGAAAGGCGGCAGATACCAGGCTGGGCCTCAGCTGGGGAGAGCAGATGCTGGGGGCAAAGGGGTAATGGTGGTCTTAGTACCGTCAAAGCCTACCTCCCTGTTCAAGCCGAACAGCCACCGGAAGAACCGAAGAAGTCCAAAAGAAAGTCCCCGACCCTGATGGAGGCTTGGGGATGGCTGGAGAGCCGAGGAAGAGTGAACCAATCAGGCCGCGAAAGAGGAAACTGACAAAAGGGATGGTAATTCCCTGAATGTTTGTCACCGTTGCCATGGATCCCTCCACTCCTGGGGTTTTGCAGAGCAAAGTCAGAGGAGAAAAGAGTGCCAAGTCCGTTGAGCACCAGCGAATCTCTTGCTGCATGCAAGACCAGGGCAGGGACAGAGAGAAGAGTAACATAAGCATTTCTGATGAGGGTAAGGATAACCAACATGTTAAGAAACACTCAGAGGCTGGCATGGCAAATATAAAAAGCGGAAGGCTGGCAGAATCCAACCAGTGCCCTTAAGATGGTTGATGAGAGAAGGAAGAGGACTAGTTGCTCGCCAACAGACTAGTCTGAAAGAGCTGCAGGTCCAAATTAACTCAACGGATAGCCAGATTCATGAGCTGGAAGAGAAACAAAACGTCAGGCAAACTGACCAAGAGAACCAGCAGAAAGGTAGAGAAGCTGGAATTTTGGGATAATGAACTAAAGGTGGAAGAGGGATATGAGACTTGGAACAGTTCCTGGAGATGAAAGAAAAAGCTGTTGAGTGTAAGGCCAAGTTGTACTCTTCCAACATGAAACTGCAAGGACTTGATTCCTCAAGAGACAGAACTATTCAAAGGGAGAAAGTTAATGTTCCAAGCCAAGATACCACATCTCCTGCTGCTGCAGGGTGGACAAGGCCAATTGAGGCCTTGAAATCAGTCAAGAGCTCTTAGTCAGCATGGTAAATAGATAGGAAGTTTGCTCCCAGAGAGAACTCAGATCTTCCTCATGCGCTAGTTTCTCCAAACCAGATCAAGGACTTGCGGCCCTCGTGGCCAAGTCCGCTTAGAGACTGGTGGACATACTGGTCTGAAGCCCCAGGTCCAAATTCAGAAACACAACCAAGGGATGTGCATCGCTCCGAGATAACAATACATCTGGGCAGCACCAGGGTTTGAACGAGGTAGAGCAAGAACTGAAACTCACTGGTTTAAAAACAAGCAAACCAGTAACTTAATGTGCGTGATAATTCAAACTGCAGCGATTTGTTCCCAGTTTTACATTTCTATATGGCAACAATAAAATGTCTTTCTTTAAGCAAACTTCTATTGTCCTACCAAAAGTTGCTGAATAGCTTTTCCCATCTTCAGTTTGCTCCACTGTTCAGGCACATTTGTTTGAAAGTAGGGACAGCATTTCTTTTTCACAGCACCGTTTCAAGACAAGTCTCTTGCTGCCATCTTGATTAAAATATTTTCTACAAACTGCATGGAATTTTAAGGAACAAATAACTGCCTGGATGTTCTTTCAAATAAAGTAACACAATGATTTTCATAAAACTTTAATTCAATTGCTTCATTCAAGACCATTAACAAAAGTACATAGGAGCGCCTGTGCAGTTTAGGTTCAACCCAGTGATCTCCAGTTTAAATAAATGGTCTCTAACTGCCGTATGTGCGTACAGGCACAACAGATCACCCTCCAACACCGCCAGAGCACAATAGATATCCTGATCCTTAAGACGCAACTTAATTCTAATGCTTTGTTACCCCGCTCTTTTACTGAAGTTAAAATGTATTTTTGTTATATTGTGATGTTTAATCTTTCACTAAGAAAAAAAAGTACACATTACATACAGTATATTTCAACCAACAGGTATTTGGGATGCAGATCAGTATTATTTCTAATGGGAATAAAAAGCCATCCTTTCGTCATATTTTGGCAGTTGGGCTGGGGACAGGGGATATGTCATTTTTTTTTTGTAGTTTAGGCACCGTATTCTTACGTCAATGAAAGAAAAAAAGCAAAGAGGTGCAAAAAAAATAAAGTACATAGTATAAAACTGCTCGATATAAGATGCCATTAGGAATTCTGCACCTGAGGAAATTGCTTACAAAGCGTGTTAATAGCGAAAAGGTATCTAAAGGCTCCAGATTTGTGAAAGTAAATCCAAATCATAGCCACTTAAACATTCACAGGCAACACAACACCATGCTTTCACTCCAGCTCTTGGATAAAGAGTTTAAAAAACTGCTCAAAAAAACCGAGCAGAGAAGTAGCCTCTGTTTTAGTCCACACATGAGAAACATCACCCTCCTTATGGAGGGAACTTTGCTTTATGCATTTTGTAGGAAAGCATAGTGAAAACCATTAGCAAATGATAATCATTTAGTTGCCTTAAATGAGGGAGAACAATGGAGGAAAAGAAGCAGATGAGCTCCAATACATGCCCACACACAACAGGTTGCAGGTGCAGAATTCCAGACAATTAGGCAGATTCGGCAGATGGGACAAGACACTGCCAAGCAACCGTCACTGATTCTAAAGCACACAGAAACCCTCAAAACAAATACCTCTGAAACTTCTATCATTTCTAAAAACACCTTATGCACAACAGTCACACGCACAACACTCGGAAGAGGGATCCCGCCTTGTATACTGCAGTACGAAACTGTATCAAGTACATCATACATGGGCAGCAGAGAACAAATGGAATGAGGGTTCCCTTGCAGGTGATGGAACATGGAGGAGTTACACATGCTTATTTCTCTGTGTATCAAGAGTGTGTGTAGGAGCATGTGTCCACAAGACAGCAAACATCCCTTTCCATTATTGTCGTCCATTCTCACGTTGCATTTCTAAATCAGGGCCCACCTAGTCAGACGGGAAAGGTTATATACTGCTCAGTCAATGACACCCGGTTGACGGGTCTTCCTCTCCACATTGAAGCCCTGGGTACAAAACAAAGTAGACCAGTAATAATAAAATCAACACGCTTTATAGATAAAAACACAAAGTGTACACACATCAGAACTTATACAGCATTATGTGTTCAAATCTGCGTACCTTTGAATTGTCAGGGCCACGGGGCTGTCTCACAATAACTAGGCGGGGGGCACTAGCATCATCCAGGGTGATGCTCTTGAGCCGGTTGACCAAGCGATCAGGACGGGGGGTTGCCACCGGTTTAGGCCCTTCACTGTGGGGGTAGAGAAACAAGAGGGCTTTTTTAACCAACAATATACTGTCTAGGTTTAGGATAACTGGGTCATAAATGAGACATGATTAGTAAATGTGGGGGGCTAGAAATCCAATTTCACTTATTCAGTTGCATTGACTTTGGTTGCCATCAAGAAAGCAGGCATCATTATTGGCTAAGTTGAGGTAATATATCCATTTCCGAACATCTTACCCTACTTCATGGTAATAGTACACCCCCCCCCCCTGCAGTATTTACCTAACTCTGCGTACGTTGCAGGCACTACATTTCCCTGTGCGTTGGTTGAGGATGACTGAGAACTCCACCTCATCCCCGGTCTGGAGCTCTAAGCCATCATGCACCTCTTTGACATGGAAAAACAGCTTCTTACTCTCGCCAACTTCATACGTGATAAAACCAAACTGGGGAGACAAGACATTACAGAATGAATAGGCATAGCGCTCATAGGTAGCCACACCAATACCTTGCATAGTGAGAAAGTCCCAAAACAAATTATGCATTCTAATTACTTCATGTTTGGGTTACTGACCATACATACTTAAAACTGCAGAATCTCTCAGTTCAATTTTGAAAGGCAATTTAATCTTGTCCATCGCCAAAAATGTTGACAAGCATGATCAGATACCTGGTCCTTGACACACTCCACCAGGGCTTTACGTTGGGGGACAACGTTGCAGGCCATCGTCTGTCCTGTCTGAGCCACTGTGCACAGCTGGAACTTCACCATCTCGCCTTTCTGCAGACAGTCTGCCTTGTTCGCCATGCCCACGATGCCAAAGGAGTAATTCTGGCACTTTGTGCCATCTGAATGCGTACAGGTGGGGAGAAGAGGAACAGTCAATTTAGCCATTTGGTTATTATAGAGTAAGTGCATTAGTAAAAACATGAAATTGATTTGATGGACATAAACCTCCACTGCCAGTGGTGACTTACCTTCCTCCAGGAGCTCAATGAGCCCCTGGTACTCTGTCTGGGACGGGTCCACACTGCGCAGAGGGCGCACCACCTTTCCCAACATCACTGTCTCACCAACATCCTGCCCCACACCATTCACTGCAATAACAGAACACCATTAGCATACTCACTTTGAAGATAGATACATAAATGCTTCGCTATAGAACTGACTGTGGTGCAAACTCAAACTAAAGCAATTTACTGCCTACCTGCTACCACCTTAGTAACCTTCTCAGCGCTGACTTTGTTTCCTTTGCCCTTGGACAGGGTGTATTCCACAGTGTCGCCCAGCTCCAGGTTCTCCAAGTCTCCACACAGCTCACTGGAACAAACAGGCAGCATGAAAAACATAGGGAAGATCTTTTTTGTACAGATCTAATGTCACACCAACCAACATATTTTACACTAGCTTGCATGTGTTGAATAGTTGTACCTGTAATGAAAGAAGATCTCTTGATCGTGATTGGCTGTCTCTATGAAGCCAAAGTTGTCTTTCAGGGTGGCAATGTATCCCAGCAGCCTCTTGGTGTTGACAGTGCGGTTGAGGATCTTGATGGTGACAGCGCTCTGTTGGCCCGTCCTCTTTACCTCATTGATGGAGAACTCCACCTAGAGGACAAGGTTGGATTTACAGCACATGAAATCAGAGCCAACTCATTGTCTCTCTTTGGGGTTTGGCTAGTGTGAACTTGTTTGGTTTTCAGTACCTTGTCTCCTGCCTGTGGCTGGGTAGCTCCCTCCAGATCTTTGACGTGGTACGACACAGTCAGCTTCACTCCACAGTCCTCATAAGAAACCACTCCCTCTTCTGCTTCCTACATGACAGACATCAGAAAACGGATTAGACTGGCAGTTCCAGTCAAAGGCTGGCTACTGCACTCCTCTCCAGAAATCAGGCATTCAACTGTTGTTACAAGTTTATAACACCACTGCTGAGCATTAGGAAACGTTCTAATACTTCAGAAAAATGCCCCCAGCCTGGCAAAAAATAAATACTGATGAGGCTGGATAGTTTAAAGTAAAAGTGTAGGATAATGTTTTAATTCATCCAAGCCGGTGCACATCAGTAATAACTTCAAAAGGAGGAAGGGCGGAATGATGCATTTTAAAAGTTTAGGAGTATATCAGATGAACAGCAGTAGCAACTTTTTGTTAACGCTAAGAGTGCAGATGACTGGCACCAAGATGTGCAACATCACACATTCCAAAGCACCTCGTTAGTGTTCAGTTAGCATTGACTAGTGTTTGAAATCAACACCTTTGTACACAGTGGTAAATGTAGGGCTGCCCCCAACCCCTCCACCCCCCCAAAAAACCTGTCTCGACTGAGTTGTTCTTTCGACCAATCAAATCAACTAAACGCACTGAGCTTGCCTGCTGTTTTAAGCACACTAATTAAATACTTAAGACAGATGACGAGGGAGTACGAATGCAATTGATTTGATTGTGCAGGGCAGGGCTCAGACTTGCTGCCGTGTGTATATATATATATATATATATATAAAAAAAAGCACCCATCCTCTCCTCCCTGCTGCAGTGACCACCACAGAACAAATCATGATTGTATTTGTCACATGCACCAAATACAACAGTGAAATGCTTACTTACGAGCCATTAACCAAAAATGCAGTTAAGGAAAAATAAGTGTTTATAGCGCTGTCCACATTGCTGTAACAATTACAGCCAATTCTGACTGAAGTCATGTTACCGAAATCCCTAACTTCTTTAGGGAAAACATTCCCTGAACCCTTACATGACACGTATTTGTCACATGCACTTGACCAATAGGGCCTGGGCTATAGAACATCAATCACATCAACAAATTGGTTATAAACTCAGAACACCGTAACATCAAAACAGATGCACTCAAATTTGGGAATGTTTACTGGTTGCTCAGGAAGTAAAGGGGAAGTTAGATGTGCGGAATAAATTTGACCAGTTGTGGAAAATATTGGAGATCAAGAAGGTAAGGCACAAGCGCTGTGTACATATTATGTGTGCCAAACAGGTGCTGTTAGATTACAATATAATTTCCCAGACCGTTTGGAACAAAGTAAACACCGGGAAAAATTATATGCGTACCAGTCCAACTTTTTTGGGGGGTAAATCCTTTATTACAGCAAATATTAAAGACAGTGACATTCGTTTGTGAATGCAATTTTTCCAAAATTGAATGGTTTATTTATTGTTTACGCTAATTATTTAAGGGCGGCTTTGTTATTTTAAATCAAAGACGCTTGAAAGTGCTTAATGATAATGACATTAGTCACAATCCAATAAGAGATCACACAGCTTATATTTCTCTGACAATTTGGAACCGTTACACTAAATAAAACCAGAGAGGCTGTACTAACAAACCAAAAAGACGCAAAGCCATTATTACAGCATAGCAAAGCTTAAAAACAGCTACATTTGTGAACTTGTTTATCTGACGTGTTGTGGTTACGTGAGGCTTGGTGCTCACAGAATGAATAGGCTATTAAAACAAACCGGTAACAAGCAGGATCTTCAACCGATCGGCATTGCAACCCCTCAATATTAAAATTCTCATTGGTGGGTTTGAGGTGCCACTGTAGAATTGGTGGTGTTATGTCCAAAAGTAGTAGTAGCACATTTGTATAAGTAATAAATCATAATTTTTGATAATGATCCTAAGATATGAATTAACTTTTTAGCTACTGCTAAAAAAAAACTTGGTCGACCAAAAGCCGATAGACCAAACAGTCGACTTAATGGGGTCAGCCTTAGTTAAAATGCCATATCTCCTTAGGAACTAGTAAAGTAAATTACAAGACGGCAAAAGTGAGAATAACATGTTTTTACAGAGGAATTGATTAGGACTGAAACCACAGTCAGCCATGGGGTGAGGAGCACATTCAGCGGGCATTAACACCACTGACCTTTTCTACTACTATACCGTTGAGAAATATGCACAGTCTACCCATTTGAGCATACATGGCAACTACAGTATGCATGTCTGCAGCAATGTGAAGAGCAAAGGTTAGGAAATGAGACTGATTTAAGCAATTGGGCAAAAACCTATACATGATGAATTTTAATAAGGTAACTAGGGGAATTTGTCACAGTTGCCACGTAAAATGTCTGGCAAATCAATGTCATATCTAGCTAACATGAGACAAAATTAGTGGTTAGTACTTTGCCTCTGTGTCCACGCAGTAGGAAAACATTGATAGATGTATCTAGCATTGTTCAACTTGATGGCAACATGCAAAGACAAAACTCCTACCTTGTCTTTTTTCTAATGGAGAGAAGTAGCATGAGGGGGAAAGGGTGAAGGGAGAAAGCAAAGCAGAGAATTAGAACTAATGAGTCAAATCAAATGGGCTGAAAAATGCCTGATCGTAAGGGGAAAGGTGTGCGTGCGGGTCTCGGAGCAGTTTTACATTTTGATACTGATCAGACTAGGAGGGGGTGAGGACAGAAAAGGCAAAGAAAGATCAAGCAGGGAAGGACAAACATGTACTGTCAAAATAAAAAAGGCAAATGTTGACAATGTCGCTGTGGGTTCCCAAGTGCTGCCCTGGGTGCTTTCGTACCTTCTCTTTGGCCTTGCTGGGGCTGGCGCTCTTGTTGTTGGTGATGGCTGCTGTGGCCTCCTTCTCCACCACACCCACAAAGCGCTGCTCAGACTGGGTGTGGAAGGAGACTGTGCCCTTGGGCAGCTTCTTTATGCGCACCGCGTGGTTCCTCTGGGCAGACAGCATGTCCTGCACAGGAGAGGGAGAAAAAAAAAACGTTTCAATTTGTGTTGGTGATCAATAATGCTCTCATTGAGATTGGCTACCTCACAATACAAACCAGACAGAGACCAAAATACATTTGGAAAACAATGTGCCTAGGAAAAGTGAATGGGTTCAAAGAGTGAGATTTCCTAATATTAATAAGAATTTACTGGATGTTCATTTCAAAATCAAGAGTTTCCCATTAAACTAACAGCATTGGAAGATTGACAGAGAAAAAGAGGGAAGGTGAGAGTAAAGGAATTTTAAAGACAGCAATTGTATATTGAAAAACGGACCATGGGCGTTCTCTCTGGACTCACGGGCACAACTGTGAACTCGACTTCATCAGAGATGTGCAGCTGGCCCTCCTCCAGCACCTCGCTAAAGTGAAAGAACATCCTGGCGTCCCGGTCCACACACTTGATGAAGCCAAAGCCGTCACGCATTGCAGCGATCACACCCTATAGGACAGAGAAAGCCGTCAACACACAGCAGAGATGACGTCGACTCTGCATGTAGACCTAATAATCTGCTGGGACTGAATGGGATGCATGAGTTCACAAGCTGCATTAGTTCACCGATCCTTGTGTTATCATCACTAATTATATGGACGTATCAGGATTGGGCGAAAGCAGCCCTTAACTTATGGCTGCAGGGGCAGTATTGAGTAGCTTGGATGAAAGGTTCCCAGAGTAAACGGCCTGCTCCTCAGTCCCAGTTACTAATATATGCATATTATTATTGGATAGAAAACGCAGAAGTTCCTAAAACTGTTTGAATTATGTCTGTGTACAACAGAACTCATATGGCAGGCAAAAACCTGAGAAAATCCAAACAGGAAGCGGAAATTCTGAGGCTGGTCGATGTTAATCGATCGCCTATTCAATTCCCTGTAATATATGGATCTGTTTGCACTTCCAACGCCTTCCACTGGATGTCAACAGTCAGTAGAACGTTGAATGAAGTTTATACTGTGTTGTGGGGACGCATGAGAGGGGAATGAGTCACTGGTCTGGCAGATTGCCAGTTCCTTGTCACGCGCATTCCTCATGATATCGCCTTGCGTTCCATAACTTCTACAGACAGAAGGAATGCTCCGGTTGGAACGTTATTGGATATATATGATAACATCCTGAAGATTGATTATCTACTTAGTTTGACCAGTTTATTCGACTTGTAATAACTTTTTGAAGGTTTCGTCCAACGTTTGCCTGCATCTGCGCGAGTGTTTGGACACGTGTACTACACATGCAAGCAAAAGTAGCTACTTGGACATAAGTAATGGACATTATCGAACAAAACAATGATTTATTGTGGAACTAGGATTCCTGGGAGTGCATTCTGATAAATATCATCAAAGGGAATATTTATCATGTAACTTCTGGTTTCTGTTGACTCCAACAGGGTGGCTAATTTGGCTATTGTTCTGAGCTCAGTCTCATATTATTGCATGGTTTGCTTTTTCTGTAAAGTTTATAAAAAAAATCTGACACAGCGGTTGCATTAAGGAGAGGTATATCTATAATTCCATGTGTATAACTTGTATTATCATCTACATTTATGATGAGTATTTCTTTTGAAACGATGTGGCTATGCAAAATCACTTGATGTTTTTGGAACGCGTGAATGTAAACTCAGATTTTTTTATATAAATATGAACTTTATCAAACATTCATGTATTGTGTAACATGAAGTCCTATGAATGTCATCTGATGATCAAAGGTTAGTGATTCATTTTCTCTTTTTGCTTTTTGTGACTGCTATCTTTGGCTGGAAAATGGCTGTGCTTATTGTGGTTTGGTGTGACCTAACAATCGTTTGTAGTGATTTCGCTGAAAATCCTATTTGAAAATCAGACACTTTGGTGGGATTAACAACAAGATTACCTTTAAAATGGTATAAAACACACGTCTGAGGAATTTTAATTATGAGATTTCTGGTTTTTGAATTTGGTGCCCTGCACTTCGACAGGCTGTTGTCATATCATCCCGTTACCGGGATTGCAGCCATAAGAAGTTTTAAACTGCTTCACTGAGTGCTTTTACTTTTGAGTTAACTGAGATTAAAGAGACGGTGCATAAAGATAAAATGACAATCCTTCCCTTTCATTCGGGACTGTAGGTTTACGCTCTTCCATGTAATAGATAAGTTTGGAATATGAACTCGATTTTTTAGGAAAGCAAATTTCAGGTTGCCATATTCATTGATTAAACTCCACACAAAGCTTCCTCAAATGAACTAGTGAGCGTACCATAGATCTCCTCATGGTCCTTACCATCTCACGGGACTCCTTAGTGAAGTGGAAGGTGTCGGGCAGGATGTCGATGTTGGTGGCCCGCTCCAGCTTGTCCCTGCGGTCTGTTGAGATGTTGAACTGCACATGGTCGCCCTCCAGCAGGGTCACCTTGGACTTGGTATCCTTCTCGCCGAACAGGAGCTCCTTGTCCGTGAAGCTGATCCTAGCACAGATGCGGCCTGGGAGCGGGTCATTCTAAAAGATTGGGAGGAACAATACAAAATCCAGGATTCAGTAAAAACCAAAGTCAGGTTAATTCTGAGTATGTAGGCATCGCGTAAGTTGCGGACCTGGTTCTTGGTTGGAACTTTAGGGATGACTTTGATGACAGTGCCTTCAAACTGCTCAATGCTGATGTCCTCAAATATGACGGTTCCCTGGGCGAGCAGCCTCACGTCGGTGGCCACCTCTTTCCCCTAGAGAAAAACAAAATGCTTTATAGACGATTTATCCTTGATTCGGCAATGCGGTCTAACACAATTGCGGAGCCCCCGGAGGCCAAATCGAGCTCCATACGGCGATGCCATGCACCTCCCAAATTTTCTAACAATGCAGAGGGCTCCATATAGCTCCGCATTGAGATGATTGGTTGACGCTAAGTGGAAGAGCATGTGTAAACACAGCTCAGCGCCACGAAACGCAAGTAGTATAAATGCCCTGACAGACACCGTATCGCCATAAATGCTTTAGTTACTTCAATGTTGCTCTTTTCCTCTCCATTACGACATTCTATTGAATAATTACAGGCTCATGGCATCAATATGTATTCAGAATGTATACATGTGCAGGAGTAATTTCTGTTGAACAGACTGTCATTAAACAGCCCTTGCTTGATTTGACAAGTTGAGTCCCTAACATAAGAATAACTTGATTCCAATACTGGCCTCATATTCTATACTTTTGCAAGCCATTAGAACGGGTCACCAGAGTTGGCTAGCTAGAACGGTTCCATGTGATGCCACCTACGTTTCTCTCTTTGATGGTGAACTCCACGTCGTCGCCGGCCTGTAGGGCCTCCAGGTCACCCTTGAACTCGCTGTAGTGGAAGAAGATCTCCTTCACCACGTCAGCCCTCTCAATGAACCCAAAGGCCTCCTACCAGACAAAAGGGTTATAGATTAGATTATAATCAGGCACATACAGTAGCCAATGTCCAGCCAGGGATCCACAAGGCTCTACTGTGGCTTTACCTTGGTGGCACAGACAACCCCCTGGCACCTCATCTGTTTCTTCTTTACCAGGACGATGTTGTGAGCACTGACTGCACCAGTGCTGAAACACACAGAATATACCATGAGGAAAAGGCTATGGTAGTATGCAATCAAAACATTTTAAATTGTGAAACAATAAGACACTTGACAAACAACTCACTGCTTGTTGGTTTCCATGTAGAAGCTGACTTTGTCTCCCGTGTCCAGGTGCATGTTGCCCTCTATGTCATCTGGGGTGTAGGTCAGGTAAAACACCTCCTGCGTGGGAAGGAATCCATACTTTACATTACATTGACTACCAGCCTTGTCATGAAAAGTATCTTTCTACAGGCCATTTGACAGTCTTACCCCGTTTCTCTCGTAACACACACTGCCAGTGGGCACCTGCCCCGGTGCAGATTTGCCATCCAGTTGAGTGGGAATCGCTGAGACAACCTAAAAGACAGCAAGAACCACAGGGGGAGATGGTTAAGAATGGCATTTGGGTGCCTTACTATAAATCAGTGCACCTAAATAAGGAAATTACAATCAATCATTCTGTGGAAACAAACTGGTTGATTTTCAAAATTATAATCAAGAGAGCGAAGGGATACAAGCCTGGTATGTACTGTAGACACTACTGCATGAGATGTGAAATGCTTGAAATGCCAAATTTCTTCATTTGAATGAGTAAAGGACATTTGAAGAAAAGGCTAATAAAACATCAATGCTATCAAAATATTACAGCCAATCAAAGCTATTCAATTTACTGACTTCATTTGTCATTCTTTTGAAAATAAGCCTTCAACTTAATTTAGGCAGAACTTTCTAGAGAAAGACTTAGGCTGTTTTGTTTAATCTTCAAATCCCACCTCCACCCGTGAACACCATCACCACACAACATGCATGTCGAGGACAGGCAAGCCCATTGTAAATCTCCATGGAAACAGATGACATTCCTAACATTTCAGATAGACCCCGACCAACATAAACACAATAAAATGTGAATTTAAAATCAGAGTGGTGGGGGTTTGTATTTACGCATCTATGAAACTATTAATAAACAAAAAAGATTTTAAAGATTTACAATGAGCTTGAACATACACCCAACTGACGAACAAACACCGACATTGAGGTGACAGGGACAAAAACAGAACCAAAAGTAAAATGGTGTTCCTTAACTGGATGAATATAACCATGCAGCACAGTAAAGGGAGAGGCGTGCGAGTCTGGCCCCACCTGGCCCGAGATGCGCTCCTCTGGAAGGACCTCTGGTTTGATCTTAAGCAGCTTCACTGCTATGGGCTTGCCAGTGCGCCTGTCTGAGGACACTTCAAACTCCACATCATCTGGAGATGCAGAGGGGAAGAGAGAAGGAAGAACATGGGTTGTGAGAAAATGTGTTTGACACCAAATGCTGACCGGACATTCATGGAGGTCAATCGCCATAAAAGCTGCCCACAGTAGCTTGTGAAGAGCCCAAGACAGAAATCTGTTGTTACCACTTAGCCCCAAGGATTTTTTGAAGGAATTCTCATTGTTGGCCAGATAAACATTAGGTGGTTTCCCCAGACAGATTAATCCTAGTCTCAAGGAGAATCTCATTTGAAAATGTTAAGTGCAGGATTAATCTGTGTTTGGGAAACCATCCCTAAAAGCTTGTGTTGTTCAGTAGCTTGTTGGATGAGACTAGATTACTAAATGACTAGAAGCAGCACTGGACTCTCACCTCCTATCTTGAGCTCCTGAAGGTTGCCGTTGTACTGGGAGCAGTGAAAGAAGAGGCGCGCCTGCCGCTCCGAGCACTGGATGAACCCGTAGGAGGTGAGCAGCTTCTCCACCACTCCTGTCTCCCTGATGCCCGCCGCCGTGCCGTTGGCAAACGCCGTGTGCCCGTTGTTGTGGAGCATGCCAGGGTCAAAACTCATCTGAGCAGAACATGAATAGACATTATTGAAGAAAAATAAAAGGAGAAAAGGCTGACAAAATACAGCTCTGAATATTGAACGAGAGCAGATGTGAGTTTATGAGTGGGATTGTGTAAATGCATATGATAGAACAATTCTTTCACAAATGAAACTCCCACATACGTCAATAAGATCTAATTTACACACAATCTATTAAATTGCGTTTCCTGACTGATGGTTGAACCAAAGTTGAGAGACTAACCAAAAGAGCTTTCTGGTGTTCTGACCATTTCTCTTCTGAATGCTGGTGAGCACAGTTGGCCAACCACAGTTGGTTTTTATGTTGATTCAGACCATTCACTACCAATAAAGGCCACACTGTATAGTTATTTCTAGTTGGCTCAAGAGAAATCTCCACTTCTATTCACCCAGTCACTATTTCAACTAAAATAAACAAGCACTCCTGGATTGACAAAGTTGGGAACATTATACATGCAAGAACAATTGTTATAGGACATATCTTTATCCAAACCTACTACAAAACCACTGCATCTCCCATTGACTAGCACAAGTCAACATGAACTGGGTGCTACAATATGACTTCACACAGAACCAAAAGTACTTTAATTGATCTCCCTCAAAGTAATCAAGAGCCACTGCAAAACAAACCATGCGGTTAGCTAACATCCCCCTGGCAGTCATTACCACTGTGGGTGCAACTGATGCGATGCCCACACAACATGCCCACTTACTGATCTCTGATACAGGGGGGTCCGCTTGTGTTTTTTGTGGGAGACAGAGAAGGAGCGGGGTATAGCCACCGCAGAGGTGGAAGGAGCAGTATTACGTGCCAAAGGGGGTTCGGAGTGGACCCTCTCCATATCCAACAGTGGGGTCAGGACTGGGAAACACTGTTGGGGGGGGGTCAAAGGGTGATTTGGAGATTCAGATACTTGGCGCTGTGGTTTTGCTCATTAGTTTTCATTCCATTACACTGTAGCTTTCTAGGTCTTGAAGTTATTTTCTTACACCAATTGTAAAAGAAAGTTTTAAACGATTTAAAAAAAAAATAATTAAAAACAGATCGATACTGACCGTGGGAATCCTAATTCCATAAGAGAAACTAATAAATTATGTTATTAGCTGAGACCTAGCATCTACTATTATGGATGGAAATGTATGTGCCGTTTGGCTCTACAACACTAAAATGGGGGGTTAAATGTCCAGACGAGGTAGTCTTCGAAACACCCTACAATAATCAGCCTGATCAGTAAACCTAAAACTTGCCATTCAACATCTGACGGAATGGAACAAAGCGTTGAGAAAGGTGGTCATGTAACTTTAAGTTACCGTTATTGCCTGAAATACTGTTAAAATAAGAGTTGACAAACTCAGAAAGTGCTGATGTGAAAGACAGTTTAGACAGAAGCATGTCTACACAGTAAGATGAGTGGGAACATGAAGGGTCACAGAGCAGCCTCATTTGTTAGGTCCCTTACTAGCATAGCATGAATGTTGAAATTCCCAGTAGTTAGTGGATTTTGTCCTTAAAGGGATGAATAATCCCATTTGCTGGTTCGATAACTAAGATTCCAGACTAAGCGACATTGAACGACACCAGCCACCGGGGAAACAGGTTTAAAATCAACTCGTCTTACAAACTAGCCTACCTTAGCTTATTTCAGTCTAGTTATTAATTGGGAAAGAATGTCAAACTGACATTGTCTAAATCGTTTTGTCAAGTTCCTACTGGTCACATTATTTTGAGCATTAACGTCACCTGAGGGGTGTACTACAAAGCAGGATCAATGAGTTAACCAGTTAACTTGACAAAGTAGTGAAATTTGAAATGAGCATGGTATAATTGACTCAAGCAAAAACACATTTTGCTTTCGTAATAAACCAGAAAATCAATAGTAATTTATTCACCTCAGCATCAGAATCCTGCTTTGTAGGTCACGCATTTTTATTTTATAGTCACCCTTTATTCTCAATTCATGTTACATTACACTCCCATTGTTTTCCTTTGCCTGTACTAGATCACTAAACAAAACAAACTTCTGTTTGTTTATATTGCCTACATTAGAGAGATATTGCAGCACTAATCATATCCCACACCACTAATTTCAGGTGGCATGGGGCATGGCACAAAGCATTTACAGCCTTAAATTGTGGTGGGTAAAAGCAAATTTGAAACATACCCAAATCCCAAGTAACCTTTAGACCACCCTGTAACTGCTTGACTGCACCTGAGCAGAGGCTAGTCTCTGAGCCCTGAGGAATGGAAAGGTAAGGCCAGTCAGAGCAGAGAGAGGCAGGGCAAGCTGGGTGAATGGGTGTTCGATGGGGGGGGAGACGGAGGGAGGTGGTGGGGAAGATGGAACTTACGGATCGGCCGTATGGTGACAGGCTGAGTCCGACGGGAGAGGTGCTGCTCAGGTCAGCGCTAATAAACGCGGCAGGTGGCGACGTGGGCAAGGTAAACTCAACAAAGCCTTTCCAGGGGCTGCCCATATTTTTCCATAAACTCAAGCCAAACTCCACCCCTTTGTTGTACTTGATAACTGGTTTGCTTGACTGCCTCGATTTGTTATTTTTTTGCTCAACCACCCAATGATACACCTCTGGATGTCTGCAAGGGTGAAAATGGGGAAGGGACAAAAATAAATAAAGGGGGAGGCAAAAAGGTCAGCCAGTGAACAGTGTCACAATTAAAGGAAAGGGTCTGTGGGTGTGAGGAGACAAGGGAAAAGGCTAGATATGACCAGGTAGAGGGGCAGGATAAAGAGGAAAGATTGCTAAACCTCAATAACGAAGTAGGCCTATGGCAGGGAAGACTGGCTCACTAAAAGCCTTTAACTGTGCTAAATCACTCTGCTAGAGTTGGTGCAATTAATTTATCTTGTTACCAATTGACCTAAAACAAGTTGAAGAATGAGTCAGCCCTATCAAGTAGTTGCAGAGGTCAGTCATAATTTGAGGTACAGGATGGTTAGTCCAACTGCATCTGAAATTCAAGTCACTCGAGTAAATTAGGGGAGCCGTTGTGCATTTTGTCACCAAAAAAAGCAAGTTTATTTATGATATCAAAAAACGACCATCTAGGTAAGGGGCAATATTCCCCGTCTTAGTTAAAATGGTAGCGGATGTGCACATGTACAAGAGCAGAATTGTTGGGACATTTAGTGGGTTATTTGTGTTCATTATCATAACAAATATATCTCCACATTCCTGCCTTATGACAGCACACCAGGGGACCAGACTGGAACTTGGGAAGGTGCATTTTCCTCTTTATTGGTTCAACATCAAATTTAACACGAGCATCAATTTGTAGATAAAATGCCATGTGGTAAACCATTACAGTAGTTTGCAAATAAATTTACTAATGGCGTCCTATCAAATCAGTCCTTGATACGTGTAGATAAGTGAAAGCCTCATGCAAAGTAAATACATTTGACATGCAACTATATTTGGAGATAGCTGGGCCTATATAAAGGACGCCTTGCTAGACACAAACAAGAAACAAAGAGAAGTTATTCAAAACCACAACACATTTATGAAATAAGTAAAACAAAGAAAAAAATTGACCTACCTTGATTTGGCGTCTTGAAACCTCTGGTTGTCTTGAACGCCTTTGCAGATCTCACACTTATTTGTTACAGGTTTCTGGCACAAGTTATAGATACGAGTAGCATGAAGCAAAAGGGAGGAAAAATATTTTAAAAGGCAAAAGCAGGTGCAATAGTGCTTGAAAACAAAATAAACAGAGCAAGAAGAGATAGACGAAGGAGATGGGATAGTTAAAGGAACCGAAGAAAAAAAACGGAAAACAAATTGAAGCCCTCTAGGCACCCCAGGGTAGAGTCGGTGGTGAGGATGAGGGCGGCTGGGAGTAGCGTTGGGACGTGTGCTTTGTCAAAGCTGTTGAGTAGGCACAAACTTCTGGTCTCAGATCAGTTATCTTCACGGTTTCGCAATGTTGGCAAAGGATTGCTTCTCTTGAGTGTGTTTCGATTGGGCAGGTGTGTATCTTGTGTCTTTGGTGTTTTCTTAGTTTAGTTGCTTCTAGATTTTCCTTTGAAGTGATCCTTTCCTTGAGTTGTTGCGACTGTATGTTTCAGGATGTTTCTCTTGAATTTGTTTCTTCGTTGTGATCTGAACTTGAAGAAGCAGTTGCGGATGGTACAAAAAAAAATTCAGTTCCGTTTCACTTCATACTGTTGAGAGAAAGAGATCCACTATTAGTTTAAAATGAATCAGATTTCGTCATTATCAATGTACATAGCCTACTATTTGAATAAACTAGCAAATTGCGCGACTCCTGATAAATGTGCCATCAAAGACATATGTCACCATTTATGCTGGTGGTGGTACCATTAGCCCATAGGTTGACAATAAATTAGGACATCATGTGTTGGAAACACTGCAACAAAGTACTAAGGGGCTAGCATTAGAGCTTTCTAAATAGACTTCCCAGATTCAAGACCACTATGAAAAACCATTACAGCCACCTGTAGACTAGTGCCTGGGTCACTTTTCATGTGAATTGAACTCCAGATTCTTCGCCCCCAGACTCCCAGGCCTAAATATAGACCTTCCTCAGCTGCCCCTGCACACAGTGCCAGCTGACTAGATACTAGAAGTCCTGCGGATAAACAAGTCCCTGTGCATACCATTGGCCGTACTGATATGTATGGCAGTTTCTAACCAGTAAGGTCTGTGTAATTCTATGAGCAATGTGGATCATGACAAAAGGCTCAGACACTGATCCTAACATTTAACTGTATAGGACTTTGCACAGTAACAAGAAGCAGGGACACATCCACAAAGTTTAACTAATCAGTCATGGCTGTGTCACAATGAGTGCTAAATGTTGTGAAAGGGGTCAAATATAATTCCAATGAGTGGATGAGTCTTTAAAGCTCATACTTGGTATCCAGGTTACAGTTGTTTATGGACAGCAGTGCTAAATTGAACCTCTTGGAAATCAGTGTCAGAGAAATTCTACAATCTTTGACTTACAGTCCATCATAATGGATCCCTTTATACCGCTTATCTACATAAATAACCATTATAACACCCTGCAATTCTATGATTTCATTTCACATCTAGATAAATATGCATCCATCAACACTGCCATTAGTGACAGTTTGGTTACAACATGTCATTGTGTGTTTAAGCTGTCAATGGATTGGCACAACTACCACCTAGCAAGGTTTGTTGAGACAACACCTGTACTGTCAAACTGAAGAATGGTAAGCAATTTAATCACCCTTGGTAATAGGGTGACGTTGGTTGAAAGGAGTGGGGAAAACATTCACTCAGAAAACTCTTGCTTAAAGCAATGAAGAATATCAACATGGTTAAAATAAAACAGGAACTTGAGAACGAGTGTTTTTCAGTTGCTCATGACGCAGCCATAAATCAACATTTGCCTACCAGTGCCCACCCACTAAAACACTGGCCATGATTGGCCTTTTAGCACATATTTCTGAAATAGGTGGTCGAACATTGTCGAGTTAAGAAGCCCCTAACTTTTGTTTGTCATCTTACTTGCTAACGTTACCTATTGTTTTGATGCTTCACCAAATTCATGTCAGTAAAGCATACTAAAGTTGGCAACAACAAGCATACGTACACGGCCTCGTCTCAGCTAGATAACGTTAGCTGGCTAGAACTGTAGCGTTCATGGATCATGACAACCTACCTAGGTCGTTCATTATTACTGGTCGTAACGTCACTTAACTGTCCCTGTTGGTTGAACAATGTTTGACACGAAGCAATTCATTAATTACCAACCAGCTTACTATTAGCTATAACTATGCACAGCCATGTGATTTGCCATCAAGCAACCACGCTTGGTAATGCAGTAACGTGGCCTACTAGCCAACGCATCATTAGTTTGCATTGCTAGCTAGCTGATTTATTAAGTTTAACGCACAATAATTAGCCAGCAAGCTAACTACAAAACACAAATGAGGTGTTAACAAATTGTCAAATCGAATGACTAGTTAACGTTAGATATTTGTTAAACGCTAACGTTAACTAGCTGACATTAGCTAGCAAACAACGCGTTAGCTTTACTTCGCTAACTAACAGTTACTTACTACGAACACTTGGCTAGGTAATCATACATTAAAATCGTTTGTTCCTAATTAATGGAATTGTGAATACGAACAATGTCTATTGTGCCAATTTCAACTACCCATTCACTTCGCAAGGGTTAACATTTTAAGATGGGCAGGCGCATTAGTTGGTAGTGTGGCACCGGACAACAAAGGAACTGCGACAGATAAATTCGCTAGCTTGTGGCTACCTAGCCAACGCTTGCTAAACTCGTGCAAGTCCAGATAACAAATGGAGTCAGCTCGTTTGTCACTTCAACAAATTTGTTTAACGTCAAACATAACGTGAGGATACCAGTATGCATTAAACAATTGATAATGTTTATACAGTTTATTAATTACGTCGAAACGTTTACCAAAATATCTCCCCAGATAGATAACGTTAGCTACACAGTACTGTAACGTGTTGGTATGATTTAGGACGAGTAAAAACACCAGATAACACTAGCCCGCCTATACGCTTTGAAGGATAAAAACTTGGTTCAAAATGATTTTATATCGCTATAACTAGAATATAATCTCATATTAATGGGGTTTTAACCGTAACTTTCAATTAGTATATTAAACAAAACTCACCCCAACAGCTTTCAGCACTGTCACCAGCGCCGCCAGTAGCAGCACGGCACATTACGTAGTGATCGGAGTGCGATCCTATCGCGAGATTTCATATGATACTGAGAGGTTATACCAGAGATCATGGATATAATGACGAGATACTTGTGTCACAAATCAAAGTTTATTGATCGGGTACAAATGTCAAATCACATTTTATTGGTCACATACACATGGTTAGCAGATGTTAATGCAAGTGTAGCAAAATGCTTGTGCTTCTAGTTCTGACAATGCAGTAATATCTAACAAGAAATCTAACAAATTCACAACAACTACCGTATACACACAAATGTAAGGGATGAATAAGAATATCTACATATAAATATATGGATGAGCAATGCCGTGCAGTATAAGCAAGATGCAGTAGATGGTATAGAGCAGTATATGCATATGAGATGAGTAATGTAGGATATGTAAACATTATTAAAGTGGTGTTATTTAAAGTGACTAATGATAGGCATAGGCAAAATGCAGTAGATGGTATAGAACAGTATATACATATGAGATGAGTAATGTAGGATATATAAACATTATTAAAGTGGCGTTATTTAAGTTGACTAGTGATACCTTTCTTAAGTACATTTATTAAAGTGGCCAGGGATTTGAGTCTGTATGTTGACAGCAGCCTCTCTATGTTAGTGATGGCTGTTTGAAAATAAAGGAGAGCCGCACACTCTAGGAGCTCACTCTGTTCGGCTCTCCTTTATTTTCAACTTTTCTACTCTGCTAGCCAGTACCTCGCCTAAATAGGTGTGCGTTTCTTTTTCTTCTAGAGTGATGGCTGTTAAACATTCTGATGATCTTGAGATACAAGCTGTTTTCAGTCTCTCGGTCCTAGCTTTGATGCACCTGCACTGACCTCGCCTTCTGGATGATAGCAGGGTGAACAGGCAGTGGCTCGTGTGGTTGTTGTCCTTGATGATCTTTTTGGCCTTCGTGTGACATCGGATGCTGTAGGTGTCCTGGAGGGCAGGTAGTTTGCCCATGGTGATGCGTTGTGCAGACCGCACCACCCTCTGGAGAGCTTTGCGGTTGAGGGCGGTGCAGTCACCGTACCAGGCGATGATACAGCCAGACAGAATGCTCTCAATTGTGCACCTGTAAAAGTTTGTGAGGGTTTTAGGTGACAAGCCAAATTTCTTCAGTCTCCTGAGGTGGGTCTGTCTGTGTGGGTGGAGCATTTCAGTTTGTCCGTGATGTGTACGCCGAGGAACTTACAACTTTCCACCTTCTCCACTGCTGTCCCATCGATGTGGACAGGGAGGTGCTCCCTCTGATGTTTCCTGAAGTCCACAATCATTTCCTTTGTTTTGTTGACGTGGTGTGAGAGATTGTTTTCCTGACACCACACTCTGAGTGCCCTCACCTCCTCCCTGTAGGCTGTCTCGTTGTTGTTGGTAATCAAGCCTACTACTGTTGTGTCATCTGCAAACTTGATGATTGAGTTGGAGATGTGCATGGCCATGCAGTCATGGGTGAACAGGGAGTACAGGAGAGGGCTGAGAACGCACCCTTGTGGGGCCCCAGTGTTGAGGATCAGCGAAGTGGCGATGTTGTTTTCAACCTTCACCACCTGGGGGCGGCCGTCAGGAAATCCAGGACCCAATTGCACAGGGCGGGGTTGAGACTCAGGGCCTCAAGCTTAATGATGAGCTTGGAGGGTACTATGGTGTTGAATGCTGAGCTATAGTCAATGAACAGCATTCTTACATAGGTATTCCTCTTGTCCAGATGGGATAGGGCAGTGTGCAATGTGATGCCAATTGCATCGTCTGTGGGTCTATTGGGGCGGTAAGCAAATTGAAGTGGGTCTAGGGTGACAAGTAAGGTGGAGGTGATGTGATCCTTGACTAGTCTCTCAAAGCACTTCATGGTGACAGAAGTCATTTAGTTCAGTTACCTTTGCCTTCTTGGGTACAGGAACAATGGTGGCTATCTTGAAGCATGTGGGGACAGCAGACTGTGATAGGGAGAGATTGAATATGTCCATAAACACACCAGCCAGCTGGTCTGCGCATGCTCTGAGGATGCGGCTAGGGATGCTGTCTGGGCCGGCAGCCTTGCGAGTGTTAACATGTTTAAGTATCTTACTCACGTCGGCCATGGAGAAAGAGAGCCCACTGTCCTTGGTAGTGGGTCGTGTTGGTGGCATTGTATTACCCTCAAACTGGGCAAAGAAGTTGTTTAGTTTGTCTGGAAGCAAGACATTGTTGTCCGTGATGTGGCTGATTTTACTCTTGTAGTCTGTGTTTGTCTGTTGACCCTGCCACATACGTATCGTGTCTGAGCCGTTGAATTGCGACTCCATTCTGTCTCTATAGTGGCATTTCACTTGTTTGATTGCCTTGCGGAGGGAATAACTACACTGTTTGTATTCGGCCATATTCCCAGTCACCTTTCCGTGGTTAAATGCGGTGGTTCACACTTTCAGTTTTGCGCGAATGCCGCCATCTATCCACGGTTTCTGGTTAGGGTAGGTTTTAATAGTCACAGTGGGTACAACATCTCCAATACACTTCCTTATAAACTCACTCACCGAATCACCGCATGCATCGCGGAAGTTAGAGCATCAGTAATCCAGTGTATTACCAGCACGAGTGCTACATTCAGTAGGCTGATAGAATTTAAGTAGCCTTGTTCTCAAATTTGCATTGTTAAAATCCCCAGCTACAATAAATGCAGCCTCAGGATATATGGTTTCCAGTTTGCATAAAGTCCAGTGAAGTTCCTTGAGGGCTGTTATACACGGCTGTGACTATAACCGAGGAGAATTCCCTTGGGAGATAATATGGTTGGCATTTGATTGTGAGGAATTCTAGGTCAGGTGAACAAAAGGACTTGAGTTCCTGTATGTTGTTACAATTACACCATGAGACGTTAATCATGAAACATACACCCCCGCCCTTCTTCTTCCCGGACAGATGTTTATTTCTGTCGGCACAACGCATAAAGAATCCAAGTGGCTGTACCGACTCCGACTGTACCGACTCCGACAGGATTGAGAGCCATGTTTCCGTGAAACAGAGTATGTTACAATCCCTGATGTCTCTCTGGAAGACAACCCTTGCCCTAATATCATATACCTTGTTATCTAGACACTGGACATTAGCGAGTAATATACTCTGAAGCGGTAGGTGGTGTGTGCGCCTCTGAAGTCTGACCAGTTGACCGCTCAGTCTACCTCTTCAGTAATGTAACATAATGTGGGAAAAGGGAAGGGGTCTGAATACTTTCTCAATGCACTGTATGTGCACCATGTCATTGATCTCTGTCTCTCTCTGCTGTGTGTGCATCTTGCTAGCTATCACGCAAATGCCGCGGGGCTAACGCTCATTGGCTGAAACTCAAATTGCTAGAGGGCTGGGGGAAAATGTAGGGAAAATGACGCCACACAGCTTCAACCTAGGGATTTTTTAAATAATTATTGTAACTACTTTGAGGGAAAATGTACTTTCTACGATTATAATATGTTGTTGTCTCACCTAACTATCATAAGATGAATGCACTAATTGTCACTCAGGATAAGAGCATCTGCTAAACGGCTCAAATGTAAATGTAAAATGTACCTGCACACTTGGTATACACTCTTGATGGCCACAACTGGGGTCCATCAAATTCTGACACTAGTGTAGCAAAGTCAGGGGGTAGACCAGGGCTTGAACACACAACTTTGACAGTCAACCCAACACCTTAGCTGTTATGCCAAGGGACCCAAATCTCTTGACAAGAAGACTAGGTGTTGGGATTAAGGTCACTACAATAAAGTAGTACGGTGAAACCATTGACATAAGTGAAGGCCTATGTGTAATGGCTTTTGTCGGTAGAAGGAGAGGAGGACCAAAGCGCAGCATAATGCGTATCCATAATTTATTAGAATACTTCTCAATATGAACAAAAACAATAAACAGACGAAAAACCAACGAAGCTACAGTCCCGAACTAGTGAACACAGAAAAAAACAGGAACACACGAACAGGAACAATCACCCACAAACCAACAGTGAAAACAAGCTACCATAATATGGTTCCCAATCAGAGACAATGCAAAACACCTGCCTCTGATTGAGAACCATATCAGGCCAAATGACAAACCTCAACATAGAACACATAACAGACTGCCCACCCCAACTCACGCCCTGACCATACTACCTAAAGACAAAAACAAAGGAAAATAAAGGTCAGAACGTGACACTATGTGTCATAGTTATTCAGTAGATGTTAAGTAGATTCCTTGGGATGTCCCTACCCAAACCCTAACCCTAACCTTAACCCCTACCAATACCTTCATCTTTTTAAATGTCAACTTCAATGTGGTGACGTCAGATTTGGACTTCCCAAGGATCCCACCTTAGAATTTTTGTTGGGGGATTCACTGGGTAAATACTTGCCAAGTATTTCTAGTGCAGATCAATGCTCTATATATATTGCTGATGCTATGTACTAGCCAATGAGAGGCTCTGAAGCCACAATCCAACATATTGTTACTTTTCGAAAGGAGCAGTCCTCCATAGGAATGAATGTAATTGTACAGTATTTCAATAAATGTTTCATGGACAAAATTACATACATTTAAGAATTGATTTGTTGTAGTAAGGACAGTAATATTAGTATTGCCTAAAAAAATGATTTAAGAAAATATTTTTTATATTTCCTTTTATTTATATTTTTAAAGTATGCATTAAGGCAGGTATACCCAAACTGACGACAATGCCGTCGGGGGTACGCCAAATAAAAACGTGATTCACACTTTCAAACAGTACATTTATATTTTTCAACGGGGATATACATTTGGGTGAGGTTGTTTCTTGCCTGAGTAGCCTCGTTTCACAGCCAAAATTAAAATTAAATCATCTATTATTCAGCGAAATAACAACACAATGTCAAATACAGGTAGCCTAGTCAAATAATTAACATCCGATCACATTAACCGTTACTCTCTCGCGGGAAACCTTTACTCTTGCGCAGACATTTAGAAACGAAACATGACAATTTCAAAATAAGTCACAGGAGTTTGAGCAAAAATGAAGACGACTTGAGTAGTAAGACATGTATAAAAGCAACAGATACCATAAATAAGAAGGGGCTAGAAGTTTCTTATATGGTGAGCTACTGAGTGGCTAAGTCAGGCAAGCCCCATACTATTGTGGAGGACTTAATTCTTCCTGCTGTCGCGGATATGGCTGGGACAATGCTGAGGGAAAAAGCCAAAACAACTATACAGACAATGCCTTCATCAAGCAATACTGTTTCATGACGCATCAGTGACATGGCAGGAGATGTTTTGAAACAACTACTGCTTCACATACAAGCCAGTGAATTATATGCGTTACAGCTGGATGAGTCAACAGACGTGGTGGGCCTGGCACAGCTCCTGGTATATGTCCGTTACGTTTATGGGGGGTCAATTAAGGAAGACATCCTCTTCTGAAAACCACTGGAAACCAGTACAACATGAGAGGATATTTTTAAAGTACGGGACAGCTTTGTGACATCAAATGAACTTTGGTGGTCAAGATGTGTTGGTATCTGTACTGATGGCCATGACAGGGAGACATAGTGGAGTGGTAACGCGGATGCAAGCAGTTGCTCCCGATGCCACTAACCTTGGTGAGTTATTCACAATTTTTGATGAACAAATAATGTTTTATATGTAAGATGGCTAAATAAAGAGCAAAATTATTGATTTTTATTATTATGTTATTATTTGTGCCCTGGTCCTATAAGAGCTTTTTGTCACTTCCCACGAGCCAGGTTGTAACGGCGTTCCTCTCTCTCTTCGGTCGAAAAGGAGGAGTAGTGATCGAGCCAAGGCGCAGCGGGTTGTGAATACATGATGAATTTTATTTACAAGACAAAACGAAACAAACTATACTTGAATAAACTAACAAAATAACAAAACGAAAGTAGACAGACTTAGTACGACGAACTGACATAACACACGCAGAACGAACGAACAAGTACTTACTACAAAAACGCACGAACAAACCGAAACAATCCCGTATGGTGTAACATCGACACAGACACAGGAGACAATCACCCACAAACAAACAGTGAGAACACCCTACCTAAATATGACTTTTAATTAGAGGAGAACGCAAACCACCTGCCTCTAATTAAGAGCCATACCAGGCAACCAAAACCAACATAGAAACAGATAACATAGACTGCCCACCCAAAACACATGCCCTGACCTAAACACATACAAAAACAACATAAAACAGGTCAGGACCGTTACAGAACCCCCCCCTCAAGGTGCGAACGCCGGGCGCACCAGCACAAAGTCCAGGGGAGGGTCTGGGTGGGCAGTTGACCACGGTGGTGGCTCCGGCTCTGGACGCTGTCCCCACACCACCATAGTCACTCCCCGTTTCTGTCTTCCCCTCCCAATGACCACCCTAAAACTCACATCCCCTAAATAAACGGCCAGCACCAGGAGAAGGGGCAGCACCGGGACAAGGGGCAGCACCGGGACAAGGGGCAGCACCGGGACAAGGGGCAGCACCGGGACAAAGGGCAGCACCGGGACAAGGGGCAGCACCGGGACAAGGGGCAGCACCGGGACAAGGGGCAGCACCGGGACAAGGGGCAGCACCAGGATAAAGACCAGCACCGGGACAAGGGGCAGCACCGGGACAAGGGGCAACACCGGGACAAGGGGCAACACCGGGACAAGGGGCAACACCGGGACAAGGGGCAACACCGGGACAAGGGGCAGGTCCCGGCTGAAATACTCTGGCAGATCCTGGCTGAGGGACTCTGGCAGGTCTATGCAGGCTGACGGCTCTCGACGCTCATGGCAGGCTGACGGCTCTCGACGCTCATGGCGGGCTGACGGCTCTCGACGCTCATGGCGGGCTGACGGCTCTCGACGCTCATGGCGGGCTGACGGCTCTCGACGCTCATGGCGGGCTGACGGCTCTCGACGCTCATGGCGGGCTGACGGCTCTCGACGCTCATGGCGGGCTGACGGCTCTGGCTGCTCATGGCTCGCTGGCGGCTCTGGCAGATCCTGTCTGGTTGGCGGCTCTGGCAGATCCTGTCTGGTTGGCGGCTCTGGCAGATCCTGTCTGGTTGGCGGCTCTGGCAGATCCTGTCTGGTTGGCGGCTCTGGCAGATCCTGTCTGGTTGGCGGCTCTGGCAGATCCTGTCTGGTTGGCGGCTCTGGCAGATCCTGTCTGGTTGGCGGCTCTGGCAGATCCTGTCTGGTTGGCGGCTCTGGCGGATCCTGTCTGGCGGGCGGCTCTAGCGGCTCCTGTCTGGCGGGCGGCTCTAGCGGCTCCTGTCTGGCGGACGGCTCTGTAGGCTCATGGCAGACGGGCGGCTTTGCAGGCTCATGGCAGACGGGCGGCTTTGCAGGCTCATGGCAGACGGGCGGCTTTGCAGGCTCATGGCAGACGGATGGCTCAGACGGCGCTGGGGAGACGGATGGCTCAGACGGCGCTGGGGAGACGGATGGCTCAGATGGCGCTGGGGAGACGGATGGCTCAGATGGCGCTGGGGAGACGGATGGCTCAGATGGCGCTGGGGAGACGGATGGCTCTGGCCGGATACGGCGCACTGTAGACCTGGTGCGTGGTGCCGGAACTGGAGGCACCGGGCTAAGGATAAGCACCTTCCTACTAGTGTGGGGAGCAGGGACAGGGCACACTGTATTCTCAAAGCCCACTCTATACCTGATGCGAGGTACCGGCACTGGTGACACCGGGCTGAGGACAAGCACATCAGGATTAGTAGGGGGAGAAGATACAGTGTGTTCAGGGCTCTGGAGACGCACAGGAGGCTTAGTGCGTGGTGCCGGAACTGGAGGCACCGAACTGGATACACGCACTACAGAGAGAGTGCGTGGAGGAGGAACTGGGCTCAGGAGACGCACTGGTAGCCTAGTGCGTAGTGTAGGCACTGTAGGTACTAGGCTGGGGCGGGGAGGTGGCGCCGGAAATACCGGACCGTGGAGGCGTACTGGCACTCTTGAGCATTGAGCCTGCCCAACCTTACCTGGTTGAATGCTCCCGGTCGCCCGACCAGTGCGGGGAGGTGGAATAACCCGCACCAGCCTATGTAGGCGAACCGGGGAAACCATGCGTAAGGCCGGTGCCATGTATGCCGGCCCGAGGAGACGCACTGGAGACCAGACGCGTTGAGCCGGCCTCATGACACCTGGCTCAATACCCAATCTAGCCCTACCAGTGCGGGGAGGTGGAATAACCCGCACTGGGCTATGCACTCGTACAGGAGACACCGTGCGCTCTACTGCGTAACACGGCGCCTGCCCGTACTCCCGCTCTCCACGGTAAGCCTGGGAAGTGGGCGCAGGTCTCCTACCTGCCCTTGGCCCACTAACTCTTAGCCCCCCCCCCCAAGACATTTTTGGGAGTTACTTATGGGCTTTTTGGGCTTCCGTGCCAGACGCGTTCCCTCATAGCTCCGGTTCCTCTCTCCGGTAGCCTCTGCTCTCCTCAGTGCCTCCAGCTGTTCCCATGGGAGGCGATCCCTACCAGCCAGGATCTCCTCCCATGTGTAGCAACCCTTTCCGTCCAATATATCGTCCCATGTCCATTGCTCCTTCTTTTCCTGTCCCTTACTCCATTTACTCCGCTGCTTGGCTCTGGAATGGTGGGTGATTCTGTAACGGCGTTCCTCTCTCTCTTCGGTCGAAAAGGAGGAGTAGTGATCGAGCCAAGGCGCAGCGGGTTGTGAATACATGATGAATTTTATTTACAAGACAAAACGAAACAAACTATACTTGAATAAACTAACAAAATAACAAAACGAAAGTAGACAGACTTAGTATGACGAACTGACATAACACACGCAGAACGAACGAACAAGTACTTACTACAAAAACGCACGAACAAACCAAAACAATCCCGTATGGTGTAACATCGACACAGACACAGGAGACAATCACCCACAAACAAACAGTGAGAACACCCTACCTAAATATGACTCTTAATTAGAGGAGAACGCAAAACACCTGCCTCTAATTAAGAGCCATACCAGGCAACCAAAACCAACATAGAAACAGATAACATAGACTGCCCACCCAAAACACATGCCCTGACCTAAACACATACAAAAACAACATAAAACAGGTCAGGACCGTTACACAGGTTGTGACAAAAACTCACACTCATTCTTATGTTTAATAAATGTATTGTATAGTGTGAGTGTGAGGCTTACAATAATGGCAAAAAACAAAATTTGAGAGTGGATTGACCATGGTGCTAGAGGGTGTACGTAGCTGGAGGTTGAATGTGTGAAGGGGTACAGGACTATGAAAAGTTTGGGGACCACTGCATTAAGGTGTCTGTAATACTGTAGAATATACTAGGCAAAACGGATGTAGACATTAAAGGGGCAATCTGCAGTTGCTACATCTGTATTAATTAATTATATTAGGTAGCCTAGCTTAAGAGTGTTGGGCCAGTAACCGTAAGGTCTCTGGTTCAAATCCGTGAACCATTTAGTTGAAAAATCTATTGATATGTCCTTGAGCAAGGCACTTAACCCTAATTGCTCCTTTAAATCACTCTGAATAAGTGTCTGCTAAATAACTAAAATGAAAATGTAAAAATTATATGTATTCATTGATTCTTGGAGAATATAACTTCTAAATGTCTTATGAGCTAACTTCAAATGTCATACCCCATCAGAACCAAAAATATCAGCTTGTTTTACTGCAATATATGTAAGCAAAGTAAATGTAAGCAAGCACTGTATAGCCTCAAAACACCCCCAATGAGCAAAATTACGTCTTTACCAGACATTTAATAAATTAAGTTTGTTTTTGGTTCTTTATCAAAGTTTTAAAAAAGTTTTTTCTGTACCTTGAAAATACGTAATTTACGGACATTGAAAATACATATTTTATGGATGTTGATATAAATATTTTTTGGGTCATTCTTTCTCTGGCCAAATTTCAACGGTATGTACATTCACGTATATTGACATGTCAGTGAATAAAGCATTATCACTGTCACGCCCTGACCTGTATTCTTTGTTTTCTTTATTATTTTGGTTAGGTCAGGGTGTGACATGGGTGATTATATGTTTTCGTCCTGTCTAGGGTTTTTGTATGTTTATGGGGTTTGTTACCAGTCTGGGGGTTTTGTATGTCCATGGTTGCCTATATTGGTTCTCAATTAGAGGCAGCTGTTTATTGTTGTCTCTGATTGGGAACCATATTTAGGCAGCCATATTCCTTGAGTATTTCGTGGGTGATTATCTATGTCTATGTTTAGTTGCTTGTGTCAGCACTATGATTATATAGCTTCATGTTTGTTTTGTTGTTTTTGTATAGTTCATTCCGTGTTCTTTCTTTATTAAAAGAAGATGCATTCAAATCACGATGCGCTTTGGTCTCATCGCTATAACGAACGTGACAATCACATCCCATTTTTTAAAATTCTAATTAAAATAAGAAAATGGAGCAAACTGAACATTGTATTATGGAATATTCCTCCCATCTGTCACATGCACTTATGTGAGCTTTTTTTTTTTTTTTCAAAACGTACTATTATTCGGTTCCAAAATCCAGGTCGGGACTGTATGTCGTGTTGGGACTGGGACTGGAGACCAGGAGTTGGTGCTGGGGAGTAGGTACCGAGAAACAGGAACCGGGACACAGGAACCGGGAACTGGGGCTGCTGCAGGTGCTGGGTCAGAATCTGGGACTGTAGAGGGGAGGAAGGACAACACATTTCTTAGACACATTTCCAAGTAATGAAAACAGATTATTGTTTTAGATTAAATTACCTTTTTACTTAAATCACTGTTTTTACCCAAACTATAGAAATGAGTAATACTTGGAATAATTGGAAATTGTAAAAAACGTCTCTTATTCAATTATTCTTACCTCTGTCCCAGATATCCCACTATGCCCCTTACAGCCTGTTTGAGTTCAGTGAGTACCACTTATTTTCTTCTTCTTTATTATATATTTGTCCACAGGAAGCTTATCTCTAACCCAAACACCAGATGGCTGCTTCTAATATAATGTCCTAAGGCTCAATCCCTCTGTTTGTCATGTGACCTTGTATTGAAACATTTTCTTCTTCAAATTACTAAAATATTGCATGATTAGAGTGCTATCTGAAAGCCACTAATATTACCATTCACTCTTTCCAGTAGAAAAAAACATTCTCACTACTGCTAATACACACATTATAAAAAATATTTATAATCATGCAATCACAAGTGAAATATACCAAAACAGAGCTTAGCTTGTTGTTAATCCACCTATCGTGTCAGATTTTGAAAATATGCTTTGCTGCGAAAGCAATCCAAGCTTTTGTGAGTGCATCAATCAATGCTAGAACAGCTAGCCCCAAATTAGCATGGTCACGAAGTCAGAAAAGCAATAAAATTAATCGCTTACCTTTGATAATCTTCGGATGTTTGCACTCACGAGACTCCCAGTTACAAAAATAACATTTATTGTGTAACTGGGAGTCTCGTGTGTGCAAATATCCAAAGATCATCAAAGGTAAGCGATTAATTTGATTGCTTTTCTGACTTTCGTGACCAAGCTATTTTAAGGATAGCTGTTCTTACTATTTTGTCTAGTGATTGATAAACTCACAAATGCTTGGATTGCTTTCGCTGTAAATCATATTTTCAAAATTTGACACGATAGGTGGATTAACCACAAGCTATGCTGTGTTTTGGTATATTTCACTTGTGATTTCATGATTATAAATATTTTTTGTCTTTTATTTTAATTTGGCGCTCTGCAATTCAGCGGTTGTTTACGAAAATGATCCCGCTAAAGGGATCCGTGCGTCAAGAAGTAACAAACCAGGTCATTTTGCTAGAGATTGTGAGGCACCGTGTAAACTGCAATGAAGTAGGCCATAATCACCGAGAGAACAGGTTGAGTCAGAGCATCTGACCGTATGTCACGTTCCTGACCTGTTTTCTGTTGTTTTGTATGTGTTTAGTTGGTCAGGGCGTGAGTTGGGGTGGGCATTCTATGTGTTGTGTTTCTATGTTGGGGTTAATGTGTTGCCTGATATGGTTCTCAATTAGAGGCAGGTGTTTGACGTTTCCTCTGATTGAGAACCATATTAAGGTAGGCTGTTCTCACTGTTTGTTTGTGGGTGATTGTCTTCCGTGTCTGTATGTATGTTCGTACCACACGGGACTGTAGCGTTTGTTTGTAGTCTGTACCTGTTCGTGCGTTCTTCGTGTATTTGGTATATTGGTATATACAGTTACATCCGGTTTGGAGCGAGCGGTCGCATTTGCATTCGCTCCGCAGGTAGTATAACTTTTCATTACATTTCATTACATTTCATTATAGTACAACGGTTTGATTTGTCTAACCTTAGCAATTTCTTCTTAGCTAGCTACATAGCCGTCTGTGTATCAAAGATAATTGCGTAATTATCGTATTTCGTCGTCTATCGTAGTCCACACTGCTATCTGCCCAGCAGCTAGCCAGCTAGCAAACGTCCACCGTCTACCGAATAGTAGTATAACTTTTCATTACATTTCATTATAGTACAACGGTTTGATTTTCATTTTCATTACAGTACAACGGTTTGATTTGTTTGATCTTAGCTAGCTACATAGCCGTCTTTGTATCAAACATAATTGTGTAGTTATTGAGGTTCGCTAGCCAGCTATTTTCGTCCTAACGTAACGCAACGTAGCCAACACTGCTAGCTAGCCAGCTAGCCACCGAATAGCAGCATTGTAGAAACGAGTGCATTACAACGGAACGACTTGATTAGTGTAGTGTTAGCTGGCTACACAGTTGTCTTTGCTATCTTTGATTTGTTTGATCTTAGCTAGCTACTTAGCTGGCTATATAGCCGTCTTTGTATCAAAGATAATTGTGTAGTTATCGAGGTTCGCTGAGGTTCGCTAGCCAGGTATTCTCGTCCTAACGTAACGTAACGCAACGTAGTCAACCCTGCTAGCTAGCCAGCTAGCCACCGATTAGCAGCACTGTAGAAACGATTACATTACAACGGAACGACTTGATTTGTGTAGTGTTAGCTAGCTACATAGCTTTGAGTAATTATCGGTTAGCTAGCCAGCTATTTTCGCCTGCCGCGCTGCCGTCCTCCTACCTAGCCAACACTGCTAGCTAACACTGCTAGCTAGCCAACTTCTACCGAATGGCAGCACTGTAGAAACTTACATTACAACGGAACGACTTGAGTAGCGTAGTGTTAGCTAGTTGTCTTTGCTGTCCTTGTATCCATGATAATTGTGTAGTTTAGAGAAATTTAGAGAAATTGTCGAGGTTACCTAGCCAGCTTCACTTTCAACAACGCAGCCACTGCTAGCCAGGCTACTTCACCAGCCAGCAGTACTATATCATTTTAGTCAATAAGATCTTTTATTTTATTTTTTTTTGCAACGTAAGCTTAACTTTCTGAACATTCGAGACGTGTAGTCCACTTGTCATTCTAATCTCCTTTGCATTAGCGTAGCCTCTTCTGTAGCCTGTCAACTATGTGTCTGTCTATCCCTGGTCTCTCCTCTCTGCACAGACCATACAAACGCTTCACACCGCGTGGCCGCGCCCACCCTAACCTGGTGGTCCCAGCCCGCACGACCCACGTGGAGTTCCAGGTCTCCGGTAGCCTCTGGAACTGCCGATCTGCGGCCAACAAGGCAGAGCTCATCTCAGCCTATGCGTCCCTCCAGTCCCTCGACTTCTTGGCACTGACGGAAACATGGCTCACCACAGATAACACTGCTACTCCTACTGCTCTCTCTTCGTCTGCCCACGTGTTCTCGCACACCCCGAGAGCTTCTGGTCAGCGGGGTGGTGGCACCGGGATCCTCATCTCTCCCAAGTGGTCATTCTCTCTTTCTCCCCTTACCCATCTGTCTATCGCCTCCTTTGAATTCCATGCTGTCACAGTTACCAGCCCTTTCAAGCTTAACATCCTTATCATTTATCGCCCTCCAGGTTCCCTTGGAGAGTTCATCAATGAGCTTGATGCCTTGATAAGCTCCTTTCCTGAGGACGGCTCACCTCTCACAGTTCTGGGTGACTTTAACCTCCCCATGTCTACCTTTGACTCATTCCTCTCTGCCTCCTTCTTTCCACTCCTCTCTTCTTTTGACCTCACCCTCTCACCTTCCCCCCCTACTCACAAGGCAGGCAATACGCTTGACCTCATCTTTACTAGATGCTGTTCTTCCACTAACCTCATTGCAACTCCCCTCCAAGTCTCCGACCACTACCTTGTATCCTTTTCCCTCTCGCTCTCATCCAACACTTCCCACACTGCCCCTACTCGGATGGTATCGCGCCGTCCCAACCTTCGCTCTCTCTCCCCCGCTACTCTCTCCTCTTCCATCCTATCATCTCTTCCCTCTGCCCAAACCTTCTCCAACCTATCTCCTGATTCTGCCTCCTCAACCCTCCTCTCCTCCCTTTCTGCATCCTTTGACTCTCTATGTCCCCTATCCTCCAGGCCGGCTCGGTCCTCCCCTCCCGCTCCGTGGCTCGACGACTCATTGCGAGCTCACAGAACAGGGCTCCGGGCAGCCGAGCGGAAATGGAGGAAAACTCGCCTCCCTGCGGACCTGGCATCCTTTCACTCCCTCCTCTCTACATTTTCCTCTTCTGTCTCTGCTGCTAAAGCCACTTTCTACCACTCTAAATTCCAAGCATCTGCCTCTAACCCTAGGAAGCTCTTTGCCACCTTCTCCTCCCTCCTGAATCCTCCTCCCCCTCTCCCCCCCTCCTCCCTCTCTGCAGACGACTTCGTCAACCATTTCGAAAAGAAGGTCGACGACATCCGATCCTCGTTTGCTAAGTCAAACGACACCGCTGGTTCTGCTCACACTGCCCTACCCTGTGCTCTGACCTCTTTCTCCCCTCTCTCTCCAGATGAAATCTCGCGTCTTGTGACGGCCGGCCGCCCAACAACCTGCCCGCTTGACCCTATCCCCTCCTCTCTTCTCCAGACCATTTCCGGAGACCTTCTCCCTTACCTCACCTCGCTCATCAACTCATCCTTGACCGCTGGCTACGTCCCTTCCGTCTTCAAGAGAGCGAGAGTTGCACCCCTTCTGAAAAAACCTACACTCGATCCCTCCGATGTCAACAACTACAGACCAGTATCCCTTCTTTCTTTTCTCTCCAAAACTCTTGAACGTGCCGTCCTTGGCCAGCTCTCCTGCTATCTCTCTCAGAATGACCTTCTTGATCCAAATCAGTCAGGTTTCAAGACTAGTCACTCAACTGAGACTGCTCTTCTCTGTATCACGGAGGCGCTCCGCACTGCTAAAGCTAACTCTCTCTCCTCTGCTCTCATCCTTCTAGACCTATCGGCTGCCTTCGATACTGTGAACCATCAGATCCTCCTCTCCACCCTCTCCGAGTTGGGCATCTCCGGCGCGGCCCACGCTTGGTTTGCGTCCTACCTGACAGGTCGCTCCTACCAGGTGGCGTGGCGAGAATCTGTCTCCTCACCACGCGCTCTCACCACTGGTGTCCCCCAGGGCTCTGTTCTAGGCCCTCTCCTATTCTCGCTATACACCAAGTCACTTGGCTCTGTCATAACCTCACATGGTCTCTCCTATCATTGCTATGCAGACGACACACAATTAATCTTCTCCTTTCCCCCTTCTGATGACCAGGTGGCGAATCGCATCTCTGCATGTCTGGCAGACATATCAGTGTGGATGACGGATCACCACCTCAAGCTGAACCTCGGCAAGACGGAGCTGCTCTTCCTCCCGGGGAAGGACTGCCCGTTCCATGATCTCGCCATCACGGTTGACAACTCCATTGTGTCCTACTCCCAGAGCGCTAAGAACCTTGGCGTGATCCTGGACAACACCCTGTCGTTCTCAACTAACATCAAGGCGGTGGCCCGTTCCTGTAGGTTCATGCTCTACAACATCCGCAGAGTACGACCCTGCCTCACACAGGAAGCGGCGCAGGTCCTAATCCAGGCACTTGTCATCTCCCGTCTGGATTACTGCAACTCGCTGTTGGCTGGGCTCCCTGCCTGTGCCATTAAACCCCTACAACTCATCCAGAACGCCGCAGCCCGTCTGGTGTTCAACCTTCCCAAGTTCTCTCACGTCACCCCGCTCCTCCGCTCTCTCCACTGGCTTCCAGTTGAAGCTCGCATCCGCTACAAGACCATGGTGCTTGCCTACGGAGCTGTGAGGGGAACGGCACCTCAGTACCTTCAGGCTCTGATCAGGCCCTACACCCAAACAAGGGCACTGCGTTCATCCACCTCTGGCCTGCTCGCCTCCCTACCACTGAGGAAGTACAGTTCCCGCTCAGCCCAGTCAAAACTGTTCGCTGCTCTGGCACCCCAATGGTGGAACAAACTCCCTCACGACGCCAGGACAGCGGAGTCAATCACCACCTTCCGGAGACACCTGAAACCCCACCTCTTCAAGGAATACCTAGGATAGGATAAAGCAATCCTTCTGCCCCCCCCCCCCCCTTAAAAGATTTAGATGCACTATTGTAAAGTGGCTGTTCCACTGGATGTCATAAGGTGAATGCACCAATTTGTAAGTCGCTCTGGATAAGAGCGTCTGCTAAATGACTTAAATGTAAATGTTAAATGTAAATTTGTAAGTTCTCATGTTTTAGGTCAGTCCACGTCGTTTATTTGTTTTGTAGTTTGTTAAAGAGTTTTCGTGTTTCGTCGTTCTGTTAAATAAACATTCATTATGTTTTCAAAACCCGCTGCATTTTGGTCTGATCCCTACTCCTCCTCTTCAGACGAAGAGGAGAGAAACCGTTACACCGTAACTATCGGGGTAATTCTAGACAAACATAAAGGAGGCCTTAAGGGGAAGGGACCTAAGAGAGAAGGGAAAAAATTGACAGGATCAGATGTTTCAATGTTTCAATTGCAATGAGACAGGACATTTCGCCCGGGAGTGTAAGGCTCCCTGTAAACATTGTGACCGAGTAGGACACAACCACCGCAATTGCAAACATAAGGGGAAGGTCAGGTGCGACAATCGGAAGAGAAAGAGAGAGGTAGAGACAACGAGAGCGAGATTAATGAGAATCCTCGCTGGGGAAACGCTTGGACTTTTAAATTAGAGCTATCTTTTTTTCTTTTCAATAGTGCTGGTGGTCCAGGGGTAAAACTCCTGCCTAAAACACGGGAGACTCGGGTTCGTATCTCAGCCTATGCACCGATAGACTAAAATTAATTTTGATTGGAATTCAAATATTGATATGTTTTGCCGGGAGAGATACGGTTGTTAGTGTTTGTTTACGATATAAACTGAACGTTTTAATAGCTTGTTTAGTTTAAATTGAAAGACTAATTCATTCAAAATAATAGTTGTGTTGCCTAAATGATCTGCTGGAATAATATATTGAGAATGGAGTCGTTTTTATATTACTGAATCATAGAAGAGACAGTTACCTAAATCTAATGCATTCTAAATAATAGCGGAGAGATAATTGAGAAAGAGTTATGCCCACCGAAATGTTTTTTTTTTTATTCTTATGGATTGACTGATGTAGGTTATACATTTTGGCGATTTACATATTACTTTTAAGGCTGGAACAATTCATAAGGGTGAAGCCGAAAGACGGGACAGTTGTAAAGTTTGATTTTAATCGTACGATAGCGGTAAGGCAGGAAGTTAATGAGGAGAGGTTATATTCTTGTCCACTGGTAAGAAGAGGACAGTTAGTCGCGCTCACTGGGCTATATTTGACTGTAAGAGATTCAGGTCTGAATAGTTGAATCGTAAAAGTTTTGTAATAGTTCCCGGTTATTGATTCTTGGTTTGATAGTTTAGGTAACACCAGTGAATTGGAACAGAAAGTTCAAGTATTCTAACATTATAATCTGTTTCCATTACGTGGAACCATGTTAGGTCGGTAAAGGGGATTGCAGGTTGGGTTAATTTTATTTTAAAGGGACAGTGCACATTAATCATAGTTGTGTGTGTCTAATGGCAGGGTATTCCTATCAAGCATTTTCAGAGACTGTTTGCGGACTGACTGAATGGGATTTAATGTTGCAAAGCAGGCTTGGAGCGCACTTTCAATTAAGTATAATGACCCATTGAGGAAATGTAAAACTAATGATTGGAGGGAGTACAATGGAATTATCATTATTATTAGGTATTGTTTGTAGTCAACGTTTGGGTTTCTGAATCGGAGTAGTCTGACAAAGTGTTTTTTCTGGGAAAAGGAGTGCTTCATTGTCATTCTTTGTAAATGTTTTCCGGTGCTGTAATCTTGAAGGGAGCGAGTGAGATCGAGGCATGTTTCTACCAAAATTGATAAGGCCTGGATATGTTTTGTTTGTTTTTGGCCCTTGGGTTTGAGGAGATTTCCATTTTCCTAGAGACACGATATCTTAAAGGGATACACACATATGGAATATTAGAAGTTTTATTTTCTGAGTTTTAATTAAACACGTGAATTCTTTTGATAAGGGAATGTTCTGGGAACCTGGGACACAACATGTAGAAAATGTTTGATGGTTTTTATTAAAGTTGTATAATATAGTATGAAACACGACTATAAAAGGGTGCTATGACCTTTTACCTCTATCATGGGTTTCCTTTGTGGTCTGATCAGCCTCATGGGAGGGCCATTTGGATAATGAATTTGAGGTCATTTGTGATACTGATTTTCATGTAATTGATAAGTATGGAGGAGTTTATAGTTCTTTGACATAGTTGTAATTTTAACCAATGAGAAGAAAGAAATGGCATAGCCTTGAATTAATGGTAGACTTATGTTAAGTATTTAGAACCTAATCCAGGCCAAACAGGACAGGGATATATGACATCTGTGGTGATTCGGGATTATTGATAGGATCGAGATAACCTCAACTTCTTGCGACTATAAGGGGTGCTGTTTCTCATTAGCATAATTTGCACTACAGATTAAACGGCTTCCTACTAAATTCTTGCTCGTACAATATGCATATTATTATTATTATTGGATAGAAAACACTCTCTAGTTTCTATAGCCGTTGGAATTTTGTCTCTGAGTGAAACAGAACTCAATCTACAGCACTTTTCATGATAGGGAGTCAGATTTCAAACATTTTGGCCACTGATCTGGAGTCAGTTTAAAGGTCCGTGTAAATGCTATGGAGAAACAGACACTTCTTACGTCTACCCCTGGATGTCAGTGCGTGATGACGCTTTGAATGGTGTCGATTGCGCAATCAGTGCCTCTATAAGACACCAAATAGCGGAAGTAGCTTCCCTTTGCTGCCTGCGCCTTGCGCGCGAAGGACATCGGACTCGCCTCCTTCCAAGCGTTAGTTTAGCCAGTAATATTTCTCCGGTCATGTTTTTACCCGTTATAGGTGTTAACAGCATCATAAGGTAGTTAATTTGAACCGTTGTATAGCAATTTATATCCTTTTAGTGCGATTTTGAGGCATTGCTTTGTTGTGCACTTTGAAGTGCTGGGCACATTTCGGGGTCCCGGTCGTACGTTAGTGGGCATTTCGACGGTCTGAATTCACAAGATCTGTGTCTTTCCATTGCTATGTGCTGTGTATTTTTAAGAAATGTTTTATGATGAGTAAATTGGTAATACACGTTGCTGTCTGTAGTAATTCTAGGAGCTTTGGTGAGATTTGTGATGCTGGCTGCAATGGCAAACTATGATTTATACCTGAAATATGCACATTTTTCTAACAAAACCTATCCTATACCATAAATATGTTATCAGACTGTCATCTGATGAGGTTTTTTCTTGGTTAGTGGCTATCAATATCTTAGTTTAGCCGAATTGGTGATAGCTACTGGTGTTGAGAGAAAATGGTGGACAAAGAAAAATGGTGATTTTTGCTAACGTGTTTAGCTAATAGATTTACATATTGTGTCTTCCCTGTAAAACATTTAAAAAATCTGAAATGGTGGCTTTATTCACAAGATCTGTATCTTTCATTAGGTGTCTTGGACTTGTGATTTAATTATATTTAGATGCTACTATTTAATTGTGACGCTATGCTAGCGATGCTAATCAGTGTGGGGGGGGGGGGGGGGGGGGTGCTCCCGGATCCGGGGTAGAGGCTCGTTAGAGGTTAATCAACCTTTGTAATTACTTTAGAGATTGCCACCATAGACATGTTTTTTCTAAAATCCATGAGTTCAGATAATGCCAAACAGGGAGACACTTAGTCAAGATTTGGAAACAACCCATATTTGATACTGACTTATGAGAAAGAGCAACAGACAGATAGGAGAAAGGGCAGACGGAGGAGCCCTCCCCGCACTGCGGAGACCTTGAAGGTTTGGGAGCAGAGAGGAGAAGGTGGGGAAGGGGGGCCAGTTAAATCAGCAAGATAGGAGTGACACAGAATGGGTAGATAACAAGTACTGAGTGGAGACAAAAGGGGAATGAAAGCTTAGTTTGTTTCAGGAACTAAGGTGTCAACTTCTTTGATATAGGGGGCAGCATTTTCACTTTTGGATGAATTGCGTGCCCATAGTGAACTGCCTCCTACTCTGTCCCAGATGCTAATATATGCATATTATTATTACTATTAGATATAAAACACTCTGAAGTTTCTAAAACTGTTTGAATGATGTCTGTGAGTATAACAGAACTCATATGGCAGGCAAAAACCTGAAAAAAAATCCAAACAGGAAGTGAGAATTCTGAGACTGGTCAACGTTCAACTCATCGCCTATTCAATTCCCTGTAAGATATGGATCTGTTTGCACTTCCTACGCCTTCCACTAGAGGTCAACAGTCTGTAGAACGTGGAATGAAGCTTATGCTGTGTTGTGGGGCCGGATGAGAGGGGAATGAGTCAGTGGTCTGGCAGATTGCCAGTTCCTGGTCATGCACTTTCCTCATGATATCGCCTTGCATTCCATAACTTCTACAGACACGAAGGAATACTCCGGTTGGAAGGTTATTGGATATATATGATAACAACATCCTGAAGATTGATTCTCTACTTAGTTTGACCAGTTTATTCAACCTGTTATATAATGTTTTGATGTTTTCGTCCGAGTTTGCCTGCATCTGCACGAGCGTTTGGACATGTGCACTAAACATGCTAGCAAAAGTAGCTACTTAGACATAAGTAATGGACATTATCGAACAAAACAATGATTTATTGTGGAACTAAGATTCCTGGGAGTGCATTCTGAGGAAGATGAATAAAATGAAGGTAATATTTATGATATAATTTTGTATTTCTGTTGACTCCAACATGGCGGAGAAATGTTGTTATTTTTGAGCGCCGTCTCAGATTATTGCATGGTGTGCTTTATACGTAAAGTTTTTTGAAATCTGACAAAGCGGTTGCATTAAGAACAAGTGTATCTTTAATTATATGTAAAACATGTATCTTTCATCAAAGTTTATGATGAGTACAAAAAGGTGTGAATGTATGTACTTGTAAGTCGCTCTGGATAAGAGCGTCTGCTAAATGACTTAAATGTAAATGTAAATGTATTTCTGTTATTTGACGTGGCTCTCTGCAATTTCTCCGGATATTTTGGAGGCATTTCTGAACATGGTGCCAATGTAAACCGAGATTTGTGGATATAAATATGCACAATATCGAACAAAACATAAATGTATTGTGTAACATGATGTCCTATGAGTGTCATCTGATGAAGATCATCAAAGGTTAGTGATTCATTTTATCTCTATTTCTGCTTTTTGTGACTACTATCTTTGCTGGGAAAATGGCTGTGTTTTTCTGTGGCTATGTACTGAGCTAACATAATCGTTTGGTGTGCTTTCGCCGTAAATCCTTTTTGAAATCAGACATGTTGGCTGGATTCACAACAAGTGTAGCTTTAATTTGGTGTTTTTCATGTGTGATTTCTTGAAAGATTGATCTTTATAGTAATATATTTGAATTTGGCGCGCTACATTTTTTCTGGCTTTTGGCCAAGTGGGACGCTACCGTCCCACATATCTCAGAGAAGTTAAACACGGAAACATTGCCCAGAAATTATTCAACACAACAGGCCGAAATAGTAGCATTGACTAGGGCCTGTGAAATAAGAAAGGAGAGAAAGGTTACTGTTTACATAGACAAGCACATATACATCTAAGACCATACAAAGCAGCACAGATAACTCTTAAAGTAGATAAGACACTTGACAGAGAATTGTTTAGATTTGCGGCAATATTGATACAGGGGCGGGGCCATGTATCAAGGGGGGATAGGATAGGACACTTTGTGGCCAATTGGATAATAATAAAACTTTTTTTTTATAGCGTTGCCAACTTACTTGGCGGACACGATTATGGTAACTGAAATATTAGGTCAAGATATTATCCCTAGAGTTGGTTTACTAGGATCTATTTCTTTAAATAATGGATGACATTCTAGCTAATCAGATATAACAAATAAAATGACAGAGTTAGGGACCAGAACAAGTAGTCATAGAAGTTGAAGATATACTATCAAAACACATGAGAAGACTGTTTGTTAACCAAACCCGTATGTCCAAGATTTTTTGCTCTACAGGTGAATTACAGGAGAAGGTAATTCACTCAATTCAGTCCCTGAGGAGAATAGACGGGAAGCAGCCTCGTTGGGAGGGGCCATACCAAGTACTCCTGGTGACAGCCTTTGCGGTGAGAATAGCTGAAAGAGCTACCTGTCACGTTCTGACCTTAGTTCCTTTTTTATGTCTTTATTTTAGTTTGGGCAGGGCGTGAGTTGGGGTGGGCATTCTATGTTGTTTTTCTATGTTTTGTTCTGTTGTTAGATTTCTATGTGTTGGGCCTAGTATAGTTCTCAATCAGAGGCAGGTGTAAGTCGTTGTCTCTGATTGGGAGCCATATTTAGGTAGCCTGTTTTTCATTGTGTGTTGTGGGTGATTGTTTCCTGTTGTAGTGTTTGTTTCACATTTCAGGACTGTTTCGGTTTTCGGTATTATTCACTTTGTTATTTTGTTTTTTTCAGTGTTCAGTGTTCAGCAGAATGTTGTACTTTCATCCCCGATAACACAGCTCCAAACGGATCAGTGACCAAGGCTCTGGCTGGGTTAACCACATTAGCTCACGAATTGGCAGAGAACTCTGGGGTAGATAATGCTCTAACAAATTGGTTTGAAAGTGTGTTTGGAAAATGGGAAAATGTCATAAACACTGTGTTGTGGGCAACTTTCATCTGTATGAGTGTCTTGGTTCTGTGTGGATGTTGTTTGGTCCCCTGTGTGAAAGGTTTGCTTACCAGGACTCTGGAGAGGTCAATGACGCAACAGATGGTGAGGTACGAACCGATTTCGACCTCTGGCCAGTGTGATGACGAATACGGGTCTCCAGGCCTAGGAGATGGCTCTGTTTCTTTTAACTACGAGGAGCCAATGTTGGATGAGACTATTTTTGAGGGTTAAGACTGTTTTTTTATGAAGATTGTAATAAAAACCCTAACAGGAAGTGTTAGGATACCTAATGTAGGCCTATAACTGTCATTGATGGATAAGGAATGAAAATACACATATTGGTTTTGTGAGGTTGATTTTGACATTGACAATATTAATAAAAATGGATGTGTACTTTTTTGTAGTTCATGTTTAGGCAATAATTAACAGTATTCCACCCTGTCACTGTATAACATATGTAAATGTATGGCAGGATATGATTAGCAATGTATTGGTCTGGATTATTCTTGTACACAATTGATGTATCAGTGTGTATTATTTAGTCATTAAGGGTGGATTGCTAATGGGATTTATCTGTTAACCTGTCTAGGATGAGGGTGCCGCTAGCGGCACTCCCCCCCCACCCCCACTGAAAAACCAGTGCCGCGAAATTAAAAAAAAAAATATTTTTTAAATATTTAACTTTCACACATTAAAGTCCAATACAGCTAATGAAAGACACAGATCTTGTGAATCCAGCCAACATGTCCGATTTTTAAAATGTTTTACAGGGAAGACACAATATGTAAAGATGTACATCTATTACCTAAAAACACATTAGCATAATCCACCATCTTTTATTTGTCCACCAACACCAGTAGCTATCACCAATTCGGCTAAACTAAGATATTCATAGCCCCTAACCAAGAAAAAAACTCATCAGATGACAGTCTGATAACATATTTATGGTATGGGATAGGTTTTGTTAGAAAAAAGTGCATATTTCAGGTAGATGGCATAGGTTACAATTGCACCCACCGTCACAAATGGACTAGAATAACTACATAGAGCAACGTGTTTACCTACTTACTAATCATCAAACATTTCGTAAAAATACACAGCATACACTAATCGAAAGACACAGATCCTGTGAATACAGACAATATTTCAGATTTTCTAAGTGTCTTACAGCGAAAACACAATAAATCGTTATATTAGCATAGCACATAGCACATAGCAGCCCAGCATTGATTCTAGCCAAAGTGAGCGATAACGTCAACATCGCCAAAATATATTAATTTTTTCACTAACCTTCTCAGAATTCTTCAGATGACACTCCTGTAACATCATATTACACAATCCATATAGAGTTTTATCGAAAATGTTTATATTTAGCCACCAAAATCATGGTTAGACAATGAGAAATGTAGCCCAGCTGGTGAGAAAATGTCCGTGCGCCATATTAGACAGTGATCTACTCTTATACATAAATACTCATAAACGTGACTAAAAAATATAGGGTGGACAGGGATTGATAGACAATTTAATTCTTAATACAATCGCGGAATTACATTTTTTAAATTATCCTTACTTTTCAATACAGTTTGCGCCAAGCGAAGCTACGTCAAAAAACATGGCGTCCTAAGCCACTAACATTTTTCGACAGAAACACGATTTATCATAATAAAAATGTCCTACTTTGAGCTGTTCTTCCATCAGTATCTTGGGCAAAGGATCCTTTCTTGGGTCTAATCGTCTTTTGGTGGAAAGCTGTCCTCTTGCCATGTGGAAATGCCAACTGCGTTCGGCATGAACTGGAAGCGTGCCCAGCAATTCACAGCGTTTCAGAAATAAATGTCCCAAAATCGCACTAAACGGATATAAATTGCTATAAAACGCTTTAAATTAACTACCTTATGATGTTTTTAACTCCCATAACGAGTAGAAACATGACCAGAGTAATATTACTCCCTCCACTAATGCTTGGAACAAGTGCGGGTCGATGTCCTCCAGGCGCATTACGCAGCAAGAAAAGAGTTCCTAGCTACAGGGTTTTTTAATTTATAGTGCCTGTGAACGCGCAATCGACCCCATTCAAATCGTCATCACGTAAAGGCATCCAGGGGAAGACGTAAGCAGTGTCCGTATACTCATAGCAATAACTGTGACCTTTTAACTGACTCCAGATCAGGGGCCAACATTTCTGAAATCTGACTCCATGTCAGGGAAATTGCTGTAGAATGGGTTCTGTTCCACTTAGAGACAAAATTTCAACTCCTATAGAAACTATAGACTGTTTTCTATCCAATAATAATAATAATATGCATATTGTACGATCAAGAATTTTGTGGGAAGCCGTTTCAAAAATTACACGATTAGCATAAATAGTGACAACAGCGCCCCCATCCTCAACAGGTTAATTGAATGATTAGAATATTCCGCCCTGAAACATATAATTGGATGGAATTGATTAGAATGTATAAAATCATAATCAATAAATGTGTAGTCCTAGTCAGAATTAGGGTAAAACAATGTGTCTTTATGGTATTTTAAACACAGACTGTCTGAGCTCGGTGCCGACCTGACTAGAGATTTGGGAGAGAACGGGGAGTACGTCTCAAGGACAAGATCTCCCTAATCTCTGTCGGCTGGGTAGTGAGACGGTATGTGCGTAGGATACCTTCTGTTAGTGTGAATGTGTGTGCGTAGCAGGACAATGTGTGCGTATGTTTGTGTGAATGTGTGTGCATATGGTTGTGTGAATGTGTGTGCGTAAGAAGACAGTAAAAAATGAATTGTTTGTATTCTTGACTTTAGAACGTTCCCGTGAATAAACCTTTTTGACTATTTTAGCTGGGCCTCCGTCTGTTTCATTCGACCAGGATCTTACAAATTCTGGTTTGCAGACTGAGTAATATAATTGGAAGTATGGGAGTGGGATCCATGGTCCGCTCCTCTGTGTCATACATCCGGGACAGTGCGTCTGCCTTCGCGTTCTGGGAACCTGGTCTGTAGGATAGGGTGAAAACAAAACGGGTGAAAATACATGGCCCACCTTGCCTGGCGAGGGTTCAGTCTCCTCGCCACCCGGATGTACTCCAGATTGTGGTGGTCAGTCCAGATGAGGAAAGGGTGTTTAGCCCCCTCAAGCCAATGCCTCCACGCTTTCAGAGCCTTTACGACAGCCAGTAGCTCCCGGTCCCCCACATCATAGTTACGCTCCGCCGAGCTGAGCTTCTTCGAAAAGAAAGCACAGGGGCGGAGTTTGGGTGGCGTACCTGAGCGCTGAGACAGCACAGGACCTATCCCAGCCTCGGAGGTGTCCACCTCCACTATAAATGCCAAGGAGAGATCGGGATGAGCCAGCACGGGAGCCTGGGTAAACAGAGCCTTCAGGTGACCAAAAGCCCTGTCCGCCCCAGCCGACCACTGCAGTCGCACCGGTCCCCCCTTAAGCAGTGAGGTAATGGGAGCCGCTACCTGACCAAAGCCCCGGATAAACCTCCGGTAGTAGTTGGCAAACCCTAAGAACCGCTGCACCTCCTTTACCGTGGTTGGAGTCGACCAATTACGCACGGCTGAAATGCGGTCACTTTCCATCTCCACCCCTGACGTGGAAAGGCGGTACCCTTGGAAGGAGACGGACTGTTGAAAGAACAGACATTTCTCAGCCTTCACGTACAGGTCATGCTCCCAACAGTCGACCAAGCACCTTGCGCACCAGGGACACATGCTCAGCACGTGTAGCGGAGTATATCAGAATGTCGTAGATATACACCCCTACACCCTGCCCGTGCAGGTCCTGGAAAATCTTGTCTACAAAAGATTGGAAGACGGATGGAGCATTCATCAACCCGTACGGCATGACAAGGTACTCATAGTGCCCAGAGGTGGTACTAAATGCCGTCTTCCACTCATCTCCCTCCCGGATACGCACCCGATCGTACGTGCTACTGAGATCCAACTTTGTGATGAAGAGCGCCCCGTGCATTGACTCGATCGCACTGGCTATGAGAGGCAGCGGGTAACTGTACCTCACAGTGATCTGATTGATCCCTCGATAGTCAATACACGGGCGTAACGTCCTTATTCTTCACAAAAAAGAAACTCAAGGAGACAGGTGAAGTGGAAGGCCTAATGTATCCCTGCCCCAGAGATTCGGAGACATATGTTTCCATAGCCGCCGTCTCCTCCTGTGACAGAGGATACACGTGACTCTTGGGATGTGCTGCGTCTACCAGGAGATGTATCGCACAATCCCCCCATCGATGAGGTGGTAGCCAAATCGACATATTCAGAGGGGATGTGCACGGTGGAGACCTGGTCTGGACTCTCCACCGTAGTAGCACCGATGGAAACACCTACACACCTCCCTGAGCACTGACGTGACCTTCCCTTGAGAACCCCCTGTTTCCACGAAATAGTGGGGTCATGATCGGCCAACCAGGGACGCCCCAACACCACAGGAAACGCAGGAGAATCAATCAGGAAGAGACTAATTCTCTCCTCATGACCCTCCAGCGTTATTATACATAGTGGAGCAGTGGCCTCCCTAATCAGCCCCGACCCTAAAGGACGACTATCTAAGGCATGTACAGGGAAGGGCACATCAACAGGAACAATAGGGATCCCTAATATAAGTGCAAATGAACGGTCAATAAAGTTCCCAGCTGCGCATGAATCTACTAGCGCCTTATGTTGGGAATGCGGGGGAAAAATCAGGAAATTCTATACACACACGTGCGCAACGGGGAGCTCTGGCTGAGTGGGGTGCCTACTCACCTGGGATGATCCACCAGTGCCCTGCCTGCTGCCTCGACTCCCTGGGGAACCTCCCCAGCACCGACCAGCAGTGTGCCCTCTGCGGCCACATGTGGTGCAGGCCTGGTGTGGTTCCCAATCAGAGGCAGCTGTCTATCGTTGTCTCTGATTGGGAGCCATACTTAGGTAGCCTGTTCCAACCAGTGTTTGTGGGTAGTTGTTTTTTGTTTAGTATCTGTACCAGACAGAACTGTTTCGGTTATTCCTTTTGTCATTTTCGTATTTAGTGTTATTAAATTAAATATGAACACGCACCACTCAGCATCTTGGTCCTCATCTTCTTCTCTTGAATGCCGTGACAAGTGTGGAGTTAAGTTAGGGAAAAAGAAAATGGTTGCAAATCCCAGAGCCCATGTGTGTTTGTGAACAGGTGTTGTGAATGAGAGCTTTCAATTTTGTCCAGATATGCGATATACATTTTATTTTGTATTTTTGTATCTTTCTTAAGAATTTTTTTTACCCTCTTTTTTCTCCCCAATCTCGTGGTATCCAATTGTTAGTAATTACTATCTTGTCTCATTGCTACAACTCCCGTACGGGCTCGGGAGAGACGAAGGTCGAAAGCCATGCGTCCTCCGAAACACAACCCAACCAAGCCGCACTGCTTCTTAACACAGCGCGCCTCCAACCCATACTCCACCCACACGAGTTGCTGGCTCCAGGTGGTGGGGTTTGCAGTGACAAGGCAATGAAGAGTTGTCTCTAGGTCCTGATCGGCTCGCTCCGAGTGGACGTTAGATTTGGAATGAAACCCGGAGGACAGACTGGCCGATGACCCAATCAGGGTGCAGAATGCCTTCCAGAACCTGGACGAGAACTGAGGACCATGATCGGTGACCATGTCGACCAGTCCATGGATCCTGAAGGTGTGCTGCACCCTAAGCTGGGCCGTCTCCTTGGCTGAGGGCAACTTGGGAAGGGGAATGAAATGTACGGCTTTGTTAAACCTATCCACAACCGTAAGGATGGTGGTGTTGTCATCTGACGGGGGAAGACCAGTGACAAAGTCCAGGGATATATGGGACTAGGGGCGGTGAGGAACAGGGAGTGGTTGAAGGAGGCCAGCCGGAGCTTGCCGCTGAGTCTTGTTCTGTGCGCACATAGTGCAGACGGCGACGAATGCGGAGACGTCAGGAACCATGGTGGTCCACCAAATATTTAAATTAAATTAAAGCCAGGGAAACTGTATGGCCTCTCTGTGATTGCCCGACACTTGCAGGTTAATGGGAACCATACTGTGAGTGACCCTGCCAATGGAGCGTCCTTCCAATACTCTGGCGTCCATGGGAATAGAGAGGAGTTGTGTGGCGATACCCAGCTCAGATACCAGGGTAGCGTCTATGAAGCTCTCGTCAGCCCCAGTCCATGAGCACCTGGAGAGATTTAGACCGGTCACCCCAGAGCAGGATAGCATGGAGATAAGTATGAGTAATGGGAGTTCGGAGACTCCCAGTATGGCCCACCAGCGAACTCGTACCTACTGATGAGCCTGGTCTTTTACTGGACAGGTGGGTATCTAAAGTCCTGTAGCACCACAATAGAGGCAGCTGTTAGAGCTCAGCCTACGTAAACGTTCATTAACTTCTCTGGGATATGTGGGACGCTAAAGTCCCACTTTTCCGAAAGCCAGTAAAAATCCAGAGCGCCAAATTCAAATAAATTACTATAAAAATCAAACTTTCATGAAATCACACATAAAAGACATCAAATTAAAGATACACTTGTTGTGAATCCAGCCAACATGTCTGATTTCAAAAAGTATTTACGGCGAAAGCACACCAAACGATTATGTTAGGTCAGTACATAGCCACAGAAAAAAAAATCCAGCCAAAGAGAGGAGTAACAAAAAAGCAGAAATAGAGATAAAATTAATCACTACCCTTTGATGATCTTCTTCAGATTACACTCATAGGACTTCATGTTACACAATACATGTATGTTTTGTTTGGTAAAGTTCATATTTATATCCAAAAATCTGAGTTTAGGCGGGACGATACTGTCTCACTTGGCCAAAAGCCAGAGAAAATGCAGAGCGCCAAATTCAAATAAATTACTATAAAAATCTAACTTTCATTAAATCACACATGAAAGATACCAAATTAAAGCTACACTGGTTGTGAATCCAGCCAACGTGTCAGAATTCAAATAGGCTTTTCGGCGAAAGCAAACAATGCTATTATCTGAGGATAGCACCATAGTAAACAAAGAGAGAGAAGCATATTTCAACCCTGCAGGCGCGACACAAAACGCAGAAATAAAAATATAATTCATGCCTTACCTTTGACGAGCTTCTGTTGTTGGCACTCCAATATGTCCCATAAACATCACAAATGGTCCTTTTGTTCAATTAATTCCGTCGATATATATCCAAAATGTCCATTTATTTGGCACGTTTGATCCAGAAAAACACCGGTTCCAACTTGAGCAACGTGACTACAAAATATCTCAAAGGTTATCTGTAAACTTTGCCAAAACATTTCAAACTACTTTTGCAATAGAACTTTAGGTATTTTTTAACGTGAATGATTGATAAAATTGAAGACGGGATGATCTGTGTTCAATACAGGATTAAAACAACCTGTAGCTAGCTTTCTGGTCACGAGCCTCTAACAAGCAGTACACAACAAGTGGCCCTCGTTCAAGATGGCCGTACTTCTTCATTACACAAAGGAAAAACCCTCAACCAATTTCTAAAGACTGTTGACATCCAGTGGAAGCGGTACAATCTGCAAGAAGGTCAATTAGAAATCTGTATTCCCAATGAAAACTCATTGAAAAGAGAGTGACCTCAACAAAAAAAAAGAACTGAATGGTTTGTCCTCGGGGTTTCGCCTGCTAAATAAGTTCTGTTATGCTCACAGACATGATTCAAACAGTTTTAGAAACTTCAGAGTGTTTTCTATCCAAATATACTAATTATATGCATAGTGTACCTTCTGGGGATGAGTAGCTGCCAGTTGAATTTGGGTATGCTTTTCATCCAAACGTGAAAATGCTGCCCCCTATCCTAGAGAAGTTAAGATACAATCTAGCTCTGCCCAGCTGCATGAGCTCTGGAGGAGCCGAGATCTACCCCCTAAAAAAATGCAATAAATTGTTCACAAAGTGGCACGGCGGGCTGTCTAGCTCCCACCTAACCTTTCTTTGAATTGGTGGATATATCAAACTATTTTTTAGACATTCTCAAATATTCGATGAGGGTTGTTGATGTGAACCGCCTGTATTCAATGGAGAGATGCTATGCTACTAGCCACATTTCATGAATATGTATAGTCATCAAGACAACTCCAATATAAAGGGTTTTTTCTCAAAGTCGCAGGGATGTTAAGTGTCGTACTTATATCAGTACACTTTTAACAACCTAAGCCAGTGTTTCCCAAACTAGGTCCTGGGGACCCCAAGGGATGGCTGTTCAGTTTTTTGCCCTAGTACTACACAGCTGATTCAAATAATCAAAGCTTGATGAAGAGTTCATTATTTGAATCAGCTATGTAGTGCTAGTGCTAAAAAACAAACGTGCACCCACAGGACAGAGTTTGGGTAACGCTGACCTAAACATTATGAAACTTATTTTTAATCAAATAAACCTCTAGTAGCAAATAAGCCATACATTTTTTTGTAGACCAAATTTGACACAACATATTTATTTCTTGCCAGCGCTACAGACGGCTATATTGGTCTGCTAATACAGGACTAGTAAAGGCCCAGTTCACAACTTTTGCTAAAAATACATGTTTTTCAAAAATAAAAATAGATGATTAAAAAATGTAATAATCAGATTCTTCAGGGGGTGCTACAGCACCATCAGCAACCCTACTTCCCACGGTTATGCCTGCTGGAGGGAGTTTATTTATCTAGGCAAGTCAGTTAATAACAAATTCGTACTTACAATGGCGGCCTACCAAAAGGCGAAAGGCCTCATGCGGGGATGAGAGATTAAAAATAAATTAAATACAAATACAGGACAACAAGAGAGACAACACAGCACAAAACAAGACTATCAAGGCACAAGGCAACACCCAAATGCAGACACAGGAGGCAGATGGTTGGAGTCTTGCACGGTTTATTAATCCAAAAGGGCAAGAGAATGGTAGAGGACAGGCAAAAAGGTCAAAACCAGATCAGAGTCCAAGTACAGAGTGGCAGACAGGCTCATGGTCAAGGCAGGCAGAATGGTCAGGCAGGCAGAATGGTCAGGCAGGCAGGTACACAGTCCAGAAACAGGCAAGGGTCAAAAGCAGGAGGACTTTAAAAAATAAATAAAAAATGTATTTTAAAAGCCAAAGAACAGGGAAAAACAGCTGGTTAACTTGGAAACATATAAGACAAACTGGCACAGAGAGACAGGAAATACAGGGATAAATACACTGGGGGAAATAAGCGACACCTGGAGGGGGTGGAGACAATCACAAGGACAGGTGAAACAGATCAGGGCGCGATAGCGACCTAAAACAACAACAACACAGCATGGCAGCAGCACAACATGGTAGCAGCACAAAACAGGGTACAAATGTTATTAGACACAGACAACAGCACAAAGGCCAAGAAGGTAGAGACAACAATATATCACACAAAGCAGCCACAGGAGGAAGATTTTCTGCAGTTGGGCCTCTCTCTTTACCTCTTCCTCTCTGCTTGAATGCATCCACCTGTTTTGAGGCCCATATTTTTAGCTAAATAAATATATACACTACCGGTCAAACGTTTTAGAACACCTACTCATTCAAGGGTTTTTATTTTAGCAATTTGTAGAATAATAGTGGACATTAAAACTATGAAATAACACATATGGAATCATGTAGTAACCAAAAAAGTGTTAAACAAATCAAAATATATTTTATATTTGAGATTCTTCAAATAGCCACCTTTTGCCTTGATGTCAACTTTGCACACTCTTGGCATTCTCTCAAAGAGCTTCATGATGTAGTCACCTGGAATGCATTTCAATTAATAGATGTGCCTCCTTAAAAGTTAATTTGTGGAATTGATTTCCTTCTTAATGCGTTTGAGACAATCAGTTGTGTTATATCAAGGTTGGGGGGTTATACAGAAGATAGCCCTATTTGGTAAAAGTCCAAGTACATATTATCGCAGAACAGCTCAAATCAGCAAAGAGAAATTACAGTTCATCATTACTTTAAGACATGAAGGTCAGTCAGTACGGAACATTTTAAGAACTTAGGAAGTTTTTTCAAGTGCAGTCGCAAAAACCATCAAGCGTTATGATGAAACTGGCTCTCATGAGGACCACCACCGGAATGGAAGACCCAGAGTTACCTCCGCTGCAGAGGATAAGTTCATTAGAGTTACCAACCTCAGAAATTGCAGCCCAAATAAATGCTTCACAGAGTTCAAGTAACAGACACATCTCACATGTCCATTGCTCGTGTTTCTTGGTCCAAGCAAGTCTCTTCTTATTATTGGTATCCTTTAGTAGTGGTTTCTTTGCAGAAATTCGACCATGAAGGCCTGATTCACACAGTCTCATCTGAACAGTTCAGATGAGACTGTGTGAATCAGGCCTTCATGGTCGAATTTCTGCAAAGAAACCACTACTAAAGGATACCAATAAGAAGAAGAGACTTGCTTGGGCCAAGAAACACGAGCAATGGACACTAGACCGGTGGACATTTGTCCTTTGGTCTGGAGTCCAAATTGGAGATTTTTGGTTCCAACCGGCGTGTCTTTGTGAGATACGGTGTGGGTGAACGGATGATCTCTGCATGTGTATTTCCCACCATAAAGCATGGAGGAGGTGTTATGGCGTGGGGATGCTTCGCTGGTGACACTGTCTGTGATTTATTTAGAATTCAATGCACACTTAACCAACATGGTTACAACAGCATTCTGCAGCAATATGCCATCCCATCTGGTTTTGGCTTAGTAGACTATCATTTGTTTTTCAACAGGACAATAACCCAACACACCTCCAGGCTGTGTAAGGGATATTTTACCAAGAAGGGGAGTGATGGAGTGCTGCATCAGATGACCTGGCCTCCACAATTTCCTGACCTCAACCTAATTGGGATGGTTTGGGATGAGTCAGATTGCAGAGTGAAGGAAAAGCAGCCAACAAGTGCTCATACGTGGGAACTCCTTCAAGACTGTTGGAAAAGCATTCCAGGTGAAGCTGGTTGAGAGAAGGCCAAGAGTGTGCAAAGCTGTCATCAATGCAAGGGGTGGCTATTTGAAGAATCTCAAATGTAAAATATATTTTGAGTTGTTTAACACTTTTTGGGTTACTACATGATTCCATATGTGTTATTTCATAGTGTTGATGTCTTCACTATTATTCTACAATGTAGAAAATAGTAAAAATAAAGAAAAACCCTTGAATGAGTCAGTGTTCTAAAACTTTTGACCGTTAGTATATTGAAGTTGGAAGTTTACATACACTTAGGTTGGAGTCATTAAAACTAGTATTTCATCCACTCCACAAATTTCTTGCTAACAAACTAAAGTTTTGGCAAGTCGGTTAGTGCATTTGTGCATGACACAAGTAGTTTTTCCAACAATTGTTTACAGACAGATTATTTCACTTATAATTCCCTGGATCACAATTCCAGTGGGTCAGAAGTTTACATAACCTAAGTTGACTGCCTTGAAACAGCTTGGAAAATTCCAGAAAATGATGTCATGGCTTCAGAAGCTTCTGATAGGCTAATTGACATAATTTGAGTCAATTAGAGGTGTACCTGTGGATGTATTTCAAGGCCTACCTTCAAACTCAGCGCCTCTTTGCTTGACATCATGGGAAAATGAAAAGAAATCAGCCAAGACCTCAGAAAAATAATTGTAGACTTCCACAAGTCTGGTTCATCCTTGGGAGCAATTTTCAAACGCCTGAAGGTACCACGTTCATCTGTACAAACAATAGTACGCAAGTATAAACACCATGGGACCAATCAGCCGTTATACCGCTCAGGAAGGAGACTCGTTCTGTCTCCTAGAGATGAAAGTACTTTGGTGCAAAAAGTACAAATCAATCCCAGAACAACAGATGCTGGAGGAAACTGGTACAAAAGTATCTATGTCCACAGTAAAACGAGTCCTATATCGACATAACCTGAAAGGCCGCTCAGCAATTAAGAAGCCACTGCTCCAAAACCGCCATTAAAAAGCCAGACTACGGTTTGCAACTTGCACATGGGGACAAAGATCGTACTTTTTGGAGAAATGTCCCCTGGTCTGATAAAACAAAAATAGAACTGTTTGGCCATAACAACCATTGTTATGTTTGGAGGAAAAAGGGGGAGGCTTGCAAGCCGAAAAACACCATCCGAACCATGAAGCACGGAGGTGGTAGCATCATGTTGTGGGGGTGCTCGGCTGCAGGAGGTACTGGTATACTAAACAAAATAGATGGCATCATGAGGATGGAAAATTATGTGGATATATTGAAGCAACATCTCAAGACATCAGTCAGTCAGGAAGTTAAAGCTTGGTGGCAAATGGGTCTTCCAAATGGACAATGACCCCAAGCATATTTCAAAAGTTTGGGCAAAATGGCTTAAGGACAAGAAAGTCAAGGTATTGGAGTGGCCATCACAAAGCCCTGACCTCAATCGTTTAGAACATTTGTGGGCAGATGTCACGACTTCCGCTGAAGTCGGTCCTTCTCCTTGTTCGGGCGGCATTCGGCGGTCGACGTCGCTGGCCTTCTAGCCATTGCCGATCCACCTTTCATTTTGTTTGTTTCATTTGTTTTGTCTTGTCTTCCCACACACCTGGTTTCAATTCCATCATCACATGTTGTGTATTTAACACTCTGTTCCCCCTATGTCCTTGTCCGGAATTGTTTTTTGTAGTGCTTGTGCACGTTATGCTGGTGTGCAACGGGTTTTGTTTACCCATTGTATTATTGTTCTGTTTACAGTGTTTTTTTTGTTTATTAAACTACGCCGTTGTAAATCAGTTTTTGCTCTCCTGCGTCTGACTTCTCTGCCGCCAGTACGCACCCCTTACAGAATTCCGGACCAAACTTATGGAGTCAGCAGGAGCAGGTACCCCGGGTATACTGGTGGAGGAGCGCGTCCGGGAGCGCGTCTGGGAGAGACAGGGAATTCTCCCAGCGCCTCCACCAGCACAACCGGGGTCTCCACTACGCGCCCCTCTTTCTCCTGGACCCAGTGGGATTCATCTCTCCCTTCCACAGAAGTACGATGGGACGGCTGCGAACTGCCAGGGGTTCCTGTTGCAGCTGGACTTATACCTGGCAACTGTTCACCCAGCTCCTTCGGGCCGTGAGAGGGTGTCCGCCCTCGTCTCGTGCCTCACCGGGAAAGCCCTGGAATGGGCCAACGCCGTGTGGAGAGAGGGAGATATGGCGTTGGACCAGTTTGAGGAGGTCACCCCCCACTTCCGGGCAGTCTTCGACCACCCGCCCGAGGGTAGAACAGTGGGTGAACGCCTCTTCCATCTGAGGCAGGGGACGAGGAGCGCCCAGGAGTTCGCCCTGGAGTTTCGGATCCTGGCCGCCGGCGCGGGATGGAACGACAGAGCCCTGATCGACCATTATCGCTGCAGTTTGCGCGAGGACGTCCGTCGGGAGTTGGCCTGCAGAGACACCACCCTCACGTTTGACCAGCTGGTGGACCTGTCCATCCGGCTGGATAACCTGCTGGCTACCCGTGGACGTTCAGATCGGGGTCTGTTGGTTCCATCCCCCCGCACCCCCTCTCCGATACCTATGGAGCTGGGAGGGGCAGTGCGCAGGGAGACCGGAGGGGCTTCCAGCTCGTGCACCATCTGTGGCCGCAGAGGTCACAGTTCCGGTCGGTGCCGGGTTGGTTCCTCTGGGTATCGAGGCAGCAGGCAGGGCGCTCTGGTGTCACCCCAGGTGAGCCAGCACCACTCTCACCCAGAGCCCTCTGTTGCACATATGTTTGTGTATGTCACTTTCCCTGAGTTTCCCCCGCATTCCCAGCATAAGGCGCTCATCGTTTCAGGCGCGGCTGGGAATTTTATAGATCGCCCATAGTTTAGGGATGCCCTTTGTTCCTGTGGCTGTGCCCTTCCCCGTTCACGCCTTAGATAGTCGACCATTAGGGTCAGGGTTGATTAGGGAGGCCACCGCTCCTCTGGGCATGGTGACGCAGGGGGGGTCACAAGGAGAGAATTAGTCTCTTCCTTACTGACTCTCCTGCGTTTCCTGTGGTGCTAGGACTACAGGGTTAGCTTGTCATTACCCCACTGTTTCTTGGCCACAGAGGGCTCTCACGGGGTGGTCGCAAGATTGCTCGGGGAGGTGTTTAGGGGTTTCCGTTGGTGCTACTATGGTGGAAAGTCCAGACCAGGTCTCCACCGTGCGCATTCCCCTGAATATGCCGATTTGGCTCTCGCCTAATCCAAAAAGAAGGCGACTCAATTATCACCCCATCGACGGGGCGATTGAGCGATAAATCTCCTGGTAGACGCTGCACTTCCCAGGAGTCACGTGTATCCCCTCTCACAGGCGGAGACGGAGGCTATGGAAACACATGTCTCTGAATCCCTGCATCAGGGGTACATTCGGTCCTCCACTTCACCCGCCTCCTCGAGTTTCTTTTTTGTGAAGAAGAAGGAGGGAGGTCTACGCCCGTGTATTGACTATTGGGGTCTGAACCAGATCACTGTTAGGTATAGTTACCTGCTACCGCACATAGCCACAGCGATTGAGTCAATGCACGGGGCGCGCTTCTTCAACAAACTAGATCTCAGGAGCACATACAACCTGGTGCGTATCCGGGAGGGAGACGAGTGGAAGACGGCTTTCTGTACCACTCAGGGCACTATGAGTACCTAGTCATGCCGTACGGGTTGATGAAAGCGCCATCAGTCTTCCAAGCCTTTTTAGACGAGATTTTCAGGGACCTGCACGGGCAGGGTGTAGTGGTGTATATTGATGACATTCTGATATACTCCGCTACATGTGCCGAGCATGTGTTCCTGGTGCGCAGGGTGCTTGGTCACCTGTTGGAGCATGACCTGTACGTCAAGGCTGAGAAATGCCTGTTCTTCCAGCAGTCCATCTCCTTCCTAGGGTATCGCATTTACACCTCAGGGGTAGAGATGGAGAGTGACCGCATTTCAGCCTTGCATAATTGGCCGACTCCCACCAGGGTAAAGGAGGTGCACCAGTTCTTAGGGTTTGCCAACTACTACCGGAGGTTTATCCAGGGTTTTGGTCAGGTAGCAGCTCTCATTACCTCACTGCTGAATGGGGGCCCGGTACGTTTGCAGTGGTCAGCTGAGGCGGACAGGGCTTTTAGTTACCTGAGTGCTCTGTTTACCTCGGCTCTCGTGCTGGCCCATCCGGGTCCCTCTTTGGCGTTCATAGTGGAGGTGGACGCGTCCGAGGCTGGGATAGGAGCTGTGCTCTCTCAGCACTCGGGTACGCCACCGAACCTCCGCCCCTGTGCCTTCTTCTCGAAGAAGCTCAGCCCGGCGGAGCGAAACTATGATGTGGGGGACCGGGAGCTGTTGGCTGTCATCAAGGCCTTGAAGGCGTGGAGACATTGGCTTGTGGGGGCTAGACACCCTTTTCTCATCTGGACTGACCACCACAATCTGGAGTACATCCGGGCAGCGAGGAGACTGAACCCTCGCCAGGCAAGGTGGGCCATGCTTTTCACCCGTTTTGTGTTCACCCTTTCCTACAGACCAGGTTCCCAGAACGTGAAGGCAGACGCATTGTCCCGGCTGTATGACACAGAGGAGCGGCCCATGGATCTGTTATGAATTTTATGAATAATGACTAAATGATGTATACATTTAAAGTAGAACTATAACTAACATAATTCTACCCTGTCACTGTATGATTGTATGAAATGTATTAGAATCATAAATCTATAAATCTGTGTGTAGTTTTAGTCAGAATTAGAACAAGGACTTTTTGTTTCTTTTTAGTATGTAAGCAGGGTGCAAGTGCGAAACAAATGATAAGAGGAGCTATCAACAGACAAGCTGTACTACTGTGTTCCTTTCAGGACATTCTGTCCCCACCCAGGGAGGGGAGAGACCTTGGGCTTGTAGTAGATTGTATAACAGGTGGCAGACAATGTATGAGAAGGAGAAGACTTGTGAACTATATTGTCATTGTCTTAGAGGAGGAGGGACAGTTATGACGAAATGAGAGGTATATAAACCAATGTACATGTAAGGATGGGCAGAGCTCTCGTAAATAAACATTCTGACTATTGTAGACTGGCCTCTGTCTGTTTCATCTCAACAAGAACCTTACAAGTTCTTGGTAACAGACAGAGTAGTTTAATTGAAGTTCAGTTTATGAACATTGAGAACATAATTATCTTAACAGGATCCCACTCCCTCCTGCCTGGTGGCGCCGGTAGTGGGGGAGCTGGACACAGACATTGAGCAGGCGTTACGTGCAGAGCCCGCTCCCGTCCAGTGTCCCGCTGGGCGTCTGTACGTCCCGTCTGCTGTTCGTTACCGGTTGATCTTTTGGGCCCACACGTCACCCTCCTCTGGTCATCCTGGGATCGGCCGGACAGTGCGCTGTTTGAGCGGGAGGTACTGGTGGCCTACCTTGGCTAAGGACGTGAGGGTTTATGTTTCCTCCTGCTCGGTTTGCGCCCAGTGTAAGGTTCCTAGGCACCTGCCCAGAGGGAAGCTACATCCCTTACCCGTTCCACAACGGCCTTGGTCGCACCTGTCGGTGGATTTTCTTACCGATCTTCCCCCCTCACAGGGTAACACTGCGATCCTGGTCGTTGTGGATCGGTTCTCTAACTCTTGTTGTCTCCTCCCTCTGCCCGGTCTCCCTACGGCCCTACGGACTGCGGAGGCATTGTTTACGCACGTCTTCCGGCACTACGGGGTGCCTGAGGATATAGTGTCTGATCGAGGTCCCCAGTTCATGTCTAGGGTCTGGAAGGCGTTCATGGAACGTCTGGGGGTCTCGAACAGCATTACTTCAGAGTTTCACCCCGAGAGTAATGGGCAGGTGGAGAGAGTAAACCAGGATGTGGGCAGGTTTCTGCGGTCCTATTGCCAGGACCGGCCGGGGGAGTGGGCGGCGTTCGTGCCCTGGGCCCGAGATGGCACAGAACTCGCTTCGCCACTCCTCCACTAACCTCTCTCCCTTCTAGTGCGTACTGGGGTACCAGCCGGTCCTGGCGCCTTGGCATCAGAGTCAGACCGAGGCTCCTGAGGTGGACGACTGGTTCAGGCGTGTGGAGGAGACATGGGAAGCTGTCCGTGTTCACCTTCAGCGTGCCGTGCGGCGCCAAAAAGAGAACACAGACCGCCACCGCAGTGAGGCCCCGGTGTTCGCAGTGGGGGACCAGGTCTGGCTCTCGACCCGAAACCTGCCCCTCCGCCTGCCCTGCCGGAAGCTGGGTCCGCGGTTTGTGGGGCCATTTAAAGTCCTGAGGAGAGTGAACGATGTTCGTTATAGGTTACAGCTTCCCCCCGATTACAGTATTAACCTGTCTAGGATCAGCGTGGCGCTAGCGGCACACCCCCCCCCCCACTGAAAAACCATTGCCGCGAAATTCAAAAAAAAATTTTTTTTTAAATATTTAACTTTCACACATTAAAGTCCAATACAGCTAATGAAAGACACAGATCTTGTGAATCCAGTCAACATGTCCGATTTTTAAAATGTTTTACAGGGAAGACACAATATGTAAAGATGTACATCTATTACCTAAAAACACATTAGCATAATCCACCATCTTTTATTTGTCCACCAACACCAGTAGCCATCACCAATTCGGCTAAACTAAGATATTTATAGCCCCTAACCAACAAAAAAACTCATTAGATGACAGTCTGATAACATATTTATGGTATGGGATAGGTTTTGTTAGAAAAAAGTGCATATTTCAGGTAGATGGCATAGGTTACAATTGCACCCACCGTCACAAATGGAATAGAAAAACTACTTAGAGCAACGTGTTTACCTACTTACTAATCATCAAACATTTCGTAAAAATACACAGCATACACTAATCGAAAGACACAGATCCTGTGAATACAGACAATATTTCAGATTTTCTAAGTGTCTTACAGCGAAAACACAATAAATCGTTATATTAGCATAGCACATAGCACATAGCAGCCCAGCATTGATTCTAGCCAAAGTGAGCGATAAAAGTCAACATCGCCAAAAGATATTAATTTTTTCACTAACCTTCTCAGAATTCTTCCGATGACACTCCTGTAACATCATATTACACAATCCATATAGAGTTTGATCGCAAATGTTTATATTTAGCCACCAAAATCATGGTTAGACAATGTGAAATGTAGACAAGCTGGTCAGAAAATGTCCTTGCGCCACTTAGACAGTGATCTACTCTTATACATAAATACTCATAAACGTGACTAAAAAATATATGGTGGACAGGGATTGATAGACAATTTAATTCTTAATACAATTGCGGAATTACATTTTTTAATTTATCCTTACTTTTCAATACAGTTTGCGCCAAGCGAAGCTACGTCAAAAAACATGGCGTCCTAAGCCACCAAAATGTTCCGACAGAAACACGATTTATCATAATAAAAATGTCCTACCCTGAGCTGTTCTGTCACGATCGTGTGGCGGATTGACGGACCAAAATGCAGCAGTTGGAAAATAAGCCATCTTCTTTTATTTTAAAAGATGACAAACAATAAACACGAAACACTTTAACAAAATAACAAAACGACCGTGAAGCTACAAACGTTGTGCACATACATACAGGCTACAAACGTTCTACATAGACAATTACTCACAACCAATGAGAGCCTATGGCTACCCTAAATAAGGCTCCCAATCAGAGACAACTGAAATCAGCTGTCTCTAATTGGGAACTCATTCAGGCAACCATAGACTCTCCTAGACAACTAAACATACATAGACAACACTAGACACATGTACTCCACACAAACCCATATACTATACAACAACCCCTTTACCATAAAAAACACCCAAAACCAACAAAACACAAACATTCCCCATGTCACACCCTGACCTAACTAAAATAATAAAGAAAACAAAGAATACTAAGGCCAGGGCGTGACATAACCCCCCCCTTAAGGTGCGAACTCCGGGCGCACCATTACACAGTCTAGGGGAGGGTCTGGGTGGGCTTCCATCCACGGTGGCGGCTCCGGCTCTGGTCGTGGTCCCCACGTCACCACAGTCCCTAACCACCTCCTTAGCTTCTTCAAAATGACCCCTCTCCACATTAACCCCATTGCATTAAGGGGCAGTTCCGGACTAAGGGACAGCTCCGGACTAAGGGCCAGTACCAGGGTAAGGGGCAGTACCAGGGTCAGGGGCAGTACCAGGGTAAGGGGCAGTACCAGGGTAAGGGGCAGCACCAGGGTAAGGGGCAGCACCAGGGTAAGGGGCAGCACCAGGGTAAGGGGCAGCACCAGGGTAAGGGGCAGCTCCGGACTGAGGAATGGCAGCTCCGGACTGAGGGACTGCAGCTCCGGACTGAGGGACTGCAGCTCCGGACTGAGGGACTGCAGCTCCGGACTGAGGGACGGCCCATGGCTGGCTGACAGATCTGGCTGCTCATGGCTAGCTGACGGATCTGGCTGCTCATGGCTAGCTGACGGATCTGGCTGCTCATGGCTAGCTGACGGATCTGGCTGCTCATGGCTAGCTGACGGATCTGGCTGCTCATGGCTGGCTGACGGATCTGGCTGCTCATGGCTGGCTGACGGATCTGGCTGCTCATGGCTGGCTGACGGATCTGGCTGCTCATGGCTAGCTGACGGATCTGGCTGCTCATGGCTAGCTGACGGATCTGGCTGCTCATGGCTAGCTGACGGATCTGGATGCTCATGGCTAGCTGACGGATCTGGCTGCTCATGGCTAGCTGACGGATCTGGCTGCTCATGGCTAGCTGACGGATCTGGCTGCTCATGGCTAGCTGACGGATCTGGCTGCTCATGGCTAGCTGACGGATCTGGCTGCTCATGGCTGGCTGACGGATCTGGCTGCTCATGGCTAGCTGACTGATCTGGCTGCTCATGGCTAGCTGACGGATCTGGCTGCTCATGGCTAGCTGACGGATCTGGCTGCTCATGGCTGGCTGACGGATCTGGCTGCTCATGGCTGGCTGACTGATCTGGCTGCTCCTGTCTGATTGGCGGCTCTGGCAGATCCTGTCTGGTTGGCGGCTCTGGCAGATCCTGTCTGGTTGGCGGCTCTGGCAGATCCTGTCTCGTTGGCGGCTCTGGCAGATCCTGTCTGGTTGGCGGCTCTGGCAGATCCTGTCTGACGGACGGCTCTAGCGGCTCCTGTCTGGCTGGCGGCTCTAGCGGCTCCTGTCTGGCGGACGGCTCAGTAGGCTCATGGCAGACGGGCGGCTTTGCAGGCTCATGGCAGACGGGCGGCTTTGCAGGCTCATTGCAGACGGATGGCTCAGATGGCGCTGGGGAGACGGATGGCTCAGATGGCGCTGGGGAGACGGATGGCTCAGATGGCGCTGGGGAGACGGATGGCTCAGATGGCGCTGGGGAGACGGATGGCTCAGATGGCGCTTGGCAGACGGGCAGTTCAGTCATCGCTGTGCAGACGGCAGACTCCTGCCGGCTGAGGCGCACTGTATGCCTGGTGCGTGGTGCCGGGACTGGTGGCACCGGGCTGGGGACACGCATCTCAGGGCTAGTGCGGGGAGCAGCAACAGGACGCACAGGACTCTGGGGACACACAGGAGGCTTGGTGCGTGGTTTAGACACTGGTGGTAAAGGGCTGGAGACACGCACCATATAGCTAGTGCGTGGAGGAGGCACTGGTGGTACTGGGTTGGGGCGGGGAGGTGGCGCCGGAAATACCGGACCGTGCAGGCGTACTGGCTCCCTTGAACGCCGAGCCTGCCCAACCTTACCTGGTTGTATGCTCCCCGTCGCCTGACCAGTGCGGGGAGGTGGAATAACCCGCACCGGCCTATGTAGGCGAACCGGGGACACCATGCGTAAGGCTGGTGCCATGTACGCCGGCCCGAGGAGACGCACTGGTGACCAGATGCGTTGGGCCGGCTTCATGACATACGGCTCAACGCTCAGTCTAGCCCGGCCGATACGTGGAGCTGAAATGTACCGAACCGGGCTATGCACGCGTACAGGAGACACCGTGCGCTCTACTGCGTAACACGGTGTCTGCCCGTACTCTCGCTCTCCACGGTAAGTACAGGGAGTAGGCGCAGGTTTCCTACCTGACTTCGCCACACTCCCTTTAAGGCCCCCCCCAAGAAATTTTTGGGTTGTACTCACGGGTTTCCAGCCTTGACTCCGTGCTGCCTCCTCATATCGCCTCCTCTCGGCTTTCGCTGCCTCCAGCTCTTCACGAGGGAGGCGATATTCTCCAGGTTGATCCCAAGGTCCATCTCCTTCCAATTCGTCCTCCCAACTCCAGAAATCCTGTGTAGGTAGGTCCTGTTGCCACCTTCCATGCCGCTTGGTCCTATGGTGAGTAATTCTGTCATGATCGTGTGGCGGATTGACGGACCAAAATGCAGCAGTTGGAAAATAAGCCATCTTCTTTTATTTTAAAAGATGACAAACAATAAACACGAAACACTTTAACAAAATAACAAAACGACCGTGAAGCTACAAACGTTGTGCACATACATACAGGCTACAAACGTTCTACATAGACAATTACTCACAACCAATGAGAGCCTATGGCTACCCTAAATAAGGCTCCCAATCAGAGACAACTGAAATCAGCTGTCTCTAATTGGGAACTCATTCAGGCAACCATAGACTCTCCTAGACAACTAAACATACATAGACAACACTAGACACATGTACTCCACACAAACCCATATACTATACAACAACCCCTTTACCATAAAAAACACCCAAAACCAACAAAACACAAACATTCCCCATGTCACACCCTGACCTAACTAAAATAATAAAGAAAACAAAGAATACTAAGGCCAGGGCGTGACATGTTCTTCCATCAGTATCTTGGGCAAAGGATCCTTTCTTGGGAGTAATCGTCTTTTGGTGGAAAGCTGTCCTCTTGCCATGTGGAAATGCCAACTGCGTTCGGGATGAACTGAAAAGCGTGCCCAGCTATTCACATCGTTTCAAAAATAAATGTCCCAAAATCGCACTAAACGGATATAAATTGCTATAAAACGCTTTAAATTAACTACCTTATGATGTTTTTAACTCCTATAACGAGTGAAAAGATGACCGGAGAAATATAACAGGCTAAACTAACGCTTGGAACAGGAGCGGGTCGGTGTCCAGCACGCGCGTTACGCACCAAGGAAAGACTTGCTAGCTACAGGGTTTTTTAATTTATAGGGCCTGTGAACGCGCAATCGACCCCATTGGAATCGTCATCACGTAAAGGCATCCAGGGGAAGACGTAAGAAGTGTCCGTATAGTCATAGCAATAACAGTGCCCTTTTAACTGACTTCAGAACAGTGGCCAACATTTCTGAAATCTGACTCCATGTCAGGGAAATTGCTGTAGAATGGGCTCTGTTCCACTTAGAGACAAAATTTCAACTCCTATAGAAACTATAGACTGTTTTCTATCCAATAATAATAATAATATGCATATTGTACGATCAAGGATTTTGTGGGAAGCCGTTTCAAAAATTACCCAATTAGCATAAATAGTCTAAACAGCGCCCCCATCCCCAACAGGTTAACCCCGGTTCCATGTGTCTCTCCTCAGGCCGGTGGTGGCTGGCCCGCTTCAGGAGTCTGAGGTGCGGGAGGTTCCTCCGCCCCCTCTGGACATTGAAGGGGCCCCGGCGTACTCCTTTCGCTCCATACTGGATTCGAGGCATCGGGCGAGGGGCCTTCAGTATCTTGTGGAGTGGGAGGGGTACGGTCCGGCGGACAGCAGTTGACGTCGCCGGCCTTCTAGCCATCGCCGATCCACCTTTCATATTTTTACCTTGTCAGCTCAGGGATTTGATCTTGCAACCTTTCGGTTACTAGTCCAACGCTCTAACCATTAGGTTACCTGCCGCCCCAGGTTTCTGTGGTGGTGGGGCGAGCCAGCAAAAAATAGGAGCATTGTGCCGTGATTGGCTCAGTGTTCTGTCACTCATGGGGAGACAACGTCATCGCCAAGTTTAAGTCCTTAGTTCCTTAGTAAGGGTAGACATCCAACATATTAGCCCTTTGGGTCCTGCCATAAAGTTATATTACAAGTGCCCATCCAAGAAGGCTCAAGGTCATTGGCCACAGATAAAATGACGTCAAATCACGCTATATGTACAGTATCTTTGATTGGACAGATCATGTCAACATCTTACTTTCAAAGTCTTAACTAGCAGTCATCATCATGAATCAAGTTGGCAATCTACTGGCAAATCCTTTTTAATCCTTGTCATATGAAGAGACATTATAGATAAAATGTATCGGTGCTCATCGGCGGTTGGACATAAAGATTACACAACAAGTTGGAAATCGCAAATTCAACAATGAGTCGTTTGGAAGGAATCAGTGGCAAACTGCAAGCATTGCAAAGCAACCAGTAGCCTGCTATTCAATGGATTGGCTGTTTTCTTCCTGAGTTCACACCATAAATCCAGAGAATGCCAGACTTTGATGACAAAGTTTGATGACAAAATTTGCCCGCAAAGGACTGCCGCTCCACCTTCATGTTTACGTGAGCACATCACAAGCCAAGGTGAGTCCAAAAATGTATTGTATGCTGCTGCATAAATTATGTAATATGCAAGGGAGATATGTATATGTCACGTTCGTCGTATTGAGGAGACCAAGGTGCAGCGTGATATGAATACATTCCTCTTTTAATTAAGAAAAACACTAAACAAACTAACAAAGTAACAAAAACTAACGTGAAGCTATATAGAATGAGTGCTGACACAGGCAACTACACATAGACAATAACCCACAAAACCTAAATGGAAAATGGCAACCTAAATAGGATCCCCAATCAGAGACAACGATAAACAGCTGCCTCTGATTGGGAACCAATTCAGGCCACCATAGACCTACATTACCAAGACATACAAAATCCCCATAGATAAACAAAAACCCTAGACAAGACAAAACACACATACCCACCCTCGTCACACCCTGACCTGACCAAAATAATACAGAAAACATAGAAAACTACGGTCAGGGTGTGACAGTATATTATAGCAAAAAAATTAATACTATGTGTATGTTGTGTAGTAAGCTGTTAGTAGACCATGTGCCTCACGCTAATCATTTGGTCTATTTTCACCACTTAATTTCACCTAACGTTACTGTTCTGACTCGGTAGTGCTGCACAGGTAGCCTATAACCTGTTTTTGAGAAATGTCATCATCTAATATTGTAAGAGATTTCATTGTCCGCTTATATGCCCCCTTTATTTATCCTACAGTTCTGACTTGGTGTACAGGAAAAATACTGTAAGAGCAGCCCATATTCTCCATTCTGTCGCTGTACATTTCAAAGTGCTGAACACAGTTATATTGACTACGTCGTCGCTCGCTCATTAATGTCTTAATCGAAATTACGGAATGCCTCTTATTCGCTCATCGTTCCCTTATGCCATAGTTTGTACATCTCATTTGTCAGTAGAAACCACATTTGTTTAATAAGCAAGTCAGCCATATCAGCTATGTTTTTAAAAAGGCAGTAAACAAGGCTGAATGAATTGTTTCGCTATCAGACAAGGCTCCGCTGATAGCCAAGTGTAGTGCTGGTAAGGATTCACTTCATTGTGCTGGAAAGAACGCTCTGCTGTTGGGACAACTTTATGTAGGCCCTAACAGTTTGTGGGCACCGCTTGTCGCCGTTATAGTGCAATCCATGTATTGTTTAGTTTGTGCTGTGTAGTGTCTTTGCTGGCATGCATCTAAAAACATTTGGGGGAGTTTGCCCCACCAAGATGTACATGCTAAAATCGCAACGGATCCCCAGAGATATTAGAGAAAGGAGGAGATAGGAATCCCATTGTGCAATGACTGGAGAAACGTCTAACGCCCCACCCAGCAGACTGTTGACCAATTGCATTCACGTTATCATGCTGAGTCACACGATAGCTAGCTAATCGTCACGCAATACCTTCACAAAGTTAGGGTATGATGCCGCGTTCACATGTTAGTCGGAACTAGATAGAACAATGTGGTGTAATGGTGCGTTCAAGACAACTGGGAACTCTGGAAAATATGAAGTCAAATCCTGATGTCAGTGAACTTCAGGTTGGAAAGTCGAAGCTCTAGAAAGAGGCCCAAGTTCCCGAGTTGGAATTCTGAGTTGGATGACCGTTCAAAAAAATATATCCCAGTGGAGCTAGTTTTTCCCCAAGTCCCCAGTTGTATTGAATGTGGCATAACTACAACAAGTTAGCAATTAAAAAATGTAAGTTTCCTAGTTCCAACTGGCACGTGAACGTGGCATCATACCCTGACTTTGAGAAAGGATTGCGTGAAGAGGTAAAGACCAAAGTCCTTTTGTTTTTGCCTTAAGTAACCATCTGTCTTATGTAACCATACCAAACGTAACATATCACACTAAATGGAGCATCTGAATAATACGTACTGAATAATACGAAATGCTCTGAGACCAGGTTGGTCAGTTTATGCTTTCACAAGGTTGGAGGTAATAACATGTCCATCTACATTCTGGATAGTAGCTCATATATTCCGGATAGTAGCTCATATCCCGTTTAAGGTCTTATTCGGGATAAGCTGTTTACATGCACATTTAATATCCCGCTCATGAGTATCCCTGTATCCATGATTAAACAGAATATTAAAATATGGACACTGGCTGTAGGTAGGCCTATAACCTCTCACATGTAGTAATATGCCATTAACTCTTGCAGAATTATGCATTTCTTGCAGTAAAATTATACCAACATTTTTAATTTTGTCTTGGGAACAGGAATGGAGAAATATTATTTCATTATTTCAGCATCTTTTGAGAAATGGGAATACACATGTAATGTGTTATCTTTGACACTGTTATGCAAGCAGACAGTATTTCAACCACAAAAATATGCACCCAAGAGGAACTGAATGAAGTCAGAAACATGTTTTATTGTTTTCTCAGGTTTTTTCCCATTAAAACCGGTCAAACTGATGACATTTAGACATTTTGCACAGGACCAATCTTTCCACCGCTCCCCGCCGGTAGGCTCCGCTATAATGTCCAGTGCAGAGTATGAGCACAATAAATTATTATGGAATCATGGTGGATCAAACTGCGCAGGTAGCCGACTTTTTGAAGTGATTTGTTTGACATCACACAAACACCTATGATATGCGAAACTGAGCCTGCGCATACCGTGAAAAAACGTAAAGGCAAATATTATTATACCTAAACCTCATTGTTATCTGTGGTAAAGGGGATAAGATGGTTACATGCCACAGTATCCCGTCTAAAATCAGCATACCCCAGTCATCTTATCCGAGTTTCTCATAACTGGGATAAAACTTTTTGGGGTTATTGTAAACGGGATGTGATGTTTATATGACAACTCAAAATTCGAATACTTCAGTACCCGAATAATAACGGGACATTGGTCTGCATGTAAAGGTGTTCAGTGACTTCGCTAACACCAAACCGCAGGCTGGTCTGGTTGGCCTATTTCAAAAGCGTTCTTGGAAGTCTCGCGATGTTGCGCGTATGGGTTTAGAAACTGTGTTACTATCTTGAACGCAACCCTGCTTACGACCGGAAGTGATGTAAAACTAATGAGTCACATTTTGTTCCGAAAACAGCGGTCTCCAGGTCAGAGAGTTTGTTTTTGAAGTATTTCTTGAGATTTTGGTAAATTTTCACAAAATACTTGACGATACTCATGTTTATCTATGACGTATATCAGTAAAGCAAGGATTTAATCTGTCCGCTAATCTACAAAAGATCTGCCACTGTAACTAGCTAGCTAAGGTTAGCTATTTCGATGATTGGTTAGATAATTTAGCTAACAAATGTAATGTAAAAAGGACCTGCGTCTTCCGTTTGTAATCAAGCTAGTGCAGAAGGCTATGGCGTGCACTTTGGAAAAGGTTCTTGGCGATGCTCGCACGCTGCTTGAGAGGCTCAAAGAGCACGACACGGCGGCGGAAGGACTGATCGAGCAGTCTGGAGCGCTCAGCCAGAAGGTTCAGGGCATGAGAGAGGTGGGGAATGCCCTTCCAGACAAGGTACATTTGGTTGCTGCTATCTTTCGAGCTTGCTGAATACGTATCTAGTATTTTTTTTAATGGCATATAGATGAGAGCCTTGGGATTTATCTGTTCACTGTTCCCCTAGTACATGGAGGACAGTTCCGAGATACAGGAGTTGTCAAAGTACAAGCCTCACGTCCTGTTAACGCAAGAGAATACCCAAATAAAGGAACTACAGCAAGAAAACCGAGGCAAGACACAATTCATATGTTTTAATCACTTTAATATTTTATTCTACCCCACTTTGTCTCAATCAAATGTAATTCGGTGTCAAATGTTTGCAGCATGAGAAAAACAACATCTGTTAATATATTACACCAATGTATGTGTCACATATTTGAGGCACAGAAATGACTGGTAAATGTGTTAAATCTCCACAGAACTGTGGCTGTCTTTGGAGGAGCACCAGTATGCGCTAGAATTGATCATGGGTAGATACCGCAAGCAAATGCTACAGCTTATGATGGAAAAGAAGGAGCTGGACACAAAGCCTGTTCTTAGCCTTCATGAGGACCATGCCAAGGTACACACCCTTTCTGTCTACTCAGAATGAATGTAATAACATTTGACATTGACTCTGTTTTTATCATGTAATAAATGTATTAGCTATGTGTCGTGTTTTATTTGTTTGAATTTGTATTATCATGAAGGAAGTGCAAAGCCAACTGGAGCGGATATGCGAGATGGGTCAGGTGATGAGAAGAGCTGTTCAGGTGGATGACCAGCACTACTGCTCTGTGCGAGAGAGGCTTGCCCAGCTAGAGGTAAAAAATGGTTAAATCAAGCAAATTACTATTTTTATTATTATCTATGACTCTGGGTCAGGGTAAATAAAAATACTATTTATCAACCCATGGCCAATATTCTCATGCATTTAGATTGAAAACAAGGAGCTGCGAGATCTACTGACCATTAGTAAGAGTTCTGTGAGGCCACAGAAGGAAGACTCCAGCCAATCAGCGACAGAGGAAGAAGCCGAACCGGGGACCAATCAGTGATGGAATCGATGGAGAAGATCTCAGTTGCATACTCCTCGCATCCTCTCCTTGTCTCCTTCTCAAAACCCTTTGGATGAGAAAGCCAGAGATCCCGCCCCTCTGACATTCTCCTCCAGTGGGTTTTGAGGAGAGAGGACAGGAGGAGTATGCAATTGAGAACTTCCCATAGAGAGGAGTTTGGATTGTTCATGGAGAAGAACAGTTCTCCAGGGCCACAAGACAGGGTTGATTACATTTTCACCACCGGTCACCCCTTCCCTTTAAGACAAAGTCCATGTTTTGTGTTGTTAGTTACCATTTAATATATATTTCCAAAGGTGCTCCTGCTGCCCAATGAAGCACTGTAAAGGCGCAGAGAAGAGAGAATACTGTTTTTTGTCAGGAAAGATTAGCTCCTGTAAAACAGTTTTAGTATAGAGGGTGAACTTTTGCATTGGCCAAAGAGAATCACATTTGCTTTTTATGGCATGGTCTCTAGCTTTTCATTTTGAGTCATTTGTTCAAATGTACTTGCAAAATTGTAGAAATAATCATGTGGTCAATTCACGGGAAACCAAATGCCAACTCCCCACATGGTTTAGCAAATGTTATGCTGTCAAAATGCAAGTCTTGATGTTTATTCCCCTGGGCTTGATATGACCTCTTGTTGTCTCCAAATGTTTAAAATCAAATTGCGTTTTTCACATGTGCTTACTTATGGGCCCTTAACCAACAATGCAGACTTTAAAAAAAGTAAGAAATGCAGTCAGTCAATTTTCAGTCTGACTTGCTTGTAGCAGATTAACAGTTTGTATCTGTATGTAATTATCTGCTACTTTAGAACTATTTGAAATATTTTGTTAATGTCTGTAATTCATGTGTAAAAATATATATATTTTTCATGTCTGGTATAATACTTACATAATGAGTCAGTGTGTGAGTGTAACATGTTCTAGACATTAGCGTTTGACCATAACTTTGATTTGAGGGGCTCTTTTTTTCTCTTTTTTTTTAACAATCCAACAGCTTGACGGACTGTTAAATTGTATATGACATTGTCATCTCAGGAAACTTTCTTGTCATTATTGCAAAAGTGAGCTGTAATTTCTTCAATGCTTTGATGAGTGAATTTATTAATTTGATGTGTCAAATAAATAGTAATCAAATGCCTAATTTTACTGATTTTATTTTTACAGCAAAAGGAAATGCGGACATTGCAAGATATGGAGCACTTGCTTGATGGATAGATTTGGTGAAAATGTCTCTTTACTCAGGATGACAAAAATGTTCTTTGAATTTCCCAGTTCACTCAAAAGTAATGGCGATCTGAAATTTGGGGCTTTTGCTCGATGGAGACATTGCTTTTAGGTCTTCAATTAAAACGAGCTATCGTGAGATTTAGGTTATGGCTCCAGAATCCAGGGACTGCGTTTGACATTTTTAGCAAGAAAAAAAGTTAGTCATGCCAGGAAAAAGCTCTCGCAGAGAGTGCCAACAAACTTGGTAAATAACCCAATTTGTTCCAGAACGTTAGCTACGTTCTGCTTTGCCAGATAATAAAAGCATGTGCATGTCTTGATTTGCTGGCTAGCTATCTAGCTGTCACTTACTGCTAGCTAGGTCTACTAAAGACTAGTATTGTAGTAGCCAGCCATCCTATTGTCATTATATAGCTATTATAGTAACACAGTAATTTACACCCACTATCAGTCCAGCTAGTATGCAGGATGTGCTTAACCATAACCATATATTTTGCTAGTAGCAGACATCTAATGACATGTCTCACTATATTGCTGCTACCTACCTGTCAGTGTCGGTCCAAAAGGGTGTTGGGCTGCATAAGAGTAGCCTAATATTTCCTAATATTTTGAAGAAAGCTTGGAGTGAAATTTGCTATGATAATTTTATTGCTCCCTGGCACAACCCCAATATGGGGGGTCTGAAAATGTTACTGTTTTAAAGCTAATTTCCTGCAATTCTATGTATTTTTATATGGTTTACGCCTATGATCTGAATACAGATACATTGTATTCAGGATGCTTTGAACATTAAATGAACAATCAAAATTGTATCACTTTCTTACTTAGTGATTTTTGGGGGATACAATTTAAAGTATGCACATATTTATTTGACACATTTTTTAGGTTGTTTGAAATTAGATGGGGAGACACTAATGTGAGAAACAGTGTGAAGGTTTGAAGCAGGGATTGATTCCTGTTCTCAGGTGGAAAGTTGTATGCAACATGTCGGGGAGTGTTACCACTACACCAAGGCTCTGCACAGGAAATAATAATATTAATGGTTGATGGCAGTGGGTAACCAAACATAGATTGCAGTCTCCTTGTCCATAGACTGATTTCAAGGTAAGCACAGATTTTTTTTGTAATTTGGATGAATTCTTTAAAATAGGTCTGGAAGAAAATCCTGCTTACGCTCCATGAGTGTTGGCCACGCCTGATTTATGTTTCCCAGGTGCTGGGTGTTTAAATATGCTTCTCTGGCATTAGCACCTAATTCTAATGTTATAATGTTGTTATAATGTTATGTTGTTATAATGTTGTTATAACAATGAATTTCTCAAAATCACTCAACCTTCAAGAAAATGTTTATGAGTATCAATATTCAGGTAGTTATACAAATAAATACATTTTAATTAAGTGATAATGCCAGAGAAGCCGGTGTTTGGGGTATATATTGGCATGGGTGTTGTTCTCTCGGGCCGGCAAACCGTACCAATATATCCTCCAAACACCGGCATCGAGGGCATTATAACTTTAATACAATGGGGTACTAATATTAAAATAATTATTTACATATTTTCATAAATGTTTTTCTTTTGATGAATTTATTCATACTATTTCATCCCACAAGATATAGTCCCGACATAAATCTAGGGTTGCTAGCCAAACTGGCTGGTAGTTTGTTCTATTGGTTAGGTTGCCAGAGACGCGACCCAGTCTTTAAGTCTTTTTTTTTGTATCTATGGACGCGACCCAATCATTCGTACTTTCTAAATGTTCTATTGCCATACTGGCTGTCAACGTTCTTATCCCTTGCTTGCTAGCTAGCCAAATACGGCTAACTTACAGTCACGTCAAACAGTGCAGCCAGAATAACAACAAAGTAGCCACTTTCTTTTATGCTGTTTTCTAGTGACATTTATTTGGCATATTGTTCTTTTATTTAACCTTTATTTAACTAGACAAGTCAGTTATGAACAAATTCTTATTTACAATGACAGCCTACCAAAAGGCCCCCTGCGGGGATGGGGGCTGGGCTTAAAAAATAAAATAGAGGACAAAACACACATCACGACAAGAAAGACACCACAACACTACATAAAGCGATACCTAAGACAACAACATAGCGTGGCAGCAACACATGACAACACAGCATAGTAGAAACACAACATGACAACATGGTAGCAACACATGGTAGCAGCACAAAACATGGTACAAACATTATTGGGCAAATACAACAGCACAAAGGGCAAGAAGGTAGAGACAATAATACATCAGGCGAAGTAGCCACAACTGTCAGTAAGAGTGTCCATGATTGAGTCTTGAATGAAGAGATGGAGATAAAACTGTCCAGTTTGAGTGTTTTTTGCAACTTGTTCCAGTCGCTAGCTGCAGCGAATTGAAAAGAGGAGCGACCCAGGGATTTGTGTGCTTTGGGGACCTTTAACAGAATGTGACTGGCGGAACGAGTGTTGTACGTGGAGGATGCAGTAGGTATCTCAGATATGGGGGAGTGAGGCCTAAGAGGGTTTTATAAATAAGAATCAACCAGGGGGTCTTGAGACGGGTATACAGAGATGACCAGTTTACAGAGGATTATAGAGTGCAGTGATGTGTCCTATATGGAGCATTGGTGGTAAATCTGATGGCTGAATGGTAAAGAACATCTAGCCTCTCGAGAGCACCCATACCTGCCGATCTATAAATTACGTCTCCGTAATCTAGCATGGGTAGGATGGTCATCTGAATCAGGGTTATTTTGGCAGCTCGGGTGAAAGAGGAGTGATTACGATAGAGGAAACCAAGTCTAGATTTAGCCTTAGCCTGCAGCTTTGATATGTGCTGAGAGAAGGACAGTGTACCGTCTAGCCATACTCCCAAGTAATTGTATGAGGTGACTACCTCAAGCTCTAAACCCTCAAAGATAGTAATCACACTGGTGGGGAGAGGGGCATTCTTCTTACCAAACCACATTACCTTTGTTTTAGAGGTGTTCAGAACAAGATTAAGAGCAGAGAAAGCTTCTTGGACACTAAGAAAGCTTTGTTGTAGAGCGTTCCACACAAAATCCAGGGAGGGGCCAGGGGAGTATAAGACTTTATCATCTGCATATAAATGGATTAGAGAGCTTCCTACTGCCTGAGCTATGTAGTTGATGTATATTGGGAGAGCGTGGGGCTTACGATCGAGCCTTGGGATACTCCCTTGCTGACAGGCAGTGGCTGAGAGCAGATGTTCTGACTTTATACACTGCAGTCTTTGAGAAAGGTAGTTAGCAAACCAGGCTAAAGACCCCTCAGAGACACCAATACTCCTTAGCCGGCCCACAAGATTGGAATGGTCTACCGTATCAAAAGCTTTGGCCAAGTCAATAAAAATAGCAGCACAACATGGCTTAGAATCAAGGGCAATGGTGACATCATTTAGGACCTTTAAGGTTGCAGTGACACATCCATAACCTGAGCGGAAACCAGATTGCACACCAGAGAGAATACTATAGACATCAAGAAAGCCAGTCAGTTTATTATTGACAAGTTTTTCCAACACTTTTGATCAACAGGGCAAAATAGAAATTGGCCTATAACAGTTAGGATCAGCTTGATCTCCCCATTTAATTAAATAAAGGACGCACCGTGGCTGCCTACCAAGCAATAGGAACCTCCCCAGAGAGGAGAGACATGTTAAAAAGGTCAGCGATAGGCTTGGCGATGATAGGGGCAGCAACCTTAAAACTTCTTATGGCTGCAGGGCGGTGCCGGTACACTTATGACAACAGCCACTTCAAGTGCAGGGCGCGAAATTCAAAAGATATATATTTTTTAAATATTTAACTTTCACACATTAACAAGTCCAATACAGCAAATGAAAGGTACACATCTTGTGAATCCAGCCAACATGTCCGATTTTTAAAATGTTTTACAGCGAAAACAGCACGTATATTTATGTTAGCTCACCACCAAATACAAAAAAGGACAGACATTTTTCACAGCACAGGTAGCATGCACAAAGCCAACCTAACTAACCAAGAACCAACCAAACTAACCAACTTCATCAGATGACAGTCTTATAACATGTTATACAATAAATCTATGTTTTGTTTGAAAAATGTGCATATTTCAGGTATAAATCATAGTTTACATTGCAGCTACAATCAGAAATTGCACCGAAAGCAGCCATAATAATTACAGACACCAATGTCAAATACCTAATTACTCATCATAAAACATTTCTGAAAAATACATAGTGTACAGCAAATGAAAGACAGGCATCTTGTGATTCCAGCCAATATTTCCGATTTATTAAGTGTTTTACAGCGAAAACACAATATAGCGTTATATTAGCTTACCACAATAGCCAGAAAGACAAGCCATTTCCCAGCAGTAAAAGTTAGCGATCGTAACAAACCAGCAAAGGATATATAATTTTTGACTAACCTTGATATTCTTTATCAGATGACAGTCCTATAACATCAGGTTATACATACACTTATGTTTTGTTCGAAAATTTGCATATTTAGAGCTGAAATCAGTGGTTACACATTGTGCTAACTTAGCTACTTTTTCCACAACGTCTAAACAGCAACGATATTTTTCTGACACGTTTTCTGACACACATATTCTGACCAAATAGCTATTCATAAACATAACTAAAAAATACACGTTGTATAGGAAATGATAGATCCATTAGTTCTTAATGAAATCGCAGTGTTAGAATTCGAAAAAATAACTTCATTACGACATCCAGCTTCGGTATAGCTGAGTACCCAAACGTTGGGCGCCGACGACTAGTTCACATGCACGACAGATATATGAAATAGCATCATAAAATGTTTCTTACTTTTGGTGATCTTCCATCAGAATGTTGGACAAGGTGCCCTTTGTCAAGAACAATCGTTGTTTGGATTTAGAACGTTCATTTTCCCTCTTGATTTAGCAAGCGTGCTAGCCAAGTGGCTCGAATCTCTCCATGTCAACAAACGGAAGAGAACGGAACACGGCAAAACTCCCGAAAAATGTTCAATAATCTGATGAAACTATATTGAAGAAACATACTTTACGTTGATATGGTCACATGTATCAAATAAAATCAAAGCCGGAGATATTAGTCGCCTATAACGGAAGCTAAACAGAAGGCAAATCCAAGTCCCCTTTCGCGCCTCCAGAAAACAGGAAATGGGCGGACACGTCATACAAAGAGCCCGTATTCCACTTCAGACCAAGATAACACTAAATTTCTTCTCTCACCGCCTCTTGACATCCAGGGGAAGGTCTATGAAGTGCACGTATACTCTTACGTATCATGCCCATTTATAGGCAGGAAGTAGAACAGAGCCCCAATTTCAGACTTTCCACTTCCTGGTCAGGAAGTTTGTGCCAAATGAGTTCTGTTTGACTCACAGATATAATTCAAACGGTTTTAGAAACTAGAGAGTGTTTTCTATCCAATAGTAATAATAATATGCATATTGTACGAGCAAGAATTGAGTATGAGGCCGTTTGAAATGGGCACCTTTTATCTGGCTACTCAATACTGCCCCTTCAGCCCAAACAGGTTAAAGAAGAAAGGGTCTAAACCATCTGACCCAGATGTTTTTTGGGGGTCTAGTTTAAGGAGCTCCTATAGCACTCAGTGACCGTCTGCAGGGAGAAACTTTATAGCAGGGCAGGGGAAAAAGAGAAGGGGTGGGAGATGAAGAAATGTTAGACGGCAAGGAGGTATGGCTGAGTCAAATAGAAATCCTGACTTAATGAAGTGGTGATTAAAGATCTCAGCCATGTGCTCCTTGTCAGTAACAACCACATCATCAACATTAAGGGACATGGGTAGCTGTGAGGAGGAGGGTTTATTCTCCAGGTCTTTAACCGCTTTCCAGAATTTCTTGGGGTTAGACCCACAGAGAGAGAACTGCTCCTCAAAGTAACTAACTTTGACCTTCCGGATAGCCTGAGTGCACTTATTTTTAATTTGCCTGAACGAGAGCCAGTCAGCCTGAGTATGTGTGTGCCTTTCGCCAAATGGAATTCTTGAGGTGGAGTAACTCTGCCAGATCACGGTTGAACCAGGGGCTGAACCTATTTTTAATGATCATTTTCTTTATGGGGGCGTGTTTGTTAACAATACCACTGAAGATATAAAAAAAAAGAAGGTCCAAGTGTCTTCGACAGAGGGGATCAAGCTGATTCTATACCAATTTACAGAGGCCAGGTCATGAATGAAGGCTTGCTCATTCAAGTTTTTTTAGCAGGTGTCTATGACAAATCAGGACAGGTCGTTTCACTGAGCAGCCATTACGAACACAGGCTGTAAAACAGTTATCACTAAGGTCATTACAGAAAACACCAGACTGATACCTACCACCAGACTGATACCAGGATTATTTGTGAGAATAACATCGAGGAGAGTAGCCTTTTCTGGGTATTTGGAGTCATGCCTTGTGGGATTGGTAATAACCTGAAAAAGATTTATATAGTCCCATTGCTTTCGGACTTGGTCAGGTGGTTTAAGCATGTCCCAGTTTAGGTCACCTAGCAGGACAAATTCAGACTTAGTGTAAGGGGCCAGGAGAGAGCTTAGGGCATTTAGGATACAGGCCAGTGCTGATGGTGGACGATAACACCCAGCAACAGTGAACAAAGAGCTATTTGAAAGTTTAATGCTTAAAACCAGCAAATCAAATTGTTTAGGGACAGACTTGGTGGAGACAACCGACCACTGAAGGTGTTCCTTGGTAAAGATTGCCACTCCACCCCCTTTGGAAGATCTGTCTTGCTGAAAAAGGTTATAACCAGAGACGTTAACATCACTGTTCAAAACACTCTTTTTTAACCACGTCTCAGTAATGACCAACACATCTGCATTGGAGCTGTGAACCCACACTTTCAATTGATCAATTTTAGGTAATAAGCTTCTAGTGTTAACGTTCAGAAAATCCAGGCGTATAAAATGTGCTCCCTCGTAAATAAGCCTGTAACTTAACAAAATGTGGAAAAAGTCAAGGGGTCTGAATACTTTCCGAATGCACTGTATAATATCCATAAATAATTATGCTGATTCATGATTTCGACTAGCTGAAAAAATCTGCCTGCCTGCCTGTCTCATCCCAACTCCCGACACGTTCATTACTATGGGCCAGCTGGAGATCGAATTTGAATATTGAAACAATGTTGCAAATGTTGGAGAGACAGACAGCAAGAATTATACAAATCTTCGCTGTTGAAAACTAAATGTTAGTCCAAAATAAATGTGAGATAATGTCTAGATGCTTTATATTGCCCAGCCAGGCAATATATTATTTGCCTGGCTGGGCTGATGAGACAGTGGATTGCACAATCAGATGGAACAGTGTAAATAGGCATTTTAACGTCATAGATTTAGCGGGTGGTAATTTGTGAAATAGACACCAGCTGGAATGCGGTTTTAAACAATCAGCATTTAGGATTAGACACACCCATTGTATAATTAATTGTATGAAGAGTGCCTTGGTCCTCCTTTCTTTTTGGTTTATGCCTACTAGTTGAAGGTCCTTGCCATCATCTTACTCTATATAGACAAAATATGATGTGTTTATGAGTTGTGAGTCCCCCTACCATCTATGCCTAGCATGTGTACAATATTAAAATGACAAATTATATTTGAGGCCTGGAGTATTCAATATCCAATGCTTTTTTGTATGACTTATTCAGAACTGTCCATGAATGGCTGCAAAAATACATAGCCTCATAATTAATTCTCAAAGACTCAAGTAGGCATATCAGATTTCAAATATGTGATTACACTGGCAAAATTGGGAAGAAATTGAATAATAAAATACGTGTGGAGAATAAGAGCAGTGTTCTTGCTGACAAGCACACTAATTACCCAATATTTTTGCACATTGGTCCAATGATCAGACTAAATAAAGTAAATAGATAATAAAATCTCCTGAAGACAAGATGACATAAATCTGCCCTGTCTACTCCCGCTCCTCCGCTCCACCGCTCGATGTCGCCGGTTTACTAACCACCGGTCCGGGGGAACCATCATTACGCGCACCTGGCATTCATCATTACTCGCACCTGCACTTCATCATTAGGCACACCTGGACTCCATTACCTCACTCATTACTCCCCTTTATCTGGCACTCCCTTAGGTCCTTTCCCCAAACAGTATTGTTTCTGTTTTTCATGTCTAGACGCTACGCCTACGTTGTATCGTTCCATGTTATATTAAACTTACCACCTGTTTCTCGACTCCCAGTGTCTACGTTACAGAATACTGCCTCACAAAATGGAAGCAGCAGCAAATCATAACATCTCCCAGACGGTCAACGAGCAGGGATCGTTACTTCGTCAATACCACGACCAGCTGGCACAACTGGGGATGGCTATGAAAGAGGTTGTTCGCAGTGTTCAACGTCTTGAACATACCCGAGAGGGGTTGCCTTCAACTAGCGGAGGATACTCTACCACCAGTCGACCCAGCATACCAGCAACCTGCCTAGGTCAGCAACGCCCGTTTGTCCCTCCCGGATAAATATGACGGCACCCCATCTACATGCCGTGGGTTCCTACTCCAGTGCTCTCTCTACTTTGCACACCAGATGGGAGCTCCTACCACCGAGAGGTGGTTGCTACGGTTATTTCCCTGCTGACTGGGCGGGCGTTGGAATGGGCCACGGCCATGTGGGAGAGAGGAGAGGTGCTGGATTCGTATGAGGGGTTCATGGCTCCGTCCAGAGGTATCTTCAATCATCCATCGGAGGGGCAGAGAGGGGGGTGAGCGTCTACTCTGACTACAGCAGGAGGATCAGACTGTTGCCGAGTATGCGCTCACCTTCCAGACAGTAGCAGCATCCAGGAGATGGAATGAGCTGTCGCTTCATACGCTATTTAGAAGAGGACTGCGTGAGGAGGTTCAGACGGAACTGGCCTGTCGAGACTACAACCTCTCCTTAGACGCACTCATCGCGATGGCCATCCGTCTGGATAACCTTCTTCGGGAGCGTCGGCACTCCAATCGCTTCTCTCCCTCCTTCAGTGAACACTTTGGATCAGAGCCTGAACCCATGGAGGTAGGGGTCACACGCCTCCCCGCGGTGGAGCGACGTAGACGGAGACAGCTGGGGCTTTATCTCTATTGTGGTTAAGGAGGGCTCCAGCAGTGTCCGGTACGTCCCAACTCGGGATCCACGAGAGCAGAGGGACGATCACGTGATCTTCCACCTCCTGGGGCAGGTGTGAGTATCCACTCTTCATCACTTTCTGCCCAACCCTTTTTGGTGTCAATCGCACTAGTTGACTGTCCTTCATGTACTGTATCTACAGCATTACTGGATTCTGGTGCCTCTCTCAACATCACCTCATACCCGCTCTCCTCTCCTTTTCCGGTTGAAGAACTCAATAATCGGCCATTAGGTTCCGGGACCATCACACACATCACCAAACCACTCACCCTCACCGTGGAGTCCATCCATCAGGAGAACATCCCCTTCTTCATCACCAGTGCACCAGCTCACAAGATCATCCTCTGCCTACCTTGGCTTCAACGCCACAACCCTACCATCTCATGGCCGAGGATGAAAATCACAGACTGGGCACCCGAATGCCGGAGGACCTGCTTCCCCGTCCCTTGTGGTTTCACGTCGGTTGAGAGTCCTGTGGTTGCCCTTGAGCCCGACATTCCAGAGGCATACCAGGACCTGTGGGAGGTATTTTCCAAAACCCGCACAACCTGTCTCCCTCATCGCCCCTGGGACTGTGCCAACGACCTGCTTACAGGCTCTGCGCAGATGCATCTACCCTCTGTCGGTGGCTGAAACTCAGGCCATGGAGGAAGGAGCACAACAAGGTTTTATCCGCACGTCCACTTCTTCTGCGTTGGCAGGTTTCTTCTTCGTGGTCAAGAAGGATTGAGGGTTACGCCAATGTATTGATTACAGAGTACTCAATGAAATCACCACCAAGTACCGTTACTTCCCTGCTAAAACATACTCTAGGACTGTCTGCTTGCTGAAAATCATCAAACCAGGGGACTAATGCAAGTGTGGATTAAATCGACTTTAGTACATGCTGTCAAAAGGTTGCATTCTGCAATAGGGACGGGAGTAACAGCAATCTAATTTTGTTAACAACATTGTATATGAAACAGTGCTACCGTCTCTTTTACAATTTTATAAACTCAGCGGAGAACGTTCTCTCTCTCCATTCAGCTCCACTCTCCTAATCTTGAGGGGCGTTTCTTTAAAATGCACATCCAATTCCCTTGATCCCTTACATAACTAGACCAATCGTATGCTTAAATGTGCTGCGGGTCACAGTGCTGTGGTAAGACAGGACAATGATAGAGGTTCCGCTCGTGATGTTAAATTGCAGGCGCAGATGCTACAATTTGGAGCACTGTTGAAATGTTAATGCACACTATACAGTGGACTGTTTAAAAAATAAACACAGTACTTTTCAATACGTGAGATATAAGAGGCTGTGAGAGTGTCAAATACATGTGTCTCACGGCTAATGCGTGAGAGTTCGCAGCTCTGTATTTCTCAAGTCGTTGGATATTAATTTACATTTTCTAGCTAAATGTGTAAAAGAAAGTAGGATACTCTGGCACTATGCAATGCTTTCATTATTTAACCTATTTGACGTGCATTGGTGGTGACATTAAAAGGTAACTCTCAACTCCAATTTTCGCCTTTGCCCAACCACTTCAAATAAAAAATCCCTTCAGGTGAGAAGTGGGGGGGAATTTATCATAAATATTCATTTAGGGGGTGGGTAAACATAGTTGTACCTGCATACATACAAAAAGTCCACTGGCACACAAAAAAAAAAATGATGTGCATCGGGAGCAAATACGGCTCAAATCACAGCCATTGAACTATGAGCAAACTGTCTTACCGGACTGCACCACCAATCTATCGAATGCCGATTGGGTCTTCGCTTGTCCCAAAAAATGTATGTCTGATAACTCTGAGGACATTGTGAATAAAGCACTTGGGTACTGAGTAGACTGATACCCCATTTCACTGATCCACAATCCTTAGGTCAGGCTGTACAGTGCAATATGAATGTCAATACGCACAATACGCTTCTCTATATTCCTGAATGGATCGAACGGCACCTTCTGGTAAGAGTAGGGGGGGGTTATGTTTCATAAACAATTCCTGGTGTATCGAAGTTGAAGGCATTGCGAGCTCTCCGGGCGACCAGGTGCTTTCGCTCTCCGAGGCTGGCGTGAGGAAAACTATCAAAAAAGTGAATACTCACAAAGCCGCCGGCCCAGATGGCATCCCTGGACGTGTCCTCCGTGTGTGCTGACCAGCTGGCGGGTGTCTTCTCGGGCATCTTACACATCCCTGTCCCAAGATGTAGTCCCTACCTGTTTTAAGGAGACCACCATCTTCACAGTGCCCAAGAAAAACAAGGTGACATGCCCAAATGAGTATCGCCCTGTCGCACTCACTTCGGTCATCATGAAGTGCTGGTCATGGACCACGTCAAGTCCAGTGTGCCAGGACCCACTCCAATTTACCTACCACTCCAACAGATCCGCAGAAGATGACATTTCCATTGCTATTCACACAGCTGTAACACATGTGGAGAAGAGGAACATCTATGTGAGAGTGCTGTTCATTGACTACAGTTCAGCATTCAACACTATTTGTCCCTCCAAGATCGACACCAAGCTTAGAGCCCTGGGTCTGGACACCACCCTCTGCAACTGGATCCTGGACTTCCTGATAGGTAAACCACTGGTTGTGAAGATTGGCAACAACACCCCCTCTTAGCACGGGGGCCCCCCAGGGGTGGGTCTTCAGTCCTCTGCTGTACTCCCTGTTCACCCATGACTGTGTGTCTTTACATGACACCAACTCCATCATCAAGTTTGCTGACAACACCACGGTTGTAGGCCTGATAACCAGCAACGACAAGTCAGCATACAGTATATGGAGGAGGAAAGTGAACTAGCATTGTGGTGTCATGACAACAACCTCTCCCTTAATGTCAGCAGATCAAATGAGTTGATTGTTGACTTCAGGACGCAGAGGAGGGAACATGCCCCGATCCACATCAATGGGACTGTAGTAGAGAGTCACGAGTTTTAGGTTCCTCAGCGTCCACATCCCCGAGGACTTGTCATGGACCAACAACTCCCCCACTCTTGTCAAGAGGGCGCAACAGTGTCCTTTCTTCCTAAGGCGGCTGAAGAAATTCTGCATACCGCCCCGGGTCATCTCCAAATACTACTAGTGCACCATCAAGAGCGTCCTGACCAGTTGCATCACGGCCTAGTACGGGAATTGCTCTGTCCACGACAGCAAAGACCTCCAGCGGGTGATGAAGATGGCCCAGTACATCACTGGGACTGTGCTTCCACCCATCCAGGACATCTACTCGAAATGGTGCTTGAAGGCACACAGCATCATCAAGGACCCCACACACCTCAGCTACGAGCTGATCTCTCCCTTACCGTCGGGCAGACTGTATCGGAGCATTAGATCTGATACCAACAGGCTCAGAACATTTCTATCTACAAGCCATCGGACTGCTGAACATTTGAACTGAACTGACCACCTGCTCTGATTATCCGCACCTTAGCACACATCACAACTGCTGCTACCAGACGGTTATTATACTGCTCAATTTATACACTTGCCCCCATCCCCCCCTTCCCAAATACATCTGTAAATATTGTACTATAAATTGTGTCTTCCTGTATTACACTTGCTCTAAAATGTTTATTCCACTGCCATTTACTTTATGTTCATATTCTTATTGTTGTTGCATAGTCGAGAAGGAATCTGCAAGTAAGGATTTCGTTGGATGATGTATACAATGCGTATCCCGTACAACTAATAAAACTTGAAACTATTTGTGTCAGGCCTGCTCCCGCTCTCCCTCTCTGGTGCTCGAGAACACCAGGCTGTCCTTCATTATGCAAACCTGTCACCATCATTATGCGCAGCAGCGCTCATTGGACTCACCTGGACTCCTTCGCTTTGTTGATTGCCCGGTCAATAACTGTTCCATGTGTCTGCATTTAATGTCGTTATGTGTTTATGTCCAGACGCTGTCCTGTCCTGTTCCATGTCCATCAACATTAAATGTTCACTCCCTATACCTGCTTCTTGTCTCTACCAGCGTCGACCCTTACAGAACACAGACACCACTAAAAAAAGCATCAGGGAGTTTTGGTTGGTGACATCGGGTCCGGGTGCTATCGCCGAGGGAACCGGGGGTGCCTCAGCTAGCTCGTCGGGCTTCCAAGCCTTAGCTGGCTCGGGAGGTCGTCTTGCCTTGGTGGGCTCGGCAGGCGCCCACCCCACGTCATGCTTCAGCCAGCCCATCAGGCTCCCACGCCTCAGCCGGCTCGCTAGGCTCCCACACCTCTGCCGGTTCGTCGGGCTTCTACGCCCCAGCCAGCTTGTCCAGCGTCCATGCCTCGGTCGGCCCGTCAGGCTCGCCCAGGTGGGACGCTGGGTGGCGACCCTAGAGGGGGGGTACTGTCACGCCTGCTCCCGCTCTCCCTCTTTGGGGCTCGAGGGCACCAGGCTGTCCTTCATTACGCACACCTGTCACCATCATTATGCGCAGCAGCGCTCATTGGACTCACCTGGACTCCTTCCCTTTGTTGATTGCCCGGTCTATAACTCTCTGCTTCCCGTTTGTTCCCTGTGTCTGCATTAATGTCATTATGTGTTTATGTCTAGACACTGTCCTGTCCTGTTCCATGTCCCTCGCCATTAAATGTTCACTCCCTGTACCTGTTTCTTGTCTCTACCAGCGTTGACCCTTACAATTTGTTTCCATTTGAATCACTTTCAAAGAGAGACTTTTATTTTGAAGGCGAACTGCAAATTCCACTATTGTGGCTAATCCTTATTGTGGCTAGCTTCACATAGGTGTCTTACCAGGTCCAGTCAAGTCACACTAGCCAGATGAAGCTAGATAGCTGCTTATAACATCAGGTTGGGGCAACAGGGATAGATAGATGGCTAGGTTGTTTAGTTCATTATCTAGCTAGTTAAAACCATGCTTTGGTTTTGAAAAGAACAGAGAGGAGAGGGCTGCCTCACGTAGGAAACTTTGCAGTATTTTTTTTCATGTATTATTTCTTATATTGTTAACCCAGAATTTTTAGGGTGTTATTACATACAGCCGAAAAGAGCTATTGGATATCAGAGCGGCGGTAACTCACCAACATTACAACCAGGAATACGACTTTCCCGAAGCGGATCCTTTGTTTGCACCCACCAGGGCAATTGAACTGATTCCAGAAGCCGACCCAAAACAACGCCAGCGGAGGAGAGGTACTCGGAGTGATCAGGGATTTTAACATACTCTGTTTCATGGAAACATGGCTCTCTCGAAATATACTGTCTGAGTCGGTCCAATCAGTTGGGTTCTCAGTTCATTGCGCAGACAGGAATAAATATCTCTCCGGGAAGAAGGAAGAAGGGCGGGGTTGTATGTTTCATGATTAACGACTCATGGTGTAATTGTGATTACATACAGCAACTCAAGTCATTTTATTCACCCGACCTAGAATACCTCACAATCAAATGCCTACCGTATTATCTCCCAAGATAATTTTCTTTGGTTATAGTCACGGTCATGTATATCCCCCCTCAAGCCAATAACACGACGGCCCCCAAGAACTTCACTGGACCTTATGCAAACTGGAAACCACATATCCTGAGGCTACATTTATTGTAGCTGGGGATTTTAACAAAGCAAATTTGAGAAAAAGGCTGCCGAAGTTCTATCAACATATCGACTGTAGTACTTGTGCTGCTAAAACACTCGACCACTGTTATTCCAACTTCCGCAAAGCCTACAAGGCCCTCCCCCGTCCTCCTTTCGGGCTAATCTTACCATGACTTCATTTAGCTCCACTCTTCCTATAGGCAGAAACTCAAACAGGAAGTACTCGTGCTAAGAACTTTTCAACACTGGTCTGACCAATCAGAATCAATGCTTCAAAATTGTTTTGATCACGCAGACTGGGATATGTTCCGGGTAGCTTCAGAGAATAATATCGCAGAATATACTGATACACTGACTGAGTTTATCAGGAAGATGTAGTACCCACTGTGACTATTAACCTAACCTAACCAGAAACCGTGGATAGATGGCAGCATTCGCGCAAAACTGAAAGCGCGAACCACCACATTTAACCATGTCAAGGTGACTGTGAATATGGAAGAATATAACCAGTGTAGTTATTCCCTCCGCAACGCAATCAAACAGGCAACACGTCAGTATAGAGACAAAGTGGAGTCGCAATTCAAAGGCTCAGACACGAGACGTATGTGGCAAGGTCTACAGACAATCACGGACTACAAAAGGAAAACCAGACATGTCATGAACACCGAGGTCTTCATCCCGGACAAGCTAAACAACTTCTTTGCCCGCTTTGAGGATAACACAGTGCCACCGACGTGGCCCGCTACCAAGGACTGTTGGCGCTCCTTCTCCGTGGCCGATGTGAGTAAGACATTTAAGCATGTTAACCCTCGCAAGGCTGCCGGCCCAGACAGCATCCCTAGCCGCGTCCTCAGAGCATGCGCAGACCAGCTGGCTGGTGTGTTACAGACATATTCAATCTCTCCCCATACCAGACTGATGTCCCCACATGCTTCAAGATGTCCATCATAGTTCCTGCACCCAAGAAAGCAAAGATAACTGAACTAAATGACTATCGCCACATAGCACTCACTTCTGTCATCATGAAGTACTTTGAGAGACTAGTCAAGGATCATATCACCTCTACCTTACCTGTCACCCTAGACCCACTTAAATTTGTTTACCGCCCCAATAGATCCACAGACGATGAAATCGCCACCACACTACACACTGCCCTATCCCATCTGGACAATAGGAATACCTATGTAAGAATGCTGTTCATTGACTATAGCTCAGTATTTAACACCATACTACCCTCCAAGGTCATCATTAAGCTCGAGGCCCTAGGTCTGAACCCCGCCGTGTGCAACTTAGTTCTGGACTTTCTAACGGGCCGCCCCTAGGTGGTGAAGGTAGGAAACAACACCTCCACTTCGCTGATCCTCAACACTGGGGCTCCACAAGGGTGCGTGCTCAGCCCCCTCCTGTACTCCTTGTTCACCCATGACTGCATGGCCAAGAACGCCTTCAACTCAATCATCAAGTTTGCAGACAACACAACAGTAGTAGGCTTGATTACCAACAATGACGAGACAGCCTACAGGGAGAAGGTGAAGGCTCTGGAAGTGTGGTGTCAGGAAAATAACTTCTCACTCAACAAAACTAAAAAGATGATTGTGGACTTTAGGAAACAGCAGAGTGAGCACACCCTTATCCATATCGACGGGACCGCAGTGGAGAAGGTGGAAAGCTTCAAGTTCCTTGGCCTACACATCACTGACAAACTCAAATGGTCCACCCACACAGACAGCCTGGTGAAGGAGGCGCAACAGCGCCTCTTCAACCTCAGAAGGCTGAAGGAATTTGGCTTGCCACCTTAAACCCTCACAAACTTTACAGATGCACAATTGAGAGCATTCTGTCGGGCTGTATCACCGCTTGGTAAGGCAACGGTACCGGCCAAAACTGCAGGGCTGCCCAATGCATCACCGGGGGCAAATTACCTGCCCTCCAGGACACCTACAGCACCCGATGTCACAGGGAGCTTAAAAGATCATCAAGGACAACAACCACCCCAGCCACAGCCTGTTCACCCCGCTATCATCCAGAAGGCGAGGTCAGTACAGGTGCATCAAAGCTGGGACCGAGAGATTGAAAACAGCTATCTCAAGGCCATCAAACTGTTAAATAGCCATCACTAGCACATAGAGGCTGCTGCCTACATACATAGACTTGAAATCACTGGCCACTTTAATAAATGGAACACTAGTCACTTGTCATAATGTTTACATATCTTGCAATACTCATCTCATATGTTTATACTGAATTCTATACTATTCTACTGTATCTTAGTCTATGTTGCTCTGACATTGCTCATCCATATATTTATATATTCTTAATTCCATTCCTTTACTTAGATTTGTGTGTATTGGGTATATGTTGGTAAATTGTTAAATATTACTGCACTGTCGAGCTAGAAACATAAGCATTTCGCTACACCCACAATAACATCTGCTTAACATGTGTATGTGACCAATAAAATTTGATTCGATTTTTACCTGGACACTCTTTCAAATGCTAACGTTTTAGCATTTGTGGCTCAAATCCAAAGCAAGTCAATGGTACCTATATTAACATTTTCACACTTCATATCCAAATTATCTATAAGTAACATGATTGAGTTACACAATACATTTTTATATACTTTAGGATCATTTTGACATGAACTGTGAAAATGCTAATATAGGTACCATTGACTTGCTTTGGATTTGTGCCACAAATGCAAAAAAGTTTGCATTTGAAACATTGGACAACAAAACCAGATCATGGATTGCTGTAATACCATGTCCATAGACTACTTACAGCAGTGGTATTCAATGTCGGGGTCGCGACCCACTGAGGGAAACTGCAGTGTGGTCACCGTAAATATATATTTTGGGATTTTAAGGTTACAAGTTTAAGTTTAAGGTTAATTTTAGGCTATTACATAGCCTAGATTGAAATAGCATTATTTTAATATTTTTTTCATTGGCCCAAGCATATCTACTTCTGAGAAATATTAAGGTCAGTATAAGAATCCTTGCACATTTCGTATTGAAGATATGGTACAAATGCATAGTATATTGGACCGATATTCAAGACCATATCGTGCATTAATGTTATTGTATAATGTACTGAGATGTAAATCCAAATGCAAACTAACTCCATTTTATCTTCACTATTTCCTCACAGGAGCAGTATCCACACGTCAGCGACGAACTGTCTTTTTTTGGTTGCCCATCATTTGCAATGATCTCCAGCCAGACTCATTTCTTTCTGTGGGTCGACCCTTCCATACTTACTAATTTCTACGTGCCTGAACAGGGAAATCTGTGTTTATTAAATAAAATAATCGTAAAATAAGGACAATTGAGGTTTTTGTGTGTCTTTGAAGGAAGACAAAATTACGTTGCCATGAGCAGCACCGCAGATATTGCCATAGCGAGATGCAATACTTCGCTCTCACACAGTCACATCTGCGTATGTGCAGGGATTCGCTTCACACTGTTAACGTAAACTAACCCCACTCCGTACAAATGTGCGCAACCGCAACATTCATACGAGGCTGCAAAGAAAACTAATGGGACTGTAGCGACTGTGTTGACTTCAAAATCGGGGGTGTGAACTAGGTTTCTATTCAAGCGTTGATCGACATGGTAATGGCTCTATAGTATGGAGAAAAGTTGAAAAAACGAACCCTCCGTTACATCGTGACGTGTCATGTCGTAGCGTACAGCACGCATATAGCAACTATTTCTGTCTTACAATCTCTCTCCACCAGGTGTAGCACTTCTCTCATCGTTTAAAAACAAGAAATGGACAGTGACTGGGGTAAGGGGGGATACCTAATAATTTTTTTTGCGTCATCATTGCATGCGATCATCATTCTCAAAGCCACTGTTTACTTCTAAGATCACTTTAGCACCGCCCTAAAAACCCGATTAAAATTCGACACAAACCTTCAAATAGGTATGTAATGACACATTATATAAACTCTTTATCGTGTTTTATTTTCATTTTAGAGGCGATAAGGTGATAAGTTGGACAGATCGAGTGAAAAAAAAAAAATACTGACACAATATCTCTCCTTCTCACTCTTACGCATTAGTTTCGCTTCCCCACCCGCCATTTTTAAAAAGACCCAACGTGGCTCATTGCCTGCTTGAATTATGCAGAAACGGGCAGCGTTTAGGTCATGTAATTGATTCTGTTGGAAAGGGGAGAAATTGTGCTTTACAATGGTATTGACATTACAGTTGATCTGGAAGTATTAAGTTTTTGGGGCACTAAAATAAGGGCAATTGTACGGACCAAGGCGATGTACGAGTTTACGTTACGTGGTAGTTACGGGAGCAAACCAGCGGAGAAGTTTAGCCTCGCGCTTCAGCGCTCTTATTGTTGCGGTAATTGACTCACTGTACTGTTTACTTTGTGCATCTAAGTCATATAACTTAATCTACCTTTAAAACATCTGATTAGATGTGTTGTGTTATATCATAGAGTGAACTGGAAGATACATCAACAATGCAAAACCGGCATTAATTTGTGTGGATACAAACACTTCCATGGAAGCACATTTTGTACTCATTAGCATTCAAGTGCCCTCCGACTAAGCCGACTAATTTACCTTGTCTTAGAATAAATTGTAAACGGTGTCAGAGAATCTGCATAATTGTCTGAAACACAATGTTCTTGACATCCTTGACTTTTACTTAGTCTATTGTTAAGATGTTAACATTGAGGGACAAAAGCTATTAGTAGTTCTGTGAAAAATGAAGCTTTATGCTATTATTAAATAAGTAAGTGGAATAAATTTGATAAACCACATATACCCACAGAATTGAATAGTACACAATTTCACAATTATATATACCATAAATGCTCTACAAAGAAAATATGAGTCAATACATTTCCAACTTTTTCACAAAAATAATGCAGAATGTCACAACAAGCACTGGCTATTAAATTAAATTGTCCAACAGATGTAGAGTGTATAAAGCCCACACTGCCTCCTTGCTGTGATACAGAATTTGCATCACCTAGCTGTGTATTAGCAGCTCAATGCTCAGACACGCTCCTTCCCCGGGAGCAAAATGCTCTTGCTGGGAGGCACACTGGAGTGGCTGGCATGGGGATTATCAGGAGAGGGGATCCAGAGGCAACCCCACAGCAACCATGATACCTGTAGAGCACTTGTGGTCAGAGCCTTGCTTACAAATGACAGCCTCACAGTGGTGTTTATTCTATTCAAGAAAAAGGGAGCAGCTAATAGACTTTACACCGCTCACTCACTCTCTCTCTCACACACACATATTAAACATAATATCATTAACCTTGTGTGTGTAGTAAAGAATATCTTGGATAATTTATTTTTCCCTCTTCTCGCATTTCGTCTCTAACTGCCTTTGCGCTCCCACGTTGTAGCACACCTCTCAATTTTCCCTCCCCCAGCGAGTGTCATCGTGACGCACTGAAAGCCATGGAATTGCTCACACTGGCTCCAAAGCTGAGAAGAAGCAGGACTATTTGACACGATGGAGATAGGGAAACAGTGTTAGTACTTCTGATCACTGTGTTAAGAGGAGATTTTCACACTGAGGAGAGAGAAATGACTCTCAGGCTCCTCTCTAACCTTGGGAAGGATGTGGTGAATGGATGATCAACACAGGACTTCAGTGGCTTCTCTTTATTCTCCTCAAGTGTCAGGAAAGCTTTAGCGACACTAACAAGCACCAGAAGTCACATACATTTTGCGCTTCACAGCAACTTTTCGTGTTCACAGACTGGGAGAGGAACAGGGAAGCTCTCACATTGACCAATGTCAACTACCGCTATGGGCGACTCTGCCTTAACTGGCCTAGAGGCAGCAGGTGTGGATGCTGTTAACCCTTTAGGGAGCTCCAATGGTAGCTTGTCCACGAGCAGTGCCTGGGGCATCAGTGGCAGCGGTCCGTGGCTGTTGGCGTGCATGTTAACCCTCATCATCCTGATGACGGCTTGTGGAAACACTCTGCTGATCACTCTGGTGTTTGCCCAGCGCTCCTTACGCAACACCTCCAACTGTTTCCTGGTGTCTCTCTTCCTGTCGGACCTGATGGTGGCGCTGGTGGTGATGCCGCCAGCCATGCTCAATGTGCTGTGCGGGGCCTGGGTGTTGTCGCCGGGCTTTTGCCCCGTGTGGCTCTGCTTCGACGTCATGTGCTGCAGTGCCTCCATTCTCAACCTATGTGTGATCAGCCTGGACCGCTACCTCCTCATCATCTCGCCTCTGCGGTACAAGCAGAGGATGACCCTTCCCCGGGCCCTGCTTCTGGTGGGAGGGGCCTGGGGTCTGGCCGCCCTCGCCTCCTTCTTGCCCATCAAGATGAACTGGCACAGCTTGGGTCACCGAAGTGGCCATTTCCCAATGCACGGGGCTGGCAGTGCCAACATCAGCACATACCCAGAGCTAAGCTTGCGGTACCCCGCTTCCTACTTCCAACTGTCACCCTCCGATGGCCTGTCCTTCCAGTGTCGTCTGCGGGTCACCCTGCCCTTTGCCCTGGTGGCATCCGTCCTCACCTTCTTCCTGCCATCCAGCGCTATCTGCTTCACCTACTGTCGGATTCTCCTTGTGGCACGAAGACAGGCAAGGCGAGTAGCGGCGCTAAGTCACCCTCCGTACCCGCAACATTCGCCCAGGGGGCCTTCTCAGCCTCCCTCACCAGGTGGGGGCGCCGCGGGACATGCTCACCATGACAGAGAAGACTACAGTCATCAGGAGCGCTCTATGTCACGCCAAGTACCGGTGAGAGGGAGAGGGGAGTTGTAGAGGAAATGGAGGGAGATACATTGAGGCTACATCTCACAGCTGTGCAAACTGTCACTGCATGATCACTGTGTGCCTAGATAGGTTTCCACCATGATGCCTTCTCTGCCTCTCCAATCAGTTGGGTCGTTCCACAAAAAGAGTGCCTTTGCCCTTTGATATTTTTATAGAAATTGAGCTCCAATATTGAATTGTAAAAGCCTGTTATATTAAATGAACTGCACCTTTAATATCGACCACATGGAGAATTCAATAAATCTGATTTTTAAAATATTATTCATATTCAACATCCATGTCCCTCCATGGACTCTCTGTGATTTCTGGAAGATTTTAACCCACTTAACCCCAAAATGTCTCCAAGTTTTCACCATCATTGTAAAGCCCTAGTTATTTGGTTGCTTTGACAAAGTCATTCATGAAGATTATTATTTATTCATGTGATTAGTGATTATTTTAAGGTCAACCCTGTTACGTGAACTGAACTCTCATTTAATAAGGTGAAACTATTGCTTTTTAAAGAAAAAAAGAAACATTGAACATCTTATAATTAAATCATAGTGTAAAAGCAGGTGAGCTAGTTCTACTCTTTTTGGCTGTTTTCTGGTGGAAAACTGACCTGGTAGACCATAACGCGTCAACCGCTAGAAATGTTTTAACAATAAAAAAATAAATAATTGCCACTCCCTGGTTCACACAACAAGGGGATTTATGGTTGATTTAAGATGAAGTCGTCAACTCTTTCAATCAACCCTAATTTATTCGGCACTTAATAGGCACTTACTATAGTAAAAATGTAATTCAACCTCTTAAAATGGGAAAACATGTTTTTTATTAAATTGAACAGGTGCTCTTAATGATAGGATGTTCAAATTAGGTGAAATTACCCCCCCCCCTAAGTTACACTGCTTATTAAAAGTTACCAAATTGGTGGAACGACCTTAGTTGTCATGAAGGAAAACAAATGTGGTGATCTAGCTAGATAATTAGGAAGCGGCCATTGATTTGGGCAATTTTACATCTAAGGTGTTTGGTGCAGTATTTCTCAAGTAAAAAAATGTGCAATGTGTTGTCGTATGCAAACAAAGTCAGAGCTGCTGGGGCAGTTGTCTCACTGTCTATGCTATTGGCTAGAGAGCAATCACTGCAGCTGATCACGCTATGTTAGTAGGCAAATGGAAATCGGCAAATCAAAACCCAACCTTCATTTACCCGCTGTGATGGACGGATGTTCCAAACTTCGTTTTAGACTACTTACTTTATGACCAAAATTATCCTATTTACACATGTAGTACATTTTGACACTAGAATAACTTTGACTCATATCGTTGCCATATAGGCTGTTTTCAAATGGATTTGTTGCTTTTTAAAGGCAGTTGCTCTTTAAAGGTGGAGTGGGTGGGTTACAGTGCCTTCAGAAAGTATGCATACCCCTTGACTTATTCCACATTTTATTGTGTTACTGCCTGAATTCAACATTTATTTACAAAACGAAAACATGTTTTTTGAAATGTTAGCTAATTTATTGAAAATGAAATACATATGTATTCATACCCCTGAGTCACTACTTTGTAGAAGTACCTTAGGTGGCGATTACAGCTTTGAGTTGTCTTGGGAATGTATGTATTAGCATTGCACATCTGGATTTGGTGATTTTCTCCTATTCTTCCTTGCAGATTTTCTCAAGCTCTATTAAAATACATGGGGAGTGGCGGTGAACAGCAATCTTCAAGTCTTGCCACAGATTTTCAATGGGATTTAAGTCTGTGCTTTGGCTGGGCCACTCAAGGACTTTCACATTTTTGTTCTGAAGCCATTCCAGCGTTGCTTTGGCTGTAAGCTTGGGGTCATTGTCCTGTTGGAACGTAAATCTTCGCCCACAGTCTAAGGTCGTTTGCACTATGAAGCAGGTACTCATCAAGGATTTGCCTGTATTTGGCTCCATTCATTGTTTCCTCTATCCTTACCAGTCACCCAGTCCCTGTTGCTGAAAAGCATCCCCATAGCATAATGCTGCCACCAACATGCTTCCCGGTAGGGAAGGTGTTAGACAGGTGATGAGCTGTGCCTGCTTTTCTCCAGACATAGCGCTTTGCATTCAGGCTAAATAGTTACATTTTTGTCTCATCAGACCACAGAATCTTTTGCCTTATGCTCTGAGTCTTTCACATGCGTTTTTGCAAATTCCAGGCGTGCTGTCATGTGCCTTTTTTACAGGAGTGGCTTCCGTCTGGCCACTCTCCCATAAAGCCCAGATTGGTGAAGTGCTTTAGAGATTGTTGTCCTTCTGGCAGGTTCTGGGTAGTCCCATATTTTTTCAATTTTTCAATGATGGTGACCACTGTGCCATTGGAAACTTTCAACACACTAGAAATTGCTTTATATCCTTCCCCAGATATATGCCTCATCACAATTATATGTCAGAGATCTACAGACAGTTCCTTGAACTTCATGGTATATTTTCTGATCTGACATACACTGTCAACTGTGGGACCGTATATAGACAGGTGTGTTTCTCTCTAAATCATGTCCAATTGGCCACAGTTGGACTCCAATCAAGTTGTGCTGACATCTCAAGGATGATGAAAGAAATTTTAAGTATCATAGCAAAGGGTTGTGAATACTTATGTAAATTAGATTTCTGTATTTCATTTTCAAATACATTTGCAAAAATGTCTAAAAACATGTTTTTACTTTGTCATTATGGGGTATTGTGTGTACATGGGTGAGAAAAACCCCCATTTAATACATGTTGAATTCAGGCTGTAACGCAACAAAATGTGGGTCGAGGGTTATGAATACTTTCTGAAGGCACTGTAGATAAGTGTGTTTGTGTGTGTGAGAGTTGGCCTTGCCACTGCACTCATTGATCTCCCCTCTATTAAAGTGAGGTGGGCAGCTGAGGAATTGACACACTGAATACAACATTTTCTTACATCCACTAAAATAAAATAAACTGAATAGAGTGAAATAAGTGAAAGACAGTTTAAGATGAAAGATGGGAAAGAGCTTGAAATTCAGAAATGAAACATGATTAAAAAACATTTGAAAGAGACAGAGGGAGGAGAGACGATGGCGCCTGTTGAAGGCAAAGTGGTTGCTAGTTAGAATAAATGGCACAGACCTTGCATTGTATTTATGTAGTCAAGGGCCTGCGTCTCCACTCCTGAGATTGAGTGCCAAGGACAATAATTCATAACAATGTTGTTCCACGCAGAGACTTTTCAATGTATTCAGCAACACGTCACATTTCTTTCAATGTGATAATTAGATCTTGTTAAATGCAAGCGTTAACTTTTTTCAGACTCCTTGACAATACCAGGCCAAGGATGCATCTAAAGTGTGTCATCTTCTCTTGAAAGCAATATGGTGGAAGCTATAGTTTGTCTTTCGCCACTCCAATTATTAAACCTAAGTATTTACATGGTAGCTCTTAGGTACAGAGTAAGTAAGTGCACGTTGTTACATAATACTTACAGCTATTTATTCCCGTTTGCTGTTCCTACATAATGAACTTTCTATGCATTAGATTTGTACTCACCCTGGAATTATTGTTTTAATTCCATTGAGTTAATTTGAAAATCCCTAAATGTGCATGCCGCAAACGTATGTAACAGTTTTAAGAATCATGTAACAGTGTGGACCTGTAGTTACCATGTCAATTTAAATACCTAGGTTTTTGGACACATTGTGATGCAGTCCTTGCCTCTGACTGCCCTGTGTGTCCCTCTATCCTCAGATGTCAGTGAACAGCGAGCGGCGGCTGGCCCACAGGCAGGGTCGGAGGGCAGTGAAGGCCAGTCTGACTCTGGGAGTCCTGCTGGGCCTCTTCTTCAGCGCCTGGCTGCCCTTCTTCATCACCAACATGGCCCAGGTCAGTGGCTCAGACTAGGTGAGCCTCTGGATTAAAGGGATAGTTCAGTGATTTAAGCAATCTATCCCTTTAATGTCAAGCTTGGAAGAGTATACATGTAATCCTGAAATTCTAGTGAAATCTTAATTTCCAAACTTGCACTTTACATCCAAGTTAATAAATGAAATTGGGGCCTCCCGGGTGGCGCAGTGGTCTAGAGCACTGCATCGCAGTGCTAACTGCGCCACCAGAGTCTCTGGGTTCGCCCCCAGGCTCTGTCGCAGCCGGCCGCGACCGGGAGGTCCGTGGGGCGACGCACAATTGGGCTAGCGTCGTCCGGGTAAGGGAGGGTTTGGCCGGTAGGGATTTCCTTGTCTCATCGCGCTCCAGCGACTCCTGTGGCGGGCTGGGCGCAGTGCGTGCTAACCAAGGGGGCCAGGTGCACGGTGTTTCCTCCGACACATTGGTGCGGCTGGCTTCCGGGTTGGAGGCGCGCTGTGTTAAAGAAGCAGTGCGGCTTGGTTGGGTTGTGCTTCGGAGGACGCATGACTTTCGACCTTCGTCTCTCCCGAGCCCGTACGGGAGTTGTAGCGATGAGACAAGATAGTAATTACTAGCGATTGGATACCACGAAAATTGGGGAGAAAAGGGGATAAAAAAAATAAAAAAATAATATAATAATAAATGAAATTGGCTTATAAGATGCGTAATCAAATCTGGCCATTATTTTTTCTTTATCAATGATATTGTGCCTTGTTGCTGTAAACTTTTAGATTCAAAGGACTCTCTTAACGTCTTAAATCGAGGGATTTTCAGGAAAAACAATGAGCTAAAACACTATGGGATCAGCTAGCTGCTCTGAGACTAATAGAAATCTTTAAATTGGTTGCTGCTCATCTTCTCAGGGTCGAAACTTGCAAACCACAAGCACACAGTATATTGTCTATCTGTTCTCCTTATGTTCATTGTGTACAGCCTATTCATTGAAATGAATTGCCTGTATTACAGAACCTGGATCACATAAATTCAATGCCTGATGCATCGTCTTATAGCAATTAAGCTCCCCTTTGTCTGTGCTCTAACTCTGAGGTTACCTTAATCCTCTGACTGGGAAAGGTGTCAGCACAGTGTGTAACATAAAAGGATTTAATCTAAATTGGTAATTATTGTTGTCCTGCTTTCAGGCTTTCAATGATCCAGTCATTTCATTTCCCATCTGTGTCCCTCACTTCACTCCTCCAGAATATAGCCAACAGAGGTTTCAGTGTCTGCCTTCCCCCCCCCCTCCCTTCACACTCCATGTGGTATGTGAACACCACCTCCCTTTTTTCACCTTCTCACTCCCTGCCTCCTTCCATCTTGATAAGATAGGACACTTTCCTACAACAGCAGTCTCCTCCCTCTCTCTCTGATATGCCATAGTGAGCCAATTTCTCACCCTTCTATGGGTTATGTCCCTAATTTACATATATATGTTCTACTCAGGCCCAATTACAATAGCTGTACACTGATGAAAAGAGCATTTGAAATAATATTTTCTGTTTCACCTCTTATTGGCTACATATTTCCATTGGATACATACATGGATACATATCATAAGTATTGACCCCCCGTTCCTGTATTTCTTCACATTTTGTGTTACAAAGTAACATACTAATATACACTGCTCAAAAAAATAAAGGGAACACTTAAACAACACAATGTAACTCCAAGTCAATCAAACTTCTGTGAAATCAAACTGTCCACTTAGGAAGCAACACTGACTGACAATAAATTTCACATGCTGTTGTGCAAATGGAATAGACAAAAGGTGGAAATTATAAGCAATTAGCACAGCACCCCCAATAAAGGAATGGTTCTGCAGGTGGTGACCACAGACCACTTCTCAGTTCCTATGCTTCCTGGCTGATGTTTTGGTCACTTTTGAATGCTGGCGGTGCTTTCACTCTAGTGGTAGCATGAGACGGAGTCTACAACCCACACAAGTGGCTCAGGTAGTGCAGTTCATCCAGGATGGCACATCAATGCGAGCTGTGGGAAAAAGGTTTGCTGTGTCTGTCAGCGTAGTGTCCAGAGCATGGAGGCGCTACCAAGAGACAGGCCAGTACATCAGGAGACGTGGAGGAGGCCGTAGGAGGGCAACAACCCAGCAGCAGGACCGCTACCTCCGCCTTTGTGCAAGGAGGTGCACTGCCAGAGCCCTGCAAAATGACTTCCAGCAGGCCACAAATGTGCATGTGTCAGCATATGGTCTCACAAGGGGTCTGAGGATCTCATCTCGGTACCTAATAGCAGTCAGGCTACCTCTGGCGAGCACATGGAGGGCTGTGCGGCCCCACAAAGAAATGCCACCCCACACCATGACTGACCCACCGCCAAACCGGTCATGCTGGAGGATGTTGCAGGCAGCAGAACGTTCTCCACGGCGTCTCCAGACTCTGTCACGTCTGTCACATGTGCTCAGTGTGAACCTACTTTCATCTGTGAAGAGCACAGGGCGCTAGTGGCGAATTTCCCAATCTTGGTGTTCTCTGGCAAATGCCAAACGTCCTGCACGGTGTTGGGCTGTAAGCACAACGCCCACCTGTGGACGTCGGTCCCTCATACCACCCTCATGGAGTCTGTTTCTGACCGTTTGAGCATACACATGCACATTTGTGGCCTGCTGGAGGTCATTTTGCAGGGCTCTGGCAGTGCACCTCCTTGCACAAAGGCGGAGGTAGCAGTCCTGCTGCTGGGTTGTTGCCCTCCTACGGCCTCCTCCACGTCTCCTGATGTACTGGCATGTCTCCTGGTAGCGCCTCCATGCTCTGGACACTACGCTGACAGACACAGCAAACCTTTTTGCCACAGCTCGCATTGATGTGCCATCCTGGATGAACTGCACTACCTGAGCCACTTGTGTGGGTTGTAGACTCCGTCTCATGCTACCACTAGAGTGAAAGCACCGCCAGCATTCAAAAGTGACCAGAACATCAGCCAGGAAGCATAGGAACTGAGAAGTGGTCTGTGGTCACCACCTGCAGAACCATTCCTTTATTGGGGGTGCTGTGCTAATTGCCTATAAATTCCACCTTTTGTCTATTCCATTTGCACAACAGCATGTGAAATTTATTGTCAATCAGTGTTGCTTCCTAAGTGGACAGTTTGATTTCACAGAAGTGTGATTGACTTGGAGTTACATTGTGTTGTTTAAGTGTTCCCTTTATTTTTTTGAGCAGTGTATATTGAATAGATAAGTATTCATCCCCCGAGTTAATACAAAAAAACACCCCTGGCAGCGATTATAGCTGAGTTTTGGGGGGTTAAATCTCTAAGCTTTGCACACCTGGATTTTGCAATACTTGCTCATTATTCTTTTCAAAGATTGTTCAAGCTCTGTCAAGTTGGTATTTAGTATTTTATTAGGATCCCCATTAGCTGATTGAAAAGCAGCAGCTACTCTTCCTGAGGTCCACACAATACATTAAATAATACAGAACATTAATAGACACGAACAGCTCAAGGACATAACTGCTAAATGGCTGTCTAGCAATGATGAACAAACAAATTCTGGGAAAGTGAAAATACTGTGCATTCGGAAAGTATTCAGACCTGTTCCCTTTTTCCACATTTTGTTACGTTACGGTCTTATTCTAAAATGTATTAAATATCTTCACACAATACCCCATAATGACAAAGCGACATGTTTTTATACATTTTTGCACATGTATTAAAAATGAAAAACATACTTTACATAAGTATTCAGACACTTTTCTATGAGACTCGAAATTGAGCTAATGAAAGATTAGTGAAATCTGTGGGTAGCTGGACAGGTAGGATGACTGACAGTGAAGGTGAACAGGTGGTCACGTGTCAGGTGACAGAGGAATGGATGAGACTGAGGCAGGAATTCCTTTAACCACAAAGTGGTATATTTACTGAGTAGTGTGGATTCATGGACGCACAGAACTTCTGGAGCAGACGGAGTTAAGGAAGAGAAAGCAGCGAGATCAGCCGATGTCGTTTTCCTCCTTTTATGGGGATGAATCTGTCGGTCATTGCCACCTGACCTAATTAAAGTGCCCCTGGCCCAGCTGAGTAAGTGGCCATGAATTAAAGGATTATTCCACCAACTCCATGGGCCTTTTCTACAGCTAAGGTGCATCCCGTTTCCATTGGAGTCCAACTGCGGTCAATTCAATTGATTAAACATGATTTGGAAAGGCACACACCTGTCTATATAAGGTCCCACAGTTGATCGTGCATGACAGAGCAAAAACCAAGCCATGAAATCAAAGGAATTGTCTGTAGAGCTTCGAGACAGGATTGTGTCGAGGCACAGATCTGGGGAAGAGTACCAAAAGAATTCTGCAGCATTGAAGGTCCCCAAGAACAGAGTGGCCTCCATCATTCTTAAATGGAAGAAGTTTGGAACCACCAAGACTCTTCCTAGAGCTGGCCACCCGGCCAATCTGAGCAATCGAGGAAGAAGGGCCTTTGTCAGGGAGGTGACCAAGAAGCCGATGGTCACTCTGACAGAGTTCCAGAGTTCCTCTGTGAAGACGGGATAAACTTCCAGAAGGACAGCCACCTCTGCAGCACTCCACCAATCAGTCCTTTATAGTAGAGTGGCCAGATGGAAGCCACTCCTCAGTAGAAGGCACATAACAGCCTACTTGGAGTTTGCCAAAGGGAACCTAAAGGACATTCAGAGAAACAAGATTATCTGGCCTGAATGCCAAGCGTCACGTCTGGAGGAAACCTGGCACCATCCCTACCATGAAGCATGGTGGTGGCAGCATCATGCTGTGGGGATGTTTTTCAGCGGCAGGGACTGGGAGACTAGTCAGGATCGAGGGAAAGATGAACGGAGCAAAGTACAGAGAGATCCTTGATGAAAACCTGCTCCAGAACACTCAGGACCCCAGACTGGGGCAAAGGTTCACCTTCCAACAGGACAACAACCCTAAGCACACAGCCAAGACAACACAGGAGTAGCTTCGGGACAAGTCTCAATGTCCTTGAGTGACCCAGTCAGAGCCCGGACTTGAACCCGATCAAACAACTCTGGAAAGACCTCAAAATAGATGTGCAGCAATACTCCCCATCCAACCTGACACAGCTTGAGAGGATCTGCAGAGTAGAATGGGAGAAACTCCCCAAATACAGGTGCCAAGCTTGTAGCAGCATATCCAGAAGACTCGAGGCTGTAATCGCTGCCAAAGGTGCTTCAACAAAGTACTGAGTAAAGGGTGTGAATACTTACACTACCGTCAGGTTTCAGAACACATACTCATTCAAGGGTTTTTCTTTATTTTTTACTATTTTCTACTTTGTAGAATAATAGTGAAGACATCAAAACAATGAAACAAAATATCATAACAGCCATCGATAAGAGACAATACTGTGCAGCTGTATTCATCGACCTGGCCAAGGCTTTCGACTCTGTCAATCACCACATTCTTATCAGCAGACTCAACAGCCTTGGTTTCTCAAAATGACTGCCTCGCCTGGTTCACCAACTACTTCTCAGACAGAGTTCAGTGTGTCAAATCGGAGGGCCTGTTGTCCGAACCTCTGGCAGTCTCTATGGGGGTGCCACAGGGTTCAATTCTCAGGCCAACTCTTTTCTCTGTATATATCAATGATGTCGCTCTTGCTGCTGGTAATTCTCTGATCCACCTCTACGTAGACGACACCATTCTGTATACTTCTGGCCTTTCTTTGGACACTGTGCTAACAAACCTCCAGACGAGCGTCAATGCCATACAACTCTCCTTCCGTGGCCTCCAACTTCTCTTAAATGCATGCTCTTCAACCGATCGCTGCCCACACCCGTCCGCCCGTCCAACACTACTCGGTTCTGACGGTTCTGGACGGTTCTGACTTAGAATATGTGGACAACTACAAATACCTAGGTGTCTGGTTAGACTGTAAACTCTCCTCCCAGACTCACATTAAGCATCTCCAATCCAAAATGTTAATCTAGAATCGGCTTCCTATTTCGCAACAAAACATCCTTCACTCATGCTGCTAAACATACCCTTGTAAAACTGACTATCCTACTGATCCTTGACTTCGGCGTTGTCATTTACAAAATAGCCTCCAACACTCTACTCAGCCAACTGGATGTAGTCTATCACAGTGCCATCCATTTTGTCACCAAAGCCCCATATACTACCCACCACTGCGACCTGTATGCTCTCGTTGGCTGGCCCTCGCTTCATATTCGTCGCCAAACCCACTGGCTCCAGGTTATCTATAAGTCTTTGCTAGGTAAAGCCCCACTTTATTTCAGCTCACTGGTCACCATAGCAGCACCCACTGGTAGCACGCGGCCCAGCAGGTATATTTCACTGGTCACCCCCAAAGCCAATTCTTCCTTTGGCCACCTTTCCTTCCAGTTCTCTGCTGCCAATGGCTGGGACGAACTGCAAAATAAATCACATCTCCCTCACTAACTTTAAGCACCAGCTGTCAGTGCAGCTCACAGATAACTGCACCTATACAGATCACTGCACCCATCTGTAAATAGCCCATCCAACTACCTCATCCCCATACTGTTATTTATTTTAGCTTCATTGCACCCCAGTATCTCTACTTGCACACTCATCTACTGCACATCTATCACTCCAGTGTTTAATTGCTATATTGTAATTATTTCACCACTGTGGCCTATTTATTGCCTTACCTCATTTATCCTACCTCATTTGCACACACTGTATACAGACTTTTTCTATTTTATTATTGACTGTATGTTTGTTTATTCCATGTGTAACTCTGTGTTGTTTGTTGCACTGCTTTGCTTTCTCTTGGCCAGGTCGCAGTTGTAAATGAGAACTTGTTCTCAACTAGCCTACCTGGTTAAATAAAGGTGAAATAAATAAATAAAAAATAAATTGACTGTACATTTGTTTATGTGTACCTCTGTGTTGTTTTTGTCACACTGCTTTTCTTTATCTTGGCCAGGTTGCAGTTGTAAATGAGAACTTGTTCTCAACTGGCCTACCTGGTAAAATAAAGGTGAAATGCAATTTTTTTTATGTAACCCCAAAAGTGTTAAATCAAAATATATTTTATTTTTCATATTCTTCAACTAACCACCCTTTGCATTGATGACAGCTTTGCATACTCTTGGCATTCTCTCAACCAGCTTCATGAGGTAGTCACCTGGAATGCATTTCAATTAACAAGTGTGCCTTGTTAAAAATTAATTTATGGAATTACTTCCCTTCTTAATGCATTTGAACCAATCAGTTGTGTTGTGACAAGGTAGGGGGTATACAGAAGATATACCTATTTGGTAAAAGACCAAGTCCATATTATTGCAAGAAGAGCTCAAATAAGCAAAGAGAAACGACAGTCCATCATTACTTAAAGACATGAAGGAGGGTCAACACGGATCATTTCAAGAACTTTTAAAGTTTCTGCAAGTGAAGTCGCAAAAACCATCAAGCTCAATGATTAAAATGGCTCTCATGAGAACCGCCAAAGAAATTGAAGACCCAGAGTTACTTCTGCTGCAGAGGATAAGTTCATTAGAGTTACCGCCTCAGAAATTGCAGGCCAAAAAAAGTTAACATCGCCTGTTCAGCGGACGGCGTGAATCAGGCCTTCATTGTCGAATTGCTGCAAAGAAACCACTACTAAATGACACCAATAATAATAAGAGACTTGCTTGAGCCAAGAAACACGAGCAATGGACATTAGACCGGTGGACATTTGTCCTTTGGCCTGGAGTCCAAATTGGAGATTTTTGGTTCCAACCACCGTCTTTGTGAGATACGGTGTGGGTGAACGGATGATCTCTGCATGTGTATTTCCCACTGTAAAGCATGGAGGTGGTGGTGTTATGGTGTGGGGGTGATTTGCTGGTGACACTGTCTGTGATTTATTTAGAATTCAAGGCACACTTAACCAGCATGGCTACCACAGCATTCTGCAGCGATATGCAATCCCATCTGGTTTGGGCTTAGTGGGACTATCATTTGTTTTTCAACAGGACAATGACGCAACACACCTCCAGGCTGTGTAAGGGCTATTTGACCAAGAAGGAGAGTGATGGAGTGCTGCATCAGATGACCTGGCCGCCACAATCCCCCGACCTCAACCAAATTGAGATGGTTTGGGATGAGTCGGACCGCAGAGTGAAGAAAAAGCAGCCAAAAAGTGCTCAGCATATGTGAGTCCTTCAAGACTGTTGGAAAAGCATTCCAGGTAAAGCTGGTTGAGAGAATGTCAAGCATGTACAAAGCTGACATCAAGGCAAAGTGTTGCTATTTGAAGAATCTCAAATATGTTTTGATTTGTTCAACACTTCCTTGGTTACCACATGATTACATGTCTTCACTATTATTATTGTAGAAATAGTACAAAAAAAGAAAAACCCTTGAATGAGTCGGTGTTCTAAAACTTTTGACCGGTGTGCATGTGAATTTAATAGCTGTATTTTTTTTTTAATTAGCAAAAATGTCTAAACTTGTTTTTGTTTAGTCATTATGAGGTATTGTGTGTAGATTTGAGATTTATTTAGAATAAGGCTGTAACGGTCTGAATATTTTCTGAATGCACTGTATATTAATTAGGCTTGCCATAAATACATATGCAACCTTTCAGTTAAAACATTTTTCATTAATTTGTAAGCATTTATATAAAAATCGGTGACCCCCTATAAAATTCAATCCCACTTTGTAACGCAACAAAACGTGAAAAAAACACAAGGGGGAGCATACTTATGATAGGCACTATATTTCCGACAGGCTACATATTTCTGATAAGAATACTTGTTTCACAAAATCTTAAATGTTGTGTACATACTGAACACAACCCCAATGCCTGTCTGTTGCCCTCTCTCTCACCTGTCAGGCGGTATGCGAGTGTGTTCCCCCGACACTCTTCGATGCCATCACTTGGCTGGGCTACTGTAACAGCACCATGAACCCCATTATCTACCCGCTGTTCATGCGTGACTTCAAACGGGCCCTGGGGCGACTGCTGTCCTGCTGCTCTACCCGCTCGCCCCGCAGACCCTCGCCGGAGCTCTCCCTCTGCAACTCTGGTGAGCCCAACCTGCCCACAGAGCCCCCCTCCCTGGCTTCCGATCCCCGACAGCCCCCCGCCACCGCCACAGACGCCGTCAACTTGTATGACGCAGAGCATGCTGGGATTGAGCTGCCCTTGCTGCTGCCTAATCAGGTGGACACGCTGGACTGAAGGGGATGATGAAGAAGAGAGCATGAACAGATGCTGTGTTACATACTAACGTATGACCACCCAGAGTAGAGGATGGGAAACATGGCTGAGGGGAAAGGTTGGTTGGAGGAAGGTGTGTCTTGTTGGGGTTGGTAGCAAGATGGAAAAATTATCTAGGTGTAATTTAGCATACAGGGCAGGAGTGGATGAGGAAGAGCTAAACACTGAGATAACCATAATCCCCAACAGATGGAATAATCGACCAGAGGAATTCAGGAATATAGTTAGAACTCATTCATGCTGCATTGTCTTTATATCCATAAAAGTGGGGGATGTCTATAATTCAATGTTTTGTAATTAAATGTTTTTAATTTACATCCTGCCTACATAAAACCAACAATACTTGAACACACTATACAACACTTTTTTTCAGATTAACTTGTAAATGAAATGATTGACAAAACTTAGACTGCCATAGTTAAATAAAAGAAAAAATATACATATTTTTTTTTTTTTTACATTTGTGGTACTGACGACTTAGCTGAGTGTTCTGGCACCTGAGTGTGCTGTGAAGGTAAAGGAGGTCGTTCCACACACGATTAGGATGTTGTTGGTAATTCAAGTTGAGAAGAGGCAGTTGGTCCTGTAACGTCCTATGTCCGCCTGTTTGGTCCCATGTGTTTGTGCTCGGGAGTCCAGTGTGTGTCCTCCCAACTCCAGGACGTGTGTTCAGTGTCAGTCTCTGTCCCCTCTACTCCCTCCCCCCATTCCTCCCCCAGCTCTTTTCCCCATCCATCAAACTCTAGATGGGAAGGTGCACAGTTGTCCTCATGAGTGGCATTCCCCTCAGAACTCTGTTGCAGGTTGCCCTCAAGAATGTTTTCAGCTGTAACAACATCGATCTCATTTAGCGAGTCCAACAGATCTGATATGTCGGGGATATCCCAACCGTCTCCCATATCCTCTTTTTCCTCCAGCTGCCCTCCCTCACCCATGCAAGTCTCATCTGCTCCAGCCGAAGAACCAACCAGTTTTTGCTCTTCAGCCACGTCCCCTTGCACTGATTGGACCATGGCTATGTCCAGTTTTCTCTCGGTCATAGTGAGTGGTTGAAGAGGTCCGCCCCCAGCTCCTGGAACTTCTCTGGTGGGCACGCCCACTGCTACGAGGATGGTATCCATCTGACGCATGTAGTCCAAGTGACCTTTCACCTAAAACAAGGGGGGGGGGGGGGTTAAAATCATTTGAATATGTGCTTTGTGGACACATTTTCACCCTTTTACCGATGGAAATTAAAAACACACCATGGATTTGTTTTAATAACTGTAAATTACGTTACACTTTAGATTTCACGTTGTGGTAACTGAAGTTGCCATGAATAGGCCACTTTATAACCCGCAAACAACTGTAAAACATAATGCTGTAGAGTTCCATCATTTCCATTCAAACACTAGGGCCAGGACAAAACCAGTGTCGCAATATTTTTTCATGGCAAAAATGAAAACACGAAGCAGACCAAACTCTCTGGTCCTCTAAAAACCTGCTGTGTGTAAAATATTGTGTGCTATAGCTTGGAAAATAAATACATGTGCTCTGGATAACAACTTAATGATGATTCGTGTTCTGTTTCCTTGCCACGATACTGGTATCATCCCAACCCTATTCAACACATGTCAAGGTTGTAATGCTCTAGTTAAGTAAAGGTTACATTTAAAATTAAATTAAAATCTACCATGAGGATTTTCTGTCAAAAGTCCATGGGGTGGTGGCTGAATACCTAAGCATGGTTGTGAACTGACAGTACAAGCTGCAGTTCCCTTAACATAGTTTTCCTTCAACTTTAAATAAATGGTGTATTATGAATACATGTCTATTATGTTGTAGTAATAAAAGGTTTTAGAGACAGTATTGGCAAACAAGAGAAAGTACAAGGTTGCCTGACACCAACTGAAATGTACTATTGAACACAGCCATTGTGTAGCTAGAAGTCTTCTCAACCTTCAGTCTGCTGAAGAACTCACGCAATCAATGCCTCGCGGCAGCTCAATAGTAAACGTTTTCAGATCTCAATAGCTTGGCCTCTAACTCCATTCCCAAGGCCGTGGAGGCATTGAGGCCTGTAGCATCATGAAGCTACAATGGGCGTTTAGAGGATGAAAGGATCACACCTTATCAACACCTGTGATTGCTTTATGCCTCTTTCTAATGTCAATATGCCTTGTCTACTGCTGTCTTGGCTAGTTTTTACAGTTTTATTTCACTGTAGAGCCTTCAGTCCCACTCAAAATTAATTAGATAGCTCTTTCGTCCCACCCCACACACATGCGGAGACCTCACCTGGCTTAACTTGTCCCTCCAGAGACAAAACCTCTCTCCATCACTCAACACCTAGGTTTACCTCCACTGTACTCACATCCTACCATACCCTTGTCTGTACTTTATGCCTTGAATCTATTCTACCACGCCCAGAAATCTGCTCCTTTTTTCCCTCTGTCCCCCAACGCACTAGACGACCAGTTCTTATAGCCTTTAGCCGTACCCTTATCCTACTCCTCCTCTGCTCCTCTGGTGATGTAGAGGTTAACCCAGGCCATGTAGCCCCTAGTTCCACTCCTATTCCCCAGGCGCTATCATTTGTTGACTTCTGTAAACGCAAAAGCCTTGGTTTCATGCATGTTAACATCAGAAGCCTCCTCCTTAAGTTTGTTTTATTCACTGCTTTAGCACACTCCGCCAACCCTGATGTCCTAGCCGTGTCTGAATCCTGGCTTAGGAAGGCCACCAAAAATCCGTAAATTTCCATCCCCAACTACAACATTTCCCGACAAGATAGAACTGCCAAAGTGGTGGAGTTGCAACCTACTGCAGAGATAGCCTGCAGAGTTCTGTCATGCTATCCAGGTCTGTACCCAAACAGTTCGAGCTTCTACTTTTAAAAATCCACCTTTCCAGAAATAAGTCTCTCACTGTTGCCACTTGTTATAGACCACCTCAGCCCCCAGCTGTGCCCTGGACAACATATGTGAATTAATTTCTCCCCATTTATCTTCAGAGTTTGTACTGTTAGGTGACCTAAACTAGGATATGCTTAACACCCCGGCCGTCCTACAATATAAGCTAGATGCCCTCAATCTCACACAAATTATCATGGAACCCACCAGGTACAACCCTAAATCCGTAAACACGGGCACCCTCACAGATATCATCCTGACCAACCTGCCCTCTAAATACACCTCTGCTGTCTTCAACCAGGATCTCAGCGATCACTGCCTCATTGCCTGCGTGCATAATGGGTCCGCAGTCAAACGACCACCACTCATCACTGTCAAATACTCCCTAAAAAACACTTCAGCAAGCAGGCCTTTCTAATCGACCTGGCCCAGGTATCCTGGAAGGATATTGACCTCATTCCGTCAGTAGAGGATGCCTGGTTATTCTTTAAAAATGCTTTCCTCACCATCTTAAATAAGCATGCCCCATTCAAAAAAATGTAGAACTAAGAACAGATATAGCCCCTGGTTCACTCCAGACCTGACTGCCTTTCACCAGCACAAAAACATCCTGTGGCGTATTGCATTAGCATCGAATAGCCCCAGCGATATGCAACTTTTCAGGGAAGTTAGGAACCAATATACACAGGCAGTTAGGAAAGCAAAGGCTAGCTTTTTCATGTAGCTCTAACTCCAAAAAGTTCTGTGACACTGTAAAGCCCATTGAGAATAAGAGCACCTCCTCCCAGCTGTCCACTGCACTGAGGCTAGGAAACACAGTCACCACCGATAAATCTACGATAATCGAGAATTTCAATAAGCATTTTTCTACGGCTGGCCATGCTTTCCACCTGGCTACCCCTACCCCGGTCAACAGCTCTGCACCCACCACAGCAACTTGCCCAAACCTCCCCCATTTCTCCTTCACCCAATCCAGATAGCTGATGTTCTGAAAGCGCTGCAAAATCTGGACCCCTACAAATCAGCTGGACTAGACAATCTGGACCCTCTCTAAAATTATCCGCTGTAATTGTTGCAACCCCGATTACTAGCCTGTTCAACCTCTCGTATCGTCTGAGATCCCTAAAGATTGGAAAGCTGCCGCGGTCATCCCCCTCTTCAAAGGGGGAGACACTCTAGACCCAAACTGTTACAGACCTATATCTATCCTACCCTGCCTTTCGAAAGTCTTCAAAAGCCAAGTTAACAAACAGGTCACCGACCATTTCGAATCCCACCATAGCTTCTCCACTATAAAATCTGGTTTCCGAGTTGGTCATGGGTGCACCACAGCCATGCTCAAGGTCCTAAACGATATCATAACCGTCATCGATAAAAGACAATACTGTGCAGCCGTATTCATCAACCTGGCCAAGGCTTTCGACTCTGTCAATCCCCGCATTCTTATCGGCAGACTCAATAGCCCTGGTTTCTCAAAATGACTGCCTCGCCTAGTTCACCAACTACTTCTCAGACAGAGTTCAGTGTGCCAAATTGGAGGGCCTGTTGTCTGGACCTCTGGCAGTCTATGGGGGTGCCACAGGGTTTAATTCTCAGGCCGACTCTTTCTCTGTATACATCAATGATGTCGCTCTTGCTGCTGGTGATTCTCTAATCCACCTCTACGCAGATGACACCATTCTGTATACTTCTGGCCCTTCTTTGGACACTGTGTTAACAAACCTCCAGACAAGCTTCAATGCCATACAACACTCCTTCCGTGGTCTCCAACTGCTCTAAAATGCAAGCAAAACTAAATGCATGCTCTTCAACCGATCGCTGCCCGCACCCGCCCACCTGTCTAGCATCACTACTCTGGACGGTTCTGAATATGTGGACAACTACAAATACCTAAGTGTCTGGTTAGACTGTAAACTCTCCTTCCAGACTCACATTAAGCATCTCCAATCCAAAATTAAATCTAGAATTTTGCAACAAAGCATACTTCACTCATGCTGCCAAACATACTAAAGGTCGACCGATTAATCGGAATGGCCGATTAAATCGGGGACGATTTCAAGTTTTCATAACAATCGGAAATCGGTATTTTTGGACGCCGATGTGCGTTTAAAAATAATAATTTAAAAACACCTTTTTAAAAATCTTTATTTAACTAGGCAAGTCAGTTAAGAACACATTCTTATTTTCAATGACGGCCTAGGAACGTTCTGCCTAGGAACGACAGATTTTTAACCTTGTCAGCTCGGGGGATCCAATTACATTGCACTCCACGAGGAGCCTGACTGTTAGCGAATGCAGTAAGCTAAGGTAAGTTGCTAGCTAGCATTAAACTTATAAAAAACAATCAATCAATTACTGACATTGCTCCAATGTGTACTTAACCATAAACATCAATGCCTTTCTTAAAATCAATACACAAGTATATATTTTTAAACCTGCATATTTAGCTAAAAGAAATCCAGGTTAGCAGGCAATATTAACCAGGTGAAATTGTGTAATTTCTCTTGCGTTCATTGCACGCAGAGTCAGGGTATATGCAACAGTTTGGGCCGCCTGGCTCTTTGCGAACTAATTTTCCAGAACTTTACGTAATTATGACAACATTGAAGGTTGTGCAATGTAACAGGAATATTTAGACTCATGGATGCCACCCGTTAGATAAAATACGGAACGGAATAAACGTTTTGTTTTCGAGGTGATAGTTTCCGGATTAGTCAAAGGTATATGGTTTAGACAGAAATAGTCAACGCGTTATAATTCCTGTAATAACTTGCGGCTGAATTTCAAAGGGGTTCCTTCGTTATTTTACCGTTCATGTCTTCCATAGAGAATGTCTTGATCTACTTCAAATAAGGTCTGTGTTTCGTGCAGGCTTAAACCGCCTCAACGTTTTGATACCCATGTAAATCTCACTAGGATAAGGTAATGTTTGTCAACATATTTTCATAAATCCACTCTACATTTTTTTTAATCTTCGCTTTTATTTAGCCAATATTGATCAGAGTTACCTTGTCCTATGGATATCTACACAGTTATAAAATTAGCACGTGATGTAAGCCTACATGAAACACAGACCTTATTTTAAGTGAATCTAAAAATATCCTATGGAATAAATGAAGGAACCGCTTTTCAGATTTTGCTAGAAGGTGTCATGGGAATTATGACTCGCACTTTGGTTGTCAATTCTTACCATGCCCATTATTAAAATAGGATTTCCTGCATATAGAAATTAAAGTTTTTGTTTTCAACATTCATCACAGGTAACTTAAACTCTATTTTTATTCAAACAGTTGAGAGTATTTGTCTCCTAAGCAGACTCTTCAGTATCATTGTCACTTCAGAGCTGTGTGCTTGTGTGTATTTATGTATTATATTAAGTTAAATTAAAAGTGTTCATTGTTCATTCAGTATTGTTGCAATTGTCATTATTACAAAAGTGTGTGTGTGTATGATATATATATATAAATAAAAAAAGTTAAATAAATCGGCCGATTTAATCGGTATCGGCTTTTTTTGTCCTCCAATAATCGGTATCGGCATTGAAAAATCATAATCGGTCGACCTCTAAAACATACCCTCGTAAAACTGACTATCCTACCGATCCTTGACTTTGGCGATGTCATTTACAAAATAGCCTCCAACACTCTACCTAGCAAATTGGATGTAGTCTATCACAGTGCCATCCGTTTTTTCACCAAAGCCCCATATACTATCCACCACTGCGACCTGTATGCTCTCGTTGGGTGGCCCTCGATTCATATTAGTCGCCAAACCCACTGGCTCCCGGTCACCTGTAAGTCTTTGCTTGGTAAAGTTACCATAGCAGCACCCACCCGTAGCACATGCTCCAGCAGGTATATTTCACTGGTCACCCCTAAAGCCAACTCCTCTTTTGGCCGCCTTTCCTTCCAGTTCTCTGCTGCCAATGACTGGAACAAATTGTAAAAATCACTGAAGCTGGAGACTTAAATCTCCCGAACTAACTTTAAGCATCAGCTGTCAGAGCAGCTTACCGATCATTGCACCTGTACATAGCCCATCTGTAAATAGCCCACCCAACTACCTCATCCCCATATCGTTTTTTTTATTTTTTATAGCTCCTTTGCACCCCAGTATCTCTACTTGCACATTCGTCTTCTACACATCTATCACTCCAGTGTTGAATTGCTAAATTGTAATTATTTCGCCACTATTTATTGCCTTAACTACATTTGCACACACTGTATATAGATTTTTCTATTGTGTTTTTGACTGTACATTTGTTTATCCCATGTGTAACTCTGTGTTGCACAACTTTGCTCCAGCTTGGCCAGGTCGCAGTTGTAAATGAGAACTTGTTCTCAACTGGCCTACCTGGTTAAATAAAGGTGAAATAAAAAATAAAAATCACCAGGTGAGTCGGTACTGCACAGTGATGTGTGAATTCTCCCTCTGCTTACACCTGGTAGTCATTGACTTCAGGCAAATAATTTTGTTAAGCAGCATGCGCTAAACAACAATAGTCAGTGCAATAACAAAAGCACAATGATGCTGTGTTGGATAGAAAATAAATAGACTAAGCTGAAACCTAGTGTCATGTAATGTCATGTAAAAGCTGCCACTTTTCATTTGGAAATGACTAATTGAGGTACAATAGTCTAACTCACCACAGAAGATAGATCCACGTTGAATATGCGCCGATCATTCAAGCTGATTGGCTGAAGCCCTGCAACAGACAGCTGTGCCGACGAACCCCTGTACACGTATCCCAGTAGCCAGTCCCCTCTGACAGGTTGATAGACCAATTAATAAAAACCACAGCACCTTTATATCATGAATGTGCTACCTTTATCAATGAAGAGACTAAATCATTTATATGCTTATTTATGCCATTCCTAGTAGATAAGGAATGCATGCATATGAAAATATTTAATGCATTTTTATAATTTTGAAATGGTCATATACATTAATATTTTTAATTGACAATAGCTCAAATTCAAAACTTGCTGTATACATATTTTGCATCACCCAGACAACAATCTCACCCCCAAGGTAAGATGGGATATCTTTCTCACCTGCAGTATCCATTCACTATCTTCCCAGCGACCACCTTGACCATTCTCTCCCAGGCTTGGGCAGTGCCATCTACTGGGGCACCCAATAGGACAACATCCTCCACCACGCCCTCACAACCTGAGACCATGTACAACAGGATAGGAAGAGAGAGATTGTTCATTTGAACAGTTCTGTATTGCAGTTGTGTGTGTGTGAAAGCGGTGACATGTATCTGTTAAAAATCTCACAAAAATGAATATTTTGATTAATAGATCAAAAGCATACCTAGATGATTATGCAAATTCTTTGAAGGCATTTCAGTTAAATGCAACAATACAATTTGACGATTGTTAGGCTTGTTACACTCTATAGTATGTATAAAGTCAGGCAAGGGTTTAGTGTGCTTGCTCTACCTTGATCTTTGGCAAGTTCCTGAAGGCAGAAGTAGATAACCCTCGCTCCAAGACTGAAGCCAATGAGACTCACAGGACGCTTTCCCTTTAAAAACACCCATGCTGATTTGTTGACACAACAAACATCATGACACAGGCTTTCAAAATCCAGATAATTGTAAACACATCTACAGCAGAAAATCTATAAAATCTAAAATAATATAAATAAATAAAATAAAATCAATCTTTAGTTGTATAAAGATATGTCCATTGTAAAACATTCAATGTGAATACTCAAACTCCAATGACAAAACCAGCTAGGGCTCAGCGATATGGCATAAAAATCATATCTGGATTTAGTTTTAATTTACAGGATTTTCACGATATTTTTACATTTTGTTAAATTTTTACACACTGCATCTCAAACAGTCTGCAATAATTTAATAAATTCAGTGCTTGTGAAATTATACCTAGGATAAATAATCCTTCCACAACCATAAGACCCACTAATAATGTAATTATTTTTATTAAAATGGTTTAAACCAGGATTTTTGCAAAAATCACTGATCTGGCTATGAAAATGTCCTTTTTGTCTCAAATTTAACCAGAACCATGCATAATGCACATTCACTAATAACGACTAACTTCTTGTAGCAGGCATTTAAAAAAATAACAGGTCTCAAACAATCTCTCAAGCACAAGCCCACGTGCTCGTGAGTAGCCAGCTCATCTTTATATTTCAAGTTAAGCCAAATTAGCAACGTTGTCAATATATTTTGCGAGTTTTCATATTCCTCCAGCAACTTGTATTGGTTAAAGATTCTAGCAACAAATTCAATTACTTTTCAGGCTGCCTTCAGGGAGTTATGACACCAAGGGTTACTATGGTTTTGAAAAGTATTCAACAACTTTTCCCACTCAATTCTGGCACAAATGAGAGCAGGTGAAGCTGTCTGTGCAACAGAAGTCACAGCAACTTCGCACACACAGGTGTAGAAGCAGAAAGGGGGGGGGGGGGTGAAAATCTATTTCCGGGACTGCAGCAAGGCAAATTGGTGCTGTGACGTCGTCACGGGAAAAACACCATCTAGCGACAAATCAAGGAGCCAATAGCAGATCTCACTGAAAAATACCTTTATTTAACTAAGCAAGTCAGTTAAGAAAAAAAATATTATTTACAATGACGGCTTATCCCAGACGACGCTGGGCCAATTGTGCACCACCCTGTGGGACTCCCAATCACGGCCAGATGTGATACAGCCTGAATTGGAACCAGGTACTGTAGTGGCGCCTCTTGCACTGAGATGCAGTGCCTTAGACCGCTGTGCCACTCAGGAGACTAATGCACACTGCTTGCTAGCTAACAAGGTAGAACAGCTGAACTGTTATGAACACACCCCTCTGTCCATCTCCAACTGTTTGAACAGCATGCTAGCCTGTCCACTTTGTTCAAACTGAGTATTCATTTTCCAGAACCAATGTTAATTGATGCTCCTGTTTTAGTAGTGTCTGTTCTGAGTGCAATTTGAAGAGTTGAGACAGAAAAAGGGCATTGTTAGAGAGGTTAAGTTATTTTAAAGTAAAATAATGTCTCAATGTCTTTCGGTGTCCATATGAACTATTCTGTTGGTCCAACCTCAATTGCAAATAGCAAGTTGAAACCGTTTGTCAGAGAGGAAGAAGTGATCTCTCTTCTTTGTTGTTGTGAGTGGCAGGGGCTTGGTGTGTGTGTGTGTGTGTGTGTGTGTGTGTGTGTGTGTGTGTGTGTGTGTGTGTGTGTGTGTGTGTGTGTGTGTGTGTGTGTGTGTGTGTAAATGGGAAGGTGCACAGCCACAGCAGAAGTGAAGGAGATGAGACAAAAAGACATTAGAACAAGTGGACATTAACGCTTATACAAAAATTAAAAAAAACTCCATTATTGCGATATCACGATATTTCAAATACGTCTCACATAATTTGTAATAATTTGATGTATTGCCGAGCCCCAATTACAGCTACAGTGTCTCCGTAACTATTTGTACAGTGAAGCATTTTTTCTTATTTTGGCTCTATACTCCAAAAGTTAGGATTTGAAATCAAACAATGACTATATGGTTAAAGTGCAGACTGTCAGCTTTAATTTTAGTGTATTTTCATCCATATCAGGTGAAGGATTTAGAAATTACAGCAGTTTTTGTACATCAGAAAGTATTGGTACAAATTCACTTGTGTAGTAAAAAGTTAAGTATATGTTCCCATATTCATAGCATGCAACTCTTTGTTTTGGTTGTTTCAGATGATTTTGTGCCCAACAGAAATGAATGTTAAATAATGTACTGTATCATTTTGGAGTCACTTTTATTGTAAATAAGAATAGAATATGTTTCTAAACAGTTCTACATTAAAGTAGATGCTACCATGATTACAGATAATCCTGAATGAATCGTGAATAATGATACACAAGTGAATCTGTCCCAATACTTTTGCTCCACTGGGGGGGACTATGTACAAAAAGTGCTGTAATATCGAAACGGTTCACCTGTAATGGGTGTAAATACCCTAAAATTAAAGGTGACAGTCTGCACTTTAACCTCAGTCATTGTTTGATTTAATATCCAAACCTTTGAAGTATAGAGCCAAAAGAAGAAGAAAAAATTTCACTGCCCCAATAATTAGAGGGCACTGTAAATCTATATTTCATCCATCCTTAAACGTATTTACTTATGTAATTAACAAGAGATCCCTGTTTCAACGGGATTGAATCCTACTGAGCGGTCATGCTGGTGTGTGGTGGCAGCTGTTATCAGTAGTGAGAAGCGTACCTGCTGCCTACTCCTCAGCACCTGAGCGAGGTGTTTTCCCACCTCGGCTGAGCGACAAAGACACACAGACCAGGGATTGTCTATAACACTGGCCACCGCAAGCAGAGAGGCAGGCCACGTAAGAGCAGTCACAATACCTAGACAGGGACAAGTAGGGGAAAGAGCTTCTCAGTAGGAGGGTTACTAGGCTATCTATGACACTGGAGGACAACACTCAATTTAGGATGCTGGTTGGAATTCAACAATCAAACTTGCTATGTTCATGGAAAAAGTTTTACTTAAACAAAAATGTATTTAGACTGTTTCTACAGTGCAGGATTAATTGAGTGAGGGGCATGATCAAAGTTAGTCGAACTCCTGGGTGAAACCAGAAAGAATTCTCAATGGTGTAGCCTACTACAAAATCCCAATCAACCAAACAAAGGCTCATTTAACTCAGTCACATTGCTTGCATATAAACTCACATGGCCCCTTATTTCCACCCACACAAACATCAAAGAAACCCTCAGGCTTCTTTCTAACAGCTGTTGCCGACGTTCTATCAGAAAAGCCTCCGCATCACGACGTGTCATCCCTATTGATGGCATTTTCAGCACAAGATATTATAACCCATAAAAATATGCCTCCCCTTGACAAGATCAACATAAGGTATCATCTGTTCAACCAGCTTCTCTGAATGTATCCCTCTCCATGTCTTCCCTCTCATTTCAATGCCTGTCTAAATAAAGTAAATAAAAATGTGTACAATTTAGTGGAATTCCACTCTACATAAAAATAATAAAAAATAATAAAAAAAAATTGCCTGGGGTGAGGCAGGTTCTGATGGGGAGGCGTGGTGTGATTACCTACCTGACAGCACGGTATACTTGAGGGCCTCCTGGGCCACCATGCTGACCAGGCCGTCGAGAAGAGCAGCCATGGTGGAACCCAGGTCCCTAAGGAAACGAGACTCCCACACCAGACAGTACTGCTCCCCGCACGCACCCAGACTGCACCAAGGAGCCTGGAACGAACCTGAGGGTGGGAGAGAGGACAGGAAGCGGGAGTTCAGCAAAGTGGATACCGGTAAGTGTGCGTCTCATGAAACTATTAGTTGTAATAGTGATGGACACCGATATGGAAAATCTATATCAGTTGCATTTTTTCAACTTGCTACCGATATCATATGGTGTTATGAATAACATTGCAGCTTTCTGTTCCGTCAAGATTCTCCTACATTTTGCCTCCATGGGTTTGTAAAGTATGTACAGTAGATGACCTTGGTAGTTTTTAATTGGCAGTCAGTGTATGTGGACAAAGTTTGATGTTAGTATTATTGATGGTAAATTCTAAAGTGAGACTGGTGAGAGGTTATGCTTGCTCACTGTATTTTCCAGTGCACAGCCAGCCAGTCACAGCCACAGTCAGGTGTAGGTGCTTCCCTGAGCTCAGTGGCAGAAACTCAAACTCCTCTATTGCTCCCACCCGCTTATTCATCTTATAGCCTAGCGAGAGACAGAGATGGAGCGAGTGAGAAAATAAGGCAAATGATCAAAGGAAAAGGATTCTGATCTCAAACAAAAAATGTAAAAAGTAAACAAACTATCACCAATAAAAAACGAGACCAACTATCTTCATACACTGCCAAAGCCCCTTCATCTCCCAGTGATCTCACCAGTTAAGCCAGCCCCTGCTGCTCCAAACAGGGAGGCCATGATGGCGATGCCAGTGGCTGAGCCCAGAACAGCCGCCCCTCCTGCCCCTAGTACGGCCGATGCCCCCGCCGCCACCAGTGGCGCCGCCAACCCGCCCGTCACACCTACAGTTGAAGTCGGAAGTTTAAATACACCTTAGCCAAATACATTTAAACTCAGTTTTTCACAATTCCTGACATTTAATCCTAGTAAAAATTCCCGGTCTTAGGTCAGTTAGGATCACCACTTTATTTTAAGAATGTGAAAAGTCAGAATAATAGTAGAGAATTATTTATTTCAGCTTTTATTTCTTTCATCACATTCCGAGTGGGTCAGAAGTTTACATACACTCAATTAGTATTTGGCAGCAATGCCTTTAAATTGTTTAACGTGGGTCAAACATTTTGTGTAGCCTTCCACAAGCTTCCCACAATAAGTTGGGTGGATTTTGGCCCATACCTCCTGACAGAGCTGGTGTAAGTAACTGAGTCAGGTTTGTAGGCCTCCTTGCTCGCACACGCTTTTTCAGTTCTGCCCACAAATTTTCTATAAAATTGAGGTCAGGGCTTTGTGATGGCCACTCCAATACCTTGACTGTGTTGTCCTTAAGCCATGTTGCCACAACTTTGGAAGTATGCTTGGGGTCATTGTCCATTTGGAAGACCCATTTGCGACCAAGCTTTAACTTCCTGACTGATGTCTTGAGATGTTGCTTCAATATATTCACATCCTCATGATGCCATCTATTTTGTGAAGTGCATCAGTCCCTCCTGCAGCAAAGCACCCACACAATATGATGCTGCCACCCCCATGCTTCACGGTTGGGATGATGTTCTTCGGCTTGCAAGCTTCCCCCTTTTCCCTCCAAACATAAATATGGTCATTATGGCCAAACAGTTCTATTTTTGTTTCATTAGACCAGAGGACATTTCTCCAAAAAGTACAATCTTTGTCCCCACGTGCATTTGAAAACCGTAGTCTGGCTTTCTTATGCCGGTTATGGAGCAGTGGCTTCTCCCTTGCTGAGCGGCCTTTCAGGTTATGTCGATATAGGACTTGTTTTACTGTGGATTTAGATACTTCGTTACCCGTTTCCTCCAGCATCTTCACAAGGTCCTTTGCTGTTGTTCTGGGATTGATTTGCACTTTTCGCACCAAAGTACGTTCATCTCTAGGAGACGGAATGCGTCTCCTTCCTGAGCGGTATGGCAGCTGCGTGGTCACATGGTGTTTATACTTGCGTACTATTGTTTGTACAGATGAACGTGGTACCCTACAGGCGTTTGGAAATTGCTCCCAAGGATGAACCAGACTTGTGGAGGTCTTCAATTTTGTTTCTGAGGTCTTGGCTGATTTCTTTTGATTTTCCCATGATGTCAAGCAAAGAGACACTGAGTTTGAAGGTAGGCCTTGAAATACATCCACACCTCCAATTGACTCAAATGATGTCAATTAGCCTATCAGAAGCTTCTAAAGCCATGAAATCATTTTCTGGAATTTTCCAAGCTGTTTAAAGGCACAGTGAACTTAGTATATGTAATCTTCTGACCCACTGGTATTGTGATACAGTGAATTATAAGTTAAATAATCTGTCTGTAAACAATTGTTGGAAAAATTACTTGTGTCGTGTACTAAGTAGATGTCCTAACCGACTTGACAAAACTGTAGGCTGTTAACAAGAAATTTGTGGAGTGGTTGAAAAAGTAGTTTTAATGACTCCAACGTAAGTGTATGTAAACTTCTGACTTCAATTGTACATTAAATAATGGCATAATTTTCTAATAAGTGAGTAATACATTTTTGGGGGAATGTCTCAATGTTGCCTCTCATACTAGCAATTGGCCCAAGTAAAAGCACTAACCAATCACAGCGCCTCCGCCCACAGTGGCCAGGCCAATGAGGAGGTAGCGTCGTAATTTGCGTCCTCTCTCTTTTGTCTGTCGCCGAGATGACTCCTCTCTGAGAGATAAAAGAAAGAAGACAATCTGAATATACAGTGAGATACATAATGGTCTATAAACAATAGATGTATTGGTGCATTCATATAGGCTACTCAAAGACAATGTTTACAATGTGACGGAAATACTACAGCTTATGGTTACATGTTTCACCACAGGGTCATTCCATACTAAAATCAAACCAAGTAGACCATAAAGGATAAACAAACTTACTGTTGTAGTCAGTCCTGAGGCAAAGCAATGACACATAAAAGAGAGTAAACTGAATGTAATTACCCATGCAAAAATCACACTGCCGCCTACGTAGTTAAACATTTTATCTAGTTAAACATCTTCATGACTAGGGAAACTCGTTTTTATTCATTCTTCTCTCCCTCACTTACGCGGTCTCCACCACTCCCTCTCTCAGTCGTTCGCCCAGCGTCGCCTCAAACTCCTCCAGTTGCTGAGGGGACACTCGCAGTAGACAGCTGACATGGCGAATTAGGACTCGTGATCTGGAATCGTACAGGCCTGTGGACAAAGTATGTTTTGGTCACATTCAGTACTTTATGAATGTAGTACTTTATGAACTTTCCAGTTATGATGAAGGCCAACTACTAATTAATGAATGTAAGCTACTTACCACCTTTGACGGAAAAAGACACAAGGTCCTGTGAGTGAGAGAAAATGACACAAGGAACTTGTGAATGATCCTAGAAGTGTCAGTATGCCCAAAGCTTACTTTGTTTTGAAGTGCTGGGCCACAAACATAATAAGTTACATGCATCACTTGTGCAAAAAAGAGAGAGCATGGTCATATCACCAATACACTGATGAATCATTCCAGCATTTGATTAGATATGTGCAGGGCAGTGACCGAACCCACCTGTGTGATGGGAGTGGCACCTGCAGACAGTAGTGGCTCAGCCTGAAGGATAGAGAGGAAGGTGTCGCTGCCCTCGAATCCCAGGCCTGCTAGAAAGGCCCCCATGACGGGCATCACTGACTCGTCCAGACCCAGCCATTGCACCAGCCCCTCCAGGTACTGCTCCCGGAAACACCTGTACAACGATTAGAGGACAAAAGTTTAGGCAAAGCCAGCAAGACGTTCATATTCATATCAACAAATGTATTAAAATAACCTTACAGAAGGATAACCATCTCTGCAGCACTTTTATAGCTTCTTTAATCAGAACAACAGTTTTCAGCTGTGCTAACATAATTGCAAAAGGGTTTGCTAATGGTCAATTAGCCTTTTAAAATGATAAACATAGATTAGCTAACACAACGTGCCATTGGAACACAGGAGTGATAGTTGCTGATAATGGGCCTCTATACGCCTACGTAGATATTCCATTGAAAAAAAATCTGCTGTTTCCAGCTACAATAGTCATTTACAACATTAACAATGTCTACACTGTATTTCTGATCAATTTGATGTTATTTTAATGGACACATTTTTTTGCTTTTCTTTCAAAAACAAGGTAGTGTGTTGTGTGTGTGTATATATATATATATATATATATTTATTTTTTATTTTTAAGGAATGCAGTCTTGCTTTAAATTTACTCCTCAGAGTTGTAATAGTAGCACACAATTTCGAAATTGGGTAGTGCATCATCAGTTCCTCTTGTCATGTTTGTCATTGGATACCTTAGAGAGATATTTATAACTTTTTATTTATGTTTTTTAGCCCATAGATATTGTTCGAATTTGTCACTCAAATATAACATGAATACACATTAGACATGGCAAAATGCATACAATTGCAGGAACATTTGCTTTAAAACTGCAAAATTCTCTCCACCAACAAAAGGTATGTGAACAGTTTGTCATGTACAGTACTAGTGCCCATAGAAATAGACGTGGCATGTGCGTCGGGGGGATGTTCCCCAATGCTGAAAAGGGCCCGTGTGAAACAGTTTGGTAACCCCTGCAGTACAGTACCTGTTCTCAGGTCCAGGAAATAGCTGGCCCAAGGAGACCCCACAGAGCCCAGCGTAGGCAAAGCGCCCTGGTTCAGTCAGCTGCCTGCCAATCACTGCCACAGCGATCGGTTCATCCGGCCTTTCTCGACCGGGCTTCTCCCCCCCTGGATCTGAAGATATTGACAGATAACGTTACTGCTATTACACATTAACAAAATGTATCATATCTTGATAAAGGTTTGATACATCTGACATTTTCAACGATGCTGCACTAGAACAGTAAGTGAAAGTTAACAAATCTACAAAAATGTGGTAGTTAGCTACATGAAAAACAAATGTTATCCTGCATCACGGAGAAACTCACTGAATCCAGGCAAAAATAAGTCCCCCAAAACATATTTAGCAACTTGCTAGTTAGCTAGCTACCTCCTTCCATTCACTGCCTCAAATGAGTACGTTCGCTGACTAGTTAGACAACAAAAATAAGTTAAGTGTTCTCGTTAGCTATCTAACCAAATAAACTGGGGACTATGATACAAGTTATCAAGCTAATGTGCACTCACTGTTCGAAACAGCTGGCGGATAGATAGCTAACGTTAGCTAGCTTACGTTAGCAAGTTTAAGTTAACTAGCTAGATAACCACACGTTGACACGTAGATGTTTCTTTATAAATGCAAAACATTATGGATCACCTGGAGCCAACACTGGATTAAAACAGTGTTGTTTTGATCTTTCCTCTTCCATTTCACTTTGTTAGCATGATGGCTCAGTTAGGTTGTTGTTATCTACTTGTGGTTGAAAGTTCAATGAACTTTTTGCAACTTGACCAAAGAGCTGACGCGCCCAAGCAAGGTCGTGTTCAAAATTGTAACGTTGAGACACAGCTTGTACAGACGTGTAACGATCTGAAACACCTCGTTCGTTCATTCAGCAAGAGTAAATGGATGAGGGGAAATTATTATATGACCCTCGATATTTATTGGAAAGGAGCATCAAGCTCATCAACGTGCACTTTCACCATACTGTGAAGTACATCATAACTTTTCATCTGTAGCCTAATAAACTGCATACTTTCGGTGTTGCCAACTCCTCAGTAAGGAAAGTAGCTATTGGCTGTCCTAAAATTCGCTAAATGACGCCATCACCGAATTTGCATAATTGGCTATGTGAATGTAATTGTGATGGACGCTGTAGGAGAGAGGAATAACGTAGTGGGAGAGACAAAAAGTAAGTAAAAAACACCCTAAATATGTTTAGAACTACAAATTAACTTTCTTCTATCGATTCTTGTTTTGTTTTTTATGTCACAATTCCAACCCTCCTCCTTTATCCGGGTTTGGTACCAGCAAACGTGACCCAAAAGAGACACTCTGGCGGAGTTACTTCGTTTTTTAGTTTTTTAGTTTAGTTTTCTTAATTTGGTTTGGTTTTTAACCTTATGGTCAATTTAGGAGCCTACAACAAGTCACAGTAAAACATTAACATTTTTAACCATACTTAAAAAAAAAAATGTTTTTTTGTATACAATCTACATTAACAATCTAAATGGACCAAAATGAGACAATAGAAAAAACTGTCAATGGCAATGTGAGAACTATGGTAACTAGTCTGCCCCTAATTCAGATTATTTATTTTTTTCTTCCCCAGACCCCCCTCCACACACACACACACACACAGGCTGTGCTGACTCGCAGAAAGAGTGGGTCATCATCATTTTGGTCAAGGCTCTCTGTGGCAGGTTCAGCAACTGAGGGAGCTGACTTAAATTAGTTAGCAGCTGATGTGCCAAAAAGCTACAAAACATTATCAGGCAGCTGGTGCTCATAGCAAGCCTCACCAGACAGCTTCAGTCCATATCGAATGTACAGGATAGAGTTAAGGGTCTGCAAGGGCATCCAATTTCTAAGTTTGCTTTTTACCACAGTCATCTGGCTGAATACTCTCTCAACTTCAGCATTTGAGTGTGGCAAGGACAACACAAGACACAGCAGCCATGGCAAGTTCTTGAAACAGGTTGATATCAGCTGCATCCCTGAACTTCCAAATCTCACTCCTGAAGCCCAGTTTTTTTTTTTGTCTCATTCTATTTACTAAGATGGATGGCAAGTCATTGCTGGACAATCTTGTCTATCTCTGCAGGGGAGCTTGGCTATTTTTTTCTACTTTTCCAGAACTCTTATTGTGCTTTAGAGTTTCCTCCACATTGAAAAGGGACATGTACTGCAGTGATGTTGTCTGGCAGTCTCACCCTCAACTCATTCGTGAGGGAGATGGGGAAGGCTACACACCGCTTTCAGACATTGTTTTCATCCTCAGGCGCAAGGTGGAGCCCAGCTGCCTTTGTCTCAAAAAGGTAACCAAGGTACGGTTTGGGATTGATGTATCCATCTATTGGCCCTTTGAGTACATCAACATTTGCCAGTGGATTCAGCACCCTGCTGCTCACAGACTTGATCAGGCTAACCAAGCTGTCAAGTAGCTTAAGAGGATCTACTTGCTCTCCCTCAAAAGCCTTGATGGCCAACTGTACCTCACCCAGCACTGACTTTTAAAAAGTCAGATACAATATGTTTTGAGGATCACTGTACATGGAGTATAAAACCTCAGCCATGTAGCAGTGTTCACTGGGCCTTTATCTGTAAAGGTTTCTCCCCACAGTTGATGGTCTCATATATGGCCTTGTAGGCCTCCCTGCGCTTTGGAGACACTGAAAACCAGTTATAAGTCTCTCGTACCAAGTACTCCACACTACGGGGGATGGTGTCATTGGTAGCATGACTTACAGCAAGCTGCAGAGAGTGGCACACACAGTGAATAAGAACCAGATATTTGAGGCCATACTCCTTCTTCAGCACTTTATGGACCCCATTGTTAATCCCTGTCATAACAGAGGCATTGTCAGTCCCTATCCCCAGGAGTTTCTCTTTTTTAAGACAACACTTCTCGAGGAAAGCCACAACAGCACGGGCTATAGATTTGGCATCTCCTCCCTCCAACTCAACAAGCCCCGGAAATGTTGAAACAATTGTCTGCTTGGTGTCACTAAAGTACCTTATCACAACCCCCAGGTACTTTGAAACATTTACATCCATGGACTCATCGAGGAGGAGGCTGAAACGCTGGTCACCCACATTTGCGACCAACTTTTTCAGAAAGTATGGTGCTAGAACACCATTAATCATTTCTGTGCACTCTGTCCTGTGCATTTTGAAGTGGGTAGCAGTGGAGTCTGAGAAAGCAGCTCCACATGCTTTTCCAATGTGATCAGATGCCAGCATGGAACAGTGTTCAGCGATAGCTAATGCCATGGTGGCCTCAGCCTTTTTTGCAGAGTAATTTTTTTTAACCATAAATGGCAGCTTGTTTTGGGTGGAGCTGTTATAAGGCTTTGCCTTTTGAGTATGTTTTTGAGTTGTCGTGTTTTTTTACATCACGAAGTTTGGCGAAGAAATCAGCCTTACAGTATGCCCGTGTATCATCTCCAATAAACGGCTTCAACCAGTCTTTGAATTCAGGATTCCCACTGCGCTCTGTATTTTTGAGTGTACAATTTAGACTGAGACATGATGAGCTAGCCAGCTAGATGTTTAGCTTATGTCACAGAGGCACGCACAAGGTGAGTAAGTGACTGAGGTTGTGTGAGTCAAATGCAGTGATTTATTTTAGACAAAGACTATTATATTTTTTTACCCCCTTTTTCTCCCCAATTTCGTGGTATCCAATTGTTAGTAGTTACTGTCTTGTCTCATCGCTACAACTCCCGTACGGGCTCGGGAGAGACGAAGGTCGAGAGCCATGCGTCCTCCGAAACACAACCCAATCAAGAAACACAACCCAATTTAAATTTACTCCTCAGAGTTGTAATAGTAGCACACAATTTCGAAATTGGGTAGTGCATCATCAGTTCCTCTTGTCATGTTTGTCATTGGATACCTTAGAGAGATATTTATAACTTTTTATTTATGTTTTTTAGCCCATAGATATTGTTCGAATTTGTCACTCAAATATAACATGAATACACATTAGACATGGCAAAATGCATACAATTGCAGGAACATTTGCTTTAAAACTGCAAAATTCTCTCCACCAACAAGAGGTATGTGAACAGTTTGTCATGTACAGTACTAGTGCCCATAGAAATAGACGTGGCATGTGCGTCGGGGGGATGTTCCCCAATGCTGAAAAGGGCCCGTGTGAAACAGTTTGGTAACCCCTGCAGTACAGTACCTGTTCTCAGGTCCAGGAAATAGCTGGCCCAAGGAGACCCCACAGAGCCCAGCGTAGGCAAAGCGCCCTGGTTCAGTCAGCTGCCTGCCAATCACTGCCACAGCGATTGGTTCATCTGGCCTTTCTCAACCGGCCTTTCTCGACCATCCGGCCTTTCTCGAAGGCCGGAGAAATAGCGGTGGGAATGCCTTAATGCGCAAATATGGATATATCCTAATAACCATCATATAAAAGTAAACTTGGAATCACACGATGATATGGTGTGTGGTCCTCCCACTGACTCGGGAAACCATGCAGTTTATTAGTTAGGCTACAGATTAAATAATGTATGCAGTATAGCGAAAGTGCACGGTGATCTTGATGCTCCTTTCCAATAAATATCAAGGGTCTTATTCTGGCGAGGTGATGATCGATGCTTGATTCCCATTTGACAAATAAAAATATTATCTCTTTTAATTATCTCATCATGTAGACTATCCTACTTGCACTGAAGCTGCTTGCTGTTGGCTAGAGCACGCATGCCAAGACCAGAGTCGGCACATTTGACCCAGTTTTTGTAAGAAAAATATAGGTAGAAAATGCGATGGATACACATTGAACTTTAGATTTTTATGCGGTACATGAAATCTGATTTTCAAGATGTAGCATATACATGGTTTATGCAGACATTGGCAAGTCACATTCAAGGACTTTCAATTACATTCAAGCACTTAATTGTAATTTTCAAGGACCTTTATATTTAATTCTTGTAATAGCCTATAGAAAACTAACTGCCCCAAAATGAATGCAACATTTTTTGCTTTACTAATCGGCCTACCCAATGGCATTATGCATTGACGTTCACATTATTTTTAGATTCTAAAATATGTCAGAATAATGTGGGCATTGCCTGGCTAAATAGACAACATGCTCCTGACACACACACCAATGTGGTATCTGTGTCACGTTCTGATCTTAGTTCTTTTGTTATGTCTTTGTTTTAGTATGGTCAGGGCGTGAGTTGGGTGGGTTGTCTATGTTCGTTTTTCTATGTTGTGTTTTGTGTTTGGCCTGGTATGTTTCTCAATCAGAGGCAGGTGTTGTTAGTTGTCTCTGAGAATCATACTAAGGTAGCTTTTTTCCACCTGTGTTTCGTGGGTGATTATTTTCTGTTCTGTGTTTGTATTTTTCACTGTTCAGGACTGTTTCGTTCTCGTGTTTTGTTTTTGTTCGAGTATTCGTTTTCATTAAAAGGGATAATGAATACTTACCACGCTGCACCTTGGTCCTCCTCTCTTTCTCCCAACGACGAACGTTACAATCTGTCAATGTGGTATCTAGTCAGTCTTGCCATTTGAGATGTTGAGAGTTAGGGGTTATTGTATCACATTATAAAACAAGAAAGCAACCAAAAGCCAGGTTCCCTTTGTAATGGAATGCTTTGTATGGAAAGACATTTTGGAAAGACATTTTGTTATCAATTATATAGCCTTGATTAAAAATATAATTATTACAATATATTTTTCACTGGCCCTAAGTGGGCCACTGACAGGGAAGATCGACTGGCCCAGAGGGTTTCCAAAATCCCCCCATGTATGTAGAGCCCTGACGCACACAGACGGGCATTCCCGTGCAGTTGTTGCCTCTTCAGAAACTTGGTTTATGTTTGGTCAATTGCACATTACAGTTTGAATAAAACATGATTATTAAAAAAGCTTTGTGAACCAAAAACTAACATGACCAGGTAAAAACATTTCACTAGCACCCATTTCACTAGCACTTGCGACCAATAAAAATGTGTGTTGAACTGGAGAGGTGACTCTCTAAACATATCCCCTTCTACCTCTTCCAGGTATTTCCACAGCTTACACTGGGAACTTAATGCTCTACCAGGTTGACCCTCCGGCTGTACAGTGACCTCAGACACAATCTTCGATACGACAAAGCTACATTTCTGAAGCACTGTGGTTGAGATGCTTGCTGGATTCATCGTGCTGGCATCTTCCTGGGGTTGTGCTGCTCCATGGCTGTACTCTCTGATTTTCTGAAATACAACAGACTCTGCTACCCTCCTTAGTGACTCCATCTCTGTTGAGAGAAGTACCAGAGACACACGTGGGTCCATCAGGCAAGCTGCTGCAAATCAAAATAAAATTGTATTTGTCATATGCGCCAAATACAACAGGTGTAGTAGACCTTACTGTGAAATGCTTACTTACAAGCCCTTAGCTTCTTATGGCTGCAGGGGCAGTATTGAGTAGCTTGGATGAGAGGTGCCCATAGTAAACTGCCTGCTCCTCAGTCCCATTTGCTAATATATGCATATTATTATTATTATTATTACTATTAGATATAAAACACTCTGAAGTTTCTAAAACTGTTTGAATGATGTCTGTGAGTATAACAGAACTCATATGGCAGGCGAAAACCTGAGAAAAAAATCCAAACAGGAAGTGGGAATTCTGAGGTTTGTCGATTTACAACACAGCCCCTACAGAACACACAGTGGGATATGGATGAGTTTGCACTTCCTACGGCTTCCACTAGATGTCAACAGTCTGTAGAACCTTGTCTGATGCCTCTACTGTGTAGTGGGGCCGAAGGAGACAGGAAATAGTCAGGTCTACCATGACCTGGCCATGCTCTGACCATGCGAGTTCACATGAGAGGGAGCTCTGTACCATCGCACATCTGAAGTCAATGTAATTTTCCTGTTGGAACGTTACTGAAGATTTATGTTAAAAACATTCTAAAGATTGATTCAATACATCGTTTGACATGTTTCTACTGACTGTTACAGAACTTTTTGACATTGTCAGCTTTTAGTGAATGCGCTTTCTGACTTTGGATTTGTTTACCAAACACGCTAACAAAAATAGCTATTTGGACATAAATGATGGACATTACCGAACAAAACGAACATTTCTTGTGGGAGTCCTGGGAAGGCATTCCGACGAAGATCAGCAAAGGTAAGTGAAGATTTATAATGCTTTTTATGAGTTTTGTTGACTGCACAATTTGGCGGGTAACTGTATGGCTTCCTTTTGTGGCTGAACGCTGTTCTCAGATTATTGAATATTGTCCTTTTGCCGTAAAGCTTTTTGAAATCTGACACAGCGGTTGCATTAAGAACAAGTGTATCTTTAATTCTATGTAAAACATGTATCTTTCATCAAAGTTTATGATGAGTATTTATGTTATTTGGCGTGGCTCTCTGCAATTTCTCCGGATATTTTGGAGGCATTTCTGAACATGGCGCCAATGTAAACAGAGTTTTTTTTTTTATATAAATATGAACTTAATCGAACAAGACATATATGTATTGTGTAATATGAAGTCCTATGAGTGTCATCTGATGAAGATCATCAAAGGTTAGTGATTCATTTTATCTCTATTTCTGCTTTTTGTGACTCCTGTCTTTGGCTGAAAAAATGACTGTTTTTCTGTGATTTTGCGGTGACTTAACATAATCGTTTGTGGTGCTTTCGCTGTAAAGCCTATTTGAAATCAGACACTTTGGTGGGATTAACAACAAGATTACCTTTACAATGGTATAAGATACATGTATGTTTGAGGAAATTTAATTATGAGATTTCTATTGTTTGAATTTGGCGCCCTGCACTTTCACTGGCTGTTGTCATATCATCCCGTTAACGGGATTGCAGCCATAAGAAGTTTTAACCAACAATGCAGTTTTAAGAAAAAGACATGTTAAAGTATTTACTAAAATAAACTGAAGTAAAAAATATCTATACAGGGGTACGTGTACAGAGTCAATGTGCGGGGGCACAGGTTAGTTAAGTGACTATGCATAAATAATAAATAGAGAGTAGTAGCAGTGTAAAAATGGAAGCCTTTTGGACCTAGACTTGGCGCTCCGGTACCGCTTGCCGTGCGGTAGCAGAGAGAACAGTCTATGACTAGAGTGACTGGAGTCTTCGGCAATTTTTAGGGCCTTCCTCTGACACCGCCTGGTATAGAGGTCCTGGATGGGAGGAAGCTTGGCCCCAATGATGTACTGGACCGTACACACTACCCTATGTAGTGCCTTGCGTACGGAGACCCACTCACACTCTGTTCTCACCTTCAGATTTCTTACCTGTTAGCTAGTGATAGCGATGGACAAGCTAGGCCTATTTGAAACATCGGCATAGATTGAATTGAACACTGCACTGCACATAAATGGAAGGCAAACATTAGATGTCTTGTTCCATAACATATTTTCACCAACTACAGCAATTCTAACCTCATCCCCAGGCTCAGTTGCTACCTACCGCATATGAGAGCAGGCTGGGTGGATGACGAGATTACAGCAATTCTATCGGGATTCACTAGAAAATATTTCACATGCCTCTTATTCTTAATTGTTATACTTACTTAATTACTTCACTTTTCTTATTTGTATAGGCTACTTATGATTTGTGTCCCTACTAAATAAAGAAATGTTTATAATACAATGAAGACTCAAGAATGGAAAGACGGTGTAAACAGGATGCTTTAGAAACCTATATGCATCCCAAATGGCACCCTATTCCGTAAGTAGTGAACTAAATTGGGGAAATGGTGCCGTTTGGGACGTGAACTTAATATACACCACGTAGGCTGGGGATTCCACACTGATGAGGCAGGATATTAGTTTGACAGAGTACCCAGGTTGTATTAACACTTTCACTGCATAAAAGCCTTGCTCTTAATCCACCCACACACACTTTCCTGTCTTTCCATAGACCCCTGTTATTATACAGATGCACTTTAAGATGTGCCGGGCCCGCAAATGGTGCCAAGGATGAACTGGTGAGACAGTGAGTCATAAAGAGAGAGGGGGTGGGTTTATGGAGATATTTTCAAAGACGCATCCAGAACAGTCACACAAACAAATGTACCATCATACTTGAATTATGAACATGTATGAACACTGTATATATCATGAAACCATATAACATGAATAAATAAGTGTGCAAACATTTGAAAACTAAACCTATACTGAAACGATTATCTTTAACTTCAAAAGAAATTAAAATAAGTTAAAACTTCATAAATTATGTTTATTTTTCATTTTTCTTCTTCTAAACTTCAGGCAAAAATCAAAAGGTGTTTTCAAGCGTTTTAGCAAAAGGGTTTTTTGAGCATCTGAATCTGGCAGGTAAATGCTGCCAGTAGATGCCATCAAGCTGCAGCTGATATTGAAATGAATAAAAGGGGAAAAAAGACAGCTTTGAATAAAACAAATGATTCGATTCAGCAACGGGACATTAAAAACTGTAACTTATGCTTCACGGAGTTGTGGCTGAACGACAACATTATCATACGCTATATTGGCAGGATAGAACAGCGGCGTCTGGTAAGACAAGGGGGGGCGGACTATGTATATTTGCAAACAACAGCTGGTGCACAATATCTAAGGAAGTCTTGAGGTTTTGCTCGCCTGAGGTAGAGTATCTCATGATAAGCTGTAGACCCCACTATCTACCCAGAGAATTTTCCTCTGTATTTTTCGTAGCTGTCAACATACCACCACAGACCAATGCTGGCACTAAGACCGCACTCAATGAGCTGTATTCCGCCATAAGCAAACAGGAAACCGCTCATCCAGATGCGGCGCTCCTAGTGGCTGGGGACTTTAATCCAGGGAAATTTAAATCCGTTTTACCAAATTTCTATCAGCATGTTAAATGTGCAACCAGAGGGGGAAAAACTCTAGACCACCTTTACTCCACACACAGAGACGCGTACAAAGCGCTCCCTTGCCCGCCATTTGGCAAATCTGACCAAAGTTCTATCCTCCTGATTCCTGCTTACAAGCAAAAATGAAAGCAGGAAGCACCAGTGACTCGGTCAATAAAAAGTGGTCAGATGAAGCAGATGCTAAGCTACAGTACTGTTTTGCTAGCACAGACTGGAATATGTTCCGGGATTCTTCTGATGGCATTGAGGAGTACACCACATCAGGCACTGGCTTCATCAATAAGTGCATTGATGAAGTCAACCCCACAGTGACCGTACATACATACCCCAATATGTTATCTAGAAGGAACATCATGGGAAAATAAGAAATATGAGGCATTCTGAGCAGGAGCTACAAGTTCAGTTCATATGATGCCACCTAATGACAAATCAATATAAAAAAACGAGCAAAAAAAAAACTGATTTGAAACATTGCATAGTAATCAGATGTAGGCTAACACTGATTGAAACATTGATAGTCAAATCCGATTTCTCGGGATGCAACACTGATCATATGCTTTTCAATTGATGAGCATATGTGCACTTCACAAGAGGTTTCAAAGAGAAAAGACCAGACAAAAGTTTATGACTCAAAACCACAGTTTCAGAAGTTTATAAAACACTGAACATATGTGGGTATGCATGTAAACACATATCATAGCTCAATGTGATGTAAAACACACATTTATATTAGGCCTACTGCTTATAAAGCAGAGCACCTCTTTCCATAACAGCTGGTATCAGAATAGCACTTGGGATGTCAAATTAGAGGTTGACACGGGAGTGAAAATGTATTCCTGTCCTGTCTTGTCCGCCCATTTTTACAAGCGGAAATCAGAAATAACTTCCTCCATTAGCTGCTGTCTGTTTTGTCCCGGTCATCACTAGTTACCACAGTCACAAAGTCATAAACACAGCTTAACCTTAATCACACTGCTTAACTCTAACCTAAAACTTAATTTGAGTTTTCATGCATTTTTATGATATAGGCAATTTTGACTTTGTGGCTGTGCTATCTAGTGTAAGGGAAGTCCCCCCCCCCCCCCCCCCCCAATTGTACAAAATAACATGGCAAGTTATTGGCACCGAGCGGAGCATATACACGATGGACAAGTACACTACTTCTGGCGGTGTTTCATCCAAAGCTGATGGCAAGTGCCATGCTGCAAATGAGCTATGTAACACTCCAAAATTCCTATAGTGGGCGAATGTGTTCTATCTAAATTTTTCATAGGCTTTGTGTAACGCAAGTCAAGACCCAAGAGTAAAATTTTGAGATTTTGAAAGTTTTGCCAAAAACTTATCACCCCCTTAAAAAAGTGCTTTCTGGACCGTTTTTTGAAATTCTTTTGAGTTTTATGTCAATTACACATGTGTAAGAACTATATGAAAATACTTTTTTCAAATTTTATTAACAAATGTTTTCGATTTTTTTTTTTATTTTTATTTATTTTATTTTTTTTTATTTTTTTTGAACTTAAGGTATATGTTTTGTGCATTTGGAATATGATTTCATAGGAAGTCAAAAGTCAAAAATGTCAAAAATTTGGAAGAAACGTATCATCCCCTTTAAAAAGGTGCTTTCTGGACCGTTTTTCGAAATTCTTTCGATTTTTAGGTCAATTACACATGTATTAGAACTGTATGAAGATACTTTAGTCACATTTTATTATCATTTTTAAAAAAATGTTTACTTGTACTTAAGGAATATGTTTTGTGCATTTGCAATCTGATTTAATATGAAGTCAAAAATGTTAATAAATTAGAAAAAACTTATCAACCCCTTTAAAAAAGTGCTTTTTGGATTTCATAGTGGAAAATAACATTTTGTTTTTAAAAGGCCAGAATGAAGCATTTAAAACCGTTTTGAAAAATGACGCCTGGTAACCCAAAACATGAAACAGAATATTTTTTGACTTTTTTTGGAAACCTCCTTAAATCACTCAGGCTGGACCCCCATTGACTCGAGAAGAAAAAACAAAACAAAAATTCCAGAAGAAAAAACAGAATATTTTCTGACTTTTTTTGAAGACCTCCATAAATCACTTAGGCCAGCACACATTGATTTTTGCCCGTAGAATAGTGCTCCCAGAGCGGGTATGGAATTCTGGATGCCCCCTAAAAGCAATTTCAACCATGGCACCTGGTAACCCCAAAAAAATACCAGGTGCACGAAAAGTTTGGACTTTTTTGGAAAAACTCCATAAATCACTCAGGCCATTGACTCGAGAAGAAAAAACATAAAATATTTTCAAGAAAAAACATTGAATATTTTCTGACTTTTTTGAAAACCTCCATAAATCACTCAGGCCAGCACCCATTGTTTTTTGCCCGTAGTATAGTGCTCCCAGAGCGGGTATGGAAGTCTGGATCCCCCCTAAAAGCATTTAAGGCTCTGTGTGTCTTTAAGCACCATACTTTTTCATTCTATCCTTGCTGTGTGTGTCTGTGTGTGAGCTTTTCTTTGACATCTGTTTTGAGAAATGACTGATTTACACTTCATGAGGGTTGCCTAATCACACACTTAAAGTTTTGGAAAGATCTGACTTTTTTAACCCTTTGAAACAGCACCTATGACAACATTTTAAGGCACTTCCGGTTGGCACAGGAAGCTATAAGTAAACACCTATCCTGATCGGGGTATGCTCTTACAGAATCCTGAGTTTTAAGTCTATACGTTAAGAACTGACTGATTCACATAAGGTTGAATGCACTATATATCACAAACTGCTGGTTGGCTATGGCAAAAGACTTTTAGGGTGATTTTATCACTTCCGGTTGCTCCAGGAAGCTTAGAATCAACACAGGTAGACCTCATAGTGGCCTGATGGACTGACATCAAAGACGGGTTCATAAGACATTCATAACCCACATAGGCTTCAGGTTGAATTTAGAGGTGCAGTCAATGTATTCCAATGGGGAGACATGTCATTGTAAACTGTTTGATGTAAACACCTTCTTTTAACTGTCAAGGGTTAATGCCACAAGGTCAAGGTTAGGCTTGCACAGATCGGGAGGACCTTAAGAACATTCCTGAGGTCAAATTGTGTTTCTAACCTTAACGGTTCTGTCTCCCAAAAGCAAATAAAATTGACATTGAGGTCAAAGGGTCATTCGTGTCCGTCTTCTTGTAACGGTCGCTGCGCTCAGACCGAGCAAGCTACGGTCAAGCGGGGCATCTCGTTGAATTCGGCACGGCCTGGAGATAATAGTAATGCCATTGCGGGCTTTGTGTGTCTTTAAGCACCGTACTTTTTCACTCCATCCCTGCTGTGTGTGTGAGCTTTTCTTTGACATCTGTTTAGAGAAATGACTGATTTACAGTTCATGAAGGTTGCCTAATCACACACTTAAAGTTTTGGAAAGATCTGACTTTTTTAAGCCTTCGAAACAGCACCTATGTCCCCATTTTAAGGCACTTCCGGTTGGCACAGGTAGCTATAAGTAAAGACTTATCCTGATCGGGGTATGCTTGTACAGAATCCTGAGTTTTAAGTCTATACGTTAAGAACTGACTGATTTACACAGGGTTGAATGCACTATATATCACAAACTGCTGGTTGGGTAAAACACTTTTAGGGTAATTTTATCACTTCCGGTTGCTCCAGGAAGCTTAGAATCAACACAGGTAGACCTCATAGTGGCTTGATGGATTGTCATTGAAGACAGGTTCATAAGACATTCATAACCCACATAGGGTTTATTTAAAGAATGCACGTTACATTTGCATATGATTCAACAGTGAAAAACATCACATCATATTGCAAACATAACACAGTGTTACATTTGCAATATGATGTGTTGAATCATTGCAAATGTAACGTGCATTCATTAAATACTTTAGAAATACAAGATTGAACGTCCTGATGACCTCAGGATGGCCGGGCAGTGTTAGTGGTTCCTCTCCATCGCTCGTTGCGTGGAAATTTCATCATGTCGATTTTGGTGATGGCACCCCCGTGTTGAAACATATTGCAATTGTACAAAAGTCAACTAGCAAGTCGGTGTCCATCAGTCAATTGGATATTGACAGACACTAAACGGATACCATCTGACACCAAACTCACTTTTTCCAACTCCTTTAGAAGCCAACTATAACATATTTCAGAGCAGGCCCGAAATTCACAGCGCCTTCCATTTAAACAATAATAAAACAAATAATACGTAGTTATGTTTTAGCTGCGGGTCCAATTTTCACATTATGTTTAGCCCTATGTGAGGCGACCTGGAATCCCAAGTTTCGGCTCGATAGGTCATTCGGTGCCCGAGCAAAACCCTAATTGGTGCTGAAAATCCCCTTTTTTCATTGCCTTGCTACGGGGTCCTTGAATGAGCAATCAAACAGGCTCGTTGGGGTCTGTCTCTATGGGCCGAGCCAGTTTCAATGCACCTAGTCTTGAGACTCTGGGACTTTTCTAAATGTCGTCAGTTTCGTTGAGCTGAAAATGAATTGAAAACACAGCAAATACATGAGGCTGTTTATCGGTCTGAGAAACTTCTAGAGCCACATAATTCACCGTGCACAATCGACCTGAGGTCTAGAACAGGTTTGTAAATTTTCAGAACTCTAGGTCTGACGGTTCTTTAAAAGTTCAAACAAAAGTAACTACTACATGCACTGTCTGACTCTTAGCCCCTCAGTGTGTCCCTCCATCATTTCTGTGTGGGTGTGTATTTATTTATTTATTTATTTTTAATCTGATGGGATGAATGACTGATTTACAGTTCAGGAGGGTTGTCTATTCACATATATGAAGTTTTGGAAAGATTTGACAGTTTTAACCCTTTGAAACAGACCATTTGACACCAATTATGGTACTTTCGGTTGGCACAGGAAGCTGAAAATAAACACATATACTCACTGGAGTAGGCTGTTTGGGAATCCTGAGTTTTAAGTCCATATGTTAAAAATTTACTGATTTACATAGGGTTGAAGGCACTATTTCTCTCAAACTGCAGGTTGGATATTGCAAACACTTTTAGGGTGGTTTTAACCACTTCCGGTTGCTCCAGGAAGCTTAGAATCGACACAGGTAGACCTCATGGTGGCCTGATGGATTGCTATTAAAGACAGGTTCATAAGACATTCATAACCCACATAGGCTTCAGGTTGAATTTAGAGGTGCACTCAATGCATTCCAATGGGGAGACATGTCATTGTAAACTGTTTGATGTAAACACCTTCTTTTAACTGTGAAGGGTTAATGCCACAAGGTCAGGGTTAGGCTTGCACAGATCGGGAGGACCTTAAGAACACTCCTGAGGTGAGATTGTGCTTCTAACCTTAACGGTTCTCTCTCTGTGTCCCAAAAGCAAATGAAATTGACATTGAGGTCAAAGGGTCATTTGGGTCCGTTCTCTTGTAACAGTCGCTGCGCTCAGACCGAGCGAGCTAGGGTCAAGCGGGGCATCTCGTTGAACTCGGCACGGCCTAGAGATAATAGTAATGCCATTGTGGGCTTTGTGTTTCTTTAAGCACCGTACTGTTTCACTCCATCCTTCCTTTTTGTGTGTGTTTGTGTGAGAGCTTTTCTTTGACATCTGTTTGGAAAAATGACATATTACAGTTCATGAGGGTTGTCTAATCACACAAGTGAAGTTTTGAAAAGATCTGACCTTTTATTACCCATCAAACCTGACCCTATGGCACCATTTTAAGGTACTTCCAGTTGACGAAGGAAGCTGAGAGTGAACACATACCCTCCTCGGGGTAGGCTCTTTATATAATATTGAGTTTTAAGTCTTTATGTTAACCTGTCTAGGACTGGCGGCACCCCCCCCCCCCCCACCCCCACTGAAAAGACGAATTTCAAAAAAAATATTTGTTTTGAATATTTAACTTTCACACATTAAAGTCCAATACAGCTAATGAAAGACACAGATCTTGTGAATCCAGCCAACATGTCCGATTTTTAAAATGTTTTACAGGGAAGACACAATATGTAAAGATGTAAATCTATTAGCTAAACACATTAGCATAATCCACCATCTTTTCTTTGTCCACCAACACCAGTAGCTATCACCAATTCGGCTAAACTAAGATATTGATAGCCACTAACCAAGAAAAAAGCTCATCAGATGACAGTCTGATAACATATTTATGGTATAGGATAGGTTTTGTTAGAAAAATGTGCATATTTCAGGTAGATGTCATAGTTTACAATTGCACCCACCGTCACAAATGGACTAGAATAAATACAATGAGCAACGTGTTTACCTAACTACTAATCATCAAACATTTCGTAAAAATACACAGCATACACTAATCGAAAGACACAGATCCTGTGAATACAGACAATATTTCAGATTTTCTAAGTGTCTTACAGCGAAAACACAATAAATCGTTATATTAGCATAGCACATGTGCAAACATTACACCAGCATTGATTCTAGCCAAAGAGAGCGATAACGTAAACATCGCCAAAATATATAAATTTTTTCACTAACCTTCTCAGAATTCTTCAGATGACACTCCTGTAACATCACATTACAACATACATATACAGTTTGTTCGAAAATGTGCATATTTAGCCACCAAAATCATGGTTAGACAATGAGAAAAGTAGCCCAGCTGGTCAGAAAATGTCCTGCGCCACATTAGACAGTGATCTAGTCGTATACATAAATACTCATAAACGTGACTAAAAAATATAGGGTGGACAGCGATTGATAGACAATTTAATTCTTAATACAATCGCTGATTTACATTTTTTAAATTATCCTTACTTTTCAATACAGTTTGCGCCAAGCGAAGCTACGTCAAACAAGATGGCGTCCTAAGCCATTAACATTTTTCGACAAACACGATTTATCATAATAAATTGTTCCTACTTTGAGCTGTTCTTCCATCAGAATCTTGGTCAAAGAATCCTTTCTTGGGTCTAATCGTCTTTTGGTCGAAAGCTGTCTTCTTGCCATGTAGAAATGCACATTGCGTTCGGCATGAACTGGAACAGTGCCCAGAGATTCACAGTGTCTCAGAAATAAATGTCCCAAAATTGCACTAAACGGGTATAAATTGCTATAAAACGGTTTAAATTAACTACCTTATGATGTTTTTAACTCCTATAACGAGTAGAAACATGACCGGAGAAATATTACTCCCTACACTAATGCTTGGAACAAGTGCGGGTCGGTGTCCTCCGCGCGCCTGACGCAGCTGGAAAAGAGTTCCTACCTACAGGTTTTTTTTATTTATAGTGGCTGTGATTGGGCAATCGACACCATTCAAATCGTCATCACGTAAAGGCATCCAGGGGAAGACGTAAGCAGTGTCTGTATGCTCATAGCAATAACAGTGGCCTTTTAACTGACTCCAGATCAGGGGCCAAAATGTGTGAAATCTGACTCCATGTCAGGGAAATTGCTGTAGAATGAGTTCTGTTCCACTCAGAGACAAAATTACAACGCCTATAGAAACTATAGACTGTTTTCTATCCAATAATAGTAATAATATGCATATTGTACGATCAAGAATTTAGTAGGAAGCCGTTTAAAAAATTACACGATTTACATAAATAGTGACAACAGCACCCCCTAGCCTCAACAGGTTAAGAGCGGACTTATTTAAAGAGGGTTAAATGAGTGTGTGTTATTTCATAAAATCATATAAAATCACAGGATTCTCGCAGAGCTTCGAGACCCACTTTAAAAATGTACGTCTGAACACACTGCAACTGGATCTGTGATTTTATGGAGAAAAAAAATCCTCTTTGTGAACATCACCAAACGGTCAATGTACGATTTCTCTTAAATTACGATAGATAAATGGCTGGTTCTTTTTTTCCTGACACCGTATGCTTATGTACTTTGACATGAAGCGGTCAAATTAGCACCCTACTTGCGTTTTAACCCTTTAATCCCAGAAAAATGGCCATAACTCAAAAAGCGCCGAGGTCTCGACGCCATCTTGTTCGGGGCCAACTGCCCATTACTCCAAACCTACGCTCGCCGAGTTTCGTCTTCGAAATATTTTCAGTTTAGGAGAAAAGGCCGCGCTCGTTTGCCACGTGCTCGTGCGCCTGCAATATGATTTATTTTCCCTCTTGTGGGAGTTTTCGAGAATGCAGAAAAAAGTCAAATTTTATCATTTTTATAAAACGGAAACCGAAATTCCGAAACGTTTTTTTGAGTGACTTCCTGAAAGAGCTCTCCGCCGCCCACGGCCCGACGCCGTCCGCGATTTTCTGCGACGTCGCAAGACGTCAGGTAAGGGACCGTACATTTGCAATGGGACTTTCTTCACTAACCATACGGCTCCCGTCTCAGAGTTCCCTTATGTATGGAAAGCGTCTGTCTCCCGCTTGGGTTGTGAGTAGCCATAGCAACTGCTTTGTTTGTCTGCTGCTCATCACTCAAGAGACCATTGCCTGCACACACAGCTAATAACAACCACATTAACCTGTCTAGCCCCGGGGAACCCCCCCCCCCCACACATTCCACTGAAGAGGCAGAGTGCGAAATTCCAAAAAGATTCTTTAGAAATATTTAACTTTCACACATTAACAAGTCCAATACAGCAAATGAAAGATAAACATCTTGTGAATCCAGTCAACATGTCCGATTTTTAAAATGTTTTACAGCGAAAACACCACGTATATTTATGTTAGCTCACCACCAAATACAAAAAAGCACAGACATTTTTCATTTTTCAGAATTAGTCACTAACCAAGAAACAACTTCATCAGATGAGTCTTATAACATGTTATACAATAAATCTATGTTTTGTTTGAAAAATGTGCATATTTCAGGTATAAATCATAGTTTTACATTGTAGCTGCAATCACAAATATCACCAAAGCAGCTAGAACAATTACAGAGAGCAACGTGAAATACCTAAATACTCATCATAAAACATTTATGAAACATACATACATGTACAGCAAATGAAAGATAAACATCTTGTGAATCCAGCCAATATTTCAGATTTTTTAAGTGTTTTACAGCGAAAACACAATATAGCATTATATTAGCTTACTACAATAGCCAAACACACAACCGCATTAATTCACCGCAAAGGTAGCGATCGCAAAAACCAGCAAAAGATATACAATCATTCACTAACCTTGACAAACTTCATAAGATGACAGTCCTATAACATCATGTTACACAATACATATATGTATTGTTCGAAAATGTGCATATTTAGCGGTACAAATCGTGGTTTTACAATGTGAATACGTAGTCAAAATGCACAAAATTGTCCGGAGATATTTTAGACAGTCCCCTAATCTAATCATATAACTCATCATAAACTTTACTAAAAAATACATGTTGTACAGCAAATGAAAGATACACTAGTTCTTAATGCAACCGCTGTGTTAGATTTTTAAAAACAACTTTAGTACGACATACAGCTTACGTTATAGCGAGACAGCGCCTGCAATGAGGGCGGAAAATAGAACTAAACATTTTCCGCAGAAATACGAAATAACATCATAAATGGTTCCTACTTTTGCTGTGCTTCCATCAGAATGTTGTACAAGGAGTCCTTTGTCCAGAATAATCGTTGTTTGGTTTTAGAATGTCCTCTTCTCCTGTCGAATTAGCAGCCCAAACGTGCCCAACTTCACATGACGCAAAGAAAAGAAAATTCCGAAAATTGCAATAAACGTTCAATAAACTGATATAACTTGGTTTAAAAAAACTACTTTATGATGTTTTTATCACATATATCAAATAAAATCAGAGCCGGAGATATCTAACGTGTATACCGAAAGCTTTTCAGAAGGCAGTCTGGTGTTCCTTCTCGCGCCTTCGAAGACAATAAATTCTATACACGTTATTCCAAAAGCTCTTGTTCGGCGTCAGATCAAGCTAGACACCCCATTCCACCTCTCACTGCCTGTTAACATCTAGTGGGAGGTGTATGCAGTGCATGTATATCCATAGATTTCAGGCAAATTAATAGGAAGGCCCTGGAACAGAGCCTCGATTTCAGATTTGTCACTTCCTGTCAGGAAGTTTGCTGCAAAATGAGTTCTGTTTTACTCACAGATATAATTCAAACGGTTTTAGAAACTTGAGAGTGTTTTCTATCCAATTGTAATAATAATATGCATATTGTACGATCTAGAATAGAGTACGAGGCCGTTTAAATTGGGCACGATTTTTTTCCCAAAGTGAAAATAGCGCCCCCTACACACAAAGAGATTTGGGCAATGAAGGCAGCCCTTTCTCTTACGCAGAGTCGGATGAACTCATGGATATGGGCATGTGCAATTGTGGGTCTCCGCGATTCTTCCGATGGCATTGAGGAGTACACCACATCAGTCATTGGCTTCATCAATAAATGCATTGATGACGTCAACCCCAAAGTGACCGTATGTACATACCCCAAACAGAAGCCATGGATTACAGGCAACATCACCACTGAGCTAAAGGCTAGAGCTGCCGCTTTCAAGGAGCGGGACTCTAACCCGGAAGCTTATAAGAAATCCCGCTATGCCCTCCAACGAACCATTGAACAGGCAAAGCGTCAATAGAGGACTAAGATCGAATCGTACTACACCGGCTCCGACGCTCGTTGGATGTGGCAGGGCTTGCAAACCATTACAGACTACAAAGGGAAGCACAGCCGAGAGCTGCCCAGTGACACGAGCCTACCAGACAAGCTAAACCACTTCTATGCTCTCTTCGAGGCAAATAACACTGAAACATGCATGAGAGCACCAGTTGTTCAGGACGACAGTGTGTTCCTATCCACGCAAACGTCCCACCGGCCAATAGCCAGGGAAAATACAGGGCGCCATATTCAAATAACATGATATAAAAATCAAACTTTCATTAAATCACACATGTAAGATACCAAAGTAAAGCTACACTCGTTGTGAATCCAGCCAACATGTGAGATTTCAAAAAGGCTTTTCGGCGAAAGCATAAGATGCTATTATCTGATGACAGCACAACAGTAAACAAACAGAGTAGCATATTTCAACACTGCAAGCACGACACAAAACGCAGAAATAAAATATAAATCATGCCTTTGACGAAATTCTTTTGTTGGCACTCCAATATGTCCCATAAACATCACAAATGGTCCTTTTGTTCGATTAATTCCGTCGATATATATCCAAAATGTCAATTTATTTGGACCGTTTCATCCAGAAAAACACAGCTTCCAACTATCGCTACTTCTCTACAAAATATATCAAAAGTTACATGTAAACTTTACCAAAACATTTCAAACTAATTTTGTAATACAACGTTAGGTATTTTTAAACGTTAATAATCGATCAATTTGACGACGGAATGATCTGTGTCCAATACAAAAGAAAACAAACTGACTCAACTTTTTTCGTAACGTGGCTCTCTCAAATGTACTTCATGTGACCCTCATTTACGATAGCCCTACTTCTTCAGTTACACAAAGGAATAACCTCAACCAATTTCCAAGGACTGGTGACATCCAATGGAAGCGGTAGGAACTGCAAGCAAGTCCATTAGAAATCTGGTGTCTCTAAAAAAAACTAATTGAAAAGACAGTGACATCAAAAAAATACAAATTCTGAATGGTTTGTCCTCAGGGTTTTGCCTGCTACATGAGTTCTGTTATTCTCACATATATGATTCAAACAGTTTTAGAAACTTCAGAGTGTTTTCTATCCAAATCTACTAATAACATGCATATCTTATATTCTGGGGATGAGTAGCAGGCAGTTGAATTTTTGCATGCTATTTTTCCGAATGTGAAAATGCTGCCCCCTGCCCACAAGAAGTTAAACAGGTCAACATTCACAAGGCCGCAGAGCCAGACGGATTACCAGGACGTGTACTGCGAGCATGCGCTGACCAACTGGCAAGTGTCTTCACTGACATGTTCAACCTCTCCCTGTCTGAGTCTGTAATACCAACATGTTTCAAGCAGACCACCATAGTCCCTGTGCCCAAGAACACTAAGGTAATCTGCCTAAATGACTACGTCTGTAGCCATGAAGTGCTTTGAAAGGCTGGTCATGGCTCACATCAACACCATTATCCTGGACTTCCTGACGGGCCGCCCCCAGGTGGTAAGGGTAGGCAACAACACATCCGCCACACTGATCCTCAACACCGGGGCCCCTCAGGGGTGCGTGCTCAGTCCCCTCCTGTACTCCCTGTTCACTCATGACTGCATGGCCAGGTACGACTCCAACACCATCATTAAGTTTGCCAATGACACAACAGTGGTAGGCCTGATCATTGACGAGACACTCTATAGGGAGGAGGTCAGAGACCTGGCGCCAGGACAACAACTTCTCCCTCAACGTGATCAAGATAAAGGAGATGATTGTGGACTACAGGAAAAGGAGGACCGAGCACGCCCCCATTCTCATCAATGGGGCTGTAGTGAAGCAGGTTGAGAGCTTCAAGTTCCTTGATGTCCACATCACCAACAAATTAACATGGTCCAAGCACACCAAGACAGTCGTGAAGAGGGCACAACAAAACCTATTCCTCCTCAGGGGACTGAAAAGATTTGGCATGGGTCCTCAGATCCTCAAGAGGTTCTATAGCTGCACCATCGAGAGCATCCTGACTGGTTGCATCAGTGCCTGGTATGGCAACTGCTCGGCCTCCGTCCGCAAGGCGCTACAGAGGGCAGTGCGTACGTCCCAGTACATCACTGGGGCCAAGCTTCCTGCCATCCAGGAACTCTATACCAGGTGGTGTCAGAGGAAGGCCCTAAAAATTGTCAAAGACTCTAGCCTCCCTAGTTATAGACTGTTCTCTCTGCTACTGCATGGCAAGCGGTACCGGAGCGCCAAGTCTAGGAGCAAGAGGCTTCTTAACAGCTTCTACTCCCAAGCCATAAGACTCCTGAGCATCTTATCAAATGGCTACCCAGACTACTTGCGTTGCCTCCCCCACCCCCTCTTTTACGCTGCTACTCTCTGTTATTATCTATGCATAGTCACTTTAATAACTCTACCTACATGTACATACTACCTCAATTACCTCGATTAACCGGTGTCACCACACATTGACTCTGTACCGGTACCCCCTGTATATAGTCTCGCTATTATTATTTTACTGCTGCTCTTTAATTACTTGTTCCTTTTTATTTCTTATTTGTATTTTTAAAACTGCATTGTTGGTTAGGGGCTTGTAAGTAAGCATTTCACTGTAAGGTCTACACCTATTGTATTTTGCGCATGTGACTAATACAATGTGATTTAATTTGAATTGATTTGGTTAAATAGCCCTGTTCACAAGTTATTAATTTGACTCTGGAAAAAGAGATTGCATTTACTTACAATGTGGCAGTAAAGAGAAATACTTTGATGGAGTTCACTGGTGACAAAATGAAGTCAGTGTTTCCCAAAGGGTGGGGCAGGACCCACTGGTGGGTCGCAGCCCATTTACTTTTGGGTGTTGCAAGGAAAAAAGTTTGTTTACTTGGTGCGTAAAAGGAAAAATCTGAAAGCCATGCGACAGAGAAAAAGTTATAATCACTGTTTTATAATGGATTATTTGTAGCTTATGTATCAAGTTTGCGAAACAACTTTGGCTATACATTATATTCCTTGATATATATCCGACAGATCCTATCTTGATTTTGTAGGAGGTAGCCGTCAACCCTTTAACCTTGGAACACTCCTGACTATCTCCTTTATCTATCCCCCCAGGTAAAACACACATTTCCGCATGCGTCTACTCTGAGCTATGTGACACACGCTTCAATTCTGTGTGAGATCAGTCTTAGACAAAGGATGGATTGATTACTCTTTGACCGCAGACAGGTAGACAGCAACGCTCTTGCAGACAAGTTCAAACAACCCCACTGGTACCATATCACTGACGGACAATGTGATGCCTCTTTTCGTTTCCCTCTCGTTCCTTGACAAATTAAAATAAGGCAGACAGCCTCACCGACTGACCCTAGGGCACTGAGAAAGGGAGGGAGAGATATGAAGTGAAACATGTGGAATGAAATGAAAACATTGATAATAGTAGAGTATGTTAACAGGCAGGATAAGCTGGGCACACTGACTGTCATCTTCCTGTGATTGAGAAGTAATTTGTCTTTGTATTTATGAAGCATCCCCATTAGTTTGGACTCTTCCTAGGGTCCAAAACAAGATTAAGGCAATTGCATCACAAAAAATATAAATAAAACAGTACATCATACACCACTATTCTAACACTACATATCTACAATACAAATTGTATAATACAACAATAATACATTACAACGTACATGTGTGTATCGTGCCTGTGTGTGTCTCTTCACAGTCCACGTTGTTCTATAAGATTTGATCTATTTTTTTATCTATCTGTTTTTATCTAAATCTATACGGATTTAAATCTATCTGATTTTACTGCTTGCATGAGTTACTTGATGTGGAACAGAGTTCCATGTAGTCATAGATCTATGTAGTACTGTGTTTCCCAGAGTCTGTTCTGGACTTGGACTGTGAAGAGACCCCTGGTGGCATGTTGTTTGGGGTATGCATGGGTGTCTGAGCTGTGTACCAGTCATTTGAACAGAAATCTCTGTGCTTTCAACATGTCAATACAAAGACAAGTAGTGATGCAGTCAGTCACTCCTCCACTTTGAGCCAGGAGAGATTGACATGCATGTTATTGATGTTAGCTCTCCGTGTACATTTAAGGACCAGCTATGCTGCTCTGTACTGGGCCAACTGTAATTTACCTTTGTCCCTCTTTGTGGCACTTGACCATATGACTGGGCAGTAGACCAGGTGCGATAAAACTAGGGCCTGTAGGACTTGTTTTGTTGATAGAGATGTCAAGAAAGCAGAGCAGTGCTTTATTACAGACAGACCTCTTCACATCTTAGTTACCGTTGAATCAATATGTTTTGACCATGGCAGTTTACAATCCAGGGTTACAGTTTAGTCTCCTCAACTTGCTCATTTTCTACATTATTCATTACAATAATTCGTGGAGGTTTAGTGAAGGATTTGTCCCAAATACAATGCTTTTAGTTTTTGAAATATTTAGGACTAGCTTATTACTTGCCACCCATTCTAAAACTGACTACAGCTCTTTGTTAAGTGTTGCAATGATTTCACTTGCTGTGGTAGCTGACATGAATAATGTTGAGTCATCATACATAGACCCACAGTCTTTACTAGTGCCAGTGGCAGGTCATTAGTAAAAACATTTAAAAAGTAAGGGGCTTAGACAGCTGCCCTGGGGTATGCCCAACTCTACCTGGATTATGTTGGAGAGGCTTCTATTAAAGAACACCCTCTGTGTTCTGTTACATAGGTAACTCTCGATCCACGATATAGCAGAAGGAGTAAAGCCATAACACCATTTTTTTCAGCAGCAGACTATGATCGATGATGTCAAAAGCTGCACTGAAGTTTAACAAAACAGTGCCCACAATCTTCTTATTATCAATTTCTTTCAACCAATCATTAGTCATTTGTGTAAGTGCCATACACGTTGAGTGCCCTTCCCCATAAGTGTGCTGAAAGTCAGTTGTTAATTTGTTTACTGTGAAATAGCTTTGTATCTGGTCAAACACAATTTTTTCCAAAAGTTTACTAAGGTTTGGTAGTAGGCTGATTGGTCGTCTGTTTGAACCAGTAAAGGGTGCTTTACTATTCTTCGGTAGCGGAATGACTTTTGCTTCCCTCCAGGCCTGAGTGCTCACACTTTCCTGTAGGCTTAGATTGAAGAGGTGGCAATATAGTCCGCTATCATCCTCACTCATTTTCCATCCAAATTGTCAGTCCTAGGTGGTTTGTCATTGTTGATAGACAACAACAGAAAATATCATTTTCCACAGTCACTTTACAGAATAAAAAATTACAATGCTTGTCTTTCATAATTTGGTTAGTTATGCATGGATCTGTATGTTCAGAGTTTGTTGTTGGGATGTCATGCCTAAGTTTGCTAATCTTGCCAATGCAAAAATTCATTAAAGTAGTTGACAATATCATTGGTTTTGTGATGAATGAGCCATCTGATTCAATGAATGATGGAGCAGAGTTCGCATTTCTTTGCACAAAATGTCATTTAAGATGCTCCAAAGCTTTTTACTATCATCCTTTTATATAATTATTCTTTGTTTCATAATACAGTTTCTTGTTTTTTTTGTTTAGTTTAGGCACCTGATTTGTCAATATACAGTACATTTGCCAATCAGCTGTGCAGCCAGACTTATTTGCCATTCCTTTTGCCTCGTCCCTCTCATTCATACCATTATTTTCTTAATTAATAGGTGCATACTTATTTGTAACTGCAATATCATAAATATGTCAAGTGCAACTTCTGGTTGCACCACATTACACATCTTGTGAGAGATATGAGTGCAGGTTTGCACTGCTGTCTGTCTCCACAATATGTACACGCAGTTGCACACTCAGATACACACACACACACACACACACACACACACACACTGTTGTGTTTAGCTTGCAGAAACTGGGATGTGCAGCTGTGGGTACATCCGCAGTGGAATCTGTTAGGGCAGGTTCAGAGAGATTTGGAGAACTTGGCAACCAATCAAAGGTTTCATAAAGTAAACCCTTACTTGCATCCACTCGCTCCAGAAATAAAGAAGCAGAAGAAGAATGTACACAAAGACATTCATATAGTCTATGACCCCCAGCTACGGTACCTGGATCAGGAAAACACAATGGCCAACTCTTAGCAGATCCTTGCTTAGAGGACTAGTGAGTACGGAAAGTAAGGTTTGCACGTATGTAAGCAGTGTGTGTAAACAGTGCCTTCAGAAAGTATTCATACCCCTTGATTTAGTCCACATTTTGTTGTGTTATAGCCTGAATTAAAAAAATGGATTACATAAAAAACATTTTTCACCCATCTACAGACAATACCCCATAATGACAAAGTCAATTTTTTTTTAGAGATTTTAGCAAATTTATTGAAAATTAAATTACAGAAATATCTCATTGATTTAAGTATTCACACCCCTGAGCCAATACGTGTTAGAATCACCTTTGGCAGTGACTACAGCTATGAGTCTTTCTGGGTAAGTCTCTAAGAGCTTTGCACACCTGGATTGTACAATATTTTGCACATTATTTTTTTTTAAATTCTGTCAAGTTGGTTGTCAGTGCTAGATAGCTATTTTCAAGTCTTGCCATAAGTCAAAACTGTAACTAGGCCACTCAGGCACATTCAATGTCATCTTGGTATGCAACTCCAGTGTATATTTGGCCTTTTGTTTTGGTTATTGTCCTGCTGAAAGGTGAATTTGTCTCCCAGTGTCTGTTGGTAGGCAGACTGAAGCAGATTTTCCTCTAGGATTCTGCCTGTGCTTAGCTCTATTCCGTTTATTTTCATCCTGAAAAACTCCCTAGTCCTTGCCGATGACAGGCAGACCCATAGCATGATTCAGCCCCCTCCGTGCTTGAAAATATGACACTCAGTGATGTGTTGTGTTGGATTTGCCCCAAGCATAACACTCAGGACATAACGTTCAATAGTTTGCCATATTTTAACAGTTTTACTTGTGTGCCTTATTGCAAACAGGATGCATGTTTTGGAATATTTTTTATTCTGAACAGGCATCCTTCTTTTCACTCTGTCATTTAGGTTAGTATTGTGGAGTAACTACAATGTGTTGATCCATCCTCAGTTTGTGCTTGAGAAGAAGAGGGAGAGAACGAAGGATAAAGGGGGGCCTAGGTGGAGAAGAAGAGAGAGAACAAAGGAGAAGAGAGGGAGATAGTGTGGCCTTGTAGCTAGAGAGGTGGAATCCTTATAATGTGAACAGTGACAAAAACACTACTGCACAGAACTGGGGGTTTGTGAGCACTTGTGTTGTGGTACATTTTAATCTTGCAGTCTTTCCACCAGATTTTATGACAGAACGTGGGAGTAAGAGCTTGGCTTGTGGAACTCTGACATCGATGACTCATGACACTGACCTTGGTCCATGGCTACTGAATAACTTGCTGTATATTTTTACCAAATGACAAGCTATTGAATGGAAGTTCAAGTCACAGTACAAGAATAAATTACATTTGGCTGGTACATTTTCTATTAAATGTTATTAACAAAGTTATTAACAGTGTTGTATGAAAATCATTCATTTTTTTGTTTATCCATTAAATTGTAGAATATAATTAGTACTGTAACCACATCTGAACAAATTGTTAAGAGAAATGGATTACAAAGCCAGTTATCATGGCTCCTAGACTGGCTATTTAGATATATCCATTTCAGTGTAAATTGTGAAAGACTTACCCCCATTTGTTTCTCTGTAAATGAGCCATTTATCAGCATGACCACATTGGACCCCAACTCTAAATATAGACAGTCCTTGTCACAATAAGGCCAGTCCTCTGGAGAAGACAGCATATCTTTAGAGAGAACTTCCATGAGTCGATCTTGGCAATATGGGAAACTGTAATATTTCACTATGGAATCTTGAACTGTTGCATAGAGGGCCCCTAGAATTTGGGAAAGACTCAATGCAGATTATAGCACTGATGTTTATCATTGCTAGATGAATATAGCAGTTGTCATTCATTCACACAAAGACAGTGCACAGACGAGTGTAGTATGTTTTACTTCCTAAATTCAACATACATAATGTTTGACATATCCATGAAAACGAAGTCAAAAGTACTGTGCATTATACGGTACGCTGTGTTTAATGTAACTTGTCATATTTGTTTTTGAGGTCTTATGATGGATGATCGTTTCCCTGTGAGCTAGATGCAGTTTGGCTGCTGGCTCCCAAAGCATGGTGGGATCCCTTACAAAAGAAAACATGACAAAATCACATGTGGTTTTTGGACACATGTATGAACACACAATAATGAACAAATCACATGTTAAAAAACATTTATATATTTTTTTCCACGAGTCAGACGTATTTTTCAAACGTGTGAAGTTCCACATGGAACTTTCACATGTACGTTTTTCACATGTGAATTCGTTTTTTTCCATAAGAGTAAGACACGTGGTAAGGTGGCATCTTATGACGGTGCCATGTTGGAAGTCACTGAGCTCTTCAGTAAGGCCATTCTACTGTCAATGTTTGTCAATGGTAATTGCATGGCTGTGTGCTCGATTTTATACACCTGTCAGCCACGGGTGTGGATGAAATAACCGAATCCACTATGTACAAAAGTATTCAGCAATTTCAGCCACACCTCAACCCCATTGAACACCTTTGGGATGAATTGGAACACCGACTGCGAGCCAGGCCTAATCGCCCAACATCAGTGCCCAACCCCACTAATGCTCTTGTGGCTGAATGGAAGCAAATCGCAGCTGCAATGTTCAAACATCTAGTGGAAAGCCTTCCCAGAAGAGTGGAGGCTGTTATAGCAGCAAAGGGGGAACCAACTCCATGTTAATGGCTATGATTTTGGAATGAGATGTTCGACAAGCAGATGTCCACATACTTTTGGTCATGTAGTGTATGTGGATTTTTCACATACTTTTTTTTCATGTTATTTGTCATTTTTCACATGACTCAGACACACGGTTTCCCAACCTTTCACATGTGATATTCTAAGCTTCACATGTGTATCTTTGTAACCGGTGGGATTACAACCCGGGTCTCAGCCAATGTCTTGACCATTCGACCAAGAGGGCCGACATTGGGTTTTCTTCCCATTTATTATCAATTTCTCTCAATCTCAGAATATTGACTTCAATTAAAAATAGGTCTGTCAAATGTTTAAAAATGTAATTGAGTTAATCGAAGGATCACAAATGAGAAAATCACAAATTCTGAATTTAAGTAATAATTGAATTTAAGATATTTTATGTTAAAAGCATTACCAGAATACTGACATCTTGATTTTGTCCAAAGTAACACTTAGCAAAATCAGGTAAATTGATAAAGCACATTTTCTTTAACCTCAATGTCAACTTGTTTTGACATTGCATTTTTAGCTGTATAGATGATGTATTTTTGATGTTTTTTTGTGCATTTTGAATGCTTTCAGACAATGCAATAATCAAGATTATTTTTTAAAATTGTGCACAAAAATGTGCTCGAGTTAATTGATTAACTCTGACAGCTCTAATTCAAAATCATCTTTTTGTGGAAAAGAATCTGTCAACATTCTTTCCTGAAGCAAACACATTCACACATTTTCAAATTCATTAAAATCCCTTTAAGGACTGTGTATTAAATGTAACAAAAATAAATGGACCGCTAACAATTACAGAAGCTAAAAATAGCTAGCTAGGAGGAAATGGAAGGCTCGCTATCACCTATCAATAAGCTAGCTAGCCGTTAACAATTGGCATGTGACCATTTAGATACAAATTTCATAAAAAGTAACCTTCTAAAATGCATGTACACATTTAAATACACTCAATATGAGCCCTAGTTTGTAAAAATACAAAAGTGAGCATGTGAATGGAAAAATCTCCCTCGTTTTTCAATAGGTCAAAACAATTCAATAATACATCAAAATGACCAGAAAACTCAACACAGTTTAGTTAAACATGTTATCTCTGGATTTTAAAAAAAGTTGCCAAACCTACAAACCAGAAAATAGGATAAAAAAAATAAAGAGACACGGAGAGCTAGCTTCTTTGTTCTTTTTCTGTGCTTCTTCCAATTGTCAAGGAGCAACGCGTTAGAAGAGAGGCGCATCCCTGCAGCAGTAACACTCCGAATGACTCTCCCTAGTGGTAGCGCTAAGTATACATACAGTAGGGCAAAAAAGTATTTAGTCAGCCACCAATTGTGCAACTTCTCCCACTCAAAAACATGAGAGATGCCTGTAATTTTCATCATAGGTACACTTCAACTATGACAGACAAAATGAGGGGGAAAAATCCAGAAAATCACATTGTAGGATTTTTAATGAATTTATTTGCAAATTATGATGGAAAATAAGTATTTGGTCAATAACAAAAGTTTATCTCAATACTTTGTTATATACCCTTTGTTGGCAATGACAGAGGTCAAACGTTTTCTGTAAGTCTTCACAAGGTTTTCACACACTGTTGCTGGTATTTTGGCCCATTCCTCCATGCAGATCTCCTCTAGAGCAGTGATGTTTTGGGGCTGTTGCTGGGCAACATGGACTTTCAACTCCCTCCAAAGATTTTCTATGGGGTTGAGATCTGGAGACTGGCTAGGCCACTCCAGGACCTTGAAATGCTTCTTACGAAGCCACTCCTTCGTTGCCCGGGCGGTGTGTTTGGGATCATTTGTCAGGCTGAAAGACCCAGCCACGTTTCATCTTCAATGCCCTTGCTGATGGAAGGAGGTTTTCACTCAAAATCTCACGATACATGGCCCCATTCATTCTGTCCTTTACACGGATCAGTCGCCCTGGTCCCTTTGCAGAAAAACAGCCCCAAAGCATGATGTTTCCACCCCCATGCTTCACAGTAGGTATGGTGTTCTTTGGATGCAACTCAGCATTCTTTGTCCTCCAAACACGACGAGTTGAGTTTTTAACAAAAAGTTATATTTTGGTTTCATCTGACCATATGACATTCTCCCAATCTTCTGGATCATCCAAATGCTCTCTAGCAAACTTCAGACGGGCCTGGACATGTACTGGCTTAAGCAGGGGGACACGTCTGGCACTGCAGCATTTGAGTCCCTGGCGGCGTAGTGTGTTACTGATGGTAGGCTTTGTTACTTTGATCCCAGCTCTCTGCAGGTCATTCACTAGGTCCCCCCGTGTGGTTCTGGGATTTTTGCTCACCGTTCTTGTGATAATTTTGACCCCACGGGGTGAGATCTTGCGTGGAGCCCCAGATCGAGGGAGATTATCAGTGGTCTTGTATGTCTTCCATTTCCTAATAATTGCTCCAACAGTTGATTTCTTCAAACCAAGCTGCTTACCTATTGCTTATTCAGTCTTCCCAGCCTGGTGCAGGTCTACAATTTTGTTTCTGGTGTCCTTTGACAGCTCTTTGGTCATGGCCATAGTGGAGTTTGGAGTGTGACTGTTTGAGGTTGTGGACAGGTGTCTTTTATACTGATAACAAGTTCAAACAGGTGCCATTAATACAGGTAACGAGTGGAGGACAGAGGAGCCTCTTAAAGAAGAAGTTACAGGTCTGTGAGAGCCAGAAATCTTGCTTGTTTGTAGGTGACCAAATACTTATTTTCCACCATAATTTGCAAATAAATTCATAAAAAATCCTACAATGTGATTTTCGGGATTTTTTTTCTAATTTTGTCTGTCATAGTTGAAGTGTACCTATGATGAAAATTACAGGCCTCTCATCTTTTTAAGTGGGAGAACTTGCACAATTGGTGGCTGACTAAATACTTTTTTGCCCCACTATATATATCAAAAGCAACACCATGAAGGACTACAATAATAATGGAGTAGATGGCTCAGAAATAAGAAATCACTAATTTTAATGCACTTCAATTATTCTACTCAGGTAGGCTAAGTAACCTTTTTACAGAATGGCATTACAGAATTTGAGGAAACATTGCTACTGCAACATGTTAACACCACCTTTTCAAATGAGGAGAATAACACTATTTCACCCCCACATGTTAACTTGCAATTTTCACATGTGGAGTTTTCTTACATGTGAAACTGCAAATGTGATTGTTTTTTACATGTGAACTTGCAATTCTACATGAGAAAGTGAGATTTACACATGTGGAGGTTTCTTACATGTACAACAGCAAATGGATTTTCACATGTTAATGTTTTTCAAATGTGAACTTGCAATTCACATATGAGGTGAAGACGCTATTCTCCTCACATGTTGAAATGTGGTGTTTATATGTCAACTCTAAATGTAATAAATATGTATCTTTTTTATATGTAATTTTTTTGTAATGGATATCCTGCGTTTGGCTAGTCATTTTGTCCTGAGCGGTTTATTAAGAAGTGACCATAAAACAGTAACAGTGTGCATAGCATCTGCCCTTGGCTTGGAAGTCCTCTGTTACTCTTTGGACCAGTATCTCACCATCACCCTGAGAACAGACAGTTTTTATTTTACAGTTTCCTATCAGGATTTCACAAACAGACCTGGTAAAAAAGCTTGCATGATGAGCAATGTGCAGGATCCAGACACAATGAGCAGGAAGATCTAGTGATGCAGGAACAGAAGAGCCAGAGCATGCCAGGAAGACGCTGTGCATTTTTGGCAAATAGGAACTTCAACACGGCCCAGTGATGGGAAACCCCTCTGACTTCCCCTTCCTGACTTATTTATACTTTTATTTATGGCTGGTGTCCAAGTCAAATCTATCAGAACATGGCATGCTACATAAACCTAACATTTCTCAATCTCACCAAAGAAGGGGGAATAACTGGCAAGTAGTGAAGGAGAGAACTGTCTTTACTAATGAAATGGGATTTCCATTGTGATGCCAGAAGCACTGGGGCCAAAGTTTTAGTGGTAAATAACAGCGGGAGCGCTACTATGTGCCAAAGTGACAAGAGGCTGTATAAACCCAATTACAAATGGTGCTCAGTTGTATAAACTTCAAGTGTTCAGAATTCAACAAAATAGATATCTCCTCTCATGTAATGCTGTTTCTCTGTGTTTCCATGTTGTCACACTGTGAGGGTTGTCATATGGGACTCGTCATCCATCTGTCTGCGTCTTCCACCTCCCTTACTCTTTCACTTCCCTTCCTCCCTTATTCCCATTGCCTTGTCCACTGCCAAAAATGGTCAACTAACCACTCTTTGCAGCTTTGCCCAATCACTTTCAATGAAACTGTACTACAAAGACACATGAATCTCAGAGGAGCTTACTACTCTTTATAGGGAATGTGCAAATAAGTGAACAAAGACAACCACTTATGGTTTCATAACCTATGCTTATTGAGAGGATAGAAATGTGTTGACATGAACGTGTGTGAGATTTAAAACATTTCCTTCCTCTGGTCCCCCGGTAACAACATGTTATGTGAATTGCATACAGCCGGGCCACTTACCTGATCCATCAGTTAAAACCTGCATGCCATGGACATACACACACACACACACACACACACACACACACACACACACACACACACACACACATACACATATGGTACACACATACCACTGCAAAGTTATTCCAGGTGGGTATTTCTAACTGATGTACTGCTTATTGGACAGTTGAAAGAGCAGTACTCCCATCTGCAGACATAAACAGTATACTATACAGTGGGGTCAGTGACCAGACTGAGGGGGGCAGAAGGGGTTGCATGTAAGGGCAAGTTCAGTGTGTGGGAAACACGATTCAAAACAGCCACTCAATACTGTAGGTCAAACACAACATACTATTCTGTTAGGAAATGGTCAACTACTTATCTTTCATAGAACAGCGCCTATCTTTCACAGGTTTGTATAGACTCAGTGTTTAGTTACTAGGTGTGTGATGGGGTGTTCTGTTACAATGGAACAGTAGAAATAAGCTTAGGTCATGTGATGTGTCACCAAGGTCTCCAGATATCAGACTTTTGTCCCTTCTCTTAATTCCCACTTTCGTCTTCTACCCTATCCCCACTCCTCATCACCTCTCTCTCTCTCGGTCTTTCTCTCATAAGCATGCTGTTTTTCACTCTCAAACAGACACCATCTCAATATCACATTCTCCAAATCTCCTGAGGCACTATAGGCTGATGCAATTCAATCAAAAATAATATTTACCATGGAATCTATTTTGCCAACTTGAGCAGTTCATGCTGATGTCCAAGAGCTTGACCCCATAATTGTGTCCCTCTGTCAGTAAACAGATTGCCAGTCACCTGACAGTTTGTCAGCATACTGTAATTCTATATTCATAAAAAAATGCTTTACATGTTCTTATAGTCTCACATTTAACTAAACATGCACATAGCCCACTGGGCAAAAACTGGTTGATTCAACGTTGTTTCTACGTCACTTCAACAACAACAAAATGCAATGTGATGTGATGACGTTAAATCGACAAAGAAAATTGATTGGATTTGCAAAAAGTCATCAACGTAAGAGAATTTCATATTTTTTTCTTCCCAACTTTTAACCAAAATCCAATGACATGTAGAAATGTTGATTTCATGTTGAATTCATGTTAGTTGAGAACTCAGCGAAATGTACATAAAAAGTAGACGTTGAACTGATGATGTCTGTTCCCAGTGGAAGGCCAACAAATGAAATAGACAATAGCCTACATGTAGGCCTATCCAAGGGTGGACTGGGACCAGAAAACATCCCTGGAATTTCTAATACACTGGACCATTTCTTTTCCCTTTGAGGCCCCCACACCAGCAAATTTTTCTCCTTGAGGCCCCCCGCACCGGCCCATTTTATTCCTTGAGGCCCCCATTATTCACCAGATCATTATTATTTTGCACAAAAAAAAACAAGTTAGACAGGCCCACGGGTCTAAAAATGGACCAGCCCATCTGGCATTTGCCCGAAATACAGCAAAACCATTCCGCACCTGGACCTATGATCTTGAAAAGGCACTCTCATTCCAAGGATTTTAGTGCTGAAAGTCAGTGGCCCTCAGATAAGGCTCCATAATTAACTGCATTTCTTAGTTTTAATTGTCTAAATAATAATACATCTCCATTAGTTAATTTCAAAGCTGAAAGTTAAAATTCTTCCTTATATTGTTTTACATTTTAAAGAATCTCTTCGCTTTTTGCACGATTGTCTAGTTTGCCATAAAATATAAAGATATGAGAAAATGGGCACCTTTCCAGAGCAATGACGTTTGGCCAGAGCTCTTGAGCCTATTGCTATTCGAAGTGTCTTGAAAGACCGTTAAGAAATAAGGGAGTGAACACTGGAAGGGAGGGGGGGAGTCAGAGCGAAGAATCGACTAGAATGCTCGCGCTTTTTACCTTGCGCGCACTAACTCACGGAGGCTACCCGAGCAACTAACAGACAACATTTGATCTGTGGGAAATATTACAAGAATGTAATGTTCCAGAAAAGCGGAAACAAAACGGGAAAGTCTCGGTGAAAGTGAGAATTGGGGATATGAAGTTTCAAGCCGCAATTTATAGCCTAAGTACCCTGAATGGAAGGCTCATTACCATTTCAGTTGAAGCGACGGTTCAGGAAATGAACACATTTTTGGAGGAAACTCTATTGATATCATCATAATTCTTTCTATCGAAATTGATCACAATAAACACTTGAGATGGAGAGTCGGATTTTGTTTACTTGCATACTGGTTGGAATGTTCCTGCGGAAATCATGTGGTCAAAACTCAGCAACTGAAGAAGGTGAGCATTGCAGGTGGTGGCCGATGGTCTAGTGGTGGGGTGACTGAGAGACTAGGGAGGAGAAGTCAGAGTATCTCCAACTGGTGTTATTATATTAAAGGCACAATACTTGTATCATCTGTCATATAATTTCTACACTGAGTATACAAAGCATTAAGAACACCTGCTCTTTCCATGACAGACTGACCAGGTGAATCCAGGTGAAAGCTATGATCCCTCATTCACGTCACTTGTTAAATCCACTTCAGTCAGTGTAGATGAAGGGGAAGAGACAGGTTAAACAAGGATTTTTAAGCCTTTGAGACATGTGTGCCATTCAGATGGTGAGTGGGAAAGACAAAATATTTAAGTGCCGTTTTGTTTTTCACGCTCAACAGTTTCCAGTGTGTATCAAGAATGGTCCACCACCCGAAGGACATCCAGCTAACTTGACACAACTGTGGGAAGCATTGAAGTCAACATGAGTCATCATCCCTGTAGAATGCTTTTGAAACCTTGTAGAGTCCATGTCCTGATGAATTGAGGCTGTTCTAAAGGCAAATATAAGGAAGGCATTCCTAATGTTTGGTATACTCAGTGTATGTTGATATCTGTTCCTGACTTTAACACTATGTGAAATTGATGTGCTTATTATTCCATGCGATGTAAATTAAAACAAATGATTGATTATAACACCATTAGTAATTATTTAATGCTTGTTACAACCATGCATGTGGTAGTTAGAGCTCATAACATATACTGTAATGGTGAAAACTAAACTTGCTGGTGAGTCAGTTCCATCTGTCAGTGGTCTGTCTTTATGACTCAGTGTAAGTGTACAGTGTACAGACTTCTCACACAGACTTCCATTTATAGAGAATAGACAGGCTTTGACTAACATAGCTTAATTACTTTCTATGCGTCTCACTCAAACATAGAAATCCGTGGCGGTCAGTGCCGTTTATGATGAGGGAGGACAGCATGTTGGAAGACTGTCATTCATATTCCATTCAACCCAGTTCAATGTAACATCGATAGGTTTAGGCTACTACATGATACTCCAATTTTCCCTATATCCATCATGAGGTTGCTACAACCTAGCCTATGAATAAAAGTTTACAACGTAGGTGCACACAGGTTGAGAGAAAAACAGACAGTGACGCATGGCCAGACAGTGACACATTCAATACTGCCTTAAGCTAGATACAGGCAAGAGTGTTTATCTAGGGCGTAATCATTAGTCCAACAATTGCAAATGAGAGTTTCTTTTAGACAAATTCAGGTATTTTTTTTATCTCCGTTTCATTTGCATCCGTTTAAGAAAAGTTTTTCAACAGAATCGGCAGAATGAATACACCCCTGATCACTTTCATAGTAGCCACATTGTATTCATTCTAGCCTCTATGCACTCTCCTCCTCCCTTTGTTTGTGGACTTAAATGAACAATACATCAGCTGTATGTGACCAGGTGAAAAAAAAACTTTCCAAGCCAAACCATGTCATAACCGCAACACACAGCCTACATCATTGTCTCCATATTAGCTAAAGTAACGTCCTAGTCAACATAGCTAATATAACTAATGTGTTAGTAAACCCGCTACAATCATGCAGTAATGCTACAGTGTATAGTTAGTAAGCAGTTAGACCGGCAGGCCCCGGTGACAATACATTAATAAAACGAAAAGCTTACCTTGACTTGGAAGACTTTCAGTGTTGTGTTGGATAGTCATAGCCAGCTAGCTAACATAGCATCCCACTGTTTGAGGTGTTTGAGTAACTAAACTAGCCAGCTGCATTTGCTAGCTAAGTAAGTTAAACTGAAAATGAAAAAAAATTGGTTTCTCTCTCTCGCTTCTCCTTAATTTTTGAAGAAATTAATTTGTTAAACTGTTAAACTATTATCTTTCTCTCTCTTTGAGTCAACTACTCACCATATTTTATGCACTACAGTGCTAGCTAGCTGTAGCTTATGCTTTCAGTACTAGATTAATTCTCTGATCCTTTGATTGGGTGGACAACATGTCAGTTCATGCTGTAAGAGCTCTGATAGGTTGGAGGATGTCCTCCGGTGTCATAATTACTGTGTAAGTTTATGGAAGGGGGTGAGAACCAAGAGCCTTCAAGGTTTTATATTGAAGTTAATGTACCGAGAGGAGAATGGAAGCTAGCTGTTCTCCGGCTACACCATGGTGCTGCCCTACAGAGTGCTGTTGAGGCTACTGTGTTTTAATCAATTATTTGGTAATGTGAATATATTTAGTATAGTTTTATCTAAAAAGGATAACTTTTTCAATGTTTTATCATTTTTATTTTTATGAAATTCACTGAGGAGGATGGTCCAGACCCAAACAGGTTCAGACCCAAACAGTTGGTTTACAGTAAACATAGAGACCAGAGAGACACAGACAGAACTACAGTTTACTGGGGCTTAACATTAGAGGCCATATGTGCAGTGTAACTGCAGCCCCTCCCTCTTAGGGAGCTGGAGTACAAAGTCCAGATGTGCGTGCGTGCTTGAGTGTACACTCGTCTTTCAACACTACACTCTTATCAGTACAGCGACCACACATCGAGTGTCAAATTGAAGCTGGAAAATTAACATGGCACATCTCTCTCGCTCTCTCTCTCTCGCTCTCTCTCTCTGTATATGGGTATACGTCTACTACCGCACATTCCTCTTCTTCTCACAAATGGAACTGCCAATACACACCTCCCCCTTAACATTTCTCTCTCTCTATTCCCACCTCCAACCTACCCTCCTCCTTATACCACCAATATAAGGAGTTCCTACAGTTCTCCCCCTCACCCCTTCTTACTCACTCTCTCACTTTAATGAGAAGCACTGCTCCGTGCTACTGTTATGAAATATGGAACATTTGTAAAATGTTGCCTAGTCTAAATGTTATGACAGTATTTTCATCCATCCCTCATCTGGCCACCCCTCCTCTGATCTATCTCACTTTTTCATCCATTATTTTAGGTTGGCCTGTTTGTTTTGATCTGGTCTTATCGCTTTAATTACTTGTTTTCCACTCATTTCCTTTCTTCGGACAGTTCACACCTCTCCACACATTTTTTCTCTCTTCATTTTGTTTCAGTTTCTCCCGCTTTCAGACTTATGGCATTTTCTATGAAGGTTTTAATGACTGTGGGACAGTGTTGTTCCAAGGAGGTGGATGGTGAGGGGGAGATTCTTTGTGTGTGTGTGTGTGTGTGTGTGTGTGTGTGTGTGTGTGTGTGTGTGTGTGTGTGTGTGTGCACACACATACTGAACAGAAGGAAGACCACTGGAAAAAGTTAAGGGAGGGAGAAGGAATCAGAGAGAGAAAGTTGAAAATAGCAGTGGGTTTTCCCACAGATGCTCCACACAGTCTCAGTGAGTTCTGGGATTGTACTTATCCCAGTAAATGTTTGGCTGGCTATCATTAATAATTAGTTTGCTTCTCTACGGTAAGTTTGTGGGTAAACGAATAACTATACCACATTGTTTCCCTGTTTCCCACATACACTAATTGTAGTGTATCTCACACATCTATTATAAGCACTATGCTTATAGAAAGTTCCCCATCGTGAAGACCCACAGTGGTGTAAATATTGCTTAACTCTGGGAGTATTTAATTCTCAACAGTATGCTGTGACTTATTAATTTTCATATAATATTAGCATTATATTCTATAGCCTATAGATATGAATCTATATTCTATATACCCTATCTCTGTAAAAATCTAGTGGATGTTTGTCCACCACCTGTAACGCTCTCCTTTCCTTTTCTCTCCTCTCAGTGTTGAACTGCTGTGAGGGTGACATCCTCTTCCTATTGGACTCCTCGGGCAGCGTCTCATCCTATGAGTACTCCCGCATGCTGGGCTTCCTGTCCGAGCTCCTCCTCCCCTTCTCATTGGGCGAGGACCAGGTGAGGGTGGGGCTACTGCAGGTGGGCACCCAACCCCGCCTCGAGTTTGGCTTTGACGCCCACAATACCCAATCTGGCCTCCAGGAGGCACTGGGGAACACCAAGGCTCTGAGGGGCGACACCAATACAGAGGAGGCCCTCAGGATGGCCAAGGACTGGGTGCTGAAGCCTGGAGGGGCCGGGGGGGCCAGGACAGAGCTACCCAGGGTTCTAGTGTGGCTGACGGACGGGGTGAAGCCGGGTGATGTGATTGGACCAATGGAGGAGCTGAGAGAGGAGGGCGTGGCCGTTCTGGTGATCTCCACGGGCCACGGGAACTACCAGGTGCTGCGGCAGGTGGTCACCCCACCTGTGGAGTCACACCTGTACTTTGTGGACATCGACGATATGAGTATCATCACCGAGGACCTGAGGGAAGCCATTATTGGTGAGTGTGTGTGGCATTCTGTGTGTGTCCAATTTGATTCCTCAATTGACAGCAATTGACATGGACCTGACACGTTCTTTTGAGCTCTACTCTAGACTTTGCTGCTGTACAAATGCATGTCTCCATTCTACTCCTTTATCACATACCCACTCCTAGAGACTGTGAGACATAGAGGGAATGCAGTGACAGTGTATGTTAGACTGTAATGAGAGAGGGGGGGCTATTAATAAAGAAATTATCCTACCGTGCCCCTCTATGGTGCCAGAGATATATAGAGGGTATTTCTCTGGTCAGATAGAGTAGCAGTCATTTGGACACAATCACTTCCAGTAAACATATGTAGCTCTAAGACAGGATGCATACTGTAGTGATGGGCAGACGCATAGTGTAAATACAGGTTCTTTACGACACAGAAGGAGAAATCCATGGTCCCTCTAGCGAGTGCCTGAAGTTCCTATCCTCTGACACTGAAACCTTTCTTGGGTTTGCTATTTGTTACAGAAGTATCTTCAGAACTGGGTTGTCTATTTCGAGGGGTTTTATGGCATGCAATGTGAATGCATTGGGGAACCCACAGTCTGTGTGTCTGTCTGAGCTTCTCTCTTTCATCCTTTTCCTCCCTCTCTTTTTTGCCATCTTGTTCTGGTTATCCAAGGATGAATGCTCACCAGTGAGAGAAAGGAATCCGCACACTGTGATAATATGGTCGTAAAGGTGTTTAGGCAAGAGGAGGCTGGTGAAGGGAGGATGGCTCAAGTAATAGCTGGAATGGAATGAATGGAACGGTATACCTCCATCGTCCCAATATACCGTTCCATTCATTCAATTTCAGCCATTGCAATGAGCATGTCCTTCAATTTAAAGTGGAGTTTTATATTTCACCAGTGTTTCAGTCCTTCGGTCTCGTTCTGTCTCTCCTCTAACAGAGATCCTCTGGGCTGAACGGCTCCAGGTGCGAGATGTGTCCACAGACAGCGCTGTGCTGCAGTGGCGACCGGTTTTGGCCGGTTTGACCGGCTATTATGACATCCGGTTTGGACCGGCTCCCAGTGGGGGAATGGTTGGAGGAGGAGCAGGGGGGCCTGGTACCAGCCCCAGTACCAGCGGTGGCCAGTACCAGAGACTCACCCGGCCAGGGGACTCTAGCACGGCCAGGCTGACGGGACTAAAGCCAGACACCACCTACACAGCCACACTGACTCCTGAGTCCAACCTGCAGGTGCTCAACCCCCTCTCCGTCACCTTCACCACTAAGCCAGGTAAGAGGTGGCATGTTTACATTTGACATTTACAACATTTACATTGTTAATTGTAACAATGTTGGCTCAGTTGGTTGGAATGTGGTGTCTTTGGGGTGTCTAGCATGGGCACACTGTATACCGAATATTCTTTCGTCACTTTCGACAAAAGCACCTGGTAAATCACCAGATTATATATATTTTAATATTATATTATTACATATAACTTATCGTCTCCTCAGAGGTGTTGAGCCCAGCCGTGGTGACGGTGTCTGATTCAGAGGCCAACAGTGTGAGGGTGAGCTGGGGTCCTCTGCAGCCAGAGTCTGTCCAGAGCTTCCAGGTGGAGTACTCAGCGCTCCCGGGGGGGAAGCTTCACATGACTACTGTGGGCCGGGGGCAGAACTCCACCATGCTGACCAACCTCCAGCCAGACACCCAGTACCTGGTCACCGTGAGCGCCCGTCACTCCTATGGCCAGGAGAGGGCCATGTCTGTAAAAGTGTGCACTGAGGAGGGTAAGGAGCATATAGCATTATGGATATGTTCTTAGGCACAGATGCGGTATGGGATTAGCCTCAAAGTTTTTAAACTGAAGCAATAAAATGGGAAAATGCTAAATGTACTATTACCCTTCACATACCACTGTATAGATGCAGCACGTAGGCCTTTTTCTCTCAATTTAATTTCAATTGCTTTATTGGCATGACGTAACAATGTAAATATTGCTAAAGTGTACTTTGGAAAATGAATCCCCTCCCTCCCTTCTCAGTGAGGCCGGATCTTGCAGACCTGCGGCTGACCACAGTGGGCAGTGACTCTGTGCAGGTGGACTGGAAAGCCAGCATGGACGGCCTCAGGGGCTACTGGCTCACCTGGGAGGGACAGGACGGCCACGGCTCTACCACAGCCCAGCGCTCCTCCTTCTACCTGCCCCCCAACTTACTGTCCACACGTCTGACACACCTGCCCCCCGCCACCAGAGTGTGTGTGTCGCCTGTATACCGGACGACACGCGGGAAGGGCCTCTGCTGCACGGCCCAGTTTTATTCAGGTGAGAGAATGGGCTGCCGCCATTTTGAATGAGGATATGAACCCTTCAGCACTGTTGGTTGGAGTCAGTTAATTTCAGTTGTGTTGAGTTGGTCAATTGGAGCAAACGTGGATATTTTAAAGGCATGTTCAATTGGATCCTAGAATTGGTGCTTTTGAATGCATCCAAGCCAAGGTAAAAAAAAAAAAAAAAAACTCTTTGTTTGGATAAGGATGAGATTTGAATTACATTTTGAATCTGAAAAGGTTGTCATAATGATGAGACCAAGGCACAGCGTGAGTAGAGTTCCACATAATATTTATAAACTGAAACTCACCTAACAAAACAACAAGCGAAACGCTACTGATGTGCACTAAGGCAACTATACAGAGACAAGATCCCACAACACAAATGAGGAAAATGGCTACCTAAATAAGATCCCCAATCAGAGACAACGATAAACAGATGTCGTGATTGGGAACCATATCAGGCCAACATAGCCATACAAAAACCCCTAGACATACAGAACCCTAGACATACAAAAACTAGAGTACCCACCCTAGTCACACCCTGACCTAACCAAAATATATAGAGGTAGAGGTAGTCTTTTTATTGCCCATATTACAACATTGATTCACTGGTAGCATGTCGCCAGGACTCCTGAGAATTGTTTTAACAACTCCAAAATAGTTCCTGCTAGACAGGATGTTTCTATAAAGAAATGTATGAGCCTAATAGTAAAGACATGTAATTTAACTGTCAAAATACATTTTGATGACCTTTTAATTTGGCATGAACTTTACCAGTCATGATGTTTTCATCTTATTGTCAAACAAATTAATTCAAAAAGTACGGTACAGGCATATGTTCGTCCAGTCCTCTAAAATAAATTCAGCAACCAAACAGTGCACTGTGCACTCCGCCATTTGATGAATGGAAAGAGACATCTGTTAGAAAGTTGGTTGCAATTTCAGTTTAATCCACCAGAAAAGACAGAACAAATAATACAACAACTATTGTGATTAAACGCAAATATACTAACTCATTGATAAAAAAACAACATTAAAAACAGAAAAAAAAAAAAGAGGTATAATCTTTGTAAATGATATCATAAATATGACTGGTGGAGTTATGTCACACATGCAGCTAACAAAAATATATGGAATTGTCTGCTCTACACAAAATTACAATCAACTAATTGCCCTGCGTTAAAGACCAACATTGGTTAAAGAAAATTGTGATAAATAAAAAAGTATACCACTTTTATTTAAGGACCAAATAATTGACAGCTGTGTCATATAGATTGTAAAATAGTTGAAGTGATTTTCGATGTACCGATTCCATGGCACATTTTATGAACTGATACGCCAAATGACTTTTTCTATTTAAATTATACAAAATTCTTGCAACCAATAGAATGTTATATATGGGGATACAACCATCCCAGCTCTGCAGATTTTTATGCGAAGAGACAATCAATACTGTCCATATGTAGCTTGTTTTTGATCGCAGGTCCAGGAATGGCCGAAGAATTGCAACATTTACCTGGGCTAACTCTGCAGATAGCACTACTGGGTGATTTGAAAAGTCATAGTCAATCGATCAATAATGTAATAATACTTTTAGCAAAAATGTTTTGTTAATTTACAATCTGTAGAAACTATGAGAATAGAAGCGATCAGAACTTTTCTTTATTTTTCAAGTAACAGACACATCTCAACATCAACTGTTCAGAGGAGACTTTGTGAATCAGGCCTTCATGGTCAAATTGTTGCAAAGAAACCACTACTAAAGGACACTAATGAGAAGAAGATATGTGAGATGTTTTGGTTCCAACCGCCGTGTCTTTGCGAGCGCAGAGTAGGTGAACGGATGATCTCCACATGTGTAGTTCCAACAGTGAAGCATGGAGGAGGTGATGGTGTGGGGGTGCTTTGTTGGTGACACTGTCAGTGATTTATTTACAATTCAAGGCACACTTAACCAGCATGGCTACCACAGCATTCTGAAGCAGCACGCCATCCCACCTGGTTTGCACTTAGTGGGACTATCATTTGTTTTTCATCAGGACAATGACCCAACACACCTCCAGGCTGTGTAAGGGCTATTTGACCAAGAAGGAGAGTGATGAAGTGCTGCATCAGATGACCTGGCCTCCACAATCACCCAACCTCAACCCAATTGAGATGGTTTGGGATGAGTTGGACCGCAGAGTGAAAGAAAAGCAGCCGACAAGTGCTTAGCATATGTGGGAACTCCTTCAAGATAGTTGGAAAAGTATTCCAGGTGAAGCTGGTTGAGAGAATGTCAATAATGTGCAAAGCTGTCATCAAGGCAAAGGGTGGCTTCTTTGAAGAATCTGAAATATCAAATATATTTTGATTTGTTTAACACTTTTTGGGTTACTACATGATTCCATGTGTTATTTTATAGTTTTGATTTCTTCACTATTATTCTACACTGTAGAAAATAGTAAAAATAAATAAAAACCCTTGAATGAGTAGGTGTGTCCAAACTTTTGACTGGTACTGTATATATACAGTGCCTTCGGAAAGTATTCAGATCCCTTTACTTTTTCCAAATGTTGTTACGTTACAGCCTTATTCTGAAATTGATTAAATAAAAACATTATTTATGTAAGTATTCAAACCCATTGCTATGAGATTCGAAGTTGAGCTCAGGTGCATCCTGTTTCCATTGATCATCCTTGATGTTTCTACAACTTGATTGGAGACCTCCTGTGGTAAATTCAATTGATTGGACATGATTTATAAAGGCACACAACTGTCTATTAAAAGGTCCCACAGTTGACAGTGCATGTCACAGCAAAAACCAAGCCATGAGATCAAAGGAATTGTCCGTAGAGCTCCGAGACAGGATTGTGTCAAGGCACAGAATGGAAGAAGTTTGGAACCACCAAGACTCTTCCTAGAGCTGGCTGCCAGGCCAAACTGAGAATTCGGGGGAGAAGGGCTTTCGTCAGGGAGGTGACCAAGGACCCGATGGTCATTCTGAGAGAGCTCTAGAGTTCCTCTGTGCAGATGGGAGAACCTTCCAGAAGGACAACCATCTCTGCAGCACTCCACCAATCAGGCCTTTATGGTAGTGGCCAGACGGAAGCCACTCCTCAGTAAAAGGCACATGACAGCCCACTTGGAGTTTGCCAAAAGGCAACTAAAGGACTCTCAGGCCATGAGAAAGAAGATTCTCTGGTCCGATGAAATCAAGATTGAACTCTTTGGCTTTAATGCCAAGCGTCACGTCTGGAGGAGACCTGGCACCACCCCAACGTGAAGCATGGTGGTGGCAGCATCATCATCATGCTGTAGGGATGTTTTTCAGCGGCATGGACTGGGAGACTAGTCAGGATCGAGGCAAAGATAAACGGAGCAAAGTACAGAGAGATCCTTCATGAAAACCTGCTCCAGAGCACTCAGGACCTCAGACTGGGGCGAAGGTTCACCTTCCAACAGGACAACGACCCTAAGCACACAGCCAAGACAACGCAGGAGTGGCTTCGCGACAAGTCTCTGAATGTCCTTGAGTGGCCCAGCCAGAGCCCGAACTTGAACCCGATCGAACATCTCTGGAGAAACCTGAAAATAGCTGTGCATCAACACTCCCCATCCAACCTTACAGAGCTTGAGAGGATCTGCAGAGAAAATGAGAGAAACTCCCCAAATACAGGTGTGCCAAGCTTGTGGCGTGATACCGAAGAAGACTGGAGGCTGTAGTCGCTGCCAAAGGTGCTTCAACAAAGTACTGAGTAAAGGGTCTGAATACTTATGTAAATGTGATATTTCTGTTTTTGTATTATTTATAAAATTGCAAACATTTCTAAAAGCCTGTTTTTGCTTTGTAATTAAGGCGAGATTGTGTGTTGATTGATGAGGGGGGGGAAACGATGTAATCCATTTTAGAATAAGGCTGTAACGTAACAAAATGTGGAAAAAGTCAAGGGGTCTGAATACTTTCCGAAGCCACAGTATATATAAATTTACAAAAATATATGGGGGATTGGAAATGATGCAGACAATTATATTGATGGAAGCTACAATATATCTGCAATATTAAAGCTGATCTGCCCCTAAACAAAACAAAAATACAAAAAGAGACGTGTTACAAAACACCAAAAAGTCTAATTACATTCGGCGTCTTGCTGAAGAAAGGACCTTTTTTGTTGAAAGAAAAGTTGGGACCCCTGAAAAGGGGCTGAGATACGTGACTGTCCCGGGATAACAAATGCAGCCACATGTGAATTTCTTTTTTAAACCATGACACAGAGGTAGGGGTGTGTGTTTAATTTGGAATAAGCTTTCATTTTAATATTTTCCACTGTAGCAGTACAAATTGCATTTGAAACAAATAGGAGAATGGTTAAATACGTATTTTTTAGAGACCCCCCCTCCAAGTTTGACATTGTTGCATCTAGTTCATGTCTCATTCTGGGGGTCTAAGACCCCAATTGGGCCCTCCGTAATTAGCACTCTGCCACTAGATTCTGTCTGACCCCAAAGTAACCACACCAAAAAGTAGTTGTGGTTATGGCTACTGGGGTTTCTATGGCAACTAACTAACAGTGTTCATTACAGTTTGACATGGTATGCCTCTTGGCTTGCTACTGGGAAGGTCTGGTGTAAGGTTTTAATGTGCGTCTGTTTCCTTCTGCCTTTCAGATGCATCGGCTTGGGGCCACAGATCATAACATTGCTGAGTTTAACAGGCACTGTACTATGGCAAGGATGGAGGGAGGAAGGAGAAGAACAGATAGAAGAACAATACATCTGAACTTGCATCCCTCTCTCAGTTCATTCTATCCTCTCTGGACATCATCCACAATACACGAGGCCTTTGGCTTACAAAGCACTTGTGTTTAATAGATACTGATACAATACATATAGGCTTACTGTACTATAAAACTGTTGCTCTATTAGTCAGCACCCTAACTGAACTGTGGGTTGCAATCTTCTGCAATGCAGACATCTTGATTTTCACATATTGCCTAAAACCTGTAATCACACCTCAAACATTTGTTTGTTTGACTGTTTGTTTTTGATATGATCTTAAGATAGAGGTTGGCCAAGCATAGCAGTCTAGATCAAGCTAATTCTGGTTTGCGGTATCATACAAGTTGTAGTTTTAATCAAAAAGATTAACGTACAGTAACACATTTTTCGAGCGCACAGAGAGCAACTATGCAATATACTTTCAATGTTTCCCAAGGCACCCACCCCTAATATTTTGTAACATTGAATACATGTGTGCGCAAACTCAGCTTAGACTTTAATTGAAGGGCAAGTGAACACAGAACCCTTAATAACAGAGAGGAACTATTTTGAACTAATTACAAATCCCAAACAGATTCTCTATGTGGCTACACTGATAAAACTACTAGTGAGATGTTGCAGATGTGTTTTTGATAAAGAATGGTCACACTGATATTTTCCAGGATTGCTTTGACTCATCATCACCAACACTTATACATGGAGGTATTGGCAAACTGTTACATTGGATGATGCTGTATTCAGTCATACAGGTTGGCCATTGAACCAGGGGGTATCATAAGTATTCATACCCCTTGACTTTTTCCACATTTTGTTGTGTTACAAAGTGGGATTAAAATGGATTTAATTGTCTTTTTTTTGTCAACAATCTACATAAAATAATCTGTTATGTCATAGTGGAAGAAAAATTCTAACATTTGTAAGAAATAGAGTAATATATCTTGATTAGATAAATATTCAACCCCCTGAGTCAGTACATGTTAGAAGCACCTTTGGCAGCAATTACAACTGTGAGTCTTTCTGGGTAAATCTCTAAGAACTTTGCATACCTGGATTGTACAATATTTGCACATTATTCTTCAATTTGCAAGTCTTGCCATAGATTTTCAAGCCGATTTAAGTCAAAACTGGAGCAAGACCACACAGTAACATTCAATGTAATCTTGGTAAGCAACTCCAGTGTATATTTTGGCCTTGTGTTTTAGGTTTTTGTCCTGTGAAAGTTGAATTTGTCTCCCAGTGTCTGTTGGAAAGCAGACTGAACCAGGTTTTCCATTAGGATTTTTCCTGTGCGTAGCTCTATTCCGGAGCTTTTTATCCTAAAAAACTCCCTAGTCCTTGCTGATGACACCATGCTTGAAAATATGAAGATTGGTATTCAGTGATGTGTTGGATTTGTCCCAAACACGTTTTGTTTTCAGGACATAAAGTTAATTTCTTTGGCAAATTAAAAAAAAAGAATAGTTTTACTTGAGTGCCTTATTGCAAACAGGATGCATGTTTTGGAATATTTTTTATTCTGTACAGGCTTCTTTCTTTTCACTCCATCATTTAGGTTAGTATTGTGGTGTAACTACAATGTTGTTGATCCATCCTAAGTTTTCTGTAATCACAGCCATTAAACTCTGTAACTGTTTCAAAGTCACCTTTGGCCTCATGGTGAAATCCCTGAGCAGCTTCCTTCCTCTCCGGCAACTGAGTTAGGAAGGACGCATGCATGCCCGCGGGAAGATGTTTTGGGTTAGGGGTGCGGGTTGAGGGACGGGGGGGTGCCGAGGAGTATTTTTGTTTGCTCATACAGGATCAATAAAGGCCTAGTTAATCATTTGTGTGATTTTTTTCAAATGTATTTATTTATCAGGGGGTGATGCAGCACCCTTACTTCCAGCAGCTATGATATCTTTGTAGTGACTGGGTGTATTAATACAGCATCCAAAGTGTAATTAATAACTTCACCATGCTCAAAGGGATATTCAATATCTGCTTTTGTTTTACCCATCTACCAATAGGTGCCCTTCTTTGTGAGGCGTTGGAAAACCTCTCTGGTCTTTGTGTTGGATCGGTGTTTGAAATTCACTGCTCAACTGAGGTATTTTTCGTATGTGTGGGGTACATTATTCAAAAATAATGTTAAACACTATTATTGAGTCCATACAACTTATTATGTGACTTGTTAAGCCTAAATGTACTCCTGAACTAATTTACGCTTGCCTAAACAAAGGGAGTGAATACTTATGCAACAACTAGATTTTAGTTATTTCATTTGTAAACATTTGTAAAATTTAATTTTCACTTTGACATTATAGAGTATCTTGTGTAGATCACCATTACATCTATTTCAATCCTACTTTGTAACACAACAACATTAAAAAAATCTAAAGGGGATGAATACTTATGATGCCCACTCCACTGTAGGTATGCAGAGGAAATATAAATGATTTTACCAAATTCCTTTGACCATGTTCATACTGTAATGTGTGGAGATCTGTTCACAGTATCTGGCTCTCTTTACTGCTGGTCTCTGCTGCCTCCCTGTGGAAGTTGTACTGATGCGTTTTAGATCTACATTTTTAGATGCGTTCAAGGTTCTAGGTTGGTTCATATTCAATAAATTGGGAGTTGTACATCAGTTAAGACACAGGGACTGAATGCCTTTGACTATTTATTGAGGATCGGGATGCTGATTGGAGGAATTCATTAAGGAAGGGTTGATAACAAAAGGGATTGCAGAAATTAGGATGAATGTGAATCAGATGTATGCCCCGCCTTTGCTGATTGGCGAGGAAAAGCGATTGGTTGGAAATGGAGGTTGTCATAGGATGAGTTTTATTTCATGGCCCTCACAATATTCAAATTTTCTCTTCTCCCTCTTTGCCATTTTTGCCTCCTGCTTTTTTTCTTTTAATTGTTGCTTCCTTATTTTCTTCTGCCTCTTTCTTCTCTTTTAATTGCTTTTTTCTCCTCAGCTCTCTTTTTTGCCTCCTACTGCACTTGCTTCTTTTCCTCCTCCTGTTCCCACACTATCCTTCTCTTATATTTTCTCCCTCTCTTTATCCCTCATTCTCTGTTTCTCCCAACACCTTTTCTCCTCCTTTCCCATTATCACCTGTTCTGTCTTTTTGCCTTTTCTTCCCTGCTTTTGCCTTCTGCTGCAATTTCTTGAGGATCTGCTGTTTGTTCTTTAACTCCTGTTCTATGAATTGTCTTTGTTGTTTAACACCAGTCTCTCCTCTTCATCACCCTCATTATCACTCAGAGGTTTCTTTCTCTTTTTTTCTCACTCTCCTTTAGGGACTCCTTTCCCTTCCTCCTCTCTTCCTCAGTTTCACTGTTACTCCTGAGAGGTTGTCTCTTGTGCAGCAGTCTCCTCATTCTGGAGGATATTTCTCAGAGGGAGTCCATAGATTCAGTCTCACCCACTGAGTCCTTCTCAGAGGTTACAACCCCGGGAGGTCCAGAGCAGGAGCAGCCATTGGCGAGGACAGCAGGAGGGGCTTGGCGTGTGGTACTGGAGGATGGCACTGAGGGCTTGGGGGGAAGAGATGCTGGGGCACGCTCCCTGGTCTGTCCAGGGTGAGGTGCAGCTGGGTATGGCAAGGGGGGGGGGGGGGGGGGCATGCATGTCTGGCTGGCTTTTGAAAATACCAGCTCTGCCCTGAGAAAGGATGGGCAGAGTTGGGATGCATGATGGAGGAGGCTGACTGCTGCTTCACCACTCTGTGTGGAGCCAGACAGAGGGGTGGACAGATAGACGAAAATACAGACGGAATTTAACCCGACTCTAACCTTACCCAGAGGCCAAAGCTGGTTCGAAAGTACATCATTATTACAATGAAATGACCCCCATCTACAAAACAGAGGATGATGATCTGGCCTTACCTCCTCCTGTATGGCTCTCAAAGTTTTCAGCTCCTCCCAGATTATCTCATGTCCATCCCTCTCTTTTTCTGAAACGTGTTCACTCCCACACGTCCTCCTGCGAGTCAGCCCTGCTCTGAAGGAAGATGGGAAGAGTTGGGAAATCGGGATTCTGAATGGAGGAGGCAGATGGCTGATTCACCTCGCCACTCTGTGTGGAGACAGACAGAAAGGCAACATCATAGAAGATCTCCCAGTGGCCATTCCACAGTCCTCTTCCCCATTACAGATACAGGAAATATCAGAATGGTCAGTTCTATCTGGGAGGCTTGGGACCTCCCTACCCCATTGAAGTTGACATTTAAAATGGTTAAGGTTAGGGTTAGGTAAGGGTTAGGGTTTAGAGTAGGGACGTCCGAAGGAACCCGGATAGCACTGACCTATACAGAATAAATATATTTTTCTCCCTCGGTCTCCTGCTGTTTCATGGTCACACCATCCCACACCTCCTCCATATTTTTCTGCATTTTTGTCTGAAAGGCTTCTGTCTCAGTCTGTAAGGCTTTCATTTTAGTCCTTGTAACACAATTGAAGGTAAGCGCCAGGTGCAGACAATGTTGAAGTAACAAAAGTTTATTAAATCAAACACGAGCAGTCAAAGGTAAGGACGGCAGGCAGGCTCAGAGTCAGGTCAGGCAGAGGTCGGTAATCCAGAGTAGCGGAGCAAAGGTACAGGACGGTAGACAGGGTCAGGGCAGGCAGAAGGTCAAAACAGGCACTATAGACGGGACAGGAGCAAGGGGGAAAACACTGGGAGGTATGAATGAACAAAACGACTGGCAACAGACAAACAGAGAATACAGGTATAAACAGACAGGGGATCATGGGGAAGATGGGCGACACCTGGAGGGGGGTGGAGACAATCACAAAGACAGCTGAAACAGATCAGGGTGTGAGAGTACACCCCCCTCCGACGTCCTACCTGGGCGCATATCTGGTTGACCGGGGTGTTGCCATTGGAAAGCCGCGACGAGGCCTGGGTCCAGGATGTCTCTGGCGGGGACCCAACACCTCTCCTCTGGGCCACAACCCTCCCAGTCAACCAGGTACTGGAACCCCCTTCCCCGAGGTCGAACCCTCAGGAGACGCCTCACCGTGTAAGCAGGTTGGCCGTAGATGAGAAGGGAGAGAGGGGTGGGCCTGGAAACAGGAGACAAAGGGCTGTGAGACATGGGTTTAACTCTGGACACATGAAAGGTAGGATGTACACGAAGGGTCCGGGGCAACAGAAGATGAACAGCAGAGGGGCTAATGATTTTGGAGATGGGAAACGGATCGATAAACCGGGGGGAGAGTTTTCCGGATTCCACCCAGAGGGGCAGATCCCAGGTTGACAGCCGTATCTTCTGCCCGAGACGATACCGGGGACCCGGGGTCCAGTGGCAATACGCTTGTCATACCTGGAGGTGGTCTTGAGGAGGGCCGACAGGGCTCTCCTCCAGGTAGGTACGACGACAGTGGCGGACAAACATCTGGGCAGAATGAATGCCGACCTCATCTTCCTGCTCAGGGAAGAGCTGGGGCTGATACCTCAGGGAACACTCAAAAGAAGATAGGCCCGTGGCAGAGCAGGGAAGGGTGTTGCGGGTGTATTCGACCCACACCAGCTGCTGGCTCCAGGTGGTGGGGTTGATGGAGACTAGGCAGTGCAGAGTAGTCTCCAGATCCTGGTTGGCTCGCTCCGACTGGCCGTTGGACTGTGGGTTGAATCCGGAGGACAGGCTGGCCGTCGACCCAATGAGGGTGCAGAACGCCTTCCAGAACTGAGACGAGAACTGAGGGCCCCGGTCAGAGACCATGTTAGGATGGCGGTCTTGCCATCAGATGGAGGAAGACTCATAACAAAGTCCAGGGAGATGTGGGACCAGGGATGGTGAGGGACAGGCAGAGGTTGGAGGAGACCAGCCGGAGCTTGTCGAGGAGTCTTGTGGAGACGTCAGGGACCATGGTGGGCCACCCAAAGCTTTGTTGCACAAAAGCCAGGGTCCAGGACCACGGAGCGGAACGCGTCAGGCACGAACATCCGGTTATCTGGACCCCCCTGGGGTTTCGGCTGGGAACACTGTGCCTCCCGGACCTGTTAACCTATACCCCAGCTGAGTGCCGTCACCAGGCACGAGGTGGGAAGGATGGTCTCAGGCTCCAGGGTAATAGCCGTGGGGCTATAACGGTGAGACAGTGCATCCGGGTTGACATTCTTGGACCCCTGCCAATATGAGAGGGAGAAGTTGAACCGTGTGAACAGCAGGGCCCATCTAGCTTGCCTGGAGTTGAGGCATTTGGCGGTGTGGAGATACTCCAGATTTGTGTGGTCGGTCCATACGATGAACGGGTGTTCCGCCCCTTCCAGCCAGTGCCTCTATTCTACCAACGCCATCTTGACTGCAAGAAGGTCACGATTTCCCACATCGTAGTTTTTCTCTGTGGCTTTGAGGCGATGGGAGAAAAAGGCGTAGGGATATAGCTTCAGGTCCAATGCTGGGACAGGACTGTCCCCACTCCTACATCAGACGCATCGGCCTCTACCACGAACTGAAGGGAAAGTTGAACCAGGATGGGAGCTGTGGTGAAGCGATGTTTTAGGCCCGGTCAGCAGCAGGGGACCACGTGAACAGAACCTTGGGAGAGGGGAGTGCTGACAAGGGGGAAGCCAGGGTGCTGTAACCCCGGATAAAGCGGCGATAGAAGTTGGCAGACCCCAGGAATCGTTGCAGCTGCACCCTGGACGAAGGCTAGGGCCAGTCCACCACCACTCTCACCTTCCTGTGATCCATCTGGACACTCCCAGCGGAGATGATGCACCCCAGAAAGGGGATGGTGGAGCGATGGAACTCGCACCTCTCTGCCTTAACAAACAGCTGGTTCTCCAGGAGTTGTTGAAGAACCTGTCGGACGTGGAGCACATGTCCTTGGGGGGAGCGGGAGAAGACGAGGATGTCATCAATGTAGACAAAGATGAACCAGTTCAACATGTCGCGGAGAACATAATTTACCAGAGCCTGTAACACAACAGGGGCGTTGGTGAGGCCAAATGGCATGACCAAATACACATAGTGGCCGCTGGCCGTGTTGAAGGTGGTCTTCCACTCATCCCCCTCCCGTATCCGCACTAGGTGGTAGGCGTCCGTAGATCCAGCTTGGAAAACAAGGTGGCCCCCTGAAGCCGCTCGAAGGCCAAGGAGATGAGTGGTAGTGGGTAGCGGTTCTTCACCATTATGTCATTGAGTCCCCGGTAGTCGATGCCCGGACGCAGGGTCTTGTCCCTCTTCTCCACAAAGAACCCGGCGCCGGCAGGAGAAGACGAAGGACGTATAAATCCTGCAGCTAGGGAGTCCCCAATATAGGTGTCTATAGCCTTGGTCTCCGGTCCCGACAGCAAGTACAGTCGTCCCCGGGTGGAGTGGTGCTAGGGAGAAGGTCAATCCCGCAGTCATATGGTCGGTGCGGTGGAAGCGAAGTGTCCCGGGCCTTGTTGAACACCTCCTGAAGATCCTGGTACTCCACGGGAATGGCAGAGACGTCCGGGGCACCTTTCGAGGCACCAGGAAGACGTCCCGGGGAAGGTTGCGCTGACCTCAGACAATGGCCGTGGCAGAACGGACTCCAGCCAATGATGGCACCAGTTGATGAGGTGATTGTGTCGCTGGAGCCAGGAGAATCCCAAAACCACGGGAATCTGAGGAGACTTGATGAGCAGGAATTGAATAGTCTCGCTGTGATTACCTGACACCTGTAGGTTGATGGGAGTGGTATTATGTGTGACCCAGCCCGTCCAGCGCTCTAACATCCATGGGAGTGGAGAGGGGATGAGTGGGGATGTTCAGCTCGGAAGCCAGGGTAGTGTCCAATAAGCTCTCATCGGCCCCAGAGTCAATGAGGACCTGGAGAGATTTGGACTGGTTTTCCCTCAGTAGAATGGCATGAAAAGGGTTTTGTACAAGGGAAGCAGGAAAGTTCTCCATATGGCTCACCAGAGTACTCGCTCCTACCAGTGAGCCTGGTCTTTTTAAAGGACAAGAGGACACAAAATGACCAATACAGGCAACCCTTCATGTTGATCCTGAATTGCCGTTCCACTAGCAACAGCCCAGCTCTACCTAGTTGCATAGGCTCAGGAGCGGTGACTAAGCCTTCTTCGGTGACTCTCGGGGAAGGTCGGGAGGCCTCGGGTTCTCTCAGCAATGGGATCGTCGGGGACTTCCGGGATTATTCGGAGGCAAGGTGAAATCCCTGGATATCAGCGTGATGAGATGGATCACTCCAAGATAACCTGAGGGGAAGGAAGAGGGGGAAGCCCGAAAACGAGAACACATTGAACTAGAACAGACAGGTGCTCTGCTCTCTATTGAAGCTTCCCGGGGGGGTGGTAAGCGGGGCTCCCGAGAAGGTGCCATGACCGATGAGACGGCACTGCAAGCAGCTGGGTTACTGAGGGGTTGTGGGGTTACCACCGTGGTAGGCTGCCTCCCAGACAACCCGCGGAAATGCTCCAGCAAAATGTCCAATGCAAGGTCATGGTGTTCAACATTTGGACCCCCTCCATAAGGCCACGGATCAGTTCCTCATAATTCCCGATGGTGGCTCCTTGGGAGGAGATGGCGTCGCACAGCTGGACCGGGTTTGCTGGGTCAGTCATGGCTAGTTTGTACTAACACGTTTGAAGGTAAGACCCAGGTGAAGACGATGTCGAAATAACAAAAGTTTATTAAATTGAACACGGGATGTCAAAGGTAAGGACGGCAGGCAGGCTCAGAGTCAGGTCAGGCAGAGATCAGTAATCCAGAGTAGCGGGGCAAAGGTGCAGGACTGCAGACAGGATCAGGACAGGCAGAAAGGTCAAAACTAAAAAAACAAGAACTAGAAAACAGGCACTATAGACAGGACAGGAGCAAGGGGGAAAACGCTGGTAGGTATGAATGAACAAAACGAACTGGCAACAGACAAACAAAGAATACAGGTATAAATACACGGGGGATAATGGGCGACACCTGGAGGGGGGTAGAGATAATCACAAAGACAGGTGAAAAAAGATCAGGGTGTGACACCTTGCTGCTATTCCATGTTGGAGAATCTTGAACATTGCTGTCTCCATCTTCTGGCTGAGCTCTGTCAGCTTCTGGTCGAACTCAGAAAGCACATTTCAAAATTCCAGAAGTGAATTTGACAAATATTTTCTAATATACACTACAGGTCGAAAGTTTTAGAACACCTACTCATTCAAGGGTGTTTCTTAATTTTTCTTATTTTCTACATTATATATTAATAGTGAAGACATCAAAACTGTGAAATAACACATATGGAATCATGTAGTAACCAAATAAATGTGAAGCAAATCTAAATATACACTGCTCAAAAAAATAAAGGGAACACTTAAACAACACAATGTATCTCCAAGTCAATCACACTTCTGTGAAATCAAACTGCCCACTTAGGAAGCAACACTGATTGACAATAAATTTCACATGCTGTTGTGCAAATGGAATAGACAAAAGGTGGAAATTATAGGCAATTAGCAAGACACCCCCAAAAAAGGAGTGATTCTGCAGGTGGTGACCACAGACCACTTCTCAGTTCCTATGCTTCCTGGCTGATGTTTTGGTCACTTTTGAATGCTGGCGGTGCTCTCACTCTAGTGGTAGCATGAGACGGAGTCTACAACCCACACAAGTGGCTCAGGTAGTGCAGTTCATCCAGGATGGCACATCAATGCGAGCTGTGGCAAAAAGGTTTGCTGTGTCTGTCAGCATAGTGTCCAGAGCATGGAGGCGCTACCAGGAGACAGGCCAGTACATCAGGAGACGTGGAGGAGGCCGTAGGAGGGCAACAACCCAGCAGCAGGACCGCTACCTCCGCCTTCTTGCAAGGAGGTGCCCTGCCAGCGCCCTGCAAAATGACCTCCAGCAGGCCACAAATGTAACTGTCACGCCCTGACCTTAGAGAGCCTTTTTATGTCTCTATTTGGTTTGGTCAGGGTGTGATTTGGGGTGGGCATTCTATGCTTTGTTTTCTATGTTTCTTTATATCTATGTTTTGGCACTATAGCCCTGTAAGCTTCACGGTTGTTTCTTTCGTTTGTTGTTTTGTTGGCGACATTTTAAATAAAAAGGAAAATGTACGTTAACCACGCTACACTTTGGTCTTCCTTTAACGACGGCTGTGACAGAACTACCCACCCCCAAGGGACCAAGCAGCGTGGCTGGGAGGAGCAGCGCTATCTGGAGGAATGGACATGGGAGGAGATATTGGAAGGCAAGGGACCCTGGGCACAGGCTGGTGAATTTTGCCATCCTAAAGAGGAACTGGAGGCAGCTAAAGCAGAGCGGCGACGCTACGAGGAATTGGCACAGCGGAGTATGCACAAGAGGGGGGGAACACGGGGAGTGTGGCTGAGTCAGGGTATAGACCTGAGCCAACTCCCTGTGCTTATCGGAAGGAGCGTGGTACTGGTCAGCCACCGTGTTATGCGGGCTAGGGCTAGGGTTAGGGCTAGGGTGAGCATCCAGCCAGGATGGATGGTGCCGGCTCTGCGCACTGTGTCTCCGGTGCGTCTGCACATCCCAGTGCGTCCCGTGCCAGGGCGAAGATAACCATCCAGCCAGGACAGGTTGTGCAGGCTCTACGCTCGAGACCTCCAGTGCGCCTCCACGGCCCAGTGTATCCGGTGCCTCCGCCAAGAACCAAGCCTCCAGTATGTCTCCCCAGCCTGGTGAGCCCTGTGGCAGCTCCACATACCAGACTGCCCATACGTCTCCTCACTCCAGTGATGATCCATGGCAAGAAGCCTCCAGTGATGATCCATGGCAAGAAGCCTCCAGTGATGATCCATGGCACGAAGCCTCCCGTGATGATCCATGGCAAGAAGCCTCCAGTGATGATCCATGGCAAGAAGCCTCCAGTGATGATCCATGGCAAGAAGCCTCCAGTGATGATCCATGGCACGAAGGCTCCAGTGAGGAGTCATGGCACGAAGCCCGCAACGAGGGTCCCCGGTCCGGAGTCTCCAGCGACGGTCTCCAGTCCGGAGTCTCTAACAACGGTCTCCAGTCCGGAGCCTCCAGCGACGCTCCCCAGTCCGGGGCCCGCAACAAGGGTCCCCAGTCCGGAGCCTCCAGCAACGGTCCCCAGCCTGGAGCCTCCAGCGACGGTCCCCAGTCCGGGGCCCGCAACGAGGGTCCCCAGTCCGGATTCTCCAGCAACGGTCCCCAGTCCGGGGCCCGCAACGAGGGTCCCCAGTCCGGAGTCTCCAGCAACGGTCCCCAGTCCGGAGCCCGCAACGAGGGTACCCAGTCCGGAGTCTCCAGCAACGGTCTCCAGCCCGGAGCCTCCAGCGACGGTCCCCAGTCCGGAGCCTCCAGCGACGGTCCCCAGTCTGGGGCTCGCAACGAGGGTCCCCAGTCCGGAGCCTCCAGCGACGGTACCCAGTCCGGGGCCCGCAACAAGGGTCCCCAGTCGGGGAGCCTCCAGCGACGGTCTCCAGTCCGGAGCTTCCAGCGACGGTCCCCAGTCCGGAGCCTCCAACGAGGGTCCCCAGTTCGGGGCCCGCAACGAGAGTCCCCAATCCAGGGCCCGCAACGAGGGTCCCCAGTCCGGGGTCGGCGACGAGGGTCCCCGCACCAGAGGTGCCACCAAAGTGGGGTGAACCAGAGGTGGAACGGGGTCTACGTCCCGCACCAGAGCCGCCACCGCGGATAGATGCCCACCCAGACCCTCCACTATAGGTTCAGGTTTTGCGGCCGGAGTCCGCACCTTTGGGGGGGGGGGGGGGGGTACTGTCACGCCCTGACCTTAGAGAGCCTTTTTATGTCTCTATTTGGTTTGGTCAGGGTGTGATTTGGGGTGGGCATTCTATGCTTTGTTTTCTATGTTTCTTTATTTCTATGTTTTGGCCGGGTATGGTTCTCAATCAGGGACAGCTGTCTATCGTTGTCTCTGATTGGGAATCATACTTAGGTAGCCCTTTTTCCCTCCTTTCAGTGTGGGTAGTTAACTTTGTTTGTGGCACTATAGCCCTGTAAGCTTCACGATTGTTTCTTTCGTTTGTTGGCGACACTTTAAACAAAAAGGAAAATGTACGCTCACCACGCTGCACTTTGGTCTTCCTTTAACGACGGCCGTGACACAGAGATAACATGAATTGTCGTTTTGTTAGATGAAATCCTTTTTATATCCTAAAAAGGTCCAAATAGCATGCACGATCGATTTTGTATTTCCACTCGTTCAATTTGAAAAGAAAGAAATCTGTGAAAATCTCACCCTAAACGTTGTTTCAATGAGTCAAATCACTTTTATATGTATTCCTCAGAGATCCTAGAACGTAACCAGACTTCACTATATCATTAGGTGTGTACTATATCCTATAGGACACCATATTTGGTCAGAGAGCGACGCCTTTATGGCACGCCGATGACGCGGGCGGTCTTCACTTGAACGACTGTATCTTTGTCAAATAAGCACCAATCGAGGTCAAACAAAGCTAGCTAGATAGCCAATGAGTTGAGCTTTACGGGAGTATCCGGAAACCTTTTGCGGCATCATGCATTTTCCTTTTGGACAAAAATTCTAAGAGTATTCAGAGTTATGAAGTTATGAAAACTGGTTGTTTTGCAAATGTTGAACTTATAATATGGCTACTAATACTGGAAAAGCTAAATCAAAGTCCAAGTATACAGATTTGAGGATATTCTTGCAGAAAAAAATGTAATATGAATGCAAATGTCTCTTTCACGATTTGCCCATATGTACCTGGGTGACTTCACACTAAATGTCCTGTAGCTCGCTCATACTTCAAGTTTTCCATCTGAAACTTTGCACATACACTGCTGCCATCTTGCGGACACCACCACCAGAGTGATGGCTTTCTCTTGCATTTCAAAGATGGTGGTAGAAAAAAAATGGTTGTTTTTTTCTTTGTATTGTCTTCTACTAGATCTATTGTGTTATATCCTCCTACATTCAATTCACATTTCCACAAACTTCAAAGTGTTTTCTTTCAAATGGTACCAAGAATATGCATATCCTTGTTTCAGGGCCTGAGGTACGGGCAGTTAGATTTGGGTATGTCATTTTCCCCTCTCGCGCCCATTTCCCATATACCCTAGGTGCGTAAAACAGAGAAGGCAAAAAACCTGCTTTCAAAATAAAAGTCACACTAAACTGTCAAATATACAGTGAGAATAGAAAGCTCATACAAGAAAATAAAAGTCCAAATATAGAGCAGACATTGTCATCGGACACTCGTTGAAGGGGTTCATTTACACTCTGTGCTTCTGTTTTTCAACGCCAAACCCCTCACTGGTGTGCCTTGGCCAAAGAGCACCGGTTCCAATTCAAGTGCCAATGCCGTTTACCAAACTCCAGGCGGTGCTATGGTCGGATTACATGAAAATAGAGGTCTTTGGCGGCACCACGCACCCCAGTGGGGGGTTTGGCAGAAAAGGACCTCATACTTACGGTAAAATATGGTGGTGGATCTTTGATGTTATGGGGCTATTTTGCTATTTAGCTCAGTATTTGTATTATTTGTTTTATAGTCATTTTTGCTCATCTTTATCAAGGGGGCCAATAATTATGGACCTGACTGTATATGACATAATGCTGATCCATAAAAACAATTCTTGACACTATATCAGACCTCTGTCTTGAGGTTGATAGTTGCCATGGCGCCCTGGTAGCAGCCTAGACAGCTCCTGTAAATTTCTACATATTTAGTTATTTCAAAGGTGTTGTTTTTTTGTTATTGTTTTTGTTATTAACATTTTTGTTTTTTTCTGGTGGTTTTGATCCACGAATTTGCAAATTGAGTGAAAGGTCAACTATTTTGGTCTTGGCTAGCTAGCTAGCTCGCTAATGTTTTTGTTTGAAAAATGCATCTGGACAGTTCCAGCTTTTTTATTTGAGCTGGCTGACAGTTCCTGATCTTTTGAGAATATGATGTAAGGAGTTGCTTGAAGTGTGAGAGGAATGGGAGATGGAAGAATGCAGTGCTGAGGCAGAGGGCTCGTAGAGAGGACCCAGAGCTGCCAAGGCATCACCCAAGTGGGTGCTTCACAGAGTGGAAGAGGAGAAGTCCAGTGACTATATGACTCTTTACAAGATCACCAGCAGACTCCATCACCATCATTTACCATCCTCTGACTAGCTCACTCCGCTCAAGCCATGATCCGACCCTTTCCACCTGCAGAGGATGCAGCATTCAAAGACTTGGCCTCTAATTGGTTGACCTGACCTGTCATGATATATTGCTTGTTTGTTTTTTGCTTATGAAGCGCTTTGAGATTTTTAATTTTGAAAGCTCTCTTATTATTATTATCATCATCATCATCATCTTCATTAAGATGCAATGGGTTACCATGGGAAATACACTTGTAGGATTCAGACATGACATATCCTTTAAGACATCACCATCATTGTGATGCAATGGGTTACCATGGGCAACAACAGGACATCTGCCAAAATCACAGGTCCACCCCCTTCAGTCTGGTTTCAAGGTACAGTCCCTTGCAAAACTATTCACCCCACTTGGTGTTTTTCCTATTTTGTTGCATAACAACCTGGAATTTAAATTGATGTTTATTTGGATTCCATGTAATGGACATACACTAAATAGTCCAAATTGGTGAAGTGAAATGAAAAAAATGACTTCTTTCAAAAACAAAACAAAATTTTTTAATGGAAAAGTGGTGCATGCATATGTATTCACCCCCTTCGCTATAAAGCCGCTAAATAAGATCTGGTGCAACCAATTACCTTCAGAAGTCACATAATTAGTTAAATAAAGTCCACCTGTGTGCAATCTAAGTGTCACATGATCTGTTACATGATCTCAGTATATATACATCTGTTCTGAAAGGCCCCAGAGTCTGCAACACCACTAAGCATGTGGCACTATGAAGACCAAGGAGCTCTCCAAACAGGTCAGTGACAAAGTTGTGGAGAAGTACAGATCAGGGTTGGATTCTAAAAAAATATCCGAAACTTTGAACATCCCACAGAGCACCATTAAATCCATCATTAAAAAATGGAAAGAATATGGCACCACAACAAACCTGCCAAGAGAGGCCGCCCACCAAAGCTCACAGACCAGGCAAGGAGGGCATTAATCAGAGAGGCAACAAAGAGACCAAAGATAACCCTGAAGGAGCTGCAAAGCTCCACAGCGGAGATTGGAGTATCTGTCCACAGGACCACTTTAAACGGTACACTCCACAGCTGGGCTTTACAGAAGAGGGGCCAGAAAAATCTGGTCAGATGAAACTAAAATTGAGCTTTTTGGCCATAAAGGAAAACACTATGTCTGGAGCAAACCCAGCACCTCTCATCACCCCGAGAACACCATCCCCAGAGTGAAGCATGGTGGTGGCAGTATGATGCTGTGCGGATGGTTTTCATCGGCAGGGACTGGGAAACTGGTCAGAATTGAAGGAATGATGGATGGCGCTAAATACAGGGAAATTCTTGAGGGAAACCTGTTCCAGTCTCCCAGAGATTTGAGACCGGGACAGAGGTTCACCTTCCAGCAGGACAATGACCCGAAGCATACTGCTAAAGCAACACTCGAGTGGTTTAAGGGGAAACATTTAAATGTCTTGGAATGGCCTAGTCAAAGCCCAGACCTCAATCCAATTGAGAATCTGTGGTATGACTTAAAGATTGCTGTACACCAGGGGAACCCATCCAACTTGAAGGAGCTGGAGCAGTTTTGCCTAGAAGAATGGGCAAAAATCCCAGTGGCTAGATGTGCCAAGCTTATACATACCCCAAGATTATTGCAGCTGTAATTGCTGCAAAAGGTGGCTCTACAAAGTATTGACTTTGGGGGGGTGAATAGTTATGCATGCGCAAATTATTTAAAAAAAATTAAATTCCAGGTTGTAAGGCAACAAAATAGGGAAAATGCCAAGGGGGGTGAATACTTTCGCAAGCCACTTTAGCTGCCTTTTTAAAAAGGTCAGTCATGATCATTAATGAGAAACTGACTAAACTGCCTTTGGTTCATTATATAGAACACATTTAATTGTGAAATAAATCAATTATATCTATTAAAATTCTTTAATAATATTTATTTATGTTATTTATTTGACATTTTTCAGGATAAAATCTTTTGAGAATCACCATTTCATTTTCAAGTGTAAAAATAAAATAATACTCAGTAACAAGAATAATGGCAACCACTATCTTATAATAGTAACAATTAAATTATAATAATAAAAAGGATACATTACGAGCATAATAAAGTAATTTTTGTACAACTACTAATAGGCCTACAGCTAATAAAAACTACTGCTACAGTTACTAATACAACTAATACAAATATGTACCTATAATATATACTGTACATATATACTTACAAATATCTTCACATGGTGATGTTTCTACTAAAAAACAGAAACAGTTTTTTTCTTAAAATTAACAATTCACTGTGTGATTTTCATGCCTGGATTTTAATAGGTAAATTATTGAATCAGTTGGGCCTTTGTAACAGAGAACTTACTCCAACCTCCTAATGTAGGGTGGCTTGGGTTTAAAAGCCCCACTCCTGTAATTCTCACAGAAACCAGTTTATGTCACCGTTTTTTAAAAAGGTTCCCTGGATGCAACTAGTTTTGCTCAACAAAAAAATGTAATCTGTCTCATCCCAACTTTTTAAGTTACTCCAACAAAACGATTTTGAAGTACAAACTCCCACTTGAGAGAATTGAGACATGGATTGTGTATGTGTGCCATGGGCAAGCCAAAATATTTAAGTGCTTTTGGACACAGTATGGTAGTCGGTGCCAGGCACACTGGTTTGAGTATGTCAAGAACTGCGACGCTGCTGGGTTTTTCACGCTCAACAGTTTCCCATGTGTATCAAGAATGGTCCACCACCCAAAGGACATCCAGCCAACTTACTTTTAGTGTTGAAGCATCATCCAGACAGTTTTTTTGGTCAGAGTTCCATTCCTGATATTTCTTTGGCAGGCTTAGTTGCTTGCATTAGCCATATAGTGGTAGTGGCCAGACTCACCCCAAAACATGCTTCAAAAAATCTCCACATAAAATTCAAAAGACGATTACATTTTCGGGGGGGGCTGTAGAAAAATTTGATATTGTTTTTTTCTGCAAACATTCGCAATTGTTCTTTTAAAGAAAATGGACTAGCTACTAGCTAAGTTCGTTGCATGCAAAGATTTTTATAACTAACCCAAGATAGACCAGAGTCTGTCGTTTCCAATGGGAGCAAATTAATAATAATGGGCAGAACAAGCAAGGACGTGGGCAGAGTCAAGCATGAGTTAGTGAGATCCTATTGGCGCGTTCTAGCATTTATTTGCATATTACCGTTAGGAAAAGCCTACTCTGTGAAGTGTGCTTGTGCAATAACTAAATTTGCACTCCTTCTAAACAATGCCATTTTTTAAAACTTTGGCAAAGGTTAAAGTCTACAAAACCCAGTCCACTCTGTTGTTACAGATTATAGTTTTGGAAACAGAAAACCGTATGGAGATCAAATATTTCATTGATGAGAAAATTTGCAGAATGTCGGCCAAATCCATCTTTTCCCACTGGGCTTCCTTTCATCACCATATTTGATAGTGAGTGGAAATGCCAACTGGATACTTCACATTTATACATCCAGTGAAATATCTGTCTCATTGTTTTAGTTGGCCTAGATGTCACTAGCTTGGACCGGGATAAGATTACAGAAAGCCTAGATGACGAAGAAGCTACATGTAACCTTTATTTAACTAGGAAAGTCAGTTAAGAACAAATTATTATTTACAATGACGACCTACCCCAGCCAAACCCAGACAACGCTGGGCCAACTGTGCGCTGCCTTATAGGACTCCCAATCATGGCTGGATGTGATACAGCCTGGATTCAAACCAGGGACTGTAGTGGCACCTCTTGCACTGAGATGCAGTGCCTTAGACCACTGCGCCACCCCGGAGCCCATAGGTTGTTGGATTGCTAAAGTAGTAGTGTAGAACATGTTTATATGTTCATTTACTTATGCAAAAGTGTATTTTTTTATTAGTTGTACTGTATGTGTGTTTACTTTTATAACCTTTATTACAAATTAATTGTCTACAACACACTACTTGCACAGTGTTATCGTTATTTGGGAACATGCTTATGTGTCATAAAATTATTTGGGAACAATGTTAAAGAACAAGTAACTTTATGTTGTTCACATAGTCAAAGGCACTTATACACCTTGTATTTACATGGTTATAGCCGTAGACATGTTGTGTAATACATCTTGGCGTCATTATGTGTTCAGTCTTTATACATTCTTGAAAATCAAGTGGTTCAGAGAAGCAGGTGCGTGTCACACCCTGATCTGTTTCACCTGTCTTTGTGCTTGTCTCCACCCCCATCCCGGTGTCGACCATCTTCCCCATTATCCCCAGTGTATTTATACATGTGTTCTCTGTCTGTTGCCAGTTCGTTTTGTTTCGTCAAGCCTACCAGCATTGTTCCTGTGCTCCTGTCTTGCTCTAGTTCCTGTTTTCCTGGTTTTGACCATTCTGCCTGAGCCTGTCTGCCATTTTGTACCTTGTCACACCACCCTGGATTACTGACGCCTGCCTGCCCTGACCCTGAGCCTGCTTGCCGTTCTGTACCATTCGGACTCTGCTCTGGATTACTGACCTCTGCCTGCCCTTGACCTGTGATCCATTGGCAGCTAACAAAATGAGCACATAGAACTCAGAGATAGCATATAGACCAATGCAGCAGTAGGCCTATGACTTCCATCGTTAACTAAGTAAAATAAATCGGCCTATAGCCCACAAATAAAAATGTCTGTTCTTTCAATCACATTTATCTCTCTACTCCGCCTGTCTGCCTCCCTTTCTTTCTTTCTGTCTTGACTTGAGCTATCGCTAGTGAAGTCCAAAATTGTATCAAATCATCAACTGGGTCCAGCCAGAAGCTGTCGCTAGCGAACTTGAAACATTGTAGTAAATAGCCTATTCCGGACCCTCAGAGTTTCCCGTGCCAGTGAGTTGTGTACAGACAGCTGTACTGGATATATAGGATCATCAGATCATTATATTTGCCCTTTCACACCAAGGCTCGGAGATTATCAAGTCTGGGTATGTTGGAAATATTTTTTAAATACTGAGGAATATTGAATTTCTGTTGCACAAATATCGAGATGATTGCTCCATTTCATTTTGCGCAATAACACTGTTGGCGTGATCAAGGCGTAATCAATCTTTCTGTTAGTGAGCGTCTCGGTCAAAGAGGGAACACCGGCCCTGGTGTATAGCCCACAAAGACATAAGATGGCTGTAGAGTTTCTTGTGGGGACGTTTTAAAGCACATAGTCAGGCCACTACCACTAAATGGCTCATGCAAGCAATTAAGCCAGCCAAACACATTTCAGGAATGGAACTCTGACCAATGTAGTATCTGGGATCTACATCTGTTTATATTAGTTACTATGCTGTTACTAAGCAGTGATGTATTACGACAGTGTTACGTTACTACACCTAATAGGAAATGCACATGCGCACTAGTGTGCCCGGGAAAACTGTAGAGCAGGAGAGGTTTTGACTAAACGAAAACTAACTGTACTCCCGTCTCCTGCCTGGTCATTTCTCCACAACACAAATATTACAACCAAAACAACTGTTTGGATGATGCTTCAACACTAAAAATAAGTGGAAAATGAGGTCTAACAGTGTGCAGTGCCATTTTGTTTCGATATTTGATTAAATTTAAAATACGATACCTAGACTATAGCTTTTAAGAGTCAATTACTCAAAAATGCCCAAATAAAACATATAAAATGGGGGGGGGGGGGGGCACAATGTTGTGTGGAATTTGTAAATGGTGCCGTTGTTGAAATATAGTCCATTAAAGACTGACAAACTATTAGAAACTTGTTTTGTTCAGTGCTGCTTTTGACATTATCGATCATAGTCTGCTGCTGGAAAAATGTGTTATGGCTTTACACCCCCTGCTATATTGTGGATAAAGAGTTACCTGTCTAACAGAACACAGAGGGTGTTCTTTAATCGAGGCCTCTACAATATAATCCAGGTAGAATCAGGAATTACATTTACATTTAAGTCATTTAGCAGACGCTCTTATCCAGAGCGACTTACAAATTGGAAAGTTCATACGTATTCATCCTGGTCCCCCCATGGGAATTGAACCCTGGTCCCCCCGTGGGAATTGAACCCACAACCCTGGCGTTGCAAGCGCCATGCTCTACCAACTGAGCCAGACGGGACCAATTCTAGTAAAGAATTCTAGTAAAGCCAGTGTGTCTATGTATGCGGATGACTCAACACAATACACGTCAGCTACTACAGCAACAGAAATTAATACAACACTTAACAAAGAGCTGCAGTTAGTTTCAGAATGGGTGGCAAGGAATAAGTTAGTCCTAAATATTTAAAAAACTAAAAGCATTGTATTTGGGACAAATCATTCACTAAACCCTACATCTCAAATAAATCTTGTAGTTAATAATGTGGCAATTGAGCAAGTTGAGGTGACTAAACTGCTTGGAGTAACCCTGGATTGTAAACTGTCATGGTCAAAAGATATTGACACATAAGTAGCTAAGATTGGGAGAAGTATGTCCTTAATAAAGCGCTCCTCTACCTTCTTAACAGCACTATCAACAAGGCAGGTCCTACAGGCTCTAATTTTGTTGCACCTGGACTACTGTTCAGTTGTGTGGTCAGGTGCCACAAAGAGGGACTTAAGAACATTGCAATTGGCTCCGAACAGGGCAGCATGGCTGGCACTTGGAGGTACACAGAGAGCAAACATTAATAATATGCATGTCAATCTCTCCTGGCTCAAAGAAGAGGAGAGATTGACTTCATCACTACTTGTATTTGTGAGAGGTATTGACATGTTGAAAGCACCAAGCGGTCTGTTTAAGCGACTAGCACACAGCTCAGACACCCATGCATACCCCACAAGACATGCCATCAGAGGCCTCTTCACAGTCCCCAAGTCCAGAACAGACTATGGCAGGTGCACAGTACTACATAGAGCCATGACTACATGGAACTCTATTCCACATCAGGTAAGTGATGCAAGCAGTACAATCAGATTTTAAAAACAGATAAATATACACCTTATGGAAGAGTGAGGACTGTGAAGCAACACAAACATAGGTACAGACACATGCAGGCACACATAACCTTGCTGCCTTGGCAGCAGCTAATGGGGAACCATAATCCATACAAATACAAAGAGAATGATTTATGTCAAACATGACAATCAAAATCCAGTATTCCTATAGCTTTAAAAAATGCTGCTTGACCTCTAGCTTCCTATATTCACCTGAACCTAAATTGTTTAATACCATTATGCTTCTCACACATGTTGCTCTCAGAACCACATCACCAATGCTACAAATTAAAATCAATACAGTTCTCATGAAGAGGTACTCACCACCTTGCAGATTCAGAACATCATTGGAGTGTATTAATCTTGAGTCATAATAACGATTTTATGAGTGAAACTGTGTTCTATGCTTGCAGCCTGGACCACTGATGTCATATATGCACCCTTATTGTGACACAGTAAAGGTGAGGAGTCAGTCAACATCCTGAACATCTACATTATCCATGGTAAAATAATCAATCAGTTTTATAAAACATACTTGTAATTTGAGTAGAACATTGGCCAAAATATCACAGAAAATAACACTGCAGCCTACCAGAATGTAATATGCTATCTTGTATCAGCTATTGAAGATATCTATTGATTCAGTCATTGACATACTGTACTTAATCAAAAAGTAAAAAAAATATACATTTAAGATGAGATATTTCACAAATATTAATGAAATCAAATACTGTAAAGACGTTCATTTATTGCCACATTACATGTCATACCAGACAGAGTGCTTCACAATCCTTCATAAGCAAATCTCCCAAATTAACATTTCTTTAAACCTGATCAATAATACTGGAACTGCCATTAACCAGATAAAATATAAATTCATTACAAGTCACCTAAACAATTTCAGTATTGTTCACAAAACATTTCATTCTGTTTACAATGATGTCTCTCTCTTCCCTTTCCTTTCTTCTTTGGCTGTAATCAGAGAAATTCAACACAAAACGAACTCAGATGCCAAGATGTACTGAATGGTCAATGTCAACATCATCCCTCATTCACCAGCATAGAAAGAGACACACTGTATTGACTCTACAGAGGAAACTATGTACACCATCCTGGGTCACCAACCAACATCCTCATAGTCAACCACAACCCTGAACACATTCACACACACCCTATCGCAGGCACTATACATTTGCAAAGAAACTAAAGGGTATATGAAAGTCATCCAATGTGATTGAGATTGATTCCGTGTGCAAAACATTGTCAACCGCTGCTTTATTTGGCCATGCTCTGTCTATATACTAAGTGTATTTAGAGCTGGCACTAGAGTGACCGGCTCCGAGAGGTTCTGGTCAGGTGTTCCTTTGCTCTGAAGAACCTTCTGTCGATGTCTTTCCTCTTGTCGCTTTTTCTTCACCAAGTGCTGCTGCTCTTTCCTCTGCTTGTTTGAAGCCTGAGAGAGGGGTTGAAAAATCAGGGGATCAAGATGAAAAGGGGGGGACTTCATGTCCGTTCTGAATTAAATTGAGAAATGCAGTTCTATTTAATCTGGAACATGAATTGAAATAGTCGCACAGACTCAGAATACTGATACAGAATTGGGATTTGATTGCAGAGCCGCCATATAGCGATAACACTCTCCGGCACGTCACATATACTATTACAACTCCCCACGAGACCAGGGTTCAATCCATGTGTTCACCTTTCCCACTGTTTCTCCAACTTGCCTGTCTCCCCATCTCATTTGCTTACTGTCTGAATAGAATGTGTTAAATTCCCAAGGAATATATATTTTTCAAGAATTAGAATTTGAGCATCTTACCTTGGATTTGTGTAGGTTGCCTCCATCAGGTGGAAGTTTGTGATCACTGCATTCTGTCGCTGCCTCTCTACACGCAGAGCATGATCCCGAGGCACACTGGCCGTGACACACTTGGGCTGATAGCTCAGAATCCAACAGCCACTCAGCGTTGATTGTGGCGACACTTAGCAGGAACAGATTCTCCTCTTCACCTGAGAGACATGGCACACAAAACACATGGGGTCAGTTGCAGTGAATACATCACATCAGATGCTCCTGTTGATCATTAACAAAGGGTTTTTGGTTGGTAGCTCCCTCTAAAAGATGGAAATCCCCAAAACAGCCAATAAACATCAGTTGTATTTATTAGCAATGTTTATTATAAGAGGTAGGCTAAGACTGCAGACAAATTAAAGTTTGATAGGAGTTGGGGTTAGAAAAGGACCCCAAACAGCTAGTAGACACTGAAAATCAGAATGCACTGGGGGAGAAGACACTCACAGTTCGGGCCCATGTTCTTCAGGGAATTTAGGATCACATTGTCCTCCTCTGAGGAGGTAGGCGAGGGGGCTTTCGGTCTGTCTGTCTGGCTGTCACCAAACTCACGCTGCCCACTCGAATTATGTAGATTCTGGAGGGACAAGAGTGGGGTGGGGGGGTAAATGATATTGTGAGAGTAGGACTAATCCAAAGGTCAAAATATTTGGTAGTGTGTTTTTAGCTGAAAGGGTCGTTTTTGTACCTCTATACGCAGCTGAGCAGGGCTCTCAGAGTTGTCACCGAATGGTCTTACACTGTCGTAATGGTCTCCATAGCGATAGGCAATATGTAGCTCTCGGCCAACCAGCTTCTCAGAGCCATTTATCTGAATTGAGGAAACATAATGAGTAGGACGTTTGAGTATCAATAGGGGTATTTCGTACATTCTGTTTCATTAGAAGAGGACTTCAGTTTAAAAAACAGTAGTGTGCCAGAATGTGGTCTAGTGGTAGGATCACATATACCACCTTGCAACAGGGGATTCATGCCTCTCCTCGCTGACTTTTTCATATATACCCTTCTATTTTGTACTACGCCCTTATCTACTTTCCTATTGTTATTTCAGAAAAAATTTATAAAATAGGCCAACTTAATGAGATTGGGATCTCCTTTAAAAACAAACAAACAAATAGTAAAATAAAGTGCTTACCCAATTGTGCATTGCTATACCCTTTATACCGCTTAATATCTCTAGCCAAAAGTAGTAAACTACACTGCTCAAAAAAATAAAGGGAACACTTAAACAACATAATGTAACTCCAAGTCAATCACACTTCTGTGAAATCAAACTGTCCACTTAGGAAGCAACACTGATTGACAATACATTTCACATGCTGTTGTGCAAATGGAATAGACAAAAGGTGGAAATTATAGGCAATTAGCAAGACACCTCCAATAAAGGAGTGGTTCTGCAGGTGGTGACCACAGACCACTTCTCAGTTCCTATGCTTCCTGGCTGATGTTTTGGTCACTTTTGAATGCTGGCGGTGCTTTCACCCTAGTGGTAGCATGAGACGGAGTCTACAACCCACACAAGTGGCTCAGGTAGTGCAGCTCATCCAGGATGGCACATCAATGCGAGCTGTGGCAAAAAGGTTTGCTGTGTCTGTCAGCGTAGTGTCCAGAGCATGGAGGCGCTACCAGGAGACAGGCCAGTACATCAGGAGACGTGGAGGAGGCCGTAGGAGGGCAACAACCCAGCAGCAGGACCGCTACCTCCGCCTTTGTGCAAGGAGGAGCACTGCCAGAGCCCTGCAAAATGACCTCCAGCAGGCCACAAATGTGCATGTGTCTGCTCAAACGGTCAGAAACAGACTACATGAGGGTGGTATGAGGGCCCGACGTCCACAGGTGGGGGTTGTGCTTACAGCCCAACACCGTGCAGGACGTTTGGTATTTGCCAGAGAACACCAAGATTGGAAAATTCGCCACTGGCGCCCTGTGCTCTTCACAGATGAAAGCAGGTTCACACTGAGCACATGTGACAGACGTGACAGAGTCTGGAGACGCCGTGGAGAACGTTCTGCTGCCTGCAACATCCTCCAGCATGACCGGTTTGGCGGTGGGTCAGTCATGGTGTGGGGTGGCATTTCTTTGGGGGGCCGCACAGCCCTCCATGTGCTCGCCAGAGGTAGCCTGACTGCCATTAGGTACCGAGATGAGATCCTCAGACCCCTTGTGAGACCATATGCTGGTGCGGTTGGCCCTGGGTTCCTCCTAATGCAAGACAATGCTAGACCTCATGTGGCTGGAGTGTGTCAGCAGTTACTGCAAGAGGAAGGCATTGATGCTATGGACTGGCCCGCCCGCTCCCCAGACCTGAATCCAATTGAGCACATCATGTCTCGCACCATCCACCAACGCCACGTTGCACCACAGACTGTCCAAGAGTTGGCGGATGCTTTAGTCCAGGTCTCTGAGGAGATCCCTCAGGAGACCATCCGCCACCTCATCAGGAGCATGCTCAGGCGTTGTAGGGAGGTCATACAGGCACGTGGAGGCCACACACACTACGTAACCTCATTTTGACTTGTTTTAAGGACATTACATCAAAGTTGGATCAGCCTGTAGTGTGGTTTTCCACTTTAATTTTGAGTGTGACTCCAAATCCAGACCTCCATGGGTTGATAAATTTGATTTCCATTGATAATGTGTGTGATTTTGTTGTCAGCACATTCAACTATGTAAAGAGAAAGAATATTTAATTCATTCAGATCTAGGATGTGTTATTTTAGTGTTCCCTTTATTTTTATGAGCAGTGTATATGGGCAATAGGGTGTCATTGAGGTTACTACCTCCCACAGTGGGGTGTTGAGCTGATGAATGACCACTTTAAGCTGTTGGCTGCGGGCGAACGCCACGATGGCATCATTGCCAGCAAAAGTGCCAGGCTGAGAGAGGTTTGACACTAAGAGGAAGAGAACAACATAACAACAGAGAGAAACATTAGTGACAAGACCTTTAAAAGACAATATTTAGGATGACTTGCATGCTATCAGAAACTTGGGCAGCCAACAACATTTTCACATGCAAATAGTATTTGGTTTCTATCATATTGGGCCATTTCCTTACAATGCTGTGCGAAGGGCACATCATCCTCCACAAAGGGCTCAAAGTCCTGCCGGTGTGACATCATGTACTGCACAGTCTCCTGGCGCAGGCGCAGGTGTCCCCGAGAGTGTCCCTCCAACTGGTCACCCAGAGCCCGGAACAGGCAATTACTACAGGACGGACACAGTATTAGTCAACGTTATAACAGACATTTATAACAGCACTTTGGTGGCATTCCAGGCTGACTACATTGCAGACTTCGCATTGCATCAACCAATGATTACATGCCACGTCATCAATTACAGCCTGGCATCAGAATGCTATATCATATGATATGTGGTTAGCTGATATGTTAAATACCTATTGCGTTGTGAGGTCTGGCAAGTGTCTGCAATGTAGTCAGCCTGGAACGTGGTCCTTCTCTCTCTGAATCTTACCCATCTCCAGGCACCTCTCTCAGTTTGAGTCCCAGCGCATGGAGCTGGTTGGAGAAGCTGACGAACTCCTCTCCATCATCCCTGTCCTGGGGCCGGTTCTTACGGTCTTTTGCGATTGCCCTGCGCGCAGACCGCTCATCCCGCTTCCGCTCCGCGTCACACTTCCTATTTCCGCCACGCACTGGCTTTCCTGTCTGCTTCCGAGACATGGCTGCCGGGCCTACAGACACAGATCTTTACAGATGCAGTAGATCTCTCAGTCACTCACTGGCACATGCAGTTGGGTTACTTTCACACAGGTGGAATCCTGTGTTTCAGAAAGAGGCGGGAAAGAAGAGATGAGAGTTTGAATGCAACTTAGAAAATTAGCTACGTGTAACAACTCAGTTACTTCCACATTTCACATACACTAACAGGGACAGTAGCCAGCTACAAAAAGATGGTTCATATTAGCTAGTTTCAGTCAGTTGATACGTGGCACAGCAGGAAATTGCAATTCCAAATGGGTTAGCTAATTATGATGTAGCTGTCTAGCTCTCAAACTGTAGGCAGCATTCTGCCTTCTCCCTACTGTTTTCAGCCTTCTCCTGTTCAGCCTTCTGCTTCGCCCACGACTGGCTCATGTGAACTACAATCCCAACGCTGTTTTTTATTGTTCAGAAACGTCAATAATCATCGCTTGTGATATAGCTTTCGAAACATATGGCCCTCATCTTTCATATGCGAGAAATTATCCTTCAAATTAAAGTATATATACTTACTGTAGCAGTTTTGCACAGATCCAAACATCTATGGGTGCCTCAATCCACAAAACTACACTTCGGATAAACTTCCCGAGTTATGCTTAGAAACAGGTGTTTTTAGCACACTAAGTTAGATACCTAATTAGCACGTCTGTTTTCCGTAAACAAGCACTGTAACATGGCGATATGGTCATGTTGGAACACTGAGTTACACCTTTTTATCGGGCTTAGGGTTATCTATTTAACCTTTCCTTGTATTATTATTTCTCGCTGATATGAAAGATAAGATCCTTATGCTTCAAAAACCGTACCGCAAACGATGCGTTGGGCGGTTAACAAAACTACTCCGTAGAGAAGACGCCTTCATCCAATGACTTACACTATATATACAAAAGTATGTGGACACCCCTTCAAATTAGTGTATTCTACTATTTCAGACACACCTGTTGCTGACAGGTGAATAAAATCGAGCACACAGCCATGCAATCTCCATAGACAAACATTGGCAGTAGAATGGCCTTACTGAAGAGCTGAGTGACTTTCAAAGTGGCACCATCATAGGATGCCACGTTTCCAACAAGTCAGTTCGTCAAATTTCTCGCCTGCTAGAGCTGCCCCGGTCAACTGTAAGTGCTGTTATTGTGAAGTGGAAACATCTAGGAGCAACAATGACTCAGCTGCGAAGTGGTAAGCCACACAAGCTCACAGAACTGCCTCTGTAAGCAACGTCAGCACAAGAACTGTTCGTCAGGAGCTTCATGAAATGGGTTTCCGTGGCCGAGCAGCTGCACACAAGCTTAAGATCACCATGCATAAGGCCAAGCGTCGGCTGGAGTGGTGTAAATCTCGCCAACATTGGTCTCTGAAGCAGTGGAAACGCGTTCTCTGGAGTGACAAATTACGGTTCACCATCTGGCAGTCTGACGGACGAATCTGGCCCAAGGCATTATGCCAACTGTAAAGTTTGGTGGTGGAGGAGGAATAATGGTCTGGGGTTGTTTTTCATGGTTCGGGCTAGGCCCCTCAGTTTCAGTGAAGGGAAATCTTAACGCAGCAGCATATAATGACATTCTAGACAATTCTGTGCTTCCAACTTTGTGGCAACAATTTGGGGAAGGCCCTTTCCTGTTTCCGCATGACAATGCCCCCGTGCACAAAGCGAGGTCCATACAGAAAAGGTTTGTCGAGATCAGTGAGGAAACACTTGACTGGCATGCACAGAGCCCTGACCTCAACCCCATCGAACACCTTCGGGATGAATTAGAACACCAACTGCGAGCCAGGCCTAATCACCCAACATCAGTGCCTGACCCCACTAATGCTCTTGTGGCTGATGGAAGCAAGTCCCGTCAGCAATGTTCCAAATCTATTTGAAAGCCTTCCCAGGAGAGTGGAGGCTGTTACAGCATCAAAAGGAGACCAACTCCATATTAATGCCCATGATTTTGGAATGAGATGAGCAGGTGTCCACATACTTTTGGTCATGTAGTGTATGTGTCATGTAATGGAACTGAGAGTAGTGATCAAGGACCTGTCATGCTAGCTAGCTGGTAGACCTGGCATCATGGATAACAGCAACAGCTGACAGGGCATAGAGATCCTATTAAACTACTAATTATATTAGTATATATTATATTCTAATGCCTAATTCTGTGACGGGTTGACTTCGACAAGCTAGAGCGAGCCTACGGCTACGTCAGTAGGCTGGACAATAGAACGAGTCTAAATTCACCCAAGGCTGAAAAACGGCAGAAGAACGTTGGCTAAACTGGAACACTAGCGCGTGGCCATAGCAAATGAATTGAATAGAACGTCCAGGAGGCGAACTGGTGCCACGGTGTTCAATAGAACTAATAGAAGCTGGGAGGGTGAAAAATGCACCAAAATAAGGCCTGTTTTTTCGTGATTACTTCAAGCAGCTGGGACATATGGTAATATTGTGAAACTGGGCTGCACGGCGGATGTAATGAACTAGTTATCAGAAAAAAAGCGTTGTTAAACATTTCATGTGTTCAGCCTAACGTTAGTGGACTGGCCAGTTGAGGCGTTACCTTAGCTAGTTATAGCTAATTGCATTAGCTGATCAGCAACTAGCTAGCTAGCGAGCAACTTATGTCAGCTGGATATGACTGCAAGAAAGCTGGGTTAGCCGACTATTTAGCTAGATAACTAGTTTGCAAACGTTAGCTGCTAATGCTAATGGTTAGGTTTGTTAGCCAGCTGGCTAGCTCCAGTCTCATTCTCGCTGATTTCGAGTTAAACACAAGTGAATACATGTCAAGCCATCAGAATATAACGAAGGTAACAAGTTACTCACATTCCACAGAGAACACCCGATGATACTCAACAAACGTCCTATACTACGTTATTTTTGCCTAAATAAGATCTGACTCATGAGCTTGTTTACAATTGCTGTTCAGCGCCACCATCTCCGAGTACGGAAGTGTGAGTGCATGAAATCATATCAACTGGTCGTTTTCAATAAAACGTCACAATACGTTTTATTGAAAATAAAACCCCAGCTCCAAGTAGACCCCCAGCTCCACTAAAACCATTGACAAACTACTTGCCGTTTTCTAGGGATTGTTAAATACATGTTATAACTATTTGGTTTTAATATAGTCAGCAACTACAAATGTCCGATTATTCAATGTAAAACAATTGCGCACATTTAGCTGTATCATCAGAGTTGTACTGCAAGTAATTGCATGCTTTTCATGATGAATAAACACAATGATGCAGAAAAGAAAATGCCCGCGCTGAAGATGTCTATATTGGTCTGTTAAAACAAGACCAATAAAGGAACAGTGCACTACTTTTGTGAAAATGTTTTTACTAAATGTATTTGAGTATTGACCAGCATTTGCAATTTGAATCTGATAATTATTTGTACTAAACAGTTCATCTGATAATACTTGTGGAATATAAAAATATTTGCTTGATATGTTTTCCACTTCCTTTAAATATTTAGCAATTGAAACTTATTTCTATGTGTTAACTGAAATGGTCTATTAAATTATTTTATATGTTAGTAGGTGCTCTTATCAAGAGCAATTTACAGTAGTGAGTGCATACATTTTAGTACTGGTCTCCCATGGGAATCAAACCCATAACCCTAGTGTTGCAAGCACCATGTTCTACCAACTGAGCCACATATCATCACAATCCACTCGATGTCTCAACATACTCAAGTCTACAGGTACCAAACCTAGTTGACCAGCCTATGTACAATACAGTAATGTACATTTAGCGTACATTAAGTGGTTTGTAAGGATGTTAAAGTAATATTTTACATGTTATTTGATCAAGAAAGTATTTAATTTCATGTGGATGTTTTGTGTCTTTGTCCATCACTTTGCACCTTTGAGGACTGGGTTTTGTTCTTTCTGGATTTTATTAGAATGACAATAGCAGAGAAAGGGACAGGGCCACAACTCGTACAATTCCAACTACTGAATCCTGCAGATATCTATATTGGTCTGCTGATACTACTAAAGGCCCAGTGCACTATTTTTGTGAATATATATATATATATATCTTTATATTAATATATGTTTTAAATTATGATTTTCAGGGGGTGCTACAGCACCCTCAGCACCCCTACTTTCCGCGGCTATGTACCACGGTAAATGGCCCCTCTGCTGTTTGATAGGCAGAGCCCACAAAAGATGGGAAATTAAGATAAACCACTCATACTTGTCAGGTATAGATCACTTGTATTAAATATCACTCAAATATCAAATTAATGGTGGCCTATATTGAGAGATATCATGAGGCTACCCTACATGTCTGAAATTTCATGATCAATTGATGGTGTATAACTGATGATAGAGCTAAATGTGTGCAATTGTTTTGCATGGAATAATCAGAAACGTGTAGGTCTGACTATGCTCTTCAGGAGGTGATGATATTACAACCAAATAGTTAACATGTATTTGACAATCCCTTGAAAACAGCACGTAGTTGTCAATGGTTTTAGCAGAGCTATGGTTCTCCTTGTTTTACAACAGAGAAATCGAACGCTCTACACCTTTTTGTGACATTTTATTGAAAATGACCTATTTGTAAAACGTTCAGCTCACAATAAAACCCCTACTTCAACTGTGTTGATAAATATGAATTACTTGATTTTCACTAAGCAAGAATGGTTTAGCTAATGTTGAGGTAAAGAAATTGGAGATAGAGTGGGGCACTTTAACAGGGAAAGACAGCCCCTTGGCAATCATCTTTACAACAGTTACATATCTTTGGTCATTGTGTAGGCTAGGTCTACTTATTAAAGTTGTGGTTAAGTTCAGATCTAGCTTTCTGTGCTATAAAACAACTTTGCATATCTACCAACTGAGATATGAAAATTTGGTTGGTACATGACGATCAACAGTCATCAAACGAACAAGCTCTGAATTATGTTAATGTCAGAAATGTGTGTGGTACAATGTATGACTCAGGATAAAGTGAAAATGTGTTATATTTTGATGCCCCACAATGCAGGCCCTCATTTCCAGTCCTCTCCTTATGACAGATTGCAGTTGGAAAGAGTCTTGTGGAGGAGGACAGAGAGTGTTTGCTGTGTAGAATACCATCAGACATTGTCACAGATGTAGCCTCAGGACCAAAAAGTGCATCAGCAGGCATTGGAAGGAAAGAAGGTCCAAATAACAAAACAAGAAAACACAGTCCAGTGTATACATTCCCAGCTGTATTAGAAATTGGCATTGGAAACTAAAACAATGTGTTCTGGTTTACAAGCTAGGAATGTATTTTCTTGTATTTGTTTATGCATTGACATCTTGTACATAAAGCAGCTATCTGCTTTGTTTAAAGTGTAAAGGGATGTACTATACCTGCTCTACTCATTACCGTAGCCCTATATGAGAAGGTAAGGATCAACAACAAGGTTAACATGATGCCCCTTTTACTAAGTGTAGCCTATACAGTTCATTGTTACTAGCTAGTAGTCAGTTAGCCACTGCTAGCGGTCATCACAATTAACTAAGACATCTGCCAGCCTCAGCCCGGTCAATTCCTGCCAGTCTGCACAGCGCGATATCAACCCAGAGCATATCGGGCTGCTTTTTCTCTACCACATCTCTGGATTCCTACTGCAAGCTCTGAACCTTTACTCCGGATTATCGCAGCTAGCTAGCTGCTATCCAAGAGGTTACTCCTGGCTAACGTCTCTGTCTCGAAGAAAGCACCAGTTAGCCTGGAGCTAGCCTCGAGCTAGGCCCATCTCCCGGCTAGCCGAAGAAATCCACCAGACAATTCCTGGGCTTCAATACCTCTCTTGCCAATTGGCCTGGACCCTTTGCTGCCGACACAAAGCCCCGCCGATCCATCACGACAGGTCTGCCGACGTAACCGTCCGAGGGGGTTTCAACAGGCTCGTCCGTTGCGACGTCCCCCTGAGGCCCATCTGCTAGCCTGCTAGCCCCGGTCTGCTAGCTGTCTGAATCGCCGTGCCTCCAGCTCGCCTAGCTACTCACTGGACCATATGATCACTTGGCTACACATGCCTCTCCCTAATGTCAATATGCTTTGTCTACTGCTGTTTTGGTTAGTGATTTTTGTCTTATTTCATAGTAGAGCCTCCAGCCCTGCTCAATATGCCTTAGCTAGCCCTTTTGTTCCACCCCACACACATGCGGTGACCTCACCTGGCTAAAATGGTGCCTCTAGAGACAAAACCTCTCTCATCGTCACTCAATGCCTAGGTTTACGTCCACTGTACTCACATCCTACCATACCCTTGTCTGTGCATTATGCCTTGAATCTATTCTTCCGTGCCCAGAAATCTGCTCCTTTCACACTCTGTTCCGAACGCACTAGACGACCAGTTCTTTTAGCCTTTAGCCATACTCTTATCCTACTGCTCCTCTGCTCCTCTGGGAATGTAGAGATTAACCCAGGCCCTGCAGCCCCCAGCATCACTCCCATTCCCCAGGCGCTCTCATTTGTTGACTTCTGTAACCGTTAAAGCCTTGATTTCATGCATGTTAACATTAGAATCCTCCTCCCTAAGTTTGTTTCATTCACTGCTTTAACACACTCCGCCAACAAGGATGTCCTAGCCGTGTCTGAATCCTGGCTTAGGAAGGCCACCAAAAATCTTGACATTTTCATCCCTAACTATAACATTTTCCGCCATGATAGAACTGCCAAAGGGGGCGGAGTTGCAATCTACTGCAGAGATAGCCTGCAGAGTTCTGTCATACCATCCAGGTGTTTGCTCAAACAATTCGAGCTTCTACTTTTAAAATTCCACCTTTACAGAAACAAGTCTCTCACCATTGCCGCTTGTTATAGACCCCCTTCAGCCCCCAGCTGTGCCCTGGACACCATATGTGAATTTATCGCCCCCCCATTTATCTTCAGAGTTCGTACTGTTAGGTGACCTAAACTGGGACGTGCTTAACACCCCGGCCGTCCTACAATCTAAGCTAAATGCCCTCAATCTCACACAAATAATCAAGGAACCTACCAGGTTTTACTGCTAACCTACAAAGCATTACATGGGCTTGCTCCTACCTATCTTTCCGATTTGGTCCTGCGGTACATACCTACACGTACGCTACGGTCACAAGACGCAGACCTCCTAATTGTCCCTAGAATTTCTAAGCAAACAGCTGGAGGCATGGATTTCGCGTATATAGCTCCATTTTTATGGAATGGTCTGCCTACCCATGTGAGACGCAGACTCGGTCTCAACCTTTAAGTCTTCACTGAAGACTCATCTCTTCAGTGTAGTCTGGCCCAGGAGTGTGAAGGTGAACGGAAAGGCTCTGGAGCAACGAACCGCCCTTGCTGTCTCTGCCTGGCCGGTTCCCCTCTCTCCACTGGGATTCTCTGCCTCTAACCCTATTACAGGGGCTGAGTCACTGGCTTAATGGTGCTCTTTCATGCCGTCCCTAGGAGGGGTGCGTCACTTGAGTGGGTTGAGTCACTGACGGGATCTTCCTGTCTGAGTTGGCGCCCCCCCTTGGGTTGTGCCGTGGCGGAGATCTTTGTGGGCTATACTCGGCCTTGTCGCAGGATGGTAAGTTGGTGGTTGAAGATATCCCTCTAGTGGTGTGGGGGCTGTGCTTTGGCAAAGTGGGTGGGGTTATATCCTTCCTGTTTGGCCCTATCCGGGGGTATCATCGGATGGTGCCACAGTGTCTCCTGACCCCTCCTGTCTCAGCCTCCAGTATTTATGCTGCAGTAGTTTATGTGTCGGGGGGCTAGTGTCAGTTTGTTATATCTGGAGTACTTCTCCTGTCTTATCCGGTGTCCTGTGTGAATTTAAGTATGCTCTCTCTAATTCTCTCTTTCTCTCTTTCTTTCTCTCTCTCGGAGGACCTGAGCCCTAGGAACATGCCTCAGGACTACCTGGCATGATGACTCCTTGCTGTCCCCAGTCCACCTGGCCGTGCTGCTGCTCCAGTTTCAACTGTTCTGCCTGCGGCTATGGAACCCTGACCTGTTCACCGGACGTGCTACCTGTCCCAGACCTGCTGTTTTCAACTCTCTAGAGACTGCAGGAGCTCGGTATCGGTAGACTCAATAGCCTTGTCTTCGCAAATAACTGCATCGCCTGGTTGTCCGGACCTCTGGCAGTTCTCAGGCCGACTCTTTTCTCTGTATATATCAATGATGTCGCTCTTGCTGCTTGTGATTCTCTGATCCACCTCTATGCATACGACACCATTCTGTATACATCTGGCCCTTCTTTGGACACTGTGCTAAGAAACCTCCCAATGAGCTTCAACGTCATACAACACTCCTTCCGTGGCCTCCAACTGCTTTTAAATGCTAGTAAAACTAAGTGCATGCTCTTCAGCCGATTGCTGCCTGCACCCTCCCGCCCAACTAGCATCACTACTCTGGACGGTTCTGACCTAGAATATGTGGACAACTACAAATACCTAGGTGTCTAGTTAGACTGTAAACTCTCCTTCCAGACTCACATTAAGCATCTCCAATCCAAAATTAAATCTAGAATTGGCTTTCTATTTCGCAACGAAGCCTCCTTCACTCATGCTGCCAAACATACCCTCGTAAAACTGACTATCCTACCGATCCTTGACTTCGGCGATGTCATTTAAAAAATACCCCCCAACACGCTACTCAGCAAACTGGATGTAGTCTATCACAGTGCTATCCGTTTTGTCATATACTACCCACCACTGCGACCTGTATACTCTCGTTGGCTTGCCCTCACTACATATCCGTTGCGAAACCCACTGGCTCCAGGTCATCTATAAGTCTTTGCTAGGTAAAGCCCCGCCTTACCTCAGCTCACTGGTCACCATAGCAACACCCACCCATAGCAGGCGCTCCAGCAGGTATATTGCACTGGTCATCCCCAAAGCCAACACTTACTTTGGTCGCCTTTCCTTCCAGTTCTCTGCTGCCAATGACTGGAACGAATTGCAATAATCACTGAAGCTGGAGTCTTATTTCTCCCTCTCTAACTTTAAGCATCAGCTGTCTGAGCAGCTTGCCGATCACTGTACCTGTACACAGCCAATCTGTAAATAGCACACCCGACTACCTCATCCCCATATTATTATTTATCCTCTTGCTCTTTTGCACCCTAGTATCTCTACTTGCACATCATCATCTGCACATCTATTACACCAGTATTAATGCTAAATTGTAATTATTTTGCCTCTATGGCCTATTTGTTGTCTACCTCGACTACTCTTCGGCATTTGCACACACTGTACATAGATTTTTCAATTTTTATTTTCTATTGTGTTATTGACTGTACATTTGTTTATGTGTTATTCTGTGTTGTTGTTTTTGTCGCACTGCTTTGCTTTATCTTGGCCAGGTCGCAGTTGTAAAGGAGAACTTCTCAACTGGCCTACCTGGTAAATAACGGTGAAATAATACAAACATTTTTTTTTTATGGTTAATTTAAAACCCTCATCTCAGCAAATAGTGTACATTACTGAAGAAGACACAAGTACAATCATTAGTTAAGTCAACTTAAGTCAAGTCACAATTTATTTAAAGTCCATTTCATAAATCTCAATACACTTTACAGAGAGTCCATTGAAGCAGGCAGGCGGTCAGGAGGGCAGGTCAGTGGGTTGACTGACATTGGATCCTGGACCGTGTGAAGGAGGCTCACAGGCTCCTAGCAGAGGATAGTGCGAAAAGCAGGGAGTTAGGGAAGCAGGGAGTTAGTTGAATGAATAGGGGATGAACAGATACATATCATTGAGGAAAAGTGTTAGATTGTGTTGTTCTTTATAAGTACATAGGCCACTATTTATTATTGTGGCCTAGAGGAACAGCAAAGTCAATCTATTCAAAGACACATTTTCGAACAGGAAAGTTGGTCCAACACAAAAGCAAAGAGAGAAAGAGGGAGAAATCCGTTGGATGGGGTGCTTTCCATGGTACTGAACTAGTTAACTAGTTGGCTAGTAGCCTAGTAGCCCAACACGGAGAAAGAGGGAGAAATCAATTTGCAGTGGTGCTCTCCATGATCCGGAACTGATAGCAAGCAGCCTAACAGCCCAACACAAAGGGAGAGTGGCAGGCTGCTTTCCATGGTCCTGAATTAGTAGATTAGCCTCATGGCTAATTTTGATTGAACACCTTTTTTTTCTTCCAATTTCCGCCTAAAATGACATACCCAAATGTACTGCCTGTAGCTCAGGACCTGAAGCAAGGATATGCATATTCTTGATACCATTTGAAAGGAAACACTTTGAAGTTTGTGGAAATGTGAAATTAATGTAGGAGAATATAACACATTAGATCTGGTAAAAGATAATACAACAAAAAAAACATGTGTTTTCTATTTTTTTTTTAAATCACCATCTTTGAAATGCAAGAGAAAGACCATACATTTAGATATAATTCTAGGTGTAATTTTGATGTTATCCACAAGATGGTAGCAGTGCGTGTGCAAAGTTTCAGACCAATTCAGTGAAGAATTACATCATGACACAATATTATGCATCAAGTCTGCCAGGAGTTTGCCCAAATGTGCCGAATTGGTCAATTTGTACATTTTCAAGTACATAACTATAGAGAACATACAAAAATGCTATAGTAATAACAGATTTAAGTTTACACACTCCCAGAAATGTAATACATGATGGATTATTAGCTTCGCTACAGAAAATACACTAACCTTCACACATCTAGATGGCCAGATGGGGTAGGTGTGGAGCCAGAGACAGCAGTGAGGGCAAACTGTAGACTCCAGTTCCTACATTTGAATAAAACATTTATTTAATCAAACAAAACTATGCTACATTTTATCTCTGGGACCCTCAGGATGACAAATCAGAGCAAGATTACTGAATGTCAGTTGACATTATTTACCTTCAGAGGTAAATCAAATCAAAGTTTATTTGTCACGTGCGCTGAATACAACAGGTTTTGACCTTACAGTGAAATGCTTACTTACAGGCTCTAACCAATAGTGCGGAAAGAAAGGTGTGTGTGTGTGTGTGTGTGTGTGTGTGTGTGTGTGTGTGTGTGTGTGTGTGTGTGTGTGTGTGTGTGTGTGTGTGTGTGTGTGTGTGTGTGTGTGTGTGTGTGTGTGTGTGTGTGTGTGTGTGGGTAAAGAAATAAAACAACAGTAAAAAGACATTTGAAAATAAGAGTAGCAAGGCTATATACAGACACCGGTTAGTCATGTATGTATGTACATGTAGGTATGGTTAAAGTGACTATGCATATGTGATGAACAGAGAGTAGCAGTAGCGTAAAAATAGGGGTTGGCGGGTGGTGGGACACAATGCAGATAGCCCGGTTAACCAATGTGCGGGAGCACTGGTTGGTCGGGCCAATTGAGGTAGTATGTACATGAACGTATAGTTAAAGTCACTATGCATATAAGATAAACAGAGAGTAGCAGCAGTGTAAAAGAGGGGTTGGGGTGGGCACACAATGCAAATAGTCCGGGTAACCATTTGGTTACCTGTTCAGGAGTCTTATGGCTTGGGGGTAAAAACTGTTGAGGAGGCTTTTTGTCCTAGACTTGGCACTCCGGTACCGCTTGCCATGCGGTAGTAGCGAGAACAGTCTATGACTGGGGTGGCTGGGGTCTTTGACAATTTTTAGGGCCTTCCTCGGGCACCGCCTGGTGTAGAGGCAGCTTTGCCCCAGTGATGTACTGTGCCGTACGCACTACCCTCTGAAGTGCCTTGCGGTCGGAGGCCGAACAATTGCCGTACCAGGCAGTGATGCAGCCGGTCAGGATGCTCTCGATGTTGCAGCTGTAGAACCTTTGTATCAAACCAGTTTCTGTGATAAAAGTGTTTTGTCATTGTGCACTATCCTCAAGCAAAGGATATTTTTTAGCTACTGTAATAGCTACTGTAAATTGGACAATGCAGTTAGATTAACAAGAATTTAATCTTTCTGCACATATAAGATATGTCTAGGAAATGGCTTCTCTAAGAATCTGAGGAGAGAGCAACAAGATGGCGACCGGCAAGTTCGGCATGGTGGCAGCACTTTTACTTTATGTGTTTGTTTTAAATGTTTACTGGAAATAACTGCATCTGCTATTCAGATGAAAGAATAGTACATTCTCAGCAACTTCTCAGTCATGCAAACACTTTTGATGGCATCCAGCACTTCGGATTTGGAAGGAATGTTATATACCAAACTTTCATAGCACCTTGGCACAAACCAAAACGATCATCGAAATCCAGTCTGAAATCGCAAATTAATGGTGGAGATCTTATAATAACTCTATGCCTTCTCTTATCGGGTGATATCCATCAATGCCCTGGACCTCACTTTATCACGAACCCCATCAAACGGCCTATGCACCCATGCTCCTCTTGCGAACGGTGGATAAAGAGTAACAGCAAAGCTTTGGAATGTTTGGAATGCGCGCAGTGGATTCATTTAACATGCAGCGACTCTAGCTTTGGACATGGGGTCAATGAAGCTTACCGTTGCTGTCGGGGTGCTGTACCCACGGGGTGTGTGAGCACTGAAGGTGGAGTGGGACCAGAGGACTTACGGAGGGTGGAGAGTGCACCGTAGGAGGGGGGATCCACAGTGGAGCGGAGGCAACCAGAGGCGAATGACGGGGGACATGGTGGTGAGGACGATGGCGTGGCACCTGGGGAGGGGTGCCCTATGGCCACAGAGAGGCCACCGGAGGCAGGGCAGTGGGAAGATGGCAGCGCAGTGGGAGGCGAGTTACAAGTGGATCGGGAATTCAATTAGGCCTTTGGGAAGAAGGGCTTACATTTTGTGCACTTAAACGTCCGAAGCCTACTACCGAAGATCGATGAGATACGCCTGTCGGTTTGCAAATCAGAGGTAGGTGTCTTATGTTTTACTGAGACATGGTGGGATTCATCTGTTGGTGACTCAGAAATTGAGAGTAATTACTCTGTTGTCAGGAAGGATCGGAATCAGAACGGTGGGGGAATATTTGTGTTTGTAAGATCAGACATTGCTTTTAACGTCAGATCAGATTTAAACGCTGATCTGGAGATTGTCTGGCTGGATATCTGCCCTCCCAAAACCAAGCCGATTTTGTTGGGGGAGTGTTATAGGCCGCCCAAGCAGAATGCATTCTATGAAGGTCTTGAAATTGTGTTGTCAAACTGTAATGATTCGCTGTTGAAGGAAATAATTTTGTTAGGGGATTTCAATACTGATGTCTGCAAAAAGAATAGCCCAACCCACAATGTATTTATGCACTTTTGTAGATCACTTGCTCTGACCCAAATTATAAAAGATCCCACCAGGATATGTGAAACAGTGCAAAGTACAATTGACTTAATATTGGTGTCTGATAAATCTAAAATATCGCAGAGTGGATTAATAGTCTATGGAATCAGTGATCATTTTATTACATTTTGCACAAGGAGGATTTTTAAAGATATATTTAAGTGTCACAAAACCTTTTAGAATCAGAGGACTCAAAAAATACTGTGTAGAAAAGTTTAGGGAGGAAGTGGGTAAAATTGACTGGTCACCTGTGCTGGATAGTGTAGGGGTAGACAGTGCCTGGGAAGCCTTTAAATCTAGATTCCTTGATGTGGTGAATGTGATGGCTCCCATTAGATGGGTCAGGGTAAAGCAGAGATCTAGCCCTTGGTTTAATCATGAGATTCTAGAATCTATCCAAGCAAGGAATAAGGCCTTTAAGAAATTTAAGAACTCTCAAGAGCAGCATGATTTTGTCCTATATAAATGTCACAGAAATGAAGCACAGAGCAGGATGGATGAAGCTAAGAGGGGTTACTTTGCTGAGAAAATAATTGAAAACAAAAATGACCCTAAAAAGCTTTGGAAATCATTTAAGAAACTAGGCTGTAGTAGTACTACTAAAAACAAACTAAACAGTATTGGACTGAACATCAAAGGGGAGATGGTATATGAAAAGGCAGAGTTTGCCAATGAATTCAACTGTTTTTTTTTATTTTTTACTTCTGTTGCCAGCAAGCTGGTTAGCAAGCTGCCCACCAGTTCTGGTTTGTATGGAAGCAACCAAGTCAAGAAGTATTATGTAGAGTTAGGGGTTCAGCCATACTCTTTTTATTTTGCAAAGTTGTTAATCTCTCTCTTGAACAAGGCACCTTTCCCAGGGACATGAAACAAGCTAAAGTTATACCTCTGTATAAGAAGGGGGTAAAGTCTGACCCTGGGAATTATAGGCCTGTTTCTATCCTCTGTGTAACATCAAAGATCCTGGAGAGAATTGTACATGAGCAAATGTATGAATATGTTAACAAACAGGGTCCAATGCTTGATTTTCAGTCGGGTTTTAGAAAAACATACTCCACTGATTCATGTCTACTTTACTTGACTGACTTCATCAGGAAAGAGATTGATGAGGGAAATCTGTGTGGAATGGTACTGCTTGACCTACAGAAGGCCTTTGATACAGTTAACCACTGTCTCCTAATCTCCAAACTGGAGGCACTGGGGTTAAGCAGTATCCCTCTAGGCTAGGTAAAGTCCTATTTATCAGGAAGGGAGCAAGTAGTAGAGGTTAATGGTTCACTGTCTCAGGCAAAACCAATGAGTTGTGGCGTTCCACAGGGGAGCGTGCTTGGGCCTCTGCTGTTTTTATTGTATATTAATGATATGAAAGATGCTTGTTCTTGCCGTCTTTTTCTTTATGCGGATGACTCTACACTTCTGGTGTCTCACAAAAGTAAAACTATGTTGGAGAGCATACTTAGCACAGAGCTTGCTAACATTAGCAAATGGCTTGGAGATAATACGCTATCTCTGCACTTAGGGAAAACTGAAGCAATTATTTTTGGATCCAGACCTAAATTGTGTAGGTTGTCTGAAATCAGAGTGGAGTTAGGGGGTGAGGTGCTGACTACTAAAACCTCTGTTAGCTACTTGGGATGTATCCTTGATGGACGCTTGGGAGGTGTAAGCATGGCCAATAAAGTGCTAGGGAAGGTTAATGCCAGGATTAAGTTTTTGGCTAGAAAGTCCAAGCTGCTTGATAAGGATTCCATGAAGGTGCTAGCTACTGCCCTCATTCAATGCCATTTTGACTATGCTAGTACTTCCTGGTTTGGGGGCTTATCTAAACTTATGAAGGGGATGCTCCAGATAGCCCAGAATAAGTTGATCAGGGTAGTATTGAAGTTGAGTCCACGTACTCACATAGGCAGGAGCTGCTTTCAGGAAGTAAACTGGCTCCCCGTTGAGGCTAGGGTGTCCCAGATTAGACTAGGTTTGGTTTACAGGAGTATTTATGGTCCTGCGCCCAGATATTTAAGTGATTACTTTCCTCGTGTTAGGGATGCACACAATCACAGCACCAGATCAGGTGTTGCTGATGTGTGCTTATACAGGCTCAGGAGTAATGCTGGGAAAGGTACTTTCTTGTATACTGGAGCCTCAGAATGGAATGAGTTGCCTCTGCCTATAAAAACAACGTCCTCTCTGGACAGCTTTAAAAATAAAGTAAAAGTATGTTTGATGTCCTCTGTGCCCATATGAATAACCCCTATGATGTAACTGGAATGATGAGATAGATGTTCTTCTTTTATGTTTTTGTTTTATTATTTCACTGCCATACTGTGTTCGATCTTGTATAGCCATCTTGTCTCAAGAGGACCACAATGGAAATAAGTCCCAGACTTTATTGTGTGTTATCCTTGATGATTTTATTCATGTGCATGTATGGCTTTTAAGTTTTATGTGTGCTTGTTTTTTAAAATGGTCGAAATAATAAACTAAACTAAACTATGTCCCGGAAAGTTGTCTGATGTTTACAACATCATTCTTGTCACATTATCACATATTGATCAACAGCTGTCCCGGTTTAGGGACACCGATCCCATAGAGGTTAACAGCACCTGACTACAAAAACAAGTTCCATCTGGATGTTTCTGAAAAAGAAGGATTTACATCATCCATCTTTTTCCAAAAAAAGAGGGGGAGAGAAGAGTGTTGATGTATCACTCCTCCAAACTGGACCACATTGAAGTGGGACAAACCACATGCTCCAGGTATGTGGCTGCAGTGGCAAAAGCTATTGAAAAAACAGCCCACCTGGTAATGTGCCATCCATTGGAAATCCACACCCACTATGGGGTTGCAGCATAGCATATCTGATGAGCAAAGAATTCACGTTCAGCGCTGAAAGAAAAACAAAAATCCAGAATAAATGCACACAATCACACATCACTTTTGTCAACACTGACAAAAACATGGCAGACGCACTCAATGCTGAAGAAGGTCTACCCCACTCCTGTGCAGAAAGAGCTGCACAAGAACTGAAACTGAGATCTGACCTGGGGAACGAACCACTCACCAACCCTGACCTATGGTTGTACACAGATGGATGCTGTTACAGAGGAGAAGAAGGGAACATAGCAGCATACACAGTGGTGCAGCAGCTTCCGGATGGATCACACGTGACTTTGGAATCTGCTACCATCCCACAACCTGCATCAGCCAAATTAGCTGAAATCATAGGTTTGACACAAGCACTGGAAAGAGCTGAAGGGAAGACTGTGAACATCTACACCGACTCAGCTTATGCTCATGGAGCAGTCCATACGAATGGATCACAATGGCTGAGACGCAACTTCACCACCACAGGAAACCTGCCAATCAAACACAAGACACAGATGAAAAAACTGATTAAATCAGTCTCACTACCTAAGAAGGTGGCCATCATGAAGTGTAAAGGACATCAACAACTGAAAAACAGAGTCAGCGAGGGAAATGATGCAGCTGACAAAGCAGCCAAGAAAGCTGGTGGATACACCCCGAGACAAATGATACTTCAGATCCAACCAGCTCGGACTGAGCTCACAGGGCAACACATAAAAGAACTCCAGTTCTCAGCAGGACCCTATGAACACTCAGTATGGGGACAGAAAGGGGCCACCAAAGGACCTGATGAACTATGGAGATGCCATGATGGCAGACTAGTGGCCCCTGCAAACCTCTGTCCAGAACTAATACGGGAAGCTCATGGGCCCACACATGAAGGCAAACTAAAGACTTTACAGAAGGTGTCCCACATCTGGTGGCACCCCCACATGAAAGACATGACAGATTTGTTTTGTGACTAGTGTAGCATTTGTGGTAGCCACAATCCAAAGAAACCATATCAAACGCCCATGGGTTCATACCCAGTCCCAAATGCTTGTTTTCAGGACATCAGCATAGATTACACAGATATGGGGCAAGACAATGTGACAAATGGAAAAAGGTACCTGTTAGTTATGGTAGACAGGTTCTCTAAATGGGTTGAGGCAATACCAACAGCAAGGGAGGATGCAAAATCAGTCATTAAGTGGCTGCAAACCGAACTCATACCAAGGTATGGAGTTCCAAGGCAAATCCGATCCGACAAACGGGTCCCATTTTAGTAACCAACACCTGAGACAGGTGGAGGAAAGATTGGGTATTGTGCACAAGTTTGGGTTAGTGTACAGGCCACAATCTCAAAAGCCTCGTGAAACGTGCCAATCAAATGTATGTGCAGGTTTGAAGTTGATTTGGGTTGAAGCCCTGCCCCTGGCATTGATGGCCATGAGAGCCTCTCCAGGTGCAGGCACCCATCTCTCTCCTCATGAGATAATGGCTGGAAGAGTCATGCCTGGTCCACCAAGGGAGGGAGGTCATATTCCCGCCCTTGATGTACAACAAATTGTAATGTCTGATATTTGTCATAAAATTGACGGAACTTTCTGCAGCTCTCTCCACACAGATTCACAAGGTCCAAATGGGGGAGCTGACGGGAGATCCGCCACCACTGAAGGTAAAAAATTGGTGACTGGGTGGGGTTAAAGTCCACAAGAGAAAGTGGCTAGAACCCAGGTGGACTGGACCGTACGAAGTGGAGGTTACTTCACACTCAGTCCAGGTCAAAGGTAAATCAGGCGTGCCTTGGCACCACCTTACACATTGCACACCAGCACCAACTCCTTCCAGAACTTTGACTGAGGTCAGGGCCGATTTGAACGACCTGAATTCGATTCTAATCACAGAAACCTAAGGTAGTGAGAATGTGGGAACGACTCCCAGTCACACGAACTAAGGAATCTCGCCGGGGGACGGGTTATCTCCCGCCCTGGGCGAGATTGGGGATATCTGGTCCCTTGTTTGTTATTCTCATTATAATCACTGGAGTTTCCTAGGAACTTTCACATGGCTAATACAGCACCTGGCACATCCACCTGTCCCACGCACCAGCCAAACTAATGTCACATCCAACACCACTTCACACATCTACAATCACAAAATATACAAACGACATACTGTAACTAGTAACCATACCTGTACTACAGACCGAGTTGGAAGTACCACCCTATGTGTCCCCATAAACGCCACCACCACTGTCACGGTACCCTGGGGAATGCTGGAAAGTTCTAGGGACAGTGCTGAAGACAAGACATTATGGCAGACCGGATTTCATTGGTATATGACATTGGGGGGTTTAGATAAATGGTCCTGGAAAAACCTTGTCGCTGAGACGGGTCCCGATTGGTCGAGTTATGCTAAAGGACGGGACGTCTTATTATGGCGAAAGGAACTTACATTGACTACACTACAAAATGGTCTGAGGCTGGTTATCCCACCAGGAGAGGGAGGGTTGCCAACCTTATGTGTTGGCTCCATGGATGGACGCCAGTGGTGCTCCATTATCAAGGGACTTTGTTAAGATAAAGGGTTCTTTTGGTATGTCTAGATATGGTATGGAACACGAATGTAGGTGTAACCTTTTGACCTGTTTTTCATTGCATTTTCCTGTGACTTGATCACTCACGGGGGGATGTAGTGAGAATAATGAGTTTGTGGTCATATTCCTAAGCTCTCCAATCCGGTACAGGTAATAAATGTAAAAGACATCTCAGATAGTGACCAATTGGGGACTGAAACTGGTTATGAGGAAAGGGAGAATATGTGGTTGGCCTACAAAACACTTAATAGAAAGGACTGTGTCGTATGTGGACATGCCAGACCTATTCTGGCTGCTCACCCATTTGCCCTTAGTAATGGGGAAGGTTGGATGTGTATATTGGAAAGTTTAAGCCAAATTCAACCCTGTGTAAAGCTCTTGAGTCTTGTGTTCCCAGAAGTCCCTCCCCAGAAGGTACCGTGGGGAGTTAAGGCATAGGGGGGATATTACAGCTGTATCACTGGTACAGGTAGAGGTATAGACTATGGGAGGCTCCCTACTACTGCCTGCATCACTAATGTCACTATTAACTAGAGGTGTTGCTGATGTATGGTGGATGTGTGGACCTGCCAGGCGGTTGACCCCCATTTTGAAAGGAAATTGTCGTTGCACATGTGCTTTGGCCAGTCTGATACCACCATTGCCTATTATTGAGGTTATAGCTAACCAACTTCTGGGAGCTGCACATGACACAGAGACTCGGTACCCACACAGGAGACGGCAGAACCGTGACGCTCCTTGGTCCGAGGGTACAGATAACATGCACACCAACCTGTGGGGGTCCCAATAGGGGTTCCCCACGAATACCAGACATCAAACAGGAATGATGGCCTGTGGCATTTATTGCCCATTTTTGGCCCAGCTATTGTTGATGCTAAGCAGAATGCCTGGATCAATTATATCTACTATAATCAACAATGATTTGTTAACTACACCCACACAGTACTTACGGGGATGGCTGAACGATTGGATTGGATGCTACCTCTCAAACCAGTAGACAAAATAGACTAGAACTGGACATGATTCTGGCCAACCAGGGAGGTGTATGTAAAATGATTGGAGAACAGTGTTGCACGTTTGTCCCTAAACAATACTAGTCCGGATGGGAGCATTTCAAAAGCTCTGAGTGGGTTGGCAAGGTTATCAGTGGAGATGAAGGGTCTTGCAGGTGTGGAGGAGAGTGGACTGTTCCCCTGACTGGGTGGTTGGTTTGGTAAGTACACTACAATGATGGTTACTGGATTTCTGACTCTAAGTGTTGTTGTTTTTCTTATGCTCATGTGCTGTGCTGCCTGTATCATACCTTGTTTGAAGAAGTCTGTTACAGATGTGGCAAGGACCTCTGGTATGATGCCGTTGCTTGATGCTCCAGTTGGAGAGGCTGATACGGAATCAAGCTTTCGCAGGAGAGTGGGCCTGACAGAGGAGGACCCTTGGTTTGCTGTAGAAGAGGTTGTCGAATGAATAAAAAGTGATGTTTGTCCTCCCTGTTGTGAAGGTTTGAAGTTCCCGGGTGGTGACGAGCCCACCTGGTACAGGTTGTATAGAGGGATGGACCTGAGGGTTTAACATTTTTTCGTTTTTTGGTTAATAATGTGTGATTTTGGACTCAACAAGGCTTCGAGGCGGTCCATGGCCAATTGGCAGCTACATCCCTGATGGCATTTCAAAATAGAATGACGGTAGTTATGTTGTTGGCTGAACGCGGAGGTGTTTGTGCCATGATTGGGGAGCAGTGTTGTTCTTTCATTCCCAACAACACAGCTACGGATGGGAGTCTGACTGTAGCATTGGAGGGACTTCGTACCCTTAATGGTAAGATGAAACAACATTCTGGAGTGGACACTTCTATGTGGGACTCATGGATGGATGCTTTTGGTAAATATAAGACGCTGGTTTCCTCTGTCCTGGTATCTATTTCCGTTTGTGCGGCTATTCTTGTACTTTGTGGATGCTGTTGCATTCCATGTGCGCGCACGCTTGCTAGCCATGTCATCACTGCCGCCATAGACCCTAATCAGGAAATGGCCAAAATGTTCCCATTGCTTGCTGATGGGGAAGCTGGTCCTGTCTATCTATTTGAGGACTAAGAAACTTTTATGTCACGTCGCTTGTGAGACGTGAAGAGAGGGAATTAAAAATTTGTCTTCTGACAAATTTTATCCCATAGCTTTGTCTTTTATACTTTTATGTCACGTCTCTTGTGAGACGTGAAGAGAGGGAATTAAAAATGTGTCTTCTGACAAATTTTATCCCATAGCTTTGTCTTTTATACTTTTATGTCACGTCTCTTGTGAGACGTGAAGAGGGGGAATCAAAAATTTGTCTTCTGACAAATTTTAACTCGTTTATTCACGTCTATAAGACGTGAAGAGGGGGATTTGTAAGAAATTGTAATAGATATTGGTAACTTGTTTTAACAACTTCTCAACACTAGCTATACTTGACACAACATGCACCCATCCCCCACTATACCCCCACTCTTCGTACCCTTATAATAACCACAGACCCACACACACTCCCCTCCCCCATGAACAGGCACCTGTTAAAACAAACGCACATGCATTCTGCTCGAGACTCTAAGACAAAGAACTGTGTTAAGAGCCAATGGAACGTCGACATCAGGCCCGGACAGGACTACCCACGACCCAGATCGACCAATCGGAAGGCCAGACTACAAGATCAACCTACTTTACTTTTTGCATATATAATCAGCACAACATGTTTAGAGGTCTCTTCTCCAACGATTCCATAAGAATCAGACAGAAAGGGGCCGTGCTGCACGCTTTGCCTGATATTTTTACACTTGAATAAAACTGCCTTATTATATAATTATACACCTCGTCCTATGTCTCAACTTGATCTCCTGTCTCCAGTAAATGTTTTATCAACAGTTTTCATCCAATTGGCAACAGATTTTCATGTGAATATTTTAAAATCCACATAAAGAAAATATACGCATTTTCTCACGCAATAGACTTCAGTGCGTGATGACGTAGTGCACACAAAATGTATTTTTTGTTTAAGTTTTCATGTACTGAATAAAAATCTAAAGTTCAATGTGTTTCCATCTGATTTTCAAATCTACCAATAGTTTTGTCATAAAAACCGTTGCGTTGAATAGCAACAGACATACTCTGGTCTTGGCACATGCGTTCTAGCCAACAGCTTGCAGATACAGTGCAGGTAGGCTAGTCTACATTATGAGATTATTATGGATAAGAGCAAGAATATTTATTTGTCAAACGGCAGTCAAGCATCGATCATCATGTTACCAGAATAAGACCCTCAATATTTATTGAAAAGGAGCATCAGATCACCGTGCACTTTCACCACCCTGTAGCCTAATAAACTGCATGGTTTCCCGATTCATGGTGGGAGGACCACAGACCATATCATCATGTGACTCCAAGTTTACTTCAATAATTATTTGTATTTATTTAACATTTATTTACTAGGCAAGTCAGTTAAGAACAAATTCTTATTTACAATGACGGCCTACCAAAAGGCAAAAGGCCTCCTGCGGGGACAGGGGCCTGGGATTAAAATAAATAAATAAATACAATATAAATATAGGACAAAACACACATCACAAAAAGAGAGACAACACTACACAAAGAGAGACCTAAGACAGCAACATAGCAAGGCAGCAACACATGACAACACAGCATGGTAGCAACACAACATAACAACAACATGGTAGCAACACAACATGGTAGCAGCGACATGGTACAAACATTTTTGGGCACAGGCAACAGCACAAAGGGCAAGAAGGTAGAGACAACAATGCATCACACAAAGCAGCCACAACTGTCAGTAAGAGTGTCCATGATTGATTCTTTGAATTAAGAGATTGAGATAAAACTGTCCAGTTTGAGTGTTTGATGCAGCTCGTTCCAGTTGCTAGCTGCAGCGAACTGAAAAGAGGAGCGACCCAGGGATGTGTGTGCTTTGGGGACCTTGAACAGAATGTGACAGGCAGAACGGGTATTGTATGTGGAGAATGAGGGCTGCAGTAGATATCTCAGATGGGGGGAGTGAGGCCTAAGAGGATTTTATAAATAAGCATCAACCAGTGGGTCTTGCGACGGGTATACAGAGATGACCATTTTACAGAGGAGTATAGAGTGCAGTGATGTGTCCTATAAGGAGCATTGGTGGCAAATCTGATGGCCGAATGGTAAAGAACATCTAGCCGCTCGAGAGCACCCTTACCTGTCGATCTATAAATTATGTATTTGTAATCTAGCATGGGTAGGATGGTCATCTGAATCAGGGTTTGGCAGCTGGGGTGAAAGAGGAGTGATTACGACAGAGGAAACAAAGTCTAGATTTAACTGTAGCCTGCTGTTTGATATATGCTGAGAGAAGGACAGTGCACCGTCTAGCCATACTCCCAAGTACTTGTATAAGCTCTAAACTCTCAGAGGTAGTAATAACACCTGTAGGAAGAGGGGCATTCTTCTTACCAAACCACATGACCTTTGTTTTGGAGGTGTTCAGAACAAGTTTATTTTTTTTCTCACCATTATTTAACCAGGTTGGCCAGTTGAGAACAAGTTCTCATTTAAAACTGTGACCTGGCCAAGATAAAGCAAAGCAGTGCGACAAAAACACAAGTTACACATAAACAAACACAGTCAATAACACAAAAGAAAAGAAAAATAGAAAAATCTATGTACAGTGTGCATAAATGTAGAAGAGTAGGGAGGTAGGCAATATATGGGCCATAGAGGCAAAATAATTACAATTTAGCATTAATACTGGTGTGATAGATGTGCAAGTAGAGATACTAGGGTGCAAAAGAGCAAGAGAGTAAGTAATAATATGGGGATGAGGTAGTCGGGTGGGCTATTTACAGATTGGCTGTGTACAGGTACAGTGATCGGCAAGCTGCTCAGACAGCTGATGCTTAAAGTTAGAGAGGGAGATATAAGACTCCAGCTTCAGAGATTTTTGCAATTCGTTCCCGTCATTGGCAGCAGAGAACTGGAAGGAAAGGTGGCCAAAGTAAGTGTTGGCTTTGGGGATGACCAGTGCAATATACCTGCTGGAGCGCCTGCTACGGGTGGGTGTTGCTATGGTGACCAGTGAGCTGAGATAAGGTGGGGCTTTACCTAGCAAAGACTTATAGATGACCTGGAGCCAGTGGGTTTGGCGACAGATATGTAGTTTGGGCCAGCCAACGAGAGCATACAGGTCGCAGTGGTGGGTAGTATATGGGGCTTTGGTGACAAAATGGATTGCACTGTGATAGACTACATCCAGTTTGCTGAGTGTTGGGGGCAATTTTGTAAATGACATCGCCGAAGTCAAAGATCGGTAGGATAGTCAGTTTTACAAGGGTATGTTTGGCGGCATGAGTGAAGGAGGCTTTGTTGCAAAATAGGAAGCCAATTCTAGATTTAATTTTGGATTGGAGATGCTTAATGTGAGTCTGGAAGGAGAGTTTACAGTCTAACCAGACACCTAGGTATTTGTAGTTGTCCACATATTCTAGGTCAGAACCGTCCAGAGTAGTGATGCTAGTTGGGCGGGAGGGTGCGGGCAGCAATCGGTTGAAGAGCATGCACTTAGTTTTACTAGCATTTAAAAGTAGTTGGAGGCCACGGAAGGAGTGTTGTATGGTGTTGAAGCTCGTTTGGAGGTTTGTTAGCACAGTGTCCAAAGAAGGGCCAGATGTACACAGAATGGTGTCGTCTGCATAGAGGTGGATCAGAGAATCACCAGCAGCAAGAGCAACATCATTGATATATACAGAGAAAAGAGTCGGCCCGAGAATTGAACCCTGTCGCACCCCCATAGAGACTGCCAGAGGTCCGGACAACCAGGCGTCATTTGCAAAGACAAGGCTATTGAGTCTACCAATAAGAATGCAGTGATTGAGGTCAATATCCTTCCAGGATACCCGGGCCAGGTCAATTAGAAAGGCCTGCTCACTGAAGCGTTTTAGGGAGCGTTTGACAGTGATGAGGGGTGGTCGTTTGACCGCGGACCCAGTACGCACGCAGGCAATGAGGTAGTGATCGCTGCGATCCTGGTTGAAGACAGCAGAGGTGTATTTAGAGGGCAAGTTGGTCAGGATGATATCTAAGAGGGTGCCCATGGTTACGGATTTATGGTTGTACCTGGTAGGTTCCTTGATTATTGGTGTGAGATTGAGGGCATCTAGCTTAGATTGTAAGACGGCCGTGGTGTTAAGCATTTCCCAGTTTAGGTCACCTAATAGTACGAACTCCGAAGGTAGATGGGGGGGTGATCAATTCACATATGGTGTCCAGGGCACAACTGGGGGCCGAGGGGGGTCTATAATAAGCGGCAACGGTGAGAGTCTTGTATCTGGAAAGGTGGATTTTTAAAAGCAGAAGCTCGAATTGTTTGGGCACATACCTGGATAGTATAACAGAACTCTGCAGGCTATCTCTGCTGTTAAGGGTAGAGGGTAGAGAAAGTTTGTTGGTTAAGGGTAGAGAAAGCTTGTTGGACACTAAGAAAGCTTTGTTGTAGAGCATTTAACACAAAATCCAAGGAGGGGCCAGCTGAGTATAAGACTGTATCATCTGCATTTAAATGGATGAGAGAGCTTCCTACTGCCTGAGCTATGTTGTTGAGAGCGTGGGGCCTAGAATTGAGCCTTGAATTGAGCCTTACTCCCTTGGTGACAGGCAGTGGCCGAGACAGCAGATTTTATGACTTTATACACTGCACTCTTTGAGAGAGGTAGTTAGCAAACCAGGCCAAAGACCCCTCAGAGCCACTAATACTCCTTCACCAGCCCACAAGAATGGAATGATCTACCGTATCAAAAGCTTTGGCCAAGTCAATAAAAATAGCAGCACAATATTGCTTAGAATCAAGGGCAATGGTGACATCATTGAGGACCTTTAAGGTTGCAGTGATACATCCATAACCTGAGCGGAAACCAGATTGCATACCTGAGAGAATACTATAGACATCAAGAAAGCCAGTCAGTTGATTATTGACAAGTTTTTCCAATACTTTTGATTGTTATTATATCAGTATTTATGCATAAAGGTGTTTCCACCAACATTTGTTGTATAATTAATTTTACCAACACAAAAGGATCCCCCCATGTCAAAAGAACAAATTATAAATCGGCATTTATAAAATTTCACCGAAACTACATTCCATCACAGCTGTTTTTTATTTTTATATGGTATGACTTTACTCAACTTTAACTTCTACTTCATCACAATCCCGGATCCGGGAGCACCCCCATCAGTAAAAAAGCTGACTAGCATAGCCTAGCATAGCGTCACAAGTAAATACTAGTGTAACGGCTTTCCTCCTCCTCTTCATCCGAAGAGGAGGAGCAGGGATTCGACCAAATCGTAGCGTTGTGAAATGACATGATTTTAATGAACAAGACGAAAAAGAACACGAAACGAAATACACTTGAATAATTAACAAAATAACAAAACAGAGTAGACAGACCTGCACATGGAACTTACATAAATACACGAACAACTCACGAACAGGAACAGGAACAGACTACATAAACCGAGACAGTCCCGTGTGGCGCGACAAACACTGACACAGGAGACAACCACCCACAAACAAACAGTGTGAAAACACCTACCTTAATATGACTCTCAATCAGAGGAAATGAAAACCACCTGCCTCTAATTGAGAGCCATATCAGGTCACCCTTATACAAACATAGAAACACATAACATAGACTACCCACCCAAACTCACGCCCTGACCGTCAAACACATACAAAATAACAGAAAACCGGTCAGGAACGTGACATAACCCCCCCTCAAGGTGCGTACTCCGAACGCACCACCAACAGTCTAGGGGAGGGTCTGGGTGGGCATCTGACCACGGTGGTGGCTCAGGCTCTGGGCGAGGTCCCCACCCCACCATAGTCAATCCCAGCTTACGTCTCCCCCTTAGAATGACCACCCTCATTTTACACCCACTTAGTTTAAGGGGCAACACCAAGATAAAGGACAGCTCCGGGACAAGGTAGCTCAGGACAGAGGGATAGCTCAGGATAGAGAGGTAGCTCAGGATAGAGAGGTAGCTCAGGATAGAGAGGTAGCTCAGGATAGAGGGGCAACTCCGGACTGAAGGGCAGCTCCGGACAGAGAGACAGCTCTGGACTGAGGGGCAGTTCTGGATAAATAGCCGCTCTGGGCTGAGGGGCAGCTCATGACCGGCTGACGGCTCTGGACGCTCATGGCCGGCTGACGGCTCTGGACGCTCATGGCTGGCTGACGGCTCTGGACGCTCATGGCTGGTTGGCGGCTCTGGCAGATCCTGTCTGGTTGGCGGATCTGGCAGATCCTGTCTGGTTGGCGGCTCTGGCAGATCCTGTCTGGTTGGCGGCTCTGGCAGATCCTGTCTGGTTGGCGGCTCTGGCAGATCCTGTCTGGTTGGCGGCTCTGGCAGATCCTGTCTGGTTGGCGGCTCTGGCAGATCCTGTCTGGTTGGCGGCTCTGGCAGATCCTGTCTGGTTGGCGGCTCTGGCAGATCCTGTCTAGTTGGCGGCTCTGGCAGATCCTGACTGACGAATGGCTCTAGCGGCTCCTGACTGACTAACGGCTCTGACGGCTCGGGACAGACGGGCGGCTCTAATGGCTCGGGACAGACGGATGGCTCAGACGGCACTGGGCAGACGGATGGCTCAGACGGCACTGGGCAGACGGATGGCTCAGACGGCACTGGGCAGACGGATGGCTCAGACGGCACTGGGGAGACGGATGGCTCTGGCCGGATGAGACGCACTGTAGGCCTGGTGCGTGGTACCGGAACTGGAGGTACCGGGCTAAGGACACGCACCTTCAGGCTAGTGCGGGGAACAACAACAGGGCACACTGGACTCTCAATGCGCACTATAGGCCTGGTGCGTGGTACCAGAACTGGAGGTTTCCCGGGCTGAGGGCACGCACATCAGGGCGAGTGTGGGGAGAAGGAACAGTGCGTACAGGGCTCTGGAGACGCACAGGTGGCTTAGTGCGTGGTGCCGGAACTGGAGGCACTGGGCTGGAGACACGCACCATAGGGAGAGTGCGTGGAGGAGGAACAGGGCTCTGGAAATGCACTGGAAGCCTGGTGCGTGGTGTAGGCACTGGTGGTACTGGGCTGGGGCGGGGAGGTGGCGCCGGAAATACCGGACCGTGCAGGCGTATTGGCTCCCTTGAGCACTGAGCCTGCCCAACCTTACCTGGCTGAATGCTCCCCGTTGCCAGACCAGTGCGGGGAGGTGGAATAACCCGCACCGGGCTATGTAGGCAAACCGGGGACACCATGCGTAAGGCTGGCGCCATGTATGCCGGCCTGAGGAGACGTACTGGTGGCCAGATATGTAGGGCCGGCTTCATGACATCCGGCTCAATGCTCAATCTAGCCCTACCAGTGTGGGGAGGTGGAATAACCCGCACCGGGCTATGCACACGTACAGGAGACACCGTGCGCTCTACTGCGTAACACGGTGTCTGCCCGTACTCCCGCTCTCCACGGTTAGCCTGGGAAGTGGGCGCAGGTCTCCTACCTGCCCTTGGCCCACTACCTCTTAGCCCCCCCCAATACATTTTTGGGGTTTCTTCACGGGCTTCCGTGCTAGCTGCGTACCTTCATATCTCCGATCTTGAGCTTGATTCTCCGGCTTCCAGCCACGTCTCATTGCTGCCTCCTCATACCACCGCTCCTGGGCTGTGGCTGCCTCCTTCCACTCACGAGAGTGGCGATATTCTCCAGTTTGCGCCCAGGGTCCCTTTCCGTCCAATATTTCCTCCCATGTCCACGAGTCCTGGTTCTTTTGTTGCGCTCTCCCACGCCGCTTGGTCGTATTGAGGTGGGTGGTTCTGTAACGGCTTTCCTCCTCTTCATCCGAAGAGGAGGAGCAGGGATTCGACCAAAACGCAGCGTTGTGAAATGACATGATTTTAATGAACAAGACGAAAAAAAACACGAAACGAAATACACTTGAATAATTAACAAAATAACAAAACGGAGTAGACAGACCTGGACATGGAACTTACATAAATACACGAACAACTCACGAACAGGAACAGACTACATAAACCGAGACAGTCCCGTGTGGCGCGACAAACACTGACACAGGAGACAACCACCCACAAACAAACAGTGTGAAAACACCTACCTTAATATGACTCTCAATCAGAGGAAATGAAAACCACCTGCCTCTAATTGAGAGCCATATCAGGTCACCCTTATCCTGTCTAGGACTGTCTAGGACCCCCCACCCCCACTGAAAAGGCAGAGCCGCGAAATTCAATTATTATTTTTTTTTTAATATTTAACTTTCACACATTAAAGTCCAATACAGCTAATGAAAGACACAGATCTTGTGAATCCAGCCAACATGTCCGATTTTTAAAATGTTTTACAGGGAAGACACAATATGTAAAGATGTAAATCTATTAGCTAAACACATTAGCATAATCCACCATCTTTTCTTTGTCCACCAACACCAGTAGCTATCACCAATTCGGCTAAACTAAGATATTGATAGCCACTAACCAAGAAAAAAACTCATCAGATGACAGTCTGATAACATATTTATGGTATAGGATAGGTTTTGTTAGAAAAATTTGCATATTTCAGGTAGATGTCATAGTTTACAATTGCACCCACCGTCACAAATGGACTAGAATAATTACATAGAGCAACGTGTTTACCTAATTACTAATCATCAAACATTTCGTAAAAATACACAGCATACACTAATCGAAAGACACAGATCCTGTGAATACAGACAATATTTCAGATTTTCTAAGTGTCTTACAGCGAAAACACAATAAATCGTTATATTAGCATACCACATATGCAAACGTTACCAGAGCATTGATTCTAGCCAAAGAGAGCGATAACGTAAACATCGCCAAAATATATTAATTTTTTCACTAACCTTCTCAGAATTCTTCCGATGACACTCCTGTAACATCATATTACACAATCCATATACAGTTTGTTCGAAAATGTGCATATTTAGCCACCAAAATCATGGTTAGACAATGACAAAAGTAGCTCAGCTGGTCAGAAAATGTCCTGCACCATATTAGACAGTGATCTAGTCTTATACATAAATACTCATAAACTTGACTAAAAAATACAGGGTGGACAGCGATTGATAGACAATTTAATTCTTAATACAATCACGGAATTACATTTTTTAAATTATCCTTACTTTTCAATACAGTTTGCGCCAAGCGAAGCTACGTCAAACAAGATGGCGTCCTAAGCCATTAACATTTTTCGACAGAAACACGATTTATCATAATAAATTGTTCCTACTTTGAGCTGTTCTTCCATCAGAATCTTGGTCAAAGAATCCTTTCTTGGGTCTAATCATCTTTTGGTCGAAAGCTGTCCTCTTGCCATGTGGAAATGCCCACTGCGTTCGGCATGAACTGGAAACCTGCCCGGCGCTTCAAAGTGTCTCAGAAATAAATGTCCCAAAATCGCACTAAACGGGTATAAATTGCTATAAAACGGTTTAAATTAACTACCTTATGATGTTTTTAACTCCTATAACGAGTAGAAACATGACCGGAGAAATATTACTCCCTACACTAATGCTTGGAACAACTGCGGGTTGGTGGCCACCGCGCGCCTGACGCAGCTGGAAAAGAGTTCCTACCTACAGTTTTTTTTTATTTATAGTGGCTGTGATTGGGCAATCGACACCATTCAAATCGTCATCACGTAAAGGCATCCAGGGGAAGACGTAAGCAGTGTCTGTATGCTCATAGCTATAACAGTGGCCTTTAAACTGACTCCAGATCAGGGGCCAAAATGTGTGAAATCTGACTCCATGTCAGGGAAATTGCTGTAGAATGAGTTCTGTTCCACTCAGAGACAAAATTCCAACGCCTATAGAAACTATAGACTGTTTTTTATCCAATAATAATAATAATATGCATATTGTACGATCAAGAATTTAGTAGGAAGCCGTTTAAAAAATTACACGATTTACATAAATAGTGACAACAGCACCCCCTAGCCTCAACAGGATTTATACAAACATAGAAACACATAACATAGACTACCCACCCAAACTCACGCCCTGACCGTCAAACACATACAAAATAACAGAAAACCGGTCAGGAACGTGACAACTAGCATCTAAATATCATTAAATCACAAGTCCAAGACACCAGATGAAAGATACACATCTTGTGAATCCAGCCATCATTTCTGATTTTTAAAATGTTTTACAGGGAAGACACAATATGTAAATCTATTAGCTAACCACGATAGCAAAAGACACAACTTTTTTTTCCCACCATTTTTTTCCTGCATAGGTAGCTATCACAATTTCGACCAAATAAAGATATAAATAGCCACTAACCAAGAAACAACTTCATCAGATGATAGTCTGATAACATATTTATTGTATAGCATATGTTTTGTTAGAAAAATGTGCATATTTCAGGTATAAATCATAGTTTACCATTGCAGCCACCATCACAACTCTCACCAAAGCAACTAGAATAACTACAGACACCAACGTGAATTACCTAAATACTCATCATAAAACATTTATGAAAAATACACAGCGTACAGCAAATGAAAGACAAAGATCTTGTGAATCCAGCCAATATTTCAGATTTATTAAGTGTTTTACAGTGAAAACACAATATAGCATTATATTAGCTTACTACAATAGCCAACCACACAACAGCATTGATTCAAGCCAACAATAGCAATAACGAATATACCAGCAAAAGATATTACTTTTTTCACTAACCTTCTCAAACTTCTTCAGATGACAGTCCTATAACATCATATTACACAATACATATAGAGTTTGTTCGAAAATGTGCATATTTAGCGGCACAAATCGTGGTTATACAATGAGAATAGTAGCCAAGCTACCAACAATATGTCGGGAGAAATCTTGGGAGAGGCACCTAATCTAATCAGTAACTAAATTTAAACTTGACTAAAAAATACAGGTTGGACTGTAACGTTCCTGACCTATTTTTATGTTATTTTGATTATGTTTAGTTGGTCAGGGCGTGAGTTGGGGTGGGCATTGTATGTTGTGTGTGTTTGGTTAGTCCATGGGTGTTGTATGTGTTTGTTAGGTTGTCTAGTTATGTCTATGGCTGCCTGGATTGGGTCTCAATCAGAGACAGCTGTCATTCATTTGTCTCTGATTGGGAGCCAGATTTAAGGTAACCATAGGCAGTAGGCTTTTGTGGGTGTTTGTTCCTGTGTCCTCACAGGACAGTTGAAGGTTAGTCTCATTTGTTGTTTTGTAGTTTTGTAGTGTATTGTTTTGCTGTTTTTTCATTAAAAGATGGCTTATTTCCCTCAATCCGCATCTTGGTCCTATCCATGCTCCTCCTCGTTTGAGGAGGAGAACAACATTGACTGCCTTTACAGAAACACCCACCACAACAGGACCAAGCGGATTGAGGAGAGAGAAAAGGAACTAAGGCACTGGACACAGGAGGAATGGTCTTGGGAGATCATGGACGGAAAGGGACCCTGGGGAAGGGTTGGAGAGAATCGCCGCTCTCGGGAGGAGAAGAAGGCAGCCACAGCCCAGGAGCGCTGGTATGAGGAGGCATCACATAGGAGAGGCCGGAAGCCCGAGAGGCTCACCCAAACATTTCTTGGGGGGTGGCTAAAGGGGAGTGTGGCGAAGCCGGGTAGGATACCTGAGCCAACTCCCCGGGCTTGCCGTGGAGTGAGAGGGCGTCGTACTGGTCAGACACCGTGTTATGCGGTAAAGCGCACGGTGTCCCCAGTACGCGTGCTTAGCCCAGTGCGGGCTATTCCACCTTGCCGCACTGGGAGGGCTAGGTTGGGCATCGAGCCGGATGCCATGAAGCCGGCCCAACGTATCTGGCCTCCAGTACGTCTCCTCGGGCCGGCGTACATGGCACCAGCCTTACAGGTGGTGTCCCCGGTTCGCCTGCATAGGCCAGTGCGGGCTATTCCACCTCGCCGCACTGGCAGGGCTACGGGGACCATTCAACCTGGTAGGGTTGGGGAGGCTCGGTGCTCAAGAGCACGTGTCCTTCTTCACGGTCCGGTATATCCGGCGCCACCTTCCCACCCCAGCTCAGTACCACCAGTGCCTACACCACGCACCAGGCTTCCAGTGCATCTCCAGAGCCCTGTTCCTCCTCCACGTACTCTCCCTATGGTGCGTGTCTCCAGCCCAGTGCCTCCAGTTCCGGCACCACGCACCAAGCCTCCTGTGCGTCTCCAGAGCCCTGGACGCACTGTTCCTTCTCCCCGCACTCGCCCTGAGGTGCATGCCCTCAGCCCGGTACCTCCAGTTCCGGTACCACGCACCAGGCCTAGAGTGCGCCACGAGAGTCCAGTGTGCCCTGTTCCTGTTCCCCGCACTCGCCCTGAGGTGCGTGCCCTCAGCCCGGTACCTCCAGTTCCGGTACCACGCACCAGGCCTATAGTGCGTCTCAGCCGGCCAGAGTCTGCCGTCTGCCCAGCGGTGCCTGAACGGCCCGTCTGCCCAGCTCCGTCTGAGCCATCTGTCTGCCCAGCGCCGTCTGAGCCATCTGTCTGCCCAGCGCCGTCTGAGCCATCTGTCTGCCCAGCGCCGTCTGAGCCATCTGTCTGCCCAGCGCCGTCTGAGCCATCTGTCTGCCCAGCGCCGTCTGAGCCATCTGTCTGCCCAGCGCCGTCTGAGCCATCTGTCTGCCCAGCGCCGTCTGAGCCATCTGTCTGCCCAGCGCCGTCTGAGCCATCTGTCTGCCCAGCGCCGTCTGAGCCATCTGTCTGCCCAGCGCCGTCTGAGCCATCTGTCTGCCCAGCGCCGTCTGAGCCGCCCGTCTGCCACGAGCCATTAGAGCCGCCCGTCTGTCCCGAGCCAGTAGAGCCGTCCGTCAGTCAGGAGCCGCTAGAGCCGTCCGTCAGTCAGGAGCCGCTAGAGCCGTCCGTCAGTCAGGAGCCGCCAGAGACGCCCGCCAGTCAGGAGCTGCCAGAGACGCCCGCCAGTCAGGAGCTGCCAGAGACGCCCGCCAGTCAGGAGCTGCCAGAGACGCCCGCCAGTCAGGAGCTGCCAGAGACGCCCGCCAGTCAGGAGCTGCCAGAGACGCCCGCCAGTCAGGAGCTGCCAGAGACGCCCGCCAGTCAGGAGCTGCCAGAGACGCCCGCCAGTCAGGAGCTGCCAGAGACGTCCGACAGTCCGGAGCTGCCCTACAGTCCGGAGCTGCCCTACAGTCCGGAGCTGCCCTACAGTCCGGAGCTGCCCTACAGTCCGGAGCTGCCCTACAGTCCGGAGCTGCCCTACAGTCCGGAGCTGCCACTCAGCCCGGACCTGCCGGAGTCCCTACGCCCGGACCTGCCGGAGTCCCTACGCCCGGACCTGCCGGAGTCCCTACGCCCGGACCTGCCGGAGTCCCTACGCCCGGACCTGCCGGAGTCCCTCAGCCAGGGCCTGCCGGAGTCCCTCAGCCAGGGCCTGCCGGAGTCCCTCAGCCAGGGCCTGCCGGAGTCCCTCAGCCAGGGCCTGCCGGAGTCCCTCAGCCAGGGCCTGCCGGAGTCCCTCAGCCAGGGCCTGCCGGAGTCCCTCAGCCTGGGCCTGCCGGAGTCCCTCAGCCAGGGCCTGCCGGAGTCCCTCAGCCAGGACCTGCCGCCCCTTGTCCCGGTGCTGCCCCTTGTCCCGGTGCTGCCCCTTGTCCCGGTGCTGCCCCTTGTCCCGGTGCTGCCCCTTGTCCCGGTGCTGCCCCTTGTCCCAGTGCTGGTCGCTCATTTAGGTGGTGTTAGTGGGAGGGTGGTCATTGGGAGGGGGATAAAGAAGCGGGGATTGATTATGGTGGGGTGGGGACCTCGCCCTCAGCCTGAGCCACCACCGTGGTCAACTGCCCACCCAGACCCTCCCCTGGACTTTGTGCTGGTGCGCCCGGCGTTCGCACCTTGAGGGGGGGGTTCTGTAACGTTCCTGACCTATTTTTATGTTATTTTGATTATGTTTAGTTGGTCAGGGCGTGAGTTGGGGTGGGCATTGTATGTTGTGTGTGTTTGGTTAGTCCATGGGTGTTGTATGTGTTTGTTAGGTTGTCTAGTTATGTCTATGGCTGCCTGGATTGGGTCTCAATCAGAGACAGCTGTCATTCATTTGTCTCTGATTGGGAGCCAGATTTAAGGTAGCCATAGGCAGTAGGCTTTTGTGGGTGTTTGTTCCTGTGTCCTCACAGGACAGTTGAAGGTTAGTCTCATTTGTTGTTTTGTAGTTTTGTAGTGTATTGTTTTGCTGTTTTTTCATTAAAAGATGGCTTATTTCCCTCAATCCGCATCTTGGTCCTATCCATGCTCCTCCTCGTTTGAGGAGGAGAACAACATTGACTGCCTTTACAGGACAGCAAATGAAAGATACATTAGTTCTTAATGCAATCGCTGTGTTAGATTTTTAAAATTAACGTTACTACGACATACAGCGTGCGTTAAAGCGAGACCGCACCGAAATTAATGGCAGAATATGAGTTTTACATTTTTCAACAGAACAACGAATTAACATCATAAATAGTTCTTACTTTTTGATGAGCTCCCATCAGAATCTTGGGCAAGTTGTCCTTTTTCCAAAAGAATTGTTGCTTGGTTGTAGATTGTCGCCTTCAACGTTGGAATTAGCAGTAAACATTAGCCATGTGGGCCAGACGTGTCCAACTCCCTAGAACGCAGCACAAATAAATACCCGAAAATCGCAATATATTGATATAAACTGACATAACTCGGTTTAAAATAACAACATTATGATGTCTTTAACACCTATATCGAATAAAATCAGAGCCGGATATATCTAAGGGCTATAACGGGAGCTTTCTAGAACGCCATCCTGAGGTCTGTCTTGCATCATGGCGAAGAGAAGAAAGGGAGGACCCCATGTTGCCAGCCCATTTATAAGGCCTCAGATCTGCCTAGCAACTCCATTTCAATTCTCACTATTCGCTGACATCCAGGGGAAGGCGTATGCAGTGCATCTCAACCAATAGAAGACATGCAAATTAATAAACCGACCTCAGAACAGCCTGCAGATTTCAGATTTCTCACTTCCTCATAGGAAAATTGCTCCAACTCGAGTTCTGTTTTACTCACAGATATAATTCAAACGGTTTTAGAAACTAGAGAGTGTTTTCTATCCATTAGTAATAATAATATGCATATTGTACGAGCAAGAATTGAGTACGAGGCAGTATAATTTGAGAACGAAATTATTACAAAGTGCAAACAGCACCCCTTATTGAGAAAAGGTTTTAAACTGTTGATGTAAACATGGTTTGAGATGAGATTCAAACATGCAATCTTTGTGTTGCTAGACGTTCGCGGTTTTGCCTTGAAGATCCACAGAACATGCCGATTGGCACGTGTTTTTATGTTGCTCATTAGAAAAACGAGATTCAATTCTTGGAGGTGTGTATCCTGACCGATTCCGGGTTTGGTTAATGATGTTTTCCCCCTTGAGTCACTATAGATGTCGAAGCCTATTTCATTCCCTCAAAATCTCCGAAATTAATCAAAGATAATTCAAGAAATCTGTAATTAATTTCGACTTTTTTGCCAAGTATGTTTTAGTTGTTCAGTTTCACATCTAACTAAGGTGTTAGGTGCAGTATTTCTCAAGTAAAAAAATGTGCGACGTGTTGTCATATGTAAACAGTCGGAGCTACTGGGTAGGTCTGTCTCACTGTCTGTGATATTGGATAGAGAGCAATGACCGCAGTCGTTTACCCCCTTAGTGGGCAAATGGACGTCACCAATCAAAACCCAACCTTCATTTATTTACCCGTTGTAATGCGGGTAAATAAATAAAAAGCGGTCGCTTTTTAAAGGCTGATACAAAAAGCGCATAAAGTGCAATCTTGTATCACACAGTGCCAGCCAATGAGAAGTTGGCCGCAATAAGGAATTCAGCGAAAATCCGAAAATGAACTGCAACGTCGAGAGACTAGAGAGCGAGAGACTGGTATGACGAGGGGGTGATCAGTAAAGCGGGTGAAATATATATGTTAAACCATCGCGCATATTCTATGAATGATTTGCTTGAATGTCACTGAGTGTTTCACAGAAAAATGCAATCGGAACACAGACCCCCCCCCCCACCCCCCACCCCCCAGCGCGCTGCCTCTCTCTCTGTCTCTTTCACATACACACACACACACACACGAAAAGGGATGGTGGATGCTCCTGACTCGATGGCTAAGATGAGGTGGGATAATCATGCGTGTCTGGCCCCGGGCGTTGATGCAGCTGCCGTTGCCTGATCTTTACTGGGCTGAGGGTAGGGTTGTTCCGGTTCCGACTGGATCTTCATCTCGATTCTGCTTGACATCGATATTATCAAGCTATTTACATGTAAGAAGACAACGACTGATGTAGCCTAAAAAGCGCAACCGCAATTATTGAACAAATCTGAATGGAGTAATTAAATGCTACCATCGATGGAGGAGGATCTTATTTATAATAACTAATGAAGTGCTGTCTTGGAGGAAGAGCAATAGCCAGGGACATCCCCGTGAGACAACCGGCTAACCCGTTCTCCTGTTTGCTGCGATTTTTAAAAATGAGATCGGTACGTAGGCTGCCGTGAAAATAACATAATTGCATTAGTAATCAGGCTAGGACACCCTCTCCACCAGCACTCTCTTTTCGCCGTTCCCGGGGCAACAAACGCGGCACCGAACGCAATCCACCCATCCACGACCCGGTCCGCGCCATCAAATCGACGCATTACTGGATGGGGAGTAGCATAGACTGTGAAGACCGTGAGTGCGTGTGTCAAAAGGGGGACAGCAGGAGACCGGGCCAGCTCAACCCCCCTGCACCGGTTAATTGCGCTCTAATCTGGCAAGTTTGGAGGGACGAGGAGTCCGGTGCAGTAAGGGCGCCTCAATGACCGTCTCATCCCGGGACAGGTAGAGAAGGCTAGAGAACGGCGGCGAGTTTGGAAGTTTTGATGCATATGATCACAACCACCATGATTTTTATGATTCTTGGCGCTTCAGTTGTAATGGTAAGATATTTGCTTTTTAATGTGCCCCCCATCGTGTGTGTTAAACGCCTACAGCATTTATTTTACGTATGTAGTCTATAGACTAATTCTGTAGCTATAGCTATTACAAATAGCCTACAGATCACATTTGATATCACTGAAAATAATGATGACTTGAGAAAGTAGCCTACATACATACCTTGGCTATCATAAATAAACAATCTAAAGAACATTTTAGAACGAGGGTTGCAAAGTGGGTTTCCAAATGTATTTTTCGATTTCTCTTATGGACTGTAGCCTAATGCCAGGTCATATAACGGTGCCGTGTTGGAAATGGTGCTTGTCATGTGAGTTGACTCGAATGGTTATTTGCAGGCGATAGCCTGTTTAATGGACATGAACGCACTACTGGATCGCTTTCACAACTACATCTTACCGCATCTACGAGGGGAAGACCGCGTCTGTCATTGCAACTGTGGAAGGTAAAAAAAACAATATCATACAGTGATTCGTTTGGATGTATACAAACATCTGAAATGAAAGCGTAGCCTATAGAGTGAAGATAGCTGCTATGTTACCCGTCTAATCATAGGCTCATACTCGCTCAATAGGCCTCTCGAATGATTTCTCCTGCTGAACTGTTCGTTTTAATAAGCCTCCAAACATGCTCCATGCATAGGCCTAATCTCTTGAAAATGTACCTGATGTCGACTATGGTTTTATTCGAGTATGCGTGTGTCTAACCGAAGGATAGCCTTATTTTTGCGATGCCTAGCTTGTGACGGTGTTTTAAGATTTATTGAGTTATTTGCCTTTTACTGCATACGTGACCCATAAATATGTTATGAATTATGAGGAATGGGCTAAGGAATAATTTTTAATATTTAGATATGAGGAAATGTTGTTGGAGAGAGGAAATTAGGGCTAGCCTATACCTATATTGAACCAGTTGTATGAATGCGCCTATATATACATTGATCTATTACTTATAACCCGTATTATGAAGGCTGAAAATGGAATGAAACATAAAACAACTAGGCCTAGTTTAATGATAATTAGGCCAGGTTTTCTATTACTGTTGTGATTAGGCCTATACAAGTTATATGTAGCCTCATATGTTCTCGGTTGGTGGTCTAGGCTCCTTACTACTTGAATTATTGTGTTTTAAAACATTAAATAATGCAAATGAGATTGGTACAGGTTTTACATGACTCACATACAGGAACTGTAAACCGAAATTCGGCCCTTGGTCTTGGAAGTTTTATTTTATTTTATTTTTGTTAAGTGCTGTAGCTTGCCCAAGGGTATGGCAACAGTGTTGTGCCAGCTTTTAAAATAAGAGCCCTCTGATCCAATAGATACACACCTATCGACTTCATTAGGATATTAAGCCCTGGATAAAGGCAAGTTGAGGCCTGAGTCCGAACACATACATATTGCAACATTTTGTAAGTGCTGGGTTATTCTTGGTCAGTGCAGAATCTTAGTCAAATGAATTCCTAACTTGCTTGGATCTAATACATTCACTGAGGACAGGAAAATCTGTTCTGAGTTGCCCCACTGATGTGATATCACTGCATAGTCACATTGTAGCAGGTCTTGGCCCTGTATGAATACTGTTCTTTTGACTGCCTACAGTTCAACAACCTGAGATATGGGTCATGAAGTGTCACTAAGATCAGGATTGTCATCATAAAATAATATTAGCCAAAATTTGGAGAAGGGCCTCTCTCACTCCCTCTAATTTCAAGAAATTCTCATAGTAATGCTATATTAGGCCTATATATGCCTTTAGAAGAATTGTAGAGACACATTTGTAAAAAATGTATGCCAATTATGTCTAGTGACATAATTTATGCCGTTTATCATTGCAATGTTTTTTGTGTGGTTTATTTTAAGTCGTTTTTAAATATTGATAAATCCTCTGCTACTCAATATTCAATGTGCAATGCATATAATATTCTTAGCTTTTAATGAATTATATATTTTCATACTTGTGCTTGTTACCCTTCTGTACCCGGGTACATACAGTACATCTAGTCCTAAACTAGACCCCAACAATTGCACTTTTGTTTCCAACACACGTCTGGTTGTCATTGTCTTTAATTAAGCCAGAGGCGTCATTCCCATAGGGGACACAGGGGTACTTGACCCCTAAGATTTGTCCTATACATTTTTTTACAGTATTTGGTTCCAACCTCTGTGTCTTTGTGAGACACAGAGTAGGTGAACTGATGAACACAGTTGTTTACATCCCTGTTAGTGAGCATTTCTCCTTTGCCTGTCATTTAGCAGACGCTCTTATCCAGAGTGATTTATAGTAGTGAGTGCATACATTTTCATTCATACTGGTCCCCTGTGGGAATCAAATACACAACCCTGGCATTTCAAGTGCCATGCCAATTGAGCCGCACAGGACGATCCACCTGCAAGGGGGCATATCAAGAAGCTGATTCAAACAGCATGATTATTACACAGGTGCACCTTGTGCTGGGGACAATAAAAGGCCACACTAAAATGTTCCGTTTTGTCCCACAACACAATGCCACAGATGTCTCAACTTTTGAGGGAGTGTGCAATTGGCATGCTGACTGCAGGAATGTCCACCAGAGCTGTTGCCAGATACAATTATGTTAATTTCTCTACTATACGCCACCTCCAACGTCATTTTAGAGAATTTGTCAGTTCTTCCAACCGGCCTCACAACCGCAGACCACTTGTAACCACACCAGCCCAGGACCTCCACGTCCGGCTTCTTCACCTGGGGCATCGTCTGAGACCAGCCATCCAGACAGCTGATGAAACTGAGGAGTATTTCTGTCTGTAATAAAGCCCTTTTGTAGGGAAAAACTAATTCTGATTGGCTGGGCCTGGCTCCCCAGTGGATGGGCCTGGCTGCCAAGTGGGTGGGCCTATGGCTGCACCCCTGCCCAGTCATGTGAAATCCATAGATTCGGGCATAATGAATTTATTTCATTTGACTGATTTACTTATATGAACTATAACTCATTAAAATCGTTGAAATTGTTGCATGTTGCGTTTATATTTTTGTTCAGTGTATATACAGTGGGGAGAACAAGTATTTGATACACTGCCGATTTTGCATACACTGCCGATTTTGCAGGTTTTCCTACTTACAAAGCATGTAGAGGTCTGTAATTAGGTACACTTCAACTGTGAGAGAAGGAATCTAAAACAAAAATCCAGAAAATCACATTGTATGATTTTTAAGTAATTAATTTGCATTTTATTGCATGACATAAGTATTTGATCACCTACCAACCAGTAAGAATTCCGGCTCTCACAGACCTGTTTGTTTTTCTTTAAGAAGCCCTCCTGTTCTCCACTCATTACCTGTATTAACTGCACCTGTTTGAACTCGCTACCTGTATAAAAGACACCTGTCCACACACTCAATCAAACAGACTCCAACCTCTCCACAATGGCCAAGACCAGAGAGCTGTGTAAGGACATCAGGGATAAAATTGTAGACCTGCACAAGGCTGGGGTGGGCTACAGGACAATAGGCAAGCAGCTTGGGGAGAAGGCAACAACTGTTGGCGCAATTATTAGAAAATGAAAGAAGTTCAAGAAGATGACATGGCATCAATGATCATGAGGAAGGTGAGGGATCAGCCCAGAACTACACGGCAGGACCTGGTCAATGACCTGAAGAGAGCTGGGACCACAGTCTCAAAGAAAACCATTAGTAACACACTACGCCGTCATGGATTAAAATCCTGCAGCGCACGCAAGGTCCCCCTGCTCAAGCCAGCGCATGTCCAGGCCCGTCTGAAGTTTGCCAATGACCATCTGGATGATCCAGAGGAGGAATGGGAGAAGGTCATGTGGTCAGATGAGACAAAAATAGAGCTTTTTGGTCTAAACTCCACTCGCCGTGTTTGGAAGAAGAAGAAGGATTAGTACAACCCCAAAAACACCATCCCAACCTTGAAGCATGGAGGTGGAAACATAATTCTTTGGGGATGCTTTTCTGCAAAGGGGACAGGACGACTGCACCGTATTGAGGGGAGGATGGATGGGGCCATGTATCGCGAGATCTTGGCCAACAACCTCCTTCCCTCAGTAAGAGCATTGAAGATGGGTCGTAGCTGGGTCTTCCAGCATGACAACGACCCGAAACACACAGCCAGGGCAACTAAGGAGTGGCTCCGTAAGAAGCATCTCAAGGTCCTGGAGTGGCCTAGCCAGTCTCCAGATCTGAACCCAATAGAAAATCTTAGGAGGGAGCTGAAAGTCCGTATTGCCCAGCGACAGCCCCGAAACCTGAAGGATCTGGAGATGGTCTGTATGGAGGAGTGGGCCAAAATCCCTGCTGCAGTGTGTGCAAACCTGGTCAAGAACTACAGGAAACGTATGATCTCTGTAATTGCAAACAAAGGTTTCTGTACCAAATATTAAGTTCTGCTTTTCTGATGTATCAAATACTTATGTCATGCAATAAAATGCAAATGAATTACTTAAAAATCATACAATGTGATTTTCTGGATTTTTGTTTTAGATTCTGTCTCACAGTTGAAGTGTACCTATGATCAAAATTACAGACCTCTACATGCTTTGTAAGTAGGAAAACCTGCAAAATCGGCAGTGTATCAAATACTTGTTCTCCCCACTGTATGTATATATATATATATATATATATATATATATATATATATATATATATATATATATATATCACGGTGCATTTAGAAAGTATTCAGACCCCTTGATCTTCATTAAAAATAAAAACTGAAATGTCACATTTACATAACTATTCAGACCCTTTACTCAGTACTTTGTTGAAGCACCTTTGTGAGCAATTAAAGGGTTGTTGGGTATGACGCTACAAGCTTGGCACAACTGTATTTTTGTGGAGTTTACCCCATTCTTCTCTGCAGATCCTCTCAAACTCTGGTTGGATGTGGAGCATTGCTGCAGAACTATTTTCAGGTCTCTCCAGAGATGTTCGATCAGGTTAAATTCCGGGCTCTGGCTGGGCCACTCAATGACATTCAGAGACTTGTCCTGCTGTGTGCTTAGAGTCCTGTTGGAAGGTGAACCTTTTCCCCTGTGGAAAAAGTCAAGGGGTCTGAATACTTTCAGAATGCACCGTATAATCTTTTTGTCGTTGTGTCTCTATGTAATACTACTAGCCACAATTTTATTTCAGTCAGGAGGATACAGACAGCCCAAGAGATATGCTTAGATATGCAAAAAAAAGATATATATATATATATATATATATATATATATATATATATTTATAATATATATATATATTTATAATATATATATTTTTTTACATAGAATTAAGCATAATGATGATGGCTCTAGATTGCAGGAAAAAGCATTTCAGGTCTTTTAAAAATGCAATATTCTCCAACTACAGGACGGGAGGCGTCTCTCCGGATCAACCCTCAGACATCCTCAATTACTTTGTGGCCTGTCAGATTTTGGGGGTGCATGACTACCCTGAATTAAGCCAATGGAAAGTGAGTGACAGGGGCTGCATTCAGGCTCTGGTCAAAAGTAGTGCACTATGTAGGGAAAAGGTGCCATTTGAGACGCAGCCCACGTTGTCTTTTACTGCAATGGAAATGCTCTTAAATAAGAGCTACTAATTTTACGTAAAATGTTTACCCTCTCAGCATAAACATTTAATGGAACAGATAGACAGATGAGGCCACCTGAGCTTGAATGCTGCCTGAGCCTACCGTAAGTGCATGTGGAATCAAATTAAATGAAATCAATTTGTATTTGTCACATTCACCAAATACAACAGGTGTAGTAGACCTTACCGTGAAATGCTTACTTATAAGAACGTAACCAACAATGCAGTTTTAAGAAAATAAAGTTAAGAAAAGATTTACTAAATAAACTAAAGTAAAAAATGTAACATATATTTTTTAATAACAATAACGAGGCTATATACAGGGGATACAATGTGCAGGGGTACAGGTTAGTCAAGATAATTTGTACATATAGGTAGGGGTCAAGTGACGATGCAAATGGTCCAGGTGGCCATTTGATTAATTGTTCAGCAGTGTTATGGCTTGGACGTAGAGGAGCCTTTTGGACCTAGACTTAGGCGCTCCGGTACCACTTGCCTTGCGGTAGCAGAGAGAACAGTCTATGACTTGGGTGACTGGAGTCTTTGACAATTTTTTGAGCCTTCCTCTGACACTGCCTAGTATATACTGTAGGTCCTGGATGGCAGGAAACTTGGCCTCAGTGATGTATTGGCCGCATGCACTACCCTCTGTAGAATCTTACGGTCAGATGCCGAGCAGTTGCCATACAAAGCTGTGATGCAACTGGTCAGGATGCTCTCGATGGTGTAGCTGTAGAACTTTTTGAGGATCTGGGAACCCAAGCCAAATCTCTTCACTCTCCTGAGGGGGAAAAGGCGTTGTCGTGCCCTCTTCAAAACTGTCTTGGTGTTTTTGGACCATGATAGTTTGTTGATGATGTGGACACCAAGGAACTTGAAACTCTCGACCCACTCCACTACAGCCCCGTCGATGTGAATGAGGGTGTGTTCGGCCCTTCTTTTCCTGTAGTCCATGATCAGTTCCTTTGTCTTGCTCACGTTGAGGGAGGTTGTTGTCCTGGCACCACACTGCCAGGTCTCTGACCTCCTCCATATAGGCTGTCTCATCGTTGTCAGTGTTGTGTCGTCAGCAATCTTAATGATGGTGTTGGAGTCATGCTTGGCCACGCAGTCGTGGGTGAACAGGAGTACAGGAGGGGACTAACCATGTACCCTGCACCCATGAAGGGCCCCCGTGTTGAGGATCCGGCCTGAGGCCACATCCACAGTAATTTAATTTGGCACCTGCGATTGCTAGCTTGTCAGATCACTGCTTGTGAACCACAGGTTCTCATTGTATGAGATGTAGGCTACCTTTGAGAGCAACGTTAGGTACGCTGTTATGTAAGGCTTTGATAATACTCTGGTGTTTATTTGAAATTGGAAACAGGAATGAGACATTTATTTTCATATCGCAGCTGTTTCCACTGATGTTTGAGTATGTTTCTAGATATAAATTATTCTCTATTCACCAGCATGCCTTTCTATTCTCCAATTTGTACCAAATTAGTAATGAGAATTCCTGCTATTTACCCAATTTCATCACCCACCCCCCTAATTTCACCACCGCCCCGCCCCATCTCATCTTGTCCTTCCCTCCATCACAAACACCTTCTAACCTCCAGCGTGGTCTCTTCCAGGCATCATGTCCACTATGTGATCCCGTACGATGGGGACCATTCTCTTGTGGACTCGTCGGAGAACTACTTTGTCAGTGACAGCGTGACCAAGCAGGAGATGGACCTGATGCTGGGGCTGCTGCTGGGCTTCTGTATCAGCTGGCTCCTGCTGTGGCTGGACGGAGTGCTGCACTGTGCTGTCAGGGCATGGAGGGCCAGCCGCTACTATGGTGAGTCAACAAGAGACTTGGTCCGTTTGACTTGGAAAAGTTTGACATGGCCTGACAAATGTGACACAGAATGAGCAGAAATGTTTTCAATAATCTGATGAGAGAAGTATTGTTTTGTTGATTCCCACCTCTGTGAAAAGAGAGATGGTGAGTGAAGTGGTATTGGTGTTAATATCTTGGGTGGGTGGATTCCTTGGGTGGGTGGATAGCCCAACCCACCTGGCTATAAGTGATGGTTATGGGAAACTTTACAGAACTTGAGGACATAAGGGCTCAGTTGTTTTTTCAAATAAATAATTGAATAGGGGAAAAAGGGAAAAGTGTGTTCCAGGCTAAATGAATTGTCTCACAGGATATTTAATGGACAGTACTGTATGCAGTGTGTTGTGGTCATGGATTGGAATTAAGACGTTATGCAGGTAATTAGTGGGTGAAGGAAATTGGAAAAAGCTTACTTTGTTTCCATTGAGGGGGAATAATTATGTGTGTAAAGTACAGGCATAGTGAAACTAATATGAATATTGCTGTGGAAATATTGCTGCCCTCAGATGTCATGTGTTTAGTACATACTGATTGACTGAGACAAAGATTCCCTACCCGTAATACAGAGGGCACTTGTCTATACACCACAAAGATACACAATGTCTCAAGTCTTGCCAATGTTAGATTAGCAAGCCAGACCTCACTGGGGGCGAGGCTATGCCAATGTGAACATATTAGAGGACTTCTTGTCCATACTCCTACTCCTGATTCAATCATTTATCCAGTGTTCTTATACAAGTGTTGGAATATTCCAATTATGTCAGCTAAGCTTTATCTTGTGCAGCTCTCAATGTCAGAACAGGCCTATATTTTGTAGCTGGCATGGATCCATTAGATATAAGACAATGCTAATGTAGGTGATGTGACCTGGATGACTGCTGTTACGGTCAGAAAATAGAGGGGTAAAATGTCTAGTGAGTGTAAATGAAAGAGATTGCCAATTAATTACCTTTGATTAATATGAAACCAGTACACAAAGATGGGGCACTAAAAAACAGTATTACATTTTATTTCCAGAAAATATTAAATTAAAAGTAGTAATGCAATATTTTTTTGATGCATGTCATATTTTTCTTGATGATAAAAGAGAATTTGGTAGTTTGAAGCATACATATATTTCCAGTCTTAGATTGTGATTCTAGTAGTATTAGGCAAGAAACAACTGCTTTAGCTTTGCAGCACAGAATCAACCCATTTGATATTCTGTGCATAACATCAACATAAAAAATATACTCAGATTATACATTCAAATGATTCCCTCGAGGTATAGAGGGGTGGCTCTAGGCTTTACTTTGTGCTGGAATCCTTGTGCATGGAAGGAATGCCCCTTCACCGGTGTTTGGCTGTGACGTTGATGGCGGGTCAGACTCGTTTAGCCTTCCTGAGATGGGGAGTGAAGGTAAGGCTGACGGAGAGGGGAGGGAGGGGGGGGGGGGGGGGGGTGCAGATACTGTCACTTCCCCACCCCCACATACACTCTCTCTCTCTCTCACACACACACACACACACACACACACACACACACACACACACACACACACACACACACACACACACACACACACACACACACACACACACACACACACACACACACTCTCTCTTCTCGGGAGCTATTAATAGAGTGAAAGAGAGCAGCTGGAATGGCGGGCGAGGTAGAAACATGCACACCATACAGACACACAAACACACACACCACATTGAGGTGCACATCGATTCCTTTTGCTTTTTCTAATTCCATCTATATACCCTATATACTCTATATGCTCTCCATTCAGTCATTGAATCCCCCTTTTCTATCCATTTTCTTTATACAGCATCCTTTTGGAAAGGGATGATTCCTTTCTTATTGTCTATTTCTCATGAATAACTGATTCATATTCTTTGGCACCAGTGACATCGGTGGAAAGATATTTGATTTAGCAAAATAGGGTAACAAAATATGATAACAAAAGGGGAAAATTAAGACTTGGCAAAACCATCGCCCCCTTCCCTCCCTCCGTAGAAAGACCTTAACATTTCTGCCCTCACCCCACTTTCTGCATTACATTACCATTTACATTTTTCTCCTGACTCCATCTCTCCATCCTTTTATTGAAATGAGAAGGACCTGTCTCGTTCTGACGTTTCCTTTGGATACCCTTCAGAACAGTCCTTGTGGATTTCATACCCATTCACAGTTAAAAATAACTCCCTCCTCCCTCCCTCCCTCCCTTCTTCCAGCTACTCCCCTTCCCCCCAACCTTTTGCAGGGACATTTGCTAGTGCTGTCTGGGGCTCTCCCTCCTGTTTCTCTCCCATCTCAGCGGGCCTCACCATCTAAGCCTGACAGGGACAAATCCCTCCACAAATTTTACCTCACACTCATATGCTTGGGGAAAGAAATCCAAAATGATTTTTTCAAGTCGCTATTATTAATGTATAGCAGGATATATAAATTGAAACGTACATATACTACATGAGAAAAAGTATGTGGACACCTGCTTGTCGAACATCTCATTCCAAAATCATGGGCATTAATATGGAGTTGGTCCCCCCTTTGCTGCCATAACAGCCTCCACTCTTCTGGGAAGGCTTTCCACTAGATGTTGGAACATTGCTGCGGGGAATTGGTTCCATTCATCCACAAGAGCATTAGTAAGGTCGGGCACTGATGTTGGGCGATTAGGCCTGGCTTGCAGTCTGCATTACAATTCATCCCTAAGGTGTTTGATGGGGTTGAGGTCAGGGCTCTGTGCAGGTCACTCAAGTTCTTTTCACATGGGTGCATTGTCATGCTGAAACAGGAAAGGGCCTTCCCTAAACTGTTGCCACAAAGTTGGAAGCGCAGAATCGTCATTAGCATTAACATTTCCTATCACTGAAACTGGGGGGCCTAGTCCGAACCATGAAAAACAGTCCCAGCATTCTCCTGGCATCCGCCAAACCCAGATTCGTCCATCGGACTGCCAGATGGTGAAGTTTCCAGAGGCCGTTTGGATCTTGGTAATGAGTATTGCAACCGAGGACAGACAATGTTCGCGCGCTACGCGATTTAGTTCTGTGAACTTGTGTGGCCTACCAATTTGCAGCTGAGCCATTGTTACTCCTACGCATTTCCACTTCACAATAATAGTACTTACAGTTGACCGATGCAGCTCTAGCAGGGCAGAAATTTGATGAACTGACTTGTTGGAAAGGTGGCATCCCACTGTATGACGGTGCCACGTTGAAAGTCACTGAGCTCTTCATTGAGGCCATTCTACTGCCAATGTTTGTCTATGGAGATTGCATGGCGGTGTGCTTGATTTTATACACCTGTCAGCAGGTGTGGCTGAAATAGCCGAATACACTAATTTGAAAGGGTGTCCACATACTTTTGTATATATAGTGTACCACGTACAGTATGGGTAAAATTCTATGTTTGGCAGATGAATGTGTGGGCTACATGTGTTTCTGTAATTGGACTATTGTACTACCAAGGATTAGGTTGATGGGAGCATCAAGGACATTTTGGCATCTAATAAACCTAACCAAATTCACTCCCATTCTCTTATTACCCCACAATGAGATAAACGATTAGAATTTGTATCTCACTTCTCTAGTTTCTTCACTCCTCTAACAACCTCCCTCTCTCCTCTTGCCCCCCAGACACCCCTTCCTGGTCATGGCTCCCCTCATTCTGTAACCTTCGAGATCTGCGTCGACGCGCCCAGCTCAGACAGCTGGAGGACTCCACTGGCAACATGGTCCACATCAAGCAGAAGCTCTACCACAACGGCCACCCCAGCCCACGCCACCTCTGAAACAAGAATCCCCCCTCCAGCCCCTCAAACTGCCCCAAGGCCAACTGCTGCCTCAGAGACTGGAAAACTGCCCTCCGACTGTTCATAACACACCTGGCCCGAGACTTTCTTACTGACACAAGTCAGCACCCACCAATCCAAACTCGAGCAGAAGATAGTCGTCACTGAAATCTTGTCTATGTCCACCATTGAGGTAGGAAGGAAAAACAAGCATTTTTAAGGGTGCTTTCTGTATAGAAAAATGTTCTGTGTTCATTGTTGAAACTTGGCATGATCTTTTAGAACAGGGTACGATGCACATTGTTTATAAAAAAAAATCTCGATGGGGAGGGTATTTCTCTAAAGTGGGAGGGAGATGAATAGATAGGGGTGGGTTTCAAGATTTTATGATGGGAAGTTTAGATTGCTGCTTCTGTAAATTCTTCTAATATGGGGAAGTGGGAACACAGGGTAGGTTTGTTTGTGAGTGTGGTGAGTCAAGTGTTACGAGTAGAGCTGATGGACTGTATGGAAGGATAAACGGAGCGTAGGAAAGAGGAGGATGACAGCCGTCTGGAAGTGAACAGTGTGATGTCTGCTAAAAACACAGATTAATTCGTTTTGTTACTTAGTGAATTAAATGAATGTATTAATTTTACCTGTAAATATAAGAGGGGGAGGGGAGCATACGTTTGTGGTTAGGGTTCTCTGCACTGTTATTATTTATGAGAAGGTAGAAAATGAATTGCCAGCCAAGATAAGACGGAGACAGTTCAGTGCTTCCCTCGTCTTCCCAATATTGTGTCCAATAGCACTTCCCACTTTGCTATATCCAATTCCTTCATACTTATCAGAAGCAACCAGCCTAGAAGCAGTGGGAACCCTCACCCAGTCCCTCTCTCTCTCTGTCCAGACATTGCTGTTGTGAAGATAAAATGTCTGTTTTATTAAAAGTGCCATTGAAGCACAACAGTGACCCCTGACGTTTGAATGTGTCATTGCCGCAACATCAGTAGCCATACCATTGAAAAAAACAGAATTCCTAGAGGTTGTACTTGTGAGCGGTTATTTTTTAATCAACTGTTCAGGGCAACTGAATATTTTAGTATATGCCATCCACATGCAGTAGTCCTAATTGTGGTTTAATTAATCAAGAAATAGAAATGTGATTTCATGAACACCAATCAACCTCAGAGAGGCTACTTCTGGTATGTCTGGGACTTTTAAAAATAAGATTAAAGGGATAGTGACATTTGTCCATTTTGCTAAATGATCAGCACCACTTTCCCATAAGCATTCTTAATATTTAAACGTTGTGCTTACATAGGCAGGTACAGTAATTACAGTGTAGTTACACACGATTTAACTGTTACACATGTTTGTGGTTTGTATATGAATTACATTTGAAATCAGTCAGTGGTCAATCCTCTCATCCTATAATTATTTTATATGCAGATATTAGGGACATCATGATCTACAAAATCATCAGTTCAATGTTGATGAATGTAAAAACTTTGCAAGTAGATGTTCAATCTGTAGCTTTTATTTCCTCTGTGGTTCAACCTGGTCTCAGAGCATTTTGCATTATTCTGTATGTAAATCCAAGACACTCCATTTGGTATGATGTTATGTTTCATATGGTATGTATGAATTTGTGGATGTCCATCACTCATTTTGTATGATATGTTCCAAATTACAATTCGTATTATATGTTAAAAATAGTACAATGTGGTACCCATTTGCAAAACTTACAATATGCTACACATTTTCAAAACGAGTATGTTGCAAATTCTGGCTAGGTGGCTAAAGTTAGCTAGGCTAGGGGTTAAGGTTAGGAGTTAGGTTAAACTAAAAGGGTTAAGGTTAGCTAATATGCTAAGCAGTTGCAAAGTAGCTAATAAGTAGTAAGTAGTTGAAAAGTTGCAAAAATGCTAAAGTTGTCCGTGATGAGATTCCAATGCGCTAGACATTCACATTGTACACCCACACCGACCCTACTTTTTGCCTTAAGTAACCATACCAAATATAACATATCATACTAATCTGAGTGTCCCAGATTTACTATGTTACATCTAGTCTATGAGACCATGCTGTGTGGTTATATATTATTACCTTATGGGCACCTGTTCCTTTTCTATTTTGATTTTGCACTTGCAAAGACTAAAAGGCCTGGATGTTGCTTTGTGAGCCATTGCACCTCACATCAAATCAAATCAAATGTTATTAGTCACATACACATGGTTAGCAGATGTTAATGCGAGTGTAGCGAAATGCTTGTGCTTCTAGTTCCGACAATGCAGTAATAACAACAAGTAATCTAACCTAACAATTCCACAACTACTACCTTATGTAAAGTGTAAAGGGATAAAGAATATGTACATAAAGATATATGAATGAGTGATGGTACAGAACGGCATAGGCAAGATGCAGTAGATGGTATAGTGTACAGTATATACATATGAGATGAGTAATGTAGGGTATATAAACATAAAGTGGCATAGTTTAAAGTGGCTAGTGCTACATGTATTACATAAAGATGGCAAGATGCAGTAGATGATATAGAGTACAGTATATACATATACATATGAGATGGGTAATGTAGGGTATGTAAACATTATATTAAGTGGCATTGTTTAAAGTGGCTAGTGGTACATTTTTACATAATTTCCATCAATTCCCATTTTTAAAGTGGCTGGAGTTGAGTCAGTATGTTGGCAGCGGCCGCTAAATGTTAGTGGTGGCTGTTTAACAGTCTGATGGCCTTGAGATAGAAGCTGTTTTTCAGTCTCTCGGTCCCTGCTTTGATGCACCTGTACTGACCTCGCCTTCTGGATGATAGCGGGGTGAACAGGCAGTGGCTTGGGTGGTTGTTGTCCTTGATGATCTTTATGGCCTTCCTGTGACATCGGGTGGTGTAGGTGTCCTGGAGGGCAGGTAGTTTGCCCCCGGTGATGCGTTCTGCAGACCTCACTACCCTCTGGAGAGCCTTACGGTTGTGGGCGGAGCATTTGCCGTACCAGGCGGTGATACAGCCCGACAGGATGCTCTCGATTGTGCATCTGTAGAAGTTTGTGAGTGCTTTTGGTGACAAGCCGAATTTCTTCAGCCTCCTGAGGTTGAAGAGGCGCTGCTGCGCCTTCTTCACAACGCTGTCTGTGTGGGTGGACCAATTCAGTTTGTCCGTGATGTGTACACCGAGGAACTTAAAACTTTCCACCTTCTCCACTACTGACCCGTCGATGTGGATAGGGGGGTGCTCCCTCTGCTGTTTCCTGAAGTCCACAATCATCTCCTTTGTTTTGTTGACGTTGAGTGTGAGGTTATTTTCCTGACACCACACTCCGAGGGCCCTCACCTCCTCCCTGTAGGCCGTCTCGTCGTTGTTGGTAATCAAGCCTACCACTGTAGTGTCATCCGCAAACTTGATGATTGAGTTGGAGAACATGGAAAATAATGTAAGGGAAAGAATGGACTACTATCTTCCCCAATATTTTCTCAGACATGTTAAGATGGATTGATGTAACATGGTGCTCAACCAACCTAGTTCATTTGCTAATGAGATGTATACAGGCCTAAAGTCTTATCTGTTGCCATTTTCTTATCTTTTCCAATCTTCCAGACAACCGGTCACCCCTCTAACCATTACATTTCCCATATACTTAAGAACTTGCAAATCCAACTTGAAAACTGCAAGTATAATTTATGAAACTATTATAGCGCTTTTCATTACAATTTCAAAGCGCTTTAATTAAAAAATAAAGGCATGCAATTTTGAAAAACAAAAACAAATAGTTCAATAGATAAGTGTAATAAGACACCATTGAGACAGAATAATCAATAGACATTTAATCACGACAAAATACCCATTATTCAGTACAGTACATATTTTTGCTTCAAAATATTTAACCTACTTGCTCCCTACCAAAGTGTTTCAGTAGCAGCACCATTAGTTAGAATTTTTTAGGAGGGTCTTTTGGTTTAGTTAAGTTGTCACCTTCCTGGTCCTTTGCTTGAGGTGTTTTAACTTTACTAGCATCTGCCTCGGGGGTGACAGGGATTTCAGGGTCCACTGCTTCCTTGGCAGCTGTAGTTTCAGTCACCTCAGATTCCTTGGCCACAACATTTGCAGGGACCTCAGCTGCAGTTTCTGTGTCAACCTTTGCAGTAGTGGCCTCTGTGTTCTGGGCTACAGGGGTCTCAGTTTCCTGAGAGGTTGCTGTGGTCTTAGTTTCAGAATCAGAGGCCTCCGTGACAACGGGGGAGGTCGCGGCCTCTGTCTTCTGGGCAACAGGAACTGCTATGGCCTCCGACTCTACTGCAATGGCTTCTGACTCCTTGACTGCTTCTGCAGCATTCAACTCTTGGGTGGTTTTAGTTGGAGCTGGTTCTTCTTTAATGATAGGGGCTGTGTCTACAAGTACCTCTGCTTCTGCCTCCTTTGGTGCAGACACCTCTGCTGTCACATAGACCTCTACCTTAGGCACTGCTACAGTCTCTGGGACAAGAGATGCTGTAGCCTTTTCTGGCACATCCTTGATTATTTCTACCTCCTGCACCAATGGGATAGCAGAAGCAGTTTCCACAGGATCCTCCACCACTTCTGCCTCCTTCAGTGCTGGAAATGCTGCAACAATCTCAGTGACAATGGGGGTAACAGCCTCTGCCTCGTTAACTAGGGTAACTGCCTCCTCAATAATGGCAGCTGCCTCTTTAACCTTCACTGGCTCAGCTTCCGCTGCGGCCTGAGTGCTCGAGATGATGGCCTCCATGACAGGGAGCACCACTTGGATGGTGGGGACTGAATCCAGGGCCTGTGGTACAGCCTCTTGCACCGCTGTGAATCCTATTACACTCGCTGCTGCCGCCTCCTTTGGCACCACCACCCCGTGCTTACCTGCACTTTCCACGCCCCCTTCCATGTGGAGCCAGTCCATTTTTTGCACATGCTGATGGAGAGCGTCGTCAACGCGTGCATCGATCATAGCTTCCGTCAAGATGCCGTCTTCTGAGGAGTATGCAGCAGCCTGATGAGAAAACAGGGATTGAATGTTATCGTGTGTCCCGTTATCTAAAGACAACTAACTGGACAGGTCACATGTACTAACCTGCCAGGCCACACCCAGTTTAGAGATTTCACGGCCCGACATGCCCTCTGCACGAATTGCAATGTTCGAACACTTCTGGCCATAGTCAAACTGGGCCAACTTCATTCTCCTGCAGGAGGATATATGGTAGTGAAATACACCTTCAACTCAACACACTGTATTGTTTCGTCAGAGCAATCATTAGTCGAAAAATACATCTAAAAAATATTGTTTGTAGACATTACCCAAATCAGTATGCCACATATATAGTGGCATTGTAGTACAAGTGGAGAATGGTGTACTCACTGTCTCCCTAATGTGGCAGGCTCCAGTACAAATCTGTCAAAGTACAGGCGCACCAGTCTCTCCCTCTCCTCCAGCCCAGGCAAGGCAAAGTTTACAATCTCATCAATACGATCGTTGATGGCCCAGTCAAACTGCTCAGGCTGGTTACTGGCCAACACTAGCATAAACCTGGGGAGAGAGACCATGATCTTTTTAGTCAAGTCAACCTTTTCATGCACTTTCTAAAAACTCAAATAATATACATAGGAAAAAAATCACGATGGTAACTTGCCAGTGTAAAATTAACAGTTTTTATTTAGGTTGGTACCAACTTGTTGCTCTGCTCTCCAGTGCGATAAAGGAATGCGTTAAGGGTGGATCTGAGGTCCTCACTGATTGTCTCCTGCAACAAAGTCATTGATGTGATCAAAATAGCCGACATGTTGACTCTTGAAAACAGAACATGCGCTTAGTTCTGTTACTGGACTCACTGTGGATCTCTTGCGTAGGAATGCATCTGCTTCATCTACAAAAAGCAGGAGGCTACAGAAGTTGAGGCAAATGAAAAGAAAGAGATTAGCAAATCTAATGCCTTTATTAGAAAACGTTTATTTAAATTTTTTACTATTGACCCACAATCGTTATTTGAATCTGACACACACATAGATACAGTTGTATTCAGAAGTTTACATACACTTATGTTGGGTTAGGTCATTAAAACTCGTTTTTCAACCACTCCACAAATTTCTTGTTCACAAACTAAAGTTTTGGCAAGTCGGTTAGGACATCTACTTTGTGCATGACACAAGTAATTTATCCATTATATGTTTACAGACAGATTATTTCACTGTATCACAATTCAGTGGGTCAGAAGTTTACATACTTGACTGTGCCTTTAAACAACTTGGAAAATTCCAGGAAATGATGTCATGGCTTTAGAAGCTTCTGATAAATTATGTCAATTAGCCTGTCATTTGGAGGTGTACCTGTGGATACACTGCTCCAAAACCACCATAAAAAAAGCCAGACTATGGTTTGCAACTGCACATGGGGACAAAGATCGTATTTAAAAAAAAAAAAAAAATTAAAATGTCCTCTGGTCTAATGAAACAAAAATAGAACTGTTTGGCCATAATGGCCATCGTTATGTTTGGAGGAAAAAGGGGGAGGCTTTAAAGCTGAAGAACACCATCCCAACCTTGAAGCACGGGGGTGGCAGCACCATATTGTGGGGGTGCTTTGCTGCAGGAGGGACTTGTGCACTTCACAAAATAGATGACATCACGAGGAAGTAAAATTATGTGGATATATTGAAGCAACATCTCAAGACATCAGTCAGGAAGTTAAAGCTTGGTCGCAAATGGGTCTTCCAAATGGACACTGACCCCAAGCATACTTCCAAAGTTGTGGCAAAATGGCTTAAGGACAACAAAGTCAAGGTATTGGCGTGGCGATCACAAAGCCCTGACCTGAATCCAATAGAAAATTTGTGGGCAGAACTGAAAAAGCGTGTGAGAGCAAGGAGGCCTACAAACCTGACTCAGTTACACCAGCTCTGTCAGGAGGAACGGGCCAAAATTCACCCAACTTTTTGTGGGAAGCTTGTGGAAGGCTACCCAAAATGTTTGGCCCAAGTTAAACAATTTAAAGGCAATGCTACCAAATAATTGAGTGTATGTAAACTTCTGACCCACTGGGAATGTGATGAAAGTAATAAAAGCTGAAATAAATTTTACATTTACATTTTAAGTCATTTAGCAGACACTCTTATCCAGAGCAACTTACAAGTACATACATTCATATATTTTTTTTGTGTACTGGCCCCCCGTGGGAATCGAACCCACAACCCTGGCGTTGCAAGCGCCATGCTCTACCAACTGAGCCACACGGGGCCACAAATCATTCTCTCTTCTATTATTCTGACATTTCACATTCTTACAATAATGTTGTGATCCTTACTGACCTTAGACAGAGAATTTTAACTAGGATTAAATGTCAAATATTGTGAAAAACTGAGTTTAAATATATTTGGCTTTAAGTGTATGTAAACTTCCGACTTCAACTGCAGACGGATCTTTATATACACACTACCGGTCAAAAGTTTTAGAACACCTACTCATTCAAAGTTTTTTCTTTCTTTATACATTGTAGAATAATAATGAAGACATCAAAACTATGGACTCATAGAATCATTTAGTAACATAAAAAGTGTTTAACAAATCCAAATATATTTTATATTTGAGATTCTTCAAACAGCCATCCTTTGCCTTCATAACAGCTTTGCACACTCTTGGCATTCTCTCAACCAGCTTCATGAGGTAGTCACCTGGAAGGCATTTCAATTAACAGGTGTGCCTTCGTAAAAGTTAATTTGTGGAATTTCTTTCCTTCTTAATGCATTTGAGCCAATCAGTTGTGTTGTGACAAGGTAGGGGGGTATACAGAAGATAGCCCTATTTGGTAAAAGACCAAGACCATATTATGGCAAGAACAGCTCAAATAAGCAAAGCGAAACGACAGTCCATCATTACTTTAAGACATGACTCAGTCAATACGGAAAATTTCAAAAACTGAAAGTTTCTTCAAGTGCAGTTGCAAAAGCCATCAAGCCCTATGATGAAACTGGCCCTCATGAGGACTGCCACAGGAATGGAAGACCCAGACTTACCTCTGCTGGAGAGGATACATTCCTAGTAACCAGTCTCAGAAATTGCAGCCCAAATAAATGCTTCACAGAGTTCAAGTAACAGACGCATCTCAACATCAACTGTTCAGATGAGACTGCGTGAATCAGGTCTTCGTGGTCGAATTGCTGCAAAGAAACCACTACTAAAGGACACCAATAAGAAGAAGAGACTTGCTTGGGCCAAGAAACAAGAGCAATGGACATTAGACCGGTGGAAATGTGTCCTTTGGTCTGGAGCGCGAATGAGATTTTTGGTTCCAACCGCCGTGTCTTTGTGAGATGCGGTGTGGGTGAACGGATGATCTCTGCATGTGTATTTCCCACCGTAAAGCATGGAGGAGGTGTTATGGTGTGGGGGTGCTTTGCTGGTGACACTGTCTGTGATTTACTTAGAATTCAAGGCACACTTAACCAGCATAGCTACCACAGCATTCTGCAGCGATACGCCATCCCATCTGGTTTGGGCTTAGTGGGATTATCATTTGTTTTTCAACAGGACAATGACCCAACACAGCTCCAGGCTTGACCAAGAAGGAGAGTGATGGAGTGCTGCATCAGTTGACCTGGCCTCCACAATCACCCGACCTCAACCAAATTGAGATGGTTTGGGAAGAGTCGTACCTCAGAGTGAAGGAAAAGCAGCCAACAAGTGCTCAGCATATGTGGGAACTCCTTCAAGACTGTTGGAAAAGCATTCCAGGTGAAGCTGGTTCAGAGAATGCCAAGAGTGTGCAAAGCTGTCATCAAGGAAAAGGGTGGCAATTTGAAGAATCTAAAATATATTTATGTTTGTTTATCACTTATTTAGTTACTACATGATTCCATACAGTGGCAAGAAAAAGTGTGAACCCTTTGGAATTACCCGGATTTCTGCATAAATTGGCCATAACATTTTATATGATCTTCATCTAAGTCACAACAATACACAAACAGTGTGCTTAAACTAATAACACACAAATTATTGTATTTTTCTTGTCTATATTGAATACATCATTTAAACATTCAGTGTATTTGAGAAAAAGTATGTGAACCCCTAGGCTAATGACTTCTCCAAAAGCTAATTGGAGTCAGGAGTACAATGAATGAGACGAGATTGGAGATGTTGGTTAGAGCTGCCCTGCCCTATCAAAATCACTGACAAAATTTGAGCTTGCTATTCACAAGAAGCATTGCTTGATGTGAACCATGCCTCAAACAAAAAGAGAATTGTTGCATAAAGCTGAAAAGGGTCACAAAATTATCTCTACAAGACTTAATGTCCATCAGTCCACGGTAAGACAAATGGTCTATAATGTAGAAAGTTCAGTACTGTTGCTACTCTAAGAGTGGCCGTACTGTAAAGATGACTGCAAGAGCACAGCGCAGAATGCTCATTGAGGTTAGCTAAAGACCTACAGAAATCTCTGGAACATGCTAACATCTCTGTTGACAAGTCTACGATATGTAAAACACTAAACAAGAATGATGTTCATGGGAGGACACCACGGAAGAAGCCACCGCTGTCCTAAAGAAAGCATTGCTGCACGTCTGAAGTTCACAAAGGAGCACCTGGATGTTCCAAAATATTCTGTGGACAGATGAAACTACAGTTGAGTTGTTTTTAAAAGGAACACACACAACGCCATGTCGTATGTGCCCGTTGAGACGGATTCCTGGGGTTACAAGTTCCAGTATCACAAATACAGTGTGGAGAAAAAAAAGACAGCACACCAACATCATCTCAACCCAAATGTAAAGCATGGTGGAGGGAGCATCAGGGCCTGGATAGCTTGCTATCAGTCTGATTTCCCAAGTTTATCAAGACATTTTGCAGGAGAATGTAAGGCCATTTGAAGCTCAAAAGGACTCACCCAGAAGTTCAGTGATGCAACAAGACAATGACCCAAAACACAGAAGTAAAATCAACAACAGAAGGCTTCAACAGAAGAAAATATGCCTTTTGAAGTGGCCCATTCAGAGTCCTGACCTCAACCCGAATGAGATGCTGTAGCATGACCTCAAATGAGCAGTTCACACCAGACATTCCAAGAATATTGCTGAACTGAAACAGTTTATAAAGAGGAATGGGACAAAATTCCTTCTGACCGTTGTGCAGGTCTGTTCTGTAACTACAGAAAACGTTTGATTGAAGTTATTGCTGCCAAAGGAGGGTCAACCAGTTATTAAATCCAAAGGTTCACATACTTTTCCCACCCTGCACTGTGAATGTTAATGCGGTGTGTTCAATAAAGACATGAAAACGTATAATTGTTTGTGTTATTAGTTTAAGCAGACTGTTTGTCTATTGTTATGACTTAAATGTTTTGACTGACAAATTTTATGACCAATTTATGCACAAATCAGGTGGGTTCACATACTTTTGCTTGCCACTATATTTGTTTGTTCATAGTTTTGATGTCTTCACTACTATCCTACAATGTAGAAAATAGTAAAAATAAAGAAAAACCCTTGAATGAGTAGGTGTTCTAAAAACTTTTGACAGCTAGTGTATGGCTCTGATTTTACATAAACACCCATAAGATTTGTGCCAAAGAGGATCTGTACATTTAAATTTTGGACATTTAACACGACACAGTGAATGAATGTCCTACCCGCGCCGGCTTGTACTGGCCCAGTCAAAGACCTTGTGCATGGCCGTCACGCCATCACGGCCCATAGGGGCTACATCTCCACCTGTCATGATGGCGTAATCCATCCCAGAATGGAGGGCCAGTTTCTGCAGGGCAACGTAACAGACCATCATTCAGTAAAATAGTGGATGCAGCAACTATTGGCTAAGTGTGACCCTGGTGACAATGGACAGCTCGTGACGACTGTACTATACACATCGGTGAAGTTAATAGCCACACATTATTTTCCAGTTTCGCCACCCTGTACCTAACCAATACAATTTTGAAAAATGTTTAAATGTTTTCCTTATTCTAGTAAAGTATATGTTAAACTATAGTAACATGTATAGTGCATGCCTTGTAATACCTTGGCAAAGAGGGTCTTGCCAGTCCCAGGGGGTCCATACATAAGGATGTTTCTATAGAGCCCCTTATTCTGTCGAGTGTTACGAGTCGCAATGGCAATGTCCCGCACACGCTCCTCCAGGGATGGCTACACAACAGAGAGAGGGGAGGGAAGAGAGAGAGGGCAGGAGAAATGTCAACTTAAGGGAGGTCAACTAACTTTAGCAGTGACATCAGTGTGTAGGGATATCTGCTTTTATTGTAATGTAAAGAATTCTTCCATGCTGTGTATGGAACAATACTGAATGTACACTGTGTACTTACACTAAGAACTACTCCCTCCAGAGCATCCTGTGGTCTACTTCTCAGACGCTTCGTTGTCTGAAGGTAGAAAAGAGCTCAGAGTTCACATACATACAGTAAATCACTTCATACATGTATTATAATACAGTTAATATGATATTCAACCTACAGTGCATTCTGTAGGTTGAATGCCCAAGTCGGAGGTCCTGAGCACTCTGGAGCAGGTTCTCATCAAAGATCTCTCTGTGCTTTGCTCCATTGATCATTCCCTCGATCCTGACCAGCTTCCCAGTCCCTGCCGCTGACAAATGTCGCCGACAGCATGATGCTGCCACCACCATGCTTCACCGTAGGGGGTGCCAGGTTTCCTCCAGACAGGACGCTTGGCATTCAGGCCAAAGAGTTCAATCTTGGTTTCATCAGACCAGAGAATCTTGTTTCTCATGGTCTGAGAGTCCTTTAGGTGCCTTTTGGCAAACTCCAAGTGGGCTGTCATGTGCCTTTTACTGAGGAGTGGCATAAATTTGGCCACTCTACCATAAAGGCCAGATTGGTGGAGTGCTGCAGAGATGGTTGTCCTTCTAGAAGGTTCTCCCATCTCCACAGAGAAACTCTGGAGCTCTGTCAGAGTGACCATTGGGTTCTCCCCCGATTGCTCAGTTTGGCCAGGCGGCCAAATCTAGGAAGATTCTTGGTGGTGCAAAACTTCTTCCATTTAAGAATAATATGTGTTCTTGGGGACTTTCAATGCTGCATAAATGTTTTGGTACACTTCCCCAGATCTGTGTCGAGACACAATCCAGTCTATGAGCTCTACGGACAATTCCTTTGACCTCATGGCTTGGTTTTTGCTCTGACATGCACTGTCAACTGTGGGACCTTATATAGACAGGTGTGTGCCTTTCCAAATCATGTCCAATCAATTGACTTTACAACAAGTGGACACAAATCAAATTGTAGAAACATCTCAAGGATGATCAATGGAAACAGGATGCACAATTTCGAGTCTCATAGCAAAGGGCCTGAATACTTATGTAAATATGGTGTTTCGGTTTTATTTTTAATACATTTGCCAAAAATTCTAAAAACCTGTTTTCGCTTTGTCATTATGGTGTATCATGTGTAGATTGATGAGGGAAAAAAGTAATTTAATCCATTTTAGAATAAGGCTGTAACATAACAAAATGTAGAAAAAGTCAAGGGTCTGAATATTTTCCCGAATGCACTGTATAATGGGCATCATTTTAACTACACTGAACAGAAATATACACGCAACATGTAAAGTGTTGGTCTCATGAGCTCCATATACACAAAAAGCTTATTTTACTCAAATTTTGAGCACATTTGTTTACATCCCTGTTAGTGAGCATTTGTCATTGGCCAAGACATGCCACACCTGTCAGGTGGATGGATTATCAAGAAGCTGATTAAACAGCACGATCATTACACAGGTGCACCTTGTGCTGGGGACAATAAAAGGCCACTCTAAAATGTGCAGTGTTGTCTCACAACACAATGCCACAAATGTCTCAACCAGAGCTGTTGCCAGATCATTTTATGTTAATTTATCTACCATAAGCCGCCTCCAACGCCATTTTAGAGAATTTGTCAGTAGGTCCGACCGGCTTCACAACCGCAGACCACGTGTAACCACGCCAGCCCAGGACCTCCACATCCGGCTTTTCACCTGAGGGATCGTCTGAGACAAGCCACCTGGACAGCTGATGAAACTGTGGGTTTGCACAACAGAAGACAGAAGAATTTCTGCACAAACTATCAGAAACCGTCTCAGGGAAACTCATCTGCATCCCCATTGTCCTCAACAGGGTCTTGACCAGACTGCAGTTTGGCGTCATAACCGACTTCTGTGGGAAAATGCTCACCTTCGATGACCACTGGCACACTGGAGAAGTGTGCTCTTTATGGATGAATCCTGGTTTCAAACGTACCGGGCAGATGGCGTGTATAGCATTGTGTATGCGAGCGGTTTGCTGATGTCAACGTTGTAAACAGAGTGCCCCATGGTGGCAGTGGGGTTATGGTATGGGCAGGCATAAGCTACGGACAACGAACACAATTGCATTTTATTGATGGCAATTTGAATGCAGAGATACTGTGACAAGATCCTGAAGCCCATTGTCGTGCCATTCATTCGTTGCCATCACCTCATGTTTCAGGAATATAATGCATGGCCCCATGTCACAAGGATCTGTACACAATTCCTGGAAGCTGAAAATGTCCCAGTTCTTCCATGGCCTGCATACTCACCAGACATGTCACCCATTAAGCATGTTTGGGATGCTCTGGATCGACATGTACAACAGCATGTTCCAGTTCCCGCCAATATCCCACAACTTTGCACAGCCATTAAAAGAGTGGGACAACATTGCACAGCTCACAGTCAACAGCCTGATCAACTCTATGTGAAGGAGATGTGTCGTGCTACATGAGGCAAATGGTGGTCACACCAGATATGGACTGGTTCTCCTATCCACGCTCCTACCTTTTTAGTTAAGGTACGTGACCAACAGAAGCATATCTGTATTCCCAGTCATGGGAAATTCAAAGATCAGGGTCAATTGACTGATTTCCTAATATGAACTGTAACTCTGTAAAATCTTTGAAATTGTTTCCTGTTGTGTTTATATTTTGTTCAGTGCACTTCAAAGAGCAGGGACAACAAATATCCCATATCAATTTGTTATGTCCTGAAAGGGAACTATTTTATCTCTTCTTTAGTTACCTTAACAGGGTGTTTGATGGCCTCGCCAACAGTGATTCTGGAGGTCTCTCGAACCAGCGAGGGCTTTCCAAGGCGAGCCTCTATGTAGCGCCCAATCACCCCGGTGGCGTTCCGCGCTGAATACACCCCCACTGCCAGCAGTGTGAACCCAGCCACCTGCAGGGCATTCACCAAACAGTGTGTGTCAATGACTCAGATATGGTAAGCAACCACAATGTGAAATTCAAGCTATATCGCAGCTTGTAGGGTGAAAGTGTGATAGAAGATTGGTAGTAAGGGGGAGACTTTTTACCGTGGCGGTGAGTTTATCCCAGTCGGACAAAAAGGCATGGAACCCTTCCCCAAAGACTGCTCCTGCAGTCCTGACAGAAACAAAAACATAATTATTACAGTGACTGCTCCCATTATGACTACCAAACATTCACAGCATTCTTGGGTTCTTATCCAAACATAACAGAATACTGGCTGATCAAATTAAATATATTACATAATATGAGATGTGATAAGAATGGGAATGTATAAAGCTCTTTACAACTGATTGTCTTCCACAGCCCAGTCTCAAGCTGTGACCCTCTAAAAAGTAACTGCAAGTGCAACCCGCCATTGGGCCTGACCCAATAATGGGACACTACTGTAGAGTGTAGAACCATTTTGACCCTTCCCATCTCACCTGATGGACTCCAGGACCGTCTGCCTGTGTTCGGCTGCTTTAAGGCGGATCTGTTCACGGATGAGGTCCGCATTCTCCCGCTCTACCTTGGCACGAGCTGCAGACTCCGCCTCTACACGAAGCAATTCGTTCTTGTGCCACAAAGCCATTTCATGTTCAATAGTGGCTAGGTAAGAGAGTGGAACTAAAGTAAGTTCAAATATGTTTTTGACTGAGTCTGCTATTAGTAAACATACTGTGGGACTGATTTACAAAGCATTTGCACCAGTTTCTGTCAGAAGAGACCTACAGATATACTCTAAACCAGGTGTAGACAACCGCAGGCACTTCATGTTTTTGATTTACTGACCCGGAAGGCCAGCTTGGTTGAACTGATCAATTAGCTCAGTTGGTCAGGTGTGATGCATAGACGGAACAAAATCTGGCAGTACCTGCGGCACTCCAGGAATAGGGTTGCCTACCCCTGCTGTAAACAATGACAAAAACATGAAACGGTCTCAGTTCACTATTCTTCATGTTTCATTTTCCTTGATGAAGAGCAGGTGCAAATGCTTAGTAAACCTTCTCCTGTGTGTCATAATGACATGCGGAATTTTCCTGCACCTTTTCGCATAGCCTCCTGCTTTGTTACTGATTCCTCTTGCTTGCGCAAGTTCTCCTCATTGAGGGCTTGCTGCAAGTACAAAACACATGCTGAACATACACTTAGCCATATTTCTCATTCTTGTCCTTTTTCTATCAGCATGGGTCCCAATCGGATTTCTTTTTGTGTTTCTCTATAGCTATGGCTGAGATTCAACAGAAATCAGAACAGAGCGCTTACCTGCTGCCTGACTTGATCATCATATCTCTGTCTGGCAAGTTTGTCTTGATACTGTGCCCTCTAGAGGAAATAAGACAGAAAACACCTTTGCACAATTTGAAGCATGATCCAACATTAAGGATGCAATACAATAAAGACAAATAATGTACATTAGCGCTAAGTATGTTGTTATGGGGCAACACTAGATTTATTCACACTTGACTGGTAAATTACATCAGTGGAATGTAGTCAAGGACTATTTGTCAGCAACTCTCAACCACTCCCATACCGCTTGATTTTGTTTGGTCTCCTCTGTAAGTGTTTGCCGCCTTTCCTCGGCCTGGAGACGGATCTGTTCCCCCTTCAGCTGCTCCAAGGCTTTTTCATATTCCTATTAGTGAATGGGATTAAAGCATGTTTTCAGAGAGGAATAGGTCGTAAGTTTGAAGGACAGAGAACTGTTATACTTAAACCCTAATCTCCTTATTCCGAGCATCATAGATGCCAAGTATATGGATCTGAAGATAAAAGTCAAGGGAGGATTGAGAGAAAGTGGATGAATATATAGAAATGAGAACCCATGTGTTCCCGTTTTGAAATGTAGGTGACAGTACCGGAATGTCTAGGACAGGGAAGATCATAAGGCAATAGTGGATAACACTTTTTCTTCTACAAAACAAAATGCTGCAGCTAAATAGAAGAAGGCTGACACTTGAAAACTAAAAGTAAAAAGTATGAGCTAATGCACACCCATAAATGTTTGTAGCAGTAGACTAGGTAAACTGTATTATAAAAAATTAAGAAAATGGCACACTTTTTATGCTCACAACATTTTAATGGGTAAACCTAATAACCAGACATTTGAAAGTGTCCCACCTTCACTTTACTCTGATGCTCCAGCTGTACCGATTGCTCCTGCATGCGAGCCAGATCAAGCGCCTCTTTCGCATGGCCTATAGAGTTAAGGTGGAAACAAAATGAAGACACTTCAAAGTCAATTGGTCACTTGATGCTATGAGTATAGATGTTCATTTGGGGAACAGGAGAAATTATTTGACATTAATTGCCATTAATTCACAAATGATACCACTTTCACTGTCATGAGGCTCAGGACCTCTGTTCCTCAAAAGTACACTCGTCTCACCAGCAGGTGGGAGGGTGGGGCATACATACGCATGCGCCACACTGACGTTCATGGTTAATTATAAACTGGGTGGCTCGAGCCCTGAATGCTGATTGGCTGACAGCTGTGGTAAATCAGACCATATACCACAGGTATAATAAAACATGTATTTGTACTACTCTAATTACGTTGGTAACCAGTTTATAATAGCAACAAGGCACCTCGGGGGTTTGTGGTATATGGCCAATATACCACGGCTAAGGGCTGTGTCCAGGCAAAAAACAGCCCTTTGCCGTGGTATATTGGCCATAAACCACACCCCCTCGTGCCTTACTGCTTAAATATATAACCCCATATATGTAACAGCAGGTTATACGTCTATGCAGGCCACATGCTCTCTTGCAAACATCTAACGGGAATGTTATCTAACAAGTGGCAGGACAGAAAACATCCCCATGAAGAACACTTTGTTCTTTCGATCACTGTCACTCCCACCAAAGCCTGTTGCAGACAGTCTTTGTTGATACAGTTGAGTTCAGTTCATTACATACTTTCTATAGTTGATTCATGTTCAATTGATACTTTGTTGCAGTTGTCAGAACGTTTAATTGCTCATATTCTGCAACGATATCGTACAGTTGCATGCGATACTGAACTCACACAAAATCTGCAAACAAAAAGGTAACTTCCGACAACAACAAGAACCTTTAACAAATGACATGACAATGTGATAACTATTGTACGAACGTGATCTGTCAAGTTCCCTCGCAGATTTTGCGGCTCGTTCAAGCCCAGTCGGGTCGAAGTTACTCCATTTGTCCTTGGGCTTCTCTCCGAACGATTTATCAGAAAATCCCCCTTCTCCTCCAGGGGTCTCTGCTTTATCTGTCGGGGGTTTGCTGGACCCCCTTCCCCAGCCGAAGAGCCACGACATGATTACTCAAATGGAGTCGTCTTCTTGCTCCCCGTGCTGCAGTGGACTGAAGGGTTCTGTTTCTTCTACCGCCACTATTATACACAGAACACTAAACACCACTATAGCTCCATGTGTGTCGGGTAGACTCTTCCACGCAAGCGCGACGTGTGGTGGGCAGGACTATATATAAAATACTGCATCCTTATTGGTTACTACACTGACGAGGTTCTCTCCTGCTCGACAGCATCGGATGCTGCAGTTAGTTATATTCCAAATTATCTGGACTGCCTGAGTTACAGACAGTTTCCATTGCGCATATCACATTTTGAATAGATTAGGGACAACTTCAAAATTATACCCCAAAAAATCAGGAAGCATAATAGAACACACTACCTATGTTAACCAACATTGCATTACATAAAAACATCAAGTACCATTGAAAGAAAAAGATAAATGGTAGACGACACCATAGGTCTACCACACAAGGACATTGCCAGGTGCATGAAAGCCACCCATTACTCATATTTCTAGAGACAAATTTCTAAACTTTTATCAGAGAAAAGAAGCCTTGCATACTCTATCCAGTGTGTAAGCTAGATAGTAGGCAATAGGCATAACAGTCAAAAACGTATTATGCATTTGATAGATGTACATTTTATCATCCACCTTGCAAAACAGTCACTTGTGCTCCAGCCAAGTAGTAACACACCTGATTGTACAAATCCAACCCTTGATTGAAAAATATCCCAACAACATCTGCTTTTCATTGATCTGACTTTCATCGATCTGCATGTCCAGCACTTAGATTTTGACTCACAATGAAGTGTTTACCATTTTATTTTCAGGACAAACAGGGCTACAAATAGAACACAAAACACTTTGACATAAACAGTTGCATTCATACATTTTATTGACAAATGTCAATATAATTAATAAGTTCCTCCAAAGCAAAAACCTGGTGAAAATGAATTTATATGAATGCTGTAAGTACAAAACACTTTTACTCACTGGGAAATAAATATCCAACTAGTCAGTGACAACTGTGTGGAGTTTGCGACAGCAACTATGTGAGCTTATTACAGCATTATATACACAATGTCCTGGGATTTCCTATATTCTATAACCCCTTACCTTCCAGCAAGTCTTGTGTACCTTGTGAGCGTCATAGAGCAAAACATTTTATATGTGCGAGTTCACAAGAGTCTCAGCTTTTCATAGATAGATTTGTTGCTCAAACCATTCGGACACTGCTGACGTTTTTGTAAAAAGACCCAGCCCCGGGCCCTTCGGTAACCCTTGTCTTACAAACACCGTTCTAACTCAGCCCCCTTTAATCACACAGATTAATGGTTGGTATCTATGGATGCACACAATGTTTAACCCATAACAATCTAACCCTGTCCAATTCTACAAAGCTATATGAAATAGTTTTAAGAAGGTCCTACCAAGGTTAATTTTGTTATTTGATTTAGAATTTTAAGACCCTTTGAAGTATGAATATATTAAATATTAAACCATTATTTTTGGCCTTACTGCTATTGGCCCATACAAACGCATTGAATAACAGATTCCTTACATGGAACAGGAAGTTTGTTCTGAAGTGTTTGTCCTATATCTGAAAGATATAAGAAAGATCAGGAAACCTTTTTGATTTATTTTTTACATGTATTTAACCCCTTATTTTGGCCCTGAACAGTCTCCATATATACTTCCATTCATTTCTTAAACGGGTACCAAAGGACCTTCAGACGAATCTTGTGAGGCCTGTGGGCATCCTAGAGCAACACAACCGACATGTATGTGCTGTGGGGGTGGTAGAGCAAAACGGAGAACACCATCTTGTGTGTAGTTCGGGCTACTTTTTATTTTTATTTATTTAACCTTTATTTAACTAGGCAAGTCCGTTAAGAACGAATTCTTATTTACAATGACGGCCTACCAAACCTCTCCAGACCAGCAAGAGTGTAATGAGTATCCTTTAAGTAATCTTTGTTGACAAATGGTATGTCATGGGGGTGGGCACAGAATACCCATGCAGGGTGATGGTCAGATGGTTTTAATTCAACCGTAGCCACTGTATTACACCATTGTAATACAACTACATTTATTCCGCTGTAGGCCCGAGGGGATGTGGTATATGGCCAATATACCATGGCTAAGGGCTGTTCTTATGCACGAAGAAACACGTTCTTTCTGGATTCCATTAGAATGACGATCACAGAGAAAATGACGGGGCAACAAGTCTTACAATTCCAACTATTGAATCGTGCAAGATTCTGTTCTTAATAACTTCTTATGGCTGCAGGGGCATTATTGAGTAGCTTGGATGAAAGGTGCCCATTTCAAACGTCCTGCTCCTTAGTCATAGTTCCTAATATTTGCATATTATTATTAGTATTGGATAGAAAACACTCCAAAGTTTCTAAAACTGTTTGAATTATGTCTGTGAGATTAACAGAACTCATATTGGCAGGCAAAATCTTGAGTTGAAATCAAAACAGGAAGTCAGAAATCTGAGGTTGTCTGTATTCACCAGTCCCTAAAGAAATCCAATTGACTTATGACTGAGGTTGCACTGCACTAGGGGTTCCACTAGATGTCAGCAATCAATAGAAATTCCAATGAGACTTCTATGATGTTGTGGGAGAGAATGAAAGCAGAATCAGTCAGGTGTCCATCAAGCAGCCATGCTAATCATGCCATTTCCTCATGCAAGTCACTTACGTTCCATTGCTCACGCAGACAAGAAGGAATACTCCGGTTGGAACTTTATTGAAGCTATATGTTAAAAACATCCTAATGATTGATTCTGTACTTAGTTTGAAATGTTTCTTCGACCGGTAATATCACATTTTGAAGTTTTTGTCCGATATAACGCTGACCAGAATTAGCGTTTGGATATGTAAACCAGAGGCGCTAACAAAAGAAGATATTTGGACATAAATAACAGATTTTTTCGAACAAAACAAACATTTATTGTGGACCTGGGATTTCTTTTGTGCTTTCTGATCTAAATCAACAAAGGTAATGGAATATTTATCATGTATTTTATTGTTTATAGTGACGCTATCTTTGCAGCTGTGGTATGCTAGTTTGAGCGCCGTCTCAGATTATAGCGTGCAATTATTTTTCCGTAAAGTTTTTTTGAAATCTGACATAGCGGTTGCATTAAGGAGAGGTATATCTATAATTCAATGTGTATAACTTGTATTATCATCTGTATTTATGATGAGTATTCATGTTGAAACGATGGGCTATGCAAAGTCACTTGATGTTTTTGCATTTACTGAATCTTGTAGCCTCAATGTAAACTCAGATTTTTTTATATAAATATGAATTTAATCACGCATGTATTGTGTAACATGAAGTCCTATGAGTGTCATCTGATGAAGATAATCGAAGGTTAGTGATTCATTTTATCTCTATTCTGGTTTTTGTGAAGCTATATTTTGCTGGGAAAAATGGCTGTGATTATTTTTGGTTTTGTGGTGACCTAACATAATCGTTTGTAGTGCTTTCGCTGAAAAGCCTATTTGAAATCGGACACTTTGGTGGGATTAACAACAAGATTACCTTTAAAATGATATAAGACACATGTATGTTTGAGGAATTTTAATTATGAGATTTCTGGTTTTTGAATTTGGCGCCCTGCACTTTCACTGGCTGTTTTTAAGTATACAACTACCTTTTTTTGACACAGCATCAAAGCTGACTTTTTTTTGTTTTGCCTGTGCGTCAGAGGTCTATATCGGTCAGCTAATACAGGACAAGTAAAGGCCCAGTGCACTACTTTTGTGAAAATATATATATTTTTTAATTCTGATTATTCAGGGGGTGCTGCAGCACACTCAGCACCCCTACTTCCCATGGCTATCCTACTAACTATACTAATCTCCTTCTATAACTGAACCCGGTATAAGCAATGAGGCTCTGACATAATACATAGCTTTCAGTAGGCTCCTCTTGATTTTGACATAATCTGACGTCATGCCTGAGGTGTACAGCAAAAAGTTATACAGGCCGGAACCGGCATCGCGCTGTATTCGTGGTTTGCACCTCTTTGGGCTGAAATATCGTGGCATTACTGAACACTCGGCCAATGGTGGCAAGTTAGGGAGAGTGTTTTTTTTTTTTTAAAGAAGAACAATAAGAAATAAGGGAATGAAAAAGGGCCTATGAATGGGTATACCTCCTGCCTGCCTGGCCATGCAATGTGTTTTTACTAGTTGTCAATAGGTGTATGAATGTATGTATGGTTTATGGCATGGATTCAAATAGTAATCATATTTGGCTTATTAGACAGTTCATCGGAGGGGAAAAAAACACACAAACCATTTGCGAGCACAGACTGGAATATGCTCCGTGATTCATCCAATGGCATTGAGAAGTACACCACCTCAGTCATCGGCTTCATCAATAAGCCCATCGACGACGTCGTCCCCACAGTGACTGTACATACATATCCCAACCAGAAGCCATGGATTACAGGCAACATCCACATCGAGCTAAAGGCTAGAGCTGCCGCTTTCAAGGAGAAGGGAGACTAATCCGGACGCTTATAAGAAATCCCGCTATGCCCTCAGACGAACCATCAAACAAGCAAAGCGTCAATACAGGATTAACTTCTTGACGCTAGGGGTCAGATTTTTATTTTATTTTTAAATAACGTTCCCAAGGTAAACTGATTATTTCTCAGGTCCAGATCGTAGAATATGCATATAATTTACAGATTAGGATAGAAAACACTCCAAAGTTTCCAAAACTGTCAAAATATTGTCTGTGAGTATAACAAAACTGATTCTGAAGGCGAAAACCTGAGAAAATCTAACCCGGAAGTGATATATTTTTTAATCTGTGTTTCCTGGCCAGTCTATCTTCCATTTTTAAAGGGGTATCAATCAGATTCCTTTTCCAATGGCTTCCTCAGGCTGTGACCAGGCTTTAGACATAGTTTCAGGCTTTTATTTTGAAAAATGAACGAGAGTTTTCAAAAGTAGTCAGGTGTCCTCTGAATAGTTCCTGCGAGCGAGAGGGGAGCTCTCCATTTTCCTTTTCTCTCTTATTGAATAGGTTACGGTCCGATTTAAATATTATCGATTATGTTTGTTAAGATTGAATCCTACTACACCGGCTCTGATGCACGTCGGAGGTGGCAGGGTTTGAAAACTGCTTAGTGACACGAGCCTACCAGATGAGCTAAATGCCTTTTATGCTCGCTTCGAGGCAAGCAACACTGAAGCATGAACGAGAGCACAAGCTGTTCTGGATGACTGTGTGATAACGCTCTCGGTAGCCGATGTGAACAAAACCTTTAAACAGGTCAACATTCACAAAGCCGCTGGGCCAGACGGATTACCAGGACGTGTACTCAAAGCATGCGCGGACCAGTGTCTTCACAGACTCTTTCAACCTCTCCCTGACCGAGTCTGTAAAACTTAGATGTTTCAAGCAGACCAACATAGTCCCTGTGCCCAAGGAAGTGAAGGTAACCTGCCTAAATGATTACCGCCCCGTGGCACTCACGTCGGTAGCCATGAAGTGTTTTGAAAGGCTGGTCATGGCTCACATCACATCAACAGCATCCTCCCGGACACCCTAGACCCACTCCAATTTGCATACCGCCCCAACAGATCCACAGATCTGACGCAATCTCACTCGCACTCCACACTGCCCTTTCTCACCTGGACAAAAGGAACACCTATGTGAGAATGCTGTTAATTGACTACAGCTCAGCGTTCAACACCAGTGCCCAGGAAGCTCATCACCAAGCTAAGGACTCTGGGACTAAACACCTCCCTTTGCAACTGGATTCTGGACTTCCTGACGGGCCGCCCCCAGGTGGTAAGAGTAGGCAACAACACGTCTGCCACGCTGATCCTTAACACTGAGGCCCCTCAGGGGTGTCTACTTAGTACCCTCCAGTATTCCCTGTTCACCCACCCACGTGGCCAAACACAACTCCTAGGCCAAACACGACTCCAACACCATCGTTAAGTTTGCTGACGACACAACAGTGGTAGGCCTGATCACCGACAATGATGAGACGGCCTATAGGGAGGAGGTCAGAGAACTGTCAGTGTGGTGCCAGGACAACAACCTCTCCCTCAATGTGAGCTGATCATGGACTAAAGGAAAAGGACGGCCGAACAGGCCCCCATTACCATTGACGGGGCTGTAGTGGAGCGGGTCGAGCGTTTCAAGTTCCTTGGTGTCCACATCACCAACGAACTATCATGGTCCAAACATACCAAGACAGCCATGAAGAGGGCACAAAACCTTTCCCCCTCAGGAGACTGAAAAGATTTGGCATGGGTCCCCAAATCCTGAAAAGGTTCTACAGTTGCACCATCGAGGTGCAGTGTATCAATCAATGCTAGAACAGCTAGCCCCAAATTAGCATGGTCACGAAAGTCAGAAAAGCAATCAAATTAATCGTTTACCTTTGATAATCTTCGGATGTTTGCACTCACGAGACTCCCAGTTACACAATAAATGCATACTGACCGGTTGCATCACCGCCTGGTATGGCAACTGCTCGGCATCTGACCGTAAGGTGCTACAGAGGGTAGTGCGAACGGCCCAGTACATCACTGGGGCCAAGCTCCCTGCCATCCAGGACCTATACAATAGGCGGTGTCAGATGAAAGCCCATAAAATTGTCAGAGACTCCAATCACCCAAGTTGTAGACTGTTTTCTCTACTACCGCACGGCAAGCGGTACCGGAACGCAAAGTCTAGGACCAAAAGGCTCAAACAGAGTAGGATTAGCTCAATTTCAAAGGTGTTTATTAAAATAATAGTTCAAAAGAAAAGGTCTCCCCTATGAGACCCTCTCCGGGATACCGTCTTCTTGGTTCCAGGTCTTGCTGTATCCTGTGGGGATCAAAAACTGAACTCACTCCTGTTACCTCTGCAACTGTCCCCAACTATACGGGAGTCCTTTCTTCCCCCACTCTCTACCTGTGTGCTGCCCTTCTGGCAGCTTTATTGGATTTGCACAGCAGGTGCGCAATCAGCCCTTGATTACTCACGAACTCCCAATCAGCCCCAATTAGTCCTGGCCGCAGAGCCCGTCGAGACCTGGCACGTCCAGTAGATGGTGCCATCGCCTCATGATGTATACTCCGTCTGTCACCAGGCCTCGACGAGTCTCCCCCTGGTGGCTGGCCTGCTGTACGCCACATTGGTAAATATTTTCTTAACTTCTCTGCGCTACGGATCCCTTTAGCGGGATCATTTTCCTAAACAATCGCTGAATTGCAGGGCGCAAAATATTACAAAAAATATTTCTAATCATGCAATCACAAGTGAAATATACCAAAACACAGTTTAGCTTGTTGTTAATCCACCTATCGTGTCAGATTTTGAAAATATGCTTTGCAGCGAAAGCAATCCAAGCTTTTGTGAGTGTATCAATCAATGCTAGAACAGCTAGCCCCAAATTAGCATGGTCGCGAAAGTCAGAAAAGCAATAAAATTAATCGTTTACCTTTGATAATCTTCTGATGTTTGCACTCACGAGACTCCCAGTTACACAATAAATGTAATTTATGTTCGATAAATATTACTTTTATAACAAAAAAACGCCATTTGGGTTGCGCGTTATGTTCAGAAAACTACAGCCTCGTTCCGTTCGATGAAAATTCCAAAAAGTATCCGTGAGGTTCGTAGAAACATGTCAAATGTTTTTTATAATCAATCCTCAGGTTGTTTTTAACATACATAATCGATAATATTTCAACCGGACCGTAACCTATTCAATAAAAGAGAGAAAGAAAATGGAGAGCTAACTCTCTCGCGCGCAGGAACTAATCAAAGGACACCTGACTACTTTTGAAAAAAATCTCGCTCATTTTTCAAAATAAAAGCCTGAAACTGTCTAAAGCCTGGTCACAGCCTGAGGAAGCCATTGGAAAAGGAATCTGGTTGATACCCCTTTAAATGGAAGAAAGACGGGAAATGAAACACAGATTTAAAAAAAATAATAATAATAACTTCCGCGTTAGATTTTCTCAGGTTTTTGCCTGCAAAATCTGTTTTGTTATACTCACAGACAACATTTTGACAGTTTTGGAAACTTTGGAGTGTTTTATATCCTAATCTGTAAATTATATGCATATTCTACGATCTGGACCTGACAAATAGTCCGTTTACCTTGGGAACGTTATTTAAAAATAAAAATCTGACCCCTAGCGTCAAGAGGTTTTAAACCTATCAATATCAGCTTTTAGTCTGCGTTGATGGCATTGCACTCATTGAATAATGTCTGCATTGTTAACAAATCCTTCTCCCTACTATTACAGCTGTGGCCCCATAGTATTGGATGCCCTCATCAATATCAAGAATGAGATGGACCCCACACTCAGACGTTCCTGCAGAGAGGTTAAGGCATGAAGAGCAATTTGCAGAGTGGCGATAAAAGTAGGTGTCATAATTTGTGTATTGGCCTATCAATATATTGTATCCTTATCTAGAATGATAGAGAATCATGAAAGACAAAGTGAGTCTTAGTGTGGAGTTGTCCTTTTCAGTGGTGTGACATTTTTCTTGCTTCTGGTATCTGTGGTTCATGTGCCATGAACATCAACGGAGGCAACACACTGGCCTCCTTAAACAAAATAGACATCAAAACCAGCAAACGCTACACTCCAGCACATATATGATGTCAAAGATCTTGTGCCGGTAAGTATTATGGTTACATTTAGAAGGCACTTTATACTGATTTGTTATAGTTGCATTGAAAGATGACAAACCTGAAAGACACAAACTGAATAAAATAATTCAATGTCACCATGTGGTAGCCTATATTTTGTAGACTAAGTGTAAATGTATTGTGTATGCCTGTAGATGCCATGAATAACTTCTATGCCCAGTACAAGTCCATCGAGCCCTTCCTGAACAAGAAAGACGAGTCTCGGGAGGGTAAAGAGCAGTACCACCAGACTGTGGAAGAGAGGCAAAAACGGGTACATATTTCAGTCCCTAACCAGTGGTAGGTAATTTCAGTAACTATACTATCAATGCATCATATGAAATGTCCATGTCTAAAACATAAGTACATATTAGAGGTCGACCGATTTAATCGGCATGGCTGATCAACAGCCTTGGTTTCTCAAATGACTGCCTTGCCTGGTTCACCAACTACTTCTCAGAGTTCAGTGTGTCAAATCGGAGGGCCTGTTGTCCGGACCTCTGGCAGTCCCTATGGGGGTGCCACAGGGTTCAATTCTCGGGCCAACACTTTTCTCTGTATATATCAATGATGTCGTTCTTGCTGCTGGTGATTCTCTGATCCACCTCTACGCAGACGACACCATTCTGTATACATCTGGCCCTCCTTTGGACACTGTGTTAACTTCTACTTGGTCACAATCCCGGATCCGGGAGCACCCCCATCAGTAAAAAAGCTGACTAGCATAGCCAAGCATAGCGTCACAAGTAAATACTAGCATCTAAATATCATTAAATCACAAGTCCAAGACACCAGATGAAAGATACACATCTTGTGAATCCAGCCATCATTTCTGATTTTTAAAATGTTTTACAGGGAAGACACAATATGTATTTTTATTAGCTAACCACGATAGCAAAAGACAACTTTTTTTTTTCTCCCATTTTTTTCCTGCATAGGTAGCTATCACAATTTCGACCAAATAAAGATATAAATAGTCACTAACCAAGAAACAACTTCATCAGATGACAGTCTGATAGCATATTTATTGTATAGCATATGTTTTGTTAGAAATGTGCATATTTCAGGTATAAATCATAGTTTTACATTGCAGCCACCATCACAACTCTCACCAAAGCAACTAGAATAACTACAGAGACCAACGTGAATTCCATAAATACTCATCATAAAACATTTATGAAAAATATACAGCGTACAGCAAATGATTGACAAAGATCTTGTGAATCCAGCCAATATTTCAGATTTTTTAAGTGTTTTACAGCGAAAACACAATACAGCATTATATTAGCTTACTACAATAGCCAACCACACAACAGCATTGATTCAAGCCAACAATAGCGATAACGAATAAACCAGCAAAAGATAATAATTTTTTCACTAACCTTCTCAAACTTTTCAGATGACAGTTCTATAACATCATATTACACAATACATATAGAGTTTGTTCGAAAATGTGAATATTTAGCGGCACAAATCGTGGTTATACAATGAGAATAGTAGCCAAGTTGCCAACAAAATGTTGGGAGAAATCTTGGGAGAGGCACCTAATCTAATCAGTAACTAATCATAAACTTGACTAAAAAATACAGGTTGGACAGCAAATGAAAGATACATTAGTTCTTAATGCAACCGCTGTGTTAGATTTGTAAAATTAACGTTACTACGACATACAGCGTGTGTTAAAGCGAGACCGCACCGAAATTAATGTCAGAATAGTATTTTTACATTTTCCAACAGAACAACGAATTAACATCATAAATGCTTCTTACTTTTTCAGAAACTTGGGCAAGTTGTCCTTTGTCCAGAGGAATCGTTGCTCGGTTGTAGATTGTCGCTTTCAACTTTGGAATTAGCAGTAAACATTAGCCATGTGGCAAAGACGTGTCCAACTCACTATAACGCAGCACTAAGAAATATCCGAAAATCGCAATATACTGATATAATCTGATATAACTCGGTTTAAAATAACAACATTATGATGTCTTTAACTAACCTCCAGACAAGCTTAAATGCCATACAACTCTCCTTCTGTGGCCTCCAACTGCTCTTAAATGTAAAACTAAATGCATGCTATTCAACCAATCGCTGCCCACACCTGCCCGCCCGTCCAGCATCACTACTCTGGACGGTTCTGACTTAGAATATGTGGACAACTACAAATACCTAGGTGTCTGTTTAGACTGTAAACTCTCCTTCCAGACTTACATTAAGGATCTCCAATCCAAAATTAAATCTAGACTCAGCTTCCTATTTCGCAACAAAGCATCCTTCACTCATGCTGCCAAACATACCCTCGTAAAACTGACTATCCTACCGATCCTTGACTTCGGCGTTGTCATTTACAAAATAGCCTCCAACACTCTACTCTGCAAACTGGATGTAGTCTATCACAGTGCCATCCGTTTTACATTTACATTACATTTAAGTCATTTAGCAGACGCTCTTATCCAGAGCGACTTACAAATTGGTGCATTCACCTTATGACATCCAGTGGAACAGCCACTTTACAATAGTGCATCTAAATCTTTTAAGGGGGGGGGGGGGTTAGAAGGATTACTTTATCCTATCCTAGGTATTCCTTGAAGAGGTGGGGTTTCAGGTGTCTCCGGAAGGTGGTGATTGACTCCGCTGTTCTGGCGTCGTGAGGGAGTTTGTTCCACCATTGGGGTGCCAGAGCAGCGAACAGTTTTGACTGGGCTGAGCGGGAACTGTACTTCCTCGGTGGTAGGGAGGCGAGCAGGCCAGAGGTGGATGAACGCAGTGCCCTTGTTTGGGTGTAGGGCCTGATCAGAGCCTGAAGGTACTGAGGTGTCGTTCCCCTCACAGCTCCGTAGGCAAGCACCATGGTCTTGTAGCGGATGCGAGCTTCAACTGGAAGCCAGTGGAGAGAGCGGAGGAGCGGGGTGACGTGAGAGAACTTGGGAAGGTTGAACACCAGACGGGCTGCGGCGTTCTGGATGAGTTGTAGGGGTTTAATGGCACAGGCAGGGAGCCCAGCCAACAGCGAGTTGCAGTAATCCAGACGGGAGATGACAAGTGCCTGGATTAGGACCTGCGCCGCTTCCTGTGTGAGGCAGGGTCGTACTCTGCGGATGTTGTAGAGCATGAACCTACAGGAACGGGCCACCGCCTTGATGTTAGTTGAGAACGACAGGGTGTTGTCCAGGATCACGCCAAGGTTCTTAGCGCTCTGGGAGGAGGACACAATGGAGTTGTCAACCGTGATGGCGAGATCATGGAACGGGCAGTCCTTCCCCGGGAGGAAGAGCAGCTCCGTCTTGCCGAGGTTCAGCTTGAGGTGGTGATCCGTCATCCACACTGATATGTCTGCCAAACATGCAGAGATGCGATTTGCCACCTGGTCATCAGAAGGGGGAAAGGAGAAGATTAATTGTGTGTCGTCTGCATAGCAATGATAGGAGAGACCATGTGAGGTTATGACAGAGCCAAGTGACTTGGTGTATAGCGAGAATAGGAGAGGGCCTAGAACAGAGCCCTGGGGGACACCAGTGGTGAGAGTGCGTGGTGAGGAGACAGATTCTCGCCACGCCACCTGGTAGGTTGCGACCTGTCAGGTAGGACGCAATCCAAGCGTGGGCCGCGCCGGAGATGCCCAACTGATGGATCTGATGGTTCACAGTATCGAAGGCAGCCGATAGGTCTAGAAGGATGAGAGCAGAGGAGAGAGAGTTAGCTTTAGCAGTGCGGAGCGCCTCCGTGATACAGAGAAGAGCAGTCTCAGTTGAGTGACTAGTCTTGAAACCTGACTGATTTGGATCAAGAAGGTCATTCTGAGAGAGATAGCAGGAGAGCTGGCCAAGGACGGCACGTTCAAGAGTTTTGGAGAGAAAAGAAAGAAGGGATACTGGTCTGTAGTTGTTGACATCGGAGGGATCGAGTGTAGGTTTTTTCAGAAGGGGTGCAACTCTCGCTCTCTTGAAGACGGAAGGGACGTAGCCAGCGGTCAAGGATGAGTTGATGAGCGAGGTGAGGTAAGGGAGAAGGTCTCCGGAAATGGTCTGGAGAAGAGAGGAGGGGATAGGGTCAAGCGGGCAGGTTGTTGGGCGGCCGGCCGTCACAAGACGCGAGATTTCATCTGGAGAGAGAGGGGAGAAAGAGGTCAGAGCACAGGGTAGGGCAGTGTGAGCAGAACCAGCGGTGTCGTTTGACTTAGCAAACGAGGATCGGATGTCGTCGACCTTCTTTTCGAAATGGTTGACGAAGTCGTCTGCAGAGAGGGAGGAGGGGGGGGGGGGAGGAGGATTCAGGAGGGAGGAGAAGGTGGCAAAGAGCTTCCTAGGGTTAGAGGCAGATGCTTGGAATTTAGAGTGGTAGAAAGTGGCTTTAGCAGCAGAGACAGAAGAGGAAAATGTAGAGAGGAGGGAGTGAAAGGATGCCAGGTCCGCAGGGAGGCGAGTTTTCCTTCATTTCCGCTCGGCTGCCCGGAGCCCTGTTCTGTGAGCTCGCAATGAGTCGTCGAGCCACGGAGCGGGAGGGGAGGACCGAGCCGGCCTGGAGGATAGGGGACATAGAGAGTCAAAGGATGCAGAAAGGGAGGAGAGGAGGGTTGAGGAGGCAGAATCAGGAGATAGGTTGGAGAAGGTTTGAGCAGAGGGAAGAGATGATAGGATGGAAGAGGAGAGAGTAGCGGGGGAGAGAGAGCGAATGTTGGGACGGCGCGATACCATCCGAGTAGGGGCAGTGTGGGAAGTGTTGGATGAGAGCGAGAGGGAAAAGGATACAAGGTAGTGGTCGGAGACTTGGAGGGGAGTTGCAATGAGGTTAGTGGAAGAACAGCATCTGGTAAAGATGAGGTCAAGCGTATTGCCTGCTTTGTGAGTAGGGGGGGAAGGTGAGAGGGTGAGGTCAAAAGAGGAGAGGAGTGGAAAGAAGGAGGCAGAGAGGAATGAGTCAAAGGTAGACGTGGGGAGGTTAAAGTCACCCAGAACTGTGAGAGGTGAGCCGTCCTCAGGAAAGGAGCTTATCAAGGCATCAAGCTCATTGATGAACTCTCCGAGGGAACCTGGAGGGCGGTAAATGATAAGGATGTTAAGCTTGAAAGGGCTGGTAACTGTGACAGCATGGAATTCAAAGGAGGCGATAGACAGATGGGTAAGGGGAGAAAGAGAGAATGACCACTTGGGAGAGATGAGGATCCCGGTGCCACCACCCCGCTGACCAGAAGCTCTCGGGGTGTGCGAGAACACGTGGGCAGACGAAGAGAGAGCAGTAGGAGTAGCAGTGTTATCTGTGGTGAGCCATGTTTCCGTCAGTGCCAAGAAGTCGAGGGACTGGAGGGAAGCATAGGCTGAGATGAGCTCTGCCTTGTTGGCCGCAGATCGGCAGTTCCAGAGGCTACCGGAGACCTGGAACTCCACGTGGGTCGTGCGAGCTGGGACCACCAGGTCAGGGTGGCCGCGGCCACGCGGTGTGAAGCGTTTGTATGGTCTGTGCAGAGAGGAGAGAACAGGGATAGACAGACACATAGTTGACAGGCTACAGAAGAGGCTACGCTAATGCAAAGGAGATTAGAATGACAAGTGGACTACACGTCTCGAATGTTCAGAAAGTTAAGCTTACGTTGCAAAAAAAATAAAAAATCTTATTGACTAAAATGATATAGTACTGCTGGCTGGTGAAGTAGGCTGGCTAGCAGTGGCTGCGTTGTTGAAAGTGTAGCTGGCTAGGTAACCTCGACAATTTCTCTAAATTTCTCTAAACTACACAATTATCTTGGATACAAGGACAGCAAAGACAACTATGTAGCTAGCTAACACTACGCTACTCAAGTCGTTCCGTTGTAATGTAAGTTTCTACAGTGCTGCTATTCGGTAGAAGTTGGCTAGCTAGCAGTGTTAGCTAGCAGTGTTGGCTAGGTAGGAGAACGGCAGCGCGGGGGACGAAAATAGCTGGCTAGTTAACCGATAATTACTCAAAACTACAGAATTATCTTAGATACAAAGATAGCAAAGACAACTATGTAGCTAGCTAACACTACACTAATCAAGTCGTTCCGTTGTAATGTAATCGTTTCTACAGTGCTGCTATTCGGTGGCTAGCTGGCTAGCTAGCAAGGGTTGACTACGTTACGCTACGTTAGGACGAAAATAGCTGGCTAGCGAACCTCAATAACTACACAATTATCTTTGATACAAAGACGGCTATGTAGCTAGCTAAGTAGCTAGCTAAGATTAAACAAATCAAAGATAGCAAAGACAACTGTGTAGCTAGCTAACACTACACTAATCAAGTCGTTCCGTTGTAATGCAATCGTTTCTACAGTGCTGCTATTCGGTGGCTAGCTGGCTAGCTAGCAGTGTTGACTACGTTACGTTAGGACGAAAATAGCTGGCTAGCGAACCTCAATAACTACACAATTATGTTTGATACAAAGACGGCTATGTAGCTAGCTAAGATCAAACAAATCAAACCGTTGTACTGTAATGAAAATGAAAATGAAATGGTAATACTACCTGTGGAGCGAAGCGGAATGCGACTACTCCCTCCAACCCGGAAGTAATGTACGAAAGCCCCATATACTACCCACCGCTGCGACCTGTATGCTCTCGTTGGCTGGCCCTCACTACATATCCGTCGCCAAACCCACTGGCTCCAGGTCATCTATAAGTCTTTGCTATGTAAAGCCCTGCCTTCTCAGCTCACTGGTCACCATAGCAGCACCCACTCGTAGCACACGCTCCAGCAGGTATATTTCACTGGTCACCCCCAAAGCCAATTCCTCCTTTGGCCGCCTTTCCTTCCAGTTCTCTGCTGCCAATGACCGGAACGAATTGCAAAAATCACTGAAGCTGGAGACTCGTATCTCCCTCTAACTTTAAGCGTCAGCTGTCAGAGCAACTCACAGATCACTGCACCTGTACATAGCCCATCCAACTACCTCATCCCCATACTGTTATTTATTTTGTACAACAGTATCTCTACTTGCACATTCATCTTCTGCATATCTGTCACTCATGTTTAATTGCTATAGTATTTATTTTGCCACTATGGCTTATTTATTGCCTTACCTCCCTTATCCTACCTCATTTGCACATACTGTATATAGACTTTTTCCTATTGTATTATTGACTGTATGTTTGTTTGTTCCATGTGTAACTCTGTATTTATGTCGCACTGCTTTGCTTTATCTTGGCCAGGTCGCAGTTGTAAATGAGAACTTGTTCTCAACTAGCTTACCTGGTTAAATAAAAAAAGTTTTCCTAACAAATCGGTAATCGGCTTTTATGGCCGATTGCATTCCATGAGGAAACTGCGTGGCAGGCCCAGGTAAGTTCCTAGCTAGCATTCTAACTCATAGCTAACAATCGTTACACAAATGTACCTAACATAAACATCAATGCCTTTCTTAAAATCAATACACAGAAGTATATATTTTTTCACCTGCATATTTAGTTAAGAAATTCATGTTAGCAGGCAATATTAACTAGGAAAATTGTGTCACTTCTCTTGCGTTCATTGCATGCAGTTGTCACGCTTCTCGTGGGCTGAAGGAAGAGTGGACCAAGGTGCAGCGTTTAAAGTGTTCATGATTTAATCCAATCGAACAAAAACAACAAACAGGAGAACAAAAGCGAACAGTTCTGCCAGGCAAACAAAACAGCTAAACAGAAAATAACTACCCACAAAAACCATGTGGGGAAAAAGCTACCTAAGTATGGTTCTCAATCAGAGACAATGATAGACAGCTGCCTCTGATTGAGAACCACACCCGGCCAAACACACAGAAATACAAATCATAGAAAAAGGAACATAAAATGCCCGCCCAAATCACACCCTGAACAAACCAAAATAGAGACATAAAAAGCTCTTTACGGTCAGGGCGTGACAGCAGTCAGGGTACATGCAACAGTTTGGGCCGCCTTGCTCGTTGCGAACTAAGTTGCCAGAATTTTACATAACATTGAAGGTTGTGCAATATTTAGACTTAGTTCGATAGAATACAGAACGGTTCCGTATTTCACTGAAAGATTAAACATTTTGTTTTCGATGATAGTTTCCGCATTTTACCATATTAATGACAAGGCTCGTATTTCTGTGTTTATTATAATTAAGTCTATGATTTGATAGAGCAGTCTGACTGGGCGGTGGTAGGCAGCAGGCTCGTAAGCATTCATTCAAACTTTACTCCGTTTGCCAGCAGCTCTTAGCAATGCTTGAGGCACAGCGCTGTTTATGTCTTCAAACCTATCGACTCCTGGGAATATTGAACCACCAGCTTTCATATGTTCTGAGCAAGGAACTTAAACGTTCGTTTTTTTACATGGTACATACTGCACTTTTACTTTCTTCAACACTTTTTGCATTATTTAAACCAAATTGAGCGTGTTTCATTATTTGAGACTAAATAAATTTAAGTTAAAATAAGTGTTCATTCAGTATTGTTGTAATTGTCATTATTACATATATAAAAAAATTGTCCGACGTATCGGCATTTTTTGGTCCTCCAATAATCGGTATCGGCGTTGAAAAAATTATAATCGGTTGACCTCTAGTACATATACACATTTGATTAAGATATCAGAAAGGGCCCAAGCACTATTTTGTTGGGATCAAGTGGCCTAGTCAGAACCAATTACTTTGTTACATTAAGACCTTGCATTACCCTTGTGAAGGATATTTTTTTTTATACATTTGAACCACACTTTGCTATAGCTTTCTGGAGTTTCAACTTACAATATAAAGTTTGTTCAAATATACAAAGTGGTAAGAGCACAAGGACTGATCTCTAATGATCCTCCTCTCCCAGGATGGTCTGAGTGCATTCTCTGTGCCTGCTGGAGGGCTAGCAACTGAACTGTGTGTGTGTTTGGGATGGGAAGTCTCTCTGGGGCTGAGGTGTGTGAGTTGTCCGAACTACTGTGTGTTTTCTGACCTTTGCACTGACTAACCAAGGGGCCTGCTCCACTCCACCCAACCAGAATCTCCCTCCTCTGATGACGTACTGATACGACTAATACCTACTCTGTTTTTTTAATAGGTTTTATTTGATTTTTTATCTGAAATGATAGCTGCCCTAGCTACTGGTGGAATGGATATAAGTATCTGGGGCCTGCTTTCTTCATGCAGGTGTGTATTGGGTTGTAAGTGAATATGCAATTCTTATTTTTGCTTTTTTGACAAGGAGAAGCAATGTCTTAAAACAAAGTAAAGCTGGTGTGTGGATGCTTTTTCAACAGGCATATAATTGGACAATTGACTCAGGTAATGAGTTTGTCTGGAAACCTCATCCCAGAGACAAGCATTTTATGATCTTGGTGTATGAAGTAAATCTAATGAATGTGTTTCCCTCCTCAACATGCCTATTGTTGGATGATTGAGTCAAGCAATGAGGACAGACTGTCGAAGGACCCCTTCTCTCTCTACCGCTGTTGCAAAAAATGTCATAACTTAGTTTTCAAAACCTCCCATAATGACTCTCCCCATGTTAAGTCCATTTAACTCCTGAGAGTCCATTTCTTGCTCAAAGCCATGAGCGAGCTTGTGGCTGTGATGTTTATCCTCATTCCAAGGCTGTTCTGAAGACTGTCTATCATGTCTATTTTTAATTGTTAACTATAACTTGGGTGTCCTCTCTAGCCTTGTCTACAAGGCTTACTGGCACCAAATGTGCCTTGGTTCGGGCATGTACAAAACATTTTTTTTGAAGGGCTCTTTGTTCACGTCTAAGGCATAGGATGTTAATTTACTGTACATCCCACCTACTCTTTGGCTAGTTTAATCCATCCAGTCGTGGACCCAATCTCCCTACCTTTTTGCATGTTGTCCAGCCCAATTTTTAATTCTGCATGAAAAGCCATGGGTTATATGTTTGCTTGTCCTTGAACTGCAAATCCACCACTTTGTCGGTAAATGCACTGCTCCCAGTCTCCCTCCCACTGAGTCTGACTCGCTAGTGGAGGTGCCTGTGGCGATGCTGAACTGGTGGGATTAGCAGCTCTGCTACGACGGCATCGCCATCAGGAACAGTTTGCCCCTTACTCCTCTCCTCCGGCACTGACAGTTATTTGGCTCATTCTGGGTGGGATTCAGTCTTTCTCTGTATTTGTGGACTTGAAAAATGTATTCAAACTCGACTGCCTCTTCTTATCCTTTTTTATTTGTCTTTCCCACGATTCAAATTCATTAGGGAGACGACTAGCCTAGGCTACGTAACGTGATTAGGTAGGGACCTCTTCACCAGCTGACCACTACTACCAAGACCTGTGTCAAGATCAGTTACCTACCCCACCGGCCCTCCCCATAACCTCTATATACAAATAAGAAAGCAGGTCTGGAATCAGTGTGGCAGGATAGGATGATTACACAGAAGGATCACCGTGCTTTTACATGATTGTCTTTCTGGTGGTTGGGAGAAATAACGAGGAGGCAACTTGATTTAACGCTGATCTCTTTTATTAGAATGTCTACAGTGCGAACAGTGAAACAATTAATAAATCATGCCGCGAGAGGTACTGGATGCGGGCAAATAGGTGCCGGAACAAACAAAGTCAAATCTGAGATGTGCCGGATCTGGTTCAAATTAAGCACTGGATGTCGTACCATGATCTGGATTAAGACCTGGCCCAAGGTACACTCACTATCTGAATACACTGCATCTGTAATAAGACAGTAATTAGGCTAGTGTAGAGTTCAGCACAGTGGATTTTATACAACTCCTGCAGCTCAGAAGTAGTCATCACCAATCCCTCTCTGTATTGTTTCTTATTTGCTACGCGTTGGGCTACTTTTATTTACCTCTTATTTTAATTTCACAGGGACTCAACCCAGGATAGGCAATCACTGAGATCAAGAAAATTATGGCACCATACAAACAAAAGGTCATTAACCCCATGAACATTGTGAAAAACCACCTGCCTTGAATTCAACTAGTAATAGCTCTAAATGATTGAAGTTTGAGTTTGAGTTTATTTTATTTTTTACAAGGACAGTGCACATTAAACAACGTTTCAGTAAAAGTGTCGGTTTTAGCCAGCTGGCTAATTTATAACCGCAGTCCATGGGCAGGTTATTAAAAACAATTACAATATAGACAATCATTGAGCAGTGAGCACACGCAGAGCAACATAGGGCAAGACATAGCATACAGACAGAGCAACATAGAACAAAAAGCAGCAAGACAAAATTCATAAAAGCAACAAAGTGTTTCCACACCTCACAAGCTACCGACAACATGGAAAGTGGCAATACACAGCTAGGGATTATGTTCACAAATCTGATTGACCTTTAGCCATGTCTTCATGCATTTTGTGAAAGTGTGATATCTGGTGCAGTTATGTGTGTCTGATGGCAGTGTATTCCAGACATGGGAAGCTCTCACAGAGAAAGCGGATTTACTAAAGGTGCTTTTCCTTAAGGGAACTATACAGTCACCTATCATGGCAGACCTTGTGGATCTGCTGCCATATGTTTGGGTTTTCTGTTTAACAAATATACTGAGTGGAGGGGGAGCCAGGCCATTTAGGATCTTGAATACAAGACATGCGTCGGTGTATTGCACAAGATTTTCCCAACTCAGGAGCTCATGCTTTCTGAGGATGTAACATTGATGATGGCTATTGGGATTCCTATCAAGCACTTTGAGAGCCTGTTTGTAGACACTGAATAGGTTTTAATGTTGTACAGCAAGCTTGGGCCCAACTAGTCAAGCAGTATGTTAAGTGGGGGAGTATCATAGATTTGAAGTACACTTTTGCTACCTCTGTAGTCAAACAATTTCGTATAAATCGGAAATTAGCTAGGTTGAATTTGGTTATTTGAATGACCTTTTCACATGCTTTTAAAAAGAGAGGTTGGAATCAAGTATGATGCCAAGGTACTTAAAATCAGATACCACCTGGAGCTTCTCCCCTGACACATAGACATCTGGCTCAGTAGCATCTGTTGCCCTATTTGTGAAGAACATGCAAACAGTTTTTTTCACATTGAGATGCAAACATGAGTCACTGAGCCACTTTGTAACCTGGACCATTACAGTAGTGAGTTATTTTGCAGCTTGTTTGCTCTTTGCATGCACATATCACTGTATCATCTGCATACATTTGAACTTCAGACCCAGTACAGACAGAAGGCAGATCATTAATGTACAGGCTGAACAGGAGGGGCCCCAGAATTAACCCTTGGGGCACACCCACATCATAGCTAAGAGTGGGCGACAGCTCATTGCTCACTCTGACACACTTGAGTTCTGCCTTCAAGGTATGATTTCATCCATCTCAAGGCATCGGGGGAAAAGTTGAACTTGGACAATTTTGTGATGAGAATCTCATGGTTAACATTATCAAAAGCCTTCCTTAGGTCCAGAAACACAGCCCCAACAACGCCCCCTTTGTCCATCTTGGACTTCACATTTTCCATAAGAAAGCAATTGGCCGTTTCTGTGGAGTGTTTCGCTCTGAAGCCAAACTGCATGGAGTGTAATGTGAATGGGGCTGTTGTTGAGGTGGGCAATCAGTTGTTCTGCTACACACTTTAACAACCTTTGACACCACAGGTAGTATACTAATGGGCCTGTAGTTACTCACGTCAGCAGGGTCGCCCGATTCAAAGATGGCCGTTATTTTGGCCGACTTCCATACCCTTGGAAACACCCCCAGACCAATAGATGTGTTGGTGACCTTAGTAATGGGGCCAATGAGTGACTCTTTGTAGTTGTTAAGAAAGGTAGAGTCCAGCCCAAACACATCTTTGGCTTTAGAGTTCTTTAGTGAGCTAATCACCTTGTTCACCTTTGACTCAGAAACCTCCCTTATGATGAAGACAGGTTGAGCGTCATTCACTAGCACTGAGCCCAAGAAACCAGTGGAGGGGTTCTGTGTCATTACCCTGACAGAGTCAATAAAGTAGGAATTGAAGGCTATTGCTATTTCGACTGCATCCTGTGTTAGATTGTTATTCGCCATGATTTCTAGTCTTTTTGCAGTGTTACTATGGTCTTTCCCTGTAAACTTTTTTAGATTCTCCACAGATAAATTTAGAATTTCCTTTTGCTTCAGCAATTATGTTAATAAAAAAGTCTGCCTTGGCCTGTCTGATTTCTTTCATCACCTTATTTCTCAACATGGTAAACCTACGTCTGTCATGCTCTAATTTGGATCTTAGGGCTATTTTTAGAGCATAATCTCGTTCTTTCATCAATTTCCAGATTTCTCCATTTAGCCAAGGAAGAGTGCTCTTGGCCTGGTTAGGATTTGATTTTCTTCAGGAAACCATTTATTGTAGTCTGGATTGTGGATAGAAAAACCTGACTATCAGCTTCCACGTCTGTATAGGACAAGAGATCATTCCAGTTAATTCCCTTAATTGCGTTTTCAAAATAGTTTAATTCACTCTTATGTATTCTTAGTTGATCCGGCTTTCTAAGAGTAGAGAGGTTAAACCTGCTCTTAGACAGCTTTCTGGCTATAAGTGTCAGATTATGATCAGATAGCCCAGTAACCATATTGAATGATTTAGCCACTCTCTCTGGTTTATTACTGAACACTAAATCAATCTGTGTTTTAGAGCAACAAGTCACCCTGGTTGGCCCTTTAACTAGCTGTGTAAGGTCAATGGTATTAATGATCCGTTGAATGGTTTTCCTACAAGACTTGTCTTCATAATTAATATTAAAATCTCCCATTAAGATGACCTCTTTCCCCAAATCACATTCCCTAAGCATGTTATTAAACTGATCAAAAAACACACTTTTGGTGGAAGGTGGCCTATACATTCCAATAAGGGTAAAAGACATTTGGGGAGAGAATGTAACGTTCAGGCCAATACATTCTAGTTCATTATCACATGACCACTCAATTTGTTTACATCGGATATGTTCTTTAATGTAAATCATCACCCCCCCCCCCCTCTTCCTTCAACCCTGTCTCTCCTGAAAACATTGTGGCCAGGCACAATTAAAGTAGCATATGGAGAGTTTTTATGGAGCCATGTCTCTGAGAGGCAGAGGAAGTCAAGGTTGGAGTCTGTGAGTAGATGTTGAATTTGATAACTTTTTGGAATGACACTACGAATGTTCAAGTGCCCCCCTTGGGCTTAGCTCGTGGGTCCCAGATGACTCGAGACACATTGAAAAAAGTTTAATTTTCTGTGTTTTCTGATGGCTGGGTTTAGGCCGTTTTGATTAGGGGCAGTTCGGTAGCGCAATTAACAATCCCTTCCGCCTGCACTGGATGCGGGGAACTAATTAAAACAGCTTGCGTACCAGAAGCAGAGTCAGGGATCGCATTTAGCTACTTGAGTATGTTTGAAGAGTAAAAATCTATCCTGGAGCCGGGTGAGTTGAGAGAAACCATGGGACCATAGCACTCACCCACTTTTACAGCGGCGACGATCAGTGGACGAGGCCATCCACTGCTTTCCACTCCAGTGAGCATCGCTGGCTCGGTGATGTTAGGCCCAGGACTGAGTTGCACATCCCCGGAGAGCAGGAGGGTAGTGAACAGGTAGTTTAACAGTTTCCGATAAATGTTGGACTTGTGTTTGTTACGCCTAAGCGGTTCAGTGGAATAGGGAGCGAGGTAGACTTGGCCATTATTCAGAACATTATGGTATGCTGTGTACTGTCCGCTCCCGTGGAACGGTGAACCAATGTGTTTGGTGTTGGTATTCTCCGGCAGTAGTAGATTTATTGTGTCATCCCAGCAAGGACGCACTGAGATTATCATTGACAATCATGGCAAAGTACTGGAGATAAAACACATAATTGTGCTTTAACTCTTTGCATGAGTTACTTAGCTGGGGTCGGCGTACACCTGATGTTTTAGATGAAATAACAGCATTCGTATGAGAAGCGGCACCTGCCGCACCACCCTGTCTTCCACCCGCCATTATCCAGGTAGCTAACTTGAGGGAGCAAAAGGCACGGGGCGAAAAAAGTAATGACTCTGCTGAATTTTCCACCACACATCTTATCAACAAAATAAAAGTAAATCATGTCCCTTTCATTAGACTTCACACATGAAAAAAAAAAGACAGTAGAAGATTCCAGTGCTTTTATGTAAAAAAAATAACTACCTTTGCAGGCTTGCAACTCTCTTGTAGTCCAATATTTACGATATTTACTGACAGTGAGCTGTGAAAATATAACACTGTGCAGACATGCATGCAACATTCTGCATACAGTCAAATTCACTATTTGATTCAAGACTGATACCCTCTAAGAAATGTGCTAAAGGCCATCTTTTAGAGTCTAAATGTAATTAATGGTAAAATTCTTGAATGGAAAATTCTATTAACATTAATGAATAACTTAAAATAAATAACTTAAATATACATTAACCTCTTCAATTAAAATAAATGAACAACTATAGAATGATATAATAAAATCTAGAACTAGAAAATAAGCAGCCGTAAAAATGGAAATGAAAAGGCCTAATGGTGGCGCTAGAGGAAAGGTCAAGTGGTCACCAAATCAATAGGTTTCTTCCACTTGGTCTTGATTGTGCACAATACATTTTTATGGCAATCCATCCATTACTTTCAGATCTCTTATTTTCAGTCTTGTTCTCAGCCTGTGGACATCGTGTGTAGTGATCCAATAGCCATGTTGTTTAACAGTTGTCACTGGCCCTTGCTCAGCCTTACTCACCAAGAGCCCAGGGCCGAGCCTTCTTGCTAGCAAAGTCACGATCAGGTCTTTGAAGTCCAGCTTTCTAGCTAACTGACTTTCAATGGACAGCATGGCAAGACTGCAAAGCCTGTCCTGGGACATAGTGGACCTCAACTATAAAAAAAACATTAAAAAAACAGTTTTAGCTTACTGAAAGCTCTCTCGCCACCAGTCACAGGCAGTGTGCAAAATATACGTAAAGCAATGCACACCTCTCCAAAAACGCTTTGCAGCTGCATCTTACAAATTGCATGCAGGAGACCAAGAGGGGACACGTTAGGTGGGAAAGTGGCAGCATATATAGTGTTCAGGTGTCTTACTTCATTTTGAAACTCAGGTGTAAGATGTCTGGAATATTTCATGATCAGTGGTTGGCACACAGAAAGGACTTTATCCTCACTAATCAGCTCAACTTTCAGGACAGCAGAACATTTTTCTACCTAGTGTCGAAGTCACTTATGTTGTCCATAGCAGTAAAAAACACTGTGTTCCGAAACACCGTTGCTGCACTGTCCTGAGCCGTCTCCTGAGATGTCTCATCATGGAATCTCTTCCTTTTCCTTTGGCGGCTGTGTTCCTTGCTAAATTGAGGTGCAACACCCATTTGCATAGCAATCAGTGCCGCCTAAAACAGGAGAGACTCATCCATCTCTAAGAGCCTGCATCTCTTCCTTTAAGGCTCTGTGTCAAATGAGATTTTTCCTGACTGGAGAATCACATTCCTGTCCTCAATTCATTGCAGTACCTGCAATTATGCAAACTGACATGTCATTAAACACAATGCTGCTCTCCTTCTTCAGTTGGGAGTAGGGCTGGTTCAGAGGTATGGAGATGAGGGGAAAGGGCTACCAAGCCTGATACTGCATCTGTTGGGCCTGGCACCAGAAAGGGGCAGGGACAACTGATTTAGTATGAATAGCTTGCTAAAAGTTTGCTTGCATTGATTAAATGTCGGGTAAAAGAGGAGCGAAATGTAAACACAGAATTTTCTGTCAAGACATTAACTAACGTTAATGTTAGGGGAGCAAAAGTAGCCCATTTCACTATGGACTAAGCTAAAAGGTTAATTTCCATCACTCATGGAGTACACCCACCTTCCTTTGTCAAAAACTGAGTGACATACTGTCGCCCTTTTCTCTCTCCTGTCTCCTTTTCGTTTTTGGAAGCCAGATTTTTCTATGGGAAGTTGAGACATGATGCTCCACCGGCACTCCTCACTCGCAATTCACTGCTAGCAAGTACCGTTCCGCGCCTGGTTTGGGGGCAGGACCGAACCATTAGGAGGGGGGTTGGGCAAAAGAGGCTCTCTGGATGTTTCCTTTTTGCCAAAAACAAGAAAATAAAAATAAACCGTTAGTTTTATTAGTACATTGTAAATAAAAATATTATATTAATGATAGGTTAAAAAAAAATTATACAAAATTATTAACCAAAGGTCCTAATAATTTTAGGGCCCCTGTCAGTCACAGGCCCGTAGAATCGTCCTAACGTTTCCCTCCATACAGTGTGTAAGAGTGAATGCGTGCTTGAAGCTAGGAGAGAAAAGAAGAAATGGATTCACTGCTCCCTTTAGAGAAAAAATACAGAAAGAGGATGTGTGATGACGTCATAATGTGAGTTTATTACTCGGTGTGTATAGATGAGCATTACGCAAGGACAGATTGTACAGCTAACAGCCTTATAACCATATTATGGCATGATGTTGAGCTCTGGACCACCATTTGATGTTTGTCTATTCATTGGATATACTGTATATAAATAAAACCGTGAGGAAAACCAGTTAAATGTTATTTAACATGTAAATATTATTTAAACGCTTCTTAATAAAGGAAGTAGAAGTCAAACAGGCTTGGGGATGTTTTAATACCATTGTATTAAAATACTGCCTTCCTGTTTCTCTAGTTCTGTTTCCTAGTTTTTCCCGGTTCTGACCATTCTGCCTGCCTGACCCCGAGCCTGCCTGCCTTCCTGTACCTGCCTGACTCGGACCTGATCACGAACCTCTGCCTGCCCTCAACCTGCCCTTTGCCTGTTTCGAATAAATAATCTTGATAACTACATCCGCCTCCCGTGTCAGGATATGACTCAGATGCAGTCGTGATAAATGATCTACTCAGAATGCAAGTACTGTGCATTCAGCAAAGTATTCAGACCCCTTGACTTTTTCCACATTTTTGTTACTTTACAGCCTTATTAAATAGTCCCCCCCCCCCCTAAATCTACACAAAATACCACGTAATGACAAAGAAAAAACAGGTTTTTAGACATTTTTGCAAATATATATACAAATAAAATGTAATATCACATTTACATAGGCATTCAGACCCTTTACTCAGTACTTTGTTGAAGCACCTTTGGCAGCGATTAGAGCCTCGAGTCTTCTTGGCTATGACGCTACAAGCTTCGCACACCTGTATTTGGGGAGTTTGTCCCATTTGCAGATCCTCTCAAGCTCTGTCAGGTTGGATGGGGAATGTCGCTGCACAGCTATTTTCAGGTCTATCCAGAGATGGTCGATCGGGTTCAAGTCTGGGCTCTGGCTGGGCCACTCAAGGACGTTCAGAGACTTGTCCCGAAGCCACTCCTGCCTTGTCTTGGCTGTGTGCTTAGAGTTGTTGTCCTGTTGGAAGGTGAGTCTTCACCACAGTCTGAGGTCCTGAGTGCTCTGTAGCAAGTTTTCCTCAAGGATCTCTCTGTACTTTGCTCGGTTCATCTTTCCCTCGATCCTGACTAGTCTCCCAGTCCCTGCCGCTGAAAAACATCCCCACAGCATGATGCTGCCACCACCATTCTTCACCGTAGGGATGGTGCCAGGTTTCCTCCAAATGTGACACTTGGCATTCAGGCCAAAGAGTTCAATCTTGGTTTCATCAGACCAGAGAATCTTGTTTTTCATAGTCTGAGAGTCCTTTAGGTGCCTTTTGGCAAACTCCAAAGGGGGCTGTCATGTGCCTTTTACTGAGGAGTGGCTTTCATCTGGCCACTTTACCATAAAGCCCTGATTGGTGGAGTGCTGCAGAGATGGTGGTCCTTCTGGAAGGTTATCTCATCGCCACAGAGGAACTCTAGAGCTTTGTCAGAGTGACCATTGGGTTCTTGGTCACCTGCTTGACCATGGCCCTTCTCCCCGATTTCTCCGTTTGGCCCGGGCAGCTAGCTCAAGGAAGAGTCTTGGTGGTTCCAAACTTCTTCCATTTAAGAATGATGGAGGCCACTGTGTTCTTGGGGACCTTCAATGCTGCAGACATGTTTTGGTACCCTTCACCAGATCTGTGCCTCGACTCAATCCTGTCTTGGAGTTCTACGGACAATTCCTTTGACCTCATTGCTTGGTTTTTGCTCTGACATCTACTGTCAACTGTGGGACCTTATATAGACAGGTGTATGCCTTTCCAAATCATGTCCAATCAATTGAATTTACCACAGGTTGACTCCAATGAAGTTGTAGAAACATCTCAAGGATGATCAATGGAAACAGGATGCACCTGAGATCAATTTTGAGTCTCATAGCAAAGGGTTTGAATACTTATGTAAATAAGGTATTTGTTTTTATTTTTATAAATGTGCAAACATTTATAAAAACCTGTTTTCACTTTGTCATTATTGTATTGTGTGTAGATTGATTAGGGGGGGGAAAGTAATTTAATCCATTTTAGAATAAGGCTGTAATGTAACAAAAATGGAAAAAGTGAAGGGGTCTGAACACTTTCCGAAAGCACTGTATGTTTTAAATACTATGATTTATCATTGTCCCATGGGGATGGGAGCAGTATCAATTAGAAATTTGATCTCATGATTATGTTGGATTTGCATTTCACTTGTGTGAACAGGCTGAGCCGCCGAGGCTATAAGCATAGTAAGCTCAGTCACGCATGATGCAGCCATCTAATTTATTTATTTTTGGCTCTGTTTATGGAATGTCCTAGGTATCATGTGTAAGGATAGTCTCATGCAATCTGGCATATAGTGGTCATTTTTAGATTATAAACAGTAGGCCTATAATGATTTAAAAAATATATTAAAAAACTCATTACATTTAACCCTTATTTATTTCTTAACTTTTGTTGTTGAACAAACTTATTCAAACACAGGTTATATAGCCCATACTGTATGGGCTTCCGTAGAAATGTGCTTGTCATTGGAACCCCTTTACTCAGATCAGCATTTCCCAGACTCGGTCATGGGGACCCCAAGATGGGCACGTTTTGTTTTTTTGCTCTAGCACTACACAGCTGATTCAAATAATCAAAGCTTGATGATGCGTTGATTATTTGAATCAGCTGTGTAGTGCTAGAGCAAAACCCAAAATATGAACCCCTTGGGGTCCCCAGAATTGAGTCTGGGAAATGCTGATCTGGGTAAAGGGGTTCAAGTTTTCCCAATGGCATAAACATAGCAGAGATGCTATAAATTATGAATTAATAATTCAAAGAAATCCTTGTCACTATACAACTGGCAAGCACATTTCTACGGAAGCCCATACAGTATGGGCTATATAGCCTGCATTTGAATAAGAGTTTGTTCAACAACAAAAGTTAAGAAATAAATAAGGGTTAAGGCCGTTGTTATAAACTGACTTCCAGTTGTCATGCCTGTTTATGACATCTTTATAACACTATGATGAAGGATTCAAGAGAAGTTTAACCATGTTTTTCTTCTGTTATGTTCTATCAATCCATTCATGAGGCTATGGCCCTCTTGCACTGTTTCCCTTCTCATCCCTCCAGCGGAGGTGACAGTGGCCCCCGGGGGACAGCCATCCCTCGCCTTTCTCAGAGGCCCCGAGATGATGGCCAGGCTCTGCCTGAAAGACAGCAGTATGAGAGAAAGACAAAGAGAGAGGAGATAAAGAGAGCCATGAAGTTATAGATATTTCACAGAAAGAATAAGTTGCTATAAGATTAGCATTAACACTTGTTCAAATGAATTTTGTGAGGTGTTTTTAAGCTCGTCTTCTTTGATTATTGTTTAGCTCTATTGTCTTTCTTTTAAACCATGTTTTGCAGTGCCAACACAATTCTCAAACACCCTGCATACTTTCGCAAGTGAAGGCTTCAGGGTGCTACCTTTTGGTTACAAACCTCTGGATGGGCAGACTGACTTGAGCACCATTGAACAACATTTTATGTTCTTTATGTCCCTCCTAGCTACTACCCAAGTCCTCCATGATCTCTTCTAAACCTCTGCCTGTAGCGCCGATTGTGAACTATCACATTTACTAGGTGTTGATGGAGATGTGTTTGTGTCCACAGGGGGGAGGTAGAGATAGACATGCAGTCCCTGCGGTCTGCTGGTAATGAACAATCTGGTCAGCCGGTGAGTGCTGAGTTCATAACTACCCTCATATTGGCACATCTTCATACCGTCATGGTCACTGGTATGAATAGCATCTCTCTGTCTTTGTAGCCCAAACATTGTCTGTTCTACTGTTAATAAACTGTGCTCTGGATCGGATGGCATTGACAAATACTTGAAATAGCTTATCTATTTACTACTGTGAAGTGGGTCCAATTAAACAAAAGACAGGAAGAATGGTATCCTAACTTGTTGCGGGTCTATAGGCTACCTCGTGAGTATAAAACCATCACAGAAAAGGTGAGGAATTTATTCTGAAATGATTCTAATATAACCTAGGAAATGGATGCCTATTTATAATTATTCTATAATGCAAAGAAACAAAATTGCTGTTCTCTCTTCTCACTAACGGCAAACAATTTAACTTATCAATTTGTTATGAACAAACTTGTCCATCTTATCCCCCATTTGTTGCACAAAATACTAGGCTACTTGCCTGCTTGCAATACTTCAAGCACTAGAAACTGTCTAAAGATACTTATGGTCTAAAGTTTGCGGGATGGTGTGCACATTCTAACCTCAAATTTAGTTTTTATTAAGGCAAATTTTGTGTGAAAACTGGCACACGCATGTTTTGGGGTATGTTTTGTACGTACGCACGGTTTATAAATTAGGCCCCAGAGGAGGAGACGGGACTAGAATGACATTGATTGAAAGTAGGGAAAAAGAGAAAGACAAAGGAACTCTGTAGCAAATGGAGGTACATGAAAGGACAGACGCAGGGCAGATTCTTCCACTGATTGGCTCAGTTCACTTTGGCACAGCTCAGTAGTGTGAAAAGGGTACAGGCCTAAAGTCTCACCCATTCACCATCTTCCTCCCTGTGTAGCTACAGTGTGGGTATATGGGGAGACGGGGTCAATGATTGCGGAGCCTTGAGGGCCGCAGATGTAAGTGTGTCTGTCTGAGGACCATGCTTCTGTGGACTCCCTTCACCTCCAATTCAGACAACATCAGCTGTACACGGTAAGGACACCTGACATCCAACAGTACCGAGTACTGTAAAGTCATAGAAAAAATATGTGCTGTTGTAATTATTTTTGACGGGTGATTCTTCCTGTCTCACATGGAGGACTGGTATTCTCTGGTGAAATCGTTCAGTCTCTTTAAGTACATGGCATTGTATAGTCTCATCCAAGTTCTCGTCTATACTCATCCTCTACACTGTGAGTTCTATAGTGGTTGCTAAGCCAAGCCTACAGTTTATTTACCTATGGAAAGAAATAAAGGCAGGAGATATGACAGATAATGTGTGCAATGTTTTGGAGGGGTTTATGGTGCATACTTCCTCATGGCAGGTTTTAACTTACATCTTGTCGATATCTAACATTCAATTTGCCTGGATCAGAAGAATGCTTTGGAATTGTATTTTACCCTCACTCACTTATAGCACGTGTTGACTCTCTCCGCCATTTTGTGTGCCCCTTTCAGGAGAAGACTAACCTGGTTGACCTGCAGTTCCTGTTCTTTCCTGGTGATGCTGCTGGCAATCGTTATGGGGAAAGGGGGACCCAGCATTGAGCTGTGCCCCTAGCGGCCCCACACCACACTGCTGGCGCTGCCGGTCCTTGCTAGCCTGATGCTGCACACCCTGCTGCTCATCCTGGGCCAGATGTCCACTCTGCAGATCACCACCACCCAGTACTGGTAAGGACCATTGATTAATAGTAATTATGATCAAATTGAATTGTATAGCACCTTTCATAGAGTCCCACAATGGAGGTGTCATAATACCAATAAAACCTAGCGGTCAACAGGGAAATGGTTCCAATCGTTTTCCCACCATTCATATTTCCCATAGGGGATTTTAGAAACGCTTAAAATAAGGGCTGTGTTTCGTGTAAGTTTACCCTTGCGTAACATTTTGATAATCATGTAAATTCCTCTCGGACAAGGTGACTTTTATCAATATATTCAGCTCTATTTACTCTCAGATTCTAAAATGCTGATTAGTATCAAAGTAGACATTATGCAAAACTACAAATCCCTCCATGTCATCTCTAGCCAACACCTTTGCTAACAGGTATTGTGTCAACTAAAACTTGCACAAGACAGTTCACAGAATTTTCCATTTAAAGAAATTTAGCCAATGAATTCATTACTACATTTAGCTAACATTAGATAGTTGACCCAGAGATTCTTACCTTTGCCTCAATCCGACAGTGTCATGGCATTTGTAGTTCTTTATGATAGCCACGTGAGCAGCTAATTAGCGTTTCATTTTTGGGGGGTAAATACAGGTGAATATATTGATAAAAGTCCCCTTGTCCAAGAAAGATTTACAGTTATCAAAACCTTTGGCCATGTCATGTATCACATTATTTGTTGGGTTTGGTAATGTTGTACGAACGTGCCTTGCAAATCAGTCACAAAAAAAGTATAGCCACAATCCTCTTCGTCATCTGCTTACTATTGGAGGTACTGTATGCAGAGCCAACTCTAGGGTCATGTTCCAATATTGTTAAAAGCATCCTTTGAGGTAAACAAATTTTAGGATTGACTGTGTGTTACTATGTCCCACTGGCTCTCCTCTAGATGCTGATAGTACCGCATGCCTTGGTCTGTCTGCTACAAGGGAGGCAACCGTCCAATAACCAGTACAAGCGCCAAGACGTCCTCCTGTCAGACTCGCCCTCCTAGCCCAACCACTAGCCCCGCCCCAATGCAGTCATTGGCATGAGCTAGCATCAGCCTCCCTCCCATTGGACAATAATATTCCCCCGGCCAAAGAGTGCCTGGGATCTGAGCCAAATCCACGATACCCGAGTGGACAATGAGCAAACATCCAAAGTATGTTTTACACATTGTAATTTTCAACAGCAATGTGAAGTACAATACTGTGTCACTGGTAGAAGCCAGCAATATTAGACTATAAAACGTCAAATGTTAAATAACCTCGTCAGGTTGCATTCATTTGTGAGAAATGTTTAGTAAAGAGGGAATTTGATCCCATAAAGATTTGTTCAATAGGGGACTCCGATGGACTTGGTACAACAAATGTGTATGAAAATATACAATGTATCCTTGTATCACTGGTGAAATCCATATCACTTTAAACTGTCTCATGGCCATGTTGAGATATGAAGGACAAGCAGTGGATTATTTTACAAATAATTTTTATTCAATCAATATTTACAGGCCTTTTTGTGTTCTCACTCAGAGCTTCACAAACCCTGTTGATCCTCTGCATTCCCCCGCTAGTTGGGTTGGTGCAGACAGACTTTCAGGAATCCCTTACAGTATCCAGGTTTATCCTTTAGCATATTCAGTTTACACAACCAAAACCTCCTTACTAATATGACATCAGGTGAAAACTTAAGTCTGTGGGGAAGCAATGTAACCGAACACTCCAGATTAATGGTTCATCGTTAAGTGACTACCACAGTGTCCATTTTGCACATTTCTATCTGAAGCAGTAACATGGCTGCTATAGAGGGCCCTGGACTCCCCTGGGTTCTTTGGGGTAGCGTAGTGATATTCCTCCATTCAAATACCATGGCATACTGAAGGGGCCAGAGGCTAACCACCTGGCAGACTTGGACTGACACTCAGATTCCTTTCATTCCAAACATACATTTGTTGAACACATCGGTGCAGCATTATCAGTTTTGAAAGTAGGTGCCAACTCAGGTATTATTATGAACATCACCTTTTTTTGCACTCAATCCCTCCCTAAGATTGAAATGTCAAAGACTGTCTCTCATCAGCACCTGAGTTACTACTTCAGTGAAGTACATTAGAAGAAGTGAACATACAGTTGACATGGAGGGGCAGTAAAGGGTACAGCAGTACATTTATTTCCCATATGACCCCCCCCCCCCCCCCCAAGTCGTGCCAGCACCACCTCTACAGTTGAGTTTGAACTAACCGATATTTACAGAATGATTTAAAATGGGATTTGATTAAAATACTGCTGACATCACTACCGTCTCATCCTACAAAAATATTAAACAAAAAAGGACCAAAATCCACAATTTGATCTCCATTTGTCTTGTACTGTTTTATTTAAATATTTTAAATAGAAATCAGGACAGACGCCAGAAAAAGCTCAATTTAAAAAAAGACAAGCGTAAACAGAAGTTATCAGAACTCAACTTCCACACATCACCCTCCATTGAAAACTAATGGCAATGTACAGATTTGATCATCAATAATCAAAATATAAGAGGAACATTGACAACAAAAAACATGAGATGAGGGCTGTGGAGTAAGGGTGAATTGAATGGTATCTAGTATTATTGCTGGGTGAAGCTGGTAACAAGTATATTGCCTTCAAAAAGTATTCACCCCCCTCGACTTTCCCCCACATTTTGTTGTGTTAGAAGCTACATTTAAAATGTAGTTTTGCCACTGGCCTACACACAATACCCCATAATGTCAAATAGGAATTATGTTATGTAATAATGAAAAGCTGAAATATTGAGTCAGTCAATAAGTATTCAACCCCTTTAAGGCAAGCCTAAATAAGTTCAGGAGTAGAAATTTGCTAAACAACTCACTGTGTGCTCACATGGACTCACTGTGTGCAATAAGTGTTTAACATGATATTTGAATGACTACCTCATTTCTGTACCCCACATACAATTATCTGTGAGGTCCCCGCAGTTGACCAGTGAATTTCAAACACAGATTCAACCAAAGACCAAGGTTTTCCAATGCCTTGCAAAGAATGCTACCCATTGGTAGATGGGTAAAAAAAAGCAGACATTGAATATCCCTTTCAGCATGGTGAAGTTAATTACACTTCAGATGGTGTATCAATACACCCAGTCACTACAAAAAGACTGACAGCCTTCCTAACTCAGTTGCCAGAGAGGAAGGAAACCGCTCAGGAATTTCACCATGATGCCAATGGTGACTTTAAAACAGTTACTGAGTATAATGGCTGTGATAGGAGAAAACTGAGGATGGATCAACACTGTAGTTACTCCACAATACTAACCTAATTGACAGAGTGAAAAGGAAACCTGTACAGAATTTTAAAAAACAATTAACTTTGTCCTGAATAAAAAGTATTATGTTTGGAAAAATCCAATACATTACTGAGTAGCATTCCCCATATTTTCAAGCATAGTTAGTGGTGGCTGCATCATACGATGGTATGCTTGTAATGGTTAACGTCTGGGGAGTTTTATAGGATAACAACAAAAATGTATGGAATGGAGCTAAGTACAGGCAAAATCCTAGAGGAAAACCTGGTTGTCTGCTTTCCACCAGACACTGGGAGATTAATTCACCTTTCAGCAGGACAATAACCTAAAATATAAGGCCAAATCTACACTGGAGTTGCTTACCAAGAAGACAGTGAATGCTCCTGAGTGGCCAAGTTACAATTTAAATCTATGGCAAGACCTGAAAATGGTTGTCTAGCAATGATCAACAACCAATGACAGAGATTGAAGAATTTAGAAAATAATAAATGGGCAAATGTTGCACAACCCAGGTACAGAAAGCTTTTAGAGACTTATGCAAAAAGACACAGCTGTAATCGCTGCCAAAGGTGCTTCCACAAAGTATTGACTCAGGGGTGTGAATACTGATGTAAATGAGATATTTCCTTCAATACTTATGAAAAAACATGTTTTCACTTTGTCATTATTGGGTATCATGTGTAAACAGATGAGGAAAAAATTATATGTAATACAAAATGTGGAATAAGTCAAGTGGTATGAATACTTTTGAAGGTACTGTACTACCATCCCTCATTTTGCTTTGCTCACTACACTTCTGTCCTCTGTTAAGCATCCTCTGCTCTCAGTATTTCCATATGGAAGTGTCCATGGCTGATGACCAAATTAGCCGCATAGAAGCAAAAGCCCCATAGGTTTCCCATGACGAGAGAAGGAGAGGACTCCTTGGACAACGTGGGTGTGGGGTGGGGTACTTAAAGGGATCATCACAGTAGGCAGAAGATGTCCTTTATCACAGTGTTAAACAGTGGGGGTGGGATGGAGAGGGGGAGAAAGCATGCTTCCTACAGAGCCTCTAATCCATCCCACACATTACCAGTGGGAGCCATGAGAGGGGAGGACATTTGCCTTCCGATTCACAGCTGATCCCATACCATGGAATAGAAGGAAATGGTTTTTAAAACCCTCTGATACCCCCTGGAGCCCAGACATTTCATCTTCCTCTCCATCTCTCCCAATAGCAGGATTGCCCCTCTTCCACTTATCTGTTTTGGCAGAAGCCTTGAGTGCCGTCGGGGCCTGCTGGTTGGCGGACAGCATGATTGTTTGATCGGTCCTCTGGAGGTGTGGTAGAATTTGTTTGCCCTTGTCTGGAGGTAGGGAGAAGACCAAGAACAGATATAGTCAAGTACAAAAATAGGCTTTAGTCAATAGTTGGGCTTCCAAGCTGTTTTTTTATTTGCACAAAATAACTATTGTAAATTGAGCAGATACAATAACCATCCATTAGAAAGTTGTGACAAGATTCCCAGACTTTGTTTACAGAATCATAGAGATTATGGTGTCTGTTCCAAACATGTACAGGTATACACAGAGTACACTTGGGATTAAGAGCTGTAACATAGTAGGTGTGCAGTGGATGAAACATTGCCCAGCACTGTCCAGTGGTAACAGGTGTAGGTGTGTGAGGTATTTATTTACCTGTCTGTGTTGGGCTTTTCCTGAGGCGACTCTTCAGGGCTGGCACTGCCCAGTATTCTCTTCCTGGCCTCCGCGTACTCCGCCTCCCGCTGGGCCAGGGACTTGACCTGTGGCGCAGGCCTGTTCTGGCCCTGGGGCGACCCTAACGACCCGTTACTGGAGGGCCGCTTCAGAATGCGGATCTGGGGCGGGGGCGCAGCGTGTGGGGAGTCGTCCTGGATCACGATGCCCGTCTTCAATGGCGACTGTGTAGTGTTATTACTGGACACTCTGGGAGCAAAACAACAAACTAGTAAAAATGCTGGGAGGCAGATGTTTTGAGTAATGTATGAACTTTCCAATTTGTAAGTCGCTCTGGATAAGAGCGTCTGCTAAATGACTTAAATGTAAATGTAATGAGGTTATGAAATGCACATGCCATTAATTAATTGACTATATTCCAAAAGTCCTGTTCATTATTAGAAATGTTTGCTCTATGACTTGTTTGATTAATGAGTAATGTGTGAGTGAGTGCCTAGTGTCTCCCGAAGGCCAACAGTGTTTCAGAACTGAGCACTTTACTCACTTCTCTTTCTGGCTGATCCTAAGCTTTCCTTCTAATCTTCTGTCCATTTCCTGCATTTAAGAGACAGAACGATCGGTCATTAAAATGCAATTGTACATTTCATACAGGATGAAAAATTCTAACATTAAGCCAAATGCAACTTAAAAAGGGGTAGCCGGGGAGAGTAAAGTTAGCAGGTAGAAATGCGGAGTGGAGGGTGGCTGCAAACCATGGAGGGCTGGATTCAATTTCAAAGTTATTTATACACTGGCAGTAAAACCATAGCAAGGCTAAAATATAGGATCGCTGGTAAATTGACGTTGGAAACCCCATTGACACCATGATTTGTTTTCAAGATGCAGATATTACCGCTAGCTATAGGTGCACAGAAATCAGTATAAATGTTAATGAAATATGCATTAATTCATAAATTATTTACACACAACTAACGTTAGCTAGGTATACAAGACATCTGGATTTTAAAGTGAAGCTACCTAAAGCGTTTCAACAAGCTATTTTTAACACTCAGGGCAATCTTCCATCACATCAGGTCCAAGGACAGCTTTGGCTTGCTTTTCAGTTGTGGTAACGTCATCATGCCAGTCATTAACTAACGACGTTACTGGCTAGTTCAAACAAACCGGCGTTAGCTAACGTAATGTCATTAGCTAGCTAACTAGTAGCGTTATCTAGCTGGCTAACGTTGCTAGCCTAACAATATGAACATACCAGTATCTGGCTAGCTAACGTTAACTGATTGGCTAACGACGTGGCGTTAAATAGCTACGGTAGCTAGCTAACGTTAGCCATAGTCCGATAGTCCGATAGCTAGCTGGCTACCCGGTCAAAAATACTACATCTGTGGTGGTTGCTGACTGAATGGCTAGAAGTTTTGGTTAGCTAGCTAACTATGCTGGTTGCCGGCACGAAGAAGAGGCTAGCTAAATGTTGTGGCTGGTTCAACTGGGCCATCATTGCATTTCGTGTGTCAGTTCCCTGGCTCGAATTTAATATTAGCCAGTTAGCTATGTCTAAAAATATCTGTCCCACTTCGTCTTTCATTCCTGGCATTGCTTGCTAACTTTACTAGCTATCCATGTTAGCCAGCTAACTTAAGCTAGTTAAGCGAACGTTGGTCATACGGACTGCCTAAAAATGTGTCAAGTGACCCTTTCCTCAGCAAAAAAAAAAAGCCAATGCATACTAACTCCCACAGATCTCCATTGTAGCATATTCTTACCCCACTGTCCGCTACTTAATCACAACTTTGGGAAACTTCATCATCCATATTGCATTCTTTCAGACACGCTGAAGAGTTACTTTCGTGGGCACGCCAGATCCGCCCCTTATCCTACTCGCTGACATCACTTGGTTTTACGAACAAACATAGCCAGAGCACGGCGTAGAAAGGGTTTGTGTTCCTAACGAAATGACGTTTCACAGTTGCCATGCCTCTCCCTCTGCTTTTTTTTTGTTGTAAATTATTATTTATTAAGGAGTAACATGCAAAACACAAGACACAGAACAGCCAGAGGGATTACACAAATAAATAAGGAAGAAAAAATTATACAAATCCACATTATATTAAATCAAATACAGACATGTAGCGAATACATTTTTACAGTTTGTTTTGTATACGTTAATGATTCTAAATAGTTTTCCAAATCAGATAAAACATTTAAGAAAAAGCGCTTTTTCTTCATAAATGTTGATTTGTGTACGAACATTTGTCATAATAAAATAAAGGGATTTATGGCATACTGACGTTCAATTGTGGAATCAGTGTAGTAAAATTTGTCAAATTTAGATATTTCAATGGTTGTATGCATTTTGTTGCGAAGATATAGTTTTACATCAGTCCAGGACACCTCATCATGTAAACAATTACAGAATAAGTGTTCAATAGATTCAGTTTCTAGTTCACAAAAAAGGATTCACTTGTAACATCAGGTATACATTTTTAAATGAGGGTGAGGATGTAAAAATCACTAAAACCTCTCCAAATCTGGATCGTCAAGAGCGATGGACATTTCGAGTATTTTCTGTGAGCCGGATCATTTGGTTTCGTTCAACTAATAGAGCCACTCATTTGGCTCTCAAACGGCTCTTAGTTCAGGAAGGCGTATAACTGGAAAAATCATGAAAAAGAGTCCATCTCTAATTTAAAGCCCAAAACGTTGCCTAACATTGTCAGATAGTGAAATGTGAGTTTAAATACATGCTTAGCATACCCAATTATTAGATGTCCTACAAATATATATATATATATAATTACGCACTTAAAAAGCAGCATTGACCAGAATGAGTCTCTCTCCTCACTATATCAAATAAAACAAAATGTTATGGGTGCATACACATATTTAGCAGATGTTATTGCGGGTGTAGCGAAATGCTTGTTTGCCTAGCTCCAGCAGTGCAGTAATATCTAACAATTCTCAACAATACACACATCTACAAGTAAAATAAGGGCTTTAAGAAATGTAGTCTGGAATATAAATATATATGTACAGTTGAAGTCAGAAGTTTACATACACCTTAGCCAAATACATTTAAACTCAGTTTCACAATTCCTGACATTTAATCCTAGTAGATATTCCCTGTCTTAGGTCAGCTAGGATCACCACTTTATTTTAAGAATGTGAAATGTCAAAATAATAGTAGAGAGAATGATTAAATTTCAGCTTTTATTAATTTCATCACATTCACAGTGGGTCAAAAGTTTACATAACCTCAATTAGTATTTGGTAGCATTGCCTTTAAATTGTTTAACTTGGGTCAAACGTTTTGGGTAGCCTTCCACAAGCTTCCCACAATAAGTTGGGTGAATTTTGGCCCATTCCTCCTGACAGAGCTGGTGTAACTGAGTCAGGTTTGTAGGCCTCCTTGCTCTCACACGCTTTTTCAGTTCTGCCCACAAATTTTCTATAGGATTGAGGTCAGGGCTTTGTGATCGCCACGCCAATACCTTGACTTTGTTGTCCTTAAGCCATTTTGCCACAACTTTGGAAGTATGCTTGGAGTCAGTGTCCATTTGGAAAACCCATTTGCGACCAAGCTTTAACTTCCTGACTGATGTCTTGAGATGTTGCTTCAATATATCCACATAATTTTACTTCCTCATGATGCCGTCTATTTTTGTTTCATCAGACCCAGAGGACATTTCTCCAAAAAGTAAGTTATTTGTACCCATGTGCAGTTGCAAACCATAGTCTGGCTTTTTTTATGGTGGTTTTGGAACAGTGGCTTCTTCCTTGCTGATCGGCATTTCAGGTTATGTCGATATAGGACTATTTTTGACTGTGGATATAGATACTTTTGTACCTGTTTCCTCCAGCATCTTCACAAGGTCCTTTGCTGTTGTTCTGGAATTGATTTGCACTTTTCGCACCACTTTTCGCACCAAAGTACGTTCATCTCTTTCTGAGCGGTATGGCGGCTGCGTGGTCCCATGGTGTTTATACTTGCGTACTATTGTTTGTAAAGATGAACGTTGTACCTTCAGGCGTTTGGAAATTGTTCCCAAGGATGAACCAGACTTGTGGAGATCTCCAATTTTGTTTCTGAGGTCTTGGCTGATTTCTTTTGATTTTCCCATGATGTCAAGCAAAAAAGTCACTGAGTTTGAAGGTAGGCCTTGAAATAAATCCATAGATACGCCTCCAGTTAATTCAAATGATGTCAATTAGCCTATCAGAAGCTTCTAAAGCCATGCCATCATTATCTGGAATTTTCCAAGCTGTTTAAAGGCACAGTCAACTTAGTGTATGTAAACTTCTGACCCACTGGAATAGTGATACAGTGAAATAATCTGTCTGTAAACAATTGCTGGGAAAATTACTTGTGTCTTGCACAAAGTAAATGTCCTGACTTGCCAAAACTATAGTTTGTTAACAAGAAATTTGTGGAGTGGTTGAAAAACTAGTTTTAATGACTCCAACCTAAGTGTATGTAAACTTCCGACTTCAACTGTATCTAAGTGAGTCTCAGAAATGGCTAATATATGAATGTTATCTGATGTTAGCAAGTTATTGATTCATCAACCTCATTTCTAAGGCTACATATATTCATATGGGCTATTTTCAGCCCTTTCCTGTGTAGCTTATCAGAGATAGACATACTACTGAAAAGAGCAAACAAAGCAAGAGAAAAATATATACATTCAGCAGTCCAGCTCCTCAGACTTGTCCTTGGTCGGCAGGATCACTGGAAAGAGACAAGTAGTCCCAGCAACTGATGCCAACTGCGTTGCGGGATCCAAACTACAAAGCTTGCTAATTACCAAGAACTTCCCAATACACTTCCAAACATCAAACTTTTCAAAAAAGGTGCTTCAACAAAGTACTGAGTAAAGGGTCTTGAACTCTGTGAAGCATTTATTTGGGCTGCAATTTCTGAGACTGGTAACTCTAATGAACTTATCCTCTGCAGCAGAGGTAAATCTGGGTCATCCTTTCCTATGGCGATACTCATGAGAGCCAGTTTCATCATAGCACTTTATGTTTTATGTGACTGCACTTGAAGAAACTTTCAAAGTTCTTGAAATTTTCTGGATTGACTGACCTTCATGTCTGACAACAACAACAAAAATGCTGAAAAGCTGCTATGTTGTTCAATGCACATGTAACCAGGTCAAAAATCCCGACCTACGGTTAGCCAATGCTCCCACGTCAGGAAATAGAGCCTACCGGAAGAACCCTGTGGCTTCAGGTTATTTGGCATGTGAGAATGGGAAATGTAAGGACCAGTGTCCAAGTAGGCTGTACGTACACTACCAGTCAAAATATTTAGAAAAACTACTCATTCAAGGGTTTTTCTTTATTTTTACTATTTTCTACATTGTAGAATAATTGTGAAGACATCTGTGCAATTTGATTAATCAGCTGTGTTGGCTAGGGATGGAGAAAAAGTGTGACACCAATCAAGCCCTCGAGGACTGGAGTTGCCCACCCCTGTCTTAAAGTAATGACGGACTGTCGTTTCTCTTTGCTTATTTGAGCTGTTCTTACCATAATATGGACTTGGTCTTTTACCAAATAGGGCTATCTTCTGTATACCAACCCTACCTAGTCAAAACACAACTGATTGGCTCAAACGCATTAAGAAGGAAAGAAATCCCACAAATGAACTTTTAACAAGGCACACCTGTTAATTTAAATGCATTACAGGTGACTAAATCATGAAGCTGGTTGAGAGAATGCCAAGAGTGTGCAAAACTGTCCTCAAGGCAAAGGGTGGCTTCTTAGAGGAATCTAAAATATATTTGGATTTGTTTTACACTTTTTTTGGTTACTACATAATTCCATATGTGTTATTTCATATTTTTACATCTTCACTATTCTACAATGTAGAAAATAGTAAAAATAAAGAAAAACCCTGGAATGAGTTGTGTCCAAACTTTTGACTGGTACTGTATATATACATATACAGTGCATTCGGAGAGTTTTCAGACCCCTTCACTAGTCCCACATTTTGTTACGTTACAGCCTTATTCTAAAATGGATTAAATTGTATTTTTTCCTCATCAACCTGCACACAATAATTGCAATAATTTATGTCTAAGGTTGTAGGACAAGAATGAAAATGTTCTCATATCTGTGACCAATAGTTTTCATCAATTTTGTCCTTAATCTGTTCCTCATTTATTTATTTTTACAGCTTCTGAATTTGCAGCTTCTTTCAGTATTTAAAAAATGCTACATGCTCTAGATTCATCCAGATTCTGTTTAAGCGATTGTATAAGATTGTAAGAACTTTTAAAAAATGGTCGTGGATAACCCAAATTTTTCTTGTAATTGATTGAATGACAGTAGAGCCACTTTGGAACCAGGATTTAAAGGTATTGTCATTAAATGCTGGAGGTAATGTGGGGTTATTCCATTTCATGGATTTATGTACATTTCCCAAATACAAATTGAAAATAAATGGCAGTGGAGGAAAAAGTACCCAATTGTCACCTACTTGAGTAAATGTAAAGATACCTTCATTAAAATTAATCATCCAGTAAAATACTATTTGAGTAAAAGTCTAAAAGTATTTTGTTTTAAATATACTTAAGTATCAAAAGTAAATGTAATTGCTAAAATATACTTAAATCAAATCAAATGTTATTTGTCTCACGCGCCGACTACAACAGGTGTAGACCTTACAGTGAAATGTGTCACACCCTGATCTGTTTCACCTGTCGTTGTTATTGTCTCCACCCCCTCCAGGTGTCGCTTGTTTTCCCAGTGTATTTATCCCTGTGTTTCCTGTCTCTCTGTGCCAGTTCGTCTTGTATGTCCAAGTCAACCAGCGTTTTTTTTTACATTCGCCTGCTTTTGCTATTTCTCAGTTTTCTAGTCCTCCCGGGTTTGACCCTTGCCAGTTTCTGGTCTCTGTACCTGCCTGCCTGACCATTCTGCCTGCCTTGACCTTGAGCCTGCCTGCCACTCTGTACCTCCTGGACTCTGATCTGGTTTTGACCTTTCGCTTGTCCACGACCATTCTCTTGTCTACTCCTTTTTTGTATTATTAAACATCTAAGACTCCAACCATCTGCCTCCTGTGTCTGCATCTGGGTCTCGCCTTGAGTTATGATAAAATGCTTACTTACAAGCCCTTAACCAACAATGCAGTTTTAAGAAAAATAAGTGTTAAGTAAAAAATAGATAAGTTTTAAAAAATCAAATAGTTAAAAAGCAGCAGTAAAATAACAGTAGTGAGGCTATATGCAGTGGCTACTGGTACAGAGTCAATGTGTGGGGGCACAGGTTTGTCGAGGTAATTGAAGTTATATGTACAAGTACACGTAGTGACTATGCATAGATAATAACCAGAGATTAGCAGCAGTGTTAAAGAGGGGGTGAGGTGGGACAATGAAAATAGTCTGGGTAGCCATTTGATTAGCTGTTCAGGAGTCTTATGGCTTGGGGGTAGAAGCTGTTAAGAAGCCTTTTGGACCTAGACTTGGCGCTCGGGTACAGCTTGCCGTGCGGCAGCAGAGAGAACATGCTATGACTAGGGTGGCTGGAGACTTTGACAATTTTTAGGACCTTCCTCTGACACCGCCTGGTATAGAGGTCCTGGATGACAGGAAGCTTGGCCCAGTGAAGTACAGGGCCGTACGCACTACCCTCTGTAGTGCCTTGTGGTCGGAGGCCGAGAAGTTGCCATACCAGGCACTGATGCAACCAGTCAGGATGCCCTCGATGGTGCAGCTGTAGAACCTTTTGAGGATCTGAGGACTCATGCCAAATCTTTTCAGTCTCCTGAGTGGGAATAGGCTTTGACGTGCCCTCTTCACGACTGTCTTGGTGTGTTTGGACCTTGATAGTTTGTTGGTGATGTGGACACCAACGAACTTGAAGCACTCAACCTGCTCCACTACAGCCCCGTCGATGAGAATGGGGGCGTGCTCGGTCCTCCTTTTTCCTGGAGTCCATAATCATCTTCCTTGTCTTGATCACATTGAGGGAGATGTTGTTATCCTGGCACCACACGGCCAGGTCTCTGACCTCCTCCCTATAGACTGTCTCATCGTTGTCGGTGATCAGGCCTACCACTGTCGTGTCGTCAACAAACTTGATGATGGTGTTAAAGTCATGCCTGGCCATGCAGTCATGTGTGAACAGGGAGTACAGGAGGGGACTGAGCACACACCCCTGAGGGGCCCCCATGTTGGGGATCAGCGTGGCAGATGTGTTGTTGCCTACCCTTACCACCTGGGGGCAGCCCGTCAGGAATTCCAGGATCAAGTTGCAGAGGGAGGTGTTTAGTCCCAGAGTCCTTAGCTTAGTGATGAGCTTTGAGGGTACTATGTTGTTGAACGCTGAGCTGTGGTCAATGAAAAGCATTCTCACGTAGGTGTTCCTTTTGTCCAGGTGGGAATGGGTAGTGTGGAGTGCAATAGAGATTGCATCATCTGTGGATCTGTTGGGGTGGTATGCAAATTGGAGTGGGTCTAGTGTTTCTGGGATAATGGTGTTGATGTGAGCCATGACCAGCCTTTCAAAGCATTTCATGGCTACAGACGTGAGTGCTACGGATCGGTAGTCATTTAGGCAGGTTACCTTAGTGTTCTTGGGCACAGGGACTATGGTGGACTGCTTGAAACATGTTGGTTGAAAATGGATCACAGGTTGAAAATGTCAGTGAAGACACTTTCCAGTTGGTCAGTGCATGCTCAGGGTACACGTCCTGGTAATCTGTCTGTTGCCTGGTGAATGTTGACCTGTTTAAAGGTCTTACTCACATCGGCTACGGAGAGGGCGATCGCACAGTCGTCCAGAACAGTTGATGCTCTCATGCATGCTTCAGTGATGCTTGCCTCGAAGCGAGCATAGAAGTAATTTAGCTCGTCTGGTAGGCCTGTGTCACTGGGCAGCTCGCGGCTGTGCTTTCCTTTGTAGTCTGTAATAGTTTGCAAGCTCTGCCACATTCAATGAGTGTATGATTCAATCTTAGTCCTGTATTGATGCTTTGCCTGTTTGATGGTTTGTCTGAGGGCATAGCGATATTTCTTATAAGTGTCTGGGTTAGTGTCCCGCTCCTTGAAAGGGGCAGCTCTACCCATTAGCTCAGTACGGATGTTGCCTGTAATCCGTGGCTTCTGGTTGGGGTATGTACGTACAGTCACTGTGGGGAAGACGTCATTGATGCACTTATTGATGAAGCCAGTGACTGATGTGGTGTACTCTTCAATGCCATCGGAAGAATCCGGGAACATATTCCAGTCTGTGCTAGCAAAACAGTACTGTAGCTTAACATCTGCGTCATCTGACCATTTCTTCATTGACCAAGTCACTGGTGCTTCCTGCTTTAGTTTTTGCTTGTAAGCAGGAATCAGGAGGATAGAACTTTGGTCAGATTTGCCAAATGGCAGGTGAGGTACAGCTTTGTACCCGTCTCTGTGTGTGGAGTAAAGGTGGTATAGAGTTTATTATCCTCTGGTTGCACATTTAACATGCTGGTAGAAATTAGGTAAAACGGATTTAAGTTACCCTGCATTAAAGTCCCCGGCTACTAGGAGTGCCGCCTCTGGATGAGCTTTTTCCTGTTTGCTTATGGCCTTATACAGCTCATTGAGTGCAGACTTAGTGCCAGCATCGGTTTGTGGTGGTGAATAGACAGCAATGAAATATATAGATGAAAATGATCTTGGTAAATAGTGTATTTGTGATCTGTGCCTCGACACAATTCTGTCTCGGAGCTCTACGGACAATTCCTTCGCCTCATGGCTGGCTTTTTGCTCTGACGTGCACTGTCAACTGTGGGACCTTTCCAAATAATGTCCAATCATTTGAATTTACCACAGGTGAAATCTAAGTTGTAGAAACATCTCAAGGATTATCAATGGAAACAGGATGCACCTGAGCTACATTTCGAGTCATAGCAAAGGGTCTGAATATAATTTTTTAAATAAATTTGCAAACATTTCTAAAAACCTTTTTTCTCTTTGTCATTATGTGGTATTGTGTGTAGATTGCTGAGTTGTTTATTTATTTAATACATTTTAGAATAAGGCTGTAACGTAACAAAATGTAGTAAAAGTCAAGGGGTCTGAATACTTTCCGAAGGCACTGTACACTGATTGAAGTGGATTTAACAGGTGACATCAATATGGGATCATAGCTTCCACTTGGATTCATCTGGTCAGTCTATGTCATGGAAGGAGCAGGTGTCCTTAATGTTTTGTATACTCAGTGTACATTGTAATACTTCTGACAGCCAACTTTCTAATGGCGCTCATAACTTTTGAACTTTATAGCATTCCCAGAAGTAATGGATTTTTGAGTCATTGTTTGTTTTACACATAAGACTTGACTCTGTCGTTGTGCTGTAAAATTGGGATATCTTACCTATCATATGAGTATCCTTTTCTGACTCAAATAGGATTCCCTCAAAATGTCCAAAAGATTTCAAATCATAATGTAATGAAATTAAACTTTTAAGTTGCATGTACTTTATTTGAAAACATCTACATTGGTCAGTCCATAATTACTTTTTAATTCTGTCATGGAAATAAATGTATTTCCTATTACCAAGTAATTTATGGTTTCTTTGCCATTAGTTTTCCATGTGGACCAATTTATTGTGGAGAATCGGTTTAATTCCTTCCATATTCTTATAGTGTTCCTAACTAATAGGTTGTTAATGTTCTTTGCTTTATCCTTTGAAAATAGACACGTGAAAAGATTCTGGGGGAAAGCGTGGAGTGGAGTGGAGGAGGCTGCTGAGGGGAGGACGGCTCATAATAATGTCTGGAACATTGCAAATGGAATGGCATCAAACCATGTGTTTGATGTATATGATACCATTCCACTGATTCTGCTCCAGACATTACCACCAGCCCGTTCTCCCCAATTAAGGTGCCAACAACCTCCTGTGGAGCATGTGCATCTTCAATATGTTCCTCTTTAGTGCATTTATAGATGAGACCCTTCTAAAGCGGACATTGATGATTTGTCCTGGCCAGCATGATAGGCCCACCTCTTGTTTTTTTTAAGCCAACGGATAGGAATAAGTTATCCTTCTCAGGGCCAATAACAAGAGAAAAACAACATTAAAAGCTCTTGCCATCACCATCTTGACTGACAATAAAATGAATTTGATTATTTGGGCATTAGGCATCCTTATAGTATATTAAATAAATTATTTGTTCAACTCTCCAATGAAATAAATGCAAACAGATGCAGGCCTATAACCACTGGAGTAGCCTTCTGCACACAACCACACGTGGGGCGCACTCGTTTTGACGTACGTGGGGGACGACGACAAACTAAAGGGTGTGCAATGTGTAGGCCCTCTGAGTGTACATTCTGAACCTTGTTTGAAGTCAGTAGGTCACATGACCAAATTGCTATTGAAATTCATTTTTTTTTAATAAATAATAAAAAATAGTGCGAGATGTAAATCAACAAAAAAGTGTGTGCAATGTGTGTCTATGCCATCGGGTTAGCTAGAACCAGTTTTGAAAGTTTTAGGAGTATTGGTTATTAAAGAGCTGTTGAAATTTGAAATATTTGATTTGTCACTATGTTGACCGTCTCTAACTGCTGTTGGTGGAAGTAAGGAAAACTACAGGCGAATATCTATCGAATATCCAACCTGAATATGTTTTTACCTAGGTCCTTTAATAAACGCATTTCATTTACATAACTGGAGCTGTTCGCAGAATGTTTTTTTGGGCATACTGCACAAATTATCGAAATGACAGGCTACTTTGACGCTGACAAACTGAGAATTTGAGATCAATAAAAACGACCTTGTCTTGAATCCATAAATAGCCTAGGCTTAGGTGTGTCCAGACACATATTGTAGGCTACAATATGAAGAGGAAATTATAGTCCTAAAAATGCTTTCCAGTTTCACTGAATTCACCCAATGATGTGCAGCTCACTTGGGGGTGATGGTCGATGCGTTGGTGCCAAAAGCCTATAAAATGAGAGTTGCAGGCTCATGTCTATCACAGTTGAGAGAGGGCGAGAGATAATGTAAAGATAATCTCATTCTAGTTCTGTAAGAGATACAGGTGTGCCTCTCACACAGCCAGGCGTTGATCTCCAGGTTACAATGTTGCGCAAACCATAAACCTGGGCTGGCCCAACGTGAATCAACTATTAGAATATCATGCCCGGGCTGAAAATCTATTTTTCCACATTACTTTTGCGGGGTCGGGGGGGGAACTCAAATTAACTTTGATTGCTTTTATTATAATTTGTTTTATTATAATTTTTACATCGCAAAAAGTGACAATTATTTGAGGGTGTATATAGCAAAACAAAATAATTCAACATCCACCCCCAAACTCAGGGGCATAACTGTGGATTTAGAAGTGGGGGTACATAATTTTTTTTTATCAAGTAGGATAAACACTCCAAACAGCTTACCCGACTGCTCTAAGGCGGGTTCCTAAAGCACACCGTTGCCTTGTTTTGAATCACATTCCAATGATAAAACTGGGGGGACACAAAAAGGCAATTTCAGAATGTCCCCAGAGAAAGTAGCACCCCTAACCAAACTACTTACAGTGGCTTTGGATCCGGCTCAAATGAATCACTGCTCTAAACTCACTTTAGTCGAGTCGCAATCTACTTAATGAACAGAGTTCAGTTTACTAAGATAGATAATAGCCTAATGAGGTCCACCGTCCATCAGTACTCCTACCATTCCACCTATTTGATCTCTCACACCACAGGTGAAAAATAGTGGCGGAGGACCCGTTGCCCCCTGAAGGAGATACAAGGGATCCCATTGCTGGAGCCCATAGTCTCACACTGGGAACAAGTGGAGAAATTCTAAGCATATCTAGAGGACCTGATATTTGCCATAAACCCCAAAGGCAGGTGAGGAAAAGTATATACTCAACTCAAAGATAGAACTAATGAATGATTTGACAGTGAATAAAGTAGGAATGGAAGAGGATGCTCGTTCTGTGAGGGGGAAAAACTGTGTATTATGATTTAAAAAAAAGTTTTTGACAATATACAAATATCATCAATATCAGGTGAGTAAGAGCGCAATCGAAGTCCGCATGTGATACCATCTATTCCTGATAGAAACCACATGGACCCAGGAGATAATGGATCTGATCTTAAATCATGGTGAATTTGTCATTTTTAGCTAGCTTGTTGGTGCTAGCTAATTTGTCCAGGGATATAAACGTTGAGTTGTTATTTTACCTGAAATGCACAAGGTCCTCTATTCTGACAATTAATCCACATATAAAACAGTCAACCCGAATTGTTTCTAGTCATCTCTCCTCCTTCCAGGCTTTTTCTTCTTTGGACTTTATATGGCAATTGGCATCTAAACTTTTATAGTATTACCACGACGACCGACAAACTCAGTTGTCTTTCAATCGCCCACGTGGGTATAACCAATGAGGAGATGGCACGTGGCTATCTGTTTCTATAAACCAATGAGGAGATGGGAGAGGCAGGATTTGCACTGCGATCAGCGGCACAAATAGAACCGACTTCTATTTTAGCACTTGGCAACGCAGGCGCTCATTGCCGCGCACGAGCAGTGTGGGTGCAATAATTGAATAACATGTATGTTTAAATTTATTTTGCAACGCTCACGCACGCGATGCGAGCGGTGTAGTCAGTATGTGATGTGAATTTTGTCCTATATTTTGATTTAATTTTTAATCCCAGGCTCATCCTCGCAGGAGACCTTTTGCCTTTTGGTAGGCCGTCATTGTAAATAAGAATTTGTTCTTAAGGGTGGGAATGGGCATTCCCTCTAGGGTACGTGAGACGGTAGCGTCCCACCTCTTCAACAGCCAGTGAAACTGCAGGGCGCCAAATTCAAAACAACAGAAATCCCGTAATTTAAATTCCTCAAACATAAATGTATTTTACACCATTTTAAAGATACACTTGTTGTAAATCCAGCCACAGTGTCCGATTTCAAACTCACAACGTGCGGGCAAGTACAGCGGAAAGTACGGACGATAAGTTAAAAAAGTTATATTACAGTCCGTAAAAACATGACAAACGGAGTATTGAATCAATCTTTAGGATGTTTTTAACATAATTCTTCAATAATATTCCAACCGGAGAATTCATTTGTCTTCAGAAGTGCGATGGAACAGAGCTCGGTCTCACATGAACGCGCATGGTCAGCACATGTTCAGGTTGTGATAGACCTTACTCTATCCCCTCTCATTCGCCCCCACTTTACAGTAGAAGCATCAGACAAGGTTCTAAAGACTGTTGACATCTAGTGGAAGCCTTAGGAAGTGCAACATGACCAATATCCCACTGTATCTTCAATAGGAGCTGAGTTGAAAATCGACCAACCTCAGATTTCCCACTTCCTTGCTGGATTTCTTCTCAGGTTTTTGCCTGCCATATGAGTTCTGTTATACTCACAGACATCATTCAAACAGTTTTAGAAACTTCAGAGTGTTTCTATCCAAATCTACTAATAATATGCATATTCTAGCTTTTATGGCTTTGTAGCAGGCCGTTTACTCTGGGCATGCTTTTCATCCGGACGTGAAAATACTGCCCCCTACCCCAAAGAAGTTAACTGACTTGCCTAGATTAAGATTAAGGTTCAATAAAAATAAAATGTCTGCCCATGACTCTGACCTATGAACAGCACAATGAATGAGCTAAGCTCAGTGTTATTTAATCATAGGGACATAAACAGCCGAGGTAGAAATTAAAATTTTGAAATTATTGAAGTATCCTGTCAATTGATAAGCGGGCGTGGTCTTATCTTTTATCGAAATATAATTGTTGCTATGAAATGACCTATTTCTGAAATTAGCCTATAATTTCAACAGGTTTGATATCGAAACTATAGATATAGGGAAACGTTAGGCTAATATTTTAGCGATTTACCGCAAATGTTATCCTTCATTTCCTCGTTTCTTCCAAGTTTATCTGGATGGCTAATGCTGGACGCAAACCCTCTGGACAGTCTACTCTAAGGTGAGATTCGTGTATTGTTCTCTAGGCTACCCCAGATAGGTCGGCGCTTGGCCTGCTCGTTTCTTGGTTTATTGTGAATGCCCTTTTGCAGGTTACCACTCATGCTGTAGTCTACCTTTATTTTAAGAAACATTTTGTTGAATACGTCAATTTTGGAGATGTCAGGTGATCAAATACTTTTGGCAATATACAGAACTGCGCATGTGGGATCTCTGTTCTCTGTAACCTGATGAGAGTACACTTATTCTTAAAGGCTGAAAGGTGAGAAACGTATACGCCAATGGTAATGTCCCAAAAGATCATATGGGAAGATATGATTCCACGTGTCTCAGTAGCAAGTGTCTAATAATCCCTATGTTATTACATGTTAGTTACATAGGCAGCTTCAGTGTATAGGTTAGGCTATATTGTTAGCTGTTATACTTGTTTCACACATTACAATTTTATATCCATTTGACTAGTAAATTAACTCAAATCGATTGTAGCTAAACCTCCTCTTTCCTTAGAATTATAATCTGAATGCAATTACCATTTCATAGATAGGGATGGACTCATAAAAAAAACACTTGAGAAGTGGACCAAACGATATCCAAGATGTGGATGTGGATAACTGACCTTTTCCCTACTAACCTTAGGACTATTGATGTACAGTTTACTCATTTGTGCTATTGAATAACATGCTTGTATTCATCACTATGAACAGACTGTTATACGATTTACATTGGCAACAGTAATCAGTTCCCAGTGCTACTGTGGAGTGTGTTGCTTAGGTTGCTCTCTGTTACTGCGCCTGACCAGGGCCCTTATGCTCATATCCTTAGAAATCATTGTTTTGTATTTCACTGCCTTGAAATGTATACTGTCTCAAGTTACTCTCTCTACTCAGTTCAAATACTGAAGGCAGCAGTAAAGAGACATCTATGCAGAAGACACCAAGGCATCAAGCCAGTAATAAAATTGGGCTAAGTGAAGCTCTCCAGTTCTAGTTCCTGCCGGTAATGCAGGCTGTAGTGGGCTCTCGGGTTGCGTCCCTGGTGGTTCTAGAGTTCTCCCTCAGACAAATATCAGCTTGGGTCACAGCTGGACCAGTGAGCATTATAATAGCATACTTGTCACTAAAAATTACATGAAAATCTTTCTCACATTCATCAGCCTTGATTCAGCTCTCCTCTTAATTGATTTCCCTCCCGCTCTCTGAATCTGCAGGAGTCCAGTAGGTTCCTACAGCAGCTGCTGGTCCAATGTCAGTTCTCCTTGGGCTGTGCTCTCAGCTGCGGTCTCCATTTCCTCCACGAGGGGGCGCCACAGCTCCGGCTCTGCCTGCTCCTCGCTGCAGGACTGAGCTGGTTCCTGGCCAGCCAGACTGGGCGCCTACGACTCCATGTCATGGCACTGTACAGACTACACAGTTCCCAGTGCTACTGTGGAGTGTGCATGACACTGCTAACATCAGGTTGCTCTCTGTTACCGCGCTTGACCAGGGCCCTTATGCTCACCTTTGCAGTGGCTGCCAATGCCGCCCTCAGGTTCTGGACTCCACTGACAATCTGCTACACACTGCTGATGGTGTATATGCAGGGTGAGAGACTGAACATACAGTAGCCTACATGGTTAAACTTTTAAGCAGCAGAATGTCAGAGACTATTTGGTATTTTGTACATAGCAGAGAGAAAGTTAAGGACAAGCATATTGTTGTCATTCTCATTGAGACAGCTGATGATAATTATTTTCTACTCAGAGGAGCAACATCGTCAGCCAAGTGGCCAAGCTGTTATAAACACAGTGGTGGTGCGTCTTGGGGGGGGGGGGCTCATGGTCCTGATGCTGATTGTCGGCCGCCGGGCAGATGTGGTCCACCTCATCCTGTGCTTCCTGGGTGAGGCTAGCTGTCTGATACCCTCCAGAAACCTATTGGATGCTACAACACAGGTGAGAATGAGTGTCCCTCAATTGACCGTGCTATTCCAGCTTGCTGTACGTTTATCAATTTATCTAAATATTTCTGTCATTTCAATGTATCTTACATAATAGAAATGTGTGCATTTATGCAGGATATGGAGGAAGTTACCAGTTACCACATTCTCAGAGGAGTAAGAACCAGAGGAGATGCTTGACACCTGGCAAAGACCACCAAAGTTAGACTAATTGACATGGGAAGACACTATTTGTGCTGGGACTCTTTCTTAGAGCATCAGTCTTAGATTATATTTTGTTTTATTATTGATTATCAGTGGTGTAAAGTACTTAAGTAAAAATACTTTAAAGTACTACTTGTAGTGTTTTTTTTGGGGGGTGGGTATCTGTACTTTACTTTACTATTCATATTTTTGACTACTTTTACTTCACTACATTCCTTAAGAAAATATTGTACTTTTCACTCCATACATTTTCCTGGATTGAATCATACTACACTGGCTCTGACGCTCGTCTTATGTGGCAGGGCTTGCAAACTATTACAGACTACAAAGGGTAGCACAGCTGCGAGCTGCCCAGTGATACGAGTCTACCAGACGAGCTAAATCCCTTCTATGCTTGCTTCGAGGCAAGCAACACTGAGGCATGCATGAGAGCATCAGCTGTTACGGACGACTGTGTGATCACGCTCTCTGTAGCCGATGTGAGTAACACCTTTAAACAGGTCAACATACACAAGGCTGCGGGGCCAGACGGATTACCAGGACGTGTGCTCTGGGCATGTGCTGACCAACAGGCAGGTGACGTCACTGACATTTTCAACATGTCCCTGATTGAGTCTGTAATACCAACATGTTTCAAGCAGACCACCATAGTCCCTGTGCTCAAGAATACAAAGGTAACCTGCCTAAATGACTACAGACCCGTAGCAATCACATCCATAGCCATGAAGTGCTTTGAAAGGTTGGTAATGGCTCACATCAACACCATTATCCCAGAAACCCTAAACCCACTCCAATTTGCATACCACCCAAACAGATCCACAGATGATGCAATCTCTATTACACTCCACACTGCCTTTTCCCACCTGGACAAAAGGAACACTTATGTGAGAATGCTATTCATTGACCACAGCTCAGCGTTCAACACCATAGTACCATCAAAGCTCATCACTAAGCTAAGGACTGGGACTAGGGACTAGGACTGGGACTAAACACAACTGCAACTGGATCTTGGACTTCCTGACGGGCCACCCCCAGGTGGTGAGGGTAGGTAGTAACACATCTGGCACGCTGATCCTCAACACTGGAGCTCCCCAGGGGTGCGTTCTCAGTCCCCTCCTGTACTCCCTGTTCACCCATGACTGCATGGCCAGGCACGACTCCAACACCATCGTTAAGTTTGCAGACGTCACAACAGTGGTAGGCCTGATCACCGATAACGACGAGACAGCCTATAGGGAGGAGGTCAGAGACCTGGCCGTGTGGTGCCAGAATAACAACCTATCCCTCAATGTGACCAAGACTAAGGACATGATTGTGGACTACAGAAAAAGGAGGACCGAGCACGCCCCCATTCTCATCAACGGGGCTGTAGTGGAGCAGGTTGAGAGCTTCAAGTTCCTTGGTCTCCACATCAACAACAAACTAGAATGGTCCAAACACACCAAGACAGTTGTGAAGAGGGCACGACAAAGCCTATTTCCCCTCAGGAAACTAAAAAGATTTGGCATGGGTCCTGAGATCCTCAAAAGGTTCTACAGCTGCACCATCGAGAGCAACCTGACTAGTTGCATCACTGCCTGGTACGGCAATTGCTCGGCCTCTGATCGCAAGGCACTACAGAGGGTAGTGCGTACGGCCCAGTACATCACTGGGGCTAAGCTGCCTGCCATCCAGGACCTCTACATTTACATTTACATTTAAGTCATTTAGCAGACGCTCTTATCCAGAGCGACTTACAAATTAGGCGGTGTCAGAAGAAGGCCCTAAAAATTGTCAAAGACCCCAGCCACCCCAGTCATGGCAAGCGGTACTGGAGTGCCAAGTCTAGGACGAAAAGGTTTCTCAACAGTTTTTACCCCCAAGCCATAAGACTCCTGAACAGGTAATCAAATGGCTACCCGGACTATTTGCATTGTATGCCCCCCCCAACCCCTCTTTTTACGCTGCTGCTACTCTCTGTTTATCATATATGAATAGTCACTTTAACTATACATTCATGTACATACTACCTCAATTGGGCCGACCAACCAATGCTCCCGCACATTGGCTAACCGGGCTATCTGCATTGTGTCCCGCCCCCCGCCAACCCCTCTTTTACGCTACTGCTACTATCTGTTCATCGTATATGCATAGTCACTTTAACCATAGCTACATGTACATACTACCTCAATCAGCCTGACTAACCGGTGTCTGTATGTAGCCTCGCTACTTTTATAGCCTCGCTACTATATTGCCTGTCTTTTTACTGTTGTTTTATTTCTTTACTTACCTATTGTTCACCTAATACCTTTTTTGCACTATTGTTTAGAGCCTGTAAGTAAGCATTTCACTGTAAGGTCTACCTGTTGTATTCAGCGCACGTGACAAATAAACTTTGATTTGGACAACAAAAAGTACTTGTTACATTTTGAATGCTTAGCAGGACAGGGAAATCGTCAAATTCCCGCACTTATCAATCGAACATCCCTGGTCATCCCTACTGCCTCTGATCTGGCAGACTCAGTAAACACAAATGCCTTGTCTGTAAATGATGTCTGAGTGTTGGAGTGTGCCGCTGGCTTTACGTAAATAGAAAAATAAAAAAGATGATTTAAAAAAAAATAACAATATGGTGCCATCTGGTTTGCTTAATATAAGGAATTTGATTGATTTATACTTTTACTTTTGATACTTACGTATATTTTAAACCAAATAGTTTTAGACTTTACTCAAGTAGAATTTTACTGGGTGACTTTTACTTTTGTCATTTTCTATTAAGTTATCTTTACTTTTACTCAAGTATGACAGTTGGGCACTTTTTCCACCACTGTAGATTATTGACAACAGTGTTTACTTTTATACCACGGGAGTATATAATAAAAAATATATTATGACACATCAACAAAACCTTTTTAATAAGGTACCTTGCAATAATGTTGTTTTCAATCCATGCAGAGCTCTTAGGAGATAGGGAGGATGCTCTTGCCATAAGAAAAGCACACAATAGTGCTACTCTTTCACACAATTCCTTGGCCACAAACAGTCTCTTTGTTCTCAAATGTCACTGCCATTAAATTGAGCCAAAATATATTTAGAATTACACCTTTTGGACCTTAGCAGCCCTGAACTAATGTATCAAATGCTGCTATAGTGTAAAACATTGGTTACACATTTTATTACAGGCTACGGTAGGCCGTCATTGTAAATAAGAATTTGTTCTTAACTGACTTGCCTAGTTAAATAAAGGTTACACACACATCATATGATGTAACAGTATCAGCTGCTCTAACGGTATTAATTGACACCAAAGATGTGATAGTAATCTCCTGACAACAGGATGTTGATGGTGTGAAATTTCTTCCACTTTCTTTGGTTAGATTGTATTTCATCACAGGCAGGCTCATGTCATATGGTATATTGATGTGAACCATGTGAGACTCATCTTGAAAAGAAATGTACACAAAATGGCTGAAGCATAACAATGTTGGCACTTGTAAATCACACAAAATGGCGTGATACAAACTGTGTTTGCAGGCTATTTTCAGAAAAGACGAACAAACCAATCATAACTCGCTATATTGAAAATGTCAAATAGTTTGAATTCTGCCTCTCTTTTAACTGAGTGTCGACATAGACTAAAGTATGGGTGTGTTAATTGAAAATAATTACATCGAATATAAACATGAAAATGTAAATTACGCCTCCCAGGAAAAACCTATTCGGCACTTCTTTTTGCTGTATGCAGATAGGCTTACCTCATTTTAACCCCACATTTATGGCACCCACAGAGCAGATTTTTTTATCAGTCCTTTTCTATCTTTTGAGAGCAGTTTTCTGGCCACTATTAGTAAGCGCAGATTGTATTTCACAGTAAGGTATTTATTTGCCTGCCTCCAACATTGGACTTGTTTATTCCGTTTATTTATTCCATGATCATTTGAAGAAGTGTGGATAATAAAACGGTGCCGCATGATCAATATAATCCAGGGTCGACCAAGATTGAAGGTGTAAAGGAATATGGCATGGTATAGGCTTGGTAGTTCCACCACAAAATGCCTGTCTTGGACAATAAAACAATTGTACAATCCACGAGGTTATTGGATTTTATTTAGCAGTTCCTTTTTACATCAGAAATAAAAAATCGTTGCGTTGTTATTGGAAGCACACGATTATTTCCAAGAGCATTCATGTATGGAGTTCGTGGAAATTATAACGCACCAGTACCTCCTCGTTGACGACTTGACTCAACTGTAGCCTTTCTAGAAATGTCTATCTCTGGCCACTTGGTAGGTGAGCCATACGCATGCGTCCTTGTTCAAATGCAGCTCTTTTTATTTTTTTATTTTTTTGACCGCATTGTAGCGCATGCGTAGCCTAAAACAATGGATTTGTTTTCTTCACGTAGATGGCCTACCCATCTTTATTCAAACTGTCCATTAGATTTCATGAAACTTTCACTGTAAACTATAGCCTAACGTTCCATCAATAATTTGATATTTAATAACATTAACTCGGCTAGCCTACTGAACTTGCAACACAAGGACTTTGACCTATAGGCAATTATATCTTATCACCTTACTTTGTTTTGTGGACTTGTGACTGATTATGATGTTAATTATTAAACAGAGCTCAGAAACTAACAAATGTGTCGAGTTACTGACATCTGTGGTATAGCCACTAAGCTGAAATGGCATTGCAACTTAGTGTTGGAGCTAGAAACATAAGCATTTTGCTGCATTTCCCTGCAAATCTGGGTAAGCCACAAATAAACTTTGATTTGACTTATTCAAAAGGGGAAAGATATACACTGTATACACAGAAGTACGTGGACACCCTTCAAATGAGTGGATTTGGCTATTTCAGCCACACCCGTTGCTGACGTGTATAAAAATGAGCACACAGCCAAGCAATCTCCATAGACAAACAGTGGTAGTAGAATGGCCTTACTGAAGAGCTCAGTGACATTGCTGCGGGGAATCAAGTCCCCACAGCAATGTTCCAACATCTAGTGGAAAGCCTTCCCAGAACAGTGGATACTGTTATAGCAGCAAAGGGGGAACCAACTTCATATTAATACCCATGATTTTGGAATGAGATGTTCAACGAGTAGGTGTCCACATACTTTTGGTCATGTACTGTATTTTGTACAGGTAGCGCACTGCTAGGTTAGTTATCCTCCAGGGATGAAGTGATAAAAAAGGGGGAAACCCTGAGCGCTGTGAGTATACCCTATGCAAATAAAGATCAACTTAAAGTGGTGACCCATCATTCAGGGCAGGTGTCACATATCAATTTGCAAACAATGTAAAAACAAAAATATTTAGTTAATAAGCTGCATACAAACATGGTCTCTTTTTTGCTTTCTTGAGTAAGGCAGCTCCAAAATGCAGGTGTTTCTGCCTAGCTCAGTGCTTTCTGTGGTGGGGCAGCCAGCGGAAAATACGGAGCATAGGGGTTGGTAATGTCCTCTAGTTGCGCCGTGATTGGCTCAGTGTTGTGTCACTCATGGGGAGACTATGTCACCGCAAAATCTACGGGGAGAGTTCAAATTTAAGCCCCTTGGGTGCTGCCATAGAGTTACATTAGAAGTGCCCATCCAAAAAGGCTCAAGGTCATTGGCCACAGATAAAATTAAGTTTTATCTACCGTAGCTTTGATTAGACTGATCATGTCAAAATCTTAGCTAGCAAGCTAGACAAGCAGTCATCATCATGAATCAATTCGACAATCTACTGGCAAATCCTTTTCAATCCTTGTCATATGAAGAGAAATTATAGATAAAACGTATTGATGCTCATCGGCCATTGGACATCAACATTACACAGCAAGTTGGAAATTGCAAATTCAACAATGAGTCGTTTGGAAGGAATCAGTGGTTAACTGCAAGCGTTGCAAAGCAATCACTAGACTGCTATTCAGTGGAGTGGGTATGTGGTCCAAGTCTGGGTTTAAGGGTCTCTTTTCCAAGCTTCAAAGGATAAACATTCAACACCATGGGCCAGAAAAGTTTGAATACATTGACCATGCTGTCAATCCAGCATGACTTTTGCCGCGTTCAAAACAACTGGAGAATCTCAGACTTCAGTGAGTTCAAGACAACTGGGATCTCTGGAAAAAAAACAAGCTCTGACTTGGAAAATAAGTTTCCAACTCGGAATTCCAAGTCGGGAACTCAAGCCTCTTTCTAGAGCTCCAACTAGAACATCACTGACGTCACAATTCGGCCTTGTTTATTTCAGAGTTTCCAGTTATCTTAAAAGCACCATAAATCCATGGAATGCCAGACTTTGATAACAAACCTTGATTGACAAAATGTACCCACAATGTACCTGCGTCACCTTCCTGTTCAAGTGGGCACAGCACAACAAGGTGAGTCCAAAAATGTATTGTATGCTGCTGCATAATTTATGTAATATGCCAGGTATATATGTATACTGTAGCTAATAAAGTAATACTAAGTGTATGTTGTGTAGTAAGCTGTTAGTAGCCCATGTGCCTCATCCTAACAATTTGGTCCCTTTCCCCTCATAACTTAGCCTACTGTTCTGACTTGGTGGTGCACATCTAGCCTATAGCCTGTTTTAGAGAAATGTAATCATCTGTAACGATGTGAGCTGAGAGTATGGAAGCAAGTTCAGGGAGTGAGTGTATTAATAAATAAACACAACATAATACAAATGAAGAAATACGAACAACGCACAGACATAACACAGGAACAGAAACAATAACGCCTGTCAATCCGGCTGGGGTGCGGGAACCTGACAGACCGGCTGAGGCAGGGGAGCCTAGAGATCCGGCTGAGGCATGAAAGCCTGACAAGTCAGCGGAGGCAGGGAAGCCTGGTGAGTTGGCGGAGGCAGGGGAGCCTGTAGCGGCTCCCGGACCCGACGTCATTACACTGACACAAAAAACAAAAACACTCCCTGATGCCTTCCTTAGGTGAGGCGTTATTCTGTAACGATGTACGCTGAGAGTCGGGAAGCAAGTTCAGGGAGTGAGTGTTTTAATAAATGAACACAACATAATACAAAATAAGAAACACGAACAACGCACAGACATAACACAGGAACCAAAACAATAATGCCTGGGGAAGGAACCAAAGGGAGTGACATATATAGGGAAGGTAATCAGGGAAGTGATGGAGTCCAGCTGAGTCTGATGACGCGCAGGTGCGCGTAACGATGGTGACAGGTGTGCGCCATAACGAGTGGGCTGGTGACCTAGAGGCCGGAGAGGGAGCACACTTGACATCATCGAATATTGTAAGAGCGTTCATTGTCTGCCCCCTTTATTTATGCTACGGTTCTGATTTGGTGTACAGGGAGAATACTGTAAGAACGGTCCATGTTCTGAATTCTGTCGCTGTACATTTCAAAAGTGCTGAACAAATAGTTATATTGACTATGTCCGTCCTAGCGCCCTCATTAATGTCTTAATCTAAATTACGGATTGCCTCTTATCCGCTCGTTGTCCCCTTATGCCATGGTTTGTACATCTAAATTGTCAGTGGAAACCACATTTGTTTAAGCATGTCAGCTATATCACAAGGCTCTGCTGATAGCCAGGAGTAGCAGTGATAAGATTCACTCCATGGTGCTGCAAAAAAAGCTCTGCTGTTTATGTAGGCTTTATGTAGGCCCTAACAGTTTGTGGGCACCGTTTGTCACGGTTATAGTGCAATTAAAGTATTGTTTAGTGTTGTGTTTTGTTGTGTAGTGACTTTGCTGGCACGCTTAACAAAAACAAACGTTTTGTTTGCCCCACCAAGATTGACATGCTAAAATCGCCACTGGCACTGTCTCCCAAATTGGTGGCCCAACTATTATAATTTGCAATAGAAATCTATGAATTCCTAACTTCAAGCTCTCTCATACCAAGGTAGTGGAATTCTACTCTACCAGTAACCATAATGTCCTTCAAGCCAAGGGGTTTATCTGTAGAAAACTATTTACAGCAGGGTGAAACAATTCCATGACACATTTGAATATTCATCTTTCGTCATAATTAACTCTTTATTTTACATAATGCAATAATAATAAAGACATGTACAACCGACAATACATAAGCCTACTTATAAAAATACATTCAACCTATTTAAGCACAACGTCAAATTCTTGAAAATAATACACGTCTATAAGCTTATAAATGCCATATAAGCTTAGTACAACTGTCTAATAAAGGTTTTATTACTAAATGTGTTGTTTTTGTCATTTGCGTCTTTGTATAGCAACTGCAGTAACCTACAGTTTTATATGTTTTCTTATCCAATGGATAAGACACTATTGAATGTCACAATGTAAAACATGTTTCAATGGCCTGTTGTAGGACTGCTTTCCAGTTGCTGCCTGTGTGTGTGAAAGATTAATTTCATACCCTTCGTCTACCCAAACCAATGACCCAAACCACAAACTCACGCATTCGATACCCACGCATGCGCAAGATGAAAGGCGATCTCATCTGAAAGCGGAAAAAAAGAGTTCACACACAGTGCCACGCGTGCGCTGTGTGCGCCTCATTACGAGCAAGGTTGCTGCATCTTTTTAGGTAGCTACAAGCATTATTTCGACAGCCAAAGGTCGCATGGTGTCAGGGACGCGCCTAGTCACGGGAATGGTAATAGACCGCATGCTCGTACACCCAGATCGCGCACAGTAAAGGAAATCAAACAGAGTGCAATAATTGAACCTAATGGTTACATTGGGTCAGAACAAACAGTTGATGATCTACGCACAATACTTTGCTGCGCTCTATTTCGCAACGTATTTTACTTTGTATCGGAAAAGATAAGGACATCACAAACTCTTCTGTATGATCGGGGGACAGGAGCGCACAGTATGGTCCGTGAAACCAGACATTTATGGGTGGGAAATTTACCCGAAAATGTACGAGAGGAGAAAATCATTGAGCACTTCAAGCGGTGAGTAAACGATCTTATTCCGAATATTTGATTGAGTAGTTCACAACTGTCAGCATCTGTCTGCCTGATTCCCCTAAAATCAGAAGATGATCAATCCTGGAGCGAATTGCCCAGGCAGTGACAGTAGGTAGCCTGGCTAGGCAACTGCCAGCAAACCAGCAACACAAGCTCACAAAATTCGGGTGAAGAGTAAGTCGATAGATATTGTAGTTAACTAACATGAACGTACAAATTGCAATCTTATGACCCACACCTGCATTTCGCGGTCTTGTAAGCCATCTTTCCCACACCGTGGACTTGCAAATAGCCTAGCTAGCTAATTGCTTTAGCAAAACAGCTATAGCTAGCACCACTGAATACTCTTGCCACTGTAACAGCCTACCGGTTGTGGTGTGTTAAGACAGTGACTTGAATTGTGTTTACAGTTTTATGGTTAACCTAAAACTTGCCAGTTGCGGAGAGTGTCTCGTGCAATGGAATTCTAACTAAGCAAAAACAATTGAGGTAGTTTGCAGTTCCGCCAAGACTCACTGCAACATTGTAGCAAATATTGAGGTGGCTTGTGTGAAGTGATGCAGAGCTGACTCTTGCCAGCAGCATCATAATGTAACTGATATGGCGTCAATTAGCCTAATGTCATTGGCTATACCAGTTGACTATCAAAATAAACTGAGATGTTCATTGAATGTTGCTATTAGTTGTTATTCAGTTGATTAACATAACATTTGGTATAGATTACAGTGATAGCCTACAATGTCACTAAGATTTCCTTCCTTTACATTGGTTGCATTCATAAGTTGTGTAAACAAACGACCATATGATGATTATAAGCCTTAATGAAACTGCCAACATATAAGAAACACGGCTATAAATGGCACGGATCATATTCTCTATAGTAGACTACATGTTGACATAGCAATTTTTTTAATAACATTTTTTTAAACTTTATATAAAAACGATAGGCTATTGTTGAAAATAATTATTTTTCACTACTGAAATGGAAAGGGTAATATTTTTGCCACATTGTTACATTACTATTACTTCACATTGTTATCAGTATGTCAAATCAGATTTGACGGCAAAGGCTATCGTTTTTGTGCATTAAACATTTGAATACATTTAGTTCTTGTTTCGACGCCGTGTGTGCTCTCTAGCTCCATACTGGCTGCCAAGGAAAAAACAGCCCGCCTATCTTTCGATCTAGGCACGAGGAGTAGCCTAATTAAAAGATGTGACATCCATATTATTTCTTTACGTTAGCTGAAGTGCTGCATTCATGTATTTTTATGGCTGTCTATCCTGTGTTGTAGGCTAAATGGCGTATGTATTTCTGCTACGATTTCAAGCGCAGTGTTTGCTATGCAGTGCATGTAGACAATATTCATCAGACCATTATGACTTTGAGAGTATCCTACAAAATACAGTCCGAAATGGCCAAAACGGACGTTTATTTAGGCATACTTGTCAGATGCATGGATTATGATAGCCTGTTTTTCAAATCTTGCGGGGCATTTGTGTCATGCTTATGATTTTAATGCATTGGTTACGTCATAAGAATTGAATATGCTTAGGCTATAACACGTGTAATAAGGCAAACGTTTTGAACAATTGATCACAAACATATTGTTTTGACTTTTGAGGATGAAGCATTTTGTTGAGGGGAATGAGTGCGCGTGGAAAACACATTTCGGGGTAGCCTACTTACTCACTGCTCTTCAAGCAGCCTTTAGTTACAGCTTTTGTAACAAGAAACAGCCAGCGTATGCAGGTGCATGACAGCTACATTTGTGATTGGAGTCCTTGAAGATGGGGGACGGCAGAATGAGGAAGCAGTGTGAACGGTTTTCTAAAATGGCGTCGGAGGGTATTCAATGTGGGAACTGGCATGACAGAGAGACTACACTTATGGGCATTCTCAGGGTGTCTTTCGGAAAATAAGCAGAAACAGATTTATGCTCTAGTTTTCATTGAATAGAAAAAAAAGTGTTGCATGGAGCTAAGCTCTCCAAGACGTTGGCAAATAACTCCAATCACAATTTTCTTTCTCGAGTTGGTTGATAAACGCCATAGGCTACAATAAAAATAGATTTTCAGGCAGTAAACCATTTTAATTATAGGCTACATTCAAGGTAACGATTGAAATCACTTTTTCAAATATAGGAAAACATCACTTTTTTCCTGTATCATTTTTTCCTGTATTTCTCTTAAGCAAGCCTTATTGGAATGCCATATTGCATAAAACATATTGCACCCACAAGAAAGAGGAAACCAGAAAATGTCACGTGTAGTTATGCTGCATTGTGCAGACCTCATCAGAGTTCCATCTTTGAATAGCTAGAAGGAGGAACTTTTCTTATAACTAGAATACATCCTCTATTGAAAAATGTATGAATAGTGCTATGTGCTTAACCAACAATGCATTGTGAAAAATAACAAATAATGTTGCCTGGTGAGGTTGGGAAATGACACCAGTGGCCTAATAAATGTTTTGTAAGGACATCCCTTTGTGGAGTGTCATCCCCCCCACACACAGACAGAGAGAGAGAGAGAGAGCTGTGCCAGTAACCAAAAGGTTGCTGGTTCAAATCCCCAAGGTGGTAAAAATCTTTCAGTTGTGCAGCTGACTAGGTTTTCCCTTCCATTTCAATATTATACAACACATAGGTCTACTTTATGGTGAACAGTAGGCTCCTTTACCCATTTGACTTGTTTCCATTTCCAATGAATTATGGCATACACCTTAAATTAATTAATTATTTGTTGCTGATCTCTTTTTCTTATAATTCCCCCTTTCCTCCATAGATATGGACGTGTGGAGAGTGTCAAGGTCCTTCCAAAGCGGGGGTCAGAAGGTGGAGTTGCAGCCTTTGTTGATTTTGTGGACATTAAAAGTGCTCAGAAGGCTCATAATTCTATCAACAAGATGGGGGATAGAGACTTGCGCACTGATTACAATGAGCCAGGCACAATCCCTAGTGCCGTGAGAGGGCTGGAGAATAGCCTGTCCTTAGGCTCTCGTGGGCGGGATGTTTCAGGGTTCACAAGGGTGGCAGGGGACCTGGTGTATGGGCCCCCTGCATTGCTCCACAGCAGAGAGGGACGCTATGAACGCAGACTAGACGGGTAAGTGGACAAAGTTTCTCTGAACGCAGGGGGAACTTGGTTTCTTGTAACGCCTTACCCCCAAGCATATTCCACAATCTATTAATTTACTTGTTTGGGGGTTAAAGAGGAGAATGAGGGGAAAATAAAATACATTCATACGCAGGAATAAATCTGTAGGCATCCCTTCCATAGTCCTCAGAGCGTCGCCATCGCTCATGGATTGATATGGTAGACACCAAGATATACTGTAAATGAGCATGAATGCACACAATTGTATTTCTATGTGTGTAGTAAATAGCGTATTTGCTGTTGGGGATTATCTTTGTAAACTTAAACATTCCTGTGAGGTGGATATCCCATTTGCAGAGAGTATGGGGCATATTGGATATCGTAAAATTCCCGGGATTAATGGATGCTGGAGAGAGTTTGTTCCAGTGGCCTTCCCTGGGATCGCCCTGATCTGGAGTACCATGTCCTCCTTGGTGGATTAATGGGTCATTTTTGTATAACAATTCAACCAAGAATACATATTTGCATATTAAAGACGCATTAATTAGTTTTTGGATTAGTAGAAATTGGGTTCTCGATCATTCTGCACCCATTCCAGTGGTGTTTTCATATGCATCACTTCCCTTGTGGTCCGGAGTCATGTGGATAACCTAAACCGGATATGTATTCCCGTTGGATTAAAACTGGCCAATCACAAAAGGATATTCTATCATTCAATAAAGTTATGGGTTTTCCGGTTTTGTGTGGGATTATGTTTTGTTTCAGGTTTTAAGAATGAAATGCTGGGAGACCTCTACTGTTGATCGACTTTGTAGAGAAATGACAGAAATATTGAGCAAATTACAAACACTTTTTTGAATTCTAATTTAATTTTGTTGGTATTTCAACATTTTGTTTTTATATTTTTGCTCTTGAAAGAGTGAGACTGTCCAATGGATATAGGGGGAAGCATTAAACATAATAATTTATTAGAGGTTTGGACTATTTTTGGATCATACAAATCAATACAATTACATGGAAATATGGGGCTACCTGTCTTCTGTCAATGGATTACCTGCCTCCTGAATGTGGAACTACATCTGTCCATCCTTGGATACAATTATTCCCAGAATCAGAACACACATCATCATGTCAACTTCTTCCCAAAGAATAAGCCTACTGCCTTTAAGGGAACTGTACATGTTTGGGAGAATCATTGGGTGAACTGGATTACTTCTGACAGGTAAACTGTGTTACGGTCAGATAATTTTTGCTTCAATGGATCTAGTTGGACTATTGCTCAATTTTGCACACAGAATGTGGCGGACTATTAAAGATGAAGATGAAAGACTTTTCCATAAAATCGTGTGCCATGATGTTCCAGACTCATTGCTCATGGGGTATCAATAGAGCACTGTTTACAGAAGCTGGACAATTGGATATCATTTCCAGATTTGATTGGACACTGTAGCCTCATTTTCCATTATTTTATTGTTATCAGTTATGTTTTATGTAACCATTTTTGAAAGGATAGTTTAGTCCTATGACTATTTTCCACCACAGCAAAATCTTGTTACAATTGGATTTGATTTTTGGAGTATCTGATCAAAGCAAGTGAGGATTCCTGCCATACTGACGAGGATTACTATTTTGAACATAAACCTACCTATACTGTGTGCTTTTCTCTGTGGATATATTTTTACATTGACTCTTTTTGGAATTAGCACTGCAAATATCTGCTTGGAATAATTTATTATCTTGGCTGCAAAGACTTTTGTTTGAACATAAACCTACGAGAATGTTTTTGATACATTTTTATGCCCACCCTATGGTTTTTCCTTTTTTTGCTCACAAAGTTCTGTCTCCCTAGATTGTATTTGGAATTGTAGGTCGGGTTACCGCTGTCTCAAAAGGTTGGTATATCCTGCCCTGTGTATTTTAGCTGTTCTCTCTAACCCCTAGTTTGAACCCCTGTCTCTCTCCATATTTTTCACTAACAGAAGTAGCTGTTAAACATACTGTTTAATTGCTTGTTGTTATTTGCAGACTCTTGACTTTTTACCTGCTGTCTCCCCTCACCTTGAACCTACCCTGCCCACTTCCCAGCTCCTAATCCCTGCTCTCCCTAGTCAATAGTACCACTTTGCTGAGGCATTTTTCACATTAAAGTAAAACATGTAGATACAGGCCAGATCATGGTAAAAAGAGAAGGAATCATGCACCTCCTATGAATGCTTTTTAAACAATGAACAATTACGTCAGATTTAATAGTTGTATCAGTTAATCAAAATCTGATTATATTCAACCCAATTTGAATTGCTATTGTATATTACATTTTACTGTCAGATTTGCCACCACTAAAGGGTTTATGCCAATGTTTAGATAGCTAGTCTCTCATTTGGTCTTGCTACATGATCGTTAGTAGCCTAACCTTGGAAACTTGTGGTCAAGTTCTTTTTCTTCTGAGCCCAAGAGCAGAATAAGTCTAGGAACAGATTCCTGATGTAGAATTTATACTGAAAGACAAATTATCCATTGGCTTCAGCAACCCTAATTGTCACAATTTACAATGTTGCATGTCAAATCAGAGAACTGCAATTATTATAATTTTTTGTTGATATTGTAAGTAGCATGACATATTCACACTAGCCTCACAGTTTTTACATGATACTGGCAGCCACAAAGTAGCTAAAAATATGTCAGTGCCAAAGAACCGTTATTCCTTATGGCAATGGGCAGTGCATGCACTTGACAGCAACACACCTATACTACAGTAGCTAGCTAGCAATCCGGTCGCTGTATACAATAACAGCATGTGATGGTAACAAACAATTATAGATAAAAATCCTGCCTTAATAGGTTGAAATATTTTAGGATTCATGAATAATTCAAATTCCATGAGTGTCAGGACAATGGAGACACTGGCATTGTACACACATTTGAGATTAAAATATTCAGAAAGTCCCAAAATAGGTTAACGCGGTTCTGTCCAGATTTGGACTAAACAGCATAGTTGCAAATATCTACATGGAGGAGTTCACAAAAGTTTGCGTCCAAACCACAGAGCAGGGATCATCAACTAGATTTTGCTGCGGGCCGATTTTATTGTTGAGTGGATGGTTAGGGGGCCGGAACATCATTTCAAATAATTTGTAGACTGCAAATTGACCGCAAGAAGCCCAAAAAGATGTAATATGATATTTGACTAAAACATAATAATTTTAAATCTTGCTTGCATTTGTATATGATCACGAGTTTCTCTGTTATGCTTGTGAATAATTGGGAACACATTTCCAACATTTAAAATCGCTTGGATCTTATTTCCTGGTGTTTTTAAAGTATTTTATGTCCAATAATAAATAAATACAAATATTTGCTCAGAAACTTAGGGGGACATATAAAACCAGCGACCAGTTGGACCCCTGCTATAGAGAATGATAGAGGCCTCTAGTGACCATAAGGCTTTATTAGCATGGGCAGCGCCATTGAGAGCTTCCACCATTTTAATTTAGTCAACTGGGTGGGACTTACAACTTCATTGACTGATCCCTCATGGTGACCTTGTTGGAGTCATGTCCAACCATGTCATCAGGAGGGATCAGCCAATCGTGAAGAAGAAAATATAGTACTTCAAAATAAAGAGCCTCAATGGTGCTGCACATGCCATCACAGATGGTATAATGACACAGATACAAAGAGGAGTCCTCTATATAGCTCTATTGTCCAAACATGTCATTGTGCAGCCATGCAAATCTACCTGAAAACATAAATATGTATGTATTTACTAACAGAGAAAATGCTAGTGGGCTCAATTGTTAAGTAATAGCTCATTGCAAATAAATTATTTTTCCACTTAAGTTGACTGTTTTTGTTTTACCCAGAATGGTTTGCATATGTATTTTGCTACTTAATAGCTAAACCTCATTCAGAAAATGTTTTAGGTTCCCAGCCTTTTAGCTACTTAATGTATCTAAAACAACTTACAAACACTCCAATCCAAACTATTTCTTATAGATACATTTTTGAAAAGTCACTTAATTACGCAAAAAATCTATTTTGTTTTGAAGGAAGATCCACTCCACCAGTTTGAGAACAGGCAGTACTATATTGTATTATGCAATTCGGGAAATGCTCCATTGGCCATTCTTCTTTAAGTAACATTAGGTTTTGAAGCTTTCTAATTGTGACTAACCAATCATTTAGACTTCCGTCATACTCATCACTTTATTCGGAAAGGAAATTATGGTAAAGCTTCATTTTACAGCTAGCTATGTGTCAGGCACAAGGGGGTGTGGTCTATGGCCAATATACCACGCCTAAGGGATGTTCTTTTCACGACACAACACGGAGTGCCTGGATACAGTCCTTAGCCGAGGTATATTGGCCCTATACCACAAACCCCTGAGGTGCCTTATTGCTTTTATAAACTGGTTAATGCTTTTATAAACTGGTTAATTACCAATGTAATTAGAGCAATACAAATAAATATTTTGTCATACCCGTGGTGTTCGGTCTGATATACCACGGCTGTCAGCCAATCAGCATTCAGGGCTTGAATCACCCAGTTTATAATTTCAATTAGATTGTATATTAGTTATACTTTGGTTTCTTTGAGATTCATAGACTCAAGCAAAGCAGAAGTTACACCGCCAGCCCCTTTTAATTAAACTGCGTTTCAATAAGTCACAGATGAATCTCATTCGTATGAAAAAGTGAATTAATCATCTAAGTGTGTAAGCTACATTTTTAAGCAGGCATGAATTGGGCTTTTTTATTCCTGCCTTAATTCACACTATTTTTAAATATTTGTTGATAATTCACCACTTCGCTAACTCATGCATTTTGTATGGACCCCAACTGCCTCCTTATTGAGTTGGTGGTGTACCTGCTATAAGAACATAACTAATGAATAGAATTGTAGTAATTTATCAGAGCAGAGCATATAATTTATCAGAGCAGAGCATATCAATCAATTTCAGTGTACCTAAAATCTTTCGATTGGTGTTTTAGGCCATTCCGACATAGATGAAGGCTGTCACACCTTGACACGCTACCAGTTAGGAGGTCTGGTGATTTTCTACTTTAGATAGCAAGTTGCAGGATAATCCTCAGAAACTTCTGCATTGTACTGATTACATACTTGATTATGAATAAGTGCAGTACCTTTCTAGCTAGCAGCTACCCCTTTGAATTTACTTAAAATATAACATAACAAATTGTGCAATAACATTATGATCTTAATTGCACAATACAGTGAATACCGTGTAATTGCGATATTTTAGGGTTATCATAATATCAAAATCTAATCCTGGACATCCCTAATGACAAGCTAACATGCGAGCTCAGTAGATTACTATTGAACTAAGATTACTATTGAACTATCAACTACTTGTCTAGTGCCTGAAATGCTCCTCAGTTCCATTTAAGAATGGATTCCATACTTTGAAATAGCTTCTCATCAATAATATTTGTTGTATTGTTATTAGGGTTGCAAAATATAAACTGGAGCTAACCATCATCTTTGATCTGTCTGATCCTGCACCATTAATGTACGGCTGTCCAGAATAGGATATATATATTTTTTAATAATGTTAGGTTTTTGCACTGCATCCATTGAAGTCTCCAGACTCTTGTTTTTCCACATCCGGTTGTGCTCTCTATTGTGTGGGTCATGAGAATTATATAGAAACTAGTTTTCTTTTCATTCTGCTTTTCTGTCGAGCACATGTAATTCCATGTCCAAAATATCTACTCCCTTTATCTAGTTTTCATGACATTTTCCAATTGAGAAGATTTGGATGTTTGTCAAATACTAGGGGGAAAAAATCACAAACAAGTGTAAGATTAATCGCCATGCCTAGTTAGTAGTTGTTCAATTTAATTTAGATAGAAATCAGAAAGTATCTGCATAAAAGTGACAAATTCTGCAAAATATTATGAGCAATATGAATTAATGAGAAATGTTTACAAATATCTAATAAGTAAAGTATGATATCAATTTATATGTTTACTGTATATTTTAAGTCTCAAATAAACAGAAACACCCTTTGAACACTCAACTTGACTGCTGTCTTAGTTATTTGATAGCCTGACACCTTTATTTACCACCTTGTAAAGCTCTAGTTGACTACTAATTAGTGTCAGAAAGCATAACTTTTCTCTTTCTCTCTCTCTCTCTCACTCTCTCCATTTCCTCCTTCCATCCCTCTCCCTGTCACTCAGGACTGCTGAAAGTCGGGATCGAGCATATGATCACAGTGCCTACGGACATCACGAGCGTGCTAGCAGCAGCTTTGACCGACAGCGTCACTACGACTCAGACTATTACAGAGATACCAGGGAGAGAATGCTTAACACTGGCTCTGGCACTGCCAGTGGAGGTGTTGGGGCTGGCTCTGCAGCGGTCGGTGGAGGAGTTGTAGGTACTTGCGTCAGTGCCTGTGGAACAGGTGGTGGGGCTGGGGCTGTGGCTGGAGGAAGTGGAGGATCTTCATCGGTTGGTGTGGGATATTATCGTTCACATAGCCGGAGCCCAAGCCACTTTGATAAACCAGAGCCTCAATATGATACTCGTGCCAGAGAACCCTTTATACTGGGCAGCATAGTTCACAGGGATCTGTACCAAGAAGAGCGGGGTCGACGTGGAGATCGATCTTACCACGACAGTCGCAGCCGGTCTCCACACTCTTCACATTCACGTAACCTCTCTCCACAAAGGTTGGCGAGTCCAGAATCCTGGCCTCCCCGCTCCCACAGTGGCTCCGGCTCTCGCAGCCGTTCCTCCAGTTCCAACTCTGTCAGCAGCACCAGCAGCAGCACCAGTGGCAGGTAGGTAGAGCGAGTACTCATCAGTTTCACTGTCATGCATTCTGTCCCCTGTAGTTTATCATATAGTGTCTCTCAGTAGCACTTGTGATTGGTCAAAAAAGTAAAAATATATACAGTACCAGTCAAAAGTTTGGACACCTACTCATTCAAGGGTTTTTCTTTATTTTTACTATTTTCGACAGTGTAGAATAATAGTGAAGACATCAAAACTATGAAATAACACATATGGAATCATGTAGTAAACAAAAAGTGTTAAACAAATCAAAATATATTTTATATTTGAGATTCTTCAAAGTACTCACCCTTTGACTTGATGACAGCTTTGCACGCTCTTTTTTATTTTTTTTATTTCACCTTTATTTAACCAGGTAGGCTAGTTGAGAACAAGTTCTCATTTACAACTGTGACCTGGCCAAGATAAAGCAAAGCAGTGCAACACAAACAACAGCACAGAGTTACACATGGAATAAACAAACATACAGTCAATAACACAATAGAAAATAAGTTTATGTACAGTGTGTGCAAATGAGGTAAGATAAGGGAGGTAAGGCAATAAATAGGCCATAGTGGCGAAGTAATTACAATTTAGCAATTTAACACTGGAGTGATAGATGTGCAGAAGATGAATGTGCAAGTAGAGATACTGGGGTGGAAAGGAGAAAAAAAACAGTATGGGGATGAGGTAGTTGGATGGGCTATTTACAGATGGGCTATGTACAGGTGATCTGTGAGCTGCTCTGACAGCTGGTGCTTAAAGTTAGTGAAGGAGATATGAGTCTCCAGCTTCAGTGATTTTTGCAATTCGTTCCAGTCATTGGCAGCAGAGAACTGGAAGGAAAGGCGGCCAAACGAGGAATTGGCTTTGGGGGTGACCAGTGAAATATACCTGCTCGAGCGTGTACTACGGGTGGGTGCTGCTATGGTGACCAGTGAGCTGAGATAAGGCGGGGCTTTACCTAGCAAAGACTTATAGATGACCTGGAGCCAGTGGGTTTGGCGACGAATATGAAGCGAGGGCCAGCCAACGAGAGCATACAGGTCGCAGTGGTGGGTAGTATATGGGGCTTTGGTGACAAAACGGATGGCACTGTGTTAGACTGCATCCAATTTGCTGAGTAGAGTGTTGGAGGCTATTTTATAAATGACATCGCCGAAGTGAAGGATCGGTAGGATAGTCAGTTTTACGAGGGTATGTTTGGCAGCATGAGTGAAGGATGCTTTGTTGTGAAATAGGAAGCTGATTCTAGATTTAATTTTGGATTGGAGATGCTTAATGTGAGTCTGGAAGGAGAGTTTACAGTCTAACCAGACACCTAGGTATTTGTAATTGTCCACATATTCTAAGTCAGAACCTTCCAGAGTAGTGATGCTGGACGGGCGGGCAGTTGTGGGCAGGGATCGGTTGAAGAGCATACATTTAGTTTTACTTGCATTTAAGAGCAGTTGAAGGCCACGAAAGGAGAGTTGTATGGCATTGAAGCTCGTCTGGAGGTTAGTTAACAGTGTCCAAAGAAGGGCCAGAAGTATACAGAATGGTGTCGTCTGCATAGAGGTGGATTAGAGAATCACCAGCAGCAAGAGCGACATCATTGATGTATACAGAGAAAAGAGTCGGCCCGAGAATTGAACCCTGTGGCACCCCATAGAGGCTGCGAGAGCTCCGGACAACAGGCCCTCCGATTTGACACACTGAACTCTGTCTGAGAAGTAGTTGGTGAACCAGGCGAGGCAGTCATTTGAGAAAACAAGGCTGTTGAGTCTGCTGATAAGAATGTGGTGATTGACAGAGTCGAAGCCTTGGCCAGGTCGATGAATACGGCTGCATAGTAATGTCTCTTATCGTTGGCAGTTATGATATTGTTTAGGACCTTGAGTGTGACTGAGTTGCATGACCAGCTCAGAAACCAGATTGCATAGCAGAGAAGGTACGGTGGGATTCGAAATAGTCTGTGATCTGTTTGTTAATTTGGCTTTCAAAGACCTTAGAAAGTCAGGGTAGGATAGATATAGGTCTGTAACAGTTCTGGTCTAGAGTGTCCCCCTTTGAAGAGGGGGATGACCGCGGCAGCTTTCCAGTCTTTGGGGATCTCGGACGATACGAAAGAGAGGTTGTACAGGCTAGTAATAGGGGTTGCAACAATTGCGGCGGATAATTTTAGATAGAGAGGGTCCAGATTGTCTAGCCCAGCTGATTTGTAGGGGTCCAGATTTTGCAACTCTTTCAGAACATCAGCTATCTGGATTTGGGTGAAGGAGAAATGGGGGAGGTTTGGGCAAGTTGCTGTGGGGGGGTGCAGGGTTGTTGACTGGGGTAGGGGTAGCCAGGTGGAAAGTATGGCCAGCCGTAGAAAAATGCTTATTGAAATTCTCAATTACCGTCGATTTATCGGTGGTGACAGTGCTTCCTAGCCTCAGTGCAGTGGGCAGCTGTGAGGAGGTGCTCTTATTCTCCATGGACTTTACAGTGTCCCAGAACTTTTTAGAGTTTGTGCTACAGGATGCAAATTTATTTTTGAAAAAGCTATCCGTTGCTTTCCTAACTGCCTGTGTATATTGGTTCCTAACTTCCCTGAAAAGTTGCATATCGCAGGGGCTATTCAATGCTAATGCATTACGCCACAGGATGTTTTTGTGCTGGTCAATGGCAGTCAGGTCTGGAGTGAACCAGGGACTATATCTGTTCCTGGTTGTACATTTTTTGAATGGGGCATGCTTATTTAAGATGGTGAGAAAAGCACTTTTAATGAATAACCAGGCATCCTCTACTGACGGAATGAGGTCAGTATCCTTCCAGGATACCTGGGCCAGGTCGATTAGAAAGGCCTGCTCGCTGAAGTGTTTGACAGTGATGAGGGGTGGTCGTTTGACCGCAGACCCATTACGGACGCAGGCAATGAGGCAGTGATCGCTGAGATCCTGGTTGAAGACAGCAGAGGTGTATTTGGAGGATGACATCTATGAGGGTGCCCGTGTTTACAGATTTGGGGTTGTACCTGGTTGATAATTGATCATTTGTGTTAGATTGAGAGCATTTAGCTTAGATTGTAGGACAGCCGGGGTGTTAAGCATGTCCCAGTTTAGGTCACCTAACAGTACGAGCTCTGAAGATCGATGGGGGGCAATCGATTCACATATAGTCTCCAGGGCACAGCTGGGGCAGAAGGTGGTCTATAACAAGCAGTAACGGTGAGAGACTTGTTTCTGGAAAGGTGGATTTTTAGAAGTAGAAGCTCGAATTGTTTGGGCACAGACCTGGATATTATGACAGAACTCTGCAGGCTGTTTCTGCAGTAGATTGCCACTCCGCCCCCTTTGGCAGTTCTATCTTGTCGGAAAATGTTATAGTTAGGGATGGAAATGTCAGGATTTTTGGTGACCTTCCTAAGTCAGGATTCAGACACGGCTAGGACATCCGGGTTGGCAGCGTGTGCTAAAGCAGTGAGTAAAACAAACTTAGGGAGGAGGCTTCTAATGTTAACATGCATGAAACCAAGGCTTTTACGGTTACAGAAGTCAACAAATGAGAGTGCCTGGGGAATGGGAGTGGAGCTAGGCACTGCAGTGCCTAGATTAACCTCTACATCACAGTGATCCAGGTGAAAAGATTCAGAGCTTGTGGTATGAATCCTGATATGTGGAGAAAGAGCAGTCCGGTATGCTCTGGGTTGAAACACGCTGTGCAGACTGGCAGGAGTTGACCAGGCTAAGGTTAGCTGATGACCACTAGCCATGGCTAACTGACTATTAGCTAGTAGATAGTGAGCTGGCTAGCTTCTGTTAGGGGTCCCGGTTAGAAAAGTATAGAAAATAGCAGATCCATACCACATAGGGTGAGGCGGATTGCAGGAGAGTATGTTGAAACTGAGGTTGAAATATAAAAAAATATATACGAAATATATACATAGGAAGAAAAAAAGATATATACACGGGACATGACAAGACGAAGACAAAGACGTCTGAACTGCTACGCCATCTTGGAGACAGGATTACAGGTCATAGCAGAAAGTACAGTGCATTCGGGTAGTATTCAGACCACTTAACTTTTTCACGTTTTGTTACGTTACAGCCTTATTCTAAAATGTATTTTATGTTTCTAAATCCTCTTCAATCTACACACAATAATGACGAAGCGAAAACAGTTGACTTTTTTTTTACACAGGTATTCAGACCATTTGCAATGTGTCACGCCCTGGCCTTAGTATTCTTTGTTTTCTTTATGTTTTTTAGTTAGGTCAGGGTGTGACATGGGGAATGTATGTGTTTTGTAGTGTCTAGGGGTGTTGTATGTGTATGGGGCAGAGTAGAGTAAGGTTGTCTAGTTATGTCTATGGCTGCCTAGATTGGTTCTCAATCAGAGACAGCTGTCATTCATTGTCTCTGATTGGGAGCCATATTTAAGGCAGCCATAGGCAGTAGGCTTTTGTGGGGTGTTGTCTATGTTGAACGTTTGTTGCTTGTCTGTGCACTTACGTTATTTAGCTTCACTGTCGTTTGTATTCAGTGTTCGTTTCGTGTTTTTTCCTTTCTCTCAATAAAAGAGAAATGTATTTTGCACACGCTGCGCCTTGGTCCTCTCTTTCTCACGAAGACGATCGTGACACTATGAGACTCGAAATTGAGCTCAGGTGCATCCTGTTTCCTTGATCATCCTTGAGATGTTTCTACAATTTGATTGGAGTCCACCTGTGGTAAATTCAATTGATTGGACATCATTTGGAAAGGCACACACCTGTGGGACCTACAGTTGAAATCGGAAGTTTACATACACTTAGGTTGGAGTCATTAAAACTAGTTTTTCAACCACTCCACAAATTTCTTGTTAAAAAACGAAAGTTTTGGCCAGTATGGTTAGGACATCTACTTTGCGCATGACACAACACATTTTTCCAGCAATTGTTTACAGACGGATTATTTCACTTATAATTCACTGTATCACTATTCCAGTGGGTCAGAAGTTTACATACAGTAAGTTGACTGTGCCTTTAAACAGCTTTGAAAATTCCAGAAAATGATGTCATGGCTTTAGAAGCTTCTGATAGGCTAATTGACATCATTTGAGTCAATTGGAGGTGTACCTGTGGATGTATTTCAAGGCCTACCTTCAAACTCAGTGCATCTTTGCTTGACATCATGGGAAAATCAAAAAAAATCAGCCAAGACCTCAAAAAATAAATTGTAGACCTCCACAAGTCTGGTTCATCCTTGGGAGGAATTTCCAAATGCCTGAAGGTACCACGTTCATCTGTACAAACAATAGTACGCAAGTATAAACACCATGGGACCACGCAGCCGTCATACCGCTAAGGAAGGAGACACGTTCTGTAGCCTAGAGATGAACGTACTTTGGTGTTAAAAGTGCAAATCAATCCCAGATCAACAGCAAAGGACCTTGTGAAGATGCTGGAGGAAACAGGTACAAAAGTATCTATATCCACAGTAAAAATAGTCCTATATCGACATAACCTGAAAGGCCGCTCTGCAAGGAAGAAGCCACTGCTCCAAAATCTCCATAAAAAAGCCAGACTATGGTTTGCAACTGCACATGGGGACAAAGGTTGTACTTTTTGGAGAAATGTCCTCTGGTCTGATGAAACAAAAATAGAACTGTTTGGCCATAATGACCATCATTATGTTTGGAGGAAAAGGGGGATGCTTGCAAGCCGAAGAACACCATCCCAACCGTGAAGCACGGGGGTGGCAGCATCATGTTGTGGGGGTGCTTTGCTGCAGGAGGGACTGGTGCACTTCACAAAATAGATGGCATCATGAGGGGGGGAAATTCTGTGGATATATTGAAGCAACATCTCAAGACATCAGTCAGGAAGTTAAAGCTTGGTTGCAAATGGGTTTTCCAAATGGACAATGAGCCCAAGCATACTTCCAAAGTTGTGGCAAAATGGCTTCAGGACAACAAAGTCAAGGTATTGGAGTGGCCATCACAAAGCCTTGACCTCTATCCCATAGAATGTTTTTGGGCAGAACTGAAAAAGCGTGTGCGAACAAGGAGGCCTAAAAAGCGGACTTAGTTACATCAGCTCTGTCAAGAGGAATGGGCCGAATTCACCCAACTTATTGTGGGAAGCTTGTGGAAGGCTACCCAAAACCTTTGAACCAAGTTAAACAATTTAAAGGCAATGCTACCAAATACTAATTGTGTGTATGTAAACTTCTGACCCACTGGGAATGTGATGAAAGAAATAAAAGCTGAAATAAATAATTCTCTGTACTATTATTCTGACATTTCACATTCTTAAAATAAAGTGGTGATCCTGACTGACCTAAGACAGGGAATTTTTACTAGGAGTAAATGTCAGGAATTGTGAAAAACTGAGTTTAAATGTATTTGGCTGAGGTGTATGTAAACATCCGACTTCAACTGTATATAAGGTCCCACAGTTGACAGTGCATGTCATAGTAAAAACCAAGCCATGAGGTCGAAGCAATTGTCCGTTGAGCTCCGAGACAGGATTTTGTTGAGGCAAAGATCTGGGGAAGGGTACCAAAACATTTCAGCAGCATTGATGTTCCCCAAGAGCACATTGGCTTCCATCATTTTTAATTGGAAGAAGTTTGATTGCCCGGTCAAACTGAGCAATCGGGGGACCAGGGCTTTGGTCAGGGAGGTGACCAAGAACCCAATGGTCACTCTGACAGAGCTCCTGAATTCCTCTGGGGAGATGGGAGAACCTTCCAGAAGGACAACCATCTCTGCAGCACTCCATCAATCAGGCCTTTATGGTAGAGTGGCCAGACGGAAGCCTCTCCTCAGCAAAATGCACGTGACAGCCCGCTTGGAGTTTGCCAAAAGGCACCTAAAGGACAGGCCATGAGAAACAAGAGTATCTGGTCAAATGAAACCAAGATTGATCTCTTTGGCCAAAATGCCAAGTATCACGTCTGGGGGGAACCTGGCACCATCCCTACGGTGAAAAATGTTTGTGGCAGCATCATGCTGTGAGGGATGTTTTTCAGCAGCAGGGACTGGGAGACTAGTCTGGATCGAGGGAAATATGAACCTGTCAGAGCTTGAGATGATCTGCAGAGAAGAATGGGAGAAACTCCCCCAAAACAGGTGTGCCAAGCTTGTAACGTCATACCCAAGAAGACTCTAGGCTGTAATTACTGTCAAAGGTGCTTCAACAAAGTACTGAGTGAAGGGTCTGAATACCTATGTAAATGTGATATATCAGTTTAATTTTTTTTTTATATTAGCAAAAATGTCAAACCAGTTTTTGCTTTGTCATTATGGGGTATTGTGTGTAGATTGATGAGGATGAAAATAAATAAATAATTTAATCCATTTTAGAATAAGGCTGTAATGTAACAACATTTGGAAAGAGTCAAGGGGTCTGAATACTTTCCGAATGCACTGTAAATGGGCCGCTGAAATGAGCGCTCAGATCTTCTGGACCAGGTACTCAACAGATGGCGCTTAAATTGGAATTGACAGTGTTTTAACTACTTGCAGATATGAAACAGACATTACATTACCGTGTAGTTTTAATAATAAAATGGTCTGACTGTGATGTGGACATACTCTGTATTCATATCCCGAAAGAAAGAAATGATCTCACTAAAATAAATGTTAATAGAAAGTTTGCAAAAATAGATAAGATCTTGCTATTTGTGGAAAAATCACCCTGATTTAACTCTTTAGTCATATCCCAGTTTACCTATTTACTTATGGCCTTGCCTACACCTAGTGACCTGTTTTTTTAATTTTATTATATGAGCAAAAATATTCCATTTTATTTGGAACGGCAAGCCACACAAAATTAAACGGGCCTTTTTATGTAATGAATATGAATTTGGACGACAGAAATTATAAAATATTAAAGCATTAGACCTCTCACTAAAGGATTCAGTCATATAAACGTTATAATTAAATCTGAACTGGCTCTCTAGCAGATTAGTAAGTATGTCTCACCGCATGTTCAAGAATGGCCTTTTTCCATTTATTCAGATTACAACCTCTCACTTTCGGTTATTTGAAAATGAAATTATCTCCAAAATATTGCTATTTTTAAAACAAGTCATATAACGTTTGTTGCAATTCCAGTTTAATCCACCAGAAATGACAGAATAAATAATAAAACAAATATTATGGTTAGACTCATATACTAATTGATTAAAAAAAACATTATTTTCTGAAAAAAAGAAAAGGTATAATGTTTGTAAATTATATCATAAATAGGACTGCTGGAGTTATGTCACACAAAATATATGCAAATGTCTGCTCTAACCAAAATTACAACCAACTAATTCCAGCCTTACCGCAAAAATTGAAGAGGCAAGTGGAAGGGGGAAAAGTAAGGAACTTGTCTGTCGGCCCTGCATTAAAGACCAAAATTGGTTAAAGAAAATTGTGATGAATAAAAAAGTATACCAGTTTCATTTAAGGACAAAAAAACAGCTGTGCCATATAGATTGTAAAATAGTTGGGAAGAGATTTTTAATATACCGATTCCATGGCACATGGTTTATGAACTGATAACCAAAATGATGACGGATTCAACACTTAGAATTTATCAATTTAAATTATTATTACAAAATTCTTGCAGCCAATAGAATGTTTTATATATGGGGGATACAACCATCCCAGCTCTGCAGATTTTGCCGCGAAGAGAAAGAATCATTAGATCATTTGTTTTGGTACTGTCCATATGTAGCTTGTTTTTGGTCGCAGGTACAGGAATGGCTGAGAAATTGCAAAATTTACCTGGAGCTAACTGCAAATAGCACTGCTGAGTCTTTTGGAAAGTCATAGTCAATCGATCAATAATATAATACTTTTAGCAATAATTGTTACATTTACAATTTGTAGAAGCTATGAGAATAGAAAGGTTCAGAAATTTTGTGAAACATCACAGCACAGGTGAACAATATATGGCAAATATAAATAAAAAATGGATGGTGTTAAGAGATAGATGGGAGGGGTTGAGTGGAGCTGAAGTGTGGGATTGAAACAACAAGATAACTAATGTAAAATATACTGTCTGTAAAATGTATATAGGTTGAGAACTTTTGTTGAACACCACAGTTAAACATATATGGCAAGTAGAAATCAAACTGAATGGTCTTCAGAGATAGATTGGAGGGTTTGAAGGTAGCTGAATGGGATTAAAAACAACTATTGTAAAATATATTGTGTCTAAAATGTATATACTATGTATAAGTTGGAAGTAGAAGCCTAAGTGTTGTTGTCCATTAGTTTACTCCAATTGGGATAGGGGTGGTAGGGTCAGGGGGAAATAATATGTATATTTATTTACCCAAAAATATATGGTGAGTTGAGAATGATGCAGACAATTACATTGATGGAAGCTACAATCTATTTGCAATATTAAAGAAAAAACAGACCAACAATCACAAAATTAGTAAATAATATAAAATTCCCAGTTCATGCTTCAAAATCAACTTTATAAGAGGTTTAAAAATAGGTTATATTTGATTTAACATTCCATGACATACACTAAGGCATTGTTGGCAGAATAGATCAATGCAGTTCAATGCATAATTTAATATAATTCACCAATACATGTATTGGAGTCCAAAACATATTGCTATCAGGTTGTAAATCACATCTGGCCTGGTACATTGTTTGCTGCCTCCATTCGTGATGCACTGTTACAGTTTCAATAACTCAATATTTTGGACATAAACGGACGAATGTAACTTTAAGGATGGGTATGTCAATACAATCAAACTAGCAAGGACTAACAAGTCAGTCATAACGTGGTTAATAGGCCAGCGTATGTAAGAATTTTCACCTAAAATGACATACCCAAATCTAACTGCCTGTAGCTCAGGACCTAAAGCAAGGATATGCATATTCTTGATACCATTTGAAAGGAAACACTTTGAAGTTTGTGGAAATGTGAAATTAATGTAGGAGAATATAACACATTAGATCTGGTAAAAGATAACACAAAGAAAAAACATGCATCTTTTTTTCATTTTTTTCATCACCTTTGAAATGCAAGAGAAAGGCCAATATATGAATTATGAATCTAGGCGCTATTTAGATTTTGGCCACTAGATAGCAACAGTGTATGTGCAAAGTTTTAGACTGATCCAATGAAGCATTGTATTTCTGTTCAAAATGTCGTATCAACACTGCCCAAATGTGCTTAATTGGTTTATTAATACATTTTCAAGTTCATAACTGTGCACTCTCTCTCACAAACAATAGCGTGGTATTCTTCCACTGTAATAGCTACTGTAAATTGGACAGTGCAGTTAGATTAACAAGAATTTAAGCTTTCTGCCCATATCAGAAATGTCTATGTCCTGGGAAATGTTCTTGTTACTTACAACAATGCTAATCACATTAGCCTACGTTAGCTCAACCGTCCCGCGGGGGGACACACCGATACTGTAGAAGTTTTAAGCAAAGTTGCTATTCCTCAATAAAGTTATTGGAAATGTTCTTAGTTTTTTCCTGTGTTTCTTCCTAAGAAAAAAGTTAAGAAGAAATGGGATTCTTGAAAATAATGTTTTAAGAATTCTTCGTGGAAAACTACTTAACTTTAGTACAGCTAAACCCTTGTCTTGTGACAACTGGATAATTTTGTAACCGTGAATGTTTTCTTGCGCCACTGCCACAGACAGTCTGCTTCCGGACATTTAAATGCAGCAAGAAAACTAATTAAACGTGCATTATCTAGCTACCTAGTAATTAACAATATATTACAATATTCTAGAAGTGTTAAATAGCTACTGTTAGCTCGTCAATTTGTAAAGAAGAACTTGGCTAACTTAGCTAGCTAACTTACCGGTCACACAGTCCCTCTACCACTGTCTCTCCTTTCATGGACAACACCTTCACCTCCAGCTGGTCTACATGAATGATCGATACCCCCTCCAGTCTTCTTCAACTCCCTGCTTCTCTCAGCTCCTTTCTTAGCAGCCGACTTGATGTCGAACCACTTTTTTTTACAACGTCACTGTCCCTTGCCATACCCCCGACGGGAGAGACAGACTCGGCCACTCTCACCCATCCTCTCTTTTTGGTCTCTGCAGTGACTCCGCAGTTATCGAGTGTCCCCAACAGCAACCTTTTCCTGGCTGCGATTTCCTCCACCATCAATTCAAGCTCTTGTTTGCTGAAGTTTTGTGCTTTTCTTGGTTATCCATTTTTGTTTTTGATATAACTAGTCTGATGGCTATAATGTGTGAAAAATGATGTTTATTTTTGTGTATAAAGGGTTTGCGAGCCACCTAAAAAATGTATATTCTCGAGACATAAAGCAGATAAATAAATGTAATAAAATGGAAATATCAACACTTTATTATAATGGGCCAAATCCTATCATCCCTGTCACTGGTTTATTTATTGATTTCAAGCACGTCACTAATGTCAATGCCACATGAGAAGATATTTACAAAGTTCTTAGGAAAGATATTTCCGAAGTTCCTAAGAAAACTATGAATTCCTAAGAACATTAAGGAATGCACTTACGAACCTTCATATGAACCTCTTATTTTTTTCCATAAGTAGTGTTTTGTGAATCTGGCCTCAGAGCCCTATACTATGAATCTGTTTTTTTAATTTTTTTATTTAACCTTTATTTAACTAGGCAAGTCAGTTAAGAACATATTCTTATTTACAATGACGGCCTACCCCAGCCAAACACGGACAACGCTGCGTCAATTGTGCGCCGCCCTATGGGACTCCAAATCATGGCCGGATGTGATACAGCCTGGATTCCGAACCAGGGACTATAGTGACACCTCTTGCACTAAGATGCCGTGCCTTAGACCGCTGCGCCACTCGAGGAGTTAGTGAGTTAACTTTGGTCAACTCGTTATAACTGCTGACACAAAAGTGGCTCACCTTTTAGCCAGGTCAATTTCTATGGCAACAAATCCTTCAGAACTAACCTGCTCCGGGGCAGGCTAACTCGAGGTTAACTCTACTTATCCTGAATGAAGTGTGTGAGCCATGAGTTGATGACCAATCAAAGTAGATTCCCTTCCTTTCGGAGAGTGCGTCATCATCCCTTCATTCTCCAGACTATATTTGAGGAAGATGACGGATTTAAATATTTTATTAATCAAATGTTCTTGTGTGTAAAAAAAATAAAAAAATATTCAAATACATATCACACAACACATTTAGTAATAACAGGACTAGGGCTGCAAAATTCTGAAAACGTTCAATAAATTCCCTGATTTTAGCTATATCCCGGTTGGATGATTCCCGGAATCAGGAGGGAATAAACAGGATTTCTGGAAAACCAGGGTGTGCACTCAGCTGCACATGTGGTTTCAGGGAGAAATGCTACAGAGAATATTTGGAGATGGCTGGTGCGTTTTCTCACTGCCTACCTCTGTATGGGTGATAGCTCCCCCCCTCCGTGAGATCCAGTTGGAACTGGACATTTCTGGCCACTGCTGGCTCCCTGCCCACTCCCACAGGCCAGGCTCCATTAGCAGCACTTCCGAGAGTGTTTGAGAGAAGGAGGAGGAGCAGCAGGAAACAATTGACAGGGAGAAGGCTGGAAAATGAAGAAAGGAATATTGGGGTGTAGTATTAAGGGAAAATTCTTGCAAATGTGAACATATTTAATGGTCACGTATACATATAGTGCCTTCAGAAAGTATTCACACCCCTTTTCCCATATTTTGTTGTGTTCTAGCCTGATTTTAAAATGGATTCAATTAGATTTTTTGTCATTGACATACACACGATACCCCATAATGTCAAAGTGGAGTTGGTTTTTTAAATTTGATTCAAATTGATAAAAAAATTAAAAGCTGAAATGTCTTGAGTCAGTAAGTATTCAACCCCTTTGCTATGGCAAGCCTAAACAAGTTGTCACGACTTCGACCGAGGCAGGCTCTCCTTCCCGTTCGGGTGGCGTTCGGCGGTCGTCGTCACCGGCCTATTAGCTGCCACTGATCCTTTTCTCCCCCTCCCTATGTGTTTATTGGGCGCACCTGTTTTGTATGAGGGTTAATTAGTTGGGTTTATTTAATCAGCCGGCATTCACGTTTCTTTGTGCGGGATTGTTTGTATGTAAGTTGGTGTCGGTTTTGTGCTTCATGTTTCTGGACATTATTCATTCCCCACGTGTCTGGGGTAGTTTATTAGTGTACACCCAGTGTGTTAGTAGGGTGGCCTAGTTTGTCCGTGTTCCATTAAAGAGCATTTGTTTTGCAATTGCTGCTCCTGCGCTTTTTTCTTCACACTCCGACACCCAGGCCTTACACAAGTTCAGGAGTAAAAATGTGCTTAACTTATGGCTGCAAGCCTGACGTCGGTACACTTATGACAACAGCCAGCTCAAGTGCAGGGCGCAAAATTCAAAATATATTTCTTTTTAATATTTAACTTTCACACATTAACAAGTCCAATACAGCAAATTAAAGGTACACATCTTGTGAATCCAGCCAACATGTCCGATTTTAAAATGTTTTACAGCGAAAACAGCACGTATATTTATGTTAGCTCACCACCAAATACAAAAAAAGGACAGACATTTTTCACAGCACAGGTAGCATGCACAAAGCCAACCTAACTAACCAAGAACCAACCAAACTAACCAACAAACAACTTCATCAGATGACAGTCTTATAACATGTTATACAATAAATCTATGTTTTGTTCGAAAAATTTGCATATTTCAGGTATAAATCATAGTTTACATTGCAGCTACAATCAGAAATTGCACCGAAAGCAGACAGAATAATTACAGACACCAACGTCAAATACCTAATTACTCATCATAAAACATTTCTGAAAAATACATAGTGTACAGCAAATGAAAGACAGGCATCTTGTGATTCCATCCAATATTTCCGATTTATTAAGTGTTTTACAGCGAAAACACAATATAGCGTTATATTAGCTTACCACAATAGCCAGAAAGACAAGCCATTTCCCAGCAGTAAAAGTTAGCGATCGTAACAAACCAGCAAAGGATATATAATTTTTGACTAACCTTGATATTCTTTATCAGATGGCAGTCCTATAACATCAGGTTATACATACACTTATGTTTTGTTCGAAAATGTGCATATTTAGAGCTGAAATCAGTGGTTATACATGTTGCTAACTTAGCTACTTTTTCCACAACGTCTAAACAGCAACGATATTTTTCTGACACACATTCTGACCAAATAGCTATTCATAAACATAACTAAAAAATACATGTTGTAAAGGAAATGATAGATCCATTAGTTCTTAATGAAATTGCAGTGTTAGAATTCTAAAAAATAACTTTATTACGACATCCAGCTTCGGTATAGCTGAGTACCCCAAAGTTGGGCGCCGGCGACTAGTTCACATGCACGACAGATATATGAAATAGCATCATAAAATGTTTCTTACTTTTGGTGATCTTCCATCAGAATGTTGGACAAGGTGTCCTTTGTCAAGAACAATCGTTTGGATTTAGAACGTTCATTTTCCCTCTCGATTTAGCAAGCACACTTGCCAAGTGGCTCGAAGCTCTCCATGTCAACAAACGGAAGAGAACGGAACACGGCAAAACTCCCGAAAATGTTTCAATAATCTGATGAAACTATATTGAAAAAACATACTTTACGATGATATGGTCACATGTATCAAATAAAATCAAAGCCGGAGATATTAGTCGCCTATTACAGCAGCTAAACAGAAGGCAAATCCAAGTCCCCTTTCGCTCTCTCCAGAAAACAGGAAATGGGCGGACACGTCATACAAAGAGCTTGTATTCCACTTCAGACCAGGATAAACACAAAATTTCTTCTCTCACCGCCTCTTGACATCCAGGGGAAGGTGTATGAAGTGCACGTATACTAATACGTATCATGCCCATGTATAGGCAGGAAGTAGAACAGAGCATCAATTTCAGACTTTCCACTTCCTGGTCAGGAAGTTTGTGCCAAATGAGTTCTGTTTGACTCACAGATATAATTCAAACGGTTTTAGAAACTAGAGAGTGTTTTCTATCCAATAGTAATAATAATATGCATATTGTATGAGCAAGAATTGAGTACGAGGCTGTTTGAAATGGGCACCTTTTATCAGCGCTACTCAATACTGCCCCTGCAGCCATAAAAAGTTAACAAGTCACATATTAAGTTGCATGGACTTTCTGTGTGCAATAATAGTGTTAAACATGATTTTTGAATGACTAACTCATCTCTGTACGCCACACATACATATCATTTTACAGCACGATTTAACAGCACAAGCAGTCTTCCGACCAAATTGCTCTCTATTTTCCCTATTGTAGTAGTTCTATGCTACTCTCCCAACCTTGGTTGTTAGTCAAGGTGATTTGATTAAAATCCATATGGGCACGACCTGCTGAACATTTTGTGAAATTGGAACAATGGTGGCCAATATTTCAAGCCTTAATGCACTCGTGGGATAATTTGTATATTAACCGGTGAACGGTTATGCAGAATATTCTGCTTCAACATATGAATAGAAAAAAACCCTGTATCAAAACAGATTTAATTTCATGTTGATGAATTGGGCCGATAACAGTGCCACTGCAAGACAAGTAATGGTATTACATATCTTTATGTTAGTTTAACCATCATTATTTCCAACCTCATATAGAAGGTTGTTCAAACAAACCTGATTGTTGAGTGTGTAATGGATTGAGGATGTTTACGATATACATCAGATCTGTGAGCTATATCAAAATCTTTTGTAATTGTTCAGACAAAAGTACACCATTTCTGAATTATGTCTGATATGTGAGATTCTGTGACATTCACAGTATGCTATTTTCCATTAAGCCTCTGTTCCTCTCCGGCAGCAGTGATTCCAGCAGTAGTTCGAGTGATGACTCCCCAGCACGTTCAGTTCAGTCTGCTGCTGTCCCTGCACCTTCAGCTCTGGCTTTATCTGCCGTTGACAAGGATGAGCCTCGAAAAAGTTTTGGTGTCAAGGTCCAGAATCTTCCTGTGCGTTCTACAGGTGAGGATTTGACCCCTTTTCTGCTGTGTATATACCATACATTGTCTAGTCTAGACTACAGGGTCAATACACTGTTAGGTTTTGGCAATAATTTAATTTGTTGAGTTAATGACATTGTTGTTGAGGCTCTTTGTACTGCAGATATGAATTAGTCTCTATGTACAGTATATTCGTAAAGTATTCAGACCCCTTGACATTTTCCACGTTTTTTGTTACGTTACAGCCTTATTCTTAAAATGTGTCACGTTCCTGACCTGTTTTCCTTGTTTTTGTATGTGTTTACATTTACATTTACATTTAAGTCATTTAGCAGACGCTCTTATCCAGAGCGACTTACAAATTGGAAAGTTCATACATATTCATCCTGGTCCCCCCGTGGGGAATGAACCCACAACCCTGGCGTTGCAAGCGCCATGCTCTACCAACTGAGCCACACGGGACCACGTTTAGTTGGTCAGGGCGTGAGTTGGGGTGGGCATTCTATGTTATGTGTTTCTATGTTGGGTTAAATGTGTTGCCTGATATGGTTCTCAATTAGAGGCAGGTGTTTAACGTTTCCTCTGATTGAGAACCATATTAAGGTAGGCTGTTCTCACTGTTTGTTTGTGGGTGATTGTTCCTGTGTCTGTGTCTGTCGCACCACATGGGACTGTTTCGTTTTCGTTCGTTTGATTAGTCTGTTCCTGTTCGTGCGTTCTTCGTGTTTATGTAAGTTCACATGTTCAGGTCTGTCTACGTCGTTTTGTTGTTTTGTAATTTTCCAAGTGTTTCTTCGTGTTCGTCTTTGCTTTAATAAATATTCATCATGTCTTCACAACACGCTGCATTTTGGTCTGATCCCTACTCCTCCTCTTCAGACGAAGAGGAGGAGAGAAACCGTTACAGAATCACCCACCAACCAAGGACCAAGCGGCGTGGGAGAAAGCAACAGCGATCGCAGGATTTCTGGACATGGGAGGAAATGTTGGACGGTAAGGGTCCATGGGCACAGCCAGGAGAATATCGCCGCCCCAAAGCTGAGCTGGAAGCAGCGAAAGCAGAGAGGCAGCGTTTTGAGGAGCTAGCCCGGAAGCAGGAGAAGGATCTGGGCTACACTACGTGGGAGGAGATCGACAGGTGGGCGATCGACCCAAGGAGAGTGCCGGAGCCCGCCTGGGATTCTCTGGCGCAGTGTGAGGAGGGATACCGGCGAATGGAGGCAGCACGACGACGCGGTAGGAAGCCTGTTAGTCAAGCCCAAAAATTTCTTGGGGGGGGGGGGGGGGGATAAAGGGTAGTGTGGCGAAGTCAGGTAGGAGACCTGCGCCAACTTCCCGATCTTACCGTGGAGAGCGAGAGTACGGGCAGACACCGTGTTATGCGGTAGAGCGCACGGTGTCTCCTGTACGTGTGCATAGCCCGGTGCGGGTTATTCCACCTCCCCGCACTGGCAGGGCTAGATTGAGTATTGAGCCGGATGTCACGGCACCAGCACGGCACCACGGCACCAGGATACATGGCACCAGTCTTACGCATGGTGTTCCCGGTTCGCCTACATAGACCAGTGTGGGTTATTCCACCTCCCCGCACTGGTCGGGCTACGGGGAGCATACAACCAGGTAAGGTTGGGCAGGCTCAGTGCTCAAGGGAGCCAGTACGCCTGCATGGTCCGGTATATCCGGCGCCACCTCCCCGCCCCAGCCCAGTACCACCAGTGCCTACACCACACACCAGGCTTCCTGTGCGTCTCCAGAGCCCTGTTCCTCCTCTACGCACTAGCCCTATGGTGCGTGTCTTCAGCCCGGTACCACCAGTTCCGGCACCACGCACCAAGCTTCCTGTGCGTCTCCAGAGCCCTGTTCCTCCTCCACGCACTAGCCCTGTGGTGCGTGTCTCCAGCCCAGTACCTCCAGTTCCGGTACCACGCACCAAGCCTCCTGTGCGCCTCCAGAGTCCTGTGCGTCCTGTTGCTGCTCCCCGCACTAGCCTGAAGGTGCGTGTCCTTAGCCCGGTACCTCCAGTTCCGGCACCACGCACCAGGCCTACAGTGCGCCTCAGCCGGCCAGAGTCTGCCGTCTGCCCAGCGGCGCCTGAACTGCCCGTCTGCCCAACGCCGTCTGAGCTGGCCGTCTGCCAAGTCCCGCCTGAACTGCCCGTCTGTCCTGAGCCTTCAAAGCCGCCCGTCTGTACTGAGCCTTCAAAGCCGCCCGTCTGTCCTGAGCCTTCAGAGCCGTCTGCCAGACAGGAGCCGCTAGAGCCGTCCGCCAGACAGGAGCCGCTAGAGCCTTCCGCCAGACAGGAGCCACTAGAGCCTTCCGCCAGACAGGAGCAGCCAGAGCCTTCCGCCAGATAGGAGCAGCCAGAGCCTTCCGCCAGATAGGAGCAGCCAGAGCCGCCAGCCAGCCATGAGCAGCCAGAGCCGCCAGCCAGCCATGAGCAGCCAGAGCCGCCAGCCAGCCATGAGCAGCCAGAGCCGCCAGCCAGCCATGAGCAGCCAGAGCCGCCAGCCAGCCATGAGCAGCCAGAGCCGCCAGCCAGCCATGAGCAGCCAGAGCCGCCAGCCAGCCATGAGCAGCCAGAGCCGCCAGCCAGCCATGAGCAGCCAGAGCCGCCAGCCAGCCATGAGCAGCCAGAGCCGCCAGCCAGCCATGAGCAGCCAGAGCCGTCAGCCAGCCATGAGCAGCCAGAGCCGTCAGCCAGCCATGAGCAGCCAGAGCCGTCAGCCAGCCATGAGCAGCCCGAGCCGTCAGCAAGCCATGAGCAGCCCCTCAGTCCGGAGCAGCCCCTCAGTCCGGAGCTGCCCCTCAGTCCGGAGCTGCCCCTCAGTCCGGAGCTACCCCTCAGTCCGGAGCTGCCCCTCATTCCGGTGTTGCCCCTCATTCCGGTGTTGCCCCTTAATCCGGTGCTGCTCCTAAATCCGGTGGGGTTAATTTGGAGGGTGGCCATTTGGTGGAGGCTATGGAAGCGGGGTTTGACTATGGTGGGGTGGGGACCACGTCCGGAGCCGGAGCCGCCACCGTGGACAGATGCCCACCCAGACCCTCCCCTAGACTTTAGGTGGTGCGCCCGGAGTTCGCACCTTGAGGGGGGGTTCTGTCACGTTCCTGACCTGTTTTCCTTGTTTTTGTATGTGTTTAGTTGGTCAGGGCGTGAGTTGGGGTGGGCATTCTATGTTATGTGTTTCTATGTTGGGTTAAATGTGTTGCCTGATATGGTTCTCAATTAGAGGCAGGTGTTTGACGTTTCCTCTGATTGAGAACCATATTAAGGTAGGCTGTTCTCACTGTTTGTTTGTGGGTGATTGTTCCTGTGTCTGTGTCTGTCGCACCACACGGGACTGTTTCGTTTTCGTTCGTTTGGTTAGTCTGTTCCTGTTCGTGCGTTCTTCGTGTTTATGTAAGTTCACATGTTCAGGTCTGTCTACATCGTTTTGTTGTTTTGTAATTTTCCAAGTGTTTTTTCGTGTTCGTCTTTGCTTTAATAAATATTCATCATGTCTTCACAACACGCTGCATTTTGGTCTGATCCCTACTCCTCCTCTTCAGACGAAGAGGAGGAGAGAAACCGTTACAAAATGGATTAATAGTTTTTTTCCCTCATCAATCTACATACAATACGTCATAATGATGAAGAAAAAACAAGATTGTACTTTTTGGACAATTGTCATCTGGTCTGATAAACAAAAATAAAACTGTTTGGCCATAATGACCATCATTATGTTTGGAGGAAAAGGGGGACGCTTGAAAGCCGAAGAACACCATCCCAACCATGAAGCATGGGGGTGGTAGCATCATGTTGTGGGGGTGCTTTGCTGCAGGAGGGACTGGTGCACTTAACTAAATAGATGGCATCATGAAGAAGGAACATTATGTGGATATATTGAAGCAACATCTCAAGATATCAGTCAGGAAGTTTTAGCTTGGTCGCAAATGGGTCTTCCAAATGGACAATGACCCGAAGCATACTTCCAAAGTTGTGGCAAAAGGGCTTAAAGACAACAAAGTCAAGGTATTGGAGTGGCCATCACAAATCGCTGACCTCAATCCTATAGAACATTTTTGGGCAGAACTGATAACGCGAGCAAGGAGGCCTACAAACCTGACTCAGTTACTTACACCAGCTCTGTCAGGAGGTATGGGCCAAAATTCACCCAACTTATTGTGGGAAGCTTGTGGAAGGCTACACAAAACGTTTGACCCAAGTTAAACAATTTAAAGGCAATGCTACCAAATACTAACTGAGTGTATGTAAACTTCTGACCCACTGGGAATGTGATGAAAGAAATAAAAGCTGAAATGAATCATTCTCTCTACTATTATTCTGACATTTCACATTCTTAAAATAAAGTAGTGATCCTAACGGACCTAAGACAGGGAATTTTTACTAGGATTAAATGTCAGGAATTGTGAAAAACTGAGTTTAAATGTATTTGGCTAAGGTGTATGTAAACATCCGACTTCAACTGTATGTAAATACGTATTTTTTTTGTTATATATTTTTTATACATTTGCAATTTGCAATTTCTTAAAACCTGTTTTCACTTTGTCATTATGGGGTATTGTGTGTAGATTGAAGATAACATATGTTTTAACTTCTTATGGCTGCAGGGGCAGTATTGAGTAGCTTGGATGAAATGTGCACAGAGGTGCCCAGAGTAAACGGCCTGCTCCTCAGTCATAGTTGCTAATATATGCATATTATTATTAGTATTGGATAGAAAACACTCAGAAGTTTCTAATACGGTTTGAATTATGTCTGTGAGTATAAAAGAACTCATATGGCAGGCAAAAACCTGAGAAGTTCCCCTTCCTGTTTGGATTTTTTCTGAGGCTGGTAGATTTTCAACCAAGCTCCCATTGAAATTACAGCGAGATATGGATGAGTTTTCACTTCCTACGGCTTCCACTAGATGTCAACAGTCAATATAACTTTGTCTGATGACTCTACTGTGAAGGGGGGCCGAAGGAGACAGGAATGAGTAACCACTGCCATGAGGTGACCACGCGCGTTCACGCGAGAGGCAGCTCCGTTCCATCGCTCATCTGAAGTCAATGTAATTCTCCGGTTGGAACGTTATTCAAGATGTATGTTAACAACATTCTACAAATTGATTCAATACATCGTTTGACATGTTTCTACTGACTGTTACGGAACTTTTGGACATTTCGTCACGTTTTAGTGAACGTGCTTTGTGACTTTGGAATTGTTTACCAAACGTGCTAACCAAGTAGCTAATTGGACATAATTAAAGGACATTATCGATCAAATCAAGCATTTATTGTGGACCTGCGATTCCTAGGACTGCATTCTGATGAAGATCATCAAAGGTAAGGAAACATTTATCATGTAATTTCTGGTTTCTGTTGACTCCAACATGGCGGCTAATTTGACTCTTGTTCTGAGCTCCGTCTCAGATTATTGCATGGTTTGCTTTTTCCGTAAAGTTCTTTTGGATATCTGACACAGCGGTTGCATTAAGGAGAGGTATATCTATAATTCCATGTGTATAACTTGTATTATCATCTACATTTATGATGAGTATTTATGTTGAAACAATGTGGCTATGCACTATCACTGGATGTTTTTGGAACTAGTGAATGTAACACGCCAATGTAAACTCAGATTTTTTTTATATAAATATGAACTTTATCAAACAAAACATGCATGTATTGTGTAACATGAAGTCCTATGAGTGTCATCTGATGAAGATCATCAAAGGTTAGTGATTAATTTTAGCTATATTTCTGCTTTTTGTGACTGCTATCTTTGGCTGGAAAAATGGCTGTGCTTATTGTGGTTTGGTGTGACCTAACATAATTGTTGTAGTGCTTTCGCTGAAAAGCATATTTGAAATCGGACACTTTGGTGGGATTAGCAACAAGATTACCTTTAAAATGGTATAAGAAACATGTATGTCTGAGGAATTTTAATTATGAGATTTCTGTTTTTTTGAATTTGGTGCCCTGCACTTTCACTGGCTGTTGTCATATCATCCCGTTACCGGGATTGCAGCCATAGTTAATCCATTTTAGAATATGGCTGTAATGTAACAAAATGTGGAAAAAGTGAAGGGGTCTGAATACTTTCCGAGTGCACTGTATGCACCACAAAGTATTTTGTCAAGCTTTTATATTGTCTTTTTCCCCTCTTTCAGATACAAGTCTGAAGGATGGCCTGTTCCATGAGTTCAAGAAGTATGGGAAGGTGACGTCTGTGCAAATCAATGGAGCTTTAGAGGAGCGCTATGGACTTGTGTTCTTTCGCCAGCAAGAGGACCAGGAGAAGGCCCTTGGCGTGTCAAAGGGGAAGCTGTTTTTTGGCATGCAAATTGAGGTCATCATCTGGAATGGCCCTGGTGCGTCCACAACTGGTATATAAAGTGGCTTAAGTTTTTCCTAACCGCTTAACCTGACCAGGAAAATCTCTGGGCTCTACCTTTTTAAACATTATTTAAACAGGTTTATGAAAACATTAATTTCTCTTTTTAGAGACTGAAAGCGAGAATGAGTTCCGGCCTCTGGATGAGAGGATAGACGAGTTTCACCCCAAAGCCACACGAACTCTGTTTATTGGCAACCTGGAAAAGACCACCAGCCACCATGACCTGCTCAATATCTTTCAGCGTTTTGGGGAGATAGTGGTATGTAAAATACATTCTGCATGTTGCAAAGGAGATTTTGTGAGGGAGGAATTGCCTAATTCAACACTGCCTCTCTAAATTTAGTGTTGCCTTTCTTTCCATTCACATAGGATATTGACATCAAGAAAGTGAATGGTGCCCCTCAGTATGCCTTTCTACAGTACTGTGACATTGGCAGTGTTTGTAAGGCCATAACGAAGATGGATGGAGAGTACCTCTGCAACAATAGGCTAAAGGTGAGGACAGCATTATAACTCACATTTTACACAAAACACTTATTTTGAATGTACAACTGAGATTTTAGTTGTTGATAGTAGTGACAGGAGTATTGTCAACAGGATAATATTGTTGATATGTTATTTATCCCTATTTTTACAGCTGGGATTTGGAAAAAGCATGCCCACAACTTGTGTTTGGTTGGATGGTTTAGCCTCCAACATCACAGAGCAGTATCTCACTCGTCATTTCTGTCGTTATGGACATGTTGTCAAGGTAAGCCTGCTGCTTTTCCTGTTTAAGCCATTTTCTCATGACACATTTCATTTCATTCCACATGTTATCTAAAGGAAGATCATATAGTTTTACCAAATGTTGTCATACTTCTCTCCCCTCCCACCACAGGTTGTATTTGACAGACCCAAAGGAATGGCCCTTATCCTGTATAAAAACATTGAATATGCACAGGCCGCTGTCAAAGAGACCAAGGGTTGGAAGATTGGTGGCAACAAAATTAAGGTCAGCAGAAAAAACATATTTTGAACTAGAATGCCTGTTGGTTGGGGGAATAGGCCAAATGATTGAAGACCATAGTCCAAACAATAATTTTTGTCTGCCTTATCAATTTCCATGTGTTTTGTTTGCAGGTGGACTTTGCCAATCAGGAAAGTCAGATGGCTTTCTATCGCTCAATGCAGGCATCTGGGCAGGACATTCGTGACTTCTATGAAATCCTATCTGAAGGAAGGTTTGTATAATTTAGCTCTAGTTTTCCTTTGTCACAGATCCCCATTGAAAAATAATATAATAATTTTGGTTCCTAAGTATATTTTTGTGTTTTTCAGTGATGAACGCAGGCCGCAATATGAGATTGCAATTGAACGGCCATTCTTTGACAACAATGTGCGAACACCTGGAGGAGCCTTAATAGAAGACCCCCGTCGCAAGTTACCTGCCAGAAGCCGCGAGTCCTACACTGAATGGGACCCATACCAGGGAGATTTCTATGACCCACATTACTTTGATGACCCGCGTGAATACAGAGATCACAGAGACCCCTATGAGCAGGACATCCGCAAATACAGTTACTTGCAGAGGGAGCGTGAGAGGGAGCGCTTTGAAACAGACCGTGAACGTGACCATGGGCGGAGGACAATTGAACACAGCCAGAGCCCTTCTCACCCTAATCGCCCTGTCAGTCCTACAGTGTCCCCCTCTCTCTCTGAGCGTCTACCAAGTGACTCTGATCGCCGCATTTGCTGTAGATCCTCAGAGCAAAGTGGCAGCTGCAGTTCACCCTCACCTCCAAGATTTGACAAGCCTGACAAGGAACACCCTGACCAGTATAATAAGAGTGATAAGCCAGAGAAGGAGAGATCCTTTGAAGTTGAACGTGGTATTGGCGGTGAAAAGGAAAGGCGGGCCGGGTGCAAGGAGAAGGGTGAAAAGGAGAAAGGCGAGAAACTGAGGCTGAGGAAATTTAAGTTGCTATCTCCCAGCATTCCATCGCCTGAGACGGACCCTGAACTTGAAAGAGAAGGTAGTCCAGGCCTTCGAAGCAAAGTCAGCAAGTTTCCTCCTAAGGAAAAAGAAGGCTCGGGCAAAGGACAGCTAGACCTACCACCTTGTGTGGTGCAGCTAACGCGTGTGAAGGAGAAGGAAGGAAAATCGCTTGGTCATGCTGTCCTAGAAAAACAAAAACGTGGGAATGACAGTATTCGTCTTGAATCACCCTCAAGTGACCAGAACAGTCCTCCCTTTCACATAAAGCCTCAAAAAGGAGATATAATCAATAATAGAAAGGTGCCCAAAGACAAAAACATGGCAAGACTGGTTGAAGTTGTAGAAAATGATGTTAAAATGAAAGCCAAAATACATATGAAAGCTGGCCCTTGGTTTGATGGTTCTAACTCTGTGGATGTTGACCGTCTAGCTGCACGAAAGAGGCGTTTTGAAGAATCCATGCTGAAGACCGATCGACTGAAGAGGGCCAGTCAGGAAGAGGAAGAGTGTGGTAGATTGGGACTCAGGAAGCCAGCTGACAGTGCAATGGCAGAGGAGAATGAGGGTGACAAGAGCCTATTGCAAAAAGGGGTTCATAAGAAAGAGCATTGCAAGGCTAAATCTGAGAGACTTGTTACTGTTTTTAGTCCTAAAGATAAACAAGAGTCTGATATTGTCTCCATGGGAATGGGCCTTGGACTCAGTTTGGAACTTCAGTCACGACTTGGAGAGCCAACAGAAGATGAAACCGATCCATTAGACCCACCCTGTCTGAAAATTGAGTTTTGGGGATCAAATATCCAGAGGAGTTCAAGTCTCATGAAAATCTCTGATGGGAGTCTTGAACAAGACGCATTCAAGGTACAGCCGCAAGAAGTCAATGGCGAGCAGGGTGTAGGACTATACAAAAGCATAGGGGAGACTGAGGAACGACTTGCGTCTGACATTGACCACGCTCAGAGCTGCAAAAAACAAATGAAACAGAGCCAACGGCTTTGGCAGAAGCTAGAAGAGCCTGACAAATCAGATAAAACTGAAAGCCCACAAGGCAGCAACACAGAGGACTTTGAATGTCGCAGTCTGTTGCATGAGGTAGGAAAATCACGTCAAGATGTCACACATAATTCTCCATCTAACAAACGTAAGAAATCTGATAGTTTTGATTTTGATTTGCTAAGTGCTAAGAGAGAACAACACTACAGGTCTTCCCAGGAATTAAATGAAGACCTTTGCCGGAGTGTCACAACCTTTTCTGGCTCTGGTCACTTTCCCTCAAATGAAGAAGTGTGTGCTTCCCAGTTATCACAATCAGTTACCAATAAAGAGACTAAAGACTCTCCTGAAAAAGAGGACAAAGTCTACTCGCATGTAGATTCATTGAAATACAGCTTGGATATGACACCAAATAGTCTCAGTTCCCCGAACACAGAATTTCCTAAGTCTAAGACAACATTGCTTGGGTGTGATGAGGAGCTACTTCAACGATGGGAGAGCGGAATCAAATCTGACTTCCTCAGAATGGACATGACCTTCCCCAGTAGCATTGTGAAACCTGAAAGCATTCGCAAACGTCTTGTGCGTGAACTAGAGCCTGGAGAAGTACATTCAGACTCAGATAATGATGGGGAGAACAAAAACCACTCCCCTAAGCCCAACACTTCACTGTCCTCTATCCTCAGGGAACGTGAAGAAAGGTTGACAGACCTGAATTTCTCAGGCTCCTTGGAGAAGAATAAGTTCTATTCTTTTGCATTAGATAAGACTATAACTCCAGACACAAAAGCACTTCTTGAGCGAGCCAAGTCATTGTCCTCCTCAAGGGAGGATAATTGGTCCTTTCTTGACAGAGACTCTTGCTTTGCAAGTCTTCGCAGTAGATCAGACAAAGAAAAGGCAGAGTCTGCACCACGACCTATCCCGTCTTGGTACATGAAGAAGAAGAAGATTCGTACTGACTCTGAAGGTAAACTGGATGACAAAAAGGAGGACCCCAAAGCAGAGGATCAGCAACGGCAGGAGCTGTTTGCCTCTCGTTTTCTTCATAGTTCAATCTTTGAGCAAGATTCACGGCGTTTGCAACATCTTGAGCGCAAAGATCCAGATCCTAAGTCGGGATTTGGTAGACATCTTTCCAAACAGGATTCTGTCGAAGGACAACCTGAGCCAGGAGGAGTGGACCTTCAAGAGCCCATAGTGCTTTTTCATAGCCGCTTTCTAGAGCTTCAACAACAGAAGGAGACCTCAAGGGACCACTTTCCACCAGAAATTGAAAGCGTTGATGTGGTTGATAAGAGTGAAGGAGAAGAAGTTCAGAATGAACAACAAGAAGGGTCTTCCAAGGTTTCAGAGTTCATGCAGAAGACTGATATTAAATCAGTCGGCCCTTCTCTCATCCTTCCAATTTCACTGTTTCTTCCTTCACCCAGAGAGATATTGCCACAGCAGGAGAAAGAGGCTGTTTTAACTTCCTCATCTGAACAGACTGTCTCACCGATTAAAGAGGAAAAAGTGGAACATAATTGTGATTTGTCCCTATCCCAATCTCCTCCAATAGTAGAGATCCAACCACCATCCTCGATTGTAATCACACCCCTACGGTCTGTCCTTTCAGAGGCTGAGGTTAAAGTTGAACCTAGAGAGGAATTATGTGAACCCAAAGTTACAACTGAAAGCAATATTACAGTGGATCATGCATCTTTCTTTGATAATAAGCTTCCCACTCCTGGTGCCTCATTAAGTTGTTTTGATGCAGAGGCTGCCAAATTCCCCTGTTCTGCTTCCCCCACGATTGAAGAGAATATGAACATGGTAAAATTGGAGGTCCAACCAGATTGTAAGGACTTTGACACACCTCAGAAATCTGAAGCTTCCCATGAGGTTCACATGCCAGTTTCAGAGGCTGAACTGAAACCAGCAAAGCCAATTCGCAAACACCCCAAGAGTAAAAGGGCTAAGCCAAATGTGTCCGTAACACAAATCCTGAAGCCTCCCGAAACAGTTGTCTCTGAGAAACCAGTTACTCGAAAGAGTGAGCGAATTGACAGAGAGAAGCTGAAAAGGTCTTCATCTCCACAAGGAGAAATATCATCAGAGCCTATAACCACAGCCAAGTCACCAGTTCATGCCCTTGACCCTGAGAATGAATCAAGCCTATTCCCCGGAAGGACTAGACGCCGAAATGTTCGGTCTATTTATGCCACACCATCTGAAGGGGAGGCCCAGCCACCAGGTAAAGAGGTGGTGGAGTATTCCCGCGCCACACGTAAACGTGGTGTTGACAAAGAACCAGTGCAGCAGCTGCAGCAGGACACATTGAACACATCTACTAACACAAGGCGAGGTCGCCCATCCAAGTCACGCAGGCAAGGGGAAGATGTGTCACCAGGGAAAGGAGACTCACAGAAAGCAACAAAGGAAGACATTGATATCAAAGAGCCTGTGAACACTGGAGAGGGTTTAAGAATGTCTGAGGGGTGGCATTCACCCCGTATGCAGAAAGTGCAGACCGCTCAAGTGTCTTCACCTACTGGAACCTCTGTTGGCAGGAGAGCAAGTAGAGTAGACAAACAATCTGAGAGTGCAACATCAACAGGAGAGAAGTCGGGTGATAATACTGAAGAGCCTGAGCCCAAAATAAAAGATGAGTCTGAAGAAGCAGGGACATTATTAGAGGAAGCAAAGCAATGCTTGCCAACACAGAAAGACAAAACGGTCAAAGATCTAACTGATCAAATTGCAAAAAAGTTATCTGAAGGGGACATTGAGAGGATAGAATCTACCCATGTAGAGAAAAGACAACAATCTGAAAAGAGTGGGAAAGTAAAAGCACCAAGGTTGACACAAAATGCCAAATTGGTGACAGAGGATAAATTGCATTGCTTGAGAAACTTTGAGATTCGTGTAAGCGTAGATGATGTGAAAGGGTTGCTTTGCTCTGGGGAGGATGAGTCTGAATCTTTTGAGACCACTGTTAAAAAGGCCAAACCAGGAATACTAGATAAAGAAGAAACAAGGACTCAGTATCTGAAAGAAGCAGCAGAGCTCAGCCCAGAGGAAAATTACGTTCTATTAGATCCTGAACCACCGGTGGACCCAGCAGCCGCTCTTTTGGCACGTCAGATGGAACTGGAACGGGCAGTGGAGAATATTGCCAAACTTTCAGTTGAGAAACCTATTCCACCCTATAAGGAACCACCTGCAGAGCCACGTACCCTACTGTCCCCTGTCACTGTAGAACCAGAGGACGAAATGGAGGGGGAGAAGTCTGCTAATCCTGCCAGTGAAACCGAACTGGCTGCTGCCATTGATTCCATTACTGCTGAAGACATATCTACTGATACAGATGGGTTCACAGCTCCTCCCACTTACACTGCACTTGTCCCTACACCACTGGTTTCACCCTCTGCCGATGATGTTTTGGAACCAGAAAAACACATTATTGACCCAGACCCAGGGATGAGAGTTCTGATTCCCAGTGTCAAGCCCTTGATGCCAGATGCTAAAGCCTCTGAATCATCTGTCTCTGGGGCCTCTGCCCAAGATGATTCCCCTTCACCAGAAACACCCAAGAAAACAGGGAAAGCAGTCAGAGCTAAGACTCCAAAGAGGTCCAGGGGACGAAAGGCTTGTATCAACAGGAAGGGAGAGACTACTGAAGATGTACCAGAAGCTGAGACCTCCCCTATCAAGCCAACAGAGTCCATTCCTAAAGACATGGAAATCATCAACTCTAAGGCAGCTACTGCTACAGCAACAGTGGATGTCACATGCACCATGACTGTAGACACCCCTAAGGAGGCAGAACAACCTGCTGTGGAACAACCCGTACCTGAAGAATCTGCCTTTCACTCTAGCACCAAGAGTCCTCCTCATTTCAAAAAGTTACAGCTATCAGCAGTATCCCCTGCTCTTTCTTCATCCCTTGCCCTCAAACCATATCCAACCCAATTGAATGTCCCCCCACCCCGCCCAGGCACGATGCCTGTTTCACCAGACTGGCTTCCCAGATCTGAAGAAAGTAGAATTCATGCTACTCCTGCAATTCAAGTTAATGTAGTCACCCCCCCTGCACAAGCAGTAACTGCACTTGGGAACCAGTCAGCAAATCCACCCATGCCTCCTGATACTAAGGCATCGGATATTGACCCTAGCTCCAGCACTCTAAGAAAGATCCTCATGGAGCCCAAATATGTATCAGCATCAAACAGCAATGCCATCCCTACTACAGTCCTAACGACAACGCTGGCAGACATTCGCATGTCAGAGAATGAGAACTCGTCTGACACAATGACCGCTTGGCACAAGCATCTTAAAGACAGAACCTCGCCTTTGGTACCACATCCCACTTTTCAAAAACCTTCCCCGCTCACTGAGACCCATCAGAACTTTGGAGAGAAGATAGTGCATTCAGTCATTTCTTCGCCTACTACCTCTGTCATCAGCCGGATTCCAATGCCCTATGATACTGAGGAAGCACCTCGAATCTCCCTAAGTAACCGTAATGCTGGCCTATCTTTACCCAAACAGAAATCCGGATCAAGTATGAACGAGAACAATCGTTACCATGGAGTGGATGCAGCAGAGGATTTGAACAGCAGAGGATGGTCTGTAGTTGAGAGCACACCCTACAACACAGACTCCACTCCTGGCCTCAGGGTGAATACATCACAGGGTGTGGTAGTACTAAGTTACTCAGGGCAAAAAACAGAGGGACCTCAACGGATCAGCGCCAAAATTAGCCAGATCCCACCGGCCAGTGCAGTTGACATAGAGTTCCAGCAGTCTGTCTCTAAATCTCAGATTAAGCAAGAACCGCTTACCCCATCCCAGCCTTCCACCCCCAAGGGACCCCTGACACCCACAGGGTACGGACACCCTGGGGTACTCTTAACTGGCCAGTCATACAATTTTCAGCCTGTCATCTCCACCATTAAGCAGGAGAGTCCTGGTTCTGACAAGTCAGAGTCGTCATATCACACTGGACTTCAGGGTAGCACAGTAATGATGATTCAACCAAAGATGATTCAACAACCGGTCACTAGTCCTCAAGTATTGATGTACAAGAAAGGGCTTGGAGTAGAATCCATACCAATGCTGGCGGATATGGCAAAGGCACACAGGACATCCAACCTCAGTCCAATCATGAATCCACATCACCCATCTTTGACTGGAAACCGTATGAGTCCTAGTCCCAGTACCCCAACTGATCAGTCAGTCCCACACCTCAAGCAAGAACCCTATTCCCCTCGAACAACAGGCCACTCACCTTCACCCTTTGCCAAAGTTTGCCCTCCCAGCAACTCAATGTCCCCCCATGGCAGCTCTATGGTTTTGCATCCTGGTATGCCTGAGATGTCTCTGTACATCTCCAGTATGCACCACCCCCACCCAGAGCAGTCTGTTATCATGACCCCAGTGTCGCATAGCGTCACCCAGTCAGTGTCTATGGGTCGCCTCTCTCACGGCGAGGTCAGGATGAACACCCCACACCTTTCTGGAATGAATTACGGAAGACGGGCAGATTTCCTACCATCTTCCCACACTGGGCCTCCTCAGCGCTCCAACATACCAGCCGTGATCAGAGACATGGTAGTGCAGTCCCACGTGGGCCCCACTCGGGGAGCCTCAGACCGCAGCGCCGAGGAGGACATAAGGCACTACCACCAGGGGCTGTGCAGATCCTCTACACCCCAGCTCCAGTCAGATGTGATGATGATGCAGGCAGAGAAACAGAGAGGGCTGCATCACGCAGGTCTACATCTGGACCAGTACAGCATGGCCTCCCGAGACATCAGAGACATACGGGACATGCGCATCCTGATGCACCATCAGCTAGGAGAGCACACCATCGCAGAGGGACGTCAGTCACGAACTCCTGAGGCAGGAGCAACCTCAATTACCAACATCTCTGCTGCTTCCAATAGTCCCTTGGTTGGAAAAGGCATGACACAGATGGGGAAGGAGACTCCAAAACCATTGGAAGCAAAGATGTCTCACCCACCTCATACCGAGAGCAGCAGGATCATGGGGGTCCATTCATCCGTCCCTGTTATGGTGTCTCCTCATCATCATCCTCAAGGTGTTCAGCTGATTCATCCAGGCGGCGCTGGCTCCTTCCCAGTGTACAGGGATATGCGGGACTTCCACTCCCATTTTTCCAGTCACTCTTCGATGGGATTTAACCTGGCTTCCCGCGGCATCACACCTTCCCAGGTCAGAGAACAATGCATGCAAGTTCATTAGTTTACAAGCTTTCACCTGTTCAGTGTTTTTGCCATTGTGTTTTCAGTTAGGGTTGACTTCTACTATTACATTGTTTCTCTCCTACATGATTACTTCTATGCATGCATCACTGTAGTCCTATTTATTACTTATGTTTCTAAACATCTTGTTTTTTATTTGTTTCCTCAGGATGCTGATCTCAGCCACAGGGGAAAGCTGTCTCAGTCACTATCTGCTGGGTCACTTGGTGGAGGATGTGAAACCAAATCGGACAACTCCCACCTCCGTCACACAACCTCCATAGACCTATCCCACATGCCACGGATACAGAGGGACACCATTTCACCCTCTTATACATCTCCCATGGCTCTCTCCCACAAGCAAGAGTTAGTTCTGCAGAAGGGCCCACCAGTCTTCATGTCGAGCCCTCCAGCAACACCCCTCTCAAGTTCCTCAGAGTTGCGCCCTGAGGATAAACTGGGGCACTCAGGATACCGGTCCGTCGATATGGTGCAGCTTTTAACGGTAATGAGGTTGATCATGGGAATTAGAAGAATTACTAGAGGGACAATACTGAAGACATTCAGTCGTCATTTGTAAGATTAGAATTAGAAATCCGTTTAGGTAATTTTGCTTGTACTTAAGATTTAACCTATTTATCTGACCTGTCTTTGCTCTACTTTTGTTTGTGCAGACATACCCCATAGTGTGGCAAGGCTTGCTGGCACTGAAGAATGACTCAGTTGCCGTGCAGCTCCACTTTGTCTCAGGCAACAATGTGCTGACTCACCACTCACTGCCGCCCCTGGAGGGAGGTGCCCCACTCCGCATTGCACAGAGGATGAGACTGGAAGCATCCCAGCTGGAGGGTGTGGCTCGCAGGATGATGGTGAGATGCTAGCTGTTCGCCATTAAAACAATGCATTTTTATCACGATTTTTAGGACGCTCTTTGGTGATGTTTTCTATTCAGGCAGCTAGTTCTCATTACAACTGTGAATGTAAACATGCTTAATATTTCAGTAGAAAGCTCAACCGATTTGATTGGGTTGTTGTTTACAGGTGGAGAATGATTACTGCCTCCTGCTAGCTCTGCCATGTGGACGAGATCAGGAGGACGTTCTCAGCCAGACCCTTCTCCTGAAAGGAGGCTTCATCACCTACCTACAGAAAAAACAGGCAGCTGGGATCATTAACGTCCCCAACCCCGGCTCGAACCAGGTATGTTGTGCATTGACTGTTATGCCATGTAAGCATCCATTTTCAAACAGACATGTTCCTTTCTGTATTCAAGTAAACGTTAGTTGGAGATGGGAGTATGCTACTGAACTGACTTCAAACCATGTGTTTTGTCTATTCCTTCCCCAGCCGGCATATGTGGTGCAGATTTTCCCACCGTGTGAGTTCTCAGAGAGACACCTGTGCCGGCTGGCCCCCGACCTTCTCAACAGTATCTCCAGCATCTCCCCTCACCTCATGATTGTCATTGCCTCTGTATAATACCTCTCCATAAAAAAAAATCAATTTTCTTGAACCCACACCAAGCCAACACCAGCCTTTTTGGACTTTCATCCAGTTTAGAAAACTGGGAATGCCTCATAGTTGGGATGGGTTTGACCATTTTTTGTTTTTAAAATATGTATTTCTCTTCACCAAGTCCTTAAATCATCCTACCACATCTGATTCCACAACTCTCTGCCTTCACTGAGAGCATACGGAAGGGTGGATTAGGAGTTTTGATGATCAATTCTATGATCATCCATTTCGCTTTTGCCATTGTTGAAGGATAACTGGATTGCATCTTGATTTTCTAAGTATTGAAGGGGACAAGGGAACTAAATTAGAAGGATGGCTAAGGGATGTTTTTACTCTTATCTAAATAATGTTTGATTTTTTTTCTTTTTTTTCTTAGTGCAATGACTGGTCGTTATTGTTTTCTATGTTGAGAAAACAAAATCAAAAAGGAAATCAAAAACATGACATTTTTACAGATTGAGAAAAAAAGGACACATATTATAATAGACATGCTCCAGTGACCAATCTTTTGTACGGCTTTTATTCTTCTTCCATCTGCCAATTTAATTTCCTTCTACTTCATTTCCAGTTAGCTTTCCTCAATGTTCCATCCCCAGGAAGCTATATGGGAACTTTGAGTTGTACAGTTTATACTTAATGCCTCAACAGGGGACAAAAAAAAATATATATATATATATATATATATATATATAAAGAATATAGAATTTGTATTTGCCTCCTTTTCAAGTCTAATGTTTAAAGATTAAAAAGATTTAGGGAGACCAAGTGGATTACATGACAGATGATCACTTTTAAAATGTTGGGGAGGGGGGTGGCAACTGACAAGGACCCCAACAAAACTCAGTCCAGTGACATTTATGAATTGAATGTTTTTAGAATTGATTATGTGCCAAAATGTATTTTTCAAAGGAAAAATCACCACAATGTATCTAAATAATATGAACCTATTTTCATACTTGAATTTGTATTCGTCACTCAGATCTACTGTAATAGCCTCTGTTTTTGATATATTTTCTTCATCAGCCCAACCTGTTACAACCTACTGCTACTCCATTGTGAAATCCTGTCCTCATTTCCATTGAGTACCATTAACAGTTCGATTTGATGTTGAATTGTGGATACAGTTTAACAAACTAGTACATTTAGTCCTTCTCTCTCCTTGTGTCCTCCACTGCCCCCTACTGTTCTTCTGAAAATACTCCTGCATACCAATATGTGTTCTCAAAGTCAAAAAGCAAATTACTAAATGACAGCTGTAGCATGCTTAACTTGAAGAAGTAAAGGGGAAATCCAATCCATGAGGCAACAAATGTGACTTGAACTTTAAACAATGCCAGGAATGGATGTGTAAACTGTCCATCTCTCTTTCCTTTCTCTGAACTAGTGTCTCCCTGAGCCAATGCTGTAAATACTCATGTTCCCAATCTATGCTCTTGCGTACTTTCCCGTATTACTGTCTCCGTTCAGGGTCCTCATATTTTGATTTGTGTGACAAAACAAGGCAGTCTGAAAGAGACACAGCTAGTTGTGAACCGATGCAGAAAGTAAACCATGATTCTCAGTTTTTGTGCTGTAAATATTTATATTACTGCAGGCTGAATACTCTCATGGTAATGTTGAAGGCACTTAATTTTGATATACAAATGACAAGAAAATACAAAAAGAAATCTTAAACTGTCTTTTGATCAAATCTTATTTCATAATTTGTGTATTTTGCTGTTCCTCTATGAGGACATTTTAAACTGTAAAATGGTTGTTTAACATACTTACAGATCATTAAATGGTCTGTCACTCTTGACTGGCGTTTTCTTGATTGTGTCAGTTGTCTTGGTATGGCTTGTTCCACTATAGATACATTACTGTATGATAATAAAATGTCAACAGTTTATCATAATGTTATTACTATATGTTGCAGTGCACCTTGAAGTCACAAGATGTCAGCATAGGCAAGTATTTTGCACTTGTCTGTAGCCTAAAGCCTACCATGGCCATTTTATGTTTTGAGTCTGAGTCCTGTATCTGCACTATTAGTTCACAATCCTAGTTTGTGGGAAAATGCCTCTCATAAATTTGCTTTTTAAGAACTGTCACAAATATATACACAAGGCAACTGCAGTAACAAAATCAACAGTACATGCATAGGAGAGAGCGTAGAGAAGTTGCATTCTTAGTCTTGCAAAGCAAGTCAGACATTTGTATCTGATAATCTGTAGCCATATTTTGAATTTCTGTGAAGCAGTTTGAAGATTAGTGACTGGAAAAATGTCTAAAACGGGAATCGGCACAAGGGAAGGGCAGTTAAAGTTGCACTTTTGTACTTATCCTCCCCGAGGCTATAGGGCTCCATGGTTTGGAGAATTTTAAGACTTGTGCCTGAAAATGTGGGTTTCCTGCTGCTCCTGTAACATTCAAAAGCAACTGGAGAATCCTCAGAGGAATGTCAATGGTGAGATAGTGGTGAGGAATTACTTATGGAAATGTTTTGCAGTCAGGCCTGCAGGGACTCATATTTGGAGGTACTGAAAAGGGTGAAATTAATGGGGGACTGCCTGCAGCGAAGAGACCAAGTTCCCCAACTGTACATCATGGTTTTATAGCCCTCAATTTCAGCCTACAAGGATGTTCTATATTTCCTAAATAATGGCTTCTTCCTGAATTGTCAACTGTGGTTTCTGGTAATTGAAACACTCATCCCCCATGCCTAATGAAATAATACAGAACTTTTCATAACAGTATATCGTATCAGAGAGACAAAGGGAGGAGGGAGACAAAGAGATGTAGAAGGGCTGAGGTTGTGAAAATGGAGGTTCTCAAAATACATTGAGGTTGCCACTGGACATCTGAGGGAGTGCACACCTCTGCTCTTACATCCCATGATCAGCCTCAAAACGCCATCCTGTCATGTACCCTCTACAGTAAATTCGGAAAGTATTCAGACCCCTTGACCTTTTTCCACATTTTGTTACGTTACAGCCTTATTCTAAAATGTATTAAATTGTTTTTCCCCCCCTCCAATTGACACACTACCCCATAATGACAAAACAAACAGGTTATAACTTTTTGTAAATGTATAAAAATGTAAAAAATTAAATATCACATTTACATAAGTATACAAACCCTTTACGCAGTACTTTTTTGAAGCACCTTTGGCAGCGATTACGGCCTCAAGTCTTCTTGGGTATGACACTACAAGCTTGGCACACCTGTATTTAGGGAGTTTCTCCCATTCTTCTCTGCAGATCCTCTCAAGCCCTGTCAAGTTGGATGGGGAGCGTCACTGCACAGACATTTTCAGGTCTCTCCAGAGATGTTCAATTGGGTTCAAGTCCGGGCTCTGGCTGGGCCACTCAAGGACATTCAGAGACTTGTCCCGAAGCCATTCCTGCATTGTCTTGGCTGTGTGCTTACAGTCGTTGTCCTGTAGAAGGTGAATCTTTGCCCCAGTCTGAGGTCCTACCTTCTCTGGAGCAAGTTTTCGTCAATGATCTCTCTGTACTTCCGTTCATCTTTCCCTGAATCCTGACTAGTCTCCCATTCCCTGCTGAAAAACATCCCCACACCATTCTTCACCGTAGGGATGGTGCCAGGTTTCCTCCAGAAGTGACGCTTGGCATTCAGGCCAAAGAGTTCAATCCTGGTTGTATCAGACCAGAGAATCTTGTTTCTCATGGTCTCAGAGTCCTTTAGGTGCCTTTTGGCAATCTCCAAGCGGGCTTCCATCTGGCCACTCTACCATAAAGGCCTGATTGGTGGAGTGCTGCAGAGATGGTTGTCCTTCTGGAAGGGTCTCCCATCTCCACAGTGGAACTCTGTCAGAGTGACCATTGGGTTCATAGTCACCCCCCTGACCAAGGCCCTTCGCCCCCGGTTCCAAACTTCTTCCATTTAAGAATGATGGAGGCCACTGTGTTCTTGGGAACCTTCAATGCTGCAGAAATCTTTTGGTACCCTTCACCAGATCTGTGCCTCGAAACAATGCTGTCTCGGAGCTCTACGGACAATTTCTTCGACCTCATGGCTTGGTTTTTGCTTTGACATGCACTGCCAACTGTGGGACCTTATATAGACAGGTGTGTGCCTTTCCAAATCATGTTCAATAATTGGATTTACAACAGGTGGACTCCAATCAAGCTGTAGAAACCTCTCAAGGATGATCCTTAGAAACAGGATGAACCTGGGCTCAATTTTGAGTCTCAGCAAAGCGTCTGAATACATAAATGAGGTATGTCTGTATATAAGGTATGTTTTTTTTAAAATATATATACATTTGCAAACATTTATAAAACCTATTTTCGCTTTGTTATTATGGGGTATTGTGTGTAGAATGATGAGAGAAAAAAGTAATTTGATCAATTTTAGAATAAGGCTGTATCGTATCAAAATGTGGAAAAGGGGAAGTGGTCTGAATACCTTCCGAAGGTACTGTATTTACAAAAGTATGTGGACACCTCTTCAAATTAGTGAATTCGGCTATTTCAGCCACACCCATTGCTGACAGGTGTATAAAATCGAGCACACAGCCATGCAATCTCCATACGTAGCACCGTCATACAGTAGGAGGCCACCTTTCCAAAAAGTCATTTCATTAAATTTATTCCCTGATAGAGCTGCCCCAGTCAACTGTAAGTGCTGTTATTGTGAAGTGGAAATATCTAGGAGCAACAACGGCTCAGCCCCGAAGTGGTAGGCCACACAATCTCACAGAGCAGCAACGTCAGCACAAGAACTGTTCGTCGGGAGCTTCATGAAATGGGCTTCCCTGGCCGAGCAGCCACACGCAAGCCTAAGATCACTATACGCAATGCCAAGCGTCAGCTGGAGTGGTGTAAAGCTCGCCGCCATTGGGCTCTAGAGCAGAGGAAACGCGTTCTCTGGAGTGATGAATCACGCTTCACCATCTGGCAGTCTGACAGACGAATCTGGGCTTTGCGGATGCCAGGAGAACGCTACCTGCCCGAATGCATTGTGCCAACTGTAGTTTGGTGGAGGAGGAATAATGGTCTGGGGCTGTTTTTCATGGATCGGGCTAGGCCCCTTAGTTCTTAGTGCTACAGCATACAATGACATTCTAGAGGATTCTGTGTTTCCAACTTTGTGGCAACAGTTTAGGGAAGGCCCTTTCCTGTTTCAGCATGACAATGCCCCATTGCACAAAGCGAGGTCCATACAGAAATGGTTTGTTGAGACAGTGTGGGAGAACTTGAGTGGTCTGCTCAGAGCCCTGACTTCAACCCTGACTTGTAACGCCAACTGCAAGCCAGGCCTAATCGCCCAACGTTAGTGCCTGATCTCACTAATGCTCTTGTGGCTGAATGGAAGCAAGTCCCCGGGAAAGCCTGCCCATGATTTTGGAATGAGATGTTCGACAAGCAGGTCTCCACATACTCCTCTTCATCTTTTCCCATTGACTGGAATGTATTGTAATACGCATCAATAGGTTGACACATCTTTTCCCATTGACTGTAAATGTATTGACATAAGCATCAACCCTGTGACACTCATCTTTTCCCATTGAATGCAATGTGTTAATAAAAGCATCAATTGGTTGACGTATCTTTTCCCGTTGTCTGTGATGTATTGACATAAAAATCTAGCTTGTGACACCCATATTTTACCATTGAATGCAAAGTATTAACATAAGTGTCAATTGTTTGACACTCATCTTTCCCATTGAATGCAATGTATTGACATAAGCGTCAACACTATGACACTCATCTTTTCCCATTGAATGCAATGTATTGACATAAGCATCAATTGGTTGACACTAGAGGTCTTCTTTGGTCAAAAGGTTTGACCCCGGACCCGAACAGACCCAAGGACAATCAGACCCAGAACCCGAATGGACCCGACGACAACCAAACCAAGACCCAACAGAACCCGATTGGAGTGACAAAAATACTATGTTTATCAGCCAAGTTGCTATTTTCGTTAATGAATAGGATTTTAGATTTTAGTTAGGCCATATATAAGTCAATAAATTAATCTTATTCGGGTCCATTCGGTCAATCAACGGTAGTTAAATAGACCCGAGACCCGATGACAATCAAACAGGACCCGACCCGGAACCGAGGCAAAAGTTTGAATTTTGGACCTGGATCCGGGTCGGGTATCTTGTATTCGGGTTTGGGTGGACCCGTGAAGACCTCTAGTTGACACTCATCTTTTCTCATTGAATGCAATGTATTGGCATAAGCGTCAACCCTGTGACGATCAACTTTTACAATAAATGCAATGTATTGACATAAGCCTCATCCTTGTGACACTCATCTTTTCCCATTGAATGTCATGTATTGACATAAGCGCCAATTGGTTGACAGTCATATTTTCCCATTGACCATAAATGTATTGACATAAGCATCAACCTTGTGACAATCATCTTTTCCCATTGACTGTGATGTATTGACATAAGCGTCAAGTGGTTGAGGCTCATCTTTTCCTATTGGCACCGCAAAGCCTGCTGGGAGCATGGCCAATTGACATAAACATCAATTGTTTAATGCAAAACTTTTTGCAAAAACATGACACGATGACGTTTTCTCTTTTCATTACAGGAGGAAGAAGGGAATGTGACTACAAAAAGACGTGAAGGGCAAGCAATTTATAGTGCCTAGACAGGCTAAGACAAGGAATGTTAATTAAGGCCCAGCATGAGAAGAAGCAGTGATGCTGGGACACAGTGTGAGGGGAGGACACAAAGCAAAGTGGAAACTTAAGATGCTGCTCCTCTCCTCACATTGTCCCCCCTCCTAACAGCAGCTATAGTACAAAGGATGCAAGTTATGCGTCCTTAATGCTTGCTCAACCAACTTCATCTTTCTGTCCTTTCAGTCTGTCTCTTGAATGCTTAGCCCCAAACATTACATTCCAAAGGCCAAATGTAGGTAGTAAAAGAAAATACAAAGAATGTTTAAAATGCTGGTTTTGGCTTTTTCTGACACTGATAAGTGCTTGTTTTCTTGTTTTTCGTTTTTTGGCTTGTTGCTATGACATTCCATGCAGATGTTGTTCTGAATGTATTATCCACAGACAAATTTCAACACATGAATAACACAACTAGACAGGAAGAATTACAATTATGGAATGCATTTATGAAATGCTTTCCTCTGGGTCTGTAAGAGATACCCTGAAGTTACATTATGTAGCGGTAAACTCACTTCATCTACCATCAATGTGGATCATCCACCTGGGTGATGCAGGCATCCATTTTATAACCGAATGATCACCTTACCTAATCAGGTTCCGTCATGCAAAGGCATAAAAAGAAAAGAATGGGATCAGTGGTTCTACAGCATTGCTGCTTAACAATCTGTGAATGTGGCTCTGGATGCAACAGAAAATAATCCTTAAGACCACTGGAAAACTCAGATTGACATTTTAATTGTCTGAACAATAACTGTTGCAAGACCTAGGCTGAATCATTCAGAAGAGGTCTAGAGTGGGGGCAGCAAATGTGCCCTGGAGTGAATTGTGACCCCAAATGATGAATGGGATGTTCATTGTTCAGTAAGCTCTTCATTTGGGGGATCAGACTAAAGCAGCCTGCCTGCGTTTTACATGTTTGGCTTGTGGATACTCTGGGATGGGAGAATTCAGCGGCATGGCTCACCCCTCCCTTGACTGTGTGTGGGAGGACTTGATAATAGGGTGGTATGGAGAATTCCAGGTCTCTGTCTAAAACGGCCTAATTTGAGGAAGTATGTTTTAAAAGAACACCCCCTCACTGCGCCTTTGTGATAGCGTGAGCACGGCTAACGCCACAGCTACTTACAGTCATTAAATCCAACTTTTGTGAATAATGGTAGTGGAGAAAATACATTTTATGAGGAAACACTGTTGGTGGCAATTGGTCCCCGGGCTCCCATAGTGAAATAGCTGCAATGAAGGGTTTTAACATTTTATTTTCAGGACAACCAGGGCTACAAGTAGAACACAAAACAATTTGACATTAACAGTTTCATTCATGAGTTTTATTGACAAATGTCAATATACAAATAAAGTTTGCCATGCAAAAACCTGATAAAAATGCATTTATAACAATGCTGCAACTACATACAGTGCCTTCAGAAAGTATTCAGACCCCTTGACTTTTTCCACATTTTGTTACGTTACAGCCTTATTTTAAAATGGATTAAATAAAACAAATCCTCAGAAATATACACATAATACCCCATAATGACAAAGCGAAAAATGTTTTTTTTTATATATTTGCAAATGTATTACAAATAAAAACAAAAATACATTATTTACATGAGTATTCAGACACGTTCCTATGAGACGTGAAATTGAGCTCAGGTGCATCCTGTTTCCATTGATCATCCTTGAGATGTTTCTACAACTTGATTGGAGTCCACCTGTGGTAAATTAAATTGATTGGACATGGTTTGGAAAGGCACACACCTGTCTATATAAGGTCCCACAGTTGACAATGCATGTCAGAGCAAAAGCCAAGCCATGAGGTCGAAGGAATTGTTGTCTGTAGCGCTCCGAGACAGGATTGTGTCGAGCCACAGATCTGGGGAAGGGTACCAAAGCATTTCTGCAGCATTGAAGGTCCCCAAGAACACAGTGGCCTCAATCATTCTTAAATGGAAGAAGTTTGGATCCACCAAGACTCTTCCTAGAGCTGGCCGCCCGGCCAAACTGAGCAATCGGGGGAGAAGTGCTTAGGTCAGGGACCAAGAACCCAATGGTCACTCTGACAGAGATCTATAGTTCCTCTGTGGAGATGGGAGAACCTTCCAGAAGGACAATCAGCACTCCAGATGTTTTTCAGTGGCAGGGACTGAGAGACTAGTCAGGATTGAGGCAAAGATGAACGGAGCAAAGTAAACAGATCCTTGATGAAAACCTGCTCCAGAGTGCTCAGGACCTCAGACTGGGGCAAAGGTTCACCTTCCAACAGGAGAACGACCCTAAGCACACAGCCAAGATAATGCAGGAATGAAGTCTTTGAGTGGCCCAGCCAGAAACCGGACTTGAACCCGATCGAACATCTCTGGAGAGACCTGAAAATAGCTGTGCACTAACTCTGTCCCATCCAACCTGACCGAGCTTGAGACGATCTGCAGAGAAGAATGGGAGAAACTCCCCAAATACAGGTGTGCCAAGCTTGTAGCATCATACCCAAGAAGACTTGAGGCTGTAATCGCCGCCAAAGGTGCGTCAACAAGTAAAGGGTCTGAGTACTTATGTAAATGTGATATTTCAGTTTTTTTTTTTTTTAATAAATTTGTAAACTTGTTTTTTGTTTTGTCATTATGGTATATTGTGTGTAGATGTTTTATGAGCTAAAATATAAAATCCCAGAAATGTTCCAAAAGGCTTATTTCTCTCAAATTTTGTGCACAAACTTGTTCACGCCCCTGTTAGTGAACATTTTCCTTTTGCCAAGATAATACATGCACCTGACAGATGTGGCATATCAAGAAGCTGATTAAACAGCATGATCATTACACAGTTGCACCTTGTGCTGGGGGCAACAAAATGACACTTTATAATGTGCAGCTTTGTCACACAACCCAATGCCACAGTGGGATCAAGTTTTGCGGTAGTGTGCAATTGGCATGCTGACTGCAGGAATGTCCACCAGAGCTGTTGCCAGTAATTAAATGTTAATTTCTCTACCATAAGCTGCCTCAATGTCATTTTACAGAATTTGGCAGTATGTCCCTTTTGTGGGGAAAACCCCATTCTGGTTGGCTGGACCTGGCTCCTCAGTGGGTGGGCCTTTGCCCTCCCAGGCCCATCCATGGCTGTGCCCTGGCCAGTCATGTGAAATCCATAGATTTTTGACTTATTTATTTCAGTTGACTGATTTCCTTATATGAACTGTAACTCAGTAAAATCTTTTAAATGTTTGCATGTTGTGTTTATAGTTTTGTTCAGTATAGTTTGCAGCTCAAACAGTTCAGACTTTACAGTTGTTGTGAGAAGAACCGTTTTCAGGATTTACCCTTGTCTCACAAACACTGCTCTAGTTCAGCACCCTTCAATTGCACAGGTTAATGGCTGGTATCGGTGGATGCAGAAGAAATGGACAAATCCAATGCAAAATCATCAGGCTAGTTAGTCCTGAGGCATGGTCCTAGGGCTCAGGTCCTCCGGGAGAGGAGGGAGAGAAAATTAGAGGGAGAATACATAAATTCACACAGGACACCAGATAAGACAGGAGAATCACATAATGTTTAAAAGGGGTTAGAAGCACTAAATCACTCAGGTGTGAAAGTGGGACTCGCGGTTAATGTCTTAAGTTGTAAGTCAAGACCTCTTAAGGATCTGCCCCCTTTTTAAATTTTCACCTAAAATGACATACCCATATCTAACTGCCTGTTGCTCAGGACCTGAAGCAAGGATATGCATATTCTTGATCCCATTTGAAAGGAAACCCTTTGAAGTTTGTGGAAATGTGAAATTAATGTAGGAAAACATAACACATTAGATCTGGTAAAAGATAATACAAAGAAAAAACAATGCATTTTTAAAAATGTATTTTGTACCATGATCTTTGAAATGCAGCCCAGGCACAATTTAGACTTTGGCCACTAGATGGCAACAGTGTATGTGCAACGTTTTAGACTGATCCAATGAGCCATTGCATATCTGTTCAAAATGTTGTATCAAGACTGCCCAAATGTGCCTAATGGGTTTATTCATACATTTTCAAGTTCATAATTGTGCACTCTCCTCAAACAATGGCATGGTATTCTTTCACTGTAATAGCTACCCTAAATTGGACAGTGCAGTTAGATTAACAAGAATTTAAGCTTTCTGCCCATATCAGATATATGTATGTCCTGGGATTTTTTTTTGTTTCTTACAACCTCATGCTAATCACATTAGCCTACATTAACTCAACTGTCCAGCGGGGGGACACTGATCCTGTAGAGGCTAACCCCTTCACTACCATCCCACCCCACCCTTTTTCTGATGAGCCCTGCACAAAACCCCTCTTGGGGAATTACAAAATTAAAAATAACCTGAGGTTACTTTAATCCTGCTTCACCATCTACCTACAGTAAGAACCCAACAGATACAATCTTTCACACTCATTCATTGTCACTGCCATATTGGATTTCAAATCTGGAACGGTTATAGCCAAAATAGAAGGGGGCTGTACTGTATCCACAGAATTGAAAAACCACAAAAACACTATTTTATTTAAACCCTGAAAGTGAAACGAGCCAATCGACATCACTTCCACAAGTTCCTCCAGAGCCATATTCCATTTCATGACCATCCAAAACCCACTGTGATGAAACAGTAGAAGAAAACAAGAACTTAAGAGAGGTGATGAGAAATCATGTAATACATATCTGCTTGATACTTGTGTTTCAGGGGCCTTATTCATAAAGTATCTCAGAATAGGAATGCTGATCTAGGATCAGTTCAGCCTTTTAGATCACAAAGAATAAGATTCCATGGACTCCTACTCCCCTCCAATAGCTCTCCATCCAGGGGTGCTGCACTGCGTCTGACCCTGTGTGTCTGTCTGTCTGTCTGTCTGTCTGTGCGTGCGTGTTTGTGTGTGCACATACACGTAAGACCGTTACCGAAAGTAAGAATGACACAGAGTTGTAGTGTTGATAGTTGTTGTAGTCAGTTGTGGAAAAGGTACCGAATTTTCATAAAGTAAAGATGCCTAACCGATGGACAATAAATTATCTATTCTACTCTGAGATGCTTGATACATATGGCCCCAGGTCAGATTTCAGCCTGGGAGGAAAGGAGCTGATGAAACCGGATGATAACAAGTTTTTATGTATTTATGGTGACTCTGAGTCACCTGGTAAAACCCATACCTGGAGCTCTCCCTTCCTAAGAGTCTACTCTACAACGTGTACCATGACCCTTTAGTGCTCGCAATTCCTCCTGTGGCATTGTATTGGGGTATTGACTGGAGAAAGTGGAACTATCACCTCATCCTATTCCTTTCTCTGGTCCTATCATGTTTAGATGATAACATTGACCTTTTTGACAAAAAGGCCTCCAGATGTGAACTCACTTAAAGGAAAGCGTGTGGGATGTGTCATACATGCAGTATGTACCGTGGGTTGACACCTTTCTCTTATGACCAGGTAATAGGGACAAAAGAGGACTGGGAGGTACTAAACTGTACATATAGGAGTGTATGGAGGCATAGCCATGTTCTCCTGAGAAAAATGGGCCAAAAGCCAGATGTTGAAAGAGTGAGTCAGAGACCAAATGCAGTATTAGTGGTATTAGGCTGTGTGATGTTTTACATTACTGCATAAACTGTGTGTATATCCATACACATGACCTTTGCTCCCTTGTACTTCCTGCTTCTACTATTATTCTGCTACTACAAGCAGCCTGTCATCTGTCTCTCTCCACGTTGTCTGTGTTCATATCAAGGTTCTTAGATTAAGGAGTTTACAGAAAGGCTCCAGTCTGTGTTACTCTCCATAACATTTTGCATTCAATTGCCCATTACAAATTAAATGCAATAGCCGTAAATACCATTCATTAACTGATTATTGCAAATAATAAAAGGAGAAAATAGATCCAAGATTGGTGAATACCACCAAGATTGGTAAATATTCCCAACATTGGTAAATATCGGTATCAACCTAAATACCAGAAGCTTATCAGGAACTGACAGAAAATGCACAGAGGACAACAACATTAGGAAGGGTCACCAACATTTACTGGATTGTTGCAACCATGTATTTGTTTGTTGCTGGTTGGTGATCACTGTGGCGTCAAGCACAATTGCAAGTTTAATTTTCTTCTCACATTGCAAGACAGCCAAAGTGTGTTGGTCACGGATAGCTAGGAGTGGTGGGTGTGGAGTCAGGCGCAGAGAGCAATGCTTCCAATGCGTATGTTTATTAAGCTGGGTCTAGCCAACAAACAGGCAAAATGACCAGTATGTCCCCAAAACCAGGGAAAAATAACAGATGGCAAAATACGTATAAGCAAAATAATTTCACCACTGACAATGAGAATAAGCCCGCACAAAAGCAGGCGGGCCCTGGAAGTTTAAATAGGCCATAATTAACAACAAATAAGTAACAGGTGAAAACAATCAAGACAAAACTAACAGAAAAGAAAAAGGAATCGGTGGCAGCTAATAGACCGCCGAGTGCCGAGTGCCGCCCAAACATTGAGAGGAGCCACCTTCGGTGGAAGTCGTGACAGTACCCCCCCTGACGCGCGGCTCCCGCAGCGCGACGACCCAGAGGGCGAGGCAGGATGGAGGCGGTGGAAATCACTCAGCAGTGATGGATCCAAGATGTCCACCACCGGTACCCAGCACCTCTCCTCCGGACCGTACCCCTCCCAATCCACGAGGTACTGCAGGCCCCTCACCCGGCGTCTAGAGTCCAGGATGGAACGTACCGTGTACGCCGGGGGCCCCTCGATGTCCAGAGGGGGCGGCGGGACCTCCGGTACCTCACCTTCCTGCAGGGGACCAGCTACCACCTGCCTGAGGAGAGACACATGAAACGAGGGGTTAATGCGATAGTAAGGAGGGAGCTGTAACCTATAACACACCTCGTTTATCCTCCTTGGGACTTTAAATGGCCCCACACACCACGGCCCCAGCTTCCGGCAGGGCAGGCGGAGGGGCAGGTTTTGGGTTGAGAGCCAGACCCGGGTCCCCCGGTGCGAACACGGGAGCCTCACTGCGGTGGCGGTCAGCGCTCACCTTCTGCCGCCCACCAGCCCGTTTTAGCGATTCCTGGACGGCTCTCCAGGTCTCCTTTGAGCGCTGCACCCACTCCTCCACCGCAGGAGCCTCGGTCTGGCTCTGATGCCACGGTGCCAGGACCGGCTGGTAGCCCAACACGCACTGGAAAGGCGACAGGTTCGTGGAGGAGTGGCGGAGTGTGTTTTGGGCCACCTCCGCCCATGGGACGTACCTCGCCCATTCTCCTGGCAGGTCCTGGCAATATGACCACAGAAACCTACCCACATCTTGGTTAACTCTCTCCACCTGCCCATTGCTCTCGGGGTGAAAACCCGTGGTCAGGCTGATCGAGACCCCCAGACGCTCCATGATTGCCCTCCAAACCCGGGACGTGAACTGGGGACCCCGATCAGAAACTATGTCCTCAGGCACCCCGTAGTGCCAGAAGACGTGGGTAAACAGGGCCTCCGCAGTCTGCAGGACCGTAGGGAGACCGGGCAACGGGAGGAGACGGCAGGACTTCGAAAACCGATCCACAACGACCAGGATCGTGGTGTTCCCCTGAGAGGGGGGAAGGTCGGTGAGGAAGTCCACCGACAGATGTGACCAAGGCGGTTGTGGAATGGGGAGGGGCTGTAACTTCCCTCTAGGCAGGTGTCTAGGAGCCTTACTCTGAGCGCACACCGAAAAGGAGGAGACATAAAACCTCAAGTCCTTCCCTAAAGTGGGCCACCAGTACTTCCCCCTAAACCCCGCACCATCCTCTCAATTCCCGGATGACCCGGGGAGGGTAGCGTGTGGGCCCACCGGATCAATTTGTCCTGAACATCAAGCGGCACGTACTTCCGGCCCGCTGGACACTGTGGTGGCGTGGGTTCTAACCGTGACGCCCGCTCGATGTCCGCGTCCACCTCCCATACCACCGATCCACCAGACATGAGGCCGGAAGTATGGGAGTATGATCGGTGGACCGCTCCTCGGTATCATAGAGACGGGACAGCGCGTCGTCCTTCGTGTTAAGGGAACCTGGTCTATAAGAGATGGTGAGCCGAAATCTGGTGAAAAACATGGCCCACCTTGCCTGGCGAGGATTCAGTCTCCTCGCTGCCCGGATGTACTCCAAATTATGGTGGTCAGTCCAGAGTAAAGGGTGTTTAGCCCCCTCAAGCCAATGTCTCCACACCTTCAGAGCTTTTACCACAGCCAGCAACTCCCGGTCCCCCACGTCATAGTTTCGCTCCGCCGGACTGAGCTTCCTCGGAAACAAAGCGCGGGGGCAAAGCTTCGGTGGCGTGCCCGAGCGCTGTGATAGCACGGCTCCAAACCCAGTCTCGGACGCGTCCACCTCCACCATGAATGCCAAAGAGTGGTCCGGATGCGCCAATACGGGAGCATCGGTAAACAGCCCCTTCAGACAACTAAACGCTCTGCCCGCCTCCACTGACCACCGCACACGCACCGCCCCCCCTCTTCAGCAGTGAGGTAATGGGAGCAGCCACCTGGCCAAAACCCCGGATAAACCTACGGTAGTAATTGGCAAACCCTAAGAACCACTGCACCTGCTTTACCGTGGTCGGAGTCGGCCAATTACGCACGGCTGCCGGATGGTCACACTCCATCACCACCCCAGATGTGGAAATGCGATACCCCAGGAAAGAGACGGCTTGTTTGGAGAACACACATTTCTCAGCCTTGACGTACAGGTCATGCTCCAACAGTCGCCCAAGTACCCTGCGCACCAGCGACACATGCGCGGCGCGTGTAGTGGAATAAATCAGAATGTCATTGATATAAACCACCACACACTGCCCGTGCAGGTCCCTGAGAATCTTGTCTACGAAGGATTGAAAGACGACCCAACCCATACGGCATGATGAGGTTCTCATAATGGCCAGATGTGGTACTAAACGCGGTCTTCCACTCATCTCCCTCCCGGATACGCACCAAGTTATACGCGCTCCTGAGATCCAGTTTTGTGAAGAAGCGTGCTCCGTGAAATGATTCCACCGCCGTAGCGATGAGAGGTAGCGGGTAGCTGAACCCCACTGTGAGGGAATTTAGACCTCTATAATCAATGCACGGACGCAGACCTCCCTCCTTCTTCTTCACAAAAAAAACTAGAGGAGACGGGTGACGTGGAGGGCCGAATGTACCTCTGTCCCAGAGATTCAATGACATATGTCTCCATAGCCACTGTCTCCTCCTGTGACAGCGGGTACACGTGACTCCTGGGAAGTGTTGCGTTTACCTGGAGGTTTATCGCACAATCCCCTCGTTGATGAGGTGGTAATTGGGTCGCCCTCTTTTTACAGAAAGCGCTAACCAAATCGGCATATTCTGAGGGAATGCGCACAGTGGAAACCTGGTCTGGACTCTCCACCGTTGTTGCACCGATGGAAACTCCTATACACCTACCTGAACACTCCTCTGACCACCCCTTTAGAGCCCCCTGTTTCCATGAAATCTTAGGATTGTGAATAGCCAACCAGGGAACCCCCAGCACCACTGGAAACGCAGGAGATTGAATGAGGAAGAGAATAATCCGCTCCTTATGACCCCCCTGCGTTACCATGTCCAGTGGAACCGTGGCCTCCCTGACCAGCCCTGACCCTAACGGTCAACTATCTAGGGAGTGCACGGGGAAGGGTTGGCCTAACTGCACCAACGGAATCCCTAACCTATGAGCGAACCCGTGGCCCATAAAACTCCCAGCTGCACCTAAATCGACTAGCGCCTTATGCTGGGAAGAGGGGGAAAACTCAGGAAAAGAGATTAGTACAAACATATGACCAACAGGGAGCTCTGGGTGAGTCTGGTGCTGACTCACCTGGGGTGTTCGAGCAGTGCTCTGCCTGCCCTCTCGACTCCCAGACGAGCTCCTCCAGCACCGGTCGGCAGTGTGCCCTCTCCGACCACAACTGGTGCAGGAGGAGACTCCTCCTCCAGTTCCCCTAGATGCAGCACCCCCTAACTCCATGGGTGTTGGAGCGGAAGTGCTGGGGGGTGGAACAAACAGGACCCACTCTGGATGCCCGCGAGCAGCTAGCAGGTTGTCCAGTCGGATTGACATGTCGATGAGTTCATCTAGAGCAGGGGTGTCAAACTCATTTCGTATCGTGGGCCACATACGGCCTAGGGAGATGTCAAGTGGGCCGGACCATTAAAATTATACCATACTCTGCTATAAATAACCAAAATATCATGTCTTTCCTTTGTTTTGGTGTAAAGAAGCACAAGAACATTAGGAAAATATTGAAATTTAATGAACTATCCTTTTACAAAACATTTCATGAAACACCTCATATTTCCTTAGACAAATGTGCAATTTACTTTTATCATTCACAAATATGCATTGCAACTGATCCCACTGATTGTACAAAGGCACAAAACTTTAATTGGTACTGAAAAATATAGTAATGCACTTTAAGATTAAATGAGACTTTTAAAGAAAGGAATTTTTAAACCACTTACACATACGCATATAAAATCTAAATGTAATCCCTGCGTACACCTTACAAACTAAGGAGAGTGATTTTAAATGTGTAATGAAGAAAGTGTTCGCCTGTCCTGTAAATCTGTAAACTTCATACATGAAACATACATACACATACAATACATACTGAAAATTTATGGAGTTGTATGAACAGTAGAATTCCATCACACAACTTTTGTTTTGAAGCTGCTGACTAACATTAAAGTGCACATTTTTTAAATCACCACAGTAAGGATTCATCTTCACAGAGCTGTATTCTTTCAATGCAAACAGTATCTAAGGCAACATTTTAAAGGTGTTAGTCTAGTCTGGACTTGTATTTGTTCCTGAAACTTGGCATCTTTTGGCCTGTACAAGTGCATCAACACCAGGTGTCATGTCCTGACTAGCTGTCACTTTCAGAATGTCATTTAAGTGCTTGTTTGTGAGCCTTGAACGCATTTTTGTTTTATTGATATTCATCACTGAGAAAATTTGTTCACAAAGGTAGGTTGTCCCAAACATGCACAAAATTTTAGCAGCCAGGGCTGTTAATTTGGGGTACCCTGGTAGTAGATACTGATAAAATCTGTCCAGACCTACAGAGGCAAATTTGCCCTTCAAATCTGCATCGTTTAACAAAGTCACCGTCGGAATATGGCTTCGATGCTAATGCTATTTCGCTAGCAATTAGGTAGCTGGCTTTTACCGCTGCTTCACTGACTTCTCGGCTCTGGATGAAAGTTGACTGCTGTTTCCTCAGACCCGCCAGCAATTCGTTAATCTTATCTCTTCTCAGTTGTCCTTGCAAGCCGTCATATTTTTCGCTGTGATGAGTCTCGTAGTGGCGTCGAATATTATATTCCTTCAATACCGAAACTTGTTGCAAACACACCAAGCACGAAGGTTTTCCGTGCATCTCTGTAAATAAATAGGACGTGGTCCATTTTTCTTTGAAAATTCTACACTCCTTATCTACTTTTCTCCGTTTGGATAACGACATTTTGGCTAATGAGGGTGTAGCGGAGAGGTAGAGACCAAGGTATTAACAACGTCGTAACAAGCAGCAGATGGCGCATTGATACCGTCTGCTGTTTTCAGTCTGTCTCAGTGATGCGGCTTGTCTTCTACTCTGATGGAAAGAGTGCGCCCCTTAGCGGATAATCCATGAATTGCAGCGAAATAAAAAATATTAATTCCATGTCTTTTATGCATTTTTTCCACTTTCAAATTATCCTGCGGGCCTGATCGAACCTCCTTGGGGGCCGGTTCCGGCCCGCGGGCCGTATGTTTGACACCCCTGATCTAGAGTGAGGGTGGCGTCCCGACAAGCTAGCTCCCTGCGGACGTCCTCCCGGAGGCTACACAGGTAGTGGTCCATCAAGGCCCTGTCATTCCAACCCGCTCCAGCAGCCAGGGTCCGAAACTCCAGCGCGAAGTCCTGCGCGCTCCTCGTCTCCTGCCTAAGGTGGAACAGCCGTTCACCCTCCGGTGGGTGGTCGAACACAGCCCGGAATCGGCGGGTGAACTCAGGGTAGTGGTCCCTCGCTGAGTCTGGACCCTCCCAGACTGCGTTGGCCCACTCCAGGGCTCTGCCCGTCAGGCAGGAGACGAGGACGCTCACACTCTCCTCTCCAGAGGGAGTTGGGCGAACGGCAGCCAGGTAAAGCTCTAGCTGGAGCAAGAATCCCTTGCACCCGGCAGCCGTTCCATCGTACTCCCTTGGGGGCGCGAGCCGAAGAGCGTTGGGTCCGGACACCACCGGAGAAGTTGGTAGCGCAGGCTGAAGAGGAGCTGGAGACGAAGTAGGGAGGCCGCTCCTCTCCCATCTGTCCATTCTCTCCATCATCTGATCCATCGCCGTCCCGATCCTGTGTAGGATGGCTGTGTGATGGAGGACAGGCTCTTCCATGGATGGGAGAGGGGGCGCAGCTGCTCCTGCTGACCCCATGGCTTCTGGTGCAGGCTTCTGTCACGGATAGCTAGGAGTGGTGAGTGTGGAGTCAGGCGCAGAGAGCAATGCTTCCAATGCATACGTTTATTAAGCTGGGTCTAGCCAACAAACAGGCAAAATGACCAATACTGTAACGCTCCTCCTCTTCGTCTGATGATGAGGAATAGGAATCATCAGACCAACATGCAGCGTCGTAAGTGTTCATAGTAAATTTAATCAAATAAACTGAACACTGAATGACAAAAAACAACAAAGAGAGTGAACGACATGAAACAATCCTGTAAGGTGAAAAAACACAAAACAGGAAACAACTACCCACAAACACAGGTGGGAACAGGCTACCTAAGTATGGTTCTCAATCAGAGACAACAATAGACAGCTGCCTCTGATTGAGAACCACACACGGCCAAACACAAAGAAATAGACAACATAGAACACCAGACATAGAATGCCCACCCTAACTCACGGCCTGACCAAACCAAAATAGAGACATAAAAAAAGGAACTAAGGTCAGGCCCCCCCCCCCCCCCCCCAAAGGTGCGGACTCCGGCCGCAAAACCTGAACCTATAGGGGAAGGTCTGGGTGGGAATTTCACCGCGGTGGCGGCTCTGGTGCGGGACGTAGACCCCGCTCCACCTCTGGCTTGGCACACTTAGGTGGCGCCTCTAGAGCGGGGACACTCGCCGCCGACCCCCGACTGGGGACCCTCGCAGCAGGCCCCGGACAGGAGGGCGACTCTGGCAGCTCCGGACAGGAGGGCGACTCTGGCAGCTCCGGACAGGAGGGAGACTCTGGCAGCTCTGGACAGGAGGGAGACTCTGGCAGCTCCGGACAGGAGGGAGACTCTCGAAGCTCCGGACAGGAGGGAGACTTTGGCAGCTCCGGACAAGAGGGAGACTCTGGCAGCTCCGGACAGGAGGGCGACTCTGGCAGCTCCGGACAGGAGGGAGACTCTGGAAGCTCCGGACAGGAGGGAGACTCTGGCAGCTCCGGACAGGAGGGAGACTCTGGCTGCTCCGGACAGGAGGGAGACTCTGGCTGCCCCGGACAGGAGGGCGTCGCTGGAGGCTCCGGACTAGAGGGCGTCGCTGGAGGCTCCGGACTAGAGGGCGTCGCTGGAGGCTCCGGACTGAAGGGCGTCGCTGGAGCCTCCGGACTAGAGGGCGTCGCTGGAGGCTCCGGACTAACGGCCTTCGTTGGAGGCCTCGTGCCATAACTACTCACTGGAGGCTTCGTGCCATGGATCATCACTGGAGGCTTCGTGCCATGGATCATCACTGGAGGCTTCGTGTCATGGATCATCACTGGAGGCTTCGTGCCATGGATCATCACTGGAGTGGAGAGAGACACAGGAGGCCTCGCTCTGGGAGCAGGCACAGGACTCACCAGGCTGGGGAGACATGCAGGGGGGTTGGGGCTTAGCACAGGCACAGGACTCACCATGCTGGGGAGACATGCAGGAGGCCTTGTCCTTGGCCGAGGCACCGGATGCACTGGGCCGTGGAGGCGCACTGGAGGTCTCGAGCAACGAGCATGCACAACCCGTCCTGGCTCGATGCCCACTCTAGCCCGGCCGATGCGAGGAGCTGCGATGTAGAGCACCGGGCTATGAACATGTACTGGAGACACCGTGCGCTCCACCGCATAACACAGTGCCTGACCAGTACGACGCTCCACCCGGTAAGCACGGGGAGTTGGCTCAGGTCTCCTACCTGACTCCGCCAATCTCCCCGAGTGCCCCCCACAAAAAAATTCTGGGGCTGCCTCTCGTGCACCTCTCCTCGAGCTAACTCCTCGTAGCGTCGCCGCTCCGCTTTGGCTGCCCCCAGCTCCTCTTTAGGACGGCGATACTCTCCCGGCTGTGCCCAAGGTCCCTTGTCGTCCAAAATTGGGCCCTGGAAGTTTAAATAGGCCATAATTAACAACAAATTAGTAACCGGTGTAAAGAATCAAGACAAAACTAACAGAAAAGAAAAAGGAATCGGTGGCAGCTAATAGACCGCCGAGCGCCGAGTGCCGCCCGAACAGGGAAAGGAGCCACCTTCGGTGGAAGTCGTGACAGTGTTTTGATATCACCGTCGCAAGATGCTAGGAATTTACTGTAGAAAGTCAGGTATTTAGTGAATTGACATTGGGGAGGATACAAAAAAACTTTATTGATGTTATTTCATAAAACCAACTCTACCTCTCAAACTGCTTCCATTCTGATTTACAGTACACTGTGGATTGACCATGGTTTAGGCAGTTAATTAACATGGGCTGGTTTATTGTCTGGTATTATTGTCTGTTTTTTACAAAAAATGTGATTTACACCTTGTAAAACCACAATCGTTACAGACTCACTGGGACACAGTGTTCCGACTAAGATCTTTGGACTCCATAACAGCTTAATCCAACATCCACAACACCACTGGACATGTCTCCTGGGAGGCAACTTGTCTGGTCTTGACACAGCAATACCAAAATATCCATTTGAAATGATGTGTTACTTAACTGTGACTCTTCTCGTGGGTTTCACTGAATCACTGCCGTCTCAAACCCATACACTTCACATGCCAACCTTTTCACAGAATTTCATCATTATGTCTTGTCTTTGAGAAAAGACATACAGGTTTCTCTGCGGTTTGGAACTGGGAGCTGTTGAAAGAGAGCAGACAAGCAGGAACAAGCTTTCTGAGACGGGCTAGAGGAGTGACAAGCTTTGATATGAGCTGCCATTCCAAAGACAGCTGTCATACACACTACTTTCTTCCCCCAGCACTGTCTAACTACCTAAGTCCCATTGACCCTTAATTAGCTTAGCACCCACATGGATGGGCGACACCTGTTTGTATGCTCACGCCCCTGTTTTTGGTCACCTAATAGTTGAAAAGTACTCTCTGTTTTCACTTGCAGAGCAGCGTGAGAAATTGAATGCGTGTGTGTGTGTGTGTGTGTGTGTGTGTGTGTGAATTGATACCTCCTCATCTGCAGGTTTTAGCCACACACACTTACCATGTCCTCCTTTGTAACCCTAGCCTTATTTGGCACTATGTTATATACAATACAGTACACAAGCCTTGTTATGATGAGAAGATGACATGGTTGAAAGACATATTGTATAAGCGCATCACTTAGCTCAATCAAAAAGGCTCTGAAATATTTTCCCTCTGAGCATTGTCTCATGTTTAATAGTCTTTCCAAGTAATGATGTAAGCAAAAATGTTCACCAACCCTGTTTCTCCTCGTCTACATAAGCTCTGTACATAAGACAAATTGCTGGTGAGCAAAAGTACCACTCTACAACACTACAACCAGTGGTGTAAAGTACTTAAGTAAAAATACTTAATAGTTTTTTGGGGCATCTGTACTTTACTTTATTATTTATATTTTTGACAACTTTTACTTTTACTACAGTACATTCCCTAAGAAAATAATGTACTTTTTACTCCTTACATTTTCCCTGACACCCATAAGTACTCGTTACATTTTGAATGCTTAGCAGGACAGGAAAATGGTCTAATTCACACACTTATCAAGAGAGCATTCCTAGTCATCCCTACTGCCTCTGATATGGCAGACTCACTAAACACAAATGCTTAGTTTGTAAATTATGTCTGAGTATTGAACTGTGCCCTTGGCTATCCGTAAATTTAAAAAACAAGAAAATCGTGTCATCTTATTTGCTTAATATATGACATTTTAAGTGATTTATACTTTTACTTTTGATACTTAAGTACATTTAAAACCAAATACTTTGAGACTTTTACTCAAGTAGTATTTTACTAGGTGACTTTTACTTTTCCTGGAGTCATTTTCTTTTAAGGCATCTTTACTTTGTGAAAATTGGGTACTTTTCCCACAACTGACTACAACAACTATCAACACTACAATTTTGTGTCATTCTTACTTTCAGTAACGGTCTTACATGTATGCACACACACACACACACGCACACGCACACGCACACGCACACGCACACATAGCCATCCGAACACATTATTGACACAACACCCCTTCTTTGCCAGGAAGTGGGGGCCGGTAGCATATGGAGAAGGGTCAGTCATGCCTCACATGCCTACTTCAGCAAACTGCAGACAACTATAGGCCTACAGGGGCAACTACAAGGACAGGTGTTGCCTACCATCATGACATCACTGCTCAGCATCATCAACCATTCAGCCTAGAAACAACCCTAAAGAACCTGGCATCGTAAAAACTAATACATCTCTTTCTTTTTTTCATTTAATTTTAGTTATTTCTTTATGTCTCTCTCTCTTTTGGTCATTCTCTTCTTCTTTCCCTGTCTCGCTCTCCCTCTGTCTCGCTCTCTCTTTCTCTCACACAGACACACAAACGAACGCGCACGCACACTCGCACCCACCCACACACTGTCATGTTGTTCGTAATAATGAATGTCGGACCAAGGCGCAGCGTACGTTGAGTTCCACATAATTTTAACGAATAAAGTGAAACTTAAGCAAAAAACAAAACAATAAAGAATAAACTAACTGTGACGACAATGCAGTGCTAACAGGCAACTAAACATAAACAATATCCCATCACCCACAGGTGGAAAAAATGCTACTTAAGTATGATCCCCAATTAGAGACAACAATAACCAGCTGCCTGTAATTGGGAATCATAGAAATCACCCACATAGAAAATAAACCTAGAACCCCACATAGAAAATATAAACTAGAACAACCCCCCAGTCACGCCCTGACCCACTCTACCATAAAAATAAGCTTTCTATGGTCAGGACGTGACACACACACACACACATACACACACACACACACACACACACACACACACACACACACACACACACACACACACACACACACACACACACACACACACACACACACACAAAAGGTCATTTGGAACGGAATCCACAGGTTGCTATCAATGAACACCATTCATGCCCTCCGGGCTCACATCCACCCTAAGCCCTCCGAAGTCCATCTCACACATTCTGGATGTGCTTTCTCAAGTGCACTTCCTTCAAGGCATTGTCTAGAATATCCTCTGACCCCAGTAGTGTCATCCAAAATGTGCAGTTTTATAGCTAATCTCATGCTATTCTACACATTTTGCATTGAGGCTGAGAGAATTTTGCATTTTTAAGCTAATTTCCTGCTATTCAATTATTATTTTTTCCATATTAAATTACTAGAGGGGCTATGTCATAAACCCTCAAATTTCCCAAATGTGGTGAAAATGGCAGACATATTGTTCAGGGAGAAATCCAAAACAGTCTATTTGGAATGAATGGCAATAATCATAATCCTAATTTTACTCATGCAGGAAAATAAAACAAAGGCATGTGATATATCAGAAATTGTGTAAAATAATTATTGTCAACCTATTATATGATACAATATCAGTACTTGTTGCATTTACAACTTGTCTAAGTCCTATCATCTACTGATTTCAGCCAGTGTATGTGTCACGATCATCATAATGATTGGACCAAGATGCAGCGTGGTATGTTTCCATCCCTTTTATTAGGAAGAGAAAACTCAAAGAACAAAAACAATAAAGCGAACATAATGAACCGTGAAGCTCAAAATAGTGCTAACAGGCAACTATACATAGTCAAGATCCCACAAAGCCCAATGGGGAAATGGCTACCTAAATATGATCCCCAATCAGAGACAACGATAAACAGCTGCCTCTGATTGGGTACCACACCAGGCCAACATAGACATACAATTCCCCTAGATAACCCACCCTTAATCACACCCCGACCTAACCAACATAGAGAATTAACAGCTCTCTTTGGTCAGGGCGTGACAGTATGGCTGTGGATTGAGGGCATTGTTTGAATGGAAGGTTGGCATATTGATAGTTAATTAAAACAAATTATGGAATCATTCCCCTAAAACTGGCTGGCTAGCTAGCTAACAAACAGATAAATTCTTGAAATTCATGATTTTTCATAATGTCTTATCACAGCACTGGCAGACAATGGTTGACAAACACTCTGACCAAAATGGCTAACCTTTAACTGATGGCTGACCTTGTCCAAATGCTCTATTCCGTCTCCAAACTTTTCATGGCAGCTATCGGTACATTCTGACATGTTTCTGTATAGTGTATAGTACATCAGTGTTCCCTGTGCTGTTATGTGTTAATAACATTTAGACTACGTTACCCAGCAGGCTATGCGGGGGAGGGGGTGGTTGAAGAATGCCTTCTAGCTGAAGTATATGTTCATTAAAAGTAGTTAAACCTATGCCCCGGTTTATTATTATACAAGGAACAAACATAACATGGTGTCAGATTGGTAGTCGCTATGACGAGACAGAGAAAAGCACAAGGATTTCTGCAGACGCGTCTTGACGCATAAGCGTCCCATCGCTTATGCGTCCAGAGCCTTGACAGGTGCAGAGACAAGGTATGCACAAATAGAGAAAGAACTACTGGCGAGCACATACGCGTGTGAAAGGTTTCACCAACAGGTCTACGGACAAGACTTCGAAGTCCACAAGAACGACCACCAACCATTGGTGTCAATCATGTCTAAGCCAATGAGAATGAGAATCCAGAGAATGTTGATCAGACTGCAAAAGTATGATGTGAAGATGATCTATAACCCGAGAAAGTTAATGTTCGCCGCCGACACTCTTTCTTGAGCAGTCGACAAGAAAGAGAGTTTTGACACACAGAAAAACACTGAGATTCAGGCCTAAGTCGACATGATCGCAGCATCACTTCCGGTGTCTTCTGAGAGAATGGAGCAGATCAAAAGAGAGACCACAGCTGACCAAACAATGATAGAGTTGAAAGAAACAACACTAGAATAGGATGGCCCGCACAGAAAAACAACTGTCAAATGAGAATACAGGATTACTGGATGTCCAGAGCAGAGCTCATCGTTGTGGATGACATTGTGTTCAAAGGCAACAAGATTGTCATTCCCATGACACTATGCAAAGAAATGCTACAGAAAATACACGAGGGCCACTTGGGTGAGGAAAAATGCAAATGACGAGCACGAGAAGTAATCTACTGGCCAAGAATGAATCAGGAAATCAGCCAGAACACTGCTTCATGTGAACTGTGTTTGACCTACAGGCCAAAGCAGCAAGTAGAGCTGCTAATGCCTCATCCAGTACCCAACAGACCCTACTACAAAGTTGGAGTTGACCTTTTTGACTGCAATGGCAAAGGTTAAATTGTTGTTACCGACTACTACTCAAACTACCCTGAAGTAGCAACACTGCCAACTACCTCCAGCAAAGCTGTAATCACCTACCTGAAATCAGTCTTTGCAAGACATGGGGTTGCATCTGAAGTGTACTCGGACAATGGCCCACAGTTCTCAAGTTCCAAAATCCGATCGTCCGCTAACGACCGGGGATTCTGACACAACACCTCCAGCCCCAACTGCCCAAGGTCCAACGGCTTATCAGAGAGTTCAGTCAAAATTGTCAAAGGTCTGCACCTCTGCAGAACGGACTTTCACCTGCACAAATGTTGATGGGACGTCGCATCAGAACGAACCTACCCATCCATGAGGACTTGCTAACACCCAGAGGTGCTCACAAAGTCAAACTCGAGGAGGAAAAACAGAAAGATAAACAAAAACAGCGACACGACAAAAGTGCAGGATCATGTAGCACTCCGAGACATCACTATGGGAATCTGGATGCAGCAAGGGTGTCTGCAAAGAGAAGTTGCACCACGATCCTTTGAGATCCAAATGGAGCATGGATCACAACTGAGTCGAAACAGAGTGGATATAAGGCTTCAGCCATTCACTCAAGGGACTGAGGATCATCAGGAGGATACTGCTGAAGCGTCAAAGGCCTTTATCAATGGACAATTCAGTCAGAACACCCTGGCTGACAACGAACGCTGTCCAACTGTTTCAGGAAGCACTTCAGCAGAATTACCAAAAAGGACTCTCAGAGCCCCTGAAAGCCTTATAGAGAATTGATTTATTTTTTAAGAAAGAAAAAAAAGGTGCACCTGGACTGAATACATCAGAATATGTTTATTGCCTCTTAAGTGATGAGAGCAATTTAAAGAAAAAAATAAATGTGTGTTATTGAAAATTGCATGTTATGCATGTTGAGTAAACAAATGTGATGTGACATGTAGTTACAGGGAAAAGTAGTTTTCTTTTAAAGGAAGGAAGATGTGTTGTTATGTGTTAATAACATGTAGACTACGTTACCCAGCAGGCTATGCGGGGGGGGGGGGGGGTTAAGTGGTTGAAGAATGCCTTGCATGGCTAAACAAGGAGTTTTCTAGCTGAAGTATATGTTCATTAAAAGTAGTTAAACCTACGCCCCGGTTTGTCATTATACAAGAAACAAACATAACATTTCCCAACTCTGGTCTTCGACTACCCCCAATAGTACACAGTTAGCCACATGTAGCCATTGACAAACACACCTCGTTCAAATTATTGAGGGCTTGATGATTAGTTGACAAGTTGAATCAGGTATGCTTCTCCAGGGTTACAATAAAATGTGTACTGTTGGGGGTACTGGAGGACCAGGGTTTGGAAACACTGCAGTATAGTATATCACTGAGAGGATATTGTTCAATCCTTACGCACCCTGACAGCCTTTAGATACCCCACAGACAGTTTGCTCAACATGTTTCACTTTGGTCTCATTGTATTAAAATAATACTTGTCTACTTAGGAACTGAATAGCTGTAAGTCTGACAGGCAATGGGGAACAATGTCATATACAGAGCCAAAAACAGGTATCGCATAGCTCCGTTATTCTAAAATGTATTACATTGTACGTTTTTAGACCCCTTTACTTTTTGCACATTTTGTGTAACGGCAGTCTTAGTCGTCCTCCTCCTCAGACGAGGAGAGGCGAGAAGGATCTGAGGACCAATGTGCAGCGTGGTAATTTTCCATGATTTAATTAACACAAAACAAGACACTATACAAAATGACGAAACAAACTAATCGTCACAGTCCTAGCTGGTGCAGACAAAACACAAAGACAGGAAACAACCACCCACAATCCCCAACACAAAACAAGCCACCTATATATGATTCTCAATCAGGGACAACGATTGACAGCTGTCTCTGATTGAAAACCATATTAGGCTGAACACAGAAACAGACGAACTAGACACACAACATAGAATTCCCACCCAGCTCACGTCCTGACCAACACTAAACAAGCAAAACACATAAGAACTCTGGTCAGGATGTTACATTTTGTTACGTTACAGCCTTATTCTAAAACTGATTAAATTGCTTTTCCCCCACATCAATCTACACACAATACCCTAAATGACAAAGCAAAAACGGAGGGTTCCCAGTGTTGAGGATCAGTGTAGCAGATGTGTTGTTGCCTACCCTTGCCACCTGGGGGCGGCCCGTCAGGAAGTCCAGGATCCAGTTGCAGAGGGAGGTGTTTAGTCCCAGGGTCCTTAGCTTAGTGATGAGCTTTCTGGGCACTATGGTGTTGAACGCTGAGCTGTAGTCAATGAACAGCGTTCTCACATAGGTGTTCCTTTTTTCCAGGTGGGAAAGGGCAGTGTGGAGTGCGATTGAGATTACGTCATCTGTGGATCTGCTGGGGTGGTATGCGAATTAGAATTGGTCTACGGTATCCGGGAGGATGCTTGCTGTTGATATGAGCCATGACCAGCCTTTCAAAGCACTTCATGGCTTACGGCTTGAGTGCTACGGGGCGGTAATCATTTAGGCAGGTTACCTTCACTTCCTTGGGCACAGGGACTATGGTGGTCTGCTTGAAAAATGTAGGTATTACAGACTCAGTCAGGGAGAGGTTGAAAATGTCAGTGAAGACTCTTGCCAGTTGGTCCGCGCATGCTTTGGGTACACGTCCTGGTAATCCATCTGGCCCAGCGGCTTTGTGAATGTTGACCTGTTTAAAGGTCTTGCTCACATCGGCTCCCTAGAGCTTTATCACACAGTCGTCCAGAACCTCTGGTGCTCTCATGCATGCTTCAGTGTTGCTTGCCTCGAAGCATAAAAAGGCCTTTAGCTCGTCTGGTAGGCTCGTGTCACTGGGAAGCTCGCGGCTGGGTTTTCCTTTGTAGTCTGTAATAGTTTTAAAGCCCTGCCACATCCGACGAGCATCAGAGCCGGTGTAGTAGGATTCGACCTTAATCCTGTATTGACGCTTTGCTGTACTGACACTTAGACCACCTTTTGCAAAACATTAGAAGTTTTGTAAATGTATGTGAGGATTTGATAATTGCTGTTCTGCTATAGATACGTTTCAACACAGATCCAAAAGTTGCTTGTACGTGACTGGGAAAAACTGTAATGGAGAAATGCAATCGTCTAAGAGGGATACACTGTGACTCTCACTCGCCCCTCTCCCCCTCTCCTCCCTTAATCTCTCTCTACCCCTTGCTTACTCCCTCCCCCTCTCTTCTCTCTCTCTCTCTCTCTCTCTCTCTCTCTCTCTCTCTCTCTCTCTCTCTCTCTCTCTCTCTCTCTTTCTCTCTGTCTTAAATGTATATCTAAAGAGGGAGAGCGAGTGGAGGGATTTTAGGTTCAAGAGCTCACTAATGTGGTATTTCATAAGGCTCAATGCATTCTCCCTGGTGTGAGGGGCTTTGTGAAACCAGAGCCTCAGGTTACGGGGAGGCGGCGTGGGGAGGGAGGATTCGCACATGGCTGGGAGAGAGGGAGAAGCCCAATCTTTTCCCGCAGAGTTGGGCCCACAGGTGTCTAGGAACATAAAGTCAATAAAATCTTAATGTTCCTAGACAGATGTGACTCTTGCAAAATCAATGACACACTGTATTGTAATCATCTATTGTGAAGACAGTATTCAAAGGTAAATATCTACCCAGAAAATCTAACAGGTTGACAAAGTATTCAGGAGTTTTTTTAGTGAAACCATGGTTTAAAAAACTACAAGACACAGGTAAAAATCCATATTAAATGCATCGTATTCTCACACATATCACACACATAACCATAGTTACACTGTACAATAAATAATGAAAGTAGACAGAGCTTGACTCCCAAATTCCTTTGCAAAGGAGTTGCTAGGTGATGGATTCTTTAATCCTCTATATTCATACTCATACCAGCACACCCTCCCACACCCCATACTCCGTACTCCAACCTCTCTATCTCTCCCCCTGAGAATACAGATTCTGTTCTACTTCACTAATTTTGATCAAGGGGATGCTATTAAAAATTCTAAAGACCATATGTAAAATGATTTGTCATTTCTCTTGACTTTATGGAGTAATTGTGTTTGCATGTCACACTGCTTCAGATTCTAGAATATGAACAGGAAAACAATCTTGTTTATTTACTTTTATCATGAGTTTCACGCAGTATTCTTCTTATTTTGTACACAGAGAAAAAAACATAAAAAGGTAAATAGGCCACTTTCTTTTTTGTATCTGGTTTGCTTGTGGCTCAGGCAAATTATTGAGGCCATCAAAGCGTAATGCCAATGCACTTCCCTGTTTGCCACACCCCCTCCCTATAAGGAGTTGATGACATTCCATCAGGCGGGGGTTGATGACCTCCTCATTTGTGAATGAGGCTTCCGCGAGCTCAGCGTTCAGTTGAGCAACTAATGTGAGTGTTGAAGTATCCCACCGAGCCTAGAAATAAGAAGAACACTTTCCCAAATGGATCCCCGTGGAATTAAGCTCTTGGTGTTTTCTTATGTATTTATTAGCTTTATATTTATTACACTGCAAACTAAAGAAGGTAAGCGAAGTACTACTTTTACAAATATAATTTCTCCTTTTGCAACAAGTCTATCCTCCTATGCCCAGGTTGTGGGACCACGAGGAAGTTGAACGTATAAAGCGCAGCGCAACAACATACTGATACAATAACGCAACTTGTAGAAGTTTTAGGTTTTTGTTGTTGCATTTTGTCCACAATTTAAAAAAAAAATGCAATTCCTTATCAATTTTCATAAAATGTCGACCACATTCGATTATCAGCTGTCTATCCCTGATCTCTTTATCAACATGAGGGTGTGCTGAGAGCAATCTACATTATAGAGGGCTGTTGGAATTTTGAATTTACAGATTGTCTCTAGATCAATAAGGTTACAGTATGACATTGTATGACATTCAATATAACACAGACTCTTAGACAAAACAGAAGACTATACTACTTTTCCATAGTTGTCCTACACTGAAATAAAATGATCAGATACTTTTTCGAAAAAAAATAATAAGTGGATTTCTTTCGATATTTTTTCAAAAGGAATTAAAAAACGATTTCACACTTGTCAGTGCAAGGTAGCCTAACAACTACAAATGGGAGACATGGATAATTATCTGCATGGCTGGGCTGAACATTCATGTCTGTTACTACTTAGTGCACGTTGAATGATATATGATAAAGTTAGTATATTCTATTTCATCAAGTTAATGATTACACCCTAAGCTTCCCTTTTAATTTTAAGTCACTGACATAGGCCTGTTTAAGTCTCAATTTAGGAAGTGTATGGGAATTCGAAGTTAAATGGAGTAAAATATTAGAGTGGAAATTATAATACCAAGAAGCAAATAAACTTCTAAATGTACTTGTCCCAGCTCTGTTACAGCAATCACATTAAGACAAGATTACATCAAGAATAGTCTGATGGGTGACTATTAGTTTATCACTTGTGAATGATATATTATTACTTGTGTATGATTTTCAGCATAAGAAACAATGCCTTTTGCGACCTTTTCGAATCATAGTCGCACACCTCATGTAGCCTAGCCCATATGTTTTAATAAGGTTTGTATCACAACTAAAGTGGCAAAATACCTTCTTAAAATGAAGCACATTAATCTGCTTTACATGGGGTGTAGAGCCTAACTGGCATATATTAGCAGCGCACGAGTTTCAAGTTTGGGGAAGATACCATAAAAATGCACCTTTTTATAATAAAAGTACCACATGCATAATTGCATTTGTGGTCACTTTTGATAATGGTGTTTTCTGCTAATGGAACATTTGCGTTTATAGCCTACTACCATGTGCGCATTGCTGCGCTTCACTAAGTAAAGTGGTTGAATTAGACTTAATTTGGACTTTTTCCCTTGTGCAGAGGTGCTGTTGGATATGAGGGCATCAGGGAGTGAGCTAGGCTGGCTGACCGGGCCATATGAACAAGGAGAAAAGCAAGGGGTAAGTATCCATCCACTCTTTCCTATGCCCTGTTCCTGTACTCTTCTCTTTGGGGAAGTATGGCTAGAGTAGCACATAATATGCCATGTCTGAATGTCTCACCTTCACACTACTTTCACAACTCTTATTTGCCAGTATCTGCCTTTACAACTTGGTGCTCAAGTACAAATGTTAGTCATTGTAATGTCAAGTTAAATATGTGAAAGGGTCATATTATTCTAATGAGGGTTGGGTTTTATTGCGTATCATGTCTGGACTCTCCAAGGGAGAGACAGACGGGAGAGAATGGCAGTTATAGCAAGCGTGGTAGAGAATACTTGTGGTTTTAAGTCCCTCGCTTCAGAATTGTATGTAAGGGTGCAATTAACTTAAGTTTAGAGCATATGGTACCTTTTGGGGAAAATTTGATGTAGCGAGTTAAGTTATCTGTCGTTTCCCATAAGTAGAAAATGGGTTGTCTTTCATCACAGTAAAACACAACAGATAGTTCTTTTTCTTCTTATCGTTTGCTTTTGTGTCATGCGTGCTTGGGCCCAATTTTGTGTCATTAACATTTGAGTGGTCATTCAGTTGCATGCAAATAATTACAAGTTGGTCTATTTGATGGGTTGATGACTCAAAGGCAAGTTTGGGCATGCTGAACATACATAATCCTATCTTAAAATGTCTCAAAATAGTCTCTTCAATTGTGTACTAACAGTTATGTTGAATTTCACCTGGCACAATCTTGCTGAAGTTCAACTACTGTATAGACCAGGAAGATAAAGTTAATTGAAAGCCTGAACAGTTGTTAAATTACAATATCTTATGTTTTTATAGCACTTAATTGTTGACAAAATTGACACGTATCATGATAATTATGATATCATGTATTATAATTCAAAATGTTTCTACCACGTTTGAATCACCCATTAAAAGATTTTGCAATAGTTTTATGGAGCCGCTTGCTCTCGTGTTGCATGCCTCCGTTTATATGTGATGCCACACAGTCAGCCAACAAAGCACATTCCTTTAATAAATAGCATAGTGGTAACATGCAGAGAACAAACCACAGGCTCAGCCCCCGTGGGGCCAAATGTATTTGAGTAGCCACTATTACGCTGAAGCATGTTGGAAGTAGGGCTGTTGAGGTGACCGTATTACCGCCACACCGGCGGTCACGAGTCATAAAGGCAGTCAAATTCCACATGACCGTTTAGTCATGGTAATTACGCTTCTCTAAATTAAGCATATAGGAGTACCTATTTCTTTGTTAACCGCTCAACACAGAATAGGGCGGATGCGCATGTGCGCACTCCCTCAAATCGCTTTGAGATTTTTTGTTAAAAAAAAAATCTCAGTTTTTTTCAATTGTATCTTTCATACTATAAAATAATGCCATGAAATTGTAAACAAATCTTGTCTGCTAAATGAACTAGTGTAGCCCACAGCCATTTGCCATAGCCACATCAGGACCTAACATAAAGACTCAGAGTATGCTATTATTTTCTTCTGAAATGAACTACATTTTCTTCATATCATGCTTCTTTAGACCGGTCTAAAATAAATAATGGATTTATTGTGAAGGTGTAGGCGATATTACATGGATTTATTCAACTTTTTTGTTTGGAAGCCAGGAGATGCTAAATGTGTTTGTTAATTAATGGTCAATTACCATGAGATTACCGTGAGACCGACAGGTATTTGCTTGACAATCACCCTGATGATATTTCGTGATCGCCACAGCCCTAGTTGGAAGGCTTCACACTAAAATGTCTAACTGCTGTGGCAGCAAGAGTTGGATATATGGATCAACATCTGTTACTTAAGATGCTTCATTGTTGACAGGCCTCAGGGGTATTTCAATAGTATTGTAAAAATCAGCTGGCTTCATTCCTTCGCTAAGACCTCTGGTCTTTTCTCACCACTCTTATGTCTTGATATGTTCCTTTGGGGTCTCCCTCACTCACTTTTCCTTTGCCTCCAGGGTTAAAATTACAGGGGTGCTAGTCACTCCTATAACAAATCAAGGCACCCCCATTAGAATTTAAGATGTCAACATGGGCAGTAGGGAACCCACAATATGCATTGAACATTTTAACTTTGCTCAAAATGTATCCCCCAGAGTAAGTGTTTGACTGAATCCCTGATAGTCTGTCTGTGTGGTTGTTTCAGTGGGAGGTGGTCCAGAGGAGTCTCAACGGCTCACAGTTCTATACCTACTCGGTGTGTAACGTGGGCGAGCGTGAGCAGAACAACTGGCTGCGCACCACCTTTATCCAGCGCCGCCCGTCAGCCTCTCGAGTTTTCGTGGAGCTGCAGTTCATCGTGCGTGACTGCAACTCGTTCGACGGCTCATCGCTTACCTGCAAGGAGACCTTCAACCTGTTCTCCTCCGAGTCGGACGCTGATATCGGCACCAACTTCCGCAAGGGCCAGTTCAAGAAGGTGGCAACCATCGCACCTGACGAGATCACCAGCCGCAATGAGCTGCACATCAACACAGAGACGCGGGTGGTGGAGAGCCTCACCAGGAAAGGCTTCTACCTTGCCTTCCAAGACATCGGGGCATGTGTGGCGCTGCTCTCTGTCAAGGTCTACTACAAGACCTGCCCGGCCACTGTCAAAAGCCTGGCAGCCTTCCCCGAAACAGTGGCAGGGGGGGGGGAGAACCAGGCCCTGAGGGAGGTGGTGGGGGCCTGCGTAGAGAATGCGGTGAGCGAGGAGACGCCCCGCATCTACTGCACGGTGGATGGAGAGTGGGTGGTGCCCGTCGGACAGTGCCAATGCAGGCCCGGCTACGAGGCCGTCAACGGCACATGCCGAGGTAAGGTGTATGTTCCTTTGTTGGCTGGTGGTCTGAGTCTTTCCCCTCTCGCATCATGGATTCTAATACTGTGTATGTGTGTGGGGGCTTGTGAGTGTGAGCTTGCATGATTAGTCTGCATAGAGATATTTCACAGAAGGTGTGAGTTATGTTTTTTAATTTATGTTGGCGATAAAAAATGCAAATATTAAAAAGGCAATTCCACAGTAACATAATGATGCTGAAACTCCGATTTTTCACTTGAACAATTTTTTACACATTCCACAGAATTTTACAAAAAGCATTTACTTAAAGAACAGTGCAAATGCAAAGTTTGGTGACAGAATGACGGAACAAACAGCACAAACAGTAATTCTGTTACCAAACTTTGCATCTGCACTGTTCTTCAAGTAAATGCATTTTTGATACATTTTCAGTGGAAATTTCCCCCTCTTAACTGAAGTGTTTGAGGTCGCCCACTCTTGTTAGTAGCCATTTTTATCAGGACCTTTGGCCCTTGTAAGCTAGTATCCTGCTAATTTATTGTCATTCATTCATTCTCTTATCTTAAATACTCATACGTAGTCTTACCTGGGCTTTGTAGTCATGTTGCCACCATGTTGCATTCAAGTCCTCATCAGAGGCCCTCTAGTCTACATCTCCTCAGTCCTGCCAAAATGACAGATGTTGCTCAAAGACTAGAGAGACAGAAGTCACTCTGAAACTACTGGTGGTGTATTGACTTCTTCAAGGTAAGAGGAGGGTAGAGAGGTGGAGGAGAAAAAGCCCCTCTTTTTATCAATTCAATTTCAATGAAATTTCAGTTCTCTGGCTTTCTTCGTTACATGCATCAGAGAAATTGGCATTCCTTCTCTCCCTCTCTCTCTCTCATATCTGCTGTAAGAGACTAGGTTTCACCATGTGAGTGTTTGTGTGTGTGACTGCAGCAGGGTGATGGAGAGCGAGCATGTTGGCATGCTCAGGCCTGTTAGTAGCTGTTCCGTGATGCACCACCACAAAACTCCCATCAGCGGAACATTAAGCATGTTGCTACACCACTGATTTTGGAAGACACACACACACACACAATCTGTTTCCCCTCCACTGGTAATGTGTGTGTGTGTGATTTAAAAAAAGTGAGGAATGGAATGTAAAGGTAGGAGAACAATGAGGTGCAGTGTTGAGCTGTAGGCACTGGCTCCTCTCACCCTCCCCTTCCCATTCTCCACTGCATTCCTCTTCCATTTACTCCCAGATTACTGCAGGTCTGAGGAATTCCCGATGGAGAACTCCTGGCCTGTGTCCCAAATAGAACCCTATTCCCTATATAGTGCACTACTTTTGACTACAGCCCTATACATATGGACTAGGATGCCATTGGGACGCACTCCTGCTCCCACCTTACAGAAAATGGATTGAGGCTGAATACAGAAAGCTACAGTGTAAAGTGAAAGTGAATGAGTTTGGCATTAGGAGGGGAAACATACACAGATAAAACTGTGCAAACAGTACATAAAATGCACACGCAAAGACATACACACACAAACACACACCCTCTTCACCCCATGCAGTGTGCTCCAGTTGACTCACTGTTGACATTGCCAGTTTTCTTCCTTTAAAGGGTAGGTAGCATAAATGTAACCACATGTAACATATGGATTAGCATTAGAATGCGCTTCAAAAGTCCCAATGCAAAGTTACACCTCACTTTTCTATTTTTTGAGTTATTACATAAAACTAATCAGAATTCCGAAGAATGCTGAAGTCATGCTGGAAAAACATTTGCGTGGTGTGATGTAATATGGATAACCTGGCAAGCCAGACTATTCCCTATAATGTAAACTCCAACAGAAATAATTTATAATTAAACAAATCGTTTTCACTCATGACTACTGCTTTGAATTAAATGTTCTGCCTATTTGCAAGCTACTACTTTATGAATGTATTGTTACATATTAGCTTGCAAGGTTGCTAGCCAACTAGCCTACTAACGTTAGGCCTACCAGCCTGCTAACATTACGTTAGCACTGCGTGAGTCAGCCAGTTGCTATAGCTTACAGCTATATTAAAGTAAACCAAAGTTTTCTAAATGCATAACGCCATCTAACCAATTATCAAATAATGTTACCAGTATCTTAGCTAGCAAGCAAGCCATCCTGCTAAAGTTTATTTTAGCCTGCTAGCTAGCCTAGCTAGCCAACCACCACATTCAACATAGCTGAGTAGTAAGCCAGAGAACAACTAGTCTAGCACAGGCTGGAACCCACAGAACACAACAACAAAAATTGCCATCAGATATAAAGCAGAGAGAGCGGAGACTTACCAATTGACGCTAAATTAGCTACCTAAGTTAAAGAAGAGCCAATGAGAGGCCTTCAGAGGGAGAGGCCGTTTCACCAGCCGAGGGAGAGGCCGTTTCACCAGCCGAGGGAGAGGCCGTTTCACCAGCCGAGGGAGAGTCAGCTAATCCACATTGAATTTAACCGGCTTATCTCCATCACTGCAGACACTCGCGATGTACCACTAGGTCGGTAGGAAATAGAGGTTGCAGGCTTCACATTCACGCTCGGCACAGCACCTGGTTTCAATCCGTCTCAATCCAAAACCGAATAAACCGGTCCCGCTTCATAGCTAGCTTCTCATTTCTGGGCCACAAATGAGTCGTAACTCCATCCTTGTGGATATTATGGCAATATGTGGGTATTACTGCACTAGCTACGAACGATGGAAAACTACTACAATGCTCGCTTGACTACCACTACTAAACTCACAGGAGAAGAGATATTTCGCGTGAAGTTATATGGTTTCTTTGTAGATTTTCACCAGCACCAACACTTGGTTTGGAATGTAATTACATGCTAGCATAGCGAGTAGCTAACGTTAGCCAGCTGGAACTATCTAGGTAGCACCGGTTCTCCATATGATGTTGAGAAATAGTGCATTGTGGGTAGTTCCGAAGATATCCGGAAATAAGTTAAGGAATATGTAAAAATTCTCAAACAACTGTTTGTACACTGAACAAAAATATAAACGCAACATGCAAAAATTTCAAAGATTTTACTGAGTTACAATTCGTATTAGGACATTTGTCAATTGAAATTAATTCATTAGGCCCTAATATATGGATTTCACATGACAGGGAATACCTTAAAATAAAAACAGTCTATTTGGTGTGGCCGTCATTTGCGTCATGCAGCCTGACACATCTTCTTCGCATAGAGTTGATCAGGCTGTTGATTGTGCCCTGTGGAATGTTGTCCCACTCCTCTTCAATGGCTTTGTGAAGTTGTTTGGTATTGGCAGGAACTAGAACACGCTGTCGTACACGTCGATCCCGAGCATCCCAAACATGCTCAGTGGGTGACATGTATGCTGAGTATGGAGGCTATGGAAGAACTGGGATGTTTTCTGCTTCCAGGAATTGTGTACAGGTCTTTGCAACATGGGGCTCTGCATTATCATACTGAAACATGATGTGATGGCGGCGAAAGTATGGCACAACAATGGGCCTCTGGATCACTTCACGGTATCTCTGTGCATTCAAATGGCCTTCGATAAAATGCAATTGTGTTTGTTGCCCATACCATAACCCCACCGCCACCATGGGGCACTCTGTTCACAACGTTGACATCAGCAAACCACTTTCCCCCACAAAGCCATCTGCCCGGTACAGTTAATACTGGGATCCATCCGTGAAGAGCACACTTGACCGGCATACCATTGGCCATCGAAGGTGAGCATTTGCCCACTGAAGTCTGTTACGATGATAAACTGCAGTCAGGTCAACACCCTGGTCAGGATGACGAGCACGCAGATGAGTTTCCCTGAGATGGTTTCTGACAGTTTTTGCAGAAATTCTTCGGTTGTGCAAACCCACCGTTTCATCAGCTGTCCGGGTGGCTGGTCTCAGATGATCCCACAGGCGAAGAAGCCAGATGTGGAGGTCCTGGGCTGGCGTGGTTAAACCTGGTCAGTGTTTGTGAGGCCAGTTGGGCATACTGCCAAATTCTTTAAAATGACAGCGGCTTATAGTAGATAATTTAATGTTAATTTATCTGGCAACAGCTCTGATGGACATTCCTTCAGTCAGCATGCCAATTGCACACTCCCTCATAACTTGAGAAATCTGTGGCATTGTGTTGCGTGACAAAAGTGCACATTTGAGTTACCTTTTATTGTCCCCAGCACAAGGTGTACCCGTGTAATGGTAATGCTGTACAATTAGCTTCTTGTAATGCCACACCAGTCAGGTGGATGGATTATCTTGGGGGATGAAAAATGCTCACTAACAGGGATGTAAATACATTTGTGCACAAACTTAAGAAATAAGCTTTTTGTGCATCTGGAACATTTCTGGGATCTTTTTATTTCAGCTCATGAAACATGAGACCAACACTTTACATGTTACGTTTATATTTTTGTTCAGTGTAGTTATAGGTAACCAGATCGTGACTACAACTAAGTCTTTGACCACACTGTGTTGAGTAAAAACTCATGCTTCCTACCCTTTAAGAATGCCTTTCTTTACACATAATCTTTGCTGGCAGAAAGGAACGCAAGCCTTGTGTTACCACACAAAGACACACATTTGACCTGGCTGCTCCTTGGATTTTGTCGAGCTGTTCGTGCCCACACCCTGTCACCCACATTAAAGACATATGCACACTCATCCCAGAGCTGGGCAAATATGTCTTAAGGCCAACTTGATCTGCGTTCTAAATGGCATCCTATTCCCTATGAACTGCACTTTTGAGACGCACGCTCAGTATCTAAATGCTCTTGTTTACACACAGTCTGAATGTTGTTGAGCTCTTTTTTGTCTGTGGGAAAAATCCTGGGGGAACCAGTAAATGAGTTCTGGTAAGGTTATTTTCTCCCATAGGAGGATTTCCCTTTTCCAGTAATCTAGGCCTAGTTTTCCTCTCCCCTAAACTGATTTGTCGGTGACTAAGTTGAAGCTGCATGACTGTGCCTGCCGTGTGGCGAGTGACTTTATGGGTAGTAATTGACTTGGGTGTGTGTGTGCTTTATGTGCAGTAACTACTGGTTCTGCCTGCGTCTTTGTCTTCCTGCCCTCATTTCTTTTGCTCGTTCTATTTTCTTTTTTTTCTCTCTCGTAATCTCTTTTATTGCTCCCAGTCTCTACCCCCCCCCCCCCCTCCTTTTCCAATCTCCATTTTACAACTACCCTGTAAGTTTTATCATCAAAAGTAACATTATTACTGACTATTCCCACATGTAACCAGCTACAAGACAACATTTTTCTATTATTCTCTGTATGATGAAGATATTATTATGGTTTTGTCTGTGTGCATCTCCTGAATGTGACACCAATTGAATCGCAACATCCCATTTCACACGACCCTGTGTATGCCAGTAAATAAAACAAGTATTTTTTGCTTATTTGACGACTGTCTCCAAAAATAATAAACAGACGCTACATTTGAAAAGTATCCCTGATCTGTGTACCGTAGTTTGGTGGGGATACACATACTGTAAATCACAGGAGGCTGCTGAGGGCAGAATCAAATCACATTTTTATTGGTCACATACACATTTAGCGGATGTTATTGCAGGTGTAGCGAAATGCTTGTGTTCCTAGCTCCAACAGTGCAGTAGTATTGAAAAAGATTCACAACAATACACACATCTAAAAGTAAAAACAGAATTAAGAAATATATAAATATTAGATTGAGCAATGTTGGAGTGGCTTTGACTAAAATACAGTGTATACATATAAGATGTGTAAACATTATTTAAACATTATTTAAGTGGCCAGTGATTCCAAGTCTATGTATATAGGGCAGCAGCCTCTAAGGTGCAGGGTTGTGGAAGCCGGCTAGTGATGGCTATTTAACAGTCTGATGGCCCTAAGATGGAAGCTGTTTTTCAGTCTCTCGGTCCCAGCTTTGATGCACCTGTACTGACCTCGCCTTCTGGATGATAGTGGGGTGAACAGGCCGTGGCTCGGGTGGTTGATGTCTTTGATAATCTTTTTGGCCTTCCAGTGACATTGGGTGCTGTAGGCACCCTGGAGGGCAGGTAGTTTGCACCCGGTGATGCGTTGAGCAGACTGCACCACCCTCTGGAGAGACCTGCGGTTGCGGGCGGTGCAGTCTGCCTTACCAGGCAGTGATACAGCCCGACAGGATGCTCTCAATTGTGCATCTGTAATAGTTTGTTGGTCTTAGGCGCCAAGCCAAATTTCTTCAACCTCCTGAGGTTGAAGAGGCGCTGTTGCTCCTCCTTCACCACACTGTGTGGGTGGACCATTTCAGATCGTCAGTGATGTGTATGCCTGGGAACTTGAAGCTTTCCACCTTCTCCACTGCGGTCCCGTCAATGTGGATAGGGGTGTGCTCCCTCTGCTGTTTCCTGAAGTTCATGATCAGCACCTTTTTTGTTTTGTTATTTTTCTGGCTCCACTCTCCCAGGGTCTGGTTATTGTTGGTAATCAGGCCTACTCCTGTTGTGTCGTCTGCAAACCTGATGATTTGAGTTGGAAGGGTGCGTGGCCACGCAGTCATGGGGGAACAGGGAGTACAGGATGGGGCTGAGCACACACCGTTGTGGGGCGCCTGTGTTGAGGATCAGCGAAGTGGAGGTGTTGTTTCCTACCTTCACCACCTGGGGAAGGCCCTTCAGGAAGTCCAGGACCCAGTTTCACAGGGCGGGGTTCAGACGAGAGGTCGACCGATTTATTCGGGGCCGATTTCAAGTTTTCATAACAATCGGAAAATCTGTATTTTTGGGTGCCAATTTGCCGTTTAAACATTTTTTTTTTATTTTTTTTTTGACCTTTATTTAATCTTTATTTAACTAGGCAAGTCAGTTAAGAACACATTCTTATTTTTAATGACGGCCTAGAGGCAGAACGACAGATTCTTAACCTTGTCAGCTCGGGGGATCCAATCTTGCAACCTTACAGTTAACTAGTCCAATGCTCTAACACCTGATTACATTGCACTCCACGAGGAGCCTGCCTGTTACGCGAATGCAGTAAGCTAAGGTAAATTGCTAGCTAGCATTAAACTTATCTTATAAAAAACAATCAATCAATTACTATCATTGCTCCAATGTGTACTTAACCATAAACATCAATGCCTTTCTTAAAATCAATACACAAGTATATATTTTTTAAACCTGCATATTTAGTTAAAAGAAATCCAGGTTAGCAGGCAATATTAACCAGGTGAAATTGTGTCATTTCTCTTGCGTTCATTGCACACAGAGTCAGGGTATATGCAACAGTTTGGGCCGCATGACTCTTTGCGAACTAATTTGCCAGAACTTTACGTAATTATGACAACATTGAAGGTTGTGCAATGTAACAGGAATATTTAGACTCATGGATGCCACCCGTTAGATAAAATACGGAACGGAATAAGCGTTTTGTTTTCGAGGTGATAGTTTCCGGATTAGTCAAAGGTATATGGTTTAGAGAGAAATAGTTGACGCGTTATGATTCCTGTAATAACTTGCGGCTGAACTTGACAGGGGTTCCTTCGTTATTTTACCGTTCATGTCTTCCATAGAGAATGTCTTGATCTACTTCAAATAAGGTCTGTGTTTCGTGCAGGCTTAAACCGCCTCGATGTTTTGATACCCGTGTAAATCTCACTAGGATAAGGTAATGTTTGTCAACATATTTTCATAAATCCACTCTACAAAAAAAATGATCTTCGCTTATATTTAGCCAATATTGATCAGAGTTACCTTGTCCTATGGATATCTACACAGTTATAAAATTGGCACGGTGGTGTAAGCCTACACGAAACACAGACCTTATTTTAAGTGAATCTAAAAAATATCCTATGGAATAAATGAAGGAACCGCTTTTCAGATTTTGCTAGAAGGTGTCATGGGAATTATGACTCGCACTTTGGTCGTCAATTCTTACCGTGCCCATTATTAAAATAGTATTTCCTGCATATAGAAATGACAGTTTTTGTTTTCAACATTCATCACAGGTAACTTAAACTCTATTTTTATTCAAACAGTTGAGAATATTTGTCTCCTAAGCAGACTCTTCAGTATCATTGTCACTTCAGAGCTGTGTGCGTGTGTGTATTTATGTATTATATTAAGTTAAAATAAAAGTGTTCATTGTTCATTCAGTATTGTTACAATTCTCATTATTACAAAAATGTGTGTGTGTGTGTGTGTATGATTGATATATATATATATAATGTAAAAAATAAATCGGCCGATTAATCGGTATCGGCTTTTTTTGTCCACCAACAATCGGTATCAGTATCGGCGTTGAAAAATCATAATCGGTCGACCTCTAGTTCAGACCACACTTAAGTTCAAGACCCTGGTCTTGAACTTAATGATGAGCTTGGAGGGTATTATGATGTTTAATGCTGAGCTATAGTCAATGAACAGCATTCTTACATAAACTCAGCAAAAAAATAAACTGTCAACTGCATTTATTTTCAGCAGACTTAACATGTGTAAATATTTGTATGAACAGAAGATTCAACAACTGAGACATAAACTGAACAAGTTCCACAGACATGTGACTAACAGAAATGGAATAATGTGTCCCTGAACAAAGGGGGGGTCAAAATCAAAAGTAACAGTCAGTATCTGGTATGGCCACCAGCTGCATTAAGTACTGCAGTCCGAGGAACAAGTTCAGTCCAATGATGCTGTGACACACCGCCCCAGACCATGATGGACCCTCCACCTCTAAATCGTTCCCGCTCCCGAGTACAGGCCTCGGTGTAACGCTCATTCCTTTGACGATAAACACGAATCCAACCATCACCCCTGGTGAGACAAAACCGCGACTCGTCGGTGAAGAGCACTTTTTGCCAGTCCTGTCTGGTCCAGCGACGGTGGGTTTGTGCCCATAGGCGATGTTGTTGCCAGTGATGTCTGGTGAGGACCTGCCTTACAACAGGCCTACAAGCCCTCAGTCCAGCCTCTCTCAGCCTATTGCGGGCAGTCTGAGCACTGATGGAGGGATTGTGCGTTCCTGGTGTAATTCGGGCAGTTGTTGTTGCCATCCTGTACCTGTCCCGCAGGTGTGATGTTCGGATGTACCGATCCTGTGCTGGTGTTGTTACACATGGTCTGCCACTGCGAGGACCATCAGCTGTCCGTCCTGTCTCCCTGTAGCGCTGTCTTAGGCGTTTCACAGTATTGACATTGCAATTTATTGCCCTGGCCACATCTGCAGTCCTCATGCCTCCTAGCAGCATGCCTAAGCCATGTTCACGCAGATGAGCAGGCACCCTGGGCATCTTTCTTTTGGTGTTTTTCAGAGTCAGTAGAAAGGCCTCTTTTTAGTGTCCTAAGTTTTCATAAGTGTGACCTTAATTGCCTACCATCTGTAAGCTGTTAGTGTCTTAACGACCGTTCCACAGGTGCATGTTCATTAATTGTTTATGGGTCATTGAACAAGCATGGGACACAGTGTTTAAACCCTTTACAATTAAGTTAATTCGTAAAAATCCAAATATCTTTTATAGACAGTGTCCTGAAAAAGGGCTGTTTCTTTTTTTGCTTAGTTTACGTATTCCTCTTGTCCAAATGGAATAGGGCAGTGTGCAGTGTGATGGCGATTGCGTCATCTGTGGATCTATTGAGGTGGTAAGCAAAATGAAGTGGATCTAAGGTATCAAGGAAGGTAGAGGTGATATGATCCTTAACTAGCCTCTCAAAGCACTTCATGAAAGTTGTATTCTTGGTAGTAATGCTGGTGATATCCAAAAGTAATTTCCAGTTGTATGTAATAACACAAATCTTTCTGGCGTAATAATATAAGATATGTAAGAAAAATGAAATACTGCTGCTTAGGAGCTAGAAGCAGAGCTGCCATATCTGTTGGCACCGTCTCATATCGGCTCATAATAATGGCCGGAATAGAGCAAATGTAATGGCATCAAACACCTGGACACCATGCATTTCATACTATTCCGCTCCAGTCATTAACACGAGGCCCTTCTCCCCAATTAAGGTGCCACCAACCTCCTGTGCTGTACATGCAGCAAAAACAGTTGCCGTTCTTCACATATTGGACAAGAAACGTTCACATTTTGTCCAGATAAAATGTCAACTGAAATGTAAACTTTTTAATGTTCTGAATATGTCTACTGGGATCACAGCATTGATATGACACAGGCGATAGTGAATACTTGACAAAAAGAGAGGATTGACCCCAGTTTACTCCCTAGAGAGGCATTATGAAAAGCAGAACAATTGTTATTTTGGTGCAACATTATATCAGCAGTGCAGTCTGGTGCTGGAACCAACTTGTTTTATTGTAATCAGAAAGAAACATCTCTGGGACTGGTTTGTGACGTTTCGTTCTTTATCAGATGGGGTGCATAGGCCTACAGTGTTACATATACTATTTTCCCCTCCATGCGATCCATAGCATTATGGATACTGTGGATTTACTTGGTCTATGATCGCATTGTGTTAATAGTCAAAGAAATCCTCATTAAGGGCTATTTTTGGACTTTCAGCAGATGCTCATATCAGTCTTTCTTTCTTAACCTTTGGAAATGGGGAGGGTTCAGGAGATTGACTGTGATTATATTGAATGTGTTTCTGTGATCTTGTGCCAAGTTGATATCGACCTCTCAAACTGAGGTTCAGAGCGTGGGCTAGATAATGGAGGGACTCTGAGTAAATTGCCTCATCAGTGTCATGCGCTATCATGGTGAAGCTCCATTTGGAATAAATTGATTAATCGACATCCATGTCATCGGCAACATGTCAACTTAGCTCATGAGGCATTTATACGTTTATAGTCTTCGATGGGGACATATCATTAATTTTTAAGTCCAACAATGGATGTAGCAACTGCAGATTGCCCCATTTTTTTTAAATATATATATATCTTTCATAAGTAAATGAGAAGGGTTAGTGTTAGAAACTCATAGGCAGTACATAATATGGCAAAATAGCATTTGCTAGTCATGATAATGAGTAAAGATGGCTCTTCTAGATGGCTCTCATAGATTGATATAGGTCTACTTTTTCATATTGCTGACAGTACAACACTAGAGTAACTTAAAAGGCAGCTCCGCCACTTAACATTTGGGTTGTTATTATGAAGTATTTAGTGATGTCCTACACAGTTTTAGTGTAATTTTATGATTTCATGTCTATTACTGTTTAGTGATGAGCAAAACCGGAAATTTCTTCTGACATTTTCAAGTAGGATCCTTGAGATGATTAATAAATGAAATGATTATATTGACCGTTATTTCAGCGATCTATATAACCCGTCTGTAGTTTTCGGGTTCATATTGAACTGCTACAGTGCATTCGGAAAGTATTCAGACCGCTTTACTTTTTCTATATTTTACAGCCTTACTCTAAAATTGATTAAATCATTTTTTCTCTCTTTAATCTACACACAATAACCCATAATGACAAAGCAAAAACGTATTTTTTTGGGCAAATTTATAAAAAATAAACTGATCAAATTTACATAAGTATTCAGACCCTTTACTCAGTACTTTGATAACCTGTCTAGCCCCTGGGTTCCGCTAGCGGAACTCCTCCCACATTCCACTGAAAAGGCAGAGCGTGAAATTCAAAAAAAATATATTTTTAAATATTTAACTTTCACACATTAACAAGTCCAATACAGCAAATGAAAGATAAACATCTTGTGAATCCAGTAAACATGTCCGATTTTTAAAATGTTTTACAGCGAAGACACCACGTATATTTATGTTAGCTCACCACCAAATACAAAAAAGCACAGACATTTCTTTCACAGCACAGGTAGCTTGCAGAAAACCAACCAAACTAACCAAGAACCAACCAAACTAACCAAGAACCAACCAAACTAACCAAGAAACAACTTCATCAGATGACAGTCTTATAACATGTTACACAATAAATCTATGTTTTGTTCGAAAAATGTGCATATTTGAGGTATAAATCAGTTTTACATTGCAGCTACCATCACAGCTACCGTCACAAATAGCACCGAAGCAGCCAGAGTAATTGTAGAGACCAACGTGGAATACCTAAATACTCATCATAAAACATTTCTGAAAAATGCATGGTGTACAGCAAATGAAAGACAAGCATCTTGTGAATCCAGCCAATATTTCAGATTTTTTAAGTGTTTTACAGCGAAAACACAATATAGCATTATATTAGCTTACCACAATAGCCAGAAACACAAGCCATTTACCAGCAGCAAAAGTTAGCGATCGTAACAAACCAGCAAAAGATATATAATTTTTGACTAACCTTGATAAGCTTCATCAGATGACAGTCCAATAACATCAGGTTATACATACACGTATGTTTTGTTCGAAAATGTGCATATTTAGGGCTAAAATCAGTGGTTATACATTGTGCTAACGTAGCATCTTTTTCTCAGAATGTCTGGATATTTTTCTAAAACTCACCTATTCTGACCAAATAACTATTCATAAACATGACTAAAAAATACATGTTGTATAGGAAATGATAGATACACTAGTTCTTAATGCAATCGCCGTGTTAGAATTCTAAAAATAACTTAATTACGACATCCAGCTTACGTTATAGCGAGAGCGTGCCCAAAATCTGGGCGCTAACTAATAGTACACATGTTCGACAGATATATGAAATAGCATCATAAAATGGGTCCTACTTTTGATGATCTTCCATCAGAATGTTGTACAAGGGGTCCATTGTCGGGAACAATCGTTGTTTGGTTTTAGAATGGCCTTTTTCCCTCGCGAATTAGCAAGCAAAACTAGCCAAGTGCCGCTAAGCTCTCCTTCGTAATCAAACGCAGTGAACTGAACAAGCAAAAACTCCTGAAAAAAATTCAATAATCTGATTAAACTATATTGAAAAAACATACTTTACGATGATATTGTCACATTTATCAAATAAAATCAAAGCCGGAGATATTACACGTCTATAGAGAAAGCTTTTCAGAAGCCAAAGCTGATGCCCATCCCGCGTCATCCTGAACAGAGGAAATTGGGGTCCTGTCATTCCAAGAGTCCTCTTTTCACCATAGAAAGAGCTAGAGACCCCATTTCACCTCTCTCAGCCTATTGACATCTAGTGGAAGGCGTATGAAGTTTTATCTGTTTTACTCACAGATATAATTCAAACGGTTTTAGAAACTTGAGTGTTTTCTATCCAATAGTAATAATAATATGCATATTGTACGAGCAAGAATAGAGTACGAGGCCGTTTAAATTGGGCACGATTTCCCCCCAAAGTGAAAATAGCGCCCTCTATCCTCAACAGGTTAAAGCACCTTTGGCAGCGATTACAGCCTCAAGTCTTCTTGGGTATGACGCTACAAGCTTGGCACACCTGTATTTGGGGAATTTCTTCCATTCTTCTCTGCAGATCCTCTCAAGCTTTGTCAGGTCGGATGGGGAGCGTCGTGTCCAGAGATGTTCGATCGGGTTCAAGTCTGGGCTCTGGCTGGGCCACTCAAGGATATTGAGACTTGTCCCGAAGCCACTCCTGCGTTGTTTTGGCTGTGTCCTTAAGGTCGTTGTCTTGTTGGAAGGTGAACCTTTGCCCCAGTCTGAGGTTCTGAGTGCTCTGGACAAGGTTTTCATCAAGGATCTCTGTTTACTTTGCTCCGTTCATATTTCCCTCGATCCTGACTAGTCTCCCAGTCCCTGCCGCTGAAAAACATCCCCATAGCATGATGCTTCTACCACCGTGCTCTACCGTAGGGATGGTGCCAGGTTTCCTCCAGACGTGACGCTTGGCATTCAGGCCAGAGTTCAATCTTGGTTTCATCTGACCAGAGAATCTTGTTTCTGAGTGCTGCAGAGATGGTTGTCCTTCTGGAAGGTTCTCCTAACTCCACAGAGGAACTCTGGAGCTCTGTCAGAGTGACCATCGGGTTCTTGTTCATCTCCCTGAACAAGGCCCTTCTCTCCCGATTGCTCAGTTTGGCCGGGCGGACAGCTCTAGGAAGTCTTGGTGGTTCCAAACTTATTCCATTCAAAAATGATGGCAGCCACTGTGTTCTTGGGGATCTTCAATGTTGCACAATTGTTTTGTTACCCTTCCCCAGATCTGTGCCTCAACACAATCCTGTCTCGGAGCTCTACGGACAATTCCTTCGATCTCATGGCTTGGTTTTTGCTTTGACATGCACTGCCAACTGTGGGACCTTTTTATATAGGCAGGGGTGTGCCTTTCCAAATTATGTACTATCAATTGAATTTACCACAGGTAGACTCCAAGTTGTAGCAACATCTCAAGGATGATCAATGGAAACAGGATGCACCTGAGCTCAATTTTGAGTCTCATATCAAAGGGTCTGAATGCTTCTGTAAATAAGGTTTTCTGTTTTTTATTTTTTTATACATTTGCAAACATTTCTAAAAACCTGTTTTCACTTTGTCATTATGGGGTATTTTGTGTAGATTGATTACATTTTTATTTTTGCCATGTTAGATTAAGGCTGTAAAGTAAGAAAATGTGGGGGGAAAGTAGAGGTCTGAATACTTTCCGAAGGCACTGTAAGTGATGTTCTTGGTCCCAATCGATCAACACAAGCCTTTGCGGCCCATTAAACTGAACATGATGAGTAACTCATATCATTTAGCGCTGTTTTTCTTTTAAACTCAAATTAGCTTGTTTTCGCTTTGTCGTTATGGGGTATTGTGTGTAGACTGAGGAAAATGTTTTATTTAATCCATTTTAGAATAAGGCTGTAAGAAAATGTGAAAAAGGGGAGGGGTCTGAATACTTTCCGAATGCACTGTATATGGTGCTCTGGTTGTCTTCCTCTAATATCTGTAAAAAAATATATTTTAAATGGATGTTCAATAACCTATAGAAGGATATTTATAGTTGACTTATTCCAATTTTTTTCTATTGTTCAAGACTCACGCTCCCATGATTCCATTTTTTGAAACCACTCCCACCATCACCGCCGAAGTTGCAGCACCGGCAGCCATTGCTCCCTTCCAAATAGCCTATATTTTTGTAGTGAATTACTTAAATTATATAATATTATACTTTTTATTAGTTCCAATAGGCCTACAGTGTTGTGGCTTGGACAATTGTTAAGGCTGTTATTGTTTAACACTTTTACATTTTTCAGATGCAGCAGGGTTAGCTACTTAGCTAGCTAGCATTGCTAATGTTAGCACCAAAGAAACGGGCTTCAATCATGAAAGACTAGGATTTTGTAGTGATTTCATAATAAATGTTGAGTTCTAACAGGACTACATGTTTAAGACCGTCGCTAAGATTAAACTGTGCTGTTATTGTTGCAAACACTATTTTGGATGTAGCACTAGCGTGCTAGCAAACCATCAGACTAACTTATAGTTAGCATTCGTTAGCATCTAAATTATAATTTATTATTGAGTGTAATGCAATGGATTGGTGACAATGACATTTGGATATATTTGGCAAGATATTCATGCAAGCATTATATTATTACAACCAAAAAGTAATGTGAAATGCACTCATAAGTTATGACATAAGCTTTGTCTAGGCTTGCTAGCCATAAGATAACTGCAGACTGGGTGGAGCATTGCATCCTGGGAGGTGAAATGGACTCTGGGAATTGGACTATACTGTAGACGAGGACAATGTAGAAGTAAAAAAAATAATAAAGACAAACGAGGTATCGTGCAGTATGACTGACAAAAACGCTAACTTAAATGTCTATCAAATCTTACAGTAGTGCATATATACCAACAGCATAATAACTGGTTATAAAGTGGTGGAATTGTCCTTTAAACAAAGAACAATAAACATTTCGTGTCTCAGTGTTGAATTTGTATGAGTCAAAGACATTTGCCCCATTATTCTACCAGTATCCAGCCATACAAGTACTCCCAGGTGCCACGTAGCTCCATTTCCAGGGCAGGTTTTGGGTGCATATTTCCTCTGTATGGCATTCCTGTGCAACGTGGTGGTGGTGGAGCCATGGAGATTTGTGTATTGTGCTGCTGGTGTGTGAGCTCAGCCCCCCCGCCCCCCCCCCCCCCCCCCCCCCCCCCCGGACAGGACGGGCTCCAGCGGAAACCGGACGCCACCTAATCCGCAGCCACTCTCCAACCCGTTGGCTCAGGGCTTTCCATTGTTGCCCGCAGTCACTCCTTTTTCACCCCACCGATTTTAAGTAATTTTGTTTATTGGTTCATTTGGCCTCTCTTAACAGGAAGTAGACATGTTGTTGGAATCCAGCATGTACTGCCACCTGAATGTCTAGCCTGGAATTTAAGGAAAGACAAAGGAAGTGTGTCCTAGACGACCGTGGTGGCTGTTGTTTGGGCAGTGTAGTTGAAGGACGGGTCACGGGACATCTATTTAGTGTTAGACCTCTGTTGGTTTGTGTGATGGTTGTTTTAATGGCATTGTTAGTTTACAAGCATTTCGCTACACCCGCAATAACATCTGCTAATCACGTGTATGTAACCAATAAAATGTGATTTGATGTCTGCTTTCTTCCTATTTATACCTCTCTCTCATTTGCACTCCTCCCTGTTCTGTGAGCAGCCTGAGGGAAGAGGAGTGTGAAGAGAAAGGGATTAGGGAATGTATTGTGTTTGTTGAAAACCAGATGAAAGCCTAAGTGGAATTGTAAAACAGATGTAATTCCCTTACAGCTGCTCCATCGGTCAGCTAATCCTTTTGACTATTTCCTCACACCTTGACCCGCACACCCCACACCTTGACCCCCACCCTCCCCCTCTCTCCACCCCCATCCTCTCTCTGTGACCCCCCTGGCTTCATGTTACTACCATACCTCCCCCATCAGAGAGACACTTTGTTCTACTCAACTACTCCACCACCCCCTAATACACCAATGAGATGTTGTCTTGCTCATGCAAACACAGCATTAGTGGCAACACGTAGAAATTACAGAGATGCAAAACAACTGAAAATGGGAGCCAAAAATACATTTTTGTCAATAAGCACACATGCTTCTCATCTGAAACAGTTCGGAACAGTTCGTGCATATACAGTGGGGCAAAAACGTATTTAGTCAGCCACCAATTGTGCAGGTTCTCCCACTTAAAAAGATGAGAGAGGCCTGTAATTTTCATCATAGGTACACTTCAACTATGACAGACAAAATGAGAAGAAAAAAATCCAGAAAATCACATTGTAGGATTTTTTATGATTTTATTTGCAAATTATGGTGGAAAATAACTATTTGGTCAATAACAAAAGTTTATCTCAATACTTTGTTATATACCCTTTGTTGGCAATGACAGAGGTCAAACGTTTTCTGTAAGTCTTCACAAGGTTTTCACACACTCTTGCTGGTATTTTGGCCCATTCCTCCATGCAGATCTCCTCTAGAGCAGTGATGTTTTGGGGCTGTTGCTGGGCAACACGGACTTTCAACTCCCTCCAAAGATTTTCTATGGGGTTGAGATCTGGAGACTGGCTAGGCCACTCCAGGACCTTGAAATGCTTCTTACGAAGCTACTCCTTCATTGCCCGGGCGGTGTGTTTGGGATCATTGTCATGCTGAAAGACCCAGCCACGTTTCATCTTCAATGCCCTTGCTGATGGAAGGAGGTTTTCACTCAAAATCTCACGATACACGGCCCCATTCATTCTGTCCTTTACACGGATCAGTCGTCCTGGTCCCTTTGCAGAAAAACAGCCCCAAAGCATGATGTTTCCACCCCCATGCTTCACAGTATGTATGGTGTTCTTTGGATGCAACTCAGCATTCTTTGTCCTCCAAACACGACGAGTTGAGTTTTTACCAAAAAGTTCTATTTTGGTTTCATCTGACCATATGACATTCTCCCAATCTTCTTCTGGATCATCCAAATGCTCTCTAGCAAACTTCAGACGGGCCTGGACATGTACTGGCTTAAGCAGGGGGACACGTCTGGCACTGCAGGATTTGAGTCCCTGGCGGCGTAGTGTGTTACTGATGGTAAGCTTTGTTACTTTGGTCCCAGCTCTCTGCAGGTCATTCACTAGGTCCCCCCGTGTGGTTCTGGGATTTTTGTTCACCGTTCTTGTGATCATTTTGACCCCACGGGGTGAGATCTTGCCCCAGATTGAGGGAGATTATCAGTGGTCTTGTATGTCTTCCATTTCCTAATAATTGCTCCCACGGTTGATTTCTTCAAACCAAGCTGCTTACCTATTGCAGATTCAGTGTTCCCAGCCTGGTGCAGGTCTACAATTTTGTTTCTGGTGTCCTTTGACAGCTCTTTGGTCTTGGCCATAGTGGAGTTTGGAGTGTGACTGTTTGAGGTTGTGGACAGGTGTCTTTTATACTGATAACAAGTTCAAACAGGTGCCATTAATACAAGTAACGAGTGGAGGACAGAGGAGCCTCTTAAAGAACAGGTCTGTGAGAGCCAGAAATCTTGCTTGTTTGTAGGTGACCAAATACTAATTTTCCACCATAATTTGCAAATAAATTCATTAAAAATCCTACAATGTGATTTTCTTGATTTTTTTTCCTAATTTTGTCTGTCATGGTTGAAGTGTACCTATGATGAAAATTACAGGCCTCTCTCATCTTTTTAAGTGGGAGAACTTGCACAATTGTTGGCTGACTAAATACTTTTTTGCCCCACTGTATTATGATGACATTTTGTACAGTTTTTGGTAGTTTTGGCTTTCAGCAGGTTTTATTTTTTGGGGCTGTTTGTGCACATAAAAAAATTCTGACGCTGAAGTCTACGCCCCTTCGTCGGAGATTGGTTAACAGTAGGGATTCTTCAATGAAGTGTTAACTTTCAAAGATAGACGACTCATTTTCACGTGCACATTTTTCACTTGAAATACTGCACTTAATGTCTTGGTTAGATGTAGAATTGCGCGACTAAGATCTTGGAAAAAACATCTTGGAAAGAACAAATTTTTATTTACAATGACGGCCTACCGAAAGGCCTCCTCTGGGGATGGGGGCTGAGACTAAAAATGTAGGACAAACACACATCACGACAAGAGACACCACAACACTACATAAAGAGACCAAAGACGACAACAGCATGGCAGCAACATATGAAAACACAGCATGGTAGCAACACAACATGGTACAAACATTATTGGGCACAGACTACAGCACAAAGGGCAAGAAGGTAGAGACAACAATACATCACACGAAGCCAGAGGTGTGGACTCGAGTCACAAATATGATGACTTGCAACTCGACTTTGACTTCAATACCAATGACTCGTGACTTGACTTGGACTTGAGCCTTTTGACTCGACCTGACTTGATACCCTCCCCAAGCCCAAATATAAAAAATTATGCTATTAAAAAAAGTGTGCAGCGCGTCAACTCTTCGTTTAACGGATTACAGTTTGAATCAGCAGCCAATCAAATTGTGCCAGCTGAGAAAAAGTTGTGTGTGTCAGTGCAGAGGAACGTCAGCGGGTGAATTCAGATGGAGCCCTTGGAAAGATGATATCCAAAATTATTATATTCGGATATAAAGACGACGCTGTATCAACAAAAAACGGATTGCCGCTTGCAAAACATGCGGAAGAAAATTACAGACGGAGGCGATAAAATTTCCAACTTTGTTCGACATTTGGAGCTGCACAAAGAACGGTAAGTCATGGCTAATATAGCCGACAGCTATATTATTTATAACTTTACTAGTATAGCATATAGGCTAGCATAACGTTAAATCAATGAGCCTCCACACAGTCAGTCAGTGCGGGAATGTAATCATTGCATCCAAGATTGAGCTACAACTGGCTAGGCAGTTGGTAGCCTAAATCCTGCCAGATGTTACTGCTGTTCCTAAAACCACTGACATATGTTAGCCTACTGTAACCACACAGAGTGTGTGTGTGTGTGTTAAGGTTGGGAGATTGTGTACAAGCCTACATCGCCCAATTGCGCCCCATAGCGGTCCTCGATAGTTGATCACTATAGGGGTGAGGCTTTCTCATGGCTACCCATGTATTTCCATGGAAATATAAAGTTTATTTGGAAAGTAATAAATATATAGATTTTTAAATGCATTCATGATTTGCGTAAATGTAATATACTAACTATTACTCTTGTTAAAAATATGAAATGGTATTACATTTGGTGAAGAGCACATGACTTGTTTTGGACTCAAAACTCAAAGTTTAGGACTTGAGACTTGACTTGAGACTTGACTCGGACTTGCTTGTCTTGACTTGGGACTTGAGTGCTAAGACTTGAGACTTACTTGTGACTTGTAAAACAATGACTTTGTCCCACCTCTGCACGAAGCAGCCGCGACTGTCAGTAAGAGTGTCCGTGATTGCTATGGTTCTCAAGATGGACAAACCGTACTATTGCCGGTCTTTTAAGGGTGTATGCGAGCTTGTTCACCTAGCCGATTTCAGTTAGGCACCAGCCGACCCAAAGCATGCGGTAGGCTTTAGCCATTTTCCCCCTCTCACTTCTTCCCCTCTCTCTCCTTTGCTCACTCCTGTGTTTGTTTTAGTTGGCTATTGACTCCCTGTAGTCAAGGACAGTTTAACTCACTACTACCCTGAGGCAGACATGACCCTCATGTGCTTTAAAAGCTAAAGAGCCCAGGACTTGAATTTAGCTTTTTTTCTTCTTCTCTAGAGCACGCCCACTTAACTCAAGTCCTTGGGGGATTTTCTGTTGTCCAGCCACTGAGTACCCATTCAATCATCCATCGGTCCGTGCATTCATCACGGTCTCCATCTCCATCCATCTTAACTCCGGCTGACAAACCAGCCCACTCCACTTCCAGAATCCACCAGGTCCCGCCAGTCACTCACTATAAATAAACGCCCAGGCTCTTTAGACACAAGACCTCTCAAATACAAACAGGGCCTACCTCCCAGGGGACCCCGAAGGGCAAAAAAAGGAGACATTCTCACTTACGTTTCTCAGCGGTCTGGCTCTTAAAGAGCTTAACAGACTTTTATTTAGTTGAGAAATGCACTGTGTTTTTACTCCCAGTTATGTTATTTGAAAACAACAATGTAGCTCTCTCCCATATTCTTTCCCTGGACTCTATCTGTGGCTGTGACCACCTTCCCTCGCATGCTTTGATTGGCTGCTGGATGAAGGACGCTCAGCGTCAGCCTCATGCTTCCTGCTTCCTGTTGTGTCCAGCAAAGATTAAGCCCCCTCCTCCTCCTCTCTCTCTCTGGCTCCCTTTGGAACATTCCTTTACCCTTCTTCAGTTTCTATTCTTCTTAAACTCAGTAACTGGTGGTCACTGACTCCTGGTCATCACATTTATTAGATTAATATCCTGTGATGAAAGGCAGTGAATGGAAATGGGCCTGAACCCTGTGGTCACTAGGCTCACAGGCCACCCGTTGGGTGGTGTATTCTGGAATGCCTGTGGATTACAGTCTCTGACTCTTACAGGCTGACTACACCACTCACGTCGCATGGGCAAGCGTTGCAAAATAAATTTAGACATACATGTTATTCAATTATTGCACCCACACTGCTCGCGCGTGCCAACAAGTGCCTGCGTTGCCAAGGGCTAAAATAGAAGTCAGTTCTATTTCTGACGCAGATCGCGCTGCAAGTCCTGCCTCTCCCATCTCATTGGTTTATAGAAGCAGGTACCCACGTGCCATCACCTCATTGGTAATACCCACGTGGGTGACTGAAAGACTAACGAGGTCAGTGGCGGTAATGCACCTAATTTATGAAAGTTGCCAATCGCAATTTAAAGTCAAAAGAAGAAAAAGCCTGGGAGGAGAGATGACTAGAAACGATTCGGTTGACCATTTTATGTGTGGATTAATTGGCGGAGTAGAGATTGTGCATTTCAGGTAAAATAACTCAATGTTTATATCCCAGGACAAATTAGCTAGCAACAGCAAGCTAGCTAAATAGGTCAAATTAGCTAGCAAGTGCAAACTAGCTAGCTAAATTGCCATAAATGTTTAATGCTTTTCGACCTGTCCTCAAATTAATATAATTGGTTCAGAGTTTGTTTTGATATTTTAACATGCGTGTCGTGTTCACGTTTGGTGTGGGGGGACAAAATGCATTTATGCACGATGGCGCACGTGTGCAGCTGGTTTGGGTTCCGTGTTAGTGTATTTGTATTTATTAAGGATCCCAATTAGCTGTTGCCAAGGCAGCAGCTACTCTTCCTGGGGTACAGCAACATTAAGGCAGTTATATACAATTTAAAATATGATGTTACATTTCATAACACTTTTCACAGGCCACTACTCTACTACCAGATATCTACAATACAAAATCCATGTGTACGTGTGTGTAGAGTGCGTGCCTTGTGTGCCTGCCTTACACCATCATCCCAGAAACCCTAGACCCACTCCAATTTGCATACCGCCCCAACAGATCCACATATGATGCGGTCTCTATTGCACTCCACACTGCCCTTTCCCACCTGGACAAAAAGGAATACCTATGTGAGAATGCTATTCATTTACTACAGCTCAGCGTTCAACACCATAGTGCCCTTAAAGCTCATCAATAAGCTAAGGACCCTGGGACTAAACACCTCCCTCTGCAACTGGATCCTGGACTTCCTGACAGGCAGCTCCAGGTGGTAAGGGTAGGTAACAACACATCCGCCACGCTGATCCTCAACACAGGGGCCCCTCAGGGGTGTGTGCTCAGCCCCCTCCTGTATTCCCTGTTCACTCATGACTGCACGGCCAGGCACGACTCCAACACCATCATTAAATTTGTCGATGACACAACAGCCTGATCACCGACAACAATGAGACAGACTATAGGGAAGAGGTCAGAGAACTGGCCGTGTGGTGCCAGGACAACTCCCTCTCCCGTAATCAAAACAAAGAGATGATTGTGGACTACAGGAAAAGGAGGACCGAGCACTCTCCCATTCTCATTGACGGGGCTGCAGTGGAGCAGGTTGAGAGCTTGAAGTTCCTTGGTGTCCACATCACCAACAAACTAACATGGTCCAAGCACACCATGACAGTTGTGAAGCGAGCACGACAAAATCTATTCCCCCTCAGGAGACTGAAAAGATTTGGCATGGGTCCTCAGATCCTCAAAAGGTTTGACAGCTGCACCATCGAGAGCATTCGGACTGGTTACATCACTGCCTGGTATGGCAACAGCTCGGCATCCGACCGCAAGGCACTACAGAGTGTAGTGCGTACGGCGCAGTACATCACTGGGGCCAAGCTTCCTGCCATCCAGGACCTCTATACCAGACGGTGTCAGAGGAAGGCCCTAAAAATTGTCAAAGACTCCAGCCACCCTAGTCATAGACTGTTCTCTCTGCTACCAGATGGCAAGCGGTACCGGAGCGCCAAGTCCAGGTCCAAGAGGCTTCTAAACAGCTTCTACCCCCAAGCCAAAAGACTCCTGAGCATCTTTTCAAATGGCTACCCAGACTATTTGCATTGCCTCTCCCCCTCCTGTCTCCACACCACTGCCACTCTCTGTTGTCATCTATGCATAGTCACTTTAATGAACTCTACCTACATGTACATACTTCTTCAACTAACCGGTGCCCCCGCACATTGACTCAGTACCAGCACCCCCCTGTATATATTGTTAGTTTTTACTGCTGCGCTTAAATAACTTGTTACTTTTCTCTTATTCTTATCCATATTTTTTGAAACTGCACTGTTGGTTAGGGGCTTGTAAGTAAGCATTTCACTTTAAGGTCTACACCTGTTGTATTCGGTGCATGTGACTAGTAAAATTAGATTTTTGATTTATGTGTGTCTGTGCCTGTGTCTTTCTTCACAGTCCCCGGTTTTCCATACGGAGTATTTGTATTAAAAAAATGTAATCTGATTTTACTGTTCACATCAGTTACCTGATGTTCCATGCAGCCATGGCTCTATTTAGTACTGTACACCTCCCATAGTCTGCTCTTGACTTGGGGATTGTGAAGAGACCTTTGGTGACATGTCTTGTGGGGTATGTATGGGTGTCTGAGCTGTGTGCTAGTAGTTTAAACAGACAGCTCAGTGCATTCAGCATGTCAACATTTCTTACAAAAACAAGTAGTGATGAAGTCATTCTCTCCTCCACTTTGAGCCATGAGAGATTTACATGAATATTATTGTTAGCTCTCCGTGTACATTGCTGTAATCTCCCTGCAGTCATGACCAGATGCACCGCAGCCGTTCTCGTTCCCCCACCATTGCTTCCGCACAGAAATAGCCTAGTCCCCTCCTATTTTTGCCATGTGGCATTTCTACTATTTGCAACAAGTGTTTATTTATTTATGTTTTTGTTTTTTGTTAAATGGCTTGACATTCTTCTGCCTGCTGGTCGCTTGTGAAATAATATGCTAATGAGTTAGCTGGGAGCCTTTTGGTGAGGCTTGAAGGGAAGGGACAGAGGTATTTGTTGATTACCAGTGGGTAGGCAGGGTAGACGGAGGCCTATGGATTGGGATTCGAGCTGGCAGCTGTTTCGTTTGCCCACTCGCAGTAGGATTCGATACCCCTCTTTCTTTCTATCCCTCTGCTGCCCTTCTGTTTCTCTATCCCTCCATGTCTTTTCGCCCTTCAAGATCTTGTTAATGAGTAGTCATGAATGTTATAGAAACAGCTGGCAGAGAAAGAGAGGAAAGGGGACATGAAAGAATGAGTAACAATCCAAAATCTTTTCATGCTTAGAATTTGCTCTCAACTAAGAATGCACTATTGTCGTCCATGTTTGCCATGTCATCCTACTGCCGACAAATGGCAACTGCAACTTGTAGGCCTCAATGAGGAAAAAGACGAATGGAGCAAAGGGGGAACGTCTCATAGTTACTTGAATAAATGAAATGTGGCCGATTTTCTTTCAGGCGAGTGTGAGGTTACTTGCGGGTTCCAAGTAAACTTCAGCGAAGGCGGTAACTGATCAAAGCTGATATTTCCCTGAGAATAGACATCGGTTTCCTTCTTGACTTGCCCCTGGTGTTGCCTTTGGGATGCAGACACTGGAACCATATATCATTGATTCTTTACATATTTCACCTTCTTTCTCAGGTCATTCCTCCATTGCCTGTAATCAATTTCTCTTGCTCTCTCGCCCCCCCCCCCCCCCCCCCATGTCTGATAAAGCAATGAGGTCAACCTAGGAAAAGAGAGCTGGCTGAAGAAAGGATGCTATTTGAGATAATTGGAATACAGACCCATATCGCAGGGCCTGGAAATAGAAGAACCAAAGCAAACAGTGTGTGCGTGCGAGAGAGCAGGGGAAACAGGTGAAGAGAACAGTAATCCTTCCTCTGAAGTCAGATTTGCTCGCTGTGTGTGTGTAATCATGTAAGGGGATAGAGCACAGACATGACCAGAAGCCATTGGAATGTTTTTGGAGCATTTAAGAGCAGCCTTCTCATTTTCACTTTCCTCCATGAGACCCTCAGAGATTTCACGCCGTCTTACTCTGATTCCAACTACTGTTGGTGCACAGCTTGAGCTTACCTGTATCTCTCCCACTCTATTCTCTCATGTGTGAAATCAGCAAACATCTTATCTAAGCGATACGGTTTCATATTTGCACAGGGGTCTTTTTAAAAGACGGCTCAAGTATGCACATAATGGTTTCACTTATTAATTTTCTCTCTTTCTGATTTCTTTCCCCACTTGATTCTGGCTTGCACTCCTCTGTTTTCTCTCCTCTTCTCGTGGAATATTGAGGGCTGACTTACTGTCCTGGAAATGTGGGAAGACTGGTTGAATTGGTTTAGAGAGAGAGAAAAGGGGGATGGTTTAAAGAGTAGTAGTATGGCGGTTGTTTCTGCACTAAACACCCACTTGGATGCAGGAAAACACTGTAATAATCATCTACATAAACACTTGTTTTTTCATCCAAATGGCACCCTATTCCCTTCATAGTGCACTACTTTTCACCAGGGGTCATAGGGCTCTGGTCAAAAGCAGTACACAACATATAAGGAGTAAAGTGCAATTTGGGATACACACCATGTTTTCCTTGCAGTGTTTTAATTTCCCGTTTCTTAATAACTAGTTCCCCTCAGTTCCTAATGAAAGTCTCCCCTGTGTGTGTTGTGTTTTCAGAGTGTCAGCCAGGCTTCTTCAAAGCCTTCGTGCCCAGCGACGCGTGCGAACTGTGTCCTGCTAACACCCAGCTGCTGGGCTCTGGGGCGCTGCTCTGCCCATGTGCAGAAGGCTTCTACCGCGCTCCCGACGACCTGGTAACAGGGCCCTGCTCAGGTTAGGAGGAGGAAGGGAGGCCATTTTAGAAAAATTACTTTAATGTGCACTGTCACCATTGGTGGATCCCACACTGATGAGAGTTTTTATTGCTAATGAGAGTTTTTATTGCTCTCATAGTGCTCTCTTAACCAAAATAATGACATAATGACACTAAATAGAAAATCACAGAATGCTACAGTGGTTGACATAATGATGACATTAATCATACATCGTGAACTAACATACTATGCATCCATTTTTCTGCTCCTGTTGCCTTAGGCCTGCCCTCAGCGCCGCAAGAACTGGTCGCCACGACCACCCAGCTGGCCGCGGGCAAGCTGCATCTGTCATGGAGCCCGCCGGAGGACACGGGCGGCCGCAGTGACATCACCTACAGTGTGGAGTGCAGATGCTGTGACGGCGCTGCGTGCCAGCCATGCGGGGAGAAGGTGCGCCTCGAGCCAGCCAGCTTGGGCCTGATGCACACCTGGGTGGCGGTGAGCGAACTGGAGCCCCACCTCAACTACACTTTCACCGTGGAGGCCCACAGCGGAGTGTCGCTGTTCGCCAGCCAGGGGGCACCGCGCTCCAACAGGCCCCCGTCCACAAGCACATTGACCACTGCCCTGCACTACACAGGTGAGTCACCATCAGTGTTGGGATTCATTACTTGAAAAAGTAATACATTACGTATTACTCGTTACATTTACTTTACAGTATTACTTTGTGTAGAAAGTAATGCATTATTAGTTTGCGTTACTTTTATGAATCCAGGTGAAAGCTATGATCCCTTATTGTTGTCACCTGTTAAACCCACTTCAATCAGTGTAGATGAAGGGGAGGAGACAGGTTAAAGAAGGATTTTTAAGACAATTGACACATGGATTGTGTATGTGTGCCATTTAGAGGGTGAATGGGCAAGACAACATATTTAAGTGCCTTTTGAATCGTTTATGGTAGTAGGTGCCAGGCACACCATTTTGAGAACTGCAATGTTGCTGTGTTTTTCACACTCAAGAGTTTCCCATGTCGATTAAGAATGGTCTACCACCAAAAGGACATCCAGCCAACTTGACACAACTGTGAGAAGCATTGGAGTCAACATGGGCCAGCATCTCTGTGGAACCCTTTCGACACCTTGTAAAGTTCATGCCCGGACGAATTAAGTCTGTTTTGAGGGCAAAAGGGGGTGCAACTCAATATTAGGAAGGTGTTTCAAATTTTTGTACCCTTGGTGTATACTCTAAGCAAAACACTTGTACAGATTTCCAGTCTTTTCATTCAAAATATTTCTCTCGAGCCGCCAGTTCTATTTATAGATATACTGACCCATAGAGATGTATAGAGGACCCACTTGCCACTTGACGGGAAAGCCCTCTATGGACAAAGATCAGAGGTGCGTCCTCTATGAATTTGTATGGACAACAGCTGTCATTCTTTTACTCAAAATAGCCTTTCTCTGCTCGCTCGAGAACTAAATGAGGAAACGAGACAAGATCGGATCATGGGTTTTGACAAAAATAACTAATAATATTACCCAGTTTGTAAAAAGTAACACGTTACTTTACGCCGTTACTCATAAAGAAATGTGATTACGTAACACGTTACTTTTGTAACACTTTACCCTCAACACTGGCCACCGTACTTAGGAATAATGGTAGTAGAAGTAGTAGATACCTTTTAATTATGCATGATCAAATGGGATCTTAAATGTAGTTATGGCTTCTCATACAAACATGATAACTAAATACTCTCACACATATTGCAGTGAAACCATTTCAAAAGCTCTTGGTTGGTTGAACCTATGAAGGATATTGCACAACGTCTCGGTATTGTTGACATCTCCCCTCCTTCCTTCTCCTTAGACCCCCCCAAGGTGACGTCCGTGCGTCTGGTCGAGCGAAGCCCCACCAGCCTTTCCCTGTCCTGGGCTGTAGCCCCCCGCAGGCCCCTGCCCCGGCCCACCCGCTACGAACTCAGCTACCGCAAGAAGGTACAGTACCACCCACGCCACCACTAGCGGGTGCATATTTTTGCACTGTTCTATTGTATTTCTTTTGATACATAAGGACTTAAATGTAATGTTGTGATAGTGCACAAAGGAAAGAAAGAGAAAGAAAATGAGCGGGGTTTCATGGAAGATAAACGCCACATAAGGGGAGCAATATCGCATAACAAAATCATTATTATTATTATGAGTCCTTACTGAAACCCAGTGAATCAATCATGACTTCTCATCTTTCAATTCTCTCCCCCCTCTCCAACTCTTCCAGGATGACAATCTGGATGTGACCACGTACACTGTTCTGATTCTGGAGAAGAGCTCTGTGCAGATCAGTGAATTGTCCCCAGCCACAGCCTACCTATTCAGGGTCAAGGCCCTGAGCCCCGAGGGCAGCCCTGGAGGATCCATGGAGGATGAATTTGAGACCCTGCCTGATAGTAAGGACGATGGCCATATGAGGCTAATAAGGAGAAGGGAGAATGATAGGATGCTATTTGAGATGATTGGGATACAGCCCCATACTACAGGGCCTTGAAATGAAAGAACCAGTGTGTGTTTATTTTTTTTGTGTCAGTGTGTTACCATTGTGTCTAAGGGTTTGTTGTTGATGTGCCACAGTGCCCCAGAGCAACACGGCGGTCATCTTCGGAGCGGCAGTTGGCGGAGCGGCCATGTTGTTCATTGTGGTGGTCGTCCTGCTCGTACGCAAACGGTTAGCAGCAACCTCCTTTTCCCCCCCTCTGCCCCTCGCCCTTTTGTTAAGCACCTCCATAACACTCACCCCTTCGCTGGTTTCCTTTCTCATTCTTCTTTTCTTTTGCCAATTCTCCAAATGGCCTTTCCTCCATTCCTTTCAGCCACCTCTCTCTCCCCTTCCTTTTGCTACTATCTCTGTCTGTTTTCCAGCACTCACTAGGGGAGAATTGTCATTGAGTGCAGCTTGTCATTGCTCAATGAGCATACTCTAACAAGTAGTGGCTTTGAATGGAAGCGGGCCCAAGTGGCATATTGTTTTGGAATAAGAGCTGGTCGGCTCTTCTTGTGGCATACTATAGCAAATCCTTCAGCACAGCAGCACACCTCTGTCTGTCCGTCGATCCGTCCATCTGTCTTTGACACGGCTTAGGAAAAACAGACAGGCTCCAGTCTTTATCAAAGCTTTCCCTCAGTGAATCGAGGCAGCACACACCAATGACTAGGTGTCTTTTGAAACTAGCTGGAAATGGAAGGATAAAAAGAAAAACGGACCATTTAATTTTGGAGCGAGATGATGATGATGATAATTACTGATATTTATTTTCTGTTATTCAGGAGAAGGAACTCCCATACAAGACAAGAACCAGAAGATACTTACTTCTCTAGCTCAGGTAGACAAAAGAAAATAAGTACCCCTCTCTCTCTACGTATTTTTATCTTTCTTTCACAAATGCCCATCTATTCATGTGCTTCTCCAGAGCAACTGAAGCCGCTGAAGACTTATGTGGATCCGCACACGTACGAGGACCCCAACACAGCCATCCTCAAGTTTGCCAGTGAGATCCATCCCAGCCACGTGACCAAGCAGAAAGTCATTGGAGCTGGTGAGTTCAGAACTAAGTTAAAACAATGTGCTTAAGGGCTAAGGATGAAGGTGTTGAAGGGTTTTTCCATCCCCTAAGTCCCTGTTTATATATTTTTTTGTTGTGTTAATGCTACAGCTTGAGCCCAAACTCCTACTCTGCAAATGATAGTTTTATTGCACTGTGACAACATCTGCCATTCTGCCCTTTGAACCCCCAACCCCCACCTCCCCTTCTCCTCCCCAACCGTGCTCTGTCGTCTGTGACAGCTGATTCCCATGCTCCCACACAGGCCACAAGCCTCCACCAATGAGAGATTAAAATGTTTAATGTAGCCTTTGTTTAACTAGGCAAGTCAGTTAAGAACAAATTCTTATTTACAATGACGGCCTACCCCAGCCAAACCCAGACGACCCTGGGCCAATTGTGTGCCGCCCTATGGGACTCCCAATCATGGAGAGAAACACATATTTCTTACACAATCCTACAATAACACACCTCTGTGAAAGGCCCGGAGCAAAACAGCTCCTGATGCTTCCTTGTTTACTTTCTCCTTACACAATTTCCATAACCCTCGAGAGACACTAAAGGTAGGGCTGGGCGATATGGCCTAAAAATCATATCTATTTTTTTTTTTTTCAAACTTATGGACGATTCTCAATATATATTTGTTTTGTATGTTTTCTCTAAGTTTTGTTGTACATTTTGCTAGCTAACAAGGTAGAACAGTTGAATTGGTATTGGACACACCATTCATTCCGTCTCCAACTGTTTGAAGAGGATGCTAGCCTGTTCACTTTGTTCACATGTTGGAATCAGGTGGCCTACCTTATTTCTCAGAATGAGATACGAGAGAACGAGTTGCCAATTCCTTATAGAATTGTGTTTAATGCTTATTTCACATTTATAAAACAGACTAGACAGCTAGTATAAGTCTTTGGCTAAAATGCTGCTAGCGGTATGCGATACTGCAATGCCACGCTCAACAAACTGAATTTTTCAGAATCAATGTTAATTGATGCTCCTGTTTTAGTAGTGTCTGTTCTGCTTGCAATTTGAGGAGTTGAGACTTAAAAGGGTTTTGTTGGAAAGGTTAACTTCTCTATTACAGTAAAATAATGTGTCCGTGTGTTTGTGTCCATGTGATTGATTCAGTTGGACCAAACCTTAAATGCAAATAGTGAGTTGAAACCGCTTGTCAGAGAGGATGAAGTGATATCTCATCTTTGTTGTTGTGAGTGGCAGGGGTTGTGTGTGTGTGTGTGTGGGGGGGGGGGGGGGGGTGTAAATGGGAAGGTGCACAGAAAGAGCAAAGGAGATGAGAACAATTGGACATAAACGCTAAACAAATAAAGGGATTCTGCACAAATACATTTGAACGAATTTCATTATTTCGATATCGCCCAGCCCTAACTACAAGCCACAACCATATAAAGGATAGTGCTTGAAATATTGCTCAATCTTGTCTTTGGGTTTTAAAACTGTTTTCTTCTGCGCCTCTAGGGGAATTTGGAGAGGTGTTTCGCGGTATTTTGAAAGCGCCAGGGCGGAAGGAGGTGGCGGTGGCCATTAAGACGCTGAAGCCGGGGTACTCGGAGAAGCAGAGGCAGGACTTCCTTTCAGAGGCAAGCATCATGGGACAGTTCTCCCACCAGAACATTATTCGCCTGGAGGGAGTCGTCACCAAATGTAAGAAGGCTCTGTTAGTCTACTGGGCGATACCTGTACCTATAACAGTATACTCCTGTCAAACATTCACTTACCTGGTCTATATATTCATTTCATATGTATACATTTCCTGCCTGTATTGGGCAGTAGTTAACATTTATTTATTCCCTCTTTTGATTTCAGTCAAGCATGCCATGATTGTGACTGAGTATATGGAGAACGGAGCACTGGACAAGTACCTAAAGGTGAGTACAGTACATCGTATGCAAGTTACCTATATAAGTGAAGGACAATGCGTTGCCACTGAGTTACCACAGAAACTTCACATGATGTCTCTCTAACAGTATGTGTGTGCAACCATGTGTGTTTCCTCCTCAGGATCACGATGGTGAGTTGCCCTCCTTCCAGCTGGTGGGCATGATGCGTGGCATCGCCACAGGCATGAAGTATCTTTCTGACATGAGCTACGTTCACCGTGATCTGGCTGCCCGCAACATCCTGGTCAACAACAACCTGGAGTGTAAGGTGTCTGACTTCGGCTTGTCCCGAGTGCTGGAGGACGACCCTGAGGGCACCTACACCACCAGTGTGAGTTATCATTGGACGTTAGAAGGGTTGGCATTACTTAGCCACTTGCTTATGCATTTGCCTTGTAAACACTGTATTTCAGTATAAACTGCTCACAGAGGACTTTAATTGAATTGAGCAAAACTGTATTTTTTGGTCTTTGACCTGAGTGTTGTCCACTTGTTTCCCCTCCAACAGGGTGGTAAGATCCCCATCCGCTGGACAGCCCCAGAGGCCATTGCCTACAGGAAGTTCACCTCGGCCAGCGACGTGTGGAGCTTCGGCATTGTCATGTGGGAGGTCATGGCCTTTGGCGAGCGGCCCTATTGGGACATGAGCAACTGCGAGGTATGCTACAATTCTAATGCTAACCAGGAGTAGGAACCAGTTCAGGGAACAGAACCGAAAACCGGAAAATAACAAACATTATCAAGGAACGGAAACGAAAGTGATCCATACTGTTCCGGTACAGAACCGTTATTTTTAAAGCATGGGAACCGGTTAATAACGTTCTTTAACGTTCCAGGCATTTTGCTCTAGTCCCACAAAAAATGCATCAAAGTGCCTATGCAAAGCCCTCACTCTGTCACTCAAACTTATTCCAGGATCTGCCTGCAAGCTGAAAATCCTTGTGCGTGTTTAGGCTACCTGCCCTCCAACGTCTGAAGCATAGGCTACTGTACTGACGTTACCATAGGCTGCTGTAATGATATTACCATAGGCTACTGTACTGATATTACCATAGGCTACTGTACTGATATTACCATAGGCTACTGTACTGATATTACCATAGGCTACTGTACTGACGTTACCATAGGCTACTGTACTGACGTTACCATAGGCTACTGTACTGATATTACCATAGGTTACTGTACTGACATTACAAGCGTGATTCAGAAGATGGGAGAGAGATTTAACTTTTTCAATGTACAAAAGGGTAAGACGTGTTTTTAGTTCTGGTGCCGCTCTGCATACACAGCTAGCTAGCTAGCTCAAGCTTGTTAGCTAGCTAGCTCAAAGGACATTCAACATTCCTCCATAGAAGCCGCTCCTCCTAGGTATAATTCTGTGGACCTAATTCAGATAATGCGTGTCATAACAAGATGCCCAGTGCTTCAAGCCTCCTCAACCCTCTTGCTCTCATCACACCCGCAAAATTTCTGTCGCATCCTGCGCCATAGAGGTTAAAAAAGAACAGAAAGAAATGATATAAACCAGTATTTGGGGGGGGGGGGGTTCGAACTGAGTCAGAACATTTATTTTGCTGGTCGAAACAGTTGAAAGAAAAAAAATTGAACGAAACAAATGAACAATAATTTTGGTGCTAATTACCATAACATCTTATTGAGCCTCGTTTCAAGTCTGAGATCTCAAAGTGACCTCTAGCCTCTGATTTTCAGGTAATGAAGGCCATCAACGAGGCGTTCAGGCTGCCGGCGCCCATGGACTGCCCATCAACCGTCTACCAGCTCATGTTGCAGTGCTGGCTGCAGGAACGCTCGAAGAGGCCCCGTTTCCCGGACATTGTCAGCCTGCTGGACAAGTTGCTCAGGAGCCCTGAGTCCCTGAAGGCAATCGCAGATTTCGACCCCCGGTAAGAGTTCTTTAATCTCTAGAAGGGAATTAAACAGCAAAACAGAGTGGAGCGTAAAAAAAAGCAGATTTTTGTTAAATTCTTGGTAGGATAGTGTGGCTGTCTGAACATGTTTTAAACACATTTACATGTTGGTCATAGTGAATTACAGGAGGAATTAGGGTTAAATGCCGTGCTTAAGGGCACGTCAACATATTTTTCACCTCAGGGATTCGAACCAGCGACCTTTCGGTTACTGGCCCAACGCTCTTAACCGCTAGGCTACCTGCCGCCCCACAAAAAACAAAGAGCTGTCAGGTTCCTTCCTTAATCTGTTTCTCCATAGCTGCACCAAACGCTTTTTATATCACCGTTTCCTCGCAGGGTTATTACAGCCTTTTCTTTGTCTTCATTGTCGGTTGGCTGTTGATGATTATTGCTCGCTCTTCTCTACTTTCCCTACTCCAGCGTATCCATCCGCCTGCCCAGCACCAGTGGTTCGGACGGCTCACCCTTCAGGTCGGTGTCCGAGTGGCTGGAGTCCATCAAGATGAGCCAGTACAGCGAGAACTTCACCTGTGCCGGAGTGTTCACCATGGACCAGGTGCTGCAGATGAAGAACGAGTGAGTAGTGTTTTTTTAAGCGTTTAATTTTATTTTGGGGGGACATTGTCTGTTGCTAGATGAGATGTTCATCATAAAATATCTAATCTAAGAAACTGTTGATTGCAAATAATCTAAGATTGGTTGAGAGTATAGGAATAGAATAGTACATATATATGTATAGAGTATCTGCACAACTGATTCCCAAGCTGGGCCCTTTCTTAGTTTTCCAAAACATGTTATGGATGTGACTTCTGAAAAGTATTTGGGGTTTTTGTTCTTGAAAAAGTTGCTTTCAAAAGCCAGAGAACAGTTTACGCACAATATAAGCTCTGGCATTTCTACAACTCGAGAAAACAAGTGAGATGGAAGAAATTATGGAGTGAAAGAAAGACCAGGCTCATTTGTGGTGGCCTGGTGGTGGCTTGTGGTTTGCCCCCTCCCCTCTCTTCCTCCCTCTGTCCTTTTTACAATTCTTTCTCTCATCCCTCCTTTGCCCACACCAGCAGCCCAGGGCAGCACTTCTGCAGCAGCCTGAACACTGGTCCTGGCTGTGTAGGGCAAAGGCCCTCGTGACTTATGTATCATAAAAGGAAAGGAGAAGGAGAAGAAGAGAGAACAGCCACTAGAGTAGAAGGGGCAATGTGGAGATAAGGGAAATTAAGGCAAATGTAGCGTAGAACAGTTGTGGATGAGGAGAGGACTTTAGGGCAACACACACCCCAAAAAGATATTCAGACGAAGGCACTGTCCCGAAATATCATATCAGTCTTTCAATAATTACAGTATCTGGGAGTTAGATAGTCTTCAGACATAACACATGAAAATGAGCGCTGTGTGGAAACGGGAAACGTCTTTGAAGTGTGTGTCATATATTCTCTGGTGAGATTTTCGGTCCCATGCTCAACCTCTTGTCATCTGGTTGCACTCGACCTAACCAGGAACTATTTACGACACTCCCTCTGCTCGCCAGAGAAGTGATTGATGGGTGAGATGGAAAATCCTCATTAACTAATTAAAAATGTCATTAAACCTGGTAATGAGTGACTTAGATGTGGGACACCTTTGCCAGATTCTGGCACGTGTGGACATGTGAGGGGTTTGCCCTTTCTTGAAAATGTGAAATTGTCCTTCCACCCTATCAGCTAGTCTCTAGAGGTTATTCTCAATAGGTTGCTATCTTTGCTTTGCTAGTGCCTAGTATCTGCAGGGTTTCGTTTTTTCCTTTCAATTAATACCTAGACAACCAAGTGAGGGGAGTTTCTTACTAATTAATTACCTTAATTCATCAATCAAGTACAAGGGTGAAGCGAAAACCTGCAGACACTCAGCCCTCCGTGGAATGAGTTTGACACGTGACATGAAAGGAATCTGAACCAAGTCAAGATGTGCATTCCCTCGTTGCTATCCAATGACTCTCTCAATCGCTCTCGTCTTCTTTTTCACAGGGATATCAAGAACATTGGCGTAAGACTGCCCGGCCACCTGAAGAGAATTGCATATAGCATCCTGGGCTTGAAAGACCAGACCAGCACCCTGAGTGTATTTGCAGTGTGACTCAATACTAGTGGTACATGAATTTGAATCGGCACTAAAGCGGGCAACACTCTGACTGAATTTTGAACTCTGTGTTGGGCTGGACTGGAGCGGAGCTGCGGGAACGGCTTTGGACAGGCAGAACCAAACTGAACATGACGTAGGAACATGGTCCAGCCAAAAGAGACTGACATATTGTACATTTTTGGAGATTTGTAACAGACTTGTTAAGTGATTACTAATATTTTTGAATTTATACAGCAATAGATGTATTAATTAGACTGTATATATTATACTGTATATAGTTTTTATTATCCATCTCCATTGTACAGATACAGTTCATTGCTCAATCTTTGTTTTATATATTTTTGGGATGCATGCTTCCATCTCTAGCACCCAATATTGAGAAGAGAAAATGAAAATAAGTGACACAACCACTTATACTTAGTTCAACCAATATGAATCTTTGTGTGACGTGGACTGCTGTGTCCTTTTCGGAATGAGTCTGGTGTTGCCGATGCCATTGCAATTCACTGAGTGAAATGCATTCTGGTCGGCGTAATCTCTTGCTAAACTAATGAAAATGCACTCGAAGCAGAGAGTGGACCTGAAAGGGTCTGGCCATAGGTTAACATGGGGCACTGGTGTATGCCAGTCTTGAGGTTATTGTCTTAAAGTCCAGGTTTAGCTGTTGTTGGCTACTGTTATGCCTTATGTGGGCTTGATTCAGATGTTAAGCTATTAAATGAATTTGAGTTTATATAAAAACAGTGTGAAAAGATATGAGGTACTCATCATGTTCAGTTTAACGGGCTGTAAAGGCTTGTATTTAACGATTGTAACAAAGAACATCACTTACAGTGCCTTCGGAAAGTATTCAGACCCTTTGACTTTTTCCACATTTTGTTACTTTACAGCCTTATTCTAAAATTGATAAAAATATACAACAATCTACACACAATACGCCATAATGACAAAACGAAAACCCTTTGGAAACAGGATGCACCAGAGTTAAATTTCGAGTCTCATAAGACCCTGCCTTTCTAAGGTCTTTGAAAGCCAAGTTAACAGATTACCGACCATTTCGAATCTCACCGTCCCTTCTCCGCTATGCAATCTTGTTTCAGAGCTGGTCATGGGTGCACCTCAGCCACGCTCAAGGTCCTAAACGATATCATAACCGCCATCGATAAGAGACATTACTGTGCAGCCGTATTCATCGACCTGGCCAAGGCTTTCGACTCTGTCAATCACAACATTCTTACTTCTCCGATAGAGTTCAGTGTGTCAAATCGGAGGGCCTGTTGTCCGGACCTCGGGCAGTCTCTATGGGGGTGCCACAGGGTTCAATTCTCGGGCCGACTCTCTTCTCTGTATACATCAATGATGTCGCTCTCGCTGCTGGTGATTCTCTGATCCACCTCTACGCAGACGACACCATTCTGTATACCTCTGGCCCTTCTTTGGACACTGTGTTAACTAACCTCCAGATGAGCTTCAATGCCATACAACTCTCCTTCCGTGGCCTCCAACTGCTCTTAAATGCAAGTAAAACTAAATGCATGCTCTTCAACCGTTTGCTGCCCGCACCTGCCCGCCCGTCCAGCATCACTACTCTGGACGGTTCTGACTTAGAATATGTGGACAACTACAAATACCTAGGTGTCTGTTTAGACTGTAAACTCTCCTTCCAGACTCACATTAAACATCTCCAATCCAAAATAAAATCTAGAATCGGCTTCCTATTTCGCAAAAAAGCATCCTTCACTCATGCTGCCAAACATACCCTCGTAAAACTGACCATCCTACCGATCCTCGACTTCGGCGATGTCATTTACAAAATAGTCTCCAATACTCTACTCAAAAAATTAGATAGTCTATCACAGTGCCATCCGTTTTGTTACCAAAGCCCCATATACTACACACCACTGTGACCTGTATGCTCTCGTTGGCTGGCCCTCGCTTCATACTCGTCGCCAAACCCACTGGCTCCAGGTCATCTACAAGTCTCTGCTAGGTAAAGCCGCCTTATCTCAGCTCACTGGTCACCATAGCAGCACCCACCCGTAGCACGCGCTCCAGCAAGTATATCTCACTGGTCACCCAGTAAGTACAGAGACTTTTGATGAAAACCTGCTCCAGGACAACAACCCTAAGCACACAGCCAAGACAACGCAGGAGTGGCTTCGGGGCAAGTCTCTGAATGTCTTTGAGTGGCCCAGCCAGAGCTAGAACTTGAAACCGATCTAAACATCTTTGGAGAGACCTGAAAATAGCTGTCCAGCATCGCTCCCCATCCAACCTGACAGATCTTGAGAGGATCTGCAGAGAGGAATGAGAGAAACTCTCCAAATACAGGTGTGCCAAGCTTGTGGAGTCAAATCTAAGACTCGAGGCTGTATTCGCTGCCAAAGGTGCTTCAACAATGTACTGAATAAAGGGTCTGAATACTTATGTAAATGTAGTATTACATTATTGTTTTTTATACATTTGAAATAAATTATATTTTATTTGTCATTATGGGGTATTGTGCTTAGATTAATGATGAAAAAACGATTTAATCAATTTTAGAAAAAGGTTGATTCGTAACAAAACGTCAAGGGGTCTGAATACTGTCCGAATGCACTGTATATTGTAGCACTTAAATAAGTAACAATTGGGTTAAGTTGTCTCACCTAAAATATCTAACTTGCATTTTTTATTGTCATTATGCCATAGGAAGATCACATTTGAAATAAAATGATGCAGAAAGAATTATATTAATAATGATGAATTTAATTTGGAAAGGTATTGCCGAGCTTCAAGTCAGGAATACATTGAGTGTGTGCCTTTTTTTCAAAGTTAGTTGAAAATACAAATGCCTAAAAAAGTAACATTTCGGAGGGTTAGAAATGCTTTTTGAGATTTCAGACAGTGTAATGTGTAGTTTGATATGCAATTTCAATGTGGCAGTAAAGTAGTATTTTCTTTTTTTTTTAAATCAAAAATGATATTGAGGTTTGGAATTATTATTGGTCTATTAACTAGTTAACTGACCTTGTGATGTCACCAGGCAGGCCATAACTCCATCCCACCAGACCAGACAAAAATTTCAGGCGGTCTTTTCAAACAGCTCTTACACTAAATGGGCATTATCATTTTCAATGTCATAGTATTATTCCAACCACATAGTGTGGAAACATACACTGAGGATACCAAACATTAGGAACACCTTCCTAATATTGAGTTGAACCCCCCCCTTTTCCTTCAGAACAGCCTCAATTCGTCGGGGCATGGATTCTACAAGGTGTTGAAAGCGTTCCACAGGTTTGATGGCCCATGTTGACTCCAATGCTTCCCACAGTTGTGTCAAGTTGGCTGGATGTCCTTTGGGTGGTGGGCCATTCTTGATACACAGGAAACTATTGAGTGTGAAAAACCCAGCGTTGTTGCCATTTTGACAGACCAGTGCGTCTGGCACCTACCATAACCAGTTCAAAGCCAGTTAAATATTTTGTCTTGCCCATGCACCTTCTGAATGGCACACATACACAATCCATGTCTCAAGGTTTAAAAATCCTTCTTTACCTGTCTCCTCCCCTTTATCTAGATTTAACAAGTGACATCAATAAGGGATCATTGATCACCTGGTCAGTCTATGACATGGAAAGAGCAGGTGTTCTTAATGTTTTCTCAGTGTATATAAAAAACAGGAAAATTACATTTTTGACTACTGGTTCTTTAAGCAGACAAATTAGCAGTTTCTTGATTATAAAGTAAACTACATTTTATACTTTATTGAACAGTCTATTTTTTTACTTTTATTTATTGTCCTTTTTACACTGAGCTGGGATTTATTTGTAATTGAAAGTTGTTTTTCAGTCTCAATAAACTATTGCCTTTCATTCATATTTGGTATTTATTAGGATCCCCATTAGCTGCTGCAAAAGCATCGGCTACTCTTCCTTTGGTCCACATGAAGCATGACATAATGCATAGTACAGAACATTACTAGTCAAGGACTGAAATACATACATTTAAAATGTAACACACAGCCTACGTATCAGTACGTACAGTGCATTCGGAAAGTATTCAGACCCCTTCACTTTGTCCACATTTTGTTACATTACAGCCTTATTTTAAACTGGATGAATTTTTTAGAAATCTTTGCAAATGCATTAAAAATAAACTATCACATTTACTACAGTATTTAGACCCTTTACTCAGTATTTTGTTGAAGCACCTTTGGCAGCCTCGAGTCTTCTTGGGAATGACGCTACAAGCTTGGTACTCATGTATTTGGGGAGTTTCTCACATTATTTTCTGCAGGTCCTTTCAAGCTCTGTCAGGTTGAATGGGGAGCGTTACTGCACAGCTATTTTCAGGTCTCTTCAGAGATGTTCGATCGGGTTCAAGTCTGGGCTGTGGCTGGGCCACTCAAGGACATTCAGAGACCTAAGTCATTCGCGGGTTGTCTTGGCTGTTTGCTTAAGGTCGTCCTGTTGGAAGGTAAACTTTCGCCCCAGTTAGAGGTCCTATGCGCTCTAGAGCAGGTTTTCATCAAGGATCTCTCTTTCTGTACTTTGCATCGTTCATCTTTCCCTCGATCCTGACTAGTGTCTCAGTCCCTGCCGCTGGAAAACATCATCCCAGCATGATGCTGCCACCATGCTTTACCGAAGGGATGGTATTGGCCAGGTAATGAGCGGTGCCTGTTTTCCTCCAGACATGACACTTGGGTTTCAGGCCAAAGTGTTCAATATTGGTTTCATCAGACCAGAGAATTGTATTTCTCATAGTTCTGAGAGTCCTTTAGGTGCCTTTTGGAAAACCTCAAGCGGGCTATCATGTGCTTTTTTACTGAGGAGTGGCTTCAGTCTGGCCACTCTACCATAAAGGCCTGATTGGTGGAGTGCTGCAGAGATGGTCATCCTTCTGTAAGGTTCTTCCATGTCCACAGAGGAACTATAGATCTCTGTCAGAGTGACCATCGGGTTCTTGGTCACCTCCCTGACCCTTTGTGCAGTAAGGTGTTGTTTATCTGTTTTTTGAAACTGGTTTTATTGCTAGCTTGAGTTACCTGGGGTCGCAGAGAGTTCCATGTAGTCACGGCTCTATTTAATACTGTGTGTTTCCCAGCCTCTGTTCTGGACCTGGGGACTATGAAGAGACCTCTGGTTGCATGTCTTGTGCTGTACCGATGAGTTTCCGAACTGTGCCAACTGATTGAATAGACAGTTCGGTACCTTCAAAACATCAATACCTCGCACAAAGACCAATAGTGATGTAGTCAATCTCTCCTCATCTTTGAGCCAGGAGAGACTGACATGCATGTTACTGACACTTTCCCTCTGTGTACATCTAAGTGCAATACGTGCTGCTTTGTTCTGGACCAACTGCAATTTACCTATGTCCTTCTTTGCCGCACATGATCACAGAGCTGGGCAGTACTCCAGGTGCAACAAAACTAGGGCCTGCAGGACCTGTCTGGTCGACTGAGACGTCAAGAAGGCAGAGCAACGCCCTATCATGGACAGACCTCTTCCCATTTTAGCAACCATTGAGTCTATATGTTTTGACCATGAAAGAATTATGCTTTTAGTTTTTGAGATATTTAGCACCAGCCTATTGCTAGTTACCCATTCTAAAACTGACTGGAGCTCTATGTTAAGTGTCTCAGTTATTTATTTTCCTGTTGCAGCTGACATGTATACTGTTGCGTCGTCAGCGTACGTACATAGACACAGAGGCTTTATTCAAAGACAGTAGAAGGTCGTTTGTAAAAACAGAAAACAATAATAGCCCTAGCCGGCTGCCCTGCGGCACACCAACTGAATTTGCATGAAAGAAGCTTCCATTAATCAACATCTATTAGATATGTGACTCTCAATCCATGAAAAGGCAAAGGATGATAAATCGATAACACCTACTGTATGTTTCTTCTGTAAAATAACTTTGTATTTCATCAAACTCAATTTATTCCAACATTTTGCTAAGCACTTGTAACAGGCTGATTGGTCAACTGTTTGAACCGTTAAGGGGTGTTCTGCTATTCTTGGGTAGTGGAATGACCTTTGCCTCTCCAAGTCTGAGGGTACACACGGTCTTCTAGGCTTAAATTAAAGATGCGACAAACAGGAGTCACAATGTATTCTGCCACCAACTTCGGCAATTTACCACCCAGGTTGTCAGTACCAGGTGGTTTGTCCTCATTTATAGATAGCAAAAAGAAATCTCCTTCTTTCACACCCACTTTGTGGAACTCAAAACCTCAGTGCTTGTCTTTCATTTTTTTAGTCCATTATGCATGAATATGAAGGCTCAGCTTTTGTTGTTTGCATGTCATACAGTACCTAAGTTTCCTAATCTTGTCAACAAAAAAGTTATTAAAGTGTTTGGCAATATCGAAGGGTTTTGTTATGAACAAGCCATCTGCCTCAATGGAAGATGGACCCGAGTTTGCTTCATTGCCTAGAATTTAATTTAAAGTACTCCTGAGCTGTTTACTATCATTCTTTATATAATTTACTGTATCTTTGTTCCATAGTATAGTTTCTTCTTCTTTTTGTTTAGTTCCGTGATTTCTCAATTTACTGTATCTTTGCCAGTCTACTGTGTTGTCAGACTTATTTGCTATTATTTCCTTTCCCTCATCCCTCTCAACCATAAAGTTTTATTTTTTGAATTAGTTTCTGTTGACTGATTGACACTCCAAAACACCACTTACCTTAACCTAAGCCTGAAATTTGATTTAATTTTGCATTGTCCACTTGGTGATGTAGTTTACACACAGTACTGAGGATTTTGTTTTTCTGTATCAAAGTAAATTTTTATATTTTATAGGCTACAGGGGAAGGGATTTTAAAATTAAACCTGGATGTAATTTTAATATGGTTGTTCATACTATATTTACACACATTTGAGTCACATGTGTTTGCTTATATTAAAGATTTGTGTATTACATAAACTTAATTCCAGTTTTGAATAGATATGAATGCAGTTCCTATGTCAACATACAGTCATTTAAATAATTTGAGATGGAAAGGGCATTAGATTCTCATAGCAAAAAAACTAACAACCCCTGAAATTGTGCTCCCGTGTGGCACAGCGGTCTAAGGCCCAGCATCTCAATGCAAGAGGCATCACTACAGTCCCTGTTTCGAATCCAGGCTGTATCACATCTGGCTGTGATTGGGAGTCCCATAGGGTGGCTCACAATTTGGGCCAGTGTCGTCCAGGTTTGGCTGTGGTAGGCCGTCATTGTAAATAACAACTTCTTCTTAACTGACTTGCCTAGATAAATAAAGGTAAAAAAAAAATATATATATATATATATATATATATAAAAAGTTAGACTTTACGATTTTGTTTGTTTCAAGAGATGAGATCTTGATCTGCAATTAAATGACTTTTCCCTTTGGGAAAGTGTAGTATCAGAACGTCTCCCATGAACTTTAAGCTTATGTTAAACTTCACATAATAAGACCGGTCATCATCCATTTACTCAACTGGTAACACAGGCTTTTCGGGATTTAAAATCTGTAATGAGTCATGGTCAACATGCAGATGACAATGAAAACCGCTGTACAATGTATTCTAGCAAGCCCAGACCTGCCCTTTTCTTTAAATTGCACTTGGTGTTGACCAAGCCTCTCCTAATCTCATTCAGGCTGACCTTGTATTGAAAGTCACTTGGGTCTGGCACCATCTATTTTAAATGTATCAGCTGGGGTTGATTGATGCAGGTAACAAAGCATGTAATGCATTCCATAGATAAGACGAACATACAAGAAAAGGAATGTAAATATTTAGATAGACTTTAGTCTAGCTGGGAAAATGGGCAAACAAAGAACTAACAAGGAAATAGTACAGGTAGACAGAGCGTGGGCACAGTGATAGTCATGTAAGCATGACTTTGTCATGGTCTTTGTCCTTGACTTAGTCTAGGCCTGCAGTGTGTAATCTACGACACTGAGGTGAATGTGACACCTAGAAATAGTCACGGCTTTGTGTGAACAGAAAAGAAAGAAAGTCTTCCACCCTTCCAGTGTGTCTCATATGAAGTGGAACCTTTTGTCTATGTTCCCAGAGGGAAAAACAAGAGCAGAACCACAATAAGCTATTTCTTTGCTAAATGTTTGTATTCAGTTTGTGTGGTAATCCATGTCAGAACATATGTAAGCCGACAGTTGTTGTATGTCTTGTCAGTTTATTTGTATGTACAGTAATTTCATTTTGCACACCTTTGGTGTGTGTTCGAGCTGGTGTGTGCCTATGTAACAGACGTCACACTGCTTGCTTAGTGAGTACCGCTTCCAACGCCACCGAAAGGTTAACAATTCAGCAGCGCAAGTGGTAAAACTTCAGGCTGAGAAGTGAGTTTCACACATTCCCACAGGGGTGCAACTTTCACTGGGGACTGAAATTGCATTTTTGTCCCCCCCACAGTTTTATCATTGGAATGTGATACAAAACATGGCAACAGTGTGCTTTAGGACCATGCGGCGCCTCTGAGCGGTCGGGTAGGCTGTTTGGAGTGTTTATCCGACTGGATAAAAATATACATGTCCCCCCACTTCTAAAACCAAAGTTGCGCCCATGTGCTTCATTTACCCCCCAAACTTACTCCACAGCAACCTTAGCGTTGAGCGCATATGCAGATATAAGGTCCCTAGCACCATTTGTAACACTGCTTGCTTACTGAGTACCACTTCCTCCTATTTCGTCTCCCATCAAGACTCAAACTCAGGACTTCTGCTTTACTAGCACACATGACCACCCTCACAAAGCATCTTACCAGTCGGTGCCACTGAATAGTTAGCAATTTGGCAGCGCAAGTGGAGACACTTCGGGCTGAGGAGTTTCACACATTCCCATGTGCTACACATGCATACAGTTGTGCGCTCACACGTCATACGGGGCTTAGCTGCAGTCCACAATAGCACATGCAGTGATTGTGTTGAAGGCTGTGAGTCAATGCCTGTGTCTGGGACACATGGTAAAAGTAAAGTCTGCCCTGTGGATTCTTCTGTTTGTGGGCTTTTACTCCTCCTTTTTGTGGCTTTGAAGATGTTCTATAAAAGAGAGGGCGAAAAGAAACGATCATGCCACTGTTCACATATGAATTCTCTCGTCCATTCCTTTTTTGTTCTAGGTAGGCTTGCAAAGGGAGGGTATATTAACTTTTGAAGTTTACCAGTAAAATACCAGAATTTGTATAACTTTCAAGTCTTTTGGGGAATTTTATCACATGACATCTAGTGGCTTTTTTGGTACTGTGTCTGTAATTATCTATGGCCCTCTGTGTGGCCTTATCATATGTACAATGTATTAAATAATAAAAGAAGATGATTTTACAATAAAAATAGAATAACAAAGCAGTAAAACATTATCCTAAATTTAAAACACCAACTTAGTGAATACCATTGGTGTTTAATATGAGGGTTTCAGCATGAAATATCCATTATATTTTTTACACACTTTTATTTATTTTACTATATCAATATGTCTTTGATGTCAATGTTTTTGTGCCAAACTGGTGCCAGTTGTGAAATATGTCAATAGTTGGAAATAGTTCATTGAAAATAATGCCATTGTTGATTATATGCTTTTTTTCATTAATTAGGCTATTTTCTCTTGAATCATATGGTCTATCCGCTAGAAACTCATGGACAATATTAACACCTACAAACAATTAATACTATATATGAATACATTTTTATTTCATATTTTCAAGTAAAAATGACAAAAGTTAACAGAGATTGCCATAGATGACCTGTTAATTACCAAAATTACAGAATTCTCGGTAGTTTTGCAAACCTAGTTCTGGGTAGCTCTCATTTTTATGTGTGGATTTAAAACCGGCAACACTGTGGAATTTAAATCCGTGCTAATTTTAGAGATGGGTTCCTGACCAAAAAACACATCCTCCAATTTGGTCTATATTGGTCTTCCTTCGTCTTTCAGTTCTCTTTTTTTCCCCCTTACTCTCAGGCTTTTAAAAATGGTTATCTTCCTAAGTCGTTCCCCCATTTTCCTGCTTTCATTGCGTTGTCATCTATAAAGTCCTCTCTCAGATATAAAAATATTGCAGTGTAATGATGTGGACAAGGTTTTAGATTCTTGTGAGAGAGATTGCTTGCCAAAAACAATGCATATAAATTGATGCTTGAATGCTGAAGGTAACGGCAACTTTTTATTTGTTTTGTAGTACCAGGCTTGGTATAGAAAGGTTTATCTTATTTGGCATAATCACTAAATACTCTCACACATATTGCTGTGAAAGCATTTCAAAAGCTCTTGGTTGGTTGAACCTGTGAAGGATATTGCACAGAGTCTCGGTATTAGACCCCCCCAAGGTGACGTCCATGAGATTCTCAGCTTCCGTAATAATCTGAACTACAGAACTACTTTTACCTATTTTATTGAATACTGTTAAATTACCGTTTATATAATGCCTTCAGAAAGAATTCAAACCAATTGACTTATTCCAATTCTACATTGTGTTATTACAGCCTGAATTAAAAATGTATTAAAACAAAATAAATCTCACCTATCTACACACAGTACCCTGTAAAGACAAAGGGAAAACATTTAAGACATTATTGCATATGTACAGTTGAAGTCGGAAGTTTACATACACCTTAGCCAAATACATTTAAACTCAGTTTCACAATTCCTGAAATTTAATCCTAGTAAAGATTCCCGGTCTTAGGTCAGTTAGGATCACCACTTTATTTAAAAAATGTGAAATGTCAGAATAATAGTAGAGAGAATTATTTATTTCAGCTTTTATTTCTTTCATCACAATCCCAGTGGGTCAGAAGTTTACATACACTCAATTAGTATTTGTTAGTATTGCCTTTAAATTGTTTAACTTGGGTCAAACGTTTTGGGTAGCCTTCTACAAGCTTCCCACAATAAGTTGTGTGAATTTTGTCCCATTCCTCAAGGCAGAGCTGGTGTAACTGAGTCAGGTTTGTAGGCCTCCTTGCTCGCACACACTTTTTCAGTTCTGCCCACAAATGTTCTATAGGATTGAGGTCAGGGCTTTGTGATGGCCACTCCAATACCTTGACTTTGTTGTCCTTAAGCCATTTTGCCACAACTTTGGAAGTATGCTCGGGGTCATTGTCCATTTGGAAGACCCATTTGCGACCAAGCTTTTACTTCCTGACTGATGTCTTAAGACGTTGCTTCAATGTATCCACAGAATTTCCCCCCCTCATGATGCCATCTATTTTGTGAAGTGCACCAGTCCTTCCTGCAGCAGAGCACCCCCTCAACATGATGCTGCCACCCCGGGCTTCACGGTTGGGATGGTGTTCTTCGGCTTGAAAGCATCCCCCCTTTTCCTCCAAACATAACGATGGTCATTACGGCCGAACAGTTCTATTTTTGTTTCATCAGACCAGAGGACATTTCTCCAAAAAGTACGATCTTTGTCCCCATGTGCAGTTGCAACCCGTAGTCTGGCTTTTTTTTATGACGGTTTTGAGGCAGGGGCTTCTTCCTTGCTGAGCGGCCTATCAGGTTATGTCGATATAGGACTCGTTTAACTGTGGATATAGATACTTTTGTACCGTTTTCCTCTAGCATCTTCACAAGGTCCTTTGCTGTTGTTCTGGGATTGATTTGCACGTTTTGCACTAAAGTACGTTCATCTCTAGGAGACAGAACGCGTGTCCTTCCTGAGCGGTATGATGGCTGCGTGGTCCCATGGTGTTTATACTTGCGTACTATTGTTTGTACAGATGAACGTGGTACCTTCAGGCATTTGGAAATTGCTCCCAAGGATGAACCAGACTTGTGTCGAGGTCTACAATTTTTTGGCTGATTTCTTTTGATTTTCCCATAATGTCAAGCAAAGAGGCACTGAGTTTAAAGGTAGGCCTTGGAATACATCCACAGGTACACCTCCAATTGACTCAAATTATGTCAATTATCCTATCAGAAGCTTCTAAAGCTATGACATCTTTTTCTGGAATTTTCCATGCTGTTTTAAAGGCACAGTCAACTTAGTGTAATCTGTCTGGAAACAAATGTTGGAAAAATTACTTGTGTCATGCACAAGGTAGATGTCCTAACCGACTTGCCAAAACTATAGTTTGTTAACAAAACATTTGTGGAGTGGTTGAAAAACGAGTTTAATGACTCCAACCTAAGTGTATGTAAACTTCCGACTTCAACTGTACATACATTAAGTATTCACACCCCTTTGCTATGACACTCCAAATTGAACTCGGGTGCATCCAATTTTCTTTGATCATCCTTGAGATAGTCACTACAACTTGATTGGAGTCCAGCTGTGGTCAATTAAATTGTTTGGACTTGATTTGGAAAGAAACACACCTGTCTATATAAGGTCCCACATTTGACAGTGCATGTTACAGCAGAAATGAAGGAACTGTCCATAGGTCGCCGCAATAGAATTGTGATGGCAGCATCATGCTACTGGGATGCTTTTCAGCTGCAGGGACTGGGAGACTGGTAAGGATAGATGAAACAATGAATGGAGTCAAATACAGGCAAATCCTTGATGAGAACCTGCTTCAGAGTGCAACCGACCTTATTAAACTGGGGGCAAATATTTACGTTCCAACAGGACAATGCCCAAATCCAGATGTGCAAAGCTGATAAAGACATACCCAAGATGACTCAAAGCTGTAATTCCCGCCAAAAGTGATTCTACAAAGTATTGACTCAGGAGAGAATACTTAAGTAAATGAGATATTTCTGTACTATTTTCAATAAATTATAAAAAATGTCAAACAATGGGTGAGTGTGTATTTATTTAATCAATTTTAAATTCGGGCTGTAACACAAAGTGTAGTAAATCGAGGGGTATGAATATTTTGTCTGTGTGGAGTCTCATTGGTGCTTCTTAACAGGAAGAGTTTGCTCTGCAAAATCTTTGAGTTTAACTACACACAGCCTGGGTGGTATAGTTGTACATGTGGGCCCCAGGTTTGGTCTAAATAATTCTAAATTTGGATGATGCGTTAAGCCACAATAATATTCACTCCAGTGCTGCTCCCTCCTCTGGATATACAGACCCTCAGGGTTAAACACATTTCACAGAAAACAAAAACAAGAAGCTCATCATTCAATTGCTCTTGGCCCACACAGCAAGACATGTCTTTCCCAACTTTATTGTCCTTTTAGCCAATCTGCCATTCATCCACTGCTATGTTTCCTTGTGTCTACATGTTTTGTGGGCCAGTAATCGTTGGTGCACAACGTGAACCCCAGCAGATAATTAGTCCTTAAACCAATTAGGAGGCAGATGGAGGAGGCTTCGTCTTGCCCTGAGGCCTAGCCCTGTTATCCAGCTCAGGACTAGGCCTTGGCCGAGGTGGTTTCCCCCAGCTCTGGCATCGTTTTAAAGAACCAAGTGACATTACTTCATCCCAGTTCTGGAGTAATACAATTTCCTGTCAGTGTGGCTTTGGAAAGACCTTGCCAACTTAGCTGCAGGCAAGGCACCAAAGTCCAAAAGCCACGTTTTTGAGAACAAGGTGGCCATTTTAGGTTTGTCATCGTGACGTGTGGAGCTTAAAGTGCTACCTGTGGTTTTGGAGAGAAAGTGGGGAGAAAGGGATTAGGAGTGGCAGGGAAAAAAGAGTAGTGAATTCTGCAGACATTGGTTTTCAACATTTTCTGTCCATCCTGCAATCCTTGAGTCAATGTTTTGGTTTCATTGTGCTGGGAACAGTAGGAGGCCTAGAAGTGCGAGACACAAGGCATTGTGCATGTTTAGGTGGCATGGTTCTAAGCCATCATCGAGACAGATGGGATAAAACTCTCCCGTAGCAATCCATGTTGGGAAAGCTACAGCCACCTCCCTGTGAAGTGTCATATGGTTACTGTGGTGGACACGTATTTGTACACTTCGTTCTTTCAGACAAATGTTTCCCAGTGGTCATATTGTTGTGCTTGGCCTATGTTGGTGAACTCTGAAAAGAGTGCAGTTGTGATTTTAGCAAATGTTAAAAACTCAGGTCTTAATGGACAGTTTTGAATGATGGATTTTCATCATTTAGAAACAACTTATGGCACTTTTTATTACAACTAAATAGTTCATCTTTAACTCAAACATTGACTCAATTGAAATAAATTGCTTATTAACAAGAAATCCCATTTTCTCCAGAGCTTTCACTTCCAAATCTGAAAGCGGGTCAAATCCATCAATGCAATTGTTGGTTGTTATTACTCTGCAAATTAGTCCGCAGTCTGATAAAGCAAATTCCATTGTCATTCTCCACTGATTGCTCTTATAATCAGGTTCATAGGTTTAATTGATTATCATTCGTGATCTATTTTTCTCCAAGGAAAGGAACAATGCCCTTGCACAAACAATTACAAACCTTGCCAATACCTGTGAAACGTTCAGATTCTATGCTCTAATAAAGTTATTATTGCCAACAAAGTCTCTAAAAACAGTACACTGTCTCATAATGGTCTCATAACATGAGTCCCTTGTTTACAGTATAATCACAAGGCGTAGAATCACCTCTTCGTGGTAGTTTTTATAGTATTGTGAAGTGTTGGAACAAGCTCCACATCAGACACCAAATGAAACAAAAAGCCTGCCATAAACATCAGTATTCCACAAAGACATCCTATTGAATCTTTCACATGGTGCTACTCTGCAGATGTCTGTTTATCTGACTTTCCTGAGTTAAAATGATTAAATGTCTCCTTTAATTAGATTACTGATTTCATTTGTGTTCTTGCCGTCAAACATGTCAACACGCTGGAGACAGAGGAGAGGAAAGTGGAGAGTCAATACAAGCCTCAGTAATAACACTGACAATAGAAAGTTGTTGATTTAGACCCTGGATTTGAGAATAGCTGTTTATCTACACTCCCTAGAAAGAGGTTTACAGAAGGAGGGGGGTCAAGACAGGTTATGGGAGAGAGGGGAGGGGACATGAGGCGAGTTTAGGGCCAAGCTAGTTCACTCCAGGGAAGGCAATGATTGGCACTTCTGGGAATACTCCAGAAGACACATTTTCCCAGCGTATGTTTCATGCAGAAACCTTGACATAGAGTTTGGTGGTGTGTGTACATGTGATTGTGTGTGGTTATTTCATTTTAGTTATGGAAATGCTGCACTTGTATCTGAACACCAGTAGAGGTCAGCCTCCTCCTACATACTCTTCTTTCTCTTACATTCAGATCATACATGCAACCATAATCTGATTTCAACTTAGCCATATCAATTAAATTCAAAGGGCTTTACCGGCATGGGAAACATAGATAATAAACAATCAGAAATTAACTGAAAACATTACACTCAAAAGTTTCAAAACAGAAATTTCAAATGTTTTTATTGGCTATGTACTGTCTTGTAACAATGTGCAAATAAACTCAGCAAAAATTAAACGTCCTCTCACTGTCAGCTGCGTTTATTTTCAGCAAACTTAACGTGTAAATATTAGTGTGAACATAAGATTCAGCAACTGAGACATAAACTGAACAAGTTCCACAGACATGTGACTAACAGAAATTGAATAATGTGTCCCTGAACAAAGGGGGGGTCAAAATCAAAAGTAACAATCAGTATATGGTGTGGCCACCAGGTGCATTAAGTACTGCAGTGCATCTCCTCCTCATGGACTGCACCAGATTTGCCAGTTCTTGCTGTGAGATGTTACTCCACTCTTACACCAAAAAAACCTGCAAGTTCGCGGACATTTCTGGGGGGAATTGCCCTAGCCCTTACCCTCCGATCCAACAGGTCCCAGACGTGCTCAATGGGATTGAGATCTGGGCTTTTCGCTGGCCATGGCAGAACACTGGCATTCCTGTCTTGCAGGAAATCACGCACAGAATGAGCAGTATGGCTGGTGGCATTGTCATGCTGGAGGGTCATGTCAGGATGAGCCTGCAAGAAGGGTACCACATGAGGGAGGAGGATGTCTTCCCTGTAATGCACAGCGTTGAGATTGCCTGCAACGACAACAAGCTCAGTCCGATGATGCTGTGACACACCGCCCCAGACCATGACGGACCCTCCACCTCCAAATCGATCCCGCTCCCGAGTACAGGCCTCGGTGTAACGCTCATTCCTTCTACGATAAACGCAAATCCGACCATCACCCCTGGTAAGACAAAACCACGACTCGTCAGTGAAGAGCACTTTTTGCCGGTCCTGTCTGGTCCAGCGACGGTGGGTTTGTGCCCAAAGGCGAAGTTGTTGCCGGTGATGTCTGGTGAGGACCTGCCTTACAACAGGCCTACAAGCCCTCAGTCCAGCCTCTCTCAGCCTATTGAGGACAGTCTGAGCACTGATGGAGGGATTGTGCGTTCCTGGTGTAATTCGGGCAGTTGTTGTTGCCATCCTGTACCTGTCCCGCAGCTGTGCTGTTCTGATTTATGGATCCTGTGCAGGTGTTGTTACATGTGGTCTGCCAATGTGAGGACGATCAGCTGTCCATCCTGTCTCCCTGTAGCGCTGTCTTAGGTGTCTCACAGTACGGACATTGCAATTTATTGCCCTGGCCACATCTGCAGTCCTCATGCCTCCTTGCAGCATGCCTAAGGCATGTTCACACAGATGAGCAGGGACCCTGGGCATCTTTCTTTTGGTCTTTTTCAGAGTCAGTAGAAAGGCCTCTTTAGTGTCCTAAGTTTTCATAAGTGTGACCTTAATTGCCTACCATCTGTAAGCTGTTAGTGTCTTAACGACCGTTCCACAGGTGCATGTTCATTAATTGTTTATGTTTCATTGAACAAGCATGGGAAACAGTGTTTAAACCCTTTACAATGAAGATCTGTGAAGTTATTTGGATTTTTACGAAGGATCTTTAATAGATAGGGTCCGGAAAAAGGGATGTTTCTTTTTTTACTGAGTTTAGTTGAAGTACAAAAGGGAAAATGAATAGACTGATAAATATAGTTTGTATTTACAATGGTGTTTGTGCTTCACTGGTTGCCCTTTTCTTGTGGCAACCGGTCACAAATCTTGCTGCTGTGATGGCATAGATATGGGAGTTTATCTTAATTTGATTTGGTTTCAAATTCTTTATGGGTCTGTCTAATCTGACTGAAATATGTCTCTGTTAGGAAGTGCAGCTCAGTTTTCACCTCATTTTGTGGTCAGTGGGCAGTCTTCTCTCGGGAGCCAGGTCTGCTTACGGTGGTCTCTCAATTGCAAGGCTAAGCATTACTTTTAGGTCAGTCACAGTGGTCAGGTATTCTGCCACTGTCTGCTCTCTGTTTAGGGCCAAATACCATTCCAGTTTGCTTTGTTTTTTGGTTAGTTCTTTCCAATGTGTCAAGTAATTTCATTTTTGTTTTCTCATGATTTGGTAGGGTCTAATTGTGTTGCTGTCCTGGGACTCTGTGGGGTCTGTTTGTGTTTGTGAAAAGAGCTCCAGGACCAACTTGCTGAAGGGACTCTTCTCTAGGTTCCTTTCTCTGTAGGTGATGGCTTTGTTATGGAAGGTTTGACATTTGACTTACAATTCTAGTAGGGTGAGGCCGTGTGCTGAAAACTGTTCTAGTGCCCTCGCCAATTCGTTGATATACTGTATATGTTGAAGAGGGTGGGGCTTAAGCTGCAGCCATGTCTCACCCCATAGCCCTGAGGAAGGAAATCAGTGTGCATGAATTATTATGTTGTATGTTTTTTCCCCCAACACTGCTTTCCATCAATTTATATAGCAGACCCCAAATTGAGTCAAAAGATTTTTTGAAATCAACATTTACATTTCATTTAAGTCATTTAGCAGACGCTCTTATCCAGAGCGACTTACAAATTGGAACAACAAACCATGAGAAGACTTTGCTTTTGTTTTGTTTGTCAATTAGGGTGTGCAGAGTGAATATGTGGTCTGTCGTACGGCAATTTGGTAAAAAGCCAATTTGACATTTGCCCAGGATGTTGTTTTCACTGAGGAAATGTAGAAGTGTGCTGTTTATGATAATATAGAGGATTTTACAGAGGTTGCTGTTGACACAGATCCCACGATAGTTATTGGGGTCAAATTTGTCTCCACTTTTGTGGATTGGGGTCATCAGTCCTTGGTTCCACATATTGGGGAAAATGCCAGAGCTGAGGATGTTAAAGTATAGCCAATTGGAATTTGTGGTCCGTATATTTTATCATTTAATGTAGAATACCATCAACACCACAGGTCTTTTTTGATTGGAGGCTTTGTATTTTGTCCTGTAGTTCATTCAATGTAATTGGAGAATCCAGTGGGTTCTGAGTCTTTAATAGCTGATTCCAAGATTTGTAGTTGATCATGCATATGTTTTTGATGTTTATTTGTTATAGGGCCCAAAATATTGGAGAAGTGGTTTATCCATACATCTCCATTTTGGTTAGACAGCTCTTTGTTTCGTTTGTTTAGTGTGTTCCAAATCTCCTTCAAAGCTTCACTGCTTTAATCCTGCTACTTTAAAGGATATTTTTTCAGGCTCTTTTCAGTTAGCTGATCCTAGGATTGCAGGAGATTTTGAGTAATTACTCAATTCATCACAACTAATTTAATCCTCCATCTTCAAATACATGTCATCACACATTCACCTCTTTACCACATAGCAATGCATAGAGTAAGGGATTGTCATGGGAACAGGATTTTCCCAGTGATGAGGATTCGACCGTTTCATGGGAGAACTCCCGCATGGAACTCGTTAAAACATTACTAGTGTTGAGGTCATTTTGATATGTTGAGACAAAAGTAATGTCGACCGATACACACAAATACTTGCTGTGTGTGCGCACACCTGAGTTGTGACAGTCCGAGTCGGCAAACCCAATGACACTACATTTCCATTCAGCAGCTTACATTGTGTCAAAATGAATGTATTTACAGAAGGCCCTATGTCATGTTCACAAGAGAGTGTTTAACAGTTAACTGTTGCCAGCCATCTTATCACCAGAAAGTAATGTATACATACTGTATGGCATGTGCGTTATGTTGGTGTTGTGTTCATTTTGCTCACTACATTTTACAGCTATGCAATATTTAGAGACAGACTTGTCAGGATCTACGAGATTCACCTTGTTTAGAGACACCACAACTCAAGACGCATCTGGCAGCCAAGGCTACCGTCATCGTTGGATGTGTATGATCGCCAGTGGTGGAAAAAGTACTCAATTGTCATACTTGAGTAAAAGTAAAGATACCTTAATAGAAAATTACTGACGTGAAAGTCACCAAGTAAAATACTACTTGAGTAAAAGTATCTGGTTTTAAATGTACTTAGGTACAGTGGTGTAAAGTACTCAATCATACTTGAGTAAAAGTTAAACATTTAATTCCTTATATTAGGCAGTGGTGGATGTACTTCAGTATCAAAAGTAAGAAACGTAAATCCAAAAAGCAAAACAGCCAGACCTTTTATTTAGCTTGAGCTTTTCTGAAAGGTAACAGTCTTACAGCTGCAAGAAGACACATTTAAAAAAGTGGATTCTCAAATAGGCAACATTTCAAAATACATCTCTTACAGACAAAATATAATTACGCCTTAATGGAATATAGCCAGTAAACGTAAGCACTTAATCACTTTGCTTTAGAAAAAACATCCTATAATAGAACTATATACATAAAAAAAAAAAATTGAGCTAATCAAAAGTACACACCTCACTGTAGGAATATGAGGACATCACCACTAATGGAACTATTAGAAATCAGTGTGTCAGGTCATGGCATTGTAACAAGGACACCAATAACTTGTGAATTTTAAACATAAATTAACAAAACGCATACGGCATCCGTGTCCTTGGACTTGCTAGCATTAAGCTGTCATTACTTGAAGTTGAGGAATTTACATTTCATCTTCAGTGAAAGCTGGTTTTCAAAGTTTCTGGAGTCCAGCCTTGCTCTCCTGGGGCTGAAAACAAATCCTGCAATGCTGAACAGCCTTTCACAGGCAGCTGATGCAGGTAAAGGTGTGTTTAACCTCAGACAGTCAGGAAGGACTTGAGCAACGCCATATGATCAGCTGAACAGGCTAGGTATCCGTCCAGCTGTTTGACACTTTGTGTTTGAGATGTATCCATGGCAGAGAAGAAGTCCTCATCTGATGAACTGGTGCCGCCACCTAGCTGCAGCAAGAGTTCTTCCAGGTGGTCCTTGATGTAGTCTATTCCTGAAACACAAGGAAGATGACAATAGAAATCATGCAGTTGTGAGCCTACATGAATCCATCCCCCATCTATATAAACCAAGCAAGAGGGCTAAGTAAGCTACCCATTTGACTGAACTCAAAATCAGGAATGTAACTTAAAATGTTTCTCAAATCTATGAGGTGTTAAAATGTACACTATACACTATACAGGTTAATTCAGTCATCTGACTGAATTAACACCATGTTGTCTTACCCATTCTGATGGTGGTGTCATCCTTTGTCCACGTTGTTTTGAATTTGGGGAGAAGGATTGTAGCTGCTATCAGCTCAGGGTCGTGAAACATGTGCTGAAGCGCTTCTTCAGTCCCAGTTGTAGCGCATCCACCAGAGGCTTACAGTACTTCAGGAACAACTTGATTCTGTCAAGTTCAGTGATCAGCAGGGTGATAGTTGGAAGTAGGCCCCCTATCTGGATATTGGTTTCAGCCTGCAGGATGTTGATGGCCTTTGCGACTGGGCTCATGGTGGCAGCATACTCTGAGAAAGGCGAGTTCAGCTGGATTGAACCTATGAACAAAATATATACAGTTGAAGTCAGAAGTTTACATACACCTTAGCCAAATACATTTCAACTCAGTTTCACAATTCCTGACATTTAATCCTAGTAAAAATTCCCTGCCTTAGGTCAGTTAGGATCACCACTTTATTTTAAGAATGTGAAATGTCAGAATAATAGTAGAGAATGATTTCAGCTTTTATTTTTTTCATCGCATTCCCAGTGGGTCAGAAGTTTACATACACTCGATTAGTATTTGTTAGCATTGCCTTTAAATTGTTTAACGTGGGTCAAACGTTTTGTGTAGCCTTACACAAGCTTCCACAATAAGTTGGGTGAATTTTGGCCCATTCCTCCTGACAGAGCTGGTGTAACTGAGTCAGGTTTGTAGGCCTCCTTGCTCACACATGCTTTTTCAGTTCTGCCCACAAATTCTATAGGATTGAGGTCAGGGCTTTGTCCATTTGGAAGACCCTTTTGCAACCAAGCTTTAACTTCCTGACTGATGTCTTGAGATGTTGCTTCAATAGATCCACATAATTGTCCTACCTCATGATGCCATCTATTTTGTGAAGTGCACCAGTCCCTCCTGCAGCAAAGCACCCCCACAACATGATGCTGCCACCCCCATGCTTCACGGTTGGGATGGTGTTCTTTGGCTTGCAAGCATCCCTCTTTTTCCTCCAAACATAACGATGGTCATTATGGCCAAACAGTTCCATTTGTTTCATCAGACCAGAGGACATTTCTCCAAAAAGTACGATCTTTATCCCCATGTGCAGTTGCAAACCGTAGTCTGGCTTTTTTATGGCGGTTTTGGAGCAGTGGCTTCTTCCTTGCTGAGCGGCCTTTCAGGTTATGTTGATATAGGACTCGTTTTACTGTGGATATAGATACTTTTGTACCTGTTTCAGCATCTTCACAAAGTCCTTTGCTGTTGTTCTGGGATTGATTTGCACTTTTCGCACCAAAGTACCTTCATCTCTAGGAGACAGAACGCATCGCCTTCCTGAACAGTATGATGGCTGCGTGGTCCCATGGTGTTTATACTTGCGTACTATTGTTTGTACAGATGAACGTGGTACCTTCAGGCATTTGGAAATTGCATCCATGGATGAACCAGACTTGTGGAGGTCTACAGTTTTTTTCTGAGGTCTTGGCTGATTTCTTTTGATTTTCCCATGATGTCAAGCAAAGAGGCACTGAGTCTGAAGGTAGGCCTTGAAATACATCCACAGGTACGCCTCCAATTGACTCAAATGATGTCAATTAGCCTATCAGAAGCTTCTAAAGCTATGACATCATTTTCTGGAATTTCCCATGCTGTTTCAAAGGCACAGTCAACTTAGTGTATGTAAACTTCTGACCCACTGGAATTGTGATAGAGTGAATTATAAATGAAATAATCTGTCTGTAAAATTAGTTGTGTCGTGCACAAAGTAGATGTCCTAACCGACTTGCCAAAACTATAGATTGTTAACAAGAAATTTGTGGAGTGGTTGAAAAACAAGTTTTAATGACTCCAACCTACATGTATGTAAACTTCCGACTTCAACTGTATATAATAATACTGTGTTTCCTAACCCTATACAAAGGGGACCACTAACCTTTTCACCTGATTTAACAACAGTAATCAATGGCTGGATGAGTAGTTGACTAAATGGATCAATGATAGTGTATGGCTACAACATGTGAAATAGTTATTAGTCCCCAAGCAAAGGGTCAGGAAACACTGAAACAGATTTAGACAACATTCAAGACCTTCAATTATGACAAAATAATGCATAATCCTTACTTACACTGGAATCTCAGTCTGTGCAAAAAACTCTGACGGCCACCTCTCCTTTGCTTCCACTGCTTCCACTGTCTCGTTGTTTTAATCTTCTCCAAAAACTTGGAAAGCTTTGAAGAAGTTAGAGCCATTGTCTGTTGTTCTCACAATCTTAACCCGGATTTCAAACTCAGAATGGATGTCATTAAGGGCGCCTGTCAACAAATCAAAGGTGTGCGATCCTCTCAACCGTTGACAGGGATGCAGAGCATCTGTTGACTGTCAGGGTCTATCCAGTGGGCAGTAACACCAATGAAGCTCTGTCTTCTTGTAGACCAGCAGTCAGTGGTGGTGGCGATGTGGTCAACTCCTCTCATGGCCTCGGTCAACTTCTTATTTTCATTGGAGGCTTCATTAATCCTGGAGCACAGTGTGGGCCTTGATAAGATCTTTGAGTTAGGCTGCAGATCCTGGACAAACTCTCTGAACGGTTCTTGTTCTACAACAGCAAATGGTTGGAGCCCTTGGACCACATACTTCACCACAGCTTGGTCGATGGAGTTTTGAGACACTGTCTTCAGTAATGTGCTCTGCTTGATGGTGGAGGGAGTCTTAGGGGCATGTTTTCTCTTCAGTGTGTTTGCCGTCAGTTCTCCATACTTCTTAAGATGGTGTACATGCTCTCTCTGAAATAAGAAAAGGAAAAGAGGAATACAGTTACTTAGCTAGATTAACCAAATACTTAAGGTATAGGATCCTAATTTTAAAGCTATAAACAACATTAGTTAAGTGAGTTTGCCCACCATTTAATATTACAATGAGAAAAAACTGTAAATTGATCTAGCTAGTAGGTTACGTCTAACTTAAGTCTATAGTAATTAGCAAGGTAAGAACAACTTTATCAACTAACACAAGGAATAAGATGGCTAGCTAACTGGGTGTTAGCTAGCTTGCTTGACCAGAGAAAAGGTACTGTACCTGATAGTGATAGAGCCCATCTGCCTGTATGGATGGATTTGCAAATATTTGATCCAGCTGGGAGAAATGTGTGTGTGTTTGGAGTAAATTGATGAGGATCAAGGTCCTTCTATTGCTCCCACGTTTCCACAGCAGCAAACAATTGTCTTCACAAAATCTCCTGGGGGGGGGGGGGTCTCAAATGTGTGTGTGTGTGTGTGTGTGTGTGTGTGTGTGTGTGTGTGTGTGTGTGTGTGTGTGTGTGTGTGTGTGTGTGTGTGTGTGTGTGTGTGTGTGTGTGTGCGTGTGCGTGTGTGTGTGTGCCTGTTTCCACCACCGGCTCATCTGATTACCCGGACCCCAGAGGAGACATGCCCAGATTGATGAATCTGTAGATGTTGTTCACAAGCTCTTTTTTGTTTTCATTATGAATCGTTTATTTGAGATGAAAAAGGCTATATTGTAAGAATTCATGAAAATGTGCTTTTATGTCTTAATTTAAGGTTAGCAGTGTGGTAAAGGTTTGGTTTAAAATCAGATTTTCTGACTTTGTGGCTGTGCCAGCTAATGCCCACTCTGCAGAGCTGATGAAAAACGGAAAAGCCAGTCAATCTCTGGAAGATTGCTTATGTAATTTCACTCACCCTGTGTGTATGTGATATCGCTCTCTCTGCATGCATGTACACATGCAAGCACACACACTCTCGCTCACTCTCTGCTTCTCTAGTCTCTCTTCCTTTTGTTCTAAACTCCAGTCTCACTTTACCTTTTCACCTGTTTCTAAATGCTTCATCACTCGAGTCTCTCTCTCTCTCAGCTGTAAATGAATAATTGTGGCTGTGTTCAGGCTTTCTGAACTTTTCCAGTAAGAGCCCCCTTTAAAAAGGGGGGAGGGGGGATTTGGTCATTAAGATGTGCAGCGGCCATGACTGAAGCCAAATGAGAGTTGACTTCGAGGGGGGGGGGTTAATGTGGGTGTCTTTTTTGTGTGTGTTTGCACATGGCAAGCGTTTGTACATTCACTCTGCCAAAACAGTTTACAGTTAGTCACTCACCATTCTAGATAACTTGCCAACTTCTTTCGCCAATTAACTTCAGCCGGCTCGTGTGCGACCGTGGCAAAATTGGTTTGACATAGGCTAGTCAATCTCTAGGGCTACTTAGGGAATGTCAATAATTTACACAATGTAAATGGGACAATATTATTCAATCTTTTAGTTAATCTTTTTCAATATTTGTACATGAATTTCTAAAATGTGTAGTTGGTTTGAGGTTTTTAAGACATTGACATTTGGAGCTATTGGCATTTTAAAAATATTGCTTGATTTACTGATGGTCCCTAAATTGCCCCATAGGGATATCGAATGTCAAACCAAATTGACCATGGGCATTATGATCAGGTCACATGTAGCTGCGCTCCGAATTTATGATTAATTGGGTGCTGCCAGCTGTGGGCAGGATTGAAATAAACCCTACCCATTTATTTCCTATCATCTGACTGACTTTATGACAAATTATCCTATTTACATTTTGTAGTAAATTTTTACACTAGAATAAAAGTTTCTGACTCATATCAATGCCACATCGGCTGTTTTCAAAACGAGAAGCTGCTTTTTAGGGGCAATTGCTTTTTAAAACTATAAGGAGGCTATATACCCATTGTCTTATTCCACATTTTGTTGTCTTACAGCCTGGATTCAAAATTAAATCAATATTTATTTTTCTCACCTATCTACACACAACATCCCATAATGACAAAGTGAAAAAAAAGAAGGGATTTTTCTGGCAATCTATTGAAAATTAATTCAGATCTCATTTACATAAGTATTCCCACCCCTGACTCATTACTTTGTAGAAGCGCAGCTGTGAGTCTTTCTTGCTAAGTCTCTAAAAGCTTTGCACACCTGGATTGTACAATCTTTGCACATCTTTTTTTTTAAAGCTCTGCAAGTTGGTTGTTGATCATTGACATTTTCAAGTCTTGCCATAGACTTTCAAGACAATCTAAGTCAAAACTGTAACTAGGCCACTCAGGAACATTAAATGTTGTCTTTGTAAGCAACTCCAGTGCATTTTTGGCCTTGCGTTTTAGTTTATTGTCCTGCTGAAAGTTTGTCTTCCACTGTCTGTTGGAAAGCAAACTGAATCAGGTTTTCTTCTAGGATTTCGCCTGGGCTTAGCTCTATTCCATTTATTTTTATCCTAAAAAACTCCCTAGTCCTTACCAATGACAAGCATACCCATAACATGAAGCAGCCACCACCGTGCTTGAAAATATGAAGAGTGGTACTCAGTGATGTGTTGTGTTGTATTTGCCCCAAACATAACGCTTTGTACTCAGGCCATAAAGATTATTTATTTGCTATGTTTTTCCAGTTTTACTTTAGTGATTATTGCAGTACTTATTGCAAACAGGATGCATGATTTGGAATATTTAATTCTGTACAGGTTTCCTTCTTTTCACTCTGTCATTTAGGTTAGTATTGTGGATTAACTACAATGTTGTTGATCCAACCTCAGTTCTCCTATCACGGCCATTAAACTCTGCAACTGTTTTAGAGTCACCATTGGCATGGTGAAATCCCTGAGCAGTTTCCTTCCACTCCGGCAACCGAGTTAGGAAGGACGTCTGTATCTTTATAGTGACTGAGTGTAGTGATACACCATCCAAAGTGTAATTAATATGCTCAAAGCCATGCTCAAAGCCAAGCCATGAATATGCTCAAAACCATGCTCAAAAAGATATTCAAGGTCTGCTTTTTTTTACCCGCCTACCAATACCCGCCTACCCTTCTTTGTGAGGCATTGGAAAACCTCCCTGGTGTTTGGTTGAATCTATGTTTGAAATTCACTGCTTGACTGAGGAACCTTACAATTATCTGTATGTGTGGAGTACAGAGATGAGGTAGTCATTAAAAAATCATGTTAAACCCTATTATTGCATGGAGAAAGTCCATGGAACTTAATATGTGACTTGATAAACACATTTTTACTCCTGAGCTTATTTAGGCTTGACTCCTGAGTTTATTTAGGGGGGAAAAATCACTGGATGATGTCTTTAAGTTTAGTATTTGGTCCCATATTGCTTGCATGCAGTGACTACATCGAGCTTGTGACTTTACAAACTTATTGGATGCATTTGTGGTTTGTTTTGGTTGTTTTAGATTATGTTTTGCCCAATAGAAACTGAATGTGAATAATGTATTGTGCCATTTTGGAGTCACTTTTATTGTAAGGATATATAGAACATGAATTGTGAATAATGATGAGTAAGAAGGTTACAGAAGCACAAAGATCATATCCCTGAACAAATGCTAACCTCCCCTGTTATTGGTAATGGTGGGAGACATTCTTAATCATATCATTAGATGGCATGGCATTCGATAACATGGGTCCCATTATGCCTGGCGAAAACCAAACACTGTAAGAACCTCATTCCAACGATCAAGCATGGTGGTGGTAGTGGGATGGTTTGGAGATGCTTTGGTGCCTCAGGACCTGGACGACTTGCCTTAATAGAAGGAACTATGTATTCTGCTGAGGTCATCCGTCTGGTCATCCGTCTGTGGGCTGAAGCTGAAGTGCAGCTAGGTCATGCAGCAAGACAATGATCCAAAACAATGGCCTAGTCAAAGTCCAGACCTAATCCTAATTGAGATGTTGTGGCAGGACTTGAAACGAGCAGTTCATGCTTGAAAACACACAAATGTCGCTGAGTTAAAGCAGTTCTACATGGAAGAGTGGGCCAAAATTCCTCCACAGCAACGCGAGAGACTGATCAAAACCTACATGAAGCATTTGGTTGGAGTCATTGCAACTAAAGGTGGCACAACCAGTTATTGAGTGTAAGGGGGCAATTACTTTTTCACACAAGGGCATTGGGTGTTGCATAACTGTGTTTATGAAATACGTATGTACTTGTGTTATTTGTTCACTCAGGTTCCCTATCAAAAATATGCAAAAGTAAAGACAATTAGAAAGGGAGGAAATACTTTTTCACAGCACTGTATGACTTCTTCACATGGGGGGGACTAGATACATAAAGGGCTTTCTGTTCTAAATGGTAAAACAGAGATGCATAAAATATATATATATCAAAAGGTGACATTCTACATTATAGACTCATAGGAAACATTTTATCTCAAATCCAAAATGCTGGAGTATAGAGCATATGTGGGGACTCCTTCAAGACTGTTGGAAAAGCATTCCAGGTGAAGCTGGTTGAGAGAATGCCAAGCGTGTGCGAAGCTGTCATCAAGGCAAAGGGTGGCTATTTCAAGAATCTCAAATGTAAAATATATTTTGATTTGTTTAACCTTTCTAGGACACACGTTCCGCTAGCGGAACCCCTCCACAACATTCCGCTGAAAAGGCAGCGCAGGAAATTCAAAAATATTTTTTTAAATATGTAGCTTTCATACATTAACAAGTCCAATACAGAAAATGAAAGATAAACATCTTGTTAATCTACCCATCGTGTCCGATTAACAAAATGCTTTACAGCAAAAACACAACATATGATTATGTAAGATCACCACCAAGTCCAAAAAACACACAGCCATTTTCCCAGCCAAAGACAGGAGTCACAAAAAGCAGAAATAGAGATAAAATGAATCAATAACCTTTGATGATCTTCATCAGATGACACTCATAGGACATCATGTTACACAATACATGTATGTTTTGTTCGATAATGTGCATGTTTATATCCAAAAATCTCAGTTTACATTGGCGCCATGTTCAGAAATGCCTCCAAAATATCCTGAGAAATTGCAGAGAGCCACATCAAATAACAGAAATACTCATCATAAACTTTGATGAAAGATACATGTTTTACATAGAATTAAAGATACACTTGTTCTTAACCTCTAACGAGCCTCTACCCCGGATCCGGGAGCACCCCCCACCCCCCCCACACTGATTAGTATTGCTAGCATAGCGTCACAATTAAATAGTAGCATCTAAATATCATTAAATCACAAGTCCAAGTCACCTAATGAAAGATACAGATCTTGTGAATAAAGCCACCATTTCAGATTTTTAAAATGTTTTACAGGGAAGACACAATATGTAAATCTATTAGCTAAACACGTTAGCAAAAATCACAATTTTTCTTTGTCCACCATTTTCTCTCAACACCAGTAGCTATCACCAATTCGGCTAAACTAAGATATTGATAGCCACTAACCAAGAAAAAAACTCATCAGATGACAGTCTGATAACATATTTATGGTATAGGATAGGTTTTGTTAGAAAAATGTGCATATTTCAGGTATAAATCATAGTTTTCCATTGCAGCCAGCATCACAAATCTCACCAAAGCTCCTAGAATTACTACAGACAGCAACGTGTATTACCAATTTACTCATCATAAAACATTTCTTAAAAATACACAGCACATAGCAATGGACAGACAGATCTTGTGAATTCAGACAACATTTCAGATTTTCTAAGTGTTTTACGGCGAAAACACAATAAATCGTTATATTAGCATACCACATACGCAAACGTTACCCGAGCACTGATTCTAGCCAAAGAGAGCGATATCGTATCATCGCCAAAATACATTAATTTTTTCACTAACCTTCTCAGAATTCTTCAGATGACACTCCTGTAACATCATATTACAACATACATATACAGTTTGTTTGAAAATGTGCATATTTAGCCATAAAAAACCGAGGTTATACAATGAAAATAGTAGCAAAACAAGCCTGGAAATGTCGGTCGCCATCTTTGAGTGATCTAGTTTAATCAATAGCTAATCATATACTTGACTTAAAAATAACAGGGTGGACAGCGATTGATAGACAATTTAATTCTTAATAGAATCGCGGAATTACATTTTTTAAATTATCCTTACTTTTCAATACAGGTTGCGCCAAGTGAAGCTATAGCAAACAAGATGGTGGCATAAACGTTTAACATTTATCGACAGAAACACGATTTATCATCATAAATTTTTCTTTCTATGAGCTGTTCTCCCATCAGAATCTTGGACAATGAATCCTTTCTTGGGTCTAATCTTCTTTTGGTCGAAAGATGTCCACTTGTCCGTCGAAATGCCCACTAACGTACGACCGGGACCCCGAAACGTGCCCGGAGCTTCAAAGTCTATTACAAAGCAATGCCTCAAAATCTCACTAAACGGATATAAATTGCTATAAAACGGTTTAAATTAACTACATTATGATGTTTCTAACACCTATAACAAGTAAAAATATGACCGACGCTATATTACTGGCTAAACCAATGCTTGGAAAAAGGCCAGTCAGATATCCTTCTCGCGTTGAGTGCAGTGTCCAAAGGAAGGCTACATTCAAATTGTCACCACTTACTGACATCTAGAGGAAGGCGTGGGCAGTGTTTGTATCTCATAGGATTAACAGAGACTTTTAAAACTGATCTGGAACCAGAGGCCAAGATGTCTAAATCTCACACACTGGGAGGAAAAGTGCTGTAGAATGAGTTCTGTTTCACTCAGAGACATAATTCAAACGGCTATAGAAACTAGAGAGTGTTTTCTATCCAATAATAACAATAATATGCATATTGTACGAGCAAGAATTGAATACTAGGCAGTTTAATCTGTAGAGACAATTATGCTAATTTGAAACAGCACCCCCTATAGTTGCAAGAAGTTAATGCAACCGCTGTGTCAGATTTAAAAAAAACTTTACGGAAAAAGCAAACCATGCAATAATCTGAGACGGCGCTCAGATAGAAACAAAATTTCTCCGCCATGTTGGAGTCAACAGAAATACGAAATTACATGATAAATATTCCCTTACCTTTGATGATCTTCATCAGAATGCACTCCCAGGAATCCTAGTTCCACAATAAATTGTTGTTTTGTTCGATAATGTCCATTATTTATGTCCAAGTAGCTACTTTTGTTAGCACGTTTAGTACACATATCCAAACGCTCGTGCAGGTCCAGGGGAACGTGGGACGAAAACTTCAAAAAGTTATATTACAGGTTTAATAAACTTGTCAAACTAGGTATAGAATCAATCTTTAGGATGTTGTTATCATAAATATTCAATAACGTTCCAACCGGAGAATTCCTTTGTGTCCATAGAAGTAATGGAACGCAAGTCGATATCATGTGGAATGTGCGTGACCAGGACTTGGCACTCTGCCAGACCACTGACTCAAACAGTTACCATCCGGCTCAACATCACAGTAGAAGCTTCATTCAACGTTCTACAGACTGTTGACATCTAGTGGAAGCCGTAGGAAGTGCAAACAGATCCATATCCAGATCCATATCCATCTCATCCCAATAGGCGATGAGTTGAAAATCGACCAGCCTCAGAATTCCCACTTCCTGTTTGGATTTTTTTCTCAGGTTTTGCCTGCCATATGAGTTCTGTTATACTCACAGACATCATTCAAACAGTTTTAGAAACGTCAGAGTGTTTTTTATCCAATAGTAATAATAATATGCATATATTAGCATCTGCGACAGAGTAGGAGGCAGTTCACTCTGGGCACGCTATTCATCCAAAGTGAAAATTCTGCCCTCTATCCCTAAAAAGTTATTAACACTTTTTTGGTTACTACATGATTCCATATGTGTTATTTCATAGTTTTGATGTCTTCACTATTATTCCACAATGTAGAAAATAGTAAAAATTGTCTACTCTGAACAGTTGATGTTGAGATGTGTCTGTTACTTGAACTCAGTGAAGCATTTATTTGGGCTGCAATCTGAGGTGCAGTTAACTCTAATTAAATCATCCTCTGCAGCAGAGGTAACTCTGGGTCTTCCTTTCCTGTGGCGATCCTCATGAGAGCCAGTTTCATCATAGCGCTTGATGTTTTTGCGACTGCACTTCAGTTCTTGAAATTTTCCTCATTGACTGACCTTCATGTCTTAAAGTAACGATGGACTGTCGTTTCTCTTTGCTTATTTGAGTTGTTCTTGCCATAATATGGACTTGGTCTTTTATCAAATAGGGCTATCTTCTGTATACCAACCCTATCTTGTCACAACACAACTGATTAGCTCAAACGCATTAAGAAGGAAAGAAATTCCACAAATCAACTTTTAACAAAGCACACCTGTTCATTGAAATGCATTCCAGGTGACTACCTCGTGAAGCTGGTTGAGAGAATGCCAAGAGTGTGCAAAGCTGTCATCAAGGCAAAGGGTGGCTACTTTGAAGAATCTCAAATATAAAATATATTTTGATTTGTTCAACAATTTCTTTTGGTTAAAACATGATTCCATATGTGTTAATTCATAGTTTTGATGTCTTCAGTATTATTCTACAATGTTGAAAATAGTAAAAATAAAGAAAAACCCTTGAATGAGTAGGTGTATCCAAACTTTTGACTGGTACAGTTTATAAATGTGCACACAAGTCTGTCTCTCTCTGTGTGTGTTTGCTGTGCACATTGCCTACTATCTAAAACACACAGCCTTGTGCTGGTCATAGCTTATGGTGTCAATGACCTCTCCAGAGGTGAGTCAATGTCACTGACGAGACATTGGGATTACTGGGCTGTGTGTATCAGGTTCACATTTAATGTGTGTTCTCTCTCTCTCTCTCTCTCTCTCTCTCTCTCTCTCTCTCTCTCTCTCTCTCAATGCCTTAGAACAGCACATGCTGGGAACAATAACACTCCCTCTTTTCCTACCAGTCTCTCTCCCTCCATGTCTTTCTCCTCTCTCTCTCCCCTGTCTATCTTCCTACCTGCCTCTCACTCTTCTCTGGCAACCTGATCTCTGTTAGTTTATCTTCCTAAATCTCCCCCTCATTGCATCTTTCTCCCTTTCTAGCAGCAATCTTTCTCTGTTGCCCCCCACTCCCCTTTCCCTCTCTGTTGCTCTCTCTCCCCATCCCTGTCTCTCTCTCTCTCTCTCTCTCTCTCTCTCTCTCTCTCTCTCTCTCTCTCTCTCTCTCTCTCTCTCTCTCTCTCTCTCTCTCTCTCTCTCATATCTTTCTCTCTCCCCCTCTCTAACTCTCTTTCACTGCCTCATCTCTCTCTCTCTCCTTTCCTTATCTCCCTCTCTCTCATATCTCTAGAATAGAAGCCCACTCAGACATGGCTCTTGACTGGTGCCACGGTCACTCTCTGTGGGGAGGTGGTGAATTTTTGGGCCTGGATTTACAATTAGCAGTGGACTTTAGGATTTACACAGATGGGATGGAATATGATGTGTCGCTGTGAGCCGTAAATCGGATAATTGGAATCACTTTTACGTGACCTTAAAGGACAGAGCAAGAGACCATACAGAGCATCACTTTTATTGCTCTTGATTCATCATTTATTTTTGGCTTCTCCTTGTGAATTAAGGAGCCTTGAAGCTGAGAACAGCAAGTCAATTGGTTAATTAATTGCAGACTGTTTGCAACACTGTCAGAGGACAATGTGATTTATCAGGCAAAGCATCATTAACATTGAAGAGTGGCTCAAAGAGACTCAAATCAAGAACATTCTCCATTGATGTCCTATATCCCATTTAGATATTAATAGCTAGTGTGCCCTCCCAACCAATGTCAACCAGTCTCCAGTGCAAAGGTCAGCCCTCTACCGACGGCTTTGTTTTCAGACGCATTCTTTCCACCTTCCCTCTTCTCACCATATCGGAAGTAAAGAAAACAACAACAGCTGTTACGGATTCCCCCGGTACTGCTGCTCATTCCCTTCACCAGCTCCGGAGGTCTATGTCACCGGCCTTCTAGGCATCGCTGAAGTGGATCATGACCACCAACCCCGGACTGTCTTGTCTCATTACGCACACCTGGTTCCCATTCCCCCTGATTAGTATGTGTATATATGTGCACTCTGTTCCCCATTGTCCTTGTTGATTATTGATCCAATGTGACAACAGCAAGTCATTATTGTAAGATATGATATTGAAATGGGTAGATGAAAAGTGTAGCCTACATACTAAGTTACTAGTTACATCATTTAGATATGAGCCTCTAAGCAGTAATCGGTTAAAATTTCTTACCTCCAGTTTTGTAATTAGTTTAAATAAGTATCCTAATACCAAATGTAACAATTGTTACCATGTAATATGTAAGTAAACACCAGGCAACAGATGTTTTATGGCTATGTTCCCTAAGAAATTAAAGAATATATGTTAAGTAACCACTGATCCACAAGATGATCAAATGTCATGACATAAAAGGGAAACTGATGCTTACAGAGAAAAAAAACAGATAGGAAAGAAGTAGAGGAGTATAGCTATTTCAGGTATCGAGTGTCTGGAATGCCAACTCAACCCCTCTTGCCTTCCTCTCCCCGGCTCTCTCTCTCTCTTAACCCCAAACTTTTCCGACCACACACCCCCCTTTCTCTCTTAATTTCGCTCTCTCTCTCTCTCTCTCTCTCTCTCTCACACACACACGGGAAGAATTTTTTTTTTTGTCTCCACATATATAAGGTCCTGTGCGTGTGACTGACTGGATATGCTCGTGGACACACTTAACCGACACACTTATCCAAAAGACGGACGCAGACACACACACACATCTTCAAACAGTGGGAAAGAAAACATAGCATCTTACAAACCACCTGACAGGAGGGAATATTGTCCAACTGGATCTGCCCATCCTTCACTTTCCCTCTGATGTAAACTGAGTGGACTGGGCCAGGACTGAACCACTAAAAGGATCAAAAGTGGATATTTTTCCTACCTCTCCGGCAGACTTAGCCATCAATGAGTGTGACCAACTCCTCTGTATACCGATCAGAGTGCAGTTTCCAGCAGACCTCTTCATCCAGCAACCCATACATGGAGAAGAGCAGGGGGCTCTTTGCAGAAGACTTTGGCTCTTTCATGCATCCTGAAACGGATGTCTTGGGATTTCCTAGTGCGAAGATTTGACATGAATTCATAATTGTGGACCAGCATTATTATAATCTACTTATTCCATACATACAGTATCAAATACTATTTCTGAGTGAATTTGTCTGTGGATTCATACTGTATGAGATGTTCATGTATTTATTTTATTTATTTATTTCACCTTTATTTAACCAGGTAGGCAAATTGAGAACACGTTCTCATTTACAATTGCGACCTGGCCAAGATAAAGCAAAGCAGTTCGACACATACAACAACACATAGTTACACATGGAGTAAAACAAACATACAGTCAATAATACAGTGAAAAATAAGTCTATATTCAATGTGAGCAAGTGAGGTGAGATAAGGGAGGTGAAGGCAAACAAAATATATAAAATATATATATAAAAATATAAAAAAGGCCATGGTGGCGAAGTAAATACAATATAGCAAGTAAAAAAAAAACACTGGAATGGTTGGTTCGCAGTGGAAGAAAGTGTAAAGTAGAGATAGAAATAATGGGGTGCAAAGGAGCAAAATAAATAAATAAATACAGTAGGTAAAGAGGTAGTTGTTTGGGCTAAATTATAGATGGGCTATGTACAGGTGCAGTAATCTATGTTGTATGTATGTTGGTTTGAACATACATGTACATTAAAACCAATCATTCTACAAGAGAGAGGTGTGTGTGTGTCTCTGTGTCTGTGCCACACACATGTATTCGTGTGTGTAGATTGCCTGCTGAACTCTATAAGCCTCTGAGCTTGTGCTTGATCCGGCGGCTTCGCAACAGGACAACACAGGGCAAAGGGGAGGGAGGTTTGGTTGTTAGGTAGTAGCAGTAGGGCAGAGCAGGGTATTTTGGTGCTGTGACTAGTATGCCCATGCCTCCGGGAAAAGGAGGAGATTGCTGGTGATGGAGGCAGGACAGGGTAGGATGGGAGGGGCTAGGGGGGCGTCCACCCGTCGGGAATATTGGACACAGCCAACGCTGTGATCTCACACAAAGAGAATGGCTGGAATGATGCCTTGGAGGTGACGGGCTAGACTGTTGCATAGCAACCAGCATACACACACACACTGCGACACTGGGCGTCATGTAGCCAAACAGACATATACCTGTATGTTAAGTAAGAATCACCCAGGCATCTCACACAGTGGAATGGTCATTTCCAATTTGGGGACACTCTTCCAACTTTGCTTTTTTCTAATCAACACAGACAGTAAACAGACCCAGCAGGGTTCATAGACTAGACAAACCTTTGAAATGTGTATGAATGTATTATGCAAATACATGTATTTAAGGTGCATCTAAGTTTAAGAGTTATCATCTTAGTCATTAAGTAAGGATAAGACTGATTGGGCTGCACTCCCCATCTATAGAAAGACAAATAGTGTATAGGTCAAGAAAGGCTAGCTTTCAGTGAGCACCTGCTGAAACTTCCAAATGTCTTGCTTGTTTCCAGGTCGGACGTGGACAGCAGGGAAGATCAAACCAATGGGAGACAGCTACCAGTTCACAGTGGACGTCCAAGACTTCTCTCCAGAGGACGTCATCGTCACCACCTCCAACAACCAGATCGAAGTCCACGCAGAAAAGGTGGGCAAAACCATTTTTAGTGACAACTGAATTCTCTATAAATTTGAGAATGTTATCTAAAATGTCTGAGAACTATTTGAGATATTAAAAATATCTTGGTCCTTTTCTCATCTTTATCATCTCTTCAACAGTTGGCGGCGGACGGTACAGTGATTAACACTTTTACCCACAAGTGCCAGCTGCCTGAGGATGTGGACCCCACCTCTGTGACATCAACATTGGGCGCAGAGGGAACGCTGACAGTTAAGGCCTGCAGACACCCATCCAAGCATGAGCTCACACAGACCTTCCGCACTGAGATCAAGATCTAGGAAGACAGACTGGACTCTCTCATGACCTCTGCTCCCTCGCTGCCTGCAATTTGTAACGCCACAGTATATACTGTTTTTCACATTGCCTTTCTTTACTATTATACATGTCCATTCTGGATTGTTTTGAACGTATGTCTTCCTCTTCTGCCATACCACCTCCTCCCATATAGCTGCCTTGAATTGACAATAGTTAGCCTACTTTGTTCTTATGTTTTCCCACAGTTATCACACATAGGGTTGAAACATTCCTGGAACTTTCCATAAACTCTCTGGTTTTCCAGAAAACCTGGTTGGACGATTCCGGATTTCCTGCTTACTCCCTCCTGTCCTGGGAATCGTCCAACTGTTGATTTCGGGAAAACCAGGGAATTTATGGAAAATTCCAGGAATTTTTCTACCGTAATCACACATCACCTCCATCACACCCTATCCCATCCATCAATAAAGTATTGCTTCTTCTACTGAACTCTACAGCACTGCTACCATACCAGTATTGTACATTGTAATAGTTTTGTGAGTAGTTGATTGATAGATTATTTCCTATTTTGAGAAGATAAACTGTTGTGTACATCAATGTATGGTGTTTGTCTATTCATGGCTCGGAAGATCTAGACCAGTGACAGAAAGAAAAAACGAATTAAAAAGTGCAAAGAAATGCCCATCGCTACATTTCTCACTTACCCCTTTCAAACATTTAAACCAGAGCTGTCCATTATTTTAGCATGTCATTATGACCATTAGAAGCACATACTATAAAAGTTTAGGGCAGCACAAAGTAGTTGTGAGAGTAGTAAGAGAAGTTTATCACTGTGTTGAGAATGAGACAGCCTATAGGGAGGAGGTCAGAGACCTCGCCCCCATTCTCATCAACGGGGCTGTAGTGGAGCAGGTTGAGAGCTTCAAGTTCCTTGGTGTCCACATCACCAACAAACTAACATGGTCCAAGCACACCAATACAGTCATGAAGAGGGCACGACAAAACCTATTCCCCCTCAGGAGACTGAAAAGATTTGGCATGGGTCCTCAGATCTTCCAAAGGTTCTACAGCTGCACCATCGACAACATCCTGACAGGTTGCATCACTGCCTGGTTAGGCAACTGCTCGGCCTCTGACCGTAAGGCACTACTGAGGGTAGTGCGTACAGCCCTGTACATCACTGGGATCAAGCTTCCTGCCTTCCAGGACCTCTATACCAGGCGGTGTCAGAGGAAGGCCCTAAAAATCCAGCCACCCTAGTCATAGACCAGGGGTGTCAAACTCATTCCACGGAGGGCCTAGTGTCTGCAAGTTTTTGTTTTTTTCCTTTCAATAAAGCCCTAGACAACCAGGTGTGGGGAGTTACTAACTAATTAGTGATGTTAATTCATCAATCAAGTATAAGGGAGGAGCGAAAACCCGCAGACACTAGGCCCCCCGTGGAATGAGTTTGACACCTGTGTCATAGACTGTTCTCTCTGCTACTGCACGGCAAGCGGTACCGGAGCGCCAAGTCTAGGTCCAAGAGGCTTCTAAACAGCTTCTACCCCCAAGCCATAAGACTCCTGAACAGCTAATCAAATGGCTAACCAGACTATTTGCATTGCCCCCCCCCCCCCCACCACCACCCCACACGCTGCTGCTACTCTCTGTTATTATCTATGCATAGCCACTTTAATAACTCTACCTACATGTACATAATTATCTCAATTACCTCGACACCAGTGCCCCCTGCACCTTGGCAGATTGACTCTGTACCGGTAGCCACTGTATATAGCCCCGCTATTGTTATTTACTGCTGCTCTTTAATTATTTGTTATTCTTATATCTGACTTTTTTAGGGATTTTCTTAAAACTGCATTGTTGGTTAAGGGCTTGTAAGTAAGTATTTCACTTTAAGGTCTACCTACACCTGTTGTATTCGACGCATGTGACAAATCAAATTTGATTTGAACCACATTGGAGAAACATCCTAAATACGACCAGGCATAGCGCGCCATCGCGTGGTCATTTTAAACACCATTCCATACGCAGGAATAAAACTGCGCGTGCGCAATATGTAAACTATCCACCCGGCCGCTATCAATCGATCAGAGAGTGGAAGATGGCGGTGAATCGAGTCTGTGGGGCTAGATCGATCACCGAAAAACTCGATTGAAGGAATTCAACGGATTGTGTTTAAATAGTACAAAACAACACCATAACAATCGTTTGGAGCGGGGAATTCAGCGATCATCAAGAGGTATTTTGAATGTGTTTCTTTTGAAAGATGGTGTATGCTTAAAGCACACAAAGAGGCTCTAAGGACGGGCAGAACGAAAGGCCCCAAAACATGTATGTCTAGGCAGGCTAAATTAATCCCGGATAGCGAATGTGCAAGGATATAGGATTCGTAATCAATCCGCTGCATCGTCAACTCAACAAAAATGCAAGACGTTCCTTGAAAACGACAAACATTATGTATCGTCGATTATTAAACTAGGACTCTGATATTAATAATCGGGAGGCCATATAGGTGGTATAGGCCAACTATTTTGATAAATAAAATTTTGCATTGCTATAAATTCAATATTTCAAAATCTTTATCTATAAAACAACCCCATATCTTGTGAGCCCCGATGATTTGATTAAATTGCATGTCGTAAATCAGCCAGGAATACAACTAGCTGTAGGTGATTATACTGTATCATCATATTAGTCACATTTTAAGTGAGAATCCCCTCCAGTCATGGCTTTTTACATTTCCAAACATTGAGATAAGTTTAACAGTTACCTCATCTGATTGACTAAATCAAACACAACCCATATTTACTCAGTGGTGTAAAGCACTTCAGTAAAAATATTTGAAGATACTACTTAAGTCTTTTTGGGGTATCTGTACTTTACTATTAATATTTTTGACAACTTTTACTTCAATACATTCCGAAACAAAAATATGTACTTTTTACTCCATATATTTTCTCTGACAGCCAAAAGTACTTGTTACTTTTTGAATGCTTAGCATCCATGGTCATCCCTACTGCCTCTGATCTAGTGGACTCACTAAACACATGCTTTGTTTGTTAATGATGTCTGAGGGTTGGAGCATGTCCCTGTCTATCCGTATATGCAAAAAAGCAAGAAAATGATGCTGTCTGGTTTGCTTTATATAAGAAATGTGACATTATTAACTTCTGATACTATATTTGATAGTATATTTAAAACCAAATACTTTTACTCAAGTAGTCTTTTACTGGGTGACTTTCACTTTTACTTGAGTCATTTTCGAATAAAGCATCTTTACTTTTACTCAAGTATGACAATTGGGTACTTTTTCCACCACTGCCCACTCTCACCAGGATGGACTTTCCCTGGCACAGTGGCAAGGTTTTGGAACAGCTCAACCACCAGCGCCAGCTGGGCCTGCTGTGTGACTGTACCTTCGTGGTGGATGGAGTGGACTTCAAGGCCCACAAGGCCGTGCTCGCTGCCTGCAGCGCCTACTTCCACACCCTCTTCCTGGACCAGAAGGATGTGGTGCACCTGGACATCAGCAATGCAGCAGGTACATCCGACTGGGTACAATCAATGTTGTATTAACGTAAACATTTGAGGGTGAAATTTCAGCCACGGGATTATGTCATCATGGTGACTTAATTTCAACACAGACAAATCTTGGATCAAATTTTGTATTTGTACTTTTAAAACAATGTCATATTATCAACATTAGATTTTTTTTATTTAACTAGGCAAGTCAGATAAGAACATATTCTTATTTACAGGACAGTGGTTAACTGCCCTGTTCAGGGGCAGAATGACAGATTTATACCTTGTCAGCTCAGGGATTTGATCTAGCAACCTTTCGGTTACTGGCCCAATGCTCTAACCACTAGGCTACCTGCCACCCCAATATAAGAAAAAAATACCATAGGCTGGTCAGCACCTCCTTCTGGAGAATAGATCTATCTACAGCTGTCCTTTGGTCTCCCATCCGATGTTTTAACCAAGCCCAGCATAGCTATATTAATTATTTGTCAATGACTATTACCAATGTGCTGTTGTGAGAATGATTGTTGAGAGATCTCCACTTAAAAATGAAGCTTTTGCTATTGAAGTCATTCCAACGGGTAGATTTAACAGAGCAAATGAAATGTGATCATACATTATCAGTCATCAATGATGCTATTTAGGCCTACAGTATATAACATTTGCTAAGTCATCAACAGCAATTGAACCCATAATTCAGCTAAAAATAGACAATAAAATAGGACGGGTTGATTTCAAATGTAATGATATTTAGTGATATTGAATTGTGTTTGGTTGTGAACGCAACCAAATATCAACATTTGAAGGAGACAGTTTCATCTGTACCACTGACTTAGTCTTGCTCAGGGTTGGGGAGTAACGGATTACATGTAATCCATTACATATGTTAAATAGAAAAATGCTATTGCAACCACTTTGCAATAAGGAATTGAGACCAAAAGCTTAAGAGAAGTTTCAAGTGTTTAATAGCACGGATGCAGTCAGCTGAGTGCATACATTTAGAAAACTCACAACACATTTTATACTCTTCCATTGTAGGCGTCACCTCCCCAGCTATACATGTTCTGACCCCAATGAGTTTCCCTCTGGTTCCCCTGTGTAATGTCCATGGTCCACTCTTTGTTTAGCCAGATGTCAGAATCACACCCTGTCCATCTTCTGTTCTGGGCCTGACCCTGCTCGCTGATCCTAGGCAATTTCCTCTTATCTGATTAGGTCAACAACCTTTCTAAATTACTTTGAGGATTATTTTTAAATGCAGAAAGTATGTTTGCGGAAAAAAAATCTTTGTCACTTCTCTGTTTTCTCAATGACGTTTAATACAGCATAGAAAAGAGGCGCAAATGTAAGTTAGTTACACCTGAGCGAGTCTGACCACAAGTCAGAGACCACTATAATGACACACCAAATGTGTTTGATGGATTGCAGGAAAAGAGCAGGAATAGGCTTTTGTAGGCTACAGTCCAAGCTATATCTTCCAATAGTACGACTGCTGTCAGCTTCCAAAGATTATCCAACATGAATAAACACCTGGAGGTAAGGATGACAGCAGATATCACTTATTATTGATATCTACATAGCGCATTGATGTGAATTACACTGCTGCTCTCTCATTTAGCTATTTGCGCCTTACGGATTGTGGTTGTTGTGTGGATGGCTGTTCACAAATCTAAATGTGTATTTAAACTAGGGTTGCACATTTTGGGGAATATTCAGAGGTGTAAACTTTCCGTGGGAATATATGGGAATTAACAGAAATATATGCAAATTAATATTAATTTAAATGTGAATGTTTTTTACATTGGATATATTTACCATATCATATGGAGACAGAAACATAAACCTTTTACCTTATCATAAGTAGACATTATTGCAAATCATTAAATCCTTCCAATATCATTAAAAAAAAAATAGTTATGAATTTAATTAAATTAGTTGACTCTTCACATGGGATGATTTCACTGAACAACAAAAGAAAGGGAATATTGAATGATCCCCAATGATTCATCGCATCTCCCAAAAACGTTTTCAACATACATCTGTAAAATGATAATCTAAAAACTAAAGCTTTGGTTGTCTTCCTCTCAGGCTTCCATGTCTTCTCCCTGGACCTTCTCAATGTCCACCTCTTGAACATCAGACTCTGAGGCCTCATCTTCACTGTCAATTTCCAACCTTGTTGAGGATGGCTCGTTGTCAGGCTCAAAAAGCCTCAAATTTGCCCGGATGGCCACCAATTTTTCAGCCCTTCTATTGGTCAGCCTGTTGCGTGCTTTGGTGTGTGTGTTCCCAAACAAGGACCAGTTGCGCTCTGAGGCGGCTGATGTTGGTGGGATTTGGAGGATGATGGAGGCAATAGGGGAAAGAGCCTCAGATCCACAAGTTCCCATCCACCAGGTGGCTGATGAGATATGTTGGCACGACTGCCATAATTGCATCTCCATCCCAAAGCACTTGCTTGAAAGTGTACTTCGCAAGACTGCCAAGAAGCCCTCATCCAGGCCAAGGTGACAAGACACGGTAGTGATGATACCATAGGCCTTGTTGATCTCTGCACCAGACAGGATGCTCTTGCCAGCATACTTGGGGTCCCAACATGTACGCTGCGGCGTGTATGGGCTTCAGGCAGAAGTCTTCACGCTTTTTGATGTATTTCAGAACTGCAGTTATCTCAGTGAAATGGGCAGGGCAGTACGGATTTCTTCTCTTACATCTGCAAGCAGTCTGAACATTAGACAGGATGGCATTGTCTCTCTCAATCCGTGCAATGGCTACTGCTATAGGTTTCAGGCTGCTTACCACTCTCTCCCAAAATACATCATCCAGGAGGATCCTCTTGATGGGGCTGACCATATCGGCAGACTGTGATATGGTCATTTCTTGGAGAGACTCCTTCCCCTCCAGGAGACTGTCAAATATGATGCCAACACCACCCCAACAGGTGTTTCTGGGCAGCTTCAATGTGGTGCTCTTATTCTTCTCACTTTGCTTGGTGAGGTAGATTGCTGCTATAACTTGATGACCCTTCACATACCTAACCATTTCCTTGGCTCTCTTGTAGAGTGTATCCATTCTTTTCACTGCCATGATGTCCTTAAGGAGCAGATTCAATGCATGAGCAGCACAGCCAATGGGTGTGATGTGAGGGTAGGACTCCTCCACTTTAGACCAAGCAGCCGTCATGTTCGCAGCATTGTCTGTCACCAGTGCAAATACCTTCTGTGGTCCAAGGTCATTGATGACTGCCTTCAGCTCATCTGCAATGTAGAGACCGGTGTGTCTGTTGTCCCTTGTTTTTGTGCTCTTGTAGAATACTGGTTGAGGGGTGGAGATGATGTAGTTAATTATTCCTTGCCCACGAACATTCAACCACCCATCAGAAATGATTGCAATACAGTCTGCTTTCTCTATGATTTGCTTCACCTTCACTTGAACTCTGTTGAACTCTGCATCCAGCAAATTAGTAGATAAAGCATGTCTGGTTGCAGGGGTGTATGCTGGGCAAAGAACATTCAGAAATCTCTTCCAATACACATTGCCTTTGAGCATCAGAGGTGAGCCAGTTGCATATACAGCTCGAGCAAGACATTCATCAGCATTTCTCTGACTACGTTCCTCCATTGAGTCAAAAAAAACTTCTGATTCCAGGAGGACCATGAGCTGTTGCTATCGATAAGGTGTCTGATTCATCATTTTCACCTCGAATAGAAGTAGAGGGACTTTTGTCAGAGGTTGCTTATTGTGAGCGCTAAGGGAACTTTATGCACTTGGCCAGATGATTCTGAAACTTTGGTGCATTCTTCACATATGATTTGGCACAGTATTTTCAAATGTACACAGCTTTTCTTTCTACATTAGCTGCAGTGAAATGTATCCACACACCGTGGCATTTTCCTGTAAAGATTAGAAAAAAAATTGTTAAAAAACCCCAAGTACAATTCCATGTACAGATAGATAGTTAAGCAGTTAGATTAAACAACTCCTTTGTAGGATAAATGTTTTCAGATGAAACATGTATGGAAACAGGTGAATTAACACTCCTCAGTTAGCAGGCTCAAGCAAGCTAAAACCCACATGGTAGCAAAAACTAACTTGCAGAAATTGTTAACAAGTTAGAAATGATTTAAACACACTTTGCTGTAGGCTACTATTTACTAGTTAACAAAAAATAATGTATGTCATATAAAATATATTCACCTCACCCAGTATTGTAATCAAAACTTACCAGAATGCATGTAGTCCTTGGCTCAGACAGTGTAGTAGTGTGGGCTCAATAGCATCTCATTAGTGTGCAAGATCTTGAGAATCAGCTGTACATGTGATGGAAGAGTGCACTGCACATGTGATGAAGAATGCACTGTGCATGCAATTCCATTGAATTGGGGATAGTTTATCCAAAATATGCCACAAGAACTGCAATTGCCATATGTGTATCCCACAAAAACGGTTCACTGTTATAAGCTAACCTTTTTGATGAATTTAAGCAAAATTCCCCAAATTCCCATGCTTAACTTCCCATGGAAAATTTCCAGAAATTTTCTGGAAAGTTTTCTGACCCTTTGCAACCCTAATTTGAACTCAATAATGGTTGAATTCAAGAAGTTTAAGCTGCCTATAAATCATTGTTTTTTAAACCAGTGGACAGCCAGTGAAAAATGTGCTCTTGCAATACCTGCACAGTGCGGATCCCAGCCTATGGAATAAAAGTGGGGCTTTTAGTACTCAATCTAATTCATGCTGATAAAACATTTGAATCGATAGCCCTAATGGACACATGTTCAAACTCGCACACTTTTTATAGATTAAAGGGGCAATCTGTAGTTGATACATATATTTTTGGACTTATAAATGATATATATATATATATACATTGATTCTTGAAGAATATAAATTCTAAATGCCTCATGAGCTTAGTTCAACTGGCACACTCCATGATACCCCAAAATATAAGCTTGTTTTTTGGCAATGTTTATTAACATTGTAAATGTAAACAAACACTGTATAGCCTCAACACAGTTACAACAATAATTTTGATATCATGGATGGTCGGTCCTTGCATCCATAGCACTGTCTATTAATCTGAGAGGAGTTACATTTCTCCAGGCCCATCCCTCAGCTTTTTACCAAAACAGAGGTGGGGCAACCGTTTTATTATTGTTTCATCTATGGATTTGCCCTTTAAACAGCTGCATATTATCAAGATATCAAAGTGTCACCAACTAAAAGGTAAACAATAGGCCTATAGCAAATGCAGCATATGGCATTCATTTTTCACATGTAAATGGAACTTTTCAGTAGTGCCATTCCATGAGCGCAGCATTTAATTTTGAACACGAATCAATGAGCCCAATCAGTCCTCCATGACAACAAAATCATAAACAACAGAGTTGGGCTGGACAATAAATCCTTAGTTTTGGGATTATGCTCAGGTGAAACAATATGGCTAATTTATACTTCCATATTTCCACGTCCTATTCTTGAAGTTCAAAGGGTATAACATTTATTGGAATGACTGGAATTCTGATAGACTTTGGTTTTTAATGTAAAGATATACTTTAATGGTATTATTATATGTAGTAGAACGCGTTGGCTTAGAAGAAGCCTACATAACCAACCCATAAAGTAAAAATGTACATCCATATATGGCCAGCTATGTAAACTTTAACATTGATTTATCCTGCAATAGATGTCGTTCAATTGGTAACATTAATTTTTGTCTTCTTCTAATGCCTCTTAAGGGGAAAGTAATCTAAAAGTAACTGAATGTAATCAGATTACATTACTGAGGTTGGGTAAGAATTTGTTCTTAACTGACTTGCCTAGTTAAATAAATGTGTATTCTGCAGGTCTGGGCCAAGTCCTTGAGTTCATGTACACGGCCAAGCTGAGTCTGAGTTCTCAGAATTTGGAAGATGTGGTGGCAGTGGCCACGTTCCTTCAGATGCAGGAGATAGTCAATGCCTGCTCTGCTTACCAGTCTCTGTCACTCTCCACAACATTCCAGTCAATACAAGACTTAAATGACAGTGAGTACAGTACAGATCAGTACACAAACATTGGTTATCAGTACACAGAAATATCCATCAATAATTAGTATGCTTTCTTTAACAAGGCCACTAATGTTATCCGTCATAGCTTTGCACAGCTGAAGCAAGCATACTGATTTTCTTCAGGAAATGTACATTTTGTGATTTATATTGCTCTCTCCCATAATCTCTTCCAAACCATAAAGACAAGATTGAGGAAGAAGAGCAGAACATAGAGAAGGAGCCATCAGAGACAAGGTCACATGACGAGGAGATGCTAAAAACAGCAGATGACGGAGGGTCAAAGGGCGTTCAGGAGGACCCGAACGAGACCACCCCAGACGATGGACAGATCAACAGTAAGACCCCCGACAAACCCACCCCACAGACCCCGGGAAGAGGAAGACCCTCCAAAACCTCCAACTACGCCGCACCAAGAAAAGCCGCAGCAGAGAGAGAGGAGATGGAGGTGGAGAGCCCTACTAAAGATGTGCCTGAGTGTCAAGATGACCACTCAGATGTGGACTACACTCCCAGTCAGTGAATTAGTCTTCATACTTTTCATTGGTGATCTGTATGTTTAATATTGCTGTATGGATAAAGATGTATTTTGTTCTTACAGAGTTTCCATTCAAGTCTGCAGCCGGTATATCTTACATGAGTACCAGGAGAAGAAGGACAAGGAGAGCTCCTCGTCGCAACCACTCTCAGGGTAAACAAACAGCTTGACTGACCTTCCTTCCTAGGAGCAATCACTAATCTGCCATGCTTTCCCCTATCCAATCATCAGTGACTACTTCGAGGAAGGAAAGATGGACGGCTACATTTTCAAAATATTTGACTGCAGTGGGCCACAGTGTCTGACGGTTATACAATTCCTCTTCATAGATAATGACTCCGATGAGCGGAACAGCGCATCAAAGACGGTAAATGAAGAAAAAAAGGTTGAAGAGGGTGAGATGGAGGAGGATGAAGAAGACGAGGAGGATGAGGGAGAAGATGGCCAGGGGACGGAGAGCGGAGAGGAGAGGAAGCAGCTACAGTCGGGTGCCGTCACCGACCGCACCGAGTCACGGTCCTACGGCTCTGTGATGCACAAGTGTGAGGTGAGGATCGTGTGTGTTTGCTTGTGCTAGTTTGAGTGTGTGGTTACTTTGCACACAGCGATTAGAAATGTAAACGATTGAATGTTTTTGGATGACCCATTCCCTATTAGAGGAGGACTTATTGTTTTGAACTGTGTATGTATCTTTTCCTTTCAAATAAACCATCATATAGACACAATTGTCTTCAAAAAGAAAGGACCAAGGCATTCTTCATATAATTAATTAAAATTGATTTTGGAATGAAACCAAGATATATTTTTAACTGACTTGTTTCGGTTGCATGGCCTTTGTCAGGGGGTACGATGATACAATGTCTCCTTGTGAACCAAGCATTTTACAATCAACCCTGATTAGAGGGAATAGTCAGTCATTGGAAAACACCTAGTAAAAAATAATATACACTGAACAAAAATATAAACGCAACATGAAAGTGTTGGTCCCATGTTTCATGTGCAGAAATAAAAGATCCCAGACACTTTCCATAAGCACAACATCTTTATTTCTCTCAAATTTTGTGCTCAAATTTGTTTACATCCATGTTAGTGAGCATTTCTCCTTTGCCAAGATAATCCATCCACTTGACAGGTGTGACATATCAAGAAGCTGATTAAACAGCATGATCATTACACAAGTGCACCTTGTGCTGTGGACAATAAACAGCCACTCTAAAATGTGTAGATTTGTCACACAACACAATGCCACAAATGTTTTGAGGGAGCATGGAATTGGCATGTTGACTGCAGGAATGTCCACCAGAGCTGTTACCAGAAAATGGAATGTTAATTTCTCTTAAATAAGCATAGATTAGGGCTTAATTAATGTATTTCAATTGACATATTTCCTTATATGAACTGTAACTAAGTAAAATCTTTGAAATTGTTGCATGTTGCATTTATATTTTTGTTCAGTATACATTCAAAATTGTCTACTAGAGAATATTGCATTCACATTCATGTAATTTGGGGTTGAGCATATCTAACTCACTAAATTGCCATGTATTTTCTAGGACTGTGGAAAGAAGTTCACCCACACGGGTAACTTCAAAAGACACATCCGCATTCACACAGGAGAGAAACCTTTCAGCTGCCGTGACTGCCACAAGGCCTTCTCAGATCCGGCTGCCTGCAAGGCTCACGAGAAAACACACAGGTTAGTATCAACCTCATCACCGGTCTTTCTGTGTCTCTTTGGCCCAATGCCAAACAAATCCCTTAGTGTTCAATAACAACCCTTTGTATGACAGAGACGATACGCATTTGTGCAACACGTCCTCTTGTAAAATAGTTACTAATTGATAATAACGATGATCAAATTGATAGTGAATTAAAAATCAAGACAGTCATAGTAATCACAGTTTCATAGCATCAACATCCCCTCGAACCTCAGCACCAAAGTAAGTAGCTATATCTTACTTAAATATCTTATGTTTCTCTCTCTCTGTGTAGCCCCCTGAAACCCTACTGCTGCTCCTCGTGTGGGAAGAGCTACCGGCAGATCAGCCTGCTCAACCTGCACCGGAAAAGGCACACAGGCAAGGCCCGATACAGCTGCAAGGACTGTGGCAAGCTCTTCACCACATCTGGCAACCTGAAGCGCCACATTCTGGTGCACAGCGGCGAGAAGCCGTATCACTGCAACTATTGCGAACGGGCCTTCTCTGACCCCACCGCTAAGATGCGCCACCTGGAGACGCACGACGCAGACAAGGGCCACAGCTGTCCACACTGCGATAAGCGGTTCAACCAGGTTAGGACCACTTCTTGACCACTACATTGACCAGTATTGGGGATAGTAGGGAGAATTTGACCTGCATGTAAATAGTTTGGAGATAGTGTGGCATTGTGTTTGAGCAGTGGTGGGAAAAGTACTCAATTGTCATACTTGAGTAAAAATAGATACCTGAATATAAAATGACTCAAGTAAAAGTGAAAGTCACCCAGTAAAATACTCTTGAGTCTTTTTAATTTTTTTTTAAGTCAAAGTATCCAGTTTTAAATGTACTTAAGTACAGTGATGGGGAAAAGTACTCAATTGACATACTTGAGTAAAAGTAAATGCTATACATTAAATTCCTTATATTAAGCAAACTAGACAGCGAAAATGTTATTATTTTTTACATTTACAGACGGGTACACTCAGACATCATTTACAAACTCAGTATTTGTGTTTAGTGAGTCCACCAGATCAGAGACAGTAGGGATGACAATGCGTTATATAGATAGGTGCGTGAATTGGACAATATTGCTGTCAAAATGTAACAAGTACTTTTGGGTGTCAGGGAAAATGCATGGGAGTAAAAAATGCATATTGTCTTTAGGAATGTAGTAGAGTAAAAGTCAACATTTTCAAAAATATAAATACCCCCAAAAAGTACTTAAGTACTACTTTAAAGTATTTAAACTTAGTTACTTTACACCGCTGTGTTTGATTTAAGTAGCCCTATTTTGTACAATCCTGTATGTTGAACTAATTTTGTACAATCCTGTAGTGTTGAACTAACTGTATCTAACCTGGCTATTCCTCTGTCTGGACAGACTGGGAATCTAAAGGCTCACCTGAAGATCCACATCACAGACGGCCCTCTGAAGTGCAAAGAGTGTGGCAAACAGTTCACCACTTCCGGTAAAACCAGACCAGACATGGACTTCCGAGCCTGCATTCATAAAGCATCTCAGAGAGTAGGAGTGCTGATCTAGGATCAGGTACTCACTGTCCATGTAATCTTATTCATTATGATCTAAAAGGCAACACTGGTCCTAATAAGATTACATGGACAGGGAGGGGACCTGAACCTAGATCAGTACTCTTACACACTTTATGAACACAGGCCCTGGTCTCTCGCTGTGTTGATACATAACTAAATCAAATCAAATGTATTTATATAGCCCTTCTTACATCAGCTGATATCTCAAAGTGCTGTACAGAAACCCAGCCTAAAACCCCAAACAGCAAGCAATGCAGGTATAGAAGCACAGTGGCTAGGAAAAACTCCCTAGAAAGGCCAAAACCTAGGAAGAAACCTAGAGAGGAACCAGGCTATGAGGGGTGGCCAGTCCTCTTCTGGCTGTGCCGGGTGGAGATTATAACAGAACATGGCCAAGATGTTCAAATATTCATAAATGACCAGCATGGTCAAATAATAATAATCACAGTAGTTGTCGAGGGTGCAGCAAGTCAGCACCTCAGGAGTAAATGTCAGTTGGCTTTTCATAGCCGATCATTAAGAATATCTCTACCGCTCCTGCGGTCTCTAGAGAGTTGAAAACAGCAGGTCTGGGACAGGTAGCACGTCCGGTGAACAGGTCAGGGTTCCATAGCCTCAGGCAGAACAGTTGAAACTGGAGCAGCAGCACGGCCAGGTGGACTGGGGACAGCAAGGAGTCATCATGCCAGGTAGTCCTGAGGCATGGTCCTCGGGCTCAGGTCCTCCGAGAGAGAGAAAGAAAGAGAGAATTAGAGAGAGCATACTTAAATTCACACAGGACACCGGATAAGACAGGAAAAGTACTCCAGATATAACAAACTGACCCTAGCCCCCCGACACATAAACTACTGCAGCATAAATACTGGAGGCTGAGACAGGAGGGGTCAGGAGACACTGTGGCCCCATCTGATGATACCCCCGGACAGGGCCAAACAGGAAGGATATAACCCCACCCACTTTGCCAAAGCACAGCCCCCACACCACTAGAGGGATATCTTCAACCACCAACTTACCATCCTGAGACAAGGCCGAGTATAGCCCACAAAGATCTCCGCCACGGCACAACCCAAGGGGGGGCGCCAACCCAGACAGGAAGATCACGTCAGTGACTCAACCCACTCAAGTTACGCACCCCTCCTAGGGACGGCATGAAAGAGCACCAGTAAGCCAGTGACTCAGCCCCTGTAATAGGGTTAGAGGCAGAGAATCCCAGTGGAGAGAGGGGAACCGGCCAGGCAGAGACAGCAAGGGCGGTTCGTTGCTCCAGAGCCTGTCCGTTCACCTTCACACTCCTGGGCCAGACTACACTCAATCATATGACCCACTGAAGAGATGAGTCTTCAGTAAAGACTTAAAAGTTGAGACCGAGTCTGTGTCTCTCACATGGGTAGGCAGACGATTCCATAAAAATTGAGATCTATAGGGGAAAGCCCTGCCTCCAGCTGTTTGCTTAGAAATTCTAGGGACAATTAGGAAGCCTGCGTCCTGTGACCGTAGCGTACGTGTAGGTATGTACGGCAGGACCAAATCGGAAACATAGGTAGGAGCAAGCCCATGTAATGCTTTGTAGGTTAGTAATAAAACCTTGAAATCAGTCCTTGCCTTAACAGGAAGCCAGTGTAGGGACGCTAGCACTGGAGTAATATGATCAAATTTTGGGGTTCTAGTCAGGATTCTAGCAGCCGTATTTAGCACTAACTGAAGTTTATTTAACTAACTTGCCTAGTCAGTTACTAGTCTCTGGTCTTCGCATTAATATATAACTGTAGTCTTTGATTCCCAGGGAACTTGAAGAGACACCTGCGCGTGCACAGTGGGGAGAAGCCCTATATCTGTATGCACTGCCAGAGAGCTTTCGCTGACCCAGGGGCACTGCAGAGACACGAGCGCATACACACAGGTAACAGTCCTGGATTTAAAGGAATATGTTCACATTGACCACTTTCTTTGTATTTTTTTATTAATCCTTTATTTAACTAGGCAAGTCAGTTAAGAACAAATTCTTATTTACAATGATGGCCAACCCCTAATCCGGACAACACTGGGCCAATTGTGCGGCGCTCTATGGGACTCCCAATCACGGCCGGTTGTGATACAGCCTGGAATCGAACCAGGGTCTGTAGTGACGCCTCTAGCACTGAGATGCAGTGCCTTATTCTGCTGCGCCACTCGGGAGCCCAAACACGTGTAGCCAAACATGTGTAGCCTAAACATGTGCAAAAAGAACAGGGAATGTCTGTGCATTGCATGATAGGTTGGAGACGGTCATGTAATTGTAGTGTCTGTGTGCATGCTTGTGTGTGGGTCCTGTAGGGGAGAAGCCGTGTCTGTGCCTGATCTGTGGGAAGGGGTTCACCCAGGCCAGTTCACTCATTGCTCATGTCCGCCAGCACACCGGAGAGAAGCCCTATGTCTGCGACCGCTGTGGCAAAAGGTAAACACACACACACACACACTATAATCCTATTGATGTAACTTAGGGCATCAAGACAAAAAAGGCTCTATCTCCAACTCCAGGTTTGTCCAGTCCAGTCAGCTGGCCAATCACATCCGTCACCATGATAACATCCGGCCACACAAGTGTCACAACTGCAAAAAGGCGTTTGTCAACGTCGGGGACCTCTCCAAGCATATCATCATTCACACAGGTAGGAAGACATGGAATGTACAACTATCTGTGAGTGAGAAAGTAAGGTTCGCTGGGAGTAGTGGATATTAATGGATAGTCAAAGAAGTCTATAATATGTCACCATCTTGTGGAATATAGGTATCTTGTGTATATTTATCTAGTTAAGAAAACAAAGCTGTTGGGTATCTGGGCACATTCTTTCCTCTTCAGCTTTAGTGTGCCTCCAACCTCCTTCCCCTGAGGTATAATATTAACTGCATTAGTCTACATTCCCCCTTCAAGTAATTCTCCCCCACGGGTGGTGTCTGAGATATCACCTGTGACTAACGTGGTCAAATAACACAAGTGTGTAACCTGGGCACTAATTTGATACAGTTGACAATTACCCACGCTCTAACCGCGGCAGGTAGCCTAGCGGTTAGAGCGGTGGGCCTGTAACCAAAAGGTTGCTAGTTCGAATCCCTGAGTCGACAAGGTGAAAAATCTGCTGATCTATCACTTAACCCTAATTGTTCCAGGGTTAGGGTTAGGGTTGCTGTCAATAATGGCTGATCCCTGGCCATGACCCGGTCTCAGAGGGAGCGGGATATGCAAATAACACAAATATAAGCACCCCCTATTAAAAAATAAATAAAATAAAGAGCATTAATCACATTTATTGTCCCCCATGATGAAATCAGGGGGGAGGGGGACAGACGGACTATGGATCTGTACATACGTAAGTCACGCGATATCAGACACCACTGGCCGGATTTTGACTAAACTTACAAAATTATAGTGATTGGCCTAAGGGGGATGCTGCGTCATTCTTGGGGGATGACATGTTTACTGTTGCCTTGTTCTCTTTTTTTTTTACCATCCCCTAGGAGAGAAGCCCTTCCTGTGTGACAAGTGCGGTCGCGGGTTCAATCGTGTCGACAATCTACGCTCCCACGTAAAGACCGTCCACCAGGGTATGGCTGGGATGAAGCGCCTGGTGGTTGCCGGGGGTGACAGTGACGACGGGGGTGACGGGTTCCATGGCGGGTCGGCCTCGGAGATGGACGAAAATGAGATCAACATAGTCACCGTCACCACTGAGGACATCGTCACCCTGGCGACGGAGGCCCTGGCTGGCAGCACTGTGTCCCAGCTGACAGGTCAGATGGAGTGCATGCTGGGTAATGTAGTTCAGACTGGTGGGAGAAGGGGACTATGCAATGGATGTGACTGTAAAAGGAATGGGATGAAAGGAAGGTGGCTGTGTAAGAGTAAGAAGGAAATGCCATGTGTTTATATGGGATTCTGTCTGTTTCCAGTGGTGCCTGTGGCTGCATCAGTGTCAGCAGATGAGACAGAGGCTCTGAAAGCTGAGATCGCGAAGGCTGTGGAGAAGGTGCAGGAAGCAGGTGAGACTGGCCACACACAGCTTTGAATAGCTTTTACTATTCATAACTTCGTCATACATCCTCACTGTCCATCTCCTCTCCCTCCCAGACCCCAACACTCAGATCCTGTATGCATGCGACTCTTGCGGTGACAAGTTCCTGGACGCCAGCTCACTGGCCCAACATGTGCGAATCCACACGGCCCAGGCCCTGGTCATGTTCCAAGCTGACTCTGAATTCTACCATCAGTGCACCGCAGCTGCCACCACCGTGGGGGAAGATGTTACCACAACCTGGCAACCCACTTCCGAGCAGGTCATCCAGGGAGGGGAGCTCGTCTTCCACACCCGAGAGGCTGAGGCAGAAGGGGATGAGGTGACTCAGGAGGTGGTGGCCCAAGCTGACCCCCAGCCAGAGGGGGAAGATGAGGCTGTGACAGAAGGAGAAGGACAAGGAGAAGAGATGGAGTGTGGGATATGCAGTGATGTGGCCCTCAAGAATAAGAATAAAATGCAAAGCAGTCAAGATCTTACTGGGGTCTGACAATACCTCATACGAAGCTGCCTGTCAGTCTCTGGGTCTCTCTGAGTCTCTGCATCAGTGACATGAACATCTGTGTCCAAAGTTTGGGAAGAAACCGTTTGGCTTGTTTTTTGGACATTGTATGGAGTTAAATTATATATATATATATAAATTTGAAAAAGCAAAACGCATTGCTATAGGCCTATCTGTGTGTTTTACCGTTACCTTGAAAATAAATGTGTTTAGAGTTAAATAAGTTTGTTATTTGGTGTGTTTTTTTATTTTTATGAGGCATGTGGCCCATGATGCACACTGAAATTCTCAATGTGGCAGCCCGGGGGAAATTATTGCCCCCCCCCCCCCCCCTGTACAACATTCAAACTGGGGACCATTGAATGCACGGGTCGGCAACATGCAATAGCAATAGTTTTTGGCCCCCCATATTTATTTTTTATGCAAAATGCCCCAAAAGTAATGTCCCAAGAAGGAAGTTACCCCATCTAAATCATGCAAAAGGTATTTTAACTTAAATTATTGAAGAGAGGGCAGGAGACAGTCAACTAAAAAGGTAAGCGGGCAGACAGCTTTGGAGTGCTGAAACGAAGCGGTGGCCGCGACAATCTGTGGTGGAGTGTAAATGGTGTTGAAAGTAATTTGAGTAGCCTAATTCATTTCAACAATTGTCTTCATTAGACTTAACAACAAGAGGGCTTCTTTGGAGCCTATGTCTTCCTATTTAAAAAAGAGGTATGCTATCCGACGCCTCAGTTGTAATTAATTCATTGAAATAAGGCTATTGTTTAGGGGCACAAGGGGGAAGATGGATTCCAATCTAGATAACTGGCAAAGTGTATTTTGGGTCATATAAAATAAGTATATAGCATTTCATGAACAATATGTTTTTAAGTTAATGTATTTATCCAGCTCAACTTCAAGAAAGAACCTGAAAAAATGTACTTCAAATGCCAGCAAGACACTGAGAAAGCACTGGACACAACCAGACCAAGTCAGTTCAGTGCTCTGAGCTTTGTCAATCAGCGGCCACTAAACTAAATCAAAACGAGCAGTCACCCACCTAATCCAGACAGCCATTTTTATTTTATTTAACTAGGCAAGTCAGTTTAGAACAAATTCTTATTTACAATGACAGCCATGAAGGTAATGGGTGTGAGTTAACACCATCCCTTCAGACTCTATGAACAGAGACCGAAGATGAAACTGAGACACGCCAGTTATAATTCTTTAGGATTTGGGGCGAGGCCGTGATCTGGTCTGCTTATTGTCCTTGCCCCACGGAAAAGTTGCGCTTTAAACAAAATTTCTTCTCAAGGGAGCCTCCTCTGCGGGGTGGGATATCTTTGTTATCCATAATCTTTGAGACAATCATCAGACAGGCCAATCAAATCATCCCAGACCCCATCCAATATACTCCATCCAGAGTTACAGCCTCTCTCCTCGGTATATGCAGTTCCTCTATGGAGACCCAGTATTCATTCCTTAGTATTTGATTTTCTGTTTGTTTCTTTAAATAGAAGTAAGCAGACGAAGCCATGTGGCCATAAAGATGTAAGTCTAATTGGTAAATCTAGGAAGTCTAGATATTGTTACGTATTCAGTACATAATATAGGTCATGCAAACAAATACTGCATTCAAGTCATCCGTGCACAATTCAAAGTTGCTTAGGGATTTGACCCTTTCCCCCCCAATTTTGCATAAAATGACATACCCAAATCTAACTGCCTGTAGCTCAGGACCTGAAGCAAAGATATGCATATTCTCAATACCATTTGAAAGGAAACAATTTGAAGTTTGTGGAAATGCAAAATAAATGTAGGAGAATATAACACATTTGATCTGGTAAAATATAATACAAAGAAAAAAACATGTTTGAAATGCAAGAGAAAGGCCAATATGACTTAGGAATATAGGCGCAATTTAGATGTTTGCCACTAGATGGCAACTGTATATGTGCAAAGTGTTAGACTGATCCAATGAACCATTGCATTCTGTTCAAAATATTGTATCAAGACTTCCCAAATGTGCCTAATTGGTTTATTAATACATTTTCAAGTTCATAATTGTGCACTCTCCTCAAACAATAGCATGGTATTCTTTCACTGTAATAGGTACTGTAAATTGGACAGTGCAGTTAGATTACCAATAATTTAAGCTTTCTGCCCATATTAGATATGTCTATGTCCTGTGAATTTTTGTTACTTACAACCTCATGCTAATCACATTAGCCTACAGAATGCCTAGTGTTCCTACAGAATGCCTTCTTGTTATGCTATTAATGTACTTGAAGATAAAACTCTGGGAAACGTTAAAAATAACTGCAGTAGTGAATAACACATGGTAAGGTTAAAAGAAAGTCATGTTTATTTGTACAACGGTTCTTGGCCTACATTTCACATTTCACGAGTGCATAAAATGTTTTATGTCACAGAGTGGCCAGGCTATGGGTGTAGTCTATACTCTCGTATAATCTTTACTGCAAAATTCAGACAAATACATCAGTCTATACCATTTAGGAAGAAAAAGTAGTGACCAAGATGTTCGATTTTTTTAATGAATTAGACATTATTAGTAGTATCTTTGGTAGAGCACGCATGGCTTGCCTCACTCCGTCTGACAGTCAAACAGTGAGGTTTTGAGACTGTTCATGAAAGTAACAAAGTAATATGTTACTTTCTATGCAAAGTAATATTGTAACATAACATTACTTTTGTTACATGTTCTTATAACTAATCACAACACTGCCTAGGACTAAATACCCTTTCAAAAAACCAACAAAAATCTGATAAATAAACAAACTGCAAATGAACTTTTACATTATTGGGGAAATTGTGTGAATATTAAACATTGTACATAATATCGTCTTGATTACAACTAGGGAATCTGGAGGCACTGCATTTCAAACAGACAGAGGCACAGACTGACAGACAGGCAGGCAGAGGGACAGACAGGCAGGCAGGCAAAGGGACGGAGACAGGCAGGCAGACAGAGGCAGAAAGAGAAGCAGACAGAGGGCCAGACAGACTACAACATTTATTGGTAGTCCGGCTCACATGTGCTGTAATTCTGTTCTTGACATAATACTTCACTGCCCGCCAGTCCTGCTCTCTGAGGGCTTGTGGCACTGCCTTGATGCATGCAAGAGTCTGCATTCCCTGGAGTAGCTCCAGAGTCCATGAATTGAATATATGTTTCTTCCACTGTCCCTTTCTCCTCCTCACTCCACTTCCTCTTCTTAGAACCTTGGGACAAGTAAACAACAAGAAAAAAATATTTGAGGTATTTTTGCTGCGTCACCATACATCATGCTGTGTTTGAATTCTATGCATGTGCTTTTGCTGCTTAACTGAAGTCGTGTGTTATGTTGCATGCTGTTTACAAACTGGATACCTTTTTTTATTTTTATTTTTTACATTTCAGTCATTTAGCAGACACTCTTATCCAGAGCGACTTACAGGAAGGAGTATTTAGGGTTAAGTGCTCAAGGGCACATCTACAGATTTTTTCACCTAGGAGATTCGAACAAGCAACCTTTTGATTACTCGCTTAACGCTCTAACCACTAGGCTACCTATCTCCCTTTATTGTTCTACGTCTCCTACCTCCACCCCAGTCTCCACCTGCTTTGGGTCTGCTCTATCCCTATGGGGAATGTAGATTATTCCATTCTCTACCTATTTTTTCATTGAATTGTGAACTTTTATGGTGCTTTTGTTGTAGGGAGTATCCCAAAAGGATCAGAGTCCATACTAAATATATTGCCATTTATATTTGATTCAATAAATTGTTAAAATGGCCAAATCTTCTCAGTTTCTTACAGAATTAAGTTTCAGAACCTCTAGAGAGTTTTAGAGATCTCAGAATAGGAGAGACTATAGAGGCAGCCATGTCCTCCCGTATCCTATGACATGCCCACCCACCAGGGAGCCAGGGCCAGCCAATCAAAATGTGTTTTTCCCATCAAAAAGGGATTTATTACAGACAGAAATACTCCTCAGCACCCCCACCAGCACAAGATGCACCTGTGTAATGATCATGCTGTTTATCATCTTCTTGATATGCCACACAAGTCAGGTGGATAGATTATCTTGACAAAGGATAAACTGCTCCCTAACAGGGATGTAAACAAATTTGTGCATACAATTTGAGAGAAATAAGCTTTTAATGCATATGGAAAATGTCTGGGATCTTTTATTTCAGCTCATCCAACATGGGACCAGCACTTTACATGTTGCGTTTATATTATTGTTCAGTGTAGAAACAATAATGTTTACTCACTCTCTTACTTTCCTGTAGGCTATTTTTGCTTTGACCACATTGATTCGGATGGGGTTTCTCACGATCCGCAAATGCGAGTTGTAGTTGCCATTTACCGATGGGAAAAACAAATGCTATTTGTTGAGTATTAGGAGTACAGTAATACTTCAGGCATTTCTGGAAAGCAGTGTTATTTACCCCCTTGATAGTTATGATGGGGAGAAAAATGACTGATGTGGGTGTCCCACCTAGCTATCTTAAGTTGATTGCACGAACTGTAAGTCGCCCTGGATAAGAGCGTCTGCTAAAAGACAAAAAATTATAATAAATTGCTGTGACTAAAACTACACTAAAATTGTCCAGAGTTTTAGATAAATAAAACTAAGGAGAGATGAAATTACTCAAATGTGACTAAGACTAAAACAGCTGCCAAAATGAACACTGGTCTCGCTGAGTCTCCCTTTAAAAAATTGGAACATTGCATGTAATTGTTGGAGCATGAGTAATGAAATCACAAGTGTGTGGATTACTTGTTCATTTTTAGAGCCACAATTTGAGACTCCTTCAGCAAAGTGGCTGAGTACCACTTACTAAAGAACAGAGCTCAAAGATCTGGCTTGGCAGGAAATATAAACCACTAATTCACCGACTACAGTCTACACGCAAGGACTAATATGTCTATAATAAAAATGTTTGTGGGAGTAAACAGAGAAACTATTTTGACATGATTAAGTGCTGGAAATGCATGCAGACATTTTAGAATAGTAGAGACTAAAGAGCCAAGTGGAAACAGAAACAAACACATCAATAAGATGAATCTGGGCAGGTTCCTTACCTGATCTTCCTGCCATTGCCTCCTGTGTCCTCTCTGGTGAGCCAATGGAAACACATGAATACAAATTCCTAAATCGCACGGGTCAGTATTGAAATCCTACAACATGCTGTTTGCATATACAGTATCAATTAAACTGTTGGCCCTAAGGTACAGTATGTGTGTGTCATTAATGAATATGTTATGGCTGGAAATTAAAATTGAACACGTTTCTAAAAGCTGCTGGGCCTTAAATGCTTTAATTTCACATCAAAATCTTTACCTTGTGGCTCACATGACCTTCCAGGAGTTTCTTCAGTCAAGTCTGTATCACTCTCTTCATCCAGCGCAACACACTCTGAAATACAAGCAAGCAAAAACATCTCTTAGCAAGGAGAGAGAAATAGACAGGTTGCTCAGAAAGTCACCATGACAGGGTTGAGGTACCAGGTTCAACTTGACAGATTGTTACATACCCACTGGACTGATGTGGATCTGGTCAAGACCTTTCCCCTTGAATTCGTTTAGCCTTCCCTGCTCCATCGCCATGAGGACTTTGGTGATTTTTGCCAGCTGAAGTGTTCCCTCAGGTAACCTGTAATATTTATTGTCCATCTGTAGATCATGTCCCAGGAAATCGGCTAGCAGGTCCATGTCGGTGTCATTTAAGTTGAGTACAGTAGACATCATGGTGATGTGTTTACGCAACTTGGTGGACGAGAGGGATTCTGGACATTTAGCCCCACACTTCTTGGCAAAGAGACGCAGGCAGTCTGATCCGCTGAATGATGTTGGACAGCCTGGAATGGCGAACATATAGATGTTCTCCTTCAGAACGCCGCAATGTTCACGCTTCTCTGCAAGCAGCTCCATTGAGTTGATCATTGTAGGGGATAGAAGCACTGCGACTTTCCTTGATCGCTTTCCACGTATTTCTATGCGACTAAAATGTTGGCATAGCGCCCGTTCAACATCTGAGAGGGAGTTCCTATAATCGTCATGTAAAGCAGTTTTGTCTCGAGACACGAATGAGGCCACTGTCATCAGGGAGGCATCCCCTAGTCTTTTTCGGTTAAAGACCGTCATTTGTGACAGAGTGACTTTAGCCAGCTGTGCCCACGTCTTCCTGTTAGGTTCTTTGGAAAGTTGGCTGTAGCATGTTTTCTGTTTTTCTTGAAGGTGGATATGCAGTTTCTTGACATCTTCAGCAAATGTCAAGATCAGTGGAGCATTGAACTTATTTTCTTCAAATGTTTTGTGAGCATGACACGAGATGTGCTCTCTCCAGCATGTCTTATAGATATGTTTGAAGTCCTCTACCTTCTGAGCCTTTTTCTTGTTACCGGAGACCCTAGCCTCACAACTAACTATGTCTGCAACCTTCTGAAGGTTATGGCCAAGTTTTAAGGCTAGTGAAGGTGTCTTTAGTGTATTCTTATCACTGTCAAAGCCACAAACAGCTTTCACAACACTGATTGTGTGGAGGAAGTTGGCTGGATCAATGTATTCCTCCAATCTCATGAGAGGTGATACCTCCTTCCCTTTCAAAACCAGTCTCCCCAGCTCGCGCATTTTCTGCCGTATCAATTCATGATTGGCACGTCTGTGTCCCATGATGTTGTAATGTTGCTCCCCGAACTGGATGATACATTTGTCTCTCTTTATGACATCTACCACCTCATCTTGTGTCATATCATTGACGAGTTTCCACAGTCCCTTGCTTATCCCATCTGGCACAGGTTGTGCATGGGCACAAATGGCCTGCACTCGTGTTTTACCAGGTTTCAGACGTACACCACTCAGTGGGCACCTTTTCATGTGTTTCCATAGGAATTTTCTTTTAAAGAGTCCTTGGCAGTTTGCACAGTGCAAGAAGTCTTTTGGATTTCCATTTGGGGAACTGGTTTGTTTACAAGGAACTATAACACCCTTGCCTTCTCTTATGACTTGCATGTTGTGTGCTCTGTCCCCTCGTTTTCTCAGTATAGTCAGTTGGAGCTTTCTGTCCTTGGAGTTCTTTGGGAAAGAAAGGGCCTTTGCGACTTCAGCTTCACTTTTATGAATCATTTCCAGATGCCGGGCAATTTTTGATTGTGGTTTCTCACAAAAGAGACAGTAATGTTTTTTGGTGTATCTTCTTGATCCATCTTTAGTCTTTGTAACGTGCATGACTTCAAGTGAACTTGTCGATTCTTGCACAGAGGTGTCAGATTCTATATTTCTATGTCTCTTATAAGTCTTTTTTGGACCATCTTTAGGAGCAGATCTTGCTTTGGTGTGGCCTTTCTTCTTCAATACAGTGCAGTGCTCCAAGCTGCTGTCACTGTCACTTTCTGTTCTTGACACACATTCATCTCGTGTTATTTCTGTGCTGCTGATTGAGTCAGCAGAATTATATCCAAGCCTGTCTTTGTCAAGTTGGCCATCTTTAGGTTCCAATCTTGTTTTAATAGGGCATTTGTCCTTCAATGCAGTAAAGTCCTCTAAGCCGCTCTCACTGTCACTTTCTGTTCCTGGCACATATTCATATTCTGGCACATATTCATATTCTGTTATTTCTATGCTGCTGATTGAGTCTTCAGAATCATATCCAAGCACGTCTTTGTCAAGTTGGCCATCTTTAGGTGCAGATCTTGCTTTAGTGGTGCATTTGTCCTTCAATGCAGTAAAGTCCTCTAAGCTGCTCTCACTGTCACTTTCTGTTCCTGGCACATATTCATATTCTTTTATTTTTATGTTGCTGATTGAATCTTCAGAATCATATCCAAGCATGTGTTTGTTGAGCTGAAATCATGAAAACAAATCAGAATTGATACATTTGTTTTACTAAATGCATTGCCTGATCACTGAAAACCTGAACTGTTTAACTCCAACATATCAACTAATTTACTAAACCAATAACTGTGTCCTTATTATTCTGAAAAGGCCTATTTCATGCAATCAAGTAATAAAATAAAACCATGCTCCTTTCTTATTTGTAATCATTCCATTACCTATTCTGTATGCTAGTGTACAGAGTAAAACATGTATCAGGTCTCTAACTTCCTGACTAACTCCACAGCTAAAGGGATGCTGGGATACGGAGACAGATTTGGTCGTTGTGAAAGGAATGAGACTAATTCCATCCCTGTATGACGACCACAAATCAGAGTGGCCCTAGAAATATGATATCCACAGTATCTTGGCCTGAGCTCAGTCTTGCTCGACCTCTTCGGACTCTATGTCACAGCCAGAAATATCAACTCAGGGATAATCTTCAGACCTTAAAGTTTCCGGAATGGTGATTTGCTCAGGTAGATCATTTTTAGAAAGCTAAATGTCTCATTAGGGCCATATAATACCTAGTCACCTCAAATTATTGGCACCCTTGATAAAGAAGAGCAATAAAAGACTATAAACTAAATACAAATACTGAGCTATATTGTTTGCTCCAAAAAGTGTTTTAATTATTATTTTATACTGATATAATTGCTCAGAGAAATAGATTGTTTCAATATTTTTTCTCTCTTAAAAAGATGGGTAAAGATAATTTTGACCCCTCTGTCAAAGTGGTCAAAAGTTTAGTATTTAGTTCAAATATTCTTAGCGCACATTGACTACATCAAGCTAGTGACTACACAAACTTGTTGCATTCACGCTTTGTTTTGGTTGTGTTTCAAAGATCATATCCTTAAGACATGCTTCTTCACCTGCATTCTAGCTGTTTGGGGTTTTAGGCTGGGTCTCTGTACAGCACTTCGAGATATTAGCTGATGTACGAAGGGCTATATAAAATAAACTTGATTGATTGATTGACATGCTAACCTCTCACCATTAGCAATAACAGGGGAGGTTGGCATGTCTTGGGGGTATGATCTTTGTTCTTTGACCCTAATCTATGGATTTCACATGAGTGGGAATACAGACATGCATCGTGACACATCTCCTTCGCATAGAGTTGATCAGGCTGTTGACTGGATTGTAGAATGTTGTCCCACTACACTTGTTGCTTGATATTGGCGGGAACTGTAACACGCGTTCCTACACGTCGATCCAGAGCATCCCAAACATGCCTGGCGCGTATGCAGGCCAGAAACTGGGAAATGTTCAGCTTCCAGGAATTGTGTACAGATCCTTGCGACATGGGGCAATGCATTATCATGCTGAAACATAAGGTGATGGCTGCTGATGAATGAGCCTCAGGATCTCATCACGGTATCTCTGTGCATTCAAATTGCCATCGATAAAATGCAATTGTGTTTGTTGTCTGTAACTTATGCCTGCCATACCATAACCCCAACGCCACAATGGGGCACTCCATTCACAACGTTGATATCAGCAAAATGCTCGCCCACACGACACCATACACGTGGTCTGCGGTTGTGAGGCTGGATGCATGTACTGCCAGAATCTTTAAAACGACGTTGGAGACAGCTTATGGTAGAGAAATTAACATAAAATTCTCTGGCAACAGCTCTGGTGGACATTCCTACAGTCAGCATCCCTCAACTTGAGACATTGTGGCATTGTGACAAAACCGAACATTTTAGTGGCCTTTTATTGTCCCCAGCACAAGGTGCACCCGTGTAATAATCGTGCTGTTTAATTAGCTTATTGATACGCCACACTTGTCAGGTGGATTGATTATCTTGGCAAAGGAGAAATGCTCACTAAAAGGGATGCAAACAAATGTGTGCACAAAATTAGAGAAATGGGCCAGAATTCACCCAACTTATTGTGGGAAGCTTGTGGAAGGCTACCCTAAACATTTGACCCAAGTTAAACAATTCAAAGGCAATGCTACCAAATACTAACTGAGTGTATGTAAACTTCTGATCCACTGGGAATGTGATGAAAGAAATTAAAGCAGAAATAAATAATTCTCTCTACTATTATTCTGACATTTCACATTCTTAAAATAAAGTGGTGATCCTAACTGACCTAAGACAGGGAATTTTTACTAGGATTAAATGTCAGGAATTGTGAAAAACTGAGTTTAAATGTATTTGGCTGAGGTGTATGTAAAGTTCTGACTTCAACTGATATATAAATATATATACACACATATAAATAAATAAAACTCAGCAAAAAAAGAAACATCCCTTTTTCAGTACCCGGTCTTTCCTAGATACTCCAAATAACTTAACAGATCTTCATGGTAAAGGGTTTCAACACTGTTTCCCATGCTTGTTCAATGAACCATAAACAATTCATGAACATGCACCTGTGGAAAGGTCGTTAAGACACTAACAGCTTACAGACGGTAGGCAATTAAGGTCACACTTATGAAAACTTAGGACACTAAAGAGGCCTTTCTACTGACTCTGAAAAACACCACAATAAAGATGCCCAGGATCCCTGCTCATCTGCGTGAACGTGGCTTAGGCATGCTGCAAGGAGGCATGAGGACTGCAGATGTGGCCAGGGAAAGAAATTGCAATGTCCGTACTGTGAGACACCTAAGACAGCGCTACAGGGAGAGAGGACGGACAGCTGATCGTCCTCGCAGTGACAGACCATGTGTAACAACACCTGCACAGGATCAGTACATCAGAACATCACACCTGCGGGACAGGTACAGAATGGCAACAACAACTGCCCGAGTTACACCAGGAACGCACAATCCCTCCATCAGTGCTGAGACTGTCCTCAATAGGCTGAGAGAGGGTGGACTGAGGGCTTGTAGGCCTGTTGTAAGGCTGGACCTCATCGGCAACAATGTCGCCTATGGGCACAAACCCACTGTCGCTGGACCAGACAGGACTGGCAAAAAGGGCTCTTCACTGACGAGTCGCAGTTTTGTCTCACCCGGGGTGATGGTTGGATTCGCTTTTATCATCGAAGGAATGAGCGTTACACCGAGGCCTGTACTGGGGAGCGGGATCGATTTGGAGGTGGAGGGTCCGTCATGGTCTGGGGCGGTGTGTCACAGCATCATCGGACTGAGCTTGTTGTCATTGCAGGCAATCTCAACGCTGTGCATTACAGGGAAGACATCCTCCTCCCTCATGTGGTACCCTTCTTTCAGGCTCATCCCGACATGACCCTCCAGCATGACAATGCCACCAGCCATACTGCTCGTTCTGTGCGTGATTTCCTGCAAGGCAGGAATTCCAGTGTTCAGCCATGGCCAGCGAAGAGCCCGGATCTCAATCCCATTGAGCACGTCTGTGACCTGTTGGATCGGAGGGTGAGGGCTAAGGCCATTCCCCGCAGAAATGTCCGGGAACTTGCAGGTGCCTTGGTGGAAGAGTGGGGTAACAGCAAAAACTGGCAAATCTGGTGCAGTCCATGAGGAGGAGATGCACTGCAGTACTTAATGCATCTGGTGGCCAAACCAGATACTGACTGTTACTTTTGATTTTGACCCTCCCCTTTGTTCAGGGACACATTATTCAATTTCTGTTAGTCACATGTCTGTGGAACTTGTTCAGTTTATGTCTCAGTTGTTGAATCTTATGTTCATACAAATATTTACACATATTAGGTTTGCTAAAAAATAAAAGCAGTTGACAGTGAGAGGACGTTTCTTTTTTGGCTGAGATATATATATTTATATATTTTTTAATGAAATCTTATTTACAAAAATCTGCAAGGAATAAGACAAAATCCACAAATCCAGATGTACAAAGCTGATACAGACATACTCAAGACAACTCAAAGCTGTAATCGCTGCCAATCCTTCTACAAAGTATTGACTCAGGGTTGTGAATAGTTATGCAAATTAGATGTTTATCCTTAATTTTCTATACATTCGCTAACATTTCTAAAAGCATGTTTCACTGTCATTATGGGGTTGTTTGTGTGTGTAGATGGGACATTTTTTTGTAATTTTATTTGTCACATGAGGCCGAATACAATAGGTATTACCGTGAAATGCTTACTTACAAGCCCTTAACCAACAATGTAGTTACGAAAAATACGAGTTAAGCAAATATTTACTATACTAAAAAGTTACAAAATAACAATAACGAGGCTATGTACAGGAGGTACCGGTACAGAGTCAATGTGTGGGGGTAGAGGTTAGTTGAGGTAATATGTAAAGTGACTATGCATAGATAATAACAGCGAGTAGCAGCAGCGTAACAAAATGTGGAATAAGTCAAGAGGTATGAATACTTTCTGAAGGCAGAAGGGTTTTTGAAAATCAGGAAGGCAGAAGTCTCTGCAGAATTGCAGTTCACAGTCAGCCTAAAACATGACATAGTTGCTGCTGACACACAATGGAAGTGAAACAAGCTCCAAAATGGCTATTGTACAAGTATCCCCAAACATTTCTCCCAAAACACAAGTGGTTACAACTTTGCAGGACTTAAACAATATCAGCCATTTTGTGTTGTGATATACAATGATACTTACAAATACACTCTCCACTTCTCTGGTTGAAGAAGATGTATTGTCCATTTCTGAGCTTGACTGAAAAGAAAATCTAAAAAGAACCATTTCAGGTAATGAAATGACAACACTCATATCAGTGACTTGCATCTTATGAGAGGTTGAACTGACAGTCTTCCAAAATAAAAAGGAAGCAAAGCTCCTTACTAGCAAAAGTGACACAGACAAGCTGAAATCTTAGAAGACAACATCTAGGTTAGGGCTATTCAAATGGCGGCCAGCGGGCAAGATGCGGCCGTTTACCAATTTAGATTGGCCATTTGATCAAATTGTTTTTTTTTTTTAATTCATCAGCTAAAAATCCATGCAGAAATCCAATGTTTAGTGCCAAAATTAGCTCTCGTTCAATATTCTTCAATGGGAGAATCTGTTTTCCTATAGTCCTGCCCATTAAGTGCTGTCAATCAATAGCACTAAGATACCAGTTACAGCCAATCAGAGCTGCTAACAGGGGTACAGGGTCTGTCTGCCCGCCTATAGGTGGTATGGACTCTTTCACCGCAGATGTGACTACACTGCCTGAGCGTGCTTTGCGCTAAACTATGCGGTGAGTTAAAGAATGCAACGGACTCAGTTATGGCCATCATAAACTTTATCCGATCAACATGTAGCCTTCAACATTGCTTGTTTCTTAGTCTGCTGAAAGACATGTCTGCTGAGCATCATGATTCAGTGGTTAAATAAGGGTAGGCCTAACGCTCTCAAGAGAGTATGTGAGCTTAGGGAGGAGAGAGTTGCTTATCTCTGCGACTGCTGTCAGAAGAAACCCATCACATCCTAGCAAAAAATAGTTTTTTTGTGATATCTTCAATCACTTGAATGGACTTAATTTTGGACTACAGGAGAGGGACAAAACAATTAATGACATTAATTATAAATGGTCTGCTTTTCCAAAGAAATTTGGGTAACACTTTACTTGACACCCAATATCATAAGACGTTATGGCACGGTCAAAACTAGAGGTCGACCGATTAATCGGAATGGCCGATTAATCGGGGCCGATTTCAAGTTTTCATAACAATCGGAAATCGGTATTTTTGGGAGCGGATTTGCTGTTTTTTTGTTTTGTTTTTTACACCTTTATTTAATCTTTATTTAACTAGGCAAGTCAGTTAAGAACACATTCTTATTTTCAATGACGGCCTAGGAACGTTCTGCCTCAGGGGCAGAACGACAGATTTTTAACCTTGTCAGCTCGGGCCTTGTCAGCTCGGGGGATCCAATCTTGCAACCTTACAGTTAACTAGTCCAATGCTCTAACACTGATTACATTGCACTCCACGAGGAGCCTGCCGGAGCCTGCCTGTGCAGTAAGCTAAGGTAAATTGCTAGCTAGCATTAAACTTATCTTATAAAAAACAATCAATCAATGACTATCATTGCTCCAATATGTACTTAACCATAAACATCAATGCCTTTCTTAAAATCAATACACAAGTATATATTTTTAAACCTGCATATTTAGCTAAAAGAAATCCAGGTTAGCAGGCAATATTAACCAGGTGAAATTGTGTCATTTCTCTTGCGTTCATTGCACGCAGAGTCAGGGTATATGCAACAGTTTGGGCCGCCTGCCTCTTTGCGAACTAATTTGCCAGAATTTTACGTAATTATGACAACATTGAAGGTTGTGCAATGTAACAGGAATATTTAGACTCATGGATGCCACCCCTTAGATAAAATACGGAACGGAATAAACGTTTTGTTTTCGAGGTGATAGTTTCCGGATTAGTCAAAGGTATATGGTTTAGAGAGAAATAGTCGACGCGTTATAATTCCTGTAATAACTTGCGGCTGAACTTGACAGGGGTTCCTTCGTTATTTTACCGTTCATGTCTTCCATAGAGAATGTCTTGATCTACTTCAAATAAGGTCTGTGTTTCGTGCAGGCTTAAACCGCCTCGATGTTTTGATACCCGTGTAAATCTCACTAGGATAAGGTAACGTTTGTCAACATATTTTCATAAATCCACTCTACAAAAAAAAAAGATCTTCGCTTATATTTAGCCAATATTGATCAGAGTTACCTTGTCCTATGGATATCTACACAGTTATAAAATTGGCAAGGTGGTGTAAGCCTACACGAAACACAGACCTTATTTTAAGTGAATCTAATAATATCCTATGGAATAAATGAAGGAACCACTTTTTAGATTTTGCTAGGTGGTGTCATGGGAATTATGACTCGCACTTTGGTCATCAATTCTGACCATGCCCATTATTAAAATAGGATTTCCTGCATATAGAAATGACAGTTTTTGTTTTCAACATTCATCACAGGTAACTTAAACTCTATTTTTATTCAAACAGTTGAGAGTATTTGTCTCCTAAGCAGACTCTTCAGTATCATTGTCACTTCAGAGCTGTGTGCTTGTGTGTATTTATGTATTATATTAAGTTAAAATAAAAGTGTTCATTGTTCATTCATGTAATAGCTGTCGCTTTCCTCATCCTCGGATGAGGTGAGGAGAGAAGGATCTTCGGACCAAAATGCGGAGTCAGGGAAATATGCCATCTTTATTATATAACACGACGTAGACTAAACAAAACAAAACACTTTCAAAACTTACAAAATAACAAAACGACGTCGACGAAAACCTGAACATAAACTTACATAGACAAACGTAAACTTACGAACAGGCGACAGACGACATCGAAACAAAACGAACAGCCAAACAGTCCCGTTTGTGAATATATATCGAACAACACGAAACATCACAGGAGACAATCACCCACAAACAAACAGTGAGAATGCCCTACCTAAATATGACTCTTGATTAGAGGAAAATGCAAACCACCTGCCTCTAATCAAGAGCCATACCAGGCAAACCGAAACCAACATAGAAACAGATAACATAGACTGCCCACCCAAAACACATGTCCTGACCATAAACACATAAAAACTAACATAAATAGGTCAGGACTGTTACAGTACCCCCCCCCCCCAAGGTGCGAACGCCGGGCGCACCAGCACAAAGTCCAGGGGAGGGTCCGGGTGGGCAGTTGACCACGGTGGTGGTTCCGGTTCAGGACGCTGTCCCCGCACCACCATAGTCACTCCCCTCTTCTTTCTACCCCTTTTACTGACCACCCTAACACTACCTTCCCCTAAATAAACAGCTAGCACCGGGACAAGGGGCAGCACCGGGACAAGGGGTAGCACCGGGACAAGGGGCAGCACCAGAACAAGGGGCAGCACCAGAACAAGGGGCAGCACCAGAATAAGGGGCAGCACCGGGACAAAGGGCAGCACCGGGACAAGGGGCAGCACCGGGACAAGGGGCAGCACCGGGACAAGGGGCAGCACCGGGACAAGGGGCAGCACCGGGACAAGGGGCAGCACCGGGACAAGGGGCAGCACCGGGACAAGGGGCAGATCCCGGCTGAAAGACTCTGGCAGGTCCTGTTTGGACGGCTCTGGCAGGTCCTGGCTGGACGGCTCTGGCAGGTCCATGCAGGCTGACGGCTCTCGACACTCATGGCAGACTGACGGCTCTCTACGCTCATGGCAGGCTGACGGCTCTCGACGCTCATGGCAGGCTGACGGCTCTCGACGCTCATGGCAGGCTGACGGCTCTCGACGCTCATGGCAGGCTGACGGCTCTCGACGCTCATGGCTCTCTGACGGCTCTCGACGCTCATGGCTCTCTGACGGCTCTGGCTGCTCATGGCTCTCTGACGGCTCTGGCTGCTCATGGCTCTCTGACGGCTCTGGCTGCTCATGGCTCTCTGACGGCTCTGGCTGCTCATGGCTCGCTGGCGGCTCTGGCAGATCCTGTCTGGTTGGCGGCTCTGGCAGATCCTGTCTGGTTGGCGGCTCTGGCAGATCCTGTCTGGTTGGCGGCTCTGGCAGATCCTGTCTGGCGGGCGGCTCTAGCGGCTCCTGTCTGGCTGACGGCTCTAGCGGCTCCTGTCTGGCGGATGGCTCTGTAGGCTCATGGCAGACGGGCGGCTTTGCAGGCTCATGGCAGACGGGCGGCTTTGCAGGCTCCTGGCAGACGGATGGCTCAGATGGCGCTGGGGAGACGGATGGCTCAGATGGCGCTGGGGAGACGGATGGCTCAGATGGCGCTGGGGAGACGGATGGCTCAGATGGCGCTGGGGAGACGGATGGCTCTGGCCGGATACGGCGCACTGTAGACCTGGTGCGTGGTGCCGGAACTGGAGGCACCGGGCTAATGATAAGCACCCTCCTACTAGTGCGTGGAGCAGGGACAGGGCACACTGAACTCTCAAAGCGTACTCTATACCTGGTGCGTGGTACCGGCACTGGTGGCACCTGGCTGAGGGCACGCACCTCAGGACTAGTACGGGGAGAAGTGACAGTGTGTACAGGACTTAGGAGACGCACAGGTGGCTTAGTGCGTGGGACCGGAACTGGAGGCACTGAACTGGATACACGCACTATAGGGAGAGTGCGTGGAGGAGGAACAGGGCTCTGGAAATGCACTGGTAGCCTAGTGCGTAATATAGGCACTGTAGGTACTAGGCTGGGGCGGGGAGGTGGCGCCGGAAATACCGGACCGTGCAGGCGTACTGGCTCTCTTGAGCATTGAGCCTGCCCAACCTTACCTGGTTGAATGCTCCCGGTCGCCCGCCCAGTACGGGGAGGTGGAATAACCCGCACCGGGCTGTGTAGGCGAACCGGGGAAACCCTGCGTAAGGCAGGTGCCATGTATGCCGGCCCGAGGAGACGCACTGGAGACCAGACGCGTTGAGCCGGCCTCATGACACCTGGCTCAATGCCCAATCTAGCCCTACCAGTGCGGGGAGGTGGAATAACCCGCACTGGGCTATGCACACGTACAGGAGACACCGTGCGCTCTACTGCGTAACACGGTGTCTGCCCGTACTCCCGCTCTCCACGGTTAGCCTGGGAAGTGGGCGCAGGTCTCCTACCTGCCCTTAGCCCACTACCCTTTAGCCCCCCCCCAAGAAATTTTTGGGAGTTACTCACGGGCTTTTCGGGCTTCCGTGCAAGACGTGTCCCCTCATAATTCCGGTTTCGAGCTTGATTCTCCGGCTTCCATCCACGTCTCCTAGCTGCCTCCTTAAACCACCGCTCCTGGGCTGTGACTGCCTCACTCTTCTCACGAGAGCAGCGATATTCCCCAGTTTGCGCCCAGGGTCCTCTACCAGACAGGATCTCCTCCCAAGTCCAAAAGTCCTTGTTGCTCCGTCGAGCATTCCCATACCGCTTGGTCTCTGTATTTTGGTGGGTGATTCTGTAATAGCTGTCGCTTTCCTCATCCTCGGATGAGGTGAGGAGAGAAGGATCTTCGGACCAAAATGCGGAGTCAGGGAAATATGCCATCTTTATTATATAACACGACGTAGACTAAACAAAACAAAACACTTTCAAAACTTACAAAATAACAAAACGACGTCGACGAAAACCTGAACATAAACTTACATAGACAAACGTAAACTTACGAACAGGCGACAGACGACATCGAAACAAAACGAACAGCCAAACAGTCCCGTTTGTGAATATATATCGAACAACACGAAACATCACAGGAGACAATCACCCACAAACAAACAGTGAGAATGCCCTACCTAAATATGACTCTTGATTAGAGGAAAATGCAAACCACCTGCCTCTAATCAAGAGCCATACCAGGCAAACCGAAACCAACATAGAAACAGATAACATAGACTGCCCACCCAAAACACATGTCCTGACCATAAACACATAAAAACTAACATAAATAGGTCAGGACTGTTACAATTCAGTATTGTTGCAGTTGTCATTATCACAAAAATGTGTGTGTGTGTATGATATATATAAAACGTTTTTTTTTTTTAAATAAAGCTTTTTTCCCCTCCAATAATCGGTATCGGCGTTGAAAAATCATAATCGGTCGACCTCTAGTCAAAACCATGTCAAAATATGTCATAACAGCTAACATAACTTTTCATAACATAGTCATAACAGTCATTGCATCATTTTATGGCTGGTTATGTTCAAATGTGTTTTTTTCCTGCCAATAGCTTTAATTTAGTTTGTTGTTGTAACAAATTCTTTAGTCATATTTTTTTCTCCATCATATTTTAAATAACTTGTCATAATAAAGCATTATGATCATTATGACCTTCATAATCATATAAGCCAGATATGCCTATCACGTACTTTCCCTTATGTCAGTCATCAGTCAAATAGAGGGTGTCTTGTCCTGTTCCTGAAATCTGCTCCTGCATACATCCCAGTCATCAGAAACAGAGCATTGGGGTAGGTGCATGTCTGACATCAATGTGTGCACAATTACAATGATAATTTAATATGGTCAATTTCAGAAAATGTTTGGTAACATAAACATACTACTGACAAGTAGGCTATGGTGTAATGAAATGTTTTGCTTTGTGTGGTAGGTTGTGGGTTTTGACACTTATGTAGGTGTCATAACCAGCCATAAAATAATCTAATATGTCACAACAGGTATAAATATGCCAGGTTATGGCAAGTTATGTCAACTTTTGACATATGACATGGTTATGACCGTTTCATGACGTGTAAGGACGCTGGGTGTCAAGTAAAGTGTTAACGAAATGTTGTATTTTCCCAAACAACTTTGCAACGAGATTTGGTGAGTTTAATCTCCCCACAGAGGTGATGCATTTGGTTAGGGACATGTTCGATACTGAAGGGGGAGGCACTTCTATGCGAAAGCTAAACAGGTGCCGACGTCACTCAATGAGGGTTCCCTCCAGCTGTAGACATGCAAACATCTTATCTGAGGCAGGCACTTAAGTCTGTGGGCTGTGCAATGTTTTTGGACTGAGCATATTACTGCAGAGTAATTCCCAAACATGACAGCACTGGCTGTTTTTCTTTTAACAGTGTTTGGATCAACATACACAACATATAAATCCAGCTTCTCTCACATGAAAACGAACACTGTTCTTCTCTGTCAAATGTGCATCAACAACACTGCGGGTTGCCCTCAATTAATTTGTGCCAAATGTTTTGCTCTTTCACAATTTAAAAAGTGCATCCAACTTGGAATTCTAACTCGGAAACTCTGGCATCTTTCTACAGCATTAATTAGACACTGAATGCATGTATTCACTAGGAAACAACATTAATACATGTAGCTAAGGATGCACAATAAATTAATTGGCTAGCAAGCCCACATGAAGCAGAAAACAACTAGCTGAATGTCGAATGTTTTTAATCAGATAATGTTACAATATCTTACCTCCACACCAGTCGGGAAAGAGTGCTTTGTCCTGCTAAAGCGTCAATTGGCCTGTTTAGTCCCTGAAAGAAAACGGATTGAAAAAGATGATTTGCAACATTTCCTGGCTAGCCAAATCGCCAATTCAGGATTTTAAAAATAAGCGGTTCTTTGTAGTTGACACATTCCTGAATTTACAATTAACTAGTTAGTTTAACTTTGGTTGTTTATATAAACACCGCCTGCTGGCGATCAGTAGGGACATAAATGTTCAGCCTGCTGCAGAGACCCGATCTATGGTCGCTCTAGTCTAGAGCCCTGGTTAAATTGTGTTTATGAGCTTTTTATACATCTCTAAATGGATAAACTTGTGAGAAATGTGATTATTGAACAAATCTGTGAGTTTGTGTAATTTATTATCATGCTAAATTAAGATATTTAATTATTTTGCCATATGAAAATAACAAATTAAATATAGGTTTATCTCTAATTCATGTATATTACGCTACTTTCCATGATGTGGACAGTATATGAACTGTGTGTTACTACTACATTACACAAACTGACCACATCGAATGGGGGTAGGGTTACACATGCTTTTTACCTCAGATTGGTGATGTTAGTATAAAAGTTTATCATCAACACGATGACAAAATATCAATTGCTTAAAACAGATCATTATATTTGGTGTTGTAATGTTGATTTTGTCATACAATCTGGGGGTAGCATAATTTAGAACGCTTATAACATTTTATTTCTCAAATGGCGCAGATAATTCGGGCGGTCTATATAAAAGTCGATGACTACACAACAATTGACGGAATTGAAAGTCAAAAGATTACTTAAATAGCAGCCAACCGTTGTCAATGTTGATACCTTATGGCGGGTCGTGATTCGTTGTAAATGAACTAAACAGAAAAAGTGTTGTATTCCCTTTTTCATGGTGGCAGCCTCCCGAAATCAACATCCGCCATTTCAAAATACAGATAGAAGCCTTATACAAATTCTCATCTAACCAACCATGTACAGGTTATTCCAAGTTAACGTGTGGCCTTTGAATAGCGTTAGTTTAAACAGCCCTACACCCCAAACGTTTACCCCCTGTTCTATTGATTTCAGTATGATATCGATGGAAGTGATTAACAGAAAGGTATTGTTCACTTACCTCGTTGGTGACCTACTCGAATCAAAATGCAACGCTTCAAATTGTAACTAGCGGTCTTCTACAAATTGTCCTCCAACCAGTGATATACACATTATTCCGTGTGATTTTTGAGTGTGTGAGATTTAACAGCACGTGCAACCTAATCTTCCCCCCTCTCGGGCAATTAATTTCAACATAACAGATTGGAGTGATTGACAAAACAGTGTTGTGCTTCTCTTTTTGTTTTGGTGACCCCCATATCCAAATGCAACATTCCAAAATGCAGCTGACTGTTGTGAAGGGTGTCCTCTAACCAGTAAAGTAAAATTATCCTCATTCCATGTGGTTTTTGAGTTGTGGTAGTTTGAACAGCGCATATTGCCCCATCGATTAATGATGTATTACCACTTGACAAAACTGGGTTTTGGTGAAGAGGGGTTTATAGGGTGCTCGTTTAAAAAAATACAAGTAATATGATTACTATTGTTGCACATGTAAGTATAGATAGTAAATTGTATGTTTAGGTTTTCAATATATCACGAACTGTTTCTGCATATTGGTTATTGATTTGGACACTTTAAAACTGTTGGACATTGGGCTATTTATTAATGTCTTGTCAACAGGACGCAGCGGCTGCATCATTTTCAACTAAAGTTATATAAATATAAATTGAACTTAACATTTAATTTAATGGTATTGTACTGCTAAATGAGTCCAAAAACTTGCAGTGATGTATTTATTTTGATGATTTACCAAGAATCCCCAAAACGGGTTTTTCGTCCCTACATTACTAATCGGACGGTAGTGTCCAACAACGTAAGCTAACAGTAGTTAGCTAGATAGCTTGCTTGCTTGGCAAGTGGGCTGATGTTGAAAACACACTCAGCGTTGCATGCCCCAATGATCAGATTAAACATTCAAATGAAAGTCATTTGTTGAATAAATAAACGTTGTACTCACATTTCATGAAGTTGATCTTTGTTATTCTAGCAAGAAAGCGTTCTCCCAAGAAATCTTCTTCAAATGTGTGTGGCAGATCACAACTAACAGATAAGTGCATATAGCGCTACCTTCTGTACTGGAGTGTGAGGCCTTCCTTATTAATCGAGGCTATTAAACTTCTTAAGGCTAGGGGGCAGTATTTTCGTTTTTGGTCAAAAAACGTACCCATTTGAAACTGCCTATTTCTCAGCCCCCGAAACTAGAATATGCATATAATTGTCAGATTAGGATAGAAAACACTCTAAAGTTTCCAAAACTGTCCAAATGTTGTCTGTGAGTTTAACAGAACTGATATTGCAAGCGAAAACCGGAGGAAAATCCAATCAGGAAGTGCCACTTTCTTTGAAACCTCTCTGTTCTTATGCATCCCTATTACCCATTTAAAGGGATATCAACCAGATTCCTTTTTCTATGGCTTCCCTACGGTGTCAACGGCCTTTACACATAGTTTCAGGCTTTTATTTTGAAAAATGAGCGAGAACCATCACATTGCGTAAGTAGATAGGTGGGGGCTCTCAGAGTGAGTTGTGCGCAACAGAGAAAGGCAACCATTGTTACTCCCGGTCCTAGTGAAAAACCAACACTCCGGGTTGATATATTATTGAATAGATATTTGAAAAACAACCTGAGGATTGATTATAAAAAACGTTTGACATGTTTCTGTGGACATTATGGATATTATCTGGAATTTTTGTCTGCGTTGTCGTGAACGCTTTTTCCTGTGGATTTCTCAGCATAACGCGCAAAACGAACGGAGGTATTTGGATATAAAAATATCTTTATGGAACAAAAGGAACATTTGTTGTCTAACTGGGAGTCTCGTGAGTGAAAACATCCAAAGATCATCAAAGGTAAATGATTAATTTGATTGCTTTTCTGATTTTTGTGACCAACTAACCTGATGCTAAGTGTACTTAATGTTTTGTCGAGCGATCGATAAATTTACACAAACGCTTGTATTGCTTTCGGTGTAAAGCATAATTTCAAAATCTGAGACGACAGGTGGATTAACAAAAGGCTAAGCTGTGTTTTGCAATATTGCACTTGTGATTTCATGAATATGAATATTTTCTAGTAATATTATTTGACTGTGGCGCTATGCTATGCTATGCTATTCAGCGTTGCTGATGACAATTATCCCGGATCCGGGATGGGTTGTTCAGAAAGGTTAAAACTTCTTTGGGACTAGGTGGCAGTATTGAGTAGCTTGGATAATAAGGTGCCCAGAGGAAACTACCTGCTACTCAGGCCCAAAAGCTAGAAGATGCATATAATTTGTATATTTGGATAGAAAACACTCTGACGTTTCTAAAACTGTTTGAATGATGTCTGTGAGTATAATAGAACTCATATGGCAGGCAAAAACCTGAGAGAAAATCCAACCAGGAAGTGGGATATCTGAGGTTTGTAGTTTTTCAAGTCATTGCCTATCGAGTATACAGTGTCTATGGGGTCATATTGCACTTCCTAAGGCTTCCACTAGATGTCAACAGTCTTTAGAACCTTGTTTGAGGCTTCTACTGTGAAGAGGGAGAGAATAAGAGCTGTTTGAGTCAGGTGTCTGGCAGAATGCCATGCGCTCAGTCAGGCGCATGCCCGTGAGAGTTAGCTGCGTTCCTTTTCCTTTCTAAAGACAAAGGAATTGTCCGGTTGAAATATTATTGAAGATTTATGATAAAAACATCCTAAAGATTGATTCTATACACCGGTTGACATGTTTCTACGAACTGTAATATAATTTTTTTGACTTTTCGTCTGAACTATGCGATCGCGCATTGAGCATTTGGATTACTGGGCTAAACGCGTGAACAAAAAGGAGGTATTTGGACATAAATTATGGACTTTATTGAACAAAACAAACATTTATTGTGGAATTCCGATTGTGCATTCTGATGAAGATCATCAAAGGTAAGTGAATATTTATAACGCTATTTCTGACTTTTGTGACACCTCTCCTTCTTTGGAAAATGGCTGTATGTTTTTCTGTGGCTAGGTGCTGACCTAACATAATCGCAAGGTGTGCTTTCGCCGTAAAACCTTTTTGAAATCTGACACAGCGGTTGCATTAAGGAGAAGTTTATCTATAATTCCATGCCGGAGAGGTGGAGAGGTATCCCGGAGAGGTATCCCGGAGAGGTTTCTCTTATCTAGGCCCTGTGTATCTGCCTACTTCTGGATTGTGAATTCATTGCACTTTGAGACAAAAATGGAAGGGAAAAGGATGGGGAATAGGGAAGAAAAATTGCCCTACCAACTAACCCTACACCCCAAAAAACGCACCACTATTCCACTACTTGGCCCTATCTGATCCTACACCAAGCCGGCAGCCTGGGAGAGCCTGGGAGAACCCGGGACAACTATTGCTCAACAGTAGCGTCCCGGAAGCGTGTGTGGGTTTTGTAAGGGAAGGGATAAAGATTTTGTCAAAATTGACTTTTCGTAGCGGGTTTAGGAGAAATAATATAAAATACGAGGTCAAATCATGAAGTCAGTAATCTTCAGGTCGGAAAGTCGGAGCCTTAGAAAGAGGCCCGAGTGGGAATTCTGAGTTGGATGACCCTTCAAAATGATTTTTTTCCAGGCGGAGCTCGATTTCCAAGTTCCCAGTTGTCTTGAAAGCACTGAATTCGGAAGTCGGAGATTTCCGAGTTCTCAGTTGTTTTGAACAAGGCATTCAAAGCACCACCAGAAAGCGGTGAATGAGCGAGATTTCTTGCACGTTATCGTCACAAACCTGACATTTTTAAAGAGACGGTGTACAATGTAATGCGTTTCAATAAGAATATAGTGCTTTACACAATGTAGAAACAACTTGTTTTGATATTTCAATGACAGGTATTCGTTTAAACATTTTAGCTTTATTAATAAGCTGATGTATTTACAGTGTTACACATTCGTTTCTATAGCACAACTTGTGCTTCAAATGTAGCTAGAATTCATATAGTCCCAATATAGACTGTATCTCCCCCCAAAATTCTGGCGCTCCTAAATTTAATTTGGGGGCTCCTAACTTTCTTTAAGAAGGGAGTACCAGTGCTACCAATATTTTCGTTTTAAATTTAAAGCCTTGAACGCAGCTATAATTTTCTTTCTCATATAACACGGATAATTCTATAAAAGTCACTAGCCACACACCAATAAGACAGTCACACTATCGCTTAAATAGCAGCCAACAATTGTCACTGTTTTTTTTATTTTTTTAACCTTTTTTTAACTAGGCAAGTCAGTTAAGAACACATTCTTATTTTACAATGATGGCCTACCCTGGCCAAACCCTCCCCTAACCAATTGTGCACCACCCTATGGAACTCCCGATCACGGCCGGTTGTGATACAGCCTAGGATCTAACCAGTGTTTGTAGTGATGCCTCTAGCACTGAGACGCAGTGCCTTAGACCGTTGCGCCACTTAGATATTGTATGGCGGGTTGTGAAAATGTGTTTTGTTCCCTTTTCTCTGATAGCAGCCTCCCGAAATTAACATCAGCCATTCCAAAATATACACGGAACAAAAATATAAACTGGACTTGCAACAATTTCAAATATTTTACTGAGTTACAATTCATATAAGGAAATTAGTCAATTGAAATAAATGATCCCCTAATCTTTGGATTTCACATGACTGGGAATACAGATATGCATCTGTTGGTCACAGATACCTTTTAAAAAAAAGTAAGGGTGTGGAACAGAAAACCAGTCAGTATCTGGTGTGACCACCATTTGACCACATCTCCTTCACATAGAGTTGATCAGGCTGTTGATTGTGGCCTGTGGAATTTAGCCCCACTCCTCTTCAATGGCTATGCGAAGTTAATGGATATTGGCGGGAACTGGAGCATGCTCTCATACACGTTGATCCAGAGCATCCCTGGTATCTCTGGTATGCAGGCCATGGAAGAACTAGGACATTTTCATGCTGAAACATGAGGTGATAGCGGTGGATGAATGGCACGACAATGGGCCTCAGGATCACGCCGCGGTATCTCTGTGCATCAAAATTGCTATGATAAAATGTAATTGCGTTCATTGTTAGTAGCTTATGCCTACCCATACCATAACCCCACTGCCACCATGGGGCACTCTGTTCACAATGTTGACATCAACAATTGCTCGCTCACAGGACGCCATATGCTGTCTGCCATCTGAAACCGGGATTCATCCGTGAAGAGCACACTTTTCCAACATGCCAGTGGCCATCGAAGTTGAGCATTTTCCCACTGAAGTCGGTTATGACGACGAACTGCAGTCAGGTCAAGACCCTGGTGAGGACGACAAGCACGCATATGAGCTTCCCTGAGATGGTTTCTGACAGTTTGTGTCTAAATGATTTGGTTATGCAAACCCACAGTTTCATCAGCTGTCCAGGTGGCTGGTCTCAGACAATCCCACAGGTGAAGAAGCCAGATGTGGAGGACCTCGGCAGGCGTGGTTACACGTGGTTGTGAGGCTGGTTCGATATACTGAGAAATTCTCTAAAGCAACGTTGCAGTCAGTATGCCAATTGCACGCTCCCTCAAAACTTGAGACATCTGTGGCATTGTGTTGTGTGACAAAATGGCTTATTTTAGAGAGGCCTTTACTGTCCCTAGCACAAAGTGCACCTGTGTAATGAGCATGCTGTTTAATCAGATTCTTGATATACCACACCTCAGGTTGATGGATTATCTTGGCAAAGGAGAAATGCTCACTAACAGGGATGTAAACAAATTTGAGCTTATGGAACATTTCTGGGATCTTTTATTTCAGCTCATGGAACATGGGGCCAACAATATGTTGCACACTTCCCTGAGATCAAGTAGCAGAAGAACCATCTTGTGGTGGGAGAGATCAGGAGCAATCAGGTCAACATAATTTACTTTTAGGACTGACTGAGATATCTGTTCTGTTTACAGAGATCTGTTGTGTAATTATCTAATCAAAGAGATATTGCATTATTGCTCGCTTTATAGGCAGCTCAGATCCGTGAGCCAGTAATAGAGATAGAGATGCATATTGAAAAATGTGCATTGGCTGGTGCTAGGAAAGTGAGTGAAGTCAGACACATCTCCATCTTTGTATCTTGAAATGTTCTTAGGAGGTTTTACCCTCTAGATACAGACATCGGGAACATAGTCAGGAAGACAAAGGACAGTACGAGGCAGTTAAGCATTGCCCAAGTCAATCTGCAGGTAACCATAGCTTTTGGTAGGAGATTGTTTTTTAGGATTGAAACAACATTGGAGAGAAGGGATCCTTGCCTTCTGGCTGATCCATTTGTGGTGTCAGGATGGGTGAAGAAGAGGTTGGGGACTGTTGAATCGGTGAAAGTAACTTGAAGTGGACTCGTGAATATTTTTTTTGTGTCTTCCATCCTGAAAGAGCAGGTGTCCCAGGACAAGACCTGTGACTTGCTCTGCTATCTGGGCGCCATTGAAAGGAGTGATAATTGGAGTGATGTTAAGTGTTGAGGAGGACCAACTGAATTTGGAAGATTTGTGGTGTCTGTAACACCTGCTGTTTAGTGTGACGCAGACCCGGTGGAGAGTGTGGTGAAGCAGAGAAGACACTGTCTGTCCTGCTCTGTTTTGATGCAGAGTCTTTACCCGACAAAGTCAAGTTGGGATGTCACTTATCCCGTGAGAGTTTTTATCCTGAAGCCATTATGTTTTTTTAGGTGCCAAGCTTATTGTAATGTTGCAACAGTGTGTAGGAGGGAGATTTCTAGATGTGAGAAGTGTGCCGGAGGGCATGAGACAAAGGAATGTGTAGTATTGGTGGGAAAAGCTGTGTGTGTTAACGGTAAGGGTGCCCATGGTCCTGGAGAGCAGAAGTGTCTGGTGAGAGAAAGGCAGGTTGAGGTTGCCAGGATCAGAGTAGTTCAGAAGGTGTCGTATGCTGAGGCAGTGAAGAGAGTAGCAGAGGAAAAGGGGTCCAGTGTAAGGGATCCTAAGAAGCTCTCTGTGAGTAGGCTGAGGCCAATAGAGAGTGATAGGAATAAAATATGTTTCAGTAAGGTTGGCTCCTTAGCGTTCATAGCCATGGATATCAACTGTACTGCAGAAATGGAAATGGAAATCACAGAAAATAGATGTTGTGGTGGCAGCTGCAGAGAAGTACTTGGGTGTATGAGATTTTACTGCAGAGGAGTTACAAGGTGTGTTGAGCGATAGTATGGGATCAGATAGGATAGGTTTTAATGGGTGTAGGGTTAGATGGCAGGGCAATTTTCCCCTTCCCTTTTGTGTCACAAAGTGGAATGAATTCACGCTCAAAAACAGTAGGCGGAAACACAGGGCTAGATACAACAAAATGATTAATAGGGCCTCACACACTCCAGTGTAGTAGATGGCAGTGTATGCGCCTTTCAGTTGGTTGCGATCAGCCAGTACACATTTTAAAAAGAAGAAGAAGAACGCTGACGTTGACTTATTCTTCAAAATGGTGAAGTGGACCTCAAACATGCAAATGAATTGTTGCAGTTCTACGTTATTGTTAAAACAACGCACTGTAAGCATGGCTCAGACAAAATCCAGATTGTTGGGGAACTATTTTATTTTATTCTTGATGATATCGTCCATGATGCACATGGCATTGGCTGACGGAAAGACACTCGTTTTGTTGGACAACCTCAACATCAGAGATACCCATGCAATCTTCTTCCGCAGTCTGGCAGGTGGAAGAAATACGTGTTCTTTTCTCAGCCATTGGTTAGCTAGCTAGCTAGCTACAATTATACGTTTCTTTTTATCCATAACGAAGATTTGTTTTCATTAATTTGTTTTCCGTTCAGTTAGTAAGTTAACGTTATCTTAGTTAGCGCTCGGAACTCCACCAACGTTAGTTTGTTAGCTAATCTTAGCTAGCTAGGTTGCCAACGCAACGTTGCATAGGATAGGAATAGGTCTCACTACTGGGGCATGTGGCATTGATTTTGGTAAAAAAAAATGGTAACTAGTTAGCTATCATTGTCGATGTTAAAGGCAAAGAAAGGTCGTATCTGTACACTTGCACAACTACGTGTCCGGGGCACCTGAGAATGTTAGCTTTTGCACTGTGATTGTACTACTGTACTTCATACACATTTTTCAGACCCTACTGCGCATGTACTGTTACATGATGTTTATCCCAAAATGATACATAAGTGTGTGTTTTTATGCACTAGAAATGCTGTGTTAACCCATCCTGTGCATCAAAATGGTTTAAAACAAAGTAACTTAGATGACTTATTTCCAAATCAATTTCCACCAGGCTGATGTAGTTTTATGTCCTTTGCAGATCGTGGCTTTGACCTTTCATTCAAGACTGCAGATGATCCTTCTCTTTCCCTGATCAAATATGGCCAATTTCTCTATGACCACCTCATCATCTTCTCCCCATCCGTGGAAGGTTAGTTACCTAACATTGCAGTTCTAATTTTTGACATTTATCTTGCATCAATCATTTTTGGTACAACAAACAAAGTACTACATATTTAATGCAACTTTTATCCTTTTAAGACTTTGGTGGCAACATCAATGTTGAGACAATCACTTCCTTCATCGATGGTGGAGGCAATGTCCTGGTTGCTGCAAGCTCTGATATTAGTAAGTGAAAAATAGATTATTCTTACTTGTGTAAAAACCACAGATGTTATTTCTACAACATGTATGTGCTGACCAAAATAACCAAAATGTTGCAAAGTAAATGTACACAGGTTTTCATCATTTCATCCACACTGCTTGTACGCATCAACAAACTTGGTTCCATTTTAGACGATTGACCCGCTGCAAGTCCTGCCTCTCCATCTACTCATTGGTTTTTAGGAGCATACTAACCCACGTGGTTGATTGAAAGATTAACAAGATCCACCCACCAGTCCAGTTGGTGGTGGTAATGCACCTTAAAGTTGGTTGCCAACCGCCATATAGAATCCACAGAAGAATAAGAATGGAGGAAAGATTAATCAAATAAAACTAACTTAAAAACTAACTAGGGTTCCCCTTTTCTGTGGATTAATTGTCAGAGTAGAGAACACATGCTTTTGTGACTCAAAATTCAACAAAGAAAAAAAGGACCATGTGCATTTCAAGTAAAATAACAATCCAATGTTTATCACCCCTGACAAATTAGCTAGCAACAGCAAGCTTGCTAAATATCCATGAATGTTTCATGTGTGTTTCGACCTGTCCCCAAATTAATATAGTTCATTCAGTTGGTTTGGTATTTAAACCTGCATGTCATGAGCACTTCTGGTGGGGATAGACAAAACATGCGCGCACTGAGTCGGTTTGGTCAGAATGTTACACAGTAACTAATGCCATTGTCCTGTAATCTCCTTTGCCCTAGGTGACCCTCTGAGAGAGATAGGCAGTGAATGTGGGATTGAGTTTGATGAGGAGAAGACTGCTGTCATTGATCATCACCATTACGATGTGTCAGACCCTGGTGAGGTAAACAGAAGAAAGAACATTCTAATGTAAACCTTTTAGCATTAGGTTTTGCAATTGCTTACAGGGGCATGTGTCAATGCACTTCTGTCTAATAATGTAGAATTCCCAAGTTAAGTCTCAAGAAAAGGTGTGAAATGGGTATTGAGTGACCATTAAAATTGCAGAGCACTTGAGGTAGGTGAATCATAAGAGGTAAACTTTCTCCCCCCCCCCCCCCTATTCCTTCCCCTAGCATACCCTGATTGTTGCTGATCCAGACAATCTTCTGAAGGCTCCCACTATTGTCGGGAACCCCAGTGACAAACCCATCCTCTTCAAGGGTGTTGGGTGAGTCTACCATTACAGTTGTGAACAAGTATTGTCAGTTCTAAACATGGGAGTTACTACACTGGTATTATGTTGTTATACCCCTATGGACAAATATTTCTATGGTAAAGGATTGTTGTCATCCACTCCCCTTCTCCCAGCATGGTGGCAGACCCAGATAACCCCCTGGTCCTGGACATTCTGACTGGCTCTTCCACCTCCTACTCCTACTTCCCTGACCGACCCATCTCTCAGGTAATACCAGCACTGTTTCCTTCCTTATCAAACATTCTCCTTAGAAATTTGACTAACTTATATGTGTGTAAGGTGTTTATAACTGAAACTTTATATTTTGGTTGACACTACGCTCTCCTTTCTGGACAGTACCCCCATGCTGTTGGAAAGAACACTCTTTTGATTGCTGGGCTCCAGGCCAGGAACAACGCCAGAGTGGTATTCAGTGGCTCACTGCACTTTTTCAGCGACGCCTTCTTCAACGCTGCTGTTCAGAAGGCTACACCTGGCTCCCAGAGGTAACCCTTTTTCATCATCTGCACTGTAGTTGCCTGCCCTACTTTTATGATTTTCATTGTCCAATAATAACCTTTATATTTTAAGAAACGGAATAACTGTGTTTTAATTCCAGTCTTGGATCTCTTGTAGGTACGCTCAGACTGGGAACATGGAATTGGCCGAGGCTCTGTCCCGTTGGGTGTTCAAGGAAGCCGGTGTACTCCGGGTGGGAGCCGTTACACATCATCCTGTGGGGGAGAGCACCCCTCCTGCAGCTTACACCATCACAGACCTTGTGGTGAGTCACTATTTAATCCATCAACATCTCGTGGTAAGAAATTTTTGCTGTCCATTATGACAGTATTTAGCTATTTTTCTTATTTAACGAAACATTAAAATGTGAAAATATGCCAATTGAGCTAATGGGAATGAAAAAAGGCATGAAGATATTTGTTTTTTTACTCCATGAACTGTGGCCATTATGTTGTTTCTGTCCTTTTCCTCCGACACAGGAGTACAGCGTTGTAATTGAGATGCTGTCCGAGGGCAGCTGGATTCCCTTTGATGGGGAAGACATTCAGTTGGAGTTTGTGAGAATTGACCCCTTTGTCAGGACCTACCTCAAGAAAAATGGTATGAACATTTCAGAGATTACTCTTTTTTTTTCATGATTATTTACATTGGGGAAATTAATTGAACAGTTTTCCATGTCAATCAAATAATTATATTTACCTGAATAGGAGATAAATACAGCGTCCAGTTCAAGTTGCCTGACGTGTATGGAGTGTTCCAGTTCAAGGTGGACTACAACAGGCTAGGCTACACACACCTGTACTCCTCTACTCAGGTGAGGGAACTGTTTCATGGTTTCATTTGTTTTGAAATGGAAGGCTCTTGAGTATATCAAGGGCTACACTAGCTAATTAATTGTACATGTCACACTATAAGCAAACAAAGTATAGTACTCTATTGCTAATGTATACATGTCCTCTCCCATAGGTGTCGGTGCGTCCTCTGCAGCACACCCAGTATGAGCGCTTCATCCCCTCAGCGTTCCCTTACTATGCCAGTGTCTTCTCCATGATGGGAGGACTCTTTGTCTTCAGCATAGTCTTCCTTCACATGAAAGAAAAGGAAAAGTCAGACTAGGGAGATGAAACGTTTAGAGAAAAGCTTATTAAATTAGGAGGGAGGGGTGATAGATTAAGAATTTGCCTTATTGGGGTGAAGGTTCTTGTTTGCTTAAATCATCTGGCAGAGCCTGCAAGAAGAGTTGGTGAGAATTGAACATGTTGCTTCTCTATTGGTTGTGGGGGAATTTAATGAGGGCTTTGCAGGCAAACTAATTCATCTGTCTGAGATTTTTTGTAATTCTGAAAAAATACACTTGTGTAAAATAATCACTCAAATGATCTGTGCACATCTCTGAATTCAGTCAGCAATTGGATATGGTTGCTTCACGATCTCAATAGCAGATGGAACACTTGTTTGGAAAAATCCCATGAATGTATGTTTTTCCCACCCACTTGTATGAGGATAAAAACATCTTGATGCGGTACATGCACTGAATATTTTTGTTTTGTCTGATCAAATAGTCTTGCCAATAGAAACACTAACATGTTTGCAACAAACGTTACACAAATCCTTAAACTACAATAAAATGTTGACATTCCACTCTGTTGAAGTCTTATTAGTATCCTTAATGTAACTTAGTAACCTGCAGCTGGATCAATTGTGTGTATATATAAATCAATGAGCAGGATAGGGTAGAGAACATGTAGTTAGTTTAAAAAAAAGAAACTACAGCAAAAAAAATCAGTTACCCACATTTGTTGGAGGGGATGTTAGTGGGTCACGAGCTCGTTGACAGGCATTTGGTGACGTATCAGTCAATTCTATAACTTCAAATGGCTAGCTGCTAAACTTAACCATAGACAGTACAGTATGAAGATGGGCAGAAACTGCTTCCGAAATGGAAATACCCGATCACGCTTCTAGGCCATGAAATGGAGACGTTGGCTAGTTAAGCTCATGCGCAGAAACACTTCTTCGGCTCTAATGATGGTCTCGCGCCGGAATGCGCATGTGCAGGACGTCAAGTTAAAGGCACTCCTTCGATATAAAGTAATTTTTGACAAAGAGGAAAACGTGTCAATTTCACGAGGTTGGAGTAATAACATGTTCAATTACTTAAGACATGGGCTCGAATTTAGGTTGTGTATTGACATTTCTAGAAAATTAACTATAGAATACCTTTTCACTTCTATAATTTAATTGTTAAATCCGAAACCCTGGTCTGTTCTGCTTGCTCTGTTTCGCAAAAGCGTTCCCGGAAGCCTCGCGATGTTGCACCTCTGGCTTCAGAAACTGGGTTAGCATCGTCTTGAATGTATTCCTCCGGACTAAACATTGAGCTTGTTAAAACTTGGTCATGGTTTCTAAATTTTACATCACAAAGTTGAACTACAACATAAGTTTGAACAAGTTGAGTGCTAACTACAAAAAGTAAAAGCTACCGGCTACGACAGCAGGAGATGTATTCCCTACTAGCGCTGACGCCAACTAACGTGCTGGCCAATTCGGTTGACTAACGACGTTAGCCATTCGAAACATAGTAGGAGGACGACTTTGCCAGTCAACGTTAGTAGCTATGGCCATGTCTTATGCTAGTTGTTACATTACCTAGCCAGCTGCTTGGTTGATGTTATGTTGTTCGCTTCGCTAGCCAATTATCAGTGTTGAAAATATATGGCTGGCTAGCTTTAAGAACATCGACAGCAGACCACATTGAGACCTCTGGAAATCAGCTGACAGCTGCAGGCAGCCAAGGAGACCAGTCAGTGATGGATCAACTCAAAGTCAAGGACCGAATATTGGAAAACATTTCTTCGTCTGTCAAGAAGGTAAGACTGATATCAAGTCTATACACATACAGTTAACTAGTTAGCTCAAAGTCATGTTAGTAAGATCAGCTAACTAATTTATTTGAAGACGGTAAACACCAGTATTATCATGCTTGCCATGATAAGTGGGCCTGACTCATAGTAGCAAACAGTTGCTGACTATCTGAGGTCTTTGAAGATTGTTTAACTAACGTTAAACACATGGTTTACGTTTGTAATGTCATGGGTGTTTTGTCTAGCTAGCTGACACTGTGTTGTATTGGCTAATGCTGTCATGTAAACAAACACTATTTATTGCTTCTAAAATTCGGAGTCACGGCCAATTCAATTTGAAGGCCAAAATAACTTGTTTTGCTTATTTTCCAAACACATTTCAATATGCTTGCTTAAGATAGGTATAGTTACGCATACTGTGACCACATTCAATTTAACTTCTGGGTTACTTAATCAATTAGGCTAAACCCTGGTTGAATGTTTGTTGACGTTCATCCTTTGCATACAGTGTTAACGTTCAGTCCCATCCTTCCAAACTATTTCCACTGTGCCAGACTGACAGTCAGTGCTTAATAGACCTTGCCTGGTATGATTTTCAAATCCTCTCCAGTTTACATTCCGTTTGTTTCCTGTTCCCAGTCACATGATCGTCATCAGGTGACTGGAATTTAAGCTCCCACATTCCTTTATATTCAGTCAGTCCTGTTAAACTAGTCTTTTCAGAGGTTACGAACAAAAGTCTGATTAATGCTTTTTAGTCAGTCATAGTAATACCATTTAGTGCGTCAGATGTACAGTAGCAATTATCCAATTTCAGGCTCCATGCTTGCAGATATCTGTCACTGAGGGACTCCTGTCAACATCTCATGAAGAAGATATCCCTATATTTCTAGTTTGGCTGTGGGCCTAGTACTCTTGTCAGCTCCACATGTTTTGTGCTCTGACTGCAGTTGCAGAGTTACTTTGCTGCCTGTGAGGATGAAACTCCAGCCATCCGGAATCATGACCGGGTCCTACAGCGACTGTGCGAGCACCTTGACCATGCTCTACTCTATGGGTAAGAAGACTGAGAGCCAAATCTGCTCAGTACTTTAATACATCCTAACTCAGTTAAACTCTCATTGTCTGTGCATTGCAGGCTGCAGGATATCTCCTCAGGTTACTGGGTACTGGTTCTACACTTCACCCGCAGGGAAGCGGTCCGGCAGGTAGACGAGCTCCAGCACATAGCAACCAACCTTGGGCGAAGTAAGAACACCATTTTTACTGCTTTCTTACGCACACAACCACATTCATGGTCAGTCTTGTGGGCAACTTGAGAAACAAACGTTTCACAGCAGTTAACCCTAAAACACGCATACATGCCATTTCTGTCAATCAATTCATACACCTACATTTACTGTGATAAAATTAATGACATTTGTTAGCCAGTGGTTTGCCAATTGTAAGTTCCTCTTGTGCCACATGACAGAAATGTAGCATAAGATAATGTTGTTATTTGAGGTCAGGATTACAGTAGTTACCATTGGTGTTTGCACATATGTTTCTCCTTTTACAGAGGTTTCTTTGCAGGCCTACTTATTTGCAAGTTCAGGCAGGAAAATATGTTTCTCCTTTTAGAGGTTTCTTTGCAGGCCTACTTATTTGCAAGTTCAGGCAGGAAATAAATAATACATGGTACTAGTAAATATGACCTACATATGCCCATGTTTGTCCCTTGTTTATATTTATTTTCTGTGCAGGTCGTGCCTGGCTATACCTAGCACTGAGTGAGAGCTCCTTAGAAAGCTACCTCCGTCTCTTCCAAGAGAACCAAGGATTGCTGCAGAAGTATTACTTCAAGTGAGTGTTCTGACCCAAAGAGCACTAAATTATGCATTTAGACTAAAATCAAATATAATTTTGTCACATGCACCGAATACAACGGGTGTAGACTTTACTATAAAATGCTTGCCTATGAGCCTGTCCCAACTATGCAGAATCAAAAGATAATAAAAATAGTAACACAAGGAATAAGAAAATACAATATTTAATATATACATACATGCATGCATACAGTGCATTCGAAAAGTATTCAGACCCCTTGACTCTTTCTACATTTTATTACGTTACAGCCTTATTCTAAAATTGATTACATTTGTTCCCCCCCCTCAACATTTACATAAGTATTCAGACCCTCTACTCAGTACTTTGTTGAAGCACCTTTGGCAGCGATTACAGCCTCGATTCTTCTTGGGTATGGGTACGCTACAAGCTTGGCACACCTGTATTTGGGGAGTTTCTCCCATTCTCTGCAGATCCTCTCAAGCACTGTCAGTTTGGATGGGGAGCATTTCTGCACAGTTATTTTCAGGTCTCTCCAGAGATGTTAGATCAGGTTCAAGTCCGGGCTCTGGCTGGGTCACTCTAGGAGATTCAGAGACTTGTCCTGAAGCAACTTGTGTTGTCTTGGCTTTGTGCTTAGAGTTGTTGTCCTTTTGGAAGTTGAACCTTTGCCCCAGTCTGAGGTTCTGAGCGCTCTGGAGCAGTTTTTCATCAAGAATCTCTCTGTACTTAGCTCCATTTATCTTTGCCTCGATGCTGACCAGTCTCCCAGTCCTTGCCGCTGAAAAACATCCCCACAGCATGATGCCTCTACTACTACCTTGGTTTTTGCTCTGGCATGCACTGTCAACTGTGGGACCTTATATTGATGGGTGTGTTCCTTCCCAAATCATGTCCAATTGATTGAATTTGTCACAGGTGAACTCCAATGAAGTTGTAGAAACATTTCAAGGATGATCAATTGAAACAGAATGCACCGGAGTTAAGTTTCGAGTCTCATAGCAAGGGTTGTCGTGGAAATACTACACATGGGACACTGTGGGACACTAAATTAATCATTGTTTATTAACAGCTAACTGGAGAGGTTCCAGCAAACTTGATGCACCATAGTGAACATCTGTCAGGAGCTCTACCAGGGCAGTCCCGTTAGTTCTTTTATTCTGCAAACAAGTTATAGATGCATGATTTTAGCTTATTCTTCATTCATAATTAATTCATCATTAACGTTTGCTTCATTCATGTGACCGACCAATACTGGTTTATGCATGTGACAGACCAATACCTCACAACACTTCTTCTCTCGAAGCTGAGACCTTGAAATTGACATATTTCGTTCTCAAAGCAATGGTCTGGGCGTACTGCCGAATTGCAGATAGTGAGGATTTGTTCAATCGGTCACTTGCATGATCACAAATTAGTTATTAGAAAAGCACAAGATTAAATGTTTCGTCACAGTTTCTTAACCTCTCTAGGGTACGTGGGACGGTAGCGTCCCACCTCTTCAACAGCCAGTGAAACTGCAGGGCCACAAATTCAAAACAGAAATCCCATAATTAAAATTCCTCAAACATACATGTATTTTACACCATTTTAAAGATACACTTGTTGTAAATCCAGCCACAGTGTCCGATTTCAAAAAGGGTTTACGACGAAAGGAAACCAAACGATTATGTTTGGTGAGTGCCTGTTCACAGAATAACACAGCCATTTTTCCAGCCAAAGAGAGAATTCACAAAAAGCAGAAATATAGATCAAATGAATCACTAACCTTTGATGATCTTCATCAGATGACACTCATAGGACTTCATGTTACACAATACATGTATGTTTTGTTCGGTAAAGTTCATATTTATATCCAAAAATCTGAGTTTACATTGGCGCGTTACGTTCAGAAGTTCCAAAACATCCGGTGATTTTGCAGAGAGCCACATCAATTTACAGAAATACTCATTATAAATTTCGATGAAATACAAGTGTTATGCATGGAATTTTAGATGCACTTCTCCTTAATGCAACCGCTGTGTCAGATTTCAAAAAAGCTTTACGGAAAAAGCAAACCATGCAATAATCTGAGGTTGGCGCTCAGAGTCCCAATCAAGAAAAAAATATATCTGCCATATTGTGCATTCAACAGAAGTCAGAAATAACAATATAAACATTCACTTACCTTTGATCTTCATCAGAATGCACTCCCAGGAATCCCAGTTCCACAATAAATGTTTGTTTTGTTTGATAATGTCCATTTATGTCCAAATTCCTCGTTGTTCTAGCGTTCAGTACACCTTCCAAACTCACGACGCGTGGGCAAGTCCAGCGGAAAGTACGGACGAAAAGTTAAAGTTATATTACAGTCCGTAAAAAAATGACAAACGAAGTATTGAATCAATCTTTAGGATGTTTTTAACATAATTCTTCAATAATGTTCCAACCGGAGAATTCCTTTGTCTTCAGAAGTGCGATGGAACAGAGCTCGCTCTCACATGAACACGCATGGTCAGCACTTGTTCAGGTCATGATAGACCTCTCATTCGGGCCCACTTAACAATAGATGCATCAGACAAGGCTCTAAAGACTGTTGACATCTAGTGGAAGCCTTAGGAAGTGCAACATTACCAATATCACACTATCTTCAATTGGAGCTGAGTTCAAAATCGACCAACCACAGATTTCCCACTTCCTGGTTGGATTTCTTCTCAGGTTTTTGCATGCCATATGAGTTCTGTTATACTCACAGACATCATTCAAACCGTTTTAGAAACTTCAGATTTTTCTATCCAAATCTGCTAATAATATGCATATTCTAGCTTTTATGGCTTTGTAGCAGGCCGTTTACTTTGGGCATGCTTTTCATCCGGATGTGAAAATACTGCCCCCTACCCCAAAGAAGTTAAAGATACACTTCTTGTTAATCCAGCCGCTGTGTCAGATTTCAAAAAGCTTTACGACGAAAGCAAACCATGCTATTATCTGAGGATAGCACCCCATCAAACAATCATAATTCAACTTGCCAGGCACGACACGAAACTCAGAAATAAAGATATAATTCATGCCTTACCTTTGACGAGCTTCTTCTGTTGGCACTCCAATATGTCCCATAAAAATCACAAATGGTCCTTTTGTTCGATTATTTCCGTCGTTATATATCCAAAATGTCCATTTATTTGGCGCGTTTGATCCAGAAAAACACCGGTTCCAACTCGTGCCACATGACTACAAAATATCTCAGAAATTACCTTTAATCTTTGTCCAAACATTTCAAACAGCTTTCCTAATACAACTTTAGGTATTTTTTTAATGTAAATATTCGATAAAATCTAAGACGTGATAACTGTGTTCAATACCGGAGGAAAACAAAGTGTAGTGAGCTTTCAGGTCGTGCGCCTCTATCAAACAGTTCACTTCACTCGACCCTCGTTCTGGACAGCCTTACTACTTCATTACTCAAAAGAAAAACATCAACCAATTTCTAAGGACTGTTGACATACAGTGGAAGCGATAGGAACTGCAAGCAACTGCCTTAGAATTCTGGATTCCCAATGAAAACACATTGAAAAGAGTGACCTCAATTTTTTTCCCTGGATGGTTTGTCCACGGGGTTTCGCCTGCCAAATAGGTTCTGTTATACTCACAGATGTAATTCAAACAGTTTTAGAAACTTTAGAGTGTGTTCTATCCAAATCTTATAATAATATGCATATCTTAGCTTCTGGGCCTGAGTAGCAGGAAGTTTACTTATGACACACTTTTCATCCGGACATGAAAATACTGCCCCCTTGCATAAGAGGTTTAATACTTATGTAAATAAGTAATTATGGGGTATTGTGTGTAGGTTGGTGAGGATTTTGAAATTAATTTAGAGTATGGCTGTAACGTAACAATGTGGAAAAAGGGAAGGGATCTGAATACATTCCGAATGCACTGTACATGCATATAGATGGAGTACCAGTAACGGATTGACTGGGATATTCTGTAATGATGATCATTTTGCAATTGCTTGTGTTAGAAATACAAAGATGACCAAAGCCAAACCCTGTTATATTTTTAAAATATGTTTTAGACAGTTTTATGAGCAAGCGTTCTGACATGATCTGTACCATTTAATATTGCCATGTCTGATTCCCGATGTTGACACTGCCTGGGAATATTTTTATATGACATTTCTGTCCATCTGTGATCAGCATGTCCCTTTGAATACATTTAGAATCAGTGGAAGGGTTTTCAAGTAACTTGGCATAATTCATCAGAAAGATAAATGTCTCTTGGGCTCAAGCTAGACATACAAATGCTCCTGTTGACTGGGCCTCCTTCAGATCTCTAATAAACAAATGTACAGGATTAATCAGGAAGTCTAAATCTGATTTCTATCTAAATGCAGTCAAAGAGAATCTAAACTACCCGTCCAAGTTCTGGAAGCGAATCAAAAGATGATGGTGCCGGAGGGGACGGCTGCTGTTTTTATGGGCTCTTAACCAACCGTGCAAAAAAAAAAATCTCGCGTTGTTTGTAACTTATTTTGTACACAATGTTGCTTCTAGCGTCTCTTATGACCAAAAATAGCTTTTGGACATCAGAACAGCGATTACTCACATTGAACTGGATGAATAATTTTTCTTTAGAGTCAGGCGAGAGGGATTTACTCCAGACACGTGAACAGGCCCGCATCCCTGCCATTCGCAGGAGAAAGAGGGAGGTTTCACGGCAGGAGATCGGGGTGCCTTGTGAGGATCCGGTGACGAGGGGCTTTCGCCATCGGTATTATTGGCCAACGTACAATTGCTGGATAAAAAAGTGGATGAACTACAAGCAGGTATATCCTACCAATGGGACATTAAAAACTGTAATATCTTATGTTTCACCGAGTCGTGGCTGAACGACGACATGAGTAACATACATCTTGCGGGTTATACACTGTATCGGCAGGATAGAACAGCAGCCTCTGGTAAGACAAGTGGTGGCGGTCTATGTATATTTGTAAACAACAGCTGCTGCATGATATCTAAGGAAGTCCTGAGGTTTTGCTCCCCTGAGGTAGAGTATCTTATGATAAGCTGTATCTACCTAGAAAGTTTTCATCTATATTCTATGTAGCTGTCTATTTTCCACCACAAACCGATGCTGGCACTAAGACCACACTCAATGAGCTGTAATCAGCCAAAAGCAAACAGGAAAATGCTCATCCATGGGCGGCACTCCTAGTGGCCGAGGACTTTAATGCAGGGTAACTTAAATCCGTTTTACCTCATTTCTACCAGCATGTTAAATGTGCAATCAGAAGGGGAAAAAACTCTAGACCACTTTTACTCCACACACAGAGACGCATACAAAGCTCTCCCTCGCCCTCCATTTGACATATCTGACCATAACTATCCTCCTGATTTCTGCTTACAAGCGAAAATTCAAGCAGGATGCACCAGTGACTCGGGCACTGCCGCTTTCAAGGAGCGGGACTCTAACCCGGAAGCTTATAAGAAATCCTCTTATGCCCTCCGACGAACCAGCCGATGTAAGACCTTTTTAAACAGGTCAACATTCACATGGCGAGACGGATTACCAGGACGTGTACTGCGAGCACGCGCTGACCAACTGGCAAGTGTCTTCAATGACATTTTCAACCTCACTGTCTGTAATACCAACATGTTTCAAGCAGACCACCATAGTCCCTGTGCCCAAGAACACAAACGTAGCCTGCCTAAATGACCACCGACCCGTAGCACTTACATCTGTAGCCATGAAGTACTTTGAAAGGTTGGTCATGGCTCACATCAACACCATTATCCCGGAAACCCTAGACCCACTCAGTTTGCATACTGCCCCAACAGATCCACAGATGATACAATCTCTATTGCACTCCACACTTCCATTTACCGCCTGGACAAAAGGAACACCGATGTGAGAATGCTATTCATTGACTACAGCTCAGCGTTCAACACCATAATGCCCTCAAAGCTGATTACTAAGCTATGGACCCTGGGACTAAAAACCTCCGACTGCAACTGGATCCTGGACTTCCTGACGGGCCGCCCCCAGGTGGTAAGGGTAGGTAACAACACATCTGCCACGCTGATCCTCCACACGTGGGCTCTTCAGGTGTGCGTGCTCAGCCCCCTCCTGTACACCATGTTCACTCATGACTGCACTGCCAGGCACGACTCCAACACCATCATTAAGTTTGCCGATGACACAACAGTGGTAGGCTTGATCAACAACATGACAGCCTATAGGGAAGAGGTCAGAGACCTGACTGTGTGGTGCAAAGACAACAACCTCTCCCTCAACGTGATCAAGACAAAGGAGATGATTGTGGACTACAGGAAAAGGACTGAACACGCCCCCATTCTCATCAACGGGGCTGTAGTTGAGCAGGTTGAGAGCTTCAAGTTCCTTGGCATCCACATCACCAACAAACTAACATGGTCCAAAAACACAAAGACAAGTCGTGAAGAGGACACAACAAAACCTATTCCCCCTCAGGAGACTGAAAAGATTTGGCAATGGTCCTCCAGATCCTCAAAATGTTTTACAGCTGCACCATCGAGAGCATCCTGACTGGTTGCATCACTGCCTGGTATGGCATCTGCTCGGCCTCCGACCGCAAGGCACTACAGAGGGTACTGCGTACGGCCCAGTACATCACTGGGGCCAAGCTTCCGCCATCCAGGACCTCTATACCAGGCGGTGTCAGAGGAAGGCCCTAAACATTGTCAGTCTCCAGCCACCCTAGTCATAGACTGTTCTCTCTGCTACCGCGCGGCAAGCGGTACCTGAGTGCCAAGTCTAGGTCCAAGAGGCTTCTACCCCCAAGCCATGAGACTCCTGAACATCTAATCAAATGGCTACCCAGACTATTAGCATTGCCCCCCCCCCCCCCCCCCCCCCCCCCTCTTTTACGCTGCTGCTACTCTCTGTTATTATCTATGCATAGTCACTTTAATAACTCTACCTACACATACATATTAACTCAATTACCTCGACAAACCGGCGCCCCCACGCATTGACTCTGTACTGGTACCCCTTGTATATAGCCTCGCTATTGTTATTTAACGGCTGCTCTTTAATTACTTGTTACTTTTTAATTTTTTTGTTGGTCTTTTTTTTTAAACTGCTTTGTTGGTTAAGGGCTTGAAAGTTAGCATTTCACTGTAAGGTGCATGTGACAAATACTATTTGATTTTAAATCAGTGTCAGGTTCTAATGTTTCCTCTGGTCTTCCTGACCAATTAATGATGGATTCTAATAAAGTGAAGGATAAAGACCATATTGTAGGGGTTTTTAACAAGCACTTCGAATACAGTTGAAGTTACATACACTTTAGCCAACTACATTTAAACTCAGTTTTTCATAATTCCTGACATTTAATCCCAGTAAAAATTGCCTGTCTTAGATCAGTTAGGATCACCACTTTTATTTTAAGAATGTGAAATGTCAGAATAATAGCGAGAATTATTTATTTCAGCTTTTATTTATTTAATCACATTCCCAGAGGGTCAGATTACATACACTCAATTAGTATTTGGTAGCATTGCCTTTAAATTTGTTTAACTTGGGTCAAACGTTTCGTGTAGCCTTCCACAAGCTTCCCACAATAAGTTGGGTCTATTTTCCTCCTGACAGCTGGTGTAACTGAGACAGGTTAGTAAGGCCTCCTTGCTCCCACACGCTTTTTCAGTTCTGACCACAAATGTTCTATGGGATTGAGGTCAGGGCTTTGTGATGGCCACTCCAATACCTTGACTTTGTCCTTAAGCCATTTTGCAAAAACTTTGGTAGTATGCTTGGGGTCATTGTCCATTTGGAAGACCCATTTGCAACTAAGCTTGAACTTCCTGACTGATGTCTTGAGATGTTGCTTCAATATATCCACATAATTTCCCCTCATGATGCTGTCTATTTTGTGAAGTGCACCAGTCCCTCCTGCAGCAAAGCACCCCCACAACATGATGCTACCACCCCCATGCTTCACGGTTGGGATGGTGTTCTTCGGCTTGCATGCATCTCCCTTTTTCCTCCAAACATAACGATGGTCATTATGGCCAAACAGTTCCATTTTTGTTCCATCAGACAGTACAATCTTTGTCCCCATGTGCAGTTGCAAACCGTAGTCTGGGTTTTTTTATGGCGGTTTTGGAGCAGTGGCTTCTTCCTTACTGAGGGGCCTTTCAGGTATGTAGATATAGGACTCATTTTACTGTGGATATAGATACTTTTGTACCTGTTTCCTCCAATATCTTCACAAGGTACTTTGCTGTTATTCTGGGATTGACTTGCACTTTTCACACCAAAGTATGTTCATCTCTAGGAGACAGAATGCGTCTCCTCCCTGAGCGGTGTGACGGCTGCGTGGTCCCGTGGTGTTTATACTTGCGTACTGTTGTTTGTAAAGATGAATGTGGTACCTTCAGGCATTTGGAAATTGCTCCCAAGGATGAACCAGACTTGTGGAGGTCTACAATTTTTTTTGTGAGGTCTTGGCTGATTTCTTTTGATTTTCCCATGTTGTCAAGCAAAGAGGCACTGAGCTTGAAAGTAGGCCTTGAAATACATCCACAGGTGTACACCTCCAATTGACTCAAATTATGTCAATTAGCCTTTCAGAAGCTTCTAAAGCCATGACATTTTCTGGAATTTTCCAAGCTGTTTAAAGCCACAGTCAACTTAGTGTATGTAAACTTCAGAATTGTGATACAGTGAAATAATCTGTCTGGAAACAATTGTTGGGAAAATTACTTGTGTTGTGCACAAAGTAGATGTCCTAAGTGACTTGGCATAACTATAGTTTGGTAACAAGACATTTGTGGAGTGGTTGAAAGCAAGTTTTAATGACTCCAACCTAAGTGTATGTAAACTTCCGACTTCAACTGCATGCTGTAAGTTTTTGATAATGTTGGGGCTCAGGCTTTTAATGTAAGCTCTGTTTCAGTAAATTATATGCCCTTGTGAACCATTTACATTTTGAGCCTGTTTCTTATGCTAAGGTCTGTGAAGCTCTAAAGGCAAGAGACACTAAAAAGTTTGCGGGTCCAGACAACCTGGATCCCTCCTACCTCTTAAAGATACCAGCTGGTATTATTACTGAACCTGTGGCTCACATTTTCAACTTGAGTCTCTTGACCAATTCCATACCCAGCATTTGGAAATCCGCTTATGTCCTCCCACTGCTAAAGGGTGGAGATTCCTCAGATGCTAATAACTTTGCTCCTATCTCTAAACTCCCTATCCTGGCCAAGGTCTTTGAATCCCTGATGAACACAGTTTTAAAAAAAACGTATTCATTGAAAGGAACATACTGAGCGCAGTTCAGTCTGGCTTTAGATCAGGGCACAGCACCAAAGCTGCAGCTATGCCAGTGGCAAGTGACACCATTTGGGAAATGGGATGCAACTGACAAAGTTGCATCTATATGTAGATGCTAGTTATATATTAATGTTCTCCTTCTCTGGTTCAGGCTGTTGAAGATCTCCAGACTGCTTTTCAGTTACTGCAGGCCTCCTTTTATGGTCTCCAACTGGTCTTGAATGTACAAAGAAATTAAATTCATGACCTTTACCGGAGCTCACACTCAGCCAGAGAAGGTTAGCATTGTCACATCTAGTGGCTTATTTATTGAAAAAGTGTCATCCTACAAATACCTAGATAAACTCAGCAACGTTAAAAACGTCCTCTCACTGCCAACTGTTTTATGTTCAGCAAACTTAACATTTGTAAATATTTGTATGAACATAACAAGATTCAACAACTGAGACATAAATTTAACATACATTTAATAATGTGTCCCTGAACAAAAGGGGGGTCAAAAGTAACAGTCAGTATATGGTGTGGCCACCAGGTGCATTAAGTACTGCAGTGCATCTCCTCCTCGTGGACTGTACCAGATTTGCCAGTTCTTGCTGTGAGATGTTACCCCGCTCTTCCACCAAGGCACCTGCAAGTTCCCGGACACTTCTGGGGGGAATTGCCCTAGCCCTCACCCTCTGATCCAACGGGTCCCAGATGTGCTCAATGGGATTTGAGATCTGGGCTCTTCGCTGGCCATGGCTGATCACTGGCATTCCTGTCTTGCAGGAAATCACACACAGAACGAGCAGTATGGCTGGTGGCATTGTCATGCAGGAGGGTCATGTCAGGATGAGCCTGCAGGAATGGTACCACATGAGGGAGTAGGATTTCTTCCCTGTAATGCACAGCATTGAGATTGCCTGCAATGACAACAAGCTCAGTCCGATGATGCTGTGACACACCGCCCCAGTCCATGACGGACCCTCCACCTCCAAATCGATCCCGCTCCAAAGTACAGGCCTCGGTGTAATGCTCATTCCTTCAACGATAAACTCAAATCAGACCATCATCCCTGGTGAGACAAAACCATGACTCGTCAGTGAAGAGCACTTTTTGCCAGTCCTGTCTGGTCCAGCCACGGTGGGTTTGTGCCCATAGGTGACATTGTTGCTGGTGATGTCTGGTGAGGACCTGCCTTACAACAGGCCTACAAGCCCTCAGTCCAGCCTCTCTCAGCCTATTGAGGACAGTCTGAGCACTGATGGAGGGATTGTGCGTTCCTGGTGTAACTTGGGTAGTTGTTGTTGCCATCCTGTACCTGTCCTTCAGGTGTGATGTTCGGATGTATCGATCCTGTGGAGCTGTTACACGTGGTCTGCCACTGCGAGGACGATCAGCTGTCCGTCTTGTCTCCCTGTAGCGCTGTCTTAGGTGTCTCACAGTACGGACATTGCAATTTCTTTCCCTGGCCACATCTGCAGTCCTCTTGCCTCCTTGCAGCATGCCTAAGGCACGTTCACGCAGATGAGCAGGGACCCTGGGCATCTTTCTTTTGGTCTTTTTCAGAGTCAGCTGTTAGTGTCTTAACGACCGTTCCACAGGTGCATATTTAGATTTTTTGATTTTTACGAATTATCTTTGAGACAGGGTCCTGAAAAAGGGACATTTCTTTTTTTTGTGGAGTTAAGTGACTAGGCGTAAGGATAGTTAATAAGAGTAAAATGATGAACAGAGTAGTAGTAGCAGCATATTGAGTAGTAGCAGCAAGAATTGACCTGGCCCGGGTATCCTGGAAGGATATTGACCTCATCCCATCAGTTGAGGATGCCTGGTCATTCTTTAAAAGTAACTTCCTCAACATCTTAGATAAACATGCCCCGTTCAAAAAATGCAGAACTAAGAACAGATATAGCCCATGGTTCACTCCAGACCTGACTGCCCTCGACCAGCACAAAAACATCCTGTGGTGGACTGCAATAGCATCGAATAGTCCCCGCGATATGCAACTGTTCAGGGAAGTCAGGAACCAATACACGCAGTCAGTCAGGAAAGCAAAGGCTAGCTTTTTCAAGCAGAAATTTGCATGCTGTAGCTCTAACTCCAAAAAGTTCTGGGACACTGTAAAGTCCATGGAGAACAAGAGCACTTCCTCCCAGCTGTCCACTGCACTGAGGCTAGGTAACACGGTCACCACCGATAAATCCATGATAATCTAAAACTTCAACAAGCATTTCTCAACGGCTGGCCATGCCTTCCTCCTGGCTGCTCCAACCTCGGCCAACAGCTCCGCCCCCGCCCCCCCCCCGCGGCTACTCGCCCAAGCGTCCCCAGCTTCTCCTTTACCCAAATCCAGATAGCAGATGTTCTGAAAGAGCTGCAAAACCTGGACCCATACAAATCAGCTGGGCTTGACAATCTGGACCCTCTATTTCTGAAACTATCCGCTGCCGTTGTCGCAACCCCTATTACCAGCCTGTTCAACCTCTCTTTCATATCGTCTGAGATCCCCAAGGATTGGAAAGCTGCTGCGGTCATCCCCCTCTTCAAAGGGGGAGACACCCTGGACCCAAACTGTTACAGACCTATATCCATCCTGCCCTGCCTATCTAAGGTCTTCGGAAGCCAAGTTAATAAACAGATCACTGACCATCTCGAATCCCACCGTACCTTCTCCGCTGTTCAATCCGGTTCCTGAGCCGGTCACGGGTGCACCTCAGCCACGCTCAAGGTACTAAACGATATCATAACCGCCATCGATAAAAGACAGTACTGTGCAACCGTCTTCATCGACCTGGCCAAGGCTTTCGACTCTGTCAATCACCATATTCTTATCGGCAGACTCAGTAGCCACGCTTTTTCTGATGACTGCCTTGCCTGGTTCACCAACTACTTTGCAGACAGAGTTCAGTGTGTCAAATCGGAGTGCATGTAGTCTGGTCCTCTGGCAGTCTCTGTGGGGGTACCACAGGGTTCAATTCTCGGGCCGACTCTTTTCTCTGTATATATCAATGATGTTGCTCTTGCTGCGGGCGATTCCCTGATCCACCTCTACGCAGACAACACCATTCTGTATACTTCTGGCCCTTCCTTGGACACTGTGCTATCTAATCTCCAAACGAGCTTCAATGCCATACAACACTCCTTCCGTGGCCTCCAACTGCTCTTAAACGCTAGTAAAACCAAATGCATGCTTTTCAACCGTTCGCTGCCTGCACCCGCACGCCCGACTAGCATCACCACCCTGGACGGTTCTGACCTAGAATATGTGGACATCTATAAGTACCTAGGTGTCTGGCTAGACTGCAAACTCTCCTTCCAGACTCGTATTAAACATCTCCAATCCAAAATCAAATCTAGAATCGGCTTTCTATTTCGCAACAAAGCCTCCTTCACTCACGCCGCAAAACTTACACTAGTAAAACTGACTATCCTACCGATCCTCGACTTCGGCGACGTCATATACAAAATAGCTTCCAATACTCTACTCAGCAAACTAGATGCAGTTTATCATAGTGCCATCCGTTTTGTTACTAAAACACCTTATACCACCCACCACTGCGACCTGTATGCTCTAGTTGGCTGGCCCTCGCTACATATTCGTCGCCAGACCCACTGGCTCCAGGTCATCTATAAGTCCATGCTAGGTAAAGCTCCGCCTTATCTCAGTTCATTGGTCACGATAACAACACCCACCCATAGCACGCGCTCCAGCAGGTATATCTCACTGATCATCCCCAAAGCCAACACCTCATTTGGCCGCCTTTCCTTCCAGTTCTCTGCTGCCTGTGACTGGAACGAATTGCAAAAATCGCTGAAGTTGGAGACTTTTATTTCCCTCACCAACTTTAAACATCTGCTATCTGAGCAGCTAACTGATCGCTGCAGCTGTACATAGTTCATCTGTAAATAGCCCACCCAATTTACCTACCTCATCCTATACTGTTTTTATTTATTTACTTTTCTGCTCTTTTGCACACCAGTATCTCTACTTGCACATGATCATCTGATGTTTTATCACTCCAGTGTTAATCTGCTAAATTGTAATTATTCGCTCCTATGGCCTATTTATTGCCTACCTCATGCCTTTTGCACACAATGTATATAGACTCTTTTTCCCCCCCTACTGTGTTATTGACTTGTTTACTCCATGTGTAACTCTGTTGTTGTCTGTGTCACACTGCTTTGCTTTATCTTGGCCAGGTCGCAGTTGTAAATGGGAACTTGTTCTCAAATAGCCTACCTGGTTTATTAAATTAAGGTGAAATAAAAAAAATATGATGAGTGTGAAAGTGTGTCTGTATGACTAATGCGTATAACTAGTCCCCTTATTGTAAATAAACCATCTGCTTTGAATCTCTTCCCAGAAATGCATTGGTGTGCAGCCATGATCACCTCACACTCTTCCTCACGTTGGTGTCGGGACTGGAGTTCATTCGCTTTCATCTGGAGTTGGTCAGTTATTAGACAGTGCTTTAAAACCATTATAATTCATATTAATACACTTCATTTACAAAAGTCCAACAGTTCAGGCTTTATTGTAAGACAATAAGAAAAAGTACCATCAGGTTTAACCAAATAATCTAAACATAGTATTTGGTTTGTGTGTAAAACTAATAAATAGTTAAGTCAAAAAGAGATGTGTAATGTAACATCAAGAACACTCTCAAACCCCAATTGTTTTCTGGATGTTAGGATGTCCCTTACTTGGATGTGGCACCCTACATGCCGGAGTACTACAAGCCCCAGAATCTGCTGGACTTTGAGGAGCGCCTTCCCAGCTCGGACAGCCTTTCTTTGCTTTCCTTCACTTCCCTCACCTCTACCAACCTGGAGTGGGACGACAGCGCCATCGCCCCGTCCAGCGAAGGTCGGGCTTCACCTATCCATCTCTTTCCTTTTCTCCTTCTCCAACTCTGTATTTTCTCTCCTCCCCGTCTGTCTTATGCGGTGTCACTAGCCTAATTCATAGGCTGGTTTGTCAAGTAATGAAGTATTGATGCTGAAGTTGGATTGATCAGGAAGACACTTGTGGCTCATGGGTTTTAATGTAGAAATAGTAGCTTAGCACTCACATTGAAGTGCTCTTCATTGATCACATAGCACAGTATATGAACTCCAGGGTGTGAATGCTTTATCTCCTGTCACTTTCCATAAACCATTGAGCCCCCATTTATTTGGAATTTTCTTTACCTATCCATACCAGTAACTGTTCTCATCAAGTGTATCATATTTCTCTCATATGTCACATTTTCTACCTCTGTCTCGGGCCTTTCGTTCTAACGTTGAGTCTTATCCCTCCTTTTTAGATTATGATTTCGGGGACATCTTCCCCGTGTTGCAGCCAACTGCAGACTGGGAAGGTGGGACATGGTTACCCCTCCCCTATCCTGCCTTCCTCCCCGCTCACAGCATCATGCATGTCCTCCATCCCACAGTCAATGCATTCTGGTCCTCTGTGTAGTCAGTGGTTTAATTGGAGTATCTTAATTGCAATATCAATGCTGAGAGAGAAATGGTAGAGAAGTCAACGAAGGGGCTTCTGTTTTATGCACTTTAGTTTATTGGGAAGTAGGCTAGATGGATTCATAAGCATATTAAAATCCACTGTTGCTGTGCTTTTACACTTATCTTTTAAGACACTACTGAATCAAATGTCAATTGTCCTCAATATCATTACGTGTGTGGAGTATTAAGGGATGAATTGCATAATGATGCCTAGTTGTAAAAATAAATATAATTTTAGCGGAATTTTTTGCTCACCTTTTATGCAAGAAAATATGTGGCACTATTGCAACATTTTCATACGATTTTATTGCCAAGTAAGTTATTTTCTAAGCAGACATTTCTATGCACTGGTGAATTGTTAATGTTGTCTTTCATGTTTTAATGTACCACGCAACATGTTTATTTTACAAGACGTGATCTTGAAGCGTACGCAGCATTGATGTGGAATAATACTCGAGAACTGCAATGCCTGATGTAGCTGGTACTCACTCTGTTTGGTGTGTGCCGGCATATATGTGGTTTATCTATTTCTTATTGGAACCATTGGATTGCATGGCTTTGTTCTCGGTTCAACTCTGCCTTCAAAGCTTTTGTCACCAACTGTAGCATGTACTATAGCACTGTCACTGCATTCATTTGACATAGTTTCACCAATGCCTGTGTCACTCAACAAGCTTGTTTTTTTTTCTGCCTGCCTGTCTTTGTCCTGTGCATCCTGTGGGAAATGTGTGGTTGTGTGCCCTCATCCCTGTCCCAGCCAAAGCCCCACCAGTATCCATTCTCATTATTTGGATCCAGAATGTGTACACTATCTGTAGCATACTGTATGTGTGATTGTTCTATTTTGTTAACTGTGTGTGTTCCTCTCCCGTCCTGCCGCAGAGGGTGACCTCACCGACCCGGTTATCTGTCCGCGCTCCAGCGCCTCAGACCCTCAGATGGTCTTCAAAGACTCTGTGATTCTCCGGGCTGCCATTATCCCAGTGAGGGGAACTTCCCCGCCCCGCAGCCCCACCAGACACAACCCCTTCAACAAGGATTCGGACACCAACACCTCGGCCGACATCACCCCCGTCCACACTGCTAGCCGCCACCCCCACGACACCACCACCACCGTGGACGACATGGAGAGCACCAGCAACGAGCTGGAGGTTATCAGGTACAGCACACACTCCTAACATTAGCCTCTATGGGTAAAACTACATGAGATTTAGGCTAGTTAGCTGCTTAGCCACTAACTTCATTTTAGCTCACAGACATCGAGGTTATCAGATCAAGCGAAGCCCTCATTTATTGGCACACTCATACAGGTCATCAAGTCCCCTAGCTTTTTGGCTTGTGAAATGTTATGAATTCTTATGGACCTAGGAGGAGTACATATGGAATAACTATGATGACATACTGCTTTCCTTTCCACCAGGATGGCCAGACGAAGGAAGCCAGCCAAGAAGCGCCATGTCGTGAAGGGCTCCAGCGCGTCCACGGTGAGCAGTGAACAGAACACAACGGCCTCCGAGCAAGCAGAGGGAGAAGACGGAACCCAGGAGAGAGGGGGAGAGGGGCTGGATGGAGACTCCCGTAGCCCCTCTGTGGGGCCGCCGCAGGGCTCAGGGGCCGAGACAGTGAGGAGAAGGAGAGGGATGGGGGATGAGGAAGGCCAGGAGGAGAATGAGTCAGAGGGTCTCCTGCGGCTGCCGGAGATGACTGACACCTCCATGGACAGTGTGGGCCAGCCCCTACGTGATGTTATGGACCGGCTCAATGGAGCTCTGGACGGGGGGCAGGCCTGGTGGCGACCAGACAGAGAGGAAGAAGATAAGGGGGAGAAGACCCATCAGAGTTCCCTCCCCAGAAGGTCCTCCTCTGGCAGCCCTGAAGCCATCTTCCAGCCCCCGGGGCAGCAGCCCTTTCGAGGGGATCCGATTATTGAGCCACCTGACCCGGAAGCTGGGGCCCCCCTCCTGCTGCGCCCTGCTCTGGCCCCGAGCCCCAACTTCCTGCAGGCCCCTCCGGCCCCTGCAGACTTTTACTGCTTTATCCCCCACAATCCAGATGCTGCTGCCACGCGTGGTGGCCACCATGACACTGCAGGGCATGGCCAGCCGCAGGCTCTTCCTGGTGGCCATGAAGATGAGAGAGAGGCAGAGGCACCACCAGGACAGGACCCCTTCTTAGAGGAGGCAGTGGTGGTTGAGAATGGATTGCCTGCTGGAGAAACTGAAGAGGACAGTCTCAGTCCAACAGAAAACTCCCATTCTGCAGAATTCAAGTGAGTTGGGAGATTAATTACACATGTTTGGGTGAACCATGAATGGAACCTTTTTAATCATTGTCTAAGCTGGGGGGGGGGGCGTTCTACCCTGCTAACATATAGAATTGTTTTAAGATGGTCATACCAAGGATCATTGAGCTATTTTATTTAGAATTTTAGAACCCATTTAGGTATCAAAAAAATATATAAAACATGTATTTGAAACATTGAATTTGGCATTACTGCTATTAGCCCATAGCAACGCATTGAATAATATATTCATCCACTTTTAAGTGTCTGTCCTATATCTGAGCGATTATTTAAAAAAATTAAGAAATTATTACATTTTTTACCCATATTTAACCAATTTTTTGGGGCACTAAACTACTTCCATAATACACTAATTAAAAACATTAGGAACACCTGCTCTTGACCTGGGGAATCCATGTGAAAGCTATGATCCACTTCAATCAGTGTAGATGAACGGGGAGGAGACAGGTTAAAGAAGGGTTTTTAAGACTTGAGACATGGACTGTGTATGTTTCAAGTACAGTGAAATGCCTTTCTTGCAAACTCAAAACCCAACAGTGTAATAATCAATAATAATGTAATACTAGTAAAACAAACAATAAATATGAAATATGAAGAACACAATAACTAAGTAAGCATACTATATACATGGTGAAGTTCCAATAGCACATTTACAAGGTGCAGGGATTTTGATATATATATATATTATTTAACTAGGCAAGTCAGTTAAGAACAAATTATTATTTACATTGACGGCCTACACCGGATACTGGAGTGATGGAGGTAAATATGTATAGGGGTAAGGTGACTAGGCAAAATGATATAAGATGAACAGAGTAGCTGCAGCTTGTATGTGTGTGTAGAGTCATTATAAATGTATGTACATAGTATGTGTGAGTGAGCAGATGATGGAGTGAGTGTAGGGCCTGTCAGTGTGCATATGCACAGTGTAAAAATACAATTTCAATAAAGATACAAGGTTAACTTGGTCTGTGTAGCTATATTGTTAGCTATTTCAGGCTTATTGCTTGGGAAGAAAGCTTTTCAAGAGCCTGTTGGTGTTAGACTTGATGCACAGGTCCTGCTTGCCGTGCGGAAGCAGAGAGAATAGTCTATGGCGGCTTGGGTAGTTGGAGTCTTTAACGATTTTCCAGGCCATCCTTCCACACCGTCTGACATACAGTGCATTCAGAAAGTATTCAGACCCCTTCACTTTGTCCACATTTTGTTACATTACAGCCTTATTCTAAAAGCGATTGATGAGGATTTACTTATTTAATCTACACACAATACCCCATAATAACAGTGAAAACAGGTTTTTAGAAATGTTTGCAAAACATAACTATTCAGACCCTTTGCTATGAGACCTGAAATTGAGCTCAGGCACATCCCTTTTCCATTGATCATCCCTGAGATGTTTCTACAACTTGATTGGAGTCCACCTGTGGTAAATTAAATTAATTGGACATGATTTGGAAAGGCACACACTTGTCTATATAAGGTCCCACAGTTGACAGTGCATGTCAGAGCAAAAACCAACCCTTGAGGTCAAAGGAATTGTCTGTAGTACTCCGAGACAGGATTGTGTCAAGGCATAGATCTGGGGAAGGGTACCAACACATTTTATGCAGCATTGAAGGTCCCCAAGAACACAGTGGCCTCCATTTTTAAATGGAAGAAGTTTGGAACCACCAAGACTCTTCCTAGAGCTGACAGCCTGGCCAAACGGAGCAATCGGGTGAGAAGGGCCTTGGTCAGGGAGGTGACCAAGAACCCGATGGTCACTGACATAGCTCCAGAGTTCCTCTGTAGAGATGGGAGAACCTTCCAGAAGGACAACCATTTCTGCAGCACTTCACCAAGCAGGCCTTTTATGGTAGTGGCCAGACGGAAGACACTCCTTCGTAAAAGGCACATGATAGCCCGCTTGGAGTTTGCCAAAAGGCACCTAAAGTACTCTCAGACCATGAGAAACAAGATTCTCTGGTCTGATACAACCAGGATTGAACTCTTTGGCCTGAATACCAAGCATCACGTCTGGAGGAAACCAGGCACTGCTCATCACCTGGCCAATACCATCCCTTTGGTGAAGCTTAGTGGTGGCAGCATCATCTTGTGGGGATTGTTTTTCAGCAGCAGGGACTGGGAGAATATTCAGGATCGAGAGAAAGATGAACAGAGCAAAGTACAGAGAGAACCTTCATGAAAACCTGCTCCAGAGCACTCAGGACCTCAGACTGGGGCAAAAGTTCACCTTCCAACAGGACAACGACCCTAAGCACACAGCCAAGACAATGCAGGAGCGTCTTTGGGAGTCTCTGAATTGCCTTGAGTGGCCCAGCCAGAGCCCGGACTTGAACCCGATCTAACATCTCTGGTGAGACCTGAAAGTAGCTGTGGGGCGACGCTCCCCATCCAACCTGACAGAGCTTGAGAGGATCTATAATCGCTGCCAAAGGTGCTTCAACAAAGTACTGTGTAAAGGGTCTGAATACTTAAGTAATTATGATATTTCAGTTTAATATTTTTTTTTAATTAGCAAAATGACCTGTTTTTGTTTTGTCATTATGGATCATTGTGTGTCGATTGATGGGGATTATTTATTCTTTAATCATTTTTAGAATAAGCCTGTAATGTAACAAAGTGGAAAGAGTGAAGGGGTCTGAATACTTTCCGAATGCATTTTAGATGTTCTGGATGGCAGGAGCTCGGCCCAAGTGATGTACTGGGCTGTCCGCACCACCCTCTAGCACCATACCAGGCAGTGATGCAACCAGTCAAGATGCTCTCAATGGTACTGCTGTAGAAGTTTTTGAGGATTTAAGGGCCCATGCCAAACTTTCTCAGCCTCCTGAGGGGAAAAAGGCGCTGTCGCGCCTTCTGTACGTGTGTGCTTGGACCATTTTTAAGTCTTTAGTGATTTGAACTGGAAGTATGTGTGCTATTCAGAGGGTGAATGGACAAGACAATTTTTTTTTTCTTTGAACAGGTTATGGTAGTAGGTGCCAGGCGCACCGGTTTGAGTGTGTCAAGAACTGCAACGCTGCTGGAATTTTCACACTGTTTCCCGTGTCTGTCAAGAATAATCCACCACCCAAAGGAAGTCGAGTCAACTTGACACAACTGTGAGAAGCATTGGAGTCTCACCAAATGCCAGTATCACTGTGGAACGCTTTCGACACCTTGTGGAGTCCATGCCCTGATGAATTGAGGAAGTTCTAAGGGCAAAAGGGGTTCAACTCAATATTAGGAATGTGTTCCTAATATTTTGTACACTCGGTTTATACCTCCATTTTCCGACATGTACGTGCTAGTGAGAGTCTAACCTTTCCATAGAGGGGTCATATTAGTGCGTAGCTCAAACTGATCGGACGCAACATACAGAAGTTGGCAGATAAGCGGTACAAACTTCAGTCGAGTTCCGTGATGCTTTTGGCCGTAGAGCGAAACGGAGAACACCATCGTGTTCATGAGTCTCATCTCTCCGTAGAGTGGTCAGATGATTCGTTTGTAGGCCAAACCATTCAGACGCTACAGACACTTTAGTGAGAACACCGATTTTCGGGATGTCACACTGACAAACACCGCTCTAGCTCGACCACGTTCCAACGCAGATGCGGAAGGCCGCCGTTGGTGGATGTGGCGGATTGAGGTGCAGCCCATGCAACAACAAAAAATAGACTGATTTTGATGGTGATTTTTGTTATTATGCAAATTAGATTATCGCAAGGCGGACATTGACTCTAGCGGTTTTTAAAGGCACAATATCTGGGAAATATTTTTTTCTTAAATGTCCACCTGATTTCAGTTTGTGTTTGTTTTTGTAGCTGTATGAGTGATGTACAAAACTGAAAGTAAAAAGAAACAAATGAAACTTACTGAAGGGAAGCAATCAGAATGACAGATCTATTACTAGCATTTCTATCGGAAATCTATCAGGTCTGGCACAAAATTACATAACTGTTAAGCCTTTTTTGGGGCAATTCTGATTGTGTGGCTGTTTCAGGGTGGACAACAATCACCTGCTACTGCTCATGATCCACGTCTTCAGAGAGACTGAGGAGCAGCTCTTCAAGGTAAGCCTAGTATATTATGTTGGGTGGGGGGGGTGTAATCAGGCTGTGTGCTCAGGGTTGTTGTCCTGTTGTAAGGTCAACCTTCGCCCTGTTCTGAGCACTCTGGAGCAGGTTTTAATCAAGGATCTCTCTGTACTTTGCTCCATTCTTCTTTCTCTCGATCCTGACTAGTCTCCCAGTCCCTGCCGCTGAAAAATATCCCCACAGCATGATGCTGCCACCACCATGCTTCACCGTAGAGATGGTGCCAGGTTTCCTCCAGACGTGACCCTTTTTATTCAGGCCAAAGAGTTTAATCTTGGTTTCATCAGACCAGAGAATTTTGTTTCTCATGGTCTGAGAGTCCTTTAGGTGCAAGCGTGCTGTCATGTGCCTTTTACTGAGGAGTGTCCTCCATCTGGCCACTCTACCATAAAGGCCTGATTGGTGGTGTGCTGCAGAGATGGTTATCCTTCTGGAAGGTTCTCCCATCTCCACAGAGGAACTCTGGAGCTCTATCAGTGACCATCGGGTTCTTGGACACTTCCCTGACCAAGGCCCCTCTCTCCCGATTGCTCAGTGTGGCCGGGCGGCCAGCTCTAGGAAGAGCCTTGGTGGTTCCAAACTTCTTCCATTTAAGAATGATGGAGGACACTGTGTTCTTGAACCTTCAATGCTGCAAAAAAAAAATTTGGTACCCTTCCCCTCATGGCGCGGTTCTGAAACATAATCTTCTGTACGCCATTAAATTTGCGCCTTTCCCTATATGTTGCTATGTGCATAATATCGAACTTAACCAGCATATTGGTGTTGAGAACAATGCTGCTGAGGCAGCAGCAGAGTGAGGTAATGAGGAAACCACCCTTGGTTTAATTGTTTAAGAAAATTGAAGAGAGAGTATACCTTAAGTAGGTCTATAAGTAATAATAGTCTAACTTTTAAGTGTGCCTGGATTTAGGAATCATCCATAATATCTACAGAAATAAGACAGATCCTGCTTCTGTTGCCAGTTTGAGTGATTAATAGCCTACTGAATCCGTGAGTATGCATGTTTAACGTAAAGAGAGCAGGGATGGAGGGAATAGGGAATGTTTTTCCACAAAAAAAGTTATATTTCGGTAACAGAACGTTTCACTCAGAGAAACAAGTAAGAAATTAAATGGCTATAATGATGCTTCAGCATGGAACGTGTGACAAACACTTGCATATAGTTGATTTTATTCAAACACATAGGATGTGTCTATATATGGAAAAGTACACGATTGAAAATGTTGACCGATTTAACTCTCGGTCGACCAATATATATATATTTTTAGTCTGGGACAGCCCTAGTATTGGTATTAGCCCTCAAATTATATTGAAGAGCCAGATGTGCCACTCTGTTCTGGGCCAGATGCAGTTTTTCTAGGTCCTTCTTTTTAGCACCTGACTGGGCAATAATCAAGACAAGATAAAACCACAGCCTGCAGGACTTGCTTTGTGGCGTGTGGTGTCAAAACAGAGCATTTCTTTATCATGAACAGACTTCTCCCCATCTTCAACCATTAAATCAATAGGTTTTGACTGACAGTTTACAATCCAAGGTAACACCAAGTAATTTAGACCCTTCAACTTGCTTAACTGCCACTTTATTCATTATCAGATTCAGATGAAGTCTAGAATTTAGCGAATGATTTCTACCAAATACAATGCTCTTAGTTTTATAGATGTTCAGAACTAGTTTATTACTTGCCACCCATTCTAAAACTGACTGCAACTCTGTTTCGGGTTGCAGTGATTTCGCTAGCTGTGGTTGCTGACACGTATTGGGTTGAATCATCTGCATACATAGACACACAGGCTTTGTTTTAATGGCAGTGTCAGGTCAGTGATAAAAATAGAAAAGAGTAGGGGACCAAGAGAGTTGCACTGCTGTACACCACACTTTACGTGGTTAACATTAGAGAAGCTTCCATTAAAGAAAACCCTCTGTTTTATTTGACAGATTGCCATATCGTAGATTCAGAGCCGAGGTTGAAAAGCCATAACACAAGTTTTTCTTTTTAACAGGTTATGGTCAATAATATCAAAGGCTGCACTGAAATCTAACAGTACGGCTCCCACAATCATCTTATCAATTTCTTTCAACCAATTATAAGTAATTGCTGTCAGTGCAGTACATGTTGAGTGCCCATCTCTATAAGCATGCTAAAAGTCTGTTCATTTGTTTACAGAGAAATAGCATTGTATCTGGTCAACATAAAAATGTATCCAAAAGTTGAATAAGAGTCGGCAGCAAGCTGATTGGTTGGTTGTTAGAACCAGTAAAGGGTGCTTTATCATTCTTTGGTAACGGAATGACTTTGTGTCCTCAAACCTGGAGGGAAGCCAATTTTTTCTTCTTCTCCAGACTCAAATTAAAAATGACAAATAGGAGTGGTGATATAGTTCTCTACCATCCTCAATAACTTTGCATTCTAAGTTGTCAATACCAGGTGGTTTCTCATTATTGATGGACAACAATACCTTTTCTATCTCATCCACACTAACAATACACAATTTTGAATTACAATGCTTTCCCTTCATTGTTTGGTATTTTATGCATGAATATGATGGCTCACAGTTGTTGGCATTTCATGCCTAAGTTTGCCTACTTTGCCAATGAAATAGTCAATAAAGTAATTGGCAACATCAAAAGGTTTTGTGATAAATGAGCCATCTCATTCAATGAAAGATGGAGTTGAATTAGTCTTTCTGCCCCATTTCATTTACATTATACCAAAGTTTTTTCCGTCATACTTTGTCATTTATCTTGGTTTCATTAATACAATTTATTATTTTTCAGTTTAGTCACACAATTTCTCAATTTACAGTAAGTTTGTCATTCGGATGTGGGGACAGACTTATTCGCCACTCCTTTTGCCTGGTGCTTCTCAACCATACAGCTTTTCAATTCCTCATCAATTCCCAAGTCCTTATCAGTTCTAACAGTCTTCTTCTGAAGTGTGCATTTAAATACTCCCCGTTATGTATTTTACAATGGTGGAAATTCCCTCCAGCCAATGTTTTCCTTCAATCGAATGCATTTAAATCCATGACTGAGTGTGTGCAAGCACACACTTTAGCAGAAGCATGGATAATCGGGATGCTGCCAGGGCCTCCCAACCATTTCTACTCTGAATGCATCTTTATACACATAATTGAGTGTTCAAAACATTAAGAACACTTGCTCTTTCCATGATGTAGACTGACCAGGTGAATGATGATCCCTTGTTAAATCGAATTCAATTAATGTTAATGAAGGGGAGGAGATGGGTTAAAGAAGGATTTTTAAGCTTGAGACTATTGAGACATGGATTGTGTAAGGGTGCCATTTTAGAAGGTGAATGAGTAAGACAACGGGATATGGTAGTAGGTGCCAGACACACCGGTTTGTGTCAAGAACTGCAACGCTGCTGGGTTTTTCACGCTCAACAGTTTCCCGTGTGAATCAAGAAGGCCCCACCACCCAAAGGACATCCAGCTAACTTGAAGCATTGGAGTCAACATGAGCCAGCATCCATGTAGATGTTTCGACACCTTGTAGAGACCATGCCCCGACGAATTGAGGCTGATCTGAGGGCAAAAGAGGGTGGGTGCAATGCAATATTAGGAAAGTGTTATTTATTTGTACACTATATCTGGAACATTGATTTCAAAGGTATTGGTAAGTAAATCAGTGAGATTAGTATGCTTTGCAGTGTATATGAAAAGGTGCAGTCCTGAGTCTTTAGTTATTTTTGTCTGTTCCCAGATGGTGAGGATGAGCACGGGTCACATGGAGGGAGACATGCAGCCTCTCTACCTGCTGCTGACTGACTGTTACATCTACCTGCTGAGGAAAGGTGAGGGTATACTGCTCACCACGCTCTCAGATACTCTTTATTTCCGTCTCACTCTCTCTTGCTCACTTGGTAGAGCATGGGTTGTGGGTTCAATTTCCACAGGGGGAACAATAAAAAAAAAATTGATGCACTCACTACTTACTGTAAATTGCTCTGGATAAGAGCATCTGCTAAATGACCAAAATGTAAATATATTAGATTAACATTTGGTGGTGGCTTTTGACTTTGCTTGTCACTCTCGCGCTCCCTTCTCTCGCTCTTTCAGGTGCAGCAGAAAAGCCCTATACAGTTGAGGACGCCATCTCTTACAATGAGTTGGACTATGTCTCTGTGAGTTGTCTATACTGCTGGGATATGTTGTCTACTGTCAAGATTGTCTGTGACTGGTTTCTTGTAATGCCACACGGTTGTCTTTTCTGCAAGGGCGCAATAGGTTTTCTTCAAGGTTAGCTTGAAGGTTGTCTTGGTCAATGTTTAGCGTCAGGGTCATGCAGGATCCTTAAATTACAAGGTTCATGAGGTCAGATGGTTCATGAGTTTACTAGGTTCACGTCCTTCTAGTTGTTGTTTATGTGAATTCCAATGGCCGACAATCACGCAGCCAATTTGAAAGCCATTGTCCCTGTAACTGTCTTTCATTCGACTTCAACATGTGCAAATACAAATTGTCGGTCTTATATGGACAAATGTGCAGCGGCTGGAATTTAAGAAAGTGAATGCCCAATTCTTATTTTATGGACTACAGTTATGTAATGGATTTGATTTTCCAGATAGTGTGGATGCCACCATATCATTTTAGGCTATGAAGCACTTTGGGCTGTTTAATGGAAGTGATTGAAGGAAGCCTTAACAATTTTCATAAATTTAAAAGTTGGTTTTATATAGCACATTTGCTTCACGACCATCACCTAAAAAGCTAATGGACAGAAGAGGGAAAACAACAAGAAGGAAGAGTTATTGTTTATGTCCATTCCACTAAGTTGTGATACTGTACCTGTCCGTCTCTCAGGTGGGCGTGGACCAGCAGACGGTCACGCTGGTCTGCACAAACCGAAGACGCCAGTTTCTCCTGGACACATCCGACTCCTCGTTGACTATGTGAGTGCTTCCTCTCCTCTGCCCTGCTCTCCCCTTCTCCCTGGCGGCATCTTTATAGTCTAAGGTGGCTTCCGCTCCCATTTCCTTTCCTCCAAATGCACGGACACTAAAGGGCTGAACTGAGAAAGCAAGTTCCTAGTTGGCATGCCCTCACTTAGATCATGTTTTCATATCAGTATGGATGAAGGAGAGGAGACCAGTAGAATAAATCACTCTTTATCCCTCCCCCTCTTTTCTAATCCAGTATGCTCTTTTTCCTTCTCTCTATCCTTCAGCTGGTTCCTGGCAGCCCTGAAGTCGGCCATGATTAAGGGGTGCAGGGAGCCTCCTTACCCCTCGGTGCTGACCGACGCCACCATGGAGAAACTAGCCCTCACTAAGTTTGTCTCCCAGGAGTCTCACTGTGAGGTGAGGAACACAGATATCTAGCTAGGCCTGCACATTAACATCATTTCTCAGGCACTGTCATGTAAATGGAAGACAAATGTCATGTTTGAAAATGCCTGGATACTGATTTATGCTCAAGAATTGAAGTCTAAATTTGATTGGAATCAAATTACAATAGGCACTTAACCATCATAATTTATGGATTACATCTGATGGAGTGGTTATATGCATCAGTAGACATCACCAGCTCAATCATATGTGTTCTACAGTATACACTACCGTTCAAAAGTTTGGGGTCACTTAGAAATGTCCTTGTTTTTGAAAGAAAAGCACTTTTTTGTCCATTTAACATCAAATTGATCAGAAATACAGTGTAGACATAGTTAATGTTGTAAATGACTATTGTAGCTGGAAACGGTAGATATTTAATGGAATATCTACATAGGCGTACAGAGGCCCTTTAACAGCAACCATCACTCCTGTTCCAATGGCATGTTGTGTTAGCTAATCCAAGTTTATCATTTTAAAAGGCTAATTGATCATTAGAAAACCCTTTTGCAATTATGTTAGCAGAGCTGAAAACTGTTGTCCTGATTTAAAGAAGCAATAACACTGGCATTTGAGGGTTTGATTACAGGCTCAAAATGGCCAGAAACGAATAACTTTATTCTGAAACTCGCCAGTCTATTCTTGTTCTGAGAAATGAAGGCTATTCCATTCCAATTTTTTGCATGGAATAGCCTTCATTTCTCAGAACAGGAATAGACTGACGAGTTTCAGAAGAAAGGTATTTGTTTCTGGCCATTTTGAGCCTGTAATCGAACCCACAAATGCTGATGCTCCAGATACTCAACTAGTCTAAAGGAGGACAGATTTATTGCTTCTTTAATTAGAACAACAGTTTTCAGCTGTACTAACATAATTGCAAAAGGGTTTTCTAATGATCAATTAGCCTTTTAAAATGATCGACTTGGATTAGCTAACACAACGTGCCACATCACAGGAGTGATGGTTGCTGATAATGAGCCTATGTAGATATTACACTTAAACAACAGTCATTTACAACATGAACAATGTCTACACTGTATTTCTGATCAATTTGATTATTTGACAAAAAATCAGCTTTTCTTTAAAAAACAATGACTTTTCTAAGTGACCCCAAACTTTTGAATGGTAGTGTATATGCTCAACACATATAACAATGAGTAATAGACAAATGATAGAATTGTTTATTGACACTGTGTGTCTCTGTAGGTTTCTGAAGTGGTCATCCGCCTGTATTCTTTGGTCCACTGGGAGGACCCCATGGATGTGACTCTGGCCCCCCAGACAGCCTTGGTGGGTGCTGGAGATTCCTCCAGCACTAAAGAGGGACCCTTACTCTACAGAGCAGGCACCACCTACTTGGGCAAGGAGCTGTGGAAGAGCTGTTACCTCGTACTGAGGTATGTATGGGCAGCCATAGGCTTTTAGTGGCACAATATGCATAAATCCCTCCACCATTGCCTGGTTGCTAAAATTCTGAACTGTTTCCATTATTTCAGTTTGTGACAAAACAAGTAATGTAGAGATTCATTGTACAATCTAAACCGCTGTGAAATATATTTTCAATAACCAAAAATAGTATTTTTAGCTATTTGAAGCCGGTGTACTATACTTAAGGCTGGGGAGCATAGAAATAGCGCACATAGAACGGATCTACCGCTTATCAGACTTTCAGTCAGAATGACAGATCTATAACTCACATTTCTATGTGAATTTGGTCGGGTCGTCCACAAAGCTACACATTACGCCTTTTAATATAACCAATCAAATTTCAATCAATCAATTATAAAGCGAACCACTCAAGGTGAAAGAACGGCTAGACCTCCTCAGCCATTGCACCAGCTGTTGTCATCGGCTGTTCTATTGTAAGAAACATCTTGGTTCCCGGGGCAAAAACCCTATACTATCCTGGAGCACAAGTACAGGGCATTACACGTCTGCGTCTCTCACATGGGTAGGCAGACCATTCCATAAAAATGGAGATCTATAGGAGAAAGCCCTGCCTCCAGCTCTTTGCTTAGAAATTCTAGGGACAATTAGGAGGCTTGTGACCGTAGCATACGTGTAGGTATGTACGACAGGACCAACTCGGAAAGATAGGTAGGAGCAAGCCCATGTAACGCTTTATAGGTTAACAGTAAAACCTTGAAATCAGCCCTTGCCTTAACAGGAAGCCAGTGTAGGGAAGCGAGCACTGGAGTAATATGATCAAATTTCTTGGTTCTAGTCAGGATTCTAGCAGCCGTATTTAGCACTAACTGAAGTTTATTTAGTGCTTTATCCAGGTAGCCGGAAAGTAAAGCATTGCAGTAGTCTAACCTAGAAGTAACAAAAGCATGGATTAATTTTTCTGCATCATTTTTGGACAGAAAATTTCAGATTTTTGCAATGTTACGTAGATGGAAAAAAGCTGTCCTTGAAACAGTCTTGATATGTTCGTCAAAAGAGAGATCAGGGTCCAGAGTAACGCCGAGGTCCTTCACAGTTTTATTTGAGACTTTACAACCATCAAGATTAATTGTCAGATTTTAACAGAAGATCTCTTTGTTTCTTGGGACCTAGAACAAGCATCTCTGTTTTGTCCGAGTTTAAAAGTAGAACGTTTTCAGCCATCCACTTCCTTATGAATGATTTATTTCAGCTTTTATTTCTTTCATCACATTCCCAGTGGGTCAGAAGTTTACATTACACTCAATTAGTATTTGGTAGCATTGCCTTTAAATTGTGTAACTTGGGTTCAACGTTTCAGATTACCTTCCACAAGCATCCCACAATAAGTTGGGTGAATTTTGGCCCATTCCTCCTGACAGAGCTGGTGTAACTGAGTGAGGTTTGTAGGCCTCCTTGCTCGCACACACTTTTTCAGTTCTGCCCACAAAATGTCTATATGATTGAGGTCAGGGCTTTGTGATGGCCACTCCAATACCTTGACTTTGTTGTCCTTAAGCCCTTTTGCCACAACTTTGGAAGTATGCTTGGGGTCATTGTCCATTTGGAAGACCCATTTGCGACCAAGCTTTAACTTCCTGACTGATGTCTTGAGATGTTGCTTCAATATATCCAAATACTTTTCCTACCTCATGATGCAATCTATTTTGTGAAGTGCACCAGTCCCTCCTGCAGCAAAGCACCCCCACAACATGATGCTACCACCCCCATGCTTCACGGTTGGGATGGTGTTCTTCGGCTTGCAAGCATCCCCCTTTTTGCTCCAAACGTAATGATGGTCATTATGGCCAAACAGTTCTATTTTTGTTTCATCAGACCAGAGGACATATCTTCAAAAAGTACGATCTTTGTCCCCATGTGCAGTTGCAAACTGTAGTCTGACTTTTTTATGGCGGTTTTGGAGCAGTGGTTTCTTCCTTGCTGAGCAGCCTTTAAGGTTATGTCGATATAGGACTCGTTTTACTGTGGATATAGATACTTTTGTACCTGTTTCCTCCAGCGTCTTCACAAGGTCTTCTGCTGTTGTTCTGGGATTGATTTGCACTTTTTGCACCAAAGTACGTTCATCTCTAGGAGACAGAACACGTCTCCTTCCTGAGCGGTATGGCGGCTGCGTGGTCCCATGGTGTTTATACTTGCGTACTATTGTTTGTACATATGAACGTGGTACCTTCAGGCGTTTGGAAATTGCTCCCAAGTATGAACCAGACTTGTGGAGGTCTTACATTTTTTCCCCTGGTTGATTTCTTTTGATTTTCCCATGATGTCAAGCAAAGAGGCACTGAGTTTTAAGGTAGGCCTTGAAATACATCTACAGGTACACTTCCAATTGACTCAAATGATGTCAATTAGCCTATCAGAAGCCAAAAAATCTACTTTAGTAGTACTTTAAAGTATTTTTACTTAAGTACTGTACACCACTGGTAATAGATGACATTCTCTGGAACACGCTTAGATAATACCTTTGATACAGTGGTAGCAATACATGGTTATAACATCTACAGAAAAGATAGAAATGCCAATGGCGGCAGTGTTGCAGTCTATATTCAGATCCACATTCCTGTAAAGCTTAGAGAGGATCTCATGTTAAATACTGTTGAATTATACTGAACAAAAATATAAATGCAACCTGCAACAATTTAAAAGATTTTACTTACTTACAGTTCATATGAGGAAATCAGTCAATTGAAATTAATGAATTAGTGCCTTGCTATGGATTTCACATGACCGGGAATACAGATATGCATCTGTTGGTCAGATAGCTTAGGAAAAAATGGGCCTTACATTGGGCCTCAGGATCTTGTCACGGTGTTTCTGTGTATTCAAATTGCCATCAATAATACGCTATTGTGTTCATTGTCTGTAGCTTATGCCTGCCCATACCGTAACCCCACCGCCACCATGAGGCACTCTGTTCACAACGTTGACATCAGCAAACTGCTCGCCCACACAAGGCCATACACATGGTCTGGTGTTGTAAGGCTGGTTGGATGCACTGCCAAATTCTCTAAAACAACATTGGAGGCGGCTTATGGTGGGGAAATGAACATTACATTCTCTGGCATCAGCTCTGGTGGATATTCCTGCAGTATGCATGTCAATTGCACACTCCCACACTCTGTGGCGTTGTGTGACAAAACTGCACATTTTAGTGTAATTTTACTGTCCCCGACACAAGGTGCACCTGTGTAATGACCATGCTATTTAATCAGCTTCTTGATTATGCCACACCTATCAGGAAGATGGATTATCTTGGCAAAGAAGATATGGGATGTAAAATGTTTGCACAAAATTTGAGAGAAATAAACTTGGGTGTGTATGAAACATCTAGGATCTTTTATTTCAGCTCATGAAACACAGAACCAACACTTTACATGTTGAATTTTATTTTTTTCTTAAGTGTAATATGGTGATTTTAAATATGGCTTTCATCAAGTTGGCTTTCATCAAGTTGACCTCAACCTGAACCAGGTTGCAGCTTTTTCTTATCAGTCAACCTACCAGAGTTATTACAAACGAAATCATCAAGTATTGATCACATCTTTACTAATGCTGCAGAAATTTGCATTAAAGCAGTATCCAAATCCATCGGCTGTAGTGTTATCTAGGATAATCAAAGAGTCTAATATAGTAAACTCAACAAAAAAAGAAACGTCCCTTTTTCAGGACCCTGTCTTTCAAAGATAATTTGTAAAAATCCAAATAACTTCACAGATCTTCATTGTAAAGGGTTTAAACACTGTTTCCCTTGCTTGTTAAATGCACCATAAACAATTAATGAGCATGCACCTGTGGAACGGTCGTTAAGACACTAACAGTTTACAGACGGTAGGCAATTAGCTCACGGTCGCTGGACCAGACAGGACCGGCAAAAAGTGCTCTTCACTGACGATTCGCGGTTTTATCTCACCAGGGGTGATGGTTGGATTCGTGTTTATCGTTGAAGGAAGGAGCGTTACACCGAAACCTGTACTCTGGGGCGGGATCGAGGTGGAGGGTCCGTCATGGTCTGGGGCGGTGTGTCACAGCATCATCGGACTGAGCTTGTTGTCACTGCAGGCAATCTCAACACTGTGCATCACAGGGTAGAGATCCTCCCTCATGTGGTACCCTTCCTTCAGGCTCATCCTGACATGACCCTCCAGCATGACAATGCCACCAGCCATACTGCTCGTTCTGCGCGTGATTTCCTGCAAGACAGGAATGTCAGTGTTCTGCCATGGCCAGCGACGAGCCTGGATCTCAATCCCATTGTGCACGCCTGGGACCTGTTGGATCGGAGGGTGAGGGCTAGGGCCATTCCCCCCCCAGAAATGTCCAGGAACTTGCAGGTGCCTTGGTGGAAGAGTGGGGTAACATCTCACAGCAAGAACTGGCAAATCTGGCAGTACTTAATGCAGCTGGTGGCCTCACCAGAAACTGACTTTTGATTTGGACCCCCCCCCCCCCCTCCTTAGTTCAGGGATACATTTATTCCATTTCTGTTAGTCACATGTTTGTGGAACTTGTTCAGTTTGTCTGTTGTGTAAATATTTGTTTAGTTTATATAAGAGGTCATGCAATATATTTTGTAGTGATTCCTATGTTGATGATGTTAAGAATATTTGCTGGTCTGTGGTGTAATGAGGATCCACCAGACGCTGCACTTATAAAATTGCTTATTCCAGTTACTAATAAGCATGCACCTATTAACCTCTCTAGGGTACGTGAGACGGTAGCGTCCCACCTCTTCAACAGCCAGTGAAACTGCTGGGTGCCAAATTCAAAACAACAGAAATCCCATAATTAAAATTCCTCAAACATACATGTATTTTACACCATTTTAAAGATACACTTGTTGTAAATCCAGCCACAGTGTCCAATTTATCTTCTACCGACTCAGAAGCCCGGATCCGGGAGCACCCCCACCTCCCCCACCAGTAAAAAAGCTGAATAGCATAGCTAGCATAGCGTCACAAGTAAATAGTAGCATCTAAATATCATTCAATCACAAGTCCAAGATACCAGATGAAAGATCCACTTCTTGTGAATCCAGCAATCATTTCTGATTTGTAAAATGTTTTACAGGGAAGACACTATGTAAATCTATTAGCTAACCACGTTAGCAAAAGACACCATTTTTCTTTGTCCACCATTTTTTTTCTCTCCACCAGTAGCTATCACCAATTCGGCCAAATAAAGATATTGATAGCCACTAACCAAGAAAAAACCTCATCAGATGACAGTCTGATAACATATTTATTGTATAGGATAGGTTTTGTTAGAAAAATGTGCATATTTCAGGTAGAAATCATAGTTTACAATTGCACCCACCATCACAACTCGACTAGAATAAATACAGAGAGCAACGTGTATTACCTAATTACTAATCATAAAACATTTCTTAAAAATACACAGCGTACACTAATTGAAAGACACAGATCCTGTGAATCCAGACAATATAAATCGTTATATTAGCATACCACATGTGCAAACATTACCCCAGCATTGATTCACGGCAAAAAGAGCGATAGCATTATCACCACCAAAATGTATAAATTTTTTCACTAACCTTCTCAGAATTCTTCAGATGACACTCCTGTAAAAATGTGCATATTTAGCCACCAAAATCGTGGTTATACAATGAGAAAAGTAGCCAAGCTGGTCAGAAAATGTCGGACGCCATATTGGACAGTGATCTAGTCTAATGCATAAATACTCATAAACTTGACTAAAAAATACAGGGTGGACAGCGATTGAAAGACAATTTAGTTCTTAATGCAATCGCTGAATTAATTTTTTTAAATTATCCTTACTGTGCAATACATGGTGCGCCAAAGCGAAGCTACCCCAAAGAAAATGGCGGGATATACGTTTAACATTTTTTGACAGAACAACGATTTATCATCATAAATAGGTCTTACTATTAGCTGAACTGCCATCAGAATCTTGGGCAATGAATCCTTTCTCCGGTCTAATCGTCTTTTGGTCGAAAGATGTCCTCTTGTCCCGTCAAAATGGCCACTAACGTTCAGCATGTACTAGAAAAGTGCCCAGCTCTTCGAAGTGCGTCACACAGAAATGCCATAAAATCGCACTAAACGGATATAAATTGCTATAAAACGGTTTAAATTAACTACCGTATGATGTTTTTAACACCTATAACGAGTAAAAACATGACCGGAGATATATTACTGGCTAAACAACAGCTTGGAAGGAGGCCAGTCCGACGTCCATCGGGCGCAGAGAGGAAAAGAAATGTACTTCCGGTCTTTGGTCTTTTATACAGGCCCTGATTGCGCAATCGACTCCATTCAAATTGTTACCACTTACTGACATCTAGAGGAAGACGTAGGCAGTGTTTGTATCCCCATAGCATTCACAGGGACATTACAACTGACCTGGGAACAGGGGCCAAGATTTCTGAAATCTCACTCCCTGTCATGAAAAGTGCTGTAGAAGGAGTTCTGTTTCACTCAGAGACATAATTCCAACGGCTATAGAAACTAGAGAGTGTTTTCTGTCCAATAATAATAATAATATGCATATTGTACGAGCAAGAATTGAGTACTAGGCAGTTTAATCTGGAGACCAATTTATGCTAAGTCGAAACAGCACCCCCTATATTCGCAAGAAGTTTAAAAAAAAAAAAATTAAAAAAGGCTTTACGACGAATGCAAACCAAACAATTAAGTTAGGTGAGTGCCTATTCACAGAATAACACAGACATTTTTCCAGCCAAAGAGAGGATTCACAAAAAGCAGAAATATAGATAAAATGTATCACTAACCTTTGATGATCTTCATCAGATGACACTCATAGGACTTCATGTTACACAATACATGTATGTTTTGTTTGGTAAAGTTCAAATTTATATCCAAAAATCGAGTTTACATTGGCGCCTTACGTTCAGAAGTCACAAAACATCCTTTGATTTTGCAGAGAGCCACATCAATTTACAGGAATACTCATAATAAACATTGCTAAAAGATACAACTGTTATGCATGGAATTTTAGATGCACTTCTCCTTAATGCAACCGCTGTGTCAGATTTCAAAAAAGCTTTATGAAAAAAGCAAACCATGCAATAATCTGAGTCGGCGCTCAGAGCCCAATCAAGACACAAATATAGCTGCCATATTATGCAGTCAACAGAAGTCAGAAGTAAAATTATAAACATTCACTTACCTTTGATGATCTTCATCAGAATGCACTCCCAGGAACCCATTTCCACAATAAATGTTTGTTTTGTTCGATAATGTCCATCATATCATCTATGTCCAAATTCCTCCTTGTTCGCGCGTTCAGTACACTTTCCAACTCACGACGCGCGGGCAGGTCCAGCGGAAAATAAGGCCGAAAAGTTTAAAAGTTATATTACAGTCCGTAAAAACATGACAAACGAAGTATTGAATCAATCTTTAGGATGTTTTTAACATAATTCTTCAATAATGTTCCAACCGGAGTATTCCTGTGTCTTCAGAATTGCGATGGAACAGAGCTCGCTCTCACGTGAACGCGCATGGTCACCTCATGGCAGACCTGACTCATTCCTCTCTCCTTCGGCCCCACTAAACAGTAGAGGCATCAGACAAGGCTCTAACGACTATTGACATCTAGTGGAAGCCATAGGAAGTGCAACATTACCAATATCCCACTATCTTCAATAGGAGCTGAGTTGAAAATCAACCAACCTCAGATTTCCTACTTCCTGGTTGGATTTTTTCTCAGGTTTTTGCCTGCCTGATGAGTTCTGTTATACTCACAGACATAATTCAAACAGTTTTAGAAACTTCAGAGTGTTTCTATCCAAATCTACTAATAATATGCATATTCTAGCTTTTATGGCTTTGTAGCAGGCCGTTTATTCTGAGCATGCTTTTCATCCGGACGTGAAAATACTGCCCCCTACCCCAAAGAAGTTAAGCAAAGGACTGTAAAAACTGTTAAATCCCCTTGGATTGATGAGGAATTGAGAAATTGTATGGTTGAGAGGGATGAGACTAAATAAATGGCAAATAAGTCTGGCTCCGCAGCCGTTTGGCAAATATACTGTACATTTGAGAAATCATGTGACTAAACTGAATAGTAAGAAGAGACTATACTATGAAACAAGAAGATAAATCGTATAAAAAGCTTTGGAGCACCTTCAATTCAATTTTGTGCAAAAAGGCAAACTCAGCTCCATCGTTCATTGAATCAGATGGCTCATTCATCACAACACCCACTGATATTGCCAACTACTTTAATGATTTTTTATTGGGCAAGATTAGCAAACTTAGGCATGACATGCCAGCAAAAAACGGCGACACTACATATCCAAGTATATCTGACCAAATTATGAAAGACAAGCATTGGAAATTTGAATTCTGTAAAGTGAGTGTGGAATAGGTGGGGGAAAAATTAAATGACAAGCCATCAGGGTCTGACAACTTGGATGTAAAATTACTGAGGATAATAGCGGATGATATTGCCACTCCTATTTGCAATTTCTTCAATCTAAGCCTACTAATCAAATGTATTTATAAATCCCTTCTTACATCAGCTGATATCTCAAAGTGCTGTACAGAAACCCAGCCTTAAAACAGCAAGCAATGCAGGTGTAGAAGCACGGTGGCTAGGAAAAAAGGGTTCCGTAGCCGCAGGCAGAACAGTTGAAACTGGAGCAGCAGCACGGCCAGGTGGACTGGGGAAAGCATGGAGTCATCAGGCCAGGTAGTCCTGAGGCATGGTCCTAGGGCTCAGGTCCTCCGAGAGAGAGAAAGAAAGAGAGGAGAGAATTAGAGAGAACATACTTAAATTCACACAGGACACCGGATAAGACAGGAGAAATACTCCAGATATAACAGACTGACCCTAGCCCCCCGCCACATAAACTACTGCAGCATAAATCCTGGAGGCTGAGACAGGAGGGGTCGGGAGACACTGTGGCCCCATCCGACAATTCCCCCATACAGGGCCAAACAAGCTGGATATAACCTCACCCGCTTTGCCAAAGCTCAGCCCCCACACCACTAGAGGGATATCTTCAACCACCAACTTACCATCTTGAGACAAGGCCGAGTATAGCCCACGAAGATCTCCGCCACGGCACAACCCAAGGGGGGGGGGGGGGGGGAGATCAGGAAGATCACGTCAGCGACTCATCCCACTCAAGTGTCGCACCCCTCCTAGGGACGGCATGAAAGAGCACCAGTAAGCCAGTGACTCAGCCCCTGTAATAGGGTTAGAGGCAGAGAATCCCAGTGGAGAGAGGGGAACCGGCCAGGCAAAGACAGCAAGGGCGGTTCGTGGCTCCAGTGCCTTTCTGTTCAAAGAAAGTGTGTGCCCACTAGAAAGTGTGTGCCCTCAGGCCTGGAGGGAAGGGAAGCAAAAGGCATTTCTCCTACCTAAGAATAATGAAGCCCCCTCGACTAACTCAAATAGCAGACAAATCAGCCTGTTACTAACCCTTAGTAAACTTTTGGGAAAAAATTGTGTTGGCCAGATACAATGCCATTTTACAGTAAAAGAAAATTGACAACTGACTTTCAGCTTGCTTAAAGGGAAGGACATTCAACAAGCACAGCACTTACACAAATGACTGATGATTGGCTGAGAAAAATTGATGATAAAAAGATTGTGGGAGCTGTGTTACACTTCAGTGCAGCTTTTGAAATTATCGATCATAGTCTGCTGCTGATAAAACGTATGTGTTATGGCTTTACACCCCCTGCTATATTGTGGATAAAGAATGACATGTCTGACAGAACACAGAGGATGCTCTTTAATGGAACCTCTATAACATAATCCAGGTAGACTCAGGAATTTCCCAGGGCAGCTGTCTAGGCACCTTTTTTTCAATCTTTACTAATCAAATCAAATGCTTGTGCTTCTAGTTCCGACCATACAGTAATATCTAACAAGTAATCTAACCTAACAATTTCACAACTACCTTATACACACACAAGTGTAAAGGAATGCTTAAGAATATGCACATAAAAATATATGAATGAGTGATGGCCGAACGGCATAGGCAAGATGCAGTAGATGGTATAGAGTACAGTATATACATATGAGATGAGTAATGTAAGGTATGTAAACATTATATAAAGTGGCATTGTTTAAAGTGGCTAGTGATACATTTATTACATAAGTTTTTCCATTATTAAAGTGGCTAGAGTTGAGTCAGTATGTTGGCAGCAGCCACTCAGTGTTAGTGATGGCTGTTTAATCTGATGTCTGATGGCCTTGAGATAGAAGCTGTTTTTCAGTCTCTCGGTCCCCGCTTTGATGCACCTATACTTACCTCGCCTTCTGAATGATAGCGGGGTGAACAGGCAGTGGCTCGTTTGGTTGTTGTCCTTGATTATCTTTTTGGCCTTCCTGTGACATCGGGGGGTGTAGGTGTCCTGGAGGCACTAATGACATGGCTTTGAGTAAAGTCAGTGTGTCTGTATGCGGATGACTAAACACTATATACGTTAGCTACTACGGCAACTGAAATGACTGCAACACTTAACAAAGAGCTGCAGTTCGTTTCAGAATGGGTGGAAAGTAAAAAGTTAGTCTTAAATATTTCAACAACTAAAAGCAAGACAGACGCTCGTGAAGGCGGTAAATTACCTTACAATGGCGTCAGACAAAGGTTTTGCATCCATCCTTGTGCTCCTAGACCTTAATGCCGCTTGACACCATCGATCCCAACATTCTTTAGGCGAGATTGGATACTCTAAATCAACACGGACAAGTTCTTGCCTGGTTTAGATCTTATCAGTCGGAAATATATGGGTTCGTCTCGGTGGATGGTTTGTCCTCTGACAAATCAATCACAAGTTTCAGTGTTCCTCAAGGTTCTGTTTTAGAACCACTACTGTTTTCACTATATTCTACCTCTTGGTGATGTCATTCGTAAACACAATGTCAATTTACACTATTATGCGGATGATACACAGATTTACATTGATGAAAATTGCCTACCCTAGAATCTATTTGGAACATATCATTCACTAAACCCTAACTCTCAACTAAATCTTGTAGTTAATAATGTGGAAATTGAGCAAGTTGTGGTGACTAAACTGCTTGGAGCAATCCTGGATTGTAAACTGTCATAGTCAAAACATGTTGATACAACAGTAGCTAAGATGGGGAGAAGTCTGTCCATAATAAAGCGCTGCTCTGCCTTCTTAACAACGCTATCAACAAGGCAGGTATATTATGTACTGTTATCTTTTGTTTTATGTGTGATGTAAGTGCCTTATTGTGTTTGGACCCCAGGAAGAGTAGCTGCTGCCTTGGCAGCAGCTAATGGGGATCCCTAATAAATACAAAGGTTAAGAATCTGCGTCTCTCACATGAATAGGCAGACCATTCCATGAAAATTTAGCTCTATAGGAGAAAGCCCTGCCTCTGGCTGTTTGCTTAGAATTTCTATGTACAATAACTAGGCCTGCGTTTTGTGACTGTAGCATACGTGTAGGTATGTACGGCAGGACCAAATCGGAGAGATGGGTAGGAGCAAGTCCATGTATGCTTTGTAGGTTAGCAGTAAAACCTTGAAATCAGCCCTAGTCTTAACAGGACGCCAGTGTAGAGAGGCTAGCAGTGGAGTAATATGATCAAATTTTTTGTTTCTAGTCAAGTCTATTTAGTGCTTTATCCGGGTAGTTGGAGAGTACAGCATTGCAGTAGTTTAAGTTAGAAGTGACATGGATGGATTAGGTTTTCTGCATAAATATTTGGCAAAACGTTCAGATTTTTTGCAACGTTACGAAGATGGAAAAAAAGCTGCCCTTGAAATATTCTTGATATGTTCATCAAATGAGAGATCAAGGTCCAGAGTAACACCAAGGTTCTTCAGTTTTGTTGTTGTTGAGACTGCTGTACAACCATCAAGATTAATTGTCAGATCAAACTGCAACTCTCTTTGTTTCTTGTACCTAGAACTAGCATCTCGGTTCCTTATGTCTGAAGCACAGGCTTCTAGGGTAGGCAATTTTCATCAATGTAAATCTGTGTATCATCCGCATAATAGTGTAAATTGACATTGTGTTTACGAATGACATCACCAAGAGGTAGAATATAGTGAAAACAGTAGTGGTTCTAAAACAGAACCTTGAGGAACACTGAAACTTGTGATTGATTTGTCAGAGGACAAACCATCCACCGAGACGAACCCATATATTTCCGACTGATAAGATCTAAACCAGGCAAGAACTTGTCCGTGTTGATTTAGAGTATCCAATCTCGCCTAAAGAATGTTGGGATCGATGGTGTCAAGCGGCATTAAGGTCTAGGAGCACAAGGATGGATGCAAAACCTTTGTCTGACGCCATTGTAAGGTAATTTACCGCCTTCACGAGCGTGGTCTCAGTACTATGATGGGGTCTAAAAGAGACTGGATCCTTTTGTATTTATTTTTCTTCAGGATGGCAGGAAGTAGATTCGATATAGGCCGGTTTTTAGTTTTTAACATTTTCCGGGTTAAGGCTTGGCTTTTTCAGGAGAGGCTTTATTACTACCACCTTTGGTGAGTTTGGTATACATCCGGAGGATAGGAAGACGTTTATTATGGTTAACACAGGAATTAGTTATTTCAGTAGTTTAGTTGGAATAGTGTCCAGTAGGGAGCTGGAAGGTTTAGAGGACATGACTATTTTCATAAATGCGTCGAGAGATACAAGATTCTTTTTTAAACTCCATCTCCATTGATCCTAGGTCTTGGCAGTTCTGTGCAGACTCAGGACAAATGCGTTTTAGAGAAATATGCATGTTCAAAGAGGAGTCCTTAATTTGCTTTCTAATGATCAAATCAAATGTTATTTGTCACATGTGCCGAATACAACCGGTGTAGGTAGACCTTACAGTGAAATGCTTACTTACAACCCTTAACCAACAATGCAGATTGAGGAAAATACCTAAAAAAAGAAGTAAGAGATAAGAATAACAAATAATTAAAGAGCAGCAGTAAATAACAATAGCGGGGCTATATACAGGGGGTACCAGTACAGAGTCAGTGTGTGGGGGCACCGGTGTTGAGGTAATATGTATGTGTAGGTAGAGTTATTAAAGTGACTATGCACAGATAATAACAGAGAGTAGCAGCATTGTAGAAGGTGGCGGGGGCAATGCAAGTAGTCCGGGTTGCCATTTGATTAGCTGTTCAGGAGTCTTATGGCTTGGGGGTAGAAGCTGTTTAGCCTCTTGGACCTAGACTTGGCGCTCAGGTACTGCTTTCCGTGCGGTAGCAGAGAGAACAGTCTGACTCGGGTGGCTGGAGTCTGACAATTTTTAGGGCCTTCCTCTGACACTGCCTGGTATAAAGGTCCTGGATGGCGGAAGCTTGTCCCCGGTGATGTACTGGGCCATTCGCACAACCCTCTGTAGTGCCTTGCGGTCGGAGGCCGAGCAGTTGCCCTACCAGGCAGTGATGCAACCTGTCAGGATGCTCTCGATGGTGCAGCTGTAAAACCTTTTGAGGATTTGAGGACCCATGCCAAATCTTTTCAGTCTCCTGAGGGGAAATAGGTTAATGAATTCATTAATGAATTCATTACTGCTGAAGTGAAGGCCATAACTTGGGCTTTGCGACAGTATAACATTTTTGGGGGGGATTTTTTGTTTTTATTCTCCTCAATCCGTTTGGAAAAGTAGGCAGATCGAGCAGCAGTGAGGGCTCTTCAATATTGCACGGTTTTGTCTTTCCAAGCTTCTCGGAAGTCTTCCAGTTTGGTGGAGCGACATTTCCGTTCCAATGTAAACTTAACGCATGTTGGACAAAACCCACTGGATCAATGATGGCTCTGAAAGCCTTTTAGTGGGTCTGTGGACTTTTCCATGTGAATATTGAAGTCACCAAAAATGTTTATCTGCCATGACTACGAAGTCCGATTTTAGAATTTCAGGGAACATTGTATAAAGTGGTTGACAATAGCTATATAAAGTGATTGATGAGGCTCCATAGATTTCATGAATTGAAGCTCAGAAGACAAATGCATTCTTTTTCTCAATGGGTAAAGCTGTCAGGCTGGCTAACATTGTGGCGTTAGTGCCCTGTCTATGTTGATAGAGAAGACGAGAGCACCCCTCCAACTTGAATGGAGTCAGCTCCCCCAGCAGGCCAGGCTTGGTCCTGTTTGTGGGGGAGTCCTAGAAAGAGGGCCAGTTATCTACAAATTCTATCTTTTAGGAGTGGCAGAAAACAGTTTTCAACCAGCATTTGTTGTGCAAGTCTGCTGTAGAGCTCATCATTCCCCTTAACTGGGAGGGGGCCAGAGACAATTACTTGATTCCAACACATCTTTCTAGCTAAGTTACAAGCTGAAGTTATGTTGCGCTTGGTGACCTGACTGTTTCATCCTAACATTGTTAGTGCCGACGTGGACAACATACTCCTATGCCATCTACACGCGCCAGTTTCAGCCTTAGCCAGCACCATCTTCAGATTAGCCTTTACGTCGGTAGCCCTGCCCCCTGGTAAACAATGAAGGATCGCTGGTTGATTATTTTTAAGTCTAATATTCCGGGTAATGGAGTCTCAAGTGACTAGGGTTTTCAATTTGTGGGAGGGAGGCTTCGGCAGCTCAGACTTGGGTAGAGGAGAGACATGAGAAGGCTCGGGCTCTGACACAGTGGGGAAAACCGGGTGAAAGTTAATATCGCCTGAGTGAGCGGCACCGGTGTGGCATGCCGACAGCATTGCTTTCCAGAAGCCATGAGAAAATGATCTGGCTGCTGGGACTGTGCAGGGGGAATAACACAACTACCTGTATTTATTGGTAGCACAGACGCTGTATCATTCTTTCCTACACTTAAATTCCTCTTGCCTAACGATTTGCGTCTGATGCAGAGCTTACAATTCTGCTATCCTCACCATAACATGATAGTTCTCCTGTATATTATGAGTACAGCGAATGCAATGAGAAGGCATAATGTTACTTAGCTATTTTTCGACTGGAGGAGGTCCTGCAGATCTATGTCCAGATAAAGTGTCCAGGGTGAAAAAGTTGTGTGAGGACAAAGCTAAGGCGTTGATAAATTTGTTTTTCATACAGTTTGATTAAATAGTTATTAAGAGTAAAAAGTCATATCAACAAGCAGTATGGAGACAACACCTTATTAGACATTATGAAGGCTCAAACATGCTTAAAACAAGTAATAAAGCATTATACCTGAATGCTTTAAGTGTTACCGATTTTACATATCTGCCTCTTACATTTGTAATAGAATGTTGTGTAACTTTACTTTAACAGGTTGAAGAATGGCTACAATAACCATTTAACATGCTGTTCTTATTTTAATGAAACTGCAATATTAAATGTAATAATATAATGCCAATCATATATTTCATATGAATAGCTCTTTCATACATTACATACAATAATGTGATCCTCTTGTTCAGCAATGGGAATCTGTACCAGTATACAGAAAAGAGTGATGCGACACCACTGATGTCCATCACTATGGGGTAAGTCATACTGTGTTACTGCTCATACTCGTGTGTGCTGTGTATGTTTATGGTGGGGTAATTTTCACAAGCGAATGGATTTGTGGCTAGAGCTTTTATGGATCAAGTGGTTAGAACAAGTGGACTGGGTTCAAACATAGTTGATCACACTTATTTTGCTGAATCATCCAAAGTCATTATTTGAGAAATACCCATAGATACTATATCTATTGCTATGAAAATACAATGTTTTACCCTCTCTTATTTAATTGGAAATAGTAGGCTATGCTTGACTTCATCTTTTAATTGTTGTTTGACCATCTATGTGTACTCTCTCTTTTTCTTAATCCAGGGGTGAGCACTGCGGAGGTTGCCGGCGCTCCAACAGCACAGAGCTGCCTCATGCCTTCCAGGTGATCCTCACAGAGCGGCCTCCTCTGGTGCTGAGCGCTGACAATGAGGGAGACATGTCCGACTGGATGCTGGTGCTCTGCCAGTCAGTCTCCAAAGGGGTGAGGACACACACACGCTGCTCTCTGACACAGATGCACTTTGACTCACACACACCGTGTACACACACTCACATATCACCTACATACTTCCCAGCACATGTTTAAAACTCACCTCATGGCTGCTTGGCTTTGCTCACAGCCCTGTGGGAAAATTAGTGACCATGCATGGCTGTACGTGCAGATTTTGCCATGTTATTGGCGTGAGGAGCAGAATACCCTAGTAGTATTCAAAACCTTTGTATGCATGAACTGTCCCACACCATGTCGTTCCTTCTCTCCCACCTTTTGAGTACAGTTCCTCCAGATTAAATCAAAGATTCACTGCAGAAAAGTGATCTTTCCATGATTTTAAATCTTGAATTCCAGATTATTTTTATTTTGTTTAACTATAGCTCTTAACTTCTTGCCGCACGGATCCCTTTTACGGGATCATTTTCGTAAACCGCTGAATTGGCAGCGCGCCAAACTCAAAAATAATACTAAAAATATTTATAATCATTGAATCACAAGTGAAATATACCAAAACACAGTTTAGCTTGTTGTTAATCCACCTATCGTGTCAGATTTTGAAAATATGCTTTACAGCGAAAGCAATCCAAGCGTTTGTGAGTGTATCAATCACTGCTAGAAATGCTAGCCTTAAATTAGCTTGGTCACGAAAGTCAGAAAAGCAATCAAATTAATCGCTTACCTTTGATAATCTTCAGATGTTTGTACTCACGACTCCCAGTTACACAATAAATGTTATTTTTGTTCGATAAAGATTAGTTTTATAACCAAAAATCGCCATTTGGTTTGCGCGTTATGTTCAGAAAACCACAAGCTCGTTCTGGTACTGAAGGGCAGACGAAAATTCCAAAAAGTATCCGTAATGTTCGTAGAAACATGTCAAAGGTTTTTTATAATCAATCCTCAGGTTGTTTTTAACATACATAATCGATCATATTTCAACCAGACGGTAAACTGTTCAATTCTACAGAGATTGAAAATGTCGAGCCAAATCTCTCCTGCGCAGGAACCAATCAAAGGACACCTGGTCATCCACTGACGCGTTTTGATAAATCTCGATAATTTTTTAAAATAAAAGCATGAAACTATGTCTAAAGCCTGGTCACAGCCTGAGGAAGCCATTGGAAAATAAATCTGGTTGATACTCCTTTAAATAGATGGGCAAGCAATGGAACAAGGATTATTTTATTTTTTAAGCACTTCCGGGTTGGAGTTCCTCAGGTTATCGCCTGCAAAATCAGTTCTGTTATACTCACAGACAATATTTTGACATATTCTAATATCTGAGCCTGAGAAATAGTCCGTTTACCTTGGGATTTTTTTTTTCCAAACATAAAAATTCTGCCTCCTAGCTTCAAGAGGTTTTACGTACATAGGCTAAATACAGTTCAAGTCAGAAGTTTACATACACACATTTATATGTGTGTATTTCAAGGCCTACCTTCAAACTCAGTGCCTCTTTGCTTAGCCAAATACATTTAAACTCAGTTTTTCACAATTCCTGACCTTTTAATCCTAGTAAAAATTCCCTGTCCTAGGTCAGTTAGGATCACCACTTAATTTTAACAATGTGAAATGTCAGAATAATAATAGAGAATGATTTATTTAAATTTTTATTTCTTTCATCACATTCCCAGTGAGTCAGAAGTTTACAGACACTCAATTAGTATTTGGTAGCATTGCCTTTAAATTGTTGAACTTGGGTCAAACGTTTCGGGTAGCCTTCCACAAGCTTCCCACAATAAGTTGGGTGAATTTTGGCCCATTCCTCCTGACATAGCTGGTGTATCTGAGTCAGGTTTATAAGGCCTTTTTGCTCGCACACGCTTTTTCAGTTTTGTCCACAAATTTTCTATGGGATTGAGGTCAGGGCTTTGTGATGGCCACGCCAATACCTTGACGTCGTTGTCCTTAAGCCATTTTGCTACAACTTTGGAACTATGCTTGGGGTCATTGTCCATTTGGAAGACCCATTCGCGACCAAGCTTTAACTTCCTGACTGATGTCTTGAGATGTTGCTTCAATATATCCACATAATGTTCCTTCCTCATGATTTGTGAAGTGCACCAGTCCCTCCTGCAGCAAAGCACCCCCACTACATGATGCTGCCACCCCCGTGCTTCACGGTTGGGATGGTGTTCTTCGGCTTGCAAGTCTCCCCCTTTTCCCTCCAAACATAACGATAGTCATTATGGCCAAGCAGTTCTATTTTTGTTTCATCAGACCAGAGGACATATCTTCAAAAAGTACGATCTTTGTCCCCATGTGCAGTTGCAAACCGTAGCCTGGCTTTTTTATGGCGGTTTTGGAGCAGTGGTTTCTTCCTTGCTGAGCGGTCTTTCAGGTTATGTTGATATAGGACTCGTTTTACTGTGGATATAGATACTATTGTACCTGTTTCCTCCAGCATCTTCACAAAGTCCTTTGCTGTTGTTCTGGGATTGATTTGCACTTTTTGCACCAAAGTACGTTAATCTCTAGGAGACAGAACACGTCTCCTTCCTGAGAGGTATGACGGCTGCGTGGTCCCATGGTGTTTATACTTGTGTACTACTGTTTGTACAGATGAACATGGTACGTTCAGGTGTTTGGTAATTGCTCCCAAGGATGAACCAGACTTGTGGAGGTCTACAATTTTTTTTCTGGGGTCTTGGCTGATTTTCTTTTGATTTTCCCATGATGTCGAGCAAAGAGGCACTGAGTTTTAAGGTAGGCCTTGAAATACATCCTCAGGTACACCACCTCCAATTGACTCAAATTATGTCAATTAGCCTATCAGAAGCTTCTAAAGCCATGACATAGATTTCTGGAATTTTCCAAGCTGTTTAAAGCCACAGTCAACTTAGTGTATGTAAACTTCTGACCCACTGGAATTGTGATACAGTGAAATAATCTGTCTGTAAGCAATTGTTGTAAAAATTACTTGTCATGCACAAAGTAGATGTCTTAACCGACTTGCCAAAACTATAGTTTGTTAACCTCTCTAGGGTATGTGGGATGGTAGCGTCTCCCCTCGTCAACAGCCAGTGAAACTGCAGGGCGCCAAATTCAAACAACAGAAATCCCATGATTAAAATTCCTCAAACATACATGTATTTTACACCATTTTAAAGATACACTTGTTGTAAATCCAGCCACAGTGTCCAATTTGAAAAAGGCTTTACAACGAAAGCAAACCAAACGATTATGTTAGGTCAGAGCCAAGTCACAGAAAAACACAGCTATTTTTCCAGCCAAAGAGAGGAGTCACAAAAAGCAGAAATATAGATAAAATGAATCACTAACCTTTGATCTTCATCAGATGACACTCATAGGACTTCATGTTACACAATACATGTATGTTTTGTTCGGTGAAGTTCATTTTTATATCGAAAAATCTGAGTTTACATTGGCGCGTTATGTTCAGTAGTTCCAAAACATCGGGTGATTTTGCAGAGAGCCACATCAATTTACAGAAATAGTCATCATAAATGTTGATGAAAATATAAGTGTTATACATGGAATTTTAGATCCACTTCTCCTTAATGCAACCGCTGTGTCAGATTTTTAAAAAAAAATAACTTTACGGAAAAAGCAAACCATGCAATAAAACTTTACGGAAAGAGCAAACCATGCAATAATCTGAGTACGTTGCTCAGACGACAAATCAACCCAAAGAGATATCCGTGATGTTGGAGTCAACAGAAGTCAGAAATACCATTAGAAATATTCACTTACCTTTGATGATCTTCATCAGAATGCACTCCCAGGAATCTCAGTTCCACAATAAATGTTTGTTTTGTTCGATAATGTCCATCATTTATGTCCAAATTCCTCCTTGTTGTTTGCGCGTTCAGTACACAATCTAAACGCGCGTGCAAGTCCAGCGGAAAGTATGGACGAAAAGTCCCAAAAGTTATATTACAGTCCGTAGAAACATGTCAAACGAAGTATAGAATCAATCTTTAGGATGTTTTTAACAAATCTTCAATAATGTTCCAACTGGAGAATTCCTTTGTCTTCAGAAATGCAATGGAACTCAAGCTAACTCTCACATGAACGCGCATGGTCAGATCGTGGCACTCTGGGAGAGACCTTGCTCAATCCCCTCATTCGCCCCCACTTACATTTACATTTAAGTCATTTAGCAGACGCTCTTATCCAGAGCGACTTACAAATTGGAAAGTTCATACATATTCATCCTGGTCCCCCCGTGGAAATTGAACCCTGGTCCCCCCGTGGGAATTGAACCCACAACCCTGGCGTTGCAAGCGCCATGCTCTACCAACTGAGCCACACTTCACAGTAGAAGCCTCAAACAAGGTTCTAAAGACTGTTGACATCTAGTGGAAGCCTTAGGAAGTGAAACATGACCCAATTTCCACTTTATCTTGGATAAGCAAAGAGTTGAAAATCTACAAACCTCAGATTTCCCACTTCCTGGTTGGATTTTTTCTCAGGTTTTTGCCTGCCATATGAGTTCTGTTATACTCACAGACATCATTCGAACAGTTTTAGAAACTTCTGAGTGTTTTCTATCCAAATCTACTAATAATATGCATATCCTAGGATCTGGGCCTGAGTAGCAGGCAGTTTACTCTGGGCACGCTTTTCATCCGGACGTGAAAATACTGCCCCCTACCCACGAGAGGTTAACAAGAAATTTCTGGAGTTTTAACGAGTTTTAATGACTCCAACCTAAATGTATGTGAACTTCCGACTTCAACTGTATGTCCGTATTTTATAATTAAATTAGACTGGTTTCCCTAGACCCCCCCCCCCCCCCCCCCCCCCCATATAAATGTTTTCATTACTTAGCCCTTTCTCTCTGTGACTGCAGGTGATCCCCCAGGGAGTGGCGCCCACGCCATGTATCCCCTGTTGCCTGGTGGTGACGGACAGGGAGCTGCTGACATGCCACCAGGACTGCCAGACCAGCTTCTTCCGTTCGCTGGGCGGAGCTGAGCTCTCTGACATTAGTTCTGTTAGCCTGGAGGACGACAAGGAGTACTGTGTTGTTGTGAGTGACCTCACGCCTGCCTAACCTCTGACCAAATGGCAGTTGTCCTCACTTTCCTGTGCTCTCTGGTCTTTTCTTTCTGTGTCTCAATTAAATTCTCAGAACAAATTGAATTTGTTCTATTGAACATGCCGCCACTATAAAGGCATTTTATTTACATGAAGAATATTGTAGATAATAGGCTGAATCTACCGCACACCCAAAAATGATTAGTAAAGGTGCTGGAGGCAAAATGCTAAACTGGAGAAACAGGACAAAGTCTCTGCATACTTCCAGTCCGATGGAAATGTATTTTAAAAGTAGATGAGCTATCATGAAGGTCGACTGACTGAAAGCTCAGCTACTATTAAAATACATTTGCATCTGACTGGAAATGTGCGGACACTTTTTCCTGTTTCTCGAATTATATGAAGAATGCCTTGGGTCCTCGTGTTTTGATTATCAACTAACCCCTTAACCAAAGAGCACCTTCAAACTGGGAAGATGCGCTTCCCATCCATTTTTCTTCTTAATTAAATATTACTATTAATCCCTGAGGGGAAATTAGAAAGGCATTGACAGGTATTGGAGTTGACTGTTTATCTTGCCCCATACTCTTTTTCTCTAACATTATTTCATTCTCCCTTTCTCTCATTCTCTACTCTCTCCCTCTGTATGTCTCTTGTCTTGACCTCTCCCTCACATTCTCTCCCCATCGCTCTTTCTTTGTGTGTAGGAGTTTGCATTGGACCGAGCTCAGTACCTGCCTCCCTGGGTGCTGTACTTCAGTGGCTGTGAAGAGAGAGACCGCCTGCTGGAGGCGCTAGAGAGTGCCTGGAGAGACATTTTCCAGGTAAGGTAGAGAAGAATGGAAGAAGAAAGGATTTGCTGTGACAGTAAAAGCATTATATCAATAACATGATTTCCTCTGTCTCTCATTCTCAATCTCTTTCTCACACTTTTTTTCCCCACCCCTTTTTCATTTTCTTATGATGATCAAGGTGTGTCTGCCTCGTAGGAGGGTGTCAGAGCAGTTGGTGCAGAAGCGTTGTGGCGATGCCCTGGCTCTGATGAGGAGCGCCTGGCAGAGGAGTGACAGCCTTGCCCGGGGACGCGCCCAGAGAGAGCCCTGGTGCTGACGGACAAACAGACAGCAAAGCGACAGATAGGTGGACGGACATATAGGACAAAAAGCTTTCACTAGCACTCCTACTCTAAACACCAGGATTCGGGTCAATCGCTTTCAAAATTTGTCAATTCTGGAAGAGGATAGAAAATGGACCATTATTTTCTATGAGGCTTTTTTTCGATCATTTAATTGAATTTGATTGGGAGATGGTACCAAACCTGTTAATTATGACAATAGCCAAATAGAGGCAAACACACACTCCGTTTGGTGTACATTATGAAGATTATAAATTAGGTATACGAGGGGTCGCATCATCACTAGATGTAGCGAGACGTACGTCAGTTTGAATCTCTTCACACTCCTGGCCTTCACAAATATGTATGTTCCGCATGACTTTCCGCTTGTCATTGAGACGGATGTTAGGGAAGGAAGTGCACCCCTTACCCTATAGAATAAGACGTTGTTCGCTAACAGCTTTAAGGTGTTATTTTGAACCTTAACAACTGCACCACGTTTATAGTGTGGTGTACGGCGCAGTATAGTATTGACTTATATTATAATCAATCCGTTCTCAAATGTACATTGCCCATCTCTCCATGGATCCAGACATACATTGGTTTCCAATTTTATATAGGTTTGTCTATTGAAAAATACCTCACAAAACTCAACCCTTCTCTCTCTCACAGGTTGTGATGGATATTTTGCTCAAGGATCGACGGTCACTTGAAGTGGCCTAAACTATGAAGGATGTCTATGGAGAGTTTCCCACTTGGACTGTGACGTTAACAGCACTCATCTATTGCCTTTGTCAGCCATGTTGGTTTACCATTGGGTTTTCCACTTTTAGTTATGATGGTTTGTCAGGTCAAAGTCAGTATTGGAGTATCATAGCGGGGAATTGTCTAACCTAGCATGGATACACTTTTGACAAGAAGGATGAGAAGAGAGACTAACTTGCCATCAAATGCGAGATTGCACATGGGTTTAGTCCATGTTGTTCGATTTTGAGGGGACTGATAAGTTCATTGGGGTTGTGTGCAAAGTTCATGTTCAGTGTTGCTTTTTAATTTTAAGCAAATAGTTGTTTATTATTAACACGACTTGTTATGGTAGTGTAATTGTGTGCAATTTATAAAGGGGATATGTTTACTTACATTTTTTTGTTTTTGTTCTAGTCTTTGTTATTTTGAGTGAGTACTCCTTTATCAGGTGAGTGTCTGTCATTGCATTTTAGATGTTGAGAGTGGCCTGGTCAAGATGTGGGAAATGTCCAATGTCGTTATGTTCTACGACTTGTGGAGGTATCAGTGCATCCCTACTTTATTATACTCCCTGTAGTTTTAATATTGCTCAGAAGAGAAGGTAGTCATTTGTGTGTTCTCCCAATGGAACAAAATAACTATGAAGTGGTAATATCACTGTTGAGCCAGAACAGACCATTGCTTGTAGTTATACTACAATCAATCCATATGCATTAGGGAAAAAATCTAGTTGACTAGTGATTATACTACTTCATTCATATGGTTTGTCATTGCATTAATCCAATTTACCCCTAAAAAAAATCTATCCCCCACCTTATATTCTATTCATACATAAGTAAAAGCAAATCATCCTCACAAATATTATTTTGACAATGTAGCTAATTACTGATGTAGACATGTCAAAATTCGATTTTTGTGTTGCTATTGGCGAGAGGGGAATTTATCCAATGCCATTGCTATCCTGGAATTGCTATCCTGGGAATTGCTATCCTGGGAATTGCTATATCAGGAGAAGGTTTCTGGAGGCTTTCAGTTTCATTGCCAGTTGCTCCTGATAATCATGTGGCCTTTTTCATTACCTTAATTTGATTGGAGATAATGGCCTCAGGCCCAATTTTTACCAAATAAAGCATTACTCTTGAATGTGGCCTTATACTGCTGTTGAGAATTGGGCTTCTGACAAGTCATAATACACACACTGTTTAAGTGTCAGTTTAAGACCTCCTTGTCTAACCGTTTGCATTATAGTAATAGTAGTAAACATATTCTCTGCTTTGAGCATTGTGGTCTTGCCTCTATTCTGCTTTTTCTGTAGGCGTGGGAAGCCAACATCCTAGCATTTTGCATCTCAGGTTAGAAATGGTACAAATAATTTAGATGTAGTAGCCTAGATCCCATGCAGAAAAGACCCAACACCTCAAGCCAGGGTAACCGTGTCCTACATTTTAGTTTCAACTGAATTGTCATTTTATATCCCTTTTCGTCTTTGTTGGTACCTATTCCATACCTAAGTCTATTTTAGAGAAATGTACAATTACGGTACATATACACTACCGTTCAAAAGGTTGGGGTCTCTTAGAAAATTCATTGTTTATGAAAGAAAAGCAATATTTGTTTGTCCATTTTTAAAATAACATTAAATTGATCAGAAATACAGTGTAGACATTGTTAATGTTGTAAATTACTATTGTAACTGTGAACGACTGATTTTGTATGGAATATCTACATGGGTGTACGGAAGCCCATTATCAGCAACCATCACTCCTGTGTTCCAAGTTAGCGAATCCAAGTTTATAATTTTAAAAGGCTACGTCATCGTCAATAGTGTAGAGGCGACTCGGGGAGGCTGGCCTTCTAGGCAGATTTGCAAAGAAAAAGCCATATCTCAGACTGGCCCATAAAAAGAAAAGATTAAGATGGGCAAAAGAGCACAGACACTGGACAGAGGAACTCTGCCTAAAGGCCAGCATCCCGGACTCACCTCTTCACTGTTGACGTTGAGACTGGTGTTTTTGCGGGTACTATTTAATGAAGCTGCCAGTTAAGGACTTGTGAGGTGTCTGTTTCTCAAACTAGACACTATAATGTACTTGTCCTCCTGCTCAGTTGTGCATTGGGGCCTCCCACTTTTTCTATTTTGGTTAGGGCCAGTTTGCGCTGTTCTGTGAAGAGAGTAGTACACAGCGTTGTACGAGAGCTTCAGTTTCTTGGCAATTTCTCACATGGAATAGCCTTCATTTCTCAGAACAAGAATAGACTGACGAGTTTCAGAAGAAATATCTTTGTATCTGGCCATTTTGAGCCTGTAATTGAACCCACAAATGTTGATGCTCCAGATACTCAATTAGTCTAAAGAAGGCCAGTTTTATTGCTTCTTTAATCAGAACAACAGTTTTCAACTGTGCTAACATAATTGCAAAAGGGTTTTCTAATGATCAATTAGCCTTGTAAATAATAAACTTGGATTAGCTAACACAACTTGCCATTGGAACACAGGAGTGATGGTTGCTGATAACAGGCCTTCCTGCGCCTATGTAGATATTCCATAAAAATATCTGCCGTTTCCAGCTCCAATAGTCATTTACAACATTAACAATGTCTACACTGTACTTCTAATCAATTTGATGTTATTTTAATGGACAAAAAATGTGCTTTTCTTTCAAAAACAGGACATTTCTAAGTGACCATAAAAACTTTTGAACGGTAGTGTACGTATTTGAAAAGTTTGTCAATATTTGATTGAAGAAAGGAAATATGAATCTTGAAATCGTATGCAGAGATAAGTGAAGTTTGTTGTTATGAACAGTAATTTGAATGTTGTACATTGCTGGTCAATGGTGGATTACATATTTTTATTGACTAGTTCTTACATTATACACTTACATATATCTACAGTACCAGTCAAAAGTTCAGACACACCTACTCATTCCAGGGTTTTTCTTTATTTTGACTGTTTTCTACATTGTAGAATAATAGTGAAGACATCAAAACTATGACATGACACATAGGGAATCATGTAGTAACCAAAAAAGTCTTCAAAATATATTTGAGAGTCTTCAAAGTAGCCACCCTTTGCCTTGATAACAGCTTTGCACGCTCTTGGCATGCTCTCAACCAGCTTCACGAGGAATGCTTTTCCAACAGTCTTGAAGGAGTTCCCACATACCCTGAGCACTTGTAAGCTTTTTTTCCTTCACTCTGTGGTCCAACTCATCCCAAACCATCTCAATTGGGTTGAGGTCAGGTGATTGTGGAGGCCAGGTCATCTGATGCAGCACTCATCACTCTCTTTGGTTAAATATCCCTTACACAGCCTGGAGGTGTGTTTTGGGTCATTGGCCTGTTGAAAACCAATGATAATCCCACTAAGCACCAAACCAGATGGGATGGCGTATCGCTACAGAATGCTGTCATAGCCATTCTGGGTGTGCCTTGAATTCTAAATAAATCACAGTGTCCCCAGCAAAGCACCCCCACAACATCACACCACCACCTCCATGCTTCACGATGAGAACCACACATGCGGAGATAATCCGTTCACCTACTCTGCGTCTCACAAACACTGCGGTTAGAACCAAAAATCTCACATTTGGACTCATCAGATCAAAGGACAGATTTCCACCGATCTAAAGTACATTGCTCGTGTTTTTTGGCCCAAGCAAGTCTGTTCTTCTTATTGGTGTCCTTTGGTAGTGGTTTCTTTTCAGCAATTTGACCATGAAGGTCTGATTCACCCAGTCTCCTCTGAACAGTTCATGTGTCTGTTACTTGAACTCAAACATTTATTTGGGCTGCAATCTGAGGTGCAGTTAACCCCAATGAACTTATCCTCAGCAGCAGAGGTAACTCTGGGTCTTCCTTTGCTGTGGCTGTCCTCATCAGAGCCAGTTTCATCATAGCGCTTACGGGTTTTTGTGACTGCACTTGAAGAAACAGGCACACCTGTTAATTGAAATGCATTCCAGGTGACTGCCTCATGAAGCTGGTTGAGAGAATGCCAAGAAGTGTGCAAAGCTGTCAAGGCAAAGGGTGGCTACTTTGAATAATCTAGAATATAAAATATATTTTCATTTACCACTTTTTTTGGTTACTACATGCTTCTGAATGTTTCATAGTTTTGATGTCTTCACTATTATTCTACAATGTAGAAAATAGTAACAAAATAAAGAAAAACCCTGGAATGAGTAGGTGTGTAAACTTTTGACTGGTACTGTATGTATGTTTTAGCAGTTTTTATTTATTTGATTTATATAAACAATAATGGGATGAATCTATTGTATGCTAACCCGTGATCACACTAAAACCTGCATGTATTGAATGTTTTTATATTGTACATATGATAATGAATGTACGAAAAAGGCTTGTGAATAAGACTACATTAATAAAATAATTCAAACCATAACCTTACAACAGCAGGTCTTAGTTACTTTGTTTTAATGACCTGATTACAGGTGTTCTAAGCAAAGTTATTGTACAACGTTGATGGATGGCTTATTGCAACAGACTATGGAGTGTAAGGACTAGGCTATTCCCTCAACAGGCTTTTATTTTATTTCCTGTTTTGCTTCTGTTTTGTTTGTTTCTTTAAAATTAATCTAAGAGGTGTCTTTGGGTGTTTGAAAAGCTGTATGCATGTATGTAATTACACCACCATTCAAAAGTTTGGGCTCACTTAGAAATGTCCTTGTTAATGAAAGAAAAGCAAAAACAGTGTCATAAAAACATCATCAAATTGATCTGAAATAGTCGTGGCCAAAAGTTGAGTGACACAAATATACATTTTTACAAAGTCTGCTGCCTCAGTTTGTATGATGGTAATTTGCAAATACTCCAGAATGTTATGAAGAGTGATCAGATGAATTGCAATCCCCAAAAAACATTTCCACTGCATTTCAGCCCTGCCACAAAAGGACCAGCGGACATGTCAGTGATTCTCTCGTTAACACAGGTATGAATGTTGACGAGGACAAGGCTGGAGATCACTCTGTCATGCTGATTGAGTTCGAATAACAGACCTTCCTCTGTCAACCATGGTTACCTGCAAGTAAACACGTGCCATCATCTTTGCTTTGCACAAAAGGGCTTCACAGGCAAGGATATTGCTGCCAGTAAGATTGCCCCTAAATCAACCATTTATCAGATCATCAAGAACTTCAAGGAGAGCGGTTCAATTGTTTTGAAGAAGGCTTCAGGGCGCCCAAGAAAGTCCAGCAAGCTCCAGGACCGTCTCCTAAAGTTGATTCAGCTGCGGGATCGGGGCACCACCAGTACAGAGCTTGCTCAGGAATGGCAGCAGGCAGGTGTGAGTGCATCTGCACGCACAGTGAGGCGAAGACTTTTGGAGGATGGCCTGGTGTCAAGAAGGGCAGCAAAGAAGCCACTTCTCTCCAGGAACAACATCAGGGACAGACTGATATTCTGTAAAAGGTACAGGGATTGGACTGCGGTAAAGTCATTTTCTCTGAATCCCCTTTCCGATTGTTTGGGGCATCCGGAAAAAGCTTGTCCGGAGAAGACAAGGTGAACGCTACCATCAGTCCTGTGTCATGCCAACAGTAAAGCATCCTGAGACCATTCATGTGTGGGGTTGCTTCTCAGCCAAGGGAGTGGGCTCACTCACAATTTTGCCTAAGAACACAGCCATGAATAAAGAATGGTACCAGCACATCCTCCGAGAGAAACTTCTCCCAACCATCCAGGAACAGTTTGGTGACGAATAATGCCTTTTCCAGCATGATGGAGCACTTTGCCATAAGGCAAAAGTGGCTCGGGGAACAAAACATAGATATTTTGGGTCCATGTCCAGGAAACTCTCCAGACCTTAATCCCATTGAGAACTTGTGGTCAATCCTCAAGGCGGGTGGGAGAAACAAAACCCCACAAATTCTGACAAATGCCAAGCATTGATTATGCAAGAATTGGCTGCCATCAGTCAGGATGTGGCCCAGACGTTAATTGACAGCATGCCAGGGCGGATTGCAGAAAGAGTCAACACTGCAAATATTGACTCTTTGCATCAACTTCATGTAATCGTCAATAAAAGCCTTTGACTCTTATGAAATGCTTGTAATTATACTTCAGTATTCCATAGTAACATCTGACAAAAATATCTAAAGACACTGAGGCAGCAGACTTTGTGAAAATTAGTATTTGTGTCATTCTCAAAACTTTTGGCCATGACTGTACAGTGTAAACATTGTTGTATGTTTACATGTTGTAAATGAGTATTGTAGCTGTAAAAGGCAGATTTTTTTAAATGGAATATCTAGATGGGCGTGCAGAGGCCCATTTATCAGCAACCATCACTCCTGTGTTCCAATGGCATGTCGTGTTAGCTAATCCAAGTTTATCATTTTAAAAGGCTAATTGATCATTAGAAAACCCTTTTGCAATTATGTTAGCACAGCTGGAAACTGTTCTTATTAAAGAAGCAATAAAACTGGCCTTCTTTAGACTAGTTGAGTATCTGAAGCATCAGCATTTGTGGGTTCGATTACAGGCTCAAAATGGCCAGATACAAAGATATTTCTTCTGAAACTCGTCAGTCTATTCTTGATCTGAGAAATGAAGGCTATTCCATGTGAGAAATTGCCAAGAAACTGAAGCTCTCGTACAACGCTGTGTACTACTCTCTTCACAGAACAGCGCAAACTGGCACTAACCAAAATAGAAAAAGTGGGAGGCCCCAGTGCACAACTGAGCAGGAGGACAAGTACATTATAGTGTCTAGTTTGCTAGACACTAAGCTTCATTAAATAGTACCCGCAAAACACCAGTCTCAACGTCAACAGTGAAGAGTCGACTCCGGGATGCTGGCCTTCTAGGCAGCGTTCCTCTGTCCAGTGTCTGTGCTCTTTTGCCCATCTTAATCTTTTCTATTTATTGGCCAGTCTGAGATATGGCTTTTTCTTTGCAACTCTGCCTAGAAGGCCAGACTGGTATTTTGCTGGTACTATTTAATGAAGCTGCCAAAAACAAGGACATTTCTAAGTGACCCCAAACTTTTGTACGGTAGTGCATGTATGCATGTGTTCAGGAACTATTCACACCCCTTGACTTTTTCCACATTTTGTTGTACTACAGCCTGAATTTAAAATGGGTTAATAATTAATGTTTTTTGTCACTGGCCTACACACAATACCCCATAATGTCAAAGTGGAATAATGTTTTAGTTTTTTTAATATCTACAAATTAATTAGAAATGTAAAGCTGAAATGTCTTTTCAATAAATATTCAACCACTTTTATGACAAGCTTAAATGCATTCAGGAGTAAACATTTGCTTAACAAGTCACATAAGTTGCATGGACTAATGTTTAGCATGTTTTTTTTTTAATTACTACCTCACCGTGGGTTCCCCAGACATACAATTATCTGTAATGTCCCTCAATTTAGCAGTACATTTCAAACTGATTCAACCACAAAGACCCGGGAGGTTTTCCAATGCCTCGCAAAGAAGGGCACCTATTGGTAGCAGACATTGAAAATGCATTTGAGCATGGTGAAGTTATTAATTACAGTTTGGGTATCAATTAGGGCTGACCCCAATTAGTAGATAGACCACAGACGATGCAGTGCGATGACGATGCAATTGCAATCTTACTGCCCTATCCCATCTGGACAAAAGGAATACCTATGTAAGAATGCTGGTCATTCAACACCATGGTACCCACCAAACTCATCATTAAGCAGTAAAATACTACTTGAATAAAACTATTTGGTTTAAAATATACTTAAGTATCAAAAGTAAACAGAATTGCTAAAATGTACCTAAGTATAAAAAGTAAAAGTATAAACCACTTCAAATTCCTTATATTAAGCAAACCAGATGGCACAATAAAAAATTAAAGGATAGCCAGGGGCACACTCCAACATTCAGACATAATTTACAAATGAAGCATGGGTGGTTAGTGACTCTGCCAGATCAAAGGCAGATGGGATGACCAGGGATTTGATTTGGATGTTGTCTTGATAGTGTGAATTGGACCATTTTCCTGTCAAAATGTAACGAGTACTTTTGGGTGTCTAGGAAAACATATGGAGTAAAAAGCACATTATTTTCTTCAGGAATGTAGTAAAGTAAAAGTTGGCAAAAATATAAATAGAGTACAGATACCCCAAATCACTACTGAAGTAGTACTTTCAAGTATTTTTACTAAATTACTTTACACCACTGCCTCCCTGACCAAGGCACTTCTCCTCCATTGCTCAGTTTAGCCGGGCGGCCAGCTCTAGGAAGAGTTTTGGTGGTTCTAAACGTCTAGGATTTAAGAATCATGGGGAGGCACATGGCGATGTGGTACAGAGCTCGATTTAGCCTCTGCATGGCGTCACACCCTCCAAATGGAGGCTCCGACCACATTTTCGAATCAAGCATCGTGGCTTTTAGTCTAGACCTCCGCAATAGATTAGTTCATTGAGATGGTCATATATATATATATATATATACACTGCTCAAAAAAATAAAGGGAACACTTAAACAACACAATGTAACTCCAAGTCAATCACACTTCTGTGAAATCAAACTGTCCACTTAGGAAGCAACACTGATTGACAATAAATTTCACATGCTGTCGTGCAAATGGAATAGACAAAAGGTGGAAATTATAGACAATTAGCAAGACCCCCCCCAAAAAAGGAGTGATTCTGCAGGTGGTGACCACAGACAACTTCTCAGTTCCTATGCTTCCTGGCTGATGTTTTGGTCACTTTTGAATGCTGGCGGTGCTTTCACTCTAGTGGTAGCATGAGACGGAGTCTACAACCCACACAAGTGGCTCAGGTAGTGCAGTTCATCAAAGATGGCACATCAATGCGAGCTGTGGCAAAAAGGTTTGCTGTGTCTGTCAACGTAGTGCCCAGAGCATGGAGGCGCTACCAGGAGACAGGCCAGTACATCAGGAGACGTGGAGGAGGCCGTAGGAGGGTAACAACCCAGCAGCAGGACCGCTACCTCCGCCTTTGTGCAAGGAGGTGCACTGCCAGAGCCCTGCAAAATGACCTCCAGCAGGCCACAATCTACAGTTGAAGTCGGAAGTTTACATTCACTTAGGTTGCAGTCATTAAAACTCGTTATTCAACCACACATTTCTTGATAACTAACTATATGTTTGGCAAGTCGGTTAGGACATTACTTTTTGCATGACACAAGTAATTTTTCCAGCAATTGTTTACAGAACGATTATTTCACTTATAATTCACTGTATCACAATTCCAATGGATCAGAAGTTTACATACACTAAGTTGACTGTGCCTTTAAACAGCTTGGAAAATTCCAGAAAATTATGTCATGGCTTTAGAAGCATCTGATAGGCTAATTGACATCATTTGAGTCAGTTGGAGGTGTAACTGGATGTATTTCAAGGCCTACCTTCAAACTTAGTGCCTCTTTGCTTGACATCATGGGAAAATCCAAAGAAATCAGCCAAGACCTCAGAAAGAAAATGTAGACCACCAGTCTGGTTCATCCTTGGGAGCAATTTCCATACTCCTGAAGGTACCACGTTAACCTGTACAAACAATAGTACGCAAGTATAAACACCATTGGACCACGCAGCCGTCATACCGCTCAGGAAGGAGACTCGTTCTGTCTCCTAGAGATGAATGTACTTTGGTGTGAAAAGTGCAAATCAATCCCAGAACAACAGCAAAGGACCTTGTGAAGATGCTGGAGGAAACGGGTACAAAAGTATGTAAATCCACCGAAAAAACAGACCTATATCTACATAACCTGAAAGGCCGCTCAGCAAGGAAGAAGCCACTGCTCCAAAACCGCCATAAAAAGCCAGACTACGTTTTGCAACTACACATGGGGACAAATATCGTACTTTTTGGAGAATTGTCCTCTGGTCTGATGAAACAAAAATAGACTGTATGTATTTCACATGACTGGGCAGGGGCACAGCCATTTTTTAATTATTATTATTATAACCTTTATATTATTTAACCTTTATTTAACTAGGCAAGTCAGTTAAGAACAAATTCTAATTTACAATGACAGCCTACCAAAAGGCAAAAGGCCTCCTGCGGGGACAGGTGGGATTAAAAAAATATATAAAATTATAGGGCAAAACACACATCACGACAAGACAACAAAAAGAGAGACAGAAGACGACAACATAGCATGGCAGCAACACATGACAACACAGTATGGTATCAACACAACATGACAACAACATGGTAGCAACACCACATGGGAGCAGCACAGGGTACAAGCATTATTGGGCACAGACAACAGCACAAAGGGCAAGAAGGTAGAGACAACAATACATCACGCAAAGCAACCACGATTGTCCATGATTGAGTCTTTGAATGAAGAGAATGAGATAAAACTGTCTAGTTTGAGTGTTTGTTGCAGCTCGTTCCAGTCACTAGCTGCAGCGAACTGAGAAGACGAGCCCAGGGATGTGTGTGCTTTGGGGACCTTTAACAGAATGTGACTGGCAGAAGAGGTGTTTTATGTGGAGGATGAGGGATGCAGTAGATATCTCAGGTAGGGAGGAGTGAGGCCTTAGAGGGTTTTATAAATAAGCATCAACCAGTGGGTCTTGCGACGGGTATACAGAGATGACCAGTTTACAGAGGAGTATAGAGTGAAGTGATGTGTCCCATAAGGAGCATTGGTGGCAAATCTGATGGCCGAATGGTAAAGAACATCTAGCCGCTAGAGAGCACCCTTACCTGCCAATCTATAAATTACGTCTCCGTAATCTAGCATGGGTAGGATGGTCATCTGAATCAGGGTTAGTTTGTTCGCTAAAGAGGAGCGATTACGATAGAGGAAACCAAGTCTAGATGTAATTTTAACCTGCAGCTTTGATATGTGCTGAGAGAAGGACAGTGTACCATCCCAAGTACTTGTATGAGGTGACTACCTCAAGGTCTAAACCCTCAGAGGTAGCAATCACACCCATGGGGAGAGGGGCATTCTTCTTACCAAACCACAAGACCTTTGTTTTGGAGGTGTTCAGAACAAGGTTAAGGGCAGAGAAAGCTTGTCGGACACTAAGAAAGCTTTGTTGTAGAGCGTTCCACACAAAATCGAGAGGGGCCAGGGGAGTGTAAGACTGTATCATCTGCATATAAATGGATGAGAGAGCTTCCTACTGCCTGAGCTATGTTGTTGATGTAAATTGAGAAGAGCGTGGATCCTGGCATCGAGCTTTGGGGTACACCCTTGGTGACAGGCAGTGACTGAGACAGCAGATGTTCTGACTTTATACAGTGCACTCTTTGAGCGAGGTAGTTAGCAAACCAGGCCAAAGACTCCTCAGAGACACCAATACTCCTTAGCCTGCCCACAAGAATGGAATGGTCTACCATATCAAAAGCTTTGGCCAAGTCAATAAAAACAGCAACACAACATTGCTTAGAATCAAGGGAAATGGTGACATCATTGAAGACCTTAAAGGTTGCAGTGACACATCCATAACGTGAGCGGAAACCAGATTGCATACCAGAGAGAATACTATGGACATCAAGAAACCCAGTCAGTTGATTATTGACAATTTTTTCCAACACTTTTGATCAACAGGGCAAATAGAAATAGGCCTATAACAATTAGGATCAGCTTGATCTCCCCTTTAAATAAATGATGAACTGTGGCTGCCTTCCAAGCAATGGGAACCTCCCTAGAGAGGAGAGACATGTTAAAAAGGTTAGAGAGAGGCTTGGAGATTATAGGGGCAGCAACCTTAAAGAAGAAAGCGTCTAAACCATCTGACCCAGATGTTTTTGGGGGTCAAGTTTAAGGAGCTCCTTTAGCACCTCGGACTCAGTGACCGGCTGCAGGGAGAAACTTTGTAACGGGGCAGGGGGAAAAGAGGGAGGAGCATCGGCGCTAGTTGCATTAGAAGGGATGGGAGATATGGCTGAGTCAAATGGGAATCCTGACTTAATGAAGTGGTGATTAAAAAGCTCAGCCATGTGCTTCTTGTCAGTAACAACCACATCATCAACTTTAAAGGACATGGGCAGCTGTGAGGAGGAGGGTTTATTCTCCAGGTCTTTAACCGTTTTCTAGAACTTCTTGGGGTTAGACCCACAGAGAGGGAACTGCTCCTCAAAGTAACTAACTTTGACATTCCGGATAGCCTGAGTGCACTTCTCATTTGCCTGAACGAGAGCCAGTCAGCCTGAGTATGTGTGTGCCTTTCGCCAAATGGAATTCTTGAGGTGGCGTAACTCTGCAAGATCACTGTCAAACCAGGGGCTGAACCTGTTTTTAATTCACATTTTCTTTATGGGGTTGTGTTTGTTAACAATATCACTGAAAATATAAAAAAACAAGGTCCACGTGTCTTCGAGCTGATTCTGTACCAATTTATAGAGGCCAGGTCATGAAGGAAGGCTTGCTCATTAAAGTTTTTTAGCAGGTGTCTATGACAAATCAGAACAGGTCGTTTCACTCAGCAGCCATTACGAACATAGGCTGTAAAACAGTGATCGCTAAGGTCATTACAGAAAACACCAGATTGACAGCTATCAGGATTATTTGTAAGGATAACGTCGAGGAGAGTAGCCTTTACTAGGTGTTTGGAGTCATACCTAGTGGGATTAGTATTAATAATCTGAGAAAGATTTAGGGAGTCCCATTGTTTTAGGACTTGGTCAAGTGGTTTAAGCATATCCCAGTTTAGGTCACCCAGTAGGACAAATTCAGACTTAGTGTAAGGTGCCAGGAGAGAGCTTAGGGCAGGTAGGGTATAGGCCGATGCTGATGGAGGACGATAGCACCCAGCAACAGTCAACAAAAATCTATTTGGAAGTTGAATGCTTAAAACCAGCAAATCAAATTGTTAGGGGACAGACTTGGTGGAGACAACTGAGCACTGAAGGTGATCCTTAGTAACGATTGCCACTCTCCCACCTTTGGAAGATCTGTCTTGCCGAAAAAGGTCCTAACCAGAAAGGTTAACATCAGTATTCAAAACACTCTTTCTTAACCACGTCGCAGTAATGACCAACACATCTGGATTGGAGCTGTGAACCCACACTTTCAATTGATCCATTTTAGGTAATAAGCTTCTGGTGTTAAAGTGAGGAAAACCCAGGCTTTTACGAGAACAGAAATCAGTGAAACCGATATCAGAGCACATGTCAGAATTGGGGATAGCAACAGTAGAATCAAGGCACGGCAGAGGACAGGGAGAGCTCTGCAATGTTGATTTATGACATTTGAATGTGCATTAGATGGCAACAAGATCATATTATACATCTATTTCATCAGGTAACATGAATACAAAGCCGGCGAGAGGTGGTTAGAATAGGATGTGAGGCCATGAGTCCATGTAACCAATAGAGAGTCAGAGTCCCGAGTGTGGGAACAAACATAGTCTGTCCCACGGTTGGGTAAACAAGAAAGTTCATAGTCAACAAAGCATGCAGGAGTCATGTGTGGGCCTGGGAGGGCATAGGCCCACCCACCTGGGAATGAGTTTTTCCCCACAAAAAGGCTTTATTACAGACAGAAATACAACTCAGTTTCATCAGCTGTCCGGGTAGTGGGTCTCAGATGATCCCGGAAGTGAAGAAGCCGGATGTGGAGGTTCTGGGCTGGCGTGGTTACACACAGTCTGCGGTTGTGAAGCCGATAGGACATACTGACAAATTCTTTAAAACAACAATATGGAGACTTTTCCCATTTTCTCCAGTTTTGCATTTAGCCTCCAGCACCTTCATTAATCGGTTTTGGGTGTGCGGTAGATTCTGCCAATTATCCTCAATGATGTCTTAAAAATGTGTAGTTGATTGCGGTCGGTTAACTAGAGTTTCTCATTTAGATTATACTATATAGCATGTACTATCCTTATTTTCAGTCTATTATTTTGTCATCACCAGGTGTCTATTGTGTAACATATAGTACGTTAATGAGGAGCACCATCCACCTCCCTGGATGAGCCTCCACTGGCAAACTGAATGGTGGCTCAGTAATGTCGTCTACTTTTTAACTCTCTGTTCCACTGCCAGGAGATCCTTTGGGAACAAACCACAAACAAATCCATACATTTCAGTTTGTAAGGATTAACACCCCAATTAACACCCCAATATGTTACATGTTATATGTTACATGACCATACTGACCCACATTTTGAGTCTCATGTTAGGTGTATTAGACAGAACTGTTGTACCTACCACTCTCGTTCCAACCACCTATAATTTACTTTCACTTTTCCAGTTGTGCATTTAGAGGGCTTGTTCATGGAGATATTCGCTGACAATAATTTTCTGACATTCCACATACAAATGTCCTTTGGTTATGGAAACCCACCTGTTCCATCTCAGCAGTTTGGTGACATTTGTGTTCCTCGGCTGCACACAGAGAACAGATACACCTTTCAAGTCTGCAGTACATGGCCAGCAGTTTGTCATGCTGGGGATACAGCTTCTCCAGCTGCAGCTCCTTGACCACTACACCCACCAGAGTGCTTCTGTAACAGAGGGACATTCAGATGAGTTCTAAATTGAGACTGGAAGTAGGACCACTTACACTCCTGACAGCCTTTGCCTTCCTCCTGGACCCTACAAGAGTAAACATGTCAGGACTGGCATACAGATAACCAAGAGGGCTCTCGAGTAGAGTCATCTTCCTCAGCTTCTCCACCATCTTTTCCAGCATTGAGTTCTTGGTCAGTGTGGGGCGCCTGCTGAACGTCTCCCGGCAGCAGGAAACATCAGTGCTGCTGCTTCCACTCTCATCCCAGCATTTGCTGATGCAGCAGTTGTGCCCACTTCAAAGAGTTGTAAGGTCTGTCAGGGTGTTCAAACAGACTGGACAGCTGATCTGTTCCCTTTTCCACGGCTTAGAGGCAATTTTGTCAGAGTGAATAAATAAAAAATACTGTGGTTTATAACAACAGTTCTGCAAGAAGTTTAGCAACTGTAATGTTACCTTTCAGGAAATGCAGAAACTTGTAACAATCAGGAATCATGAACCAGTTTGTGACTTACTGGAAACAAGGAGCTCCTTCTGACACATGAGAATGCAGAAGAATGCATGAGAATGCAGTTGCCCTGTGTAAGCTTTGGCTAGTTTCCTCAATCTTGGCTGGTGGTTGGTGTCATGGTAACTACTTACTCATTGTTTTTTAATGAGCACAAAGGATCTGTCTTTCCTCATCTGTAGTAAAAGCAGGAGTCACGGTTTGAGTGGAACATACACTGACATTGTCTCCCCCTCAACCGCTTCTCCCCTTCTGTGTTGAAGCCCATGTAGATTAGTTGACGTTATGGTCGGGGAACGTAATACAATTCTAAATGTATCCCACCATCCCCCCCTATTATTCATGAGTGTGTACCAGTGCGAGAACCAACACACACAATGTGTGTATTAATTAAGATTGTGTACACTCCGACAGGAAGTCCCTTCCCCTCTCATATGCCCTACATCCATCACCACCCCTAAAATAATGCTGGTCCTCTCCCTTAGTGGGTGTTAGATTAGTTATTGGCATGGGGCCATGTACATGTTTCCTCTGCTGAGAGTGATGGAGCAAAACTCAGCTGCCTCTTTTCTGGGAAGATTACGGTATCCTACTCTGTTCGGCTCTCTCCCTGTGGAGAGGAGGAGATAGAGCGAGGGAGAGAGGCAGAGATTACTGCAGATCCACCCGTTATTCTCTCCTATTCCCAGCCCCCTCTCCACTGAGGTAGAAGTATCCTGTCATTTCGCCCCTCCACTCCTCCATCTCTTGCTGGAATAATGTATCCATTCTTCCTTTTCATTTTGATCCGATTTGATTAATTTGAATGATAGCAATTAATTAATGAACCTGCATGACAACACTGCATGAATACCTCCATCAGAGTTTGAGTGTATATATACGGTACATGTGACATACAGTTTGTATGTTTATGCATGAATGTTGTGTTCCGTAGTTCTCTAAGCAGACTGACTGACTAGAGACTGACACTCGCAGACCCTCCTCGTCTTCTTCAACATGCTGAGGAAGGGTTCGGAGTTGCTCCTGGCCACAGGAGGTGACAGGGAGGTGCTGCTCGATCTGGATTATGTGACGGGCAATCGGGGCGAACCCCAAAACACAGACAGCTATGGGAGTCTGCAGAACGGGGGTTTCATCCCACCAAGATATGTAAGTGTCCCCCACTCCCTCCCTGATTTGGTCTCATCCTATTGCTGCTCTGATGATGACTTACCTAGAACGTTGAATGTTGCAGTGCATCTTGAATGGGGGTTAGTGCTGATTTGACTTCAAGCTTTCTCCTCATAGTTGTATTGATGTCAATATGATCCCTAAAAGCAGTGTTTTCATTTTGACTAGAATGTTATTTTATGGTGATTGAATCTAAAATCAATATTGCGAATAAAGCTTTTGTGTTGTTGCCTATTGCAATAGCTACAGCTCGTTCCAATTCAAAGTCACATTTTATTTGTCGAATACAACTGGTGTAGACTTTACCGTGAAATGCTTGCTTAAGAGCCCTTCCCACCAATGCAGAGTTTAAAAATAAGAATACAAATACAATAGTAACACGAGGACACAATAATTAGATTTCACTATGTCATTACAGCCATTTTTCTGTCCTATTTATTTATCTGCTATGTGAATGGACGTTATATTGATATACATTATATAACGGAAACATTTTCAGCTTTCAGCTGCAGTGGCTTCTTCTGACGATAATGACGATGATGAGGATGACCCCATCTATATACACTGTGATAAAACGAGTAGCCGACCGGAACAACCACTAGGGGGGAACTACTTTAGAGATGGACGAACCAAAATAGGTGCTTTTAGGCTTTCTGTATATCTATACAGTATTACATTTTACTTTAAGTTGCTTGACTTGAATGTTTCCACAACAGCACTAAAATCACCTATTTTCAAATAATGAAATAATTATGGTCTTCACTTTGGGCCTTAATCATGTGAATCAGGTGTGTTAGTGCAGGTCTGGAATAAAAGCCTACACGCCCAGTAGCTTTCCAGGAACAGAGTGGCAGATCCCTGGTAACAGACAGTATAAAGAACAAGCCACCAATCAAACTTTAACCTGTGGCTTTGTCTGACTGATCCTGTATCAGACTTTGTTCTAGTATGGGAGGTGAAACCGAGAAAGCTTCGCTCCAGATGGAGGGGCCAATCTGAGACCAGCGGTCCGGAGGAGGTCGGAGCCAGGGCAGAGGAGGGGAGCAGCAGGTCTGAGCGGAGAAAGGCTCAGCTGGCTCGATGGAGGGACAAATTCACCCAAAACCTGCAGAATGCCGGCATACTGCTGGAAAAGGTAATATAATATACACAATTAACTCACCTAGCTCCACAAGACTTAGTGGTTAGATCTAGTGTTTCTACTTTCCCAATAACAATCGTTCCTTCTTAATGCTAATGCTCTGTTGACAGTTTTACTGGTCAATCTAATAATGCTTATATACGGCAGCACACTGTACCATATAATTCATAATTTTGTGAATGTTCTGTAATGATTGATGTTTGGCACTAGGAGGAGACGGCGAGCGAGAAGAAAACCATCCATTATCTGAAACTGAGCGCCCCTTGGGATGTGTTGGTGTATTACGCAGAGGAGCTCATTCTGAGAGCACCCCTACAGGTCAGTGCTAACACTACACTTTATGACAGTGCAAAATACAGTAGTGCAAAATACGGTAAACCCGATACTATGGTGTGTGGAGTGTTACGGAGAATGTTGTTTTTGTGTTGCAGGCCCAACCAAACCCAAACTTCAACACTTCTGACCGGATCCTTCGGAAACTATACATTCCCAACGTCATGGCGGAGTCCTTGCCAAACAGGCCACTGGACTACTACACTTGTGCCTTTCGCAAGTCAAAGATGGAGAAGTGAGTCCCTACATCCCGGAAACTTCCTGATATCGGTTTTGATTGCGAATCCTCAACATTTAGTTGAGCCACATTGCGTGCTGACCTTTATAAAATTCCCTGTTACTGTAAGTTATAAATGACTACAGGTTTAACCTCGCTCTGTTTGTCACTTCTCAGGTTCCTCGGCTGTGAGAACCATGACACCTATTTTACTAACACACAGAGACACCGTATAGTGAGTGCGTCCATTGACTTTCTGCGTCTTTCCCCATTTGTTGGATAACGATGGATGACCACCAGGAATAGATGGACATACTGTACTGTATGTAGGCCTACCTATATGTGGTCAAAAATGCTTTACTTCAGACTATGTCATTCTCATATGGTCAATTGGCTGTCCATGGCAGGTGTATGAGCTTCTGGCGAGAACGGTGTACGGCAAGAGGAAGAGAGCGGAGGTGGGCGTGGCTCGACTGCTCAACGAGAGGGCATACACTGCAGCGTTTCCCTTGCATGAGGTCAGAGACATTCTTAATGTACCGCCGCTAGGCCTGACACCATTAGTTGACTGGTCGATAGGCTGTTGGTCGACCGGGATTTCATTTATTTTTTTGCATGGTGCACAAGACACCTGTCTGATTCGAGCCTGTCTCAGTGGACTAATCCATTGCGGAGGCCACAGGGATGGCACAATCCATCACTCTAAGATATGTGATAATAAAATTGTATATGGTTATATTATGTACAAATAGTGGTACAACACTAATAAATCTAATATTATTTTAATGCGCTTTCTCCCGTTTGGGTACGGTCGCTGTCCGCGGTTCTGAAACAATCTTCAGTGCACTGTAGATTTGGTGCCTTTCCCTATGTTGCTATGTGCATAATAGCAAAATTAACCAGCATATTAGGATTGAGAACAATGTGGCGGAGGTGAGCAGCAGCAGAGATGAGGAAACAACCTTAGCCTAATTGTCTTAGAAAATTGAGGCAAGAGGAATCTCCAACTTAAGTAAGTCTATAATCAATAGCCTAACTGTTAAATGTGTCTGGCTTTATAAATTATCCATATATGTCTACAGAGATAAGGCAGATCTTGCTTCTGTTGCCTTCTGTGTTTGTTAAATAGCCTACTGATTCTGTGAGCACCAAGCCTCATGCAAAGGCAAAATGTTGGATCAAGCAAATTCACTCAGAGGGCAAGGGTTGAGGGAATAGGGAATGTTTTTCCTAAATAAATTAGGGATTTCGGTAACAGAACTTTTCAGTCAGAAACAAGTAAGTATCTAAAGGGCTGAAATGATGTTGCAGCTCCAGCACGGACAGCGCAATAAACACTTGCTGTGCTGTGGTGCCTTTTCGCTGCAGTAGGGAGAGAGATCAAGACAACGTGGGCCAGTCACACAGGCACTTGCTGGATTTTTTCTTTTTTAACACAGTGTGACCATCGGGCTCTTTCTTGAGTCATTTGTGTGTCTTAATTATTTAATGAAACACTGTGCTTAAAGCATCAGACAAGTTCGGTGCATATATAGTTGATTTTATACTAACACATAGGGTGTGTCTGTATACAGTGCATTCGGAAAGTAGTCAGACCCCTTGACTTTTTCCACACGTTGTTACGTTAGCCTTATTCTAAAATTGATAAAATTGTTTCCCCCCCATCAATCTACACACAATACCCCATAATGACAAAGCAAAAAGAAGTTTAGACATTTTTGCAAATGTATTAAAAATAAAGAACTGAAATATTGCATTTACATAAGTATTCAGACCCTTTACACAGTACTTTGTTGAAGCACCTTTGGCAGCGATTACAGCCTTGAGTCTTCTTGGGTATAACGCTACAAGCTTGGCACACCTGTATTTGGAGAGTTTCTCCCATTCTTCTCTGCAGATCCTCTCAACCTCTGTCAGGTTGGATGAGGAGCTCTCTGCACAGCTATTTTCAGGTCTCTCCAGAGATGTTCGATCAGATTCAAGTCTGGCCTTCAAGTCCCAAAGCCACTCCTGCATAGTCTTAGCTGTGTGCTTAGGAACGTTGTCCTGTTGGAAGGTGAACCTTCGCCCCAGCCTGGGCCTGAGTACTCTAGAGCAGGATTTCATCAAGGATCTCTCTGCACTTTGCTCCGTTCATCTTTTCCCCTCGATCATGACTAGTCTCCCAGTCCCTGCCGCTGAAAAACTTCCCCACAGAATGATGCTTCCACCACCATGCTTCACAGTAGGGATGGTGCCAGGTCTCCTCCAGATGTGACCCTTGTTCAGGCCCCAAACATTTTTACAATAAAAAAAAGTGACATCTTGGTTTCATCAAACCAGAGAACACAATCCTGTCTCAGAGAGCTACTGACAATTCCTTTGACCTCATGGCTTGGTTTTTGCTCTGACATGCATTGTCAACTGTGGGACCTTATATAGACAGGTGTGCGCCTTTCCAAATCATGTCCAATCAATTGAATTTACCACAGGTGAACTCTAATCAAGTTGTAGAAACATCTCAATGATGATCAATGAAAACAGGATGCACCTGAGCTCAATTGCGAGTCTCATAGCAAAGGGTCTGAATACTTATGTAAATAAGGTATTTCTGTTTTTATTTTAAATATTTCCAAAAATTAAAATTAAAACTGTTTTTGCTTTGTTATTATGTTATTGTGTGTCGATGTATGTGTTTAATCCATTTTAGAATAAGGCTGTAACGTAACAAAATGTGGAAAAAGTCAAGGGGTCTGAATACTTTCCGAATGCACTGTATATATGGAAAAATACATTTAAACAGATCAGGACGCTTCTCAGTCGACCACCATTTTTTTAGTCGGGGACAGCCCTAACCACCACACACAAAGACATCTGCCTAGTACACCAGTCTTTGTTAAATGTGTGTATGTACGTGTATGTTTGTTAGGGCCCCTTTGAGCTGCCAGAGTATGAGGTGCGTCCAGATGAGCTGAACCAGAGGCAGGTCTTGTTCCAGTATTGGGCCCGCTGGTCTAAGTGGTACAAGTACCAGCCACTTGACCACATCAGAGAATACTTTGGAGAGAAAATAGCCCTTTACTTTGCCTGGCTGGGTAAGCAGGATTCCTCATATAGTAAATCTGATACAGTACCAATATTTTGTTCTGTACTGCTTTTATGGTTATACTTTGGGGTGGGGGGTTATGAAACTGAACACACATCAGAAAAATCAGAGATTTAGTGGCAAGCATCATACTTAGATGAAAGAGATATCAATATGTTTTCACTTAGGATATGTGGTCAATGTACCACAACAGAACAGTTTTGTGAGTTACCCCCATTGTATTGTTTGACATAGAGAGTTGATGAGGTTTTTGTCTCTCTGGTCCTCCTCTGTAGGGTTCTACACAGCCTGGCTGCTCCCAGCGGCGGTGGTGGGGGCCTTTGTCTTTGTGTCAGGAGTCATGTCCATGGGGACCAACACTCCTGCGTGAGTCCTGAAACTCCTTCACTTACAATGCTTTTCTAACAGATTCGTGTGTGTGTGTGTGTGTGTGTGTGTGTGTGTGTGTGTGTGTGTGTGTGTGTGTGTGTGTGTGTGTGTGTGTGTGTGTGTGTGTGTGTGTGTGTGTGTGTGTGTGTGTGTGTGTGTGTGTGTGTGTGTGTGTGTGTGTGTGTGTGTGTGTGTGTGTGTGTGTGTGTGTGTGTGTGTGTGTGTGTTACTATACTTGTGAGTACCAGAAGTCCTCACAAGAATAGCAAACCAACTAAAATTCAGAGAAGTGAGGACATTTTGCCTGTCCTCAATTCAAAATAAAAATGCTATTTTAGGCTTAGCTGTTAGGATTAGGGGTTAAGGAAAATAGAATTTGGAATGGGAATCAATTGTTGGTCCCCAAAAAGTCCTCACAAGTATAGTAAGACGTGTGTGTGCTTGCGTACACTCGCATGTGTGTCCGTGTTCGTTTCTATGTGTGTGTTAGGGGGAGAAAACAATTATGGTCAGTGTTTTCTGTCTCAAATCTGTTTCCATGGCAAGATGCTGATAATTGCTTCCTCGGGTATCAGTGTTTGATGGCTTGGTGGTGAATCACAGAAGATTTACATAAAGAGTGAACATGGAGAAAGTGAGACTAAAGATGCAATAATAGAGAGAAGGAAGAATAGCATTGAGCCTCTTACAGGTCCAAGGGCATTAGTGTAAATCCTCCTGTTCATTGTGGATTAGTGCTATCAATCACTTTACTGTATAAAAGCCAGAGAGCTTTAGTCTCGGGTAATGTACTGTGTAGCAGGAAATCAAGGGATAATAATCTTTGCATTACATGCAAATGCAGACTGGGGTGTGTCTGAAATTGCCCTCTATCCACTATAGTGCACTACTTAATAATAAAGTAGTGCACTACAGATGTTGGATCTTAACTTGATCACTATTTTGATGCAGAGAATTTTCCTGCTGCATCAGAAAATTCAAATGAGCCTTGTTTTTATGAACATTTGCATTTCTCTTTCTCTCAATGCGGGGGAGGTCGAGTCATTGGGATCATGGCTTGCTATCAAAATAGTATTCTCTCTCGCTCAAATATGCTTAGGTCCTATTATTTTTCATCTGAAATGCAGCCATACACATCAACAACCGTTGTTTAATATAGCTTAATAACACAAGATTGATATTGATCTCCACTCGGCTACAACATAGAAGTGTCAAGTGTATCCTAACGTCATGAATTAACTTTCAAAATTGAGTTCAGTTGTGGCCTGGGGTCTAGTGGTTAGGGTTGCTGTCTTCAGTGCGTACACATAGGCCTACCATGTCAGCTTGGGTTCAATCCCGGCCAATGCCCTTCTGGCACAACTAACTCAATTCCTCCCATTGACTTGATTAAGTTACACATTTCAAATATGGACAGTCCAGGGATATTTTACACTTGATAAGAAATGACCATACCAGAAACTTTTGAATAACATAAATAAATACAAATAAAATAATAACAGTAGACTACATCAACATTAGTTTCCATTCATACAAAGTGTCGGGCAATTTTTTCTATTGTACGGAATGAATGTCAATCGCCTTTAGTCTGTTCAAAAGGGGCTAAGTTGTTCAGATAACAACACCAACCAGAGGGAAAACATATCTTGAAAGACTTTTATTGCAAGTGTAACATGCGGCGGCATATGAACCCGCGTTTTCCACGGGAGCAATCAACATCCTAGATGATTTTAGACTCTTCAGCCAAAAGCAAACTGGGGCTGATGTCCAAAAACTTAAAAGACACACCCTATCCCCACAGCCCTCAAATTAAGGGGACACTTCGGATGACGTATCATGACGAGGGAGGCAGGAATGATTTTTAAATTAACCACCGTTGGACAGAAATTCGTCGTCACTCGTTCATCCCGCAAGGATTGTTTTTTGAGCCACCGGTAACTTGTGGGTGCTTTATATGCGCTACAGTCAATTATGATTGCATGTCTACTTATATTAAATATTTAATTATCAATATAAGCCCACTGTATGATAGCTAGCATAGAACTTCTGAAGAAGAAAAATTGTTTATTTCTACAATTTCCAAAAGACAAAAACATATTTACTTTTTACGTAGTAGCAAAATTTCTAATTGATGTTGTTTTTAAGTTTTCGCTGACTTTTGTTTGCGGACGTACAGTCATCGCGAATTGAATTATGGGGAGTTTCAGGCCCCAGAGTGAACATAATTGTACACTCGCAAAGCAGACTAAAAACGAGGGTTGAGGTGCTTACGTTGCAAACTTCCCTTGCTTGGCTATTCATTTGGATTACCCTTCAAGATGGCGACGGGGATTCCCCCAAAGGCATAATTGGACAAGGGTGTGTATTTTAAGTGTTTGGACTGTAGGCACTGGTTTTGAAGTTTGCAGGCGGGGCTACCTCATCAAATGACCATGACCGACTCATGTCCGCTACACAAGCAGGACTAGGTAACACCGACATCATCTTTTAGGGAGCGGTAATGAGATGGCCAATAATGGTTGCAATTGAGGTCAACTGTGCTGGTGAATTTTGCGCTTATTGATGGCTTAATGAGACATCAGCTGGCGATAATCTAGTGCCACCTTGTTATTTGATGATATTCCAATAGGCTACATTCTGTAGGCTACCCGTTAGCCTATCATTGTCACATACTAAAAGATGGGAAAACCAATAATAGGCTACTGTTTGTGTTTCCCTGGCTGAGTTGATGAGCTGATTTTGGACATCAGTTGATTGACAGATATAGAACGATAAAATTTCCTCCGGTGTGGATGCTTGCCCACGTTTTATAATTAGGCTATGTATCATTTGTTCATTTAGTTATGGTCTTTGGTAATATTTTTTCAGGTATTAAAATCCTCCTGCTTCAGGATTATATTCCTCCTGCAGCGAAAGGGGTCAGATTAAGATTCAACATCTGTATATAGGAAATAGGGTGCCATTTCAGACACAGCCTGGACTAAAAGTAGTGAAGTCTGTCTGTGATTGTGTGTCTGACTGTCCACAGCAAGGAGATCTGTAATAGTGGGGGCAGCTACCTGATGTGTCCTCTCTGTAAGACCTGCAAGCCCTGGAACATGTCTGATATCTGCCCCATGGCTAAGGTATTGTATGCTGGACATTTACAGTAACAAGGGGGTGTGAGTGGCTGTTTGATGTGCCTATTGAAACCTCTATGCCTAATGTGTTGCTTTTATCACAATAATGAACGATCGTTATGGATAGCTTAGCCGTCGCACTATAATGAATCCATAGATGACAGGCCCATGTTGTGTGTATGTGTTGGCAGATGGGCTACCTGTTTGACCACCCCGGGACAGTCTTCTTCAGTGTGTTCATGTCCTTTTGGGCTGTCACCTTCCTGGAGTACTGGAAACGCAAGATGGCCACCCTGGCTCACCACTGGGACTGCATGGACTTCCAGGAGGAAGAGGTCTGGATAATAGCCAATTCATTCATTTAAATTTCTATTATTTCATAATTCTGTGATATGTGTTACCATACATACTATAAAAACAGAGAAGCAACAAAACTAAGTTGAGCCTCATTTCACATGATTTGTCACATATTTGTAAAATAACCCAGTTCCTGAGCAAGGGCACATCTTTATCCAGTTTTACTGTAGTATAGTTCACAGATATGGAGACTGCTTTGTTAACATATGCAGTGGTGGGAAAAGTATCCAATTGTCATAGAAAATGACTCAAGTAAAAGTGAAAGTCGCCCAGTAAAATACTATGCTGATCAAATATATAAACTCAACATGTAAAGGGTTGGTCCCATGTTTCATGAGCTGAATTAAAAGATCCCAGAAATATTCCATACACTCAAAAAGCTTATTTCTTATTTTACACGCGTCCTCGTCATCCTTACCAGGGTCTTGACCTGACTGCAGTTCAGCATTGTAGCCGACTTCGTAACCGATTTGCTGATGTCGATGTTTTGGACAGAGTGCCCCATGGTGGTGGTGGGTTATAGTTTGGGCAGGAATAAGCTACGGACAACAGACACAATTGCATTTTGTCAATGGCAATTTGAAAGCACATAGATACCGTGACGAGATCCTGAAGCCCATTGTTGTGCCATTCATCTGCCGCCGTCTCCTCATGTTTCAGCAAGATAATGCAGGACGCCATGTCACAAGGATCTGTACACAATTCCTGAAAGCTGAAAATGTGCCAGTTCTTCCGTGGCCTACATACTCACCAGACATGTCACCCATTGAGCATGTTTGGGATACCTTGGATCGACAAAGTACGACAGCGTGTTCTAGTTCCCACCAATATCCAGAAACTTCACACAGCCATTGAAGAGGAGTGGGACAACATTCCACAGGCCACAATCAACAGCCTGATCAACTGTATGCAAAGGAGATGTCGCGCTGCATGAGAGAAATGGTGGTCACGCCAGATACTGACTGGTTTTCTGATCCACGCCTCTACTTTTTTTTTTTTTTACCTGTCTAGGACTGGGGTGCCGCTAGCGGCACCCCCCCCCCCCACTGAAAAGGCAGAGCCGCGAAATTCAAAAAAAAAATATTTTTTTAAATATTTAACTTTCACACATTAAAGTCCAATACAGCTAATGAAAGACACAGATCTTGTGAATCCAGCCAACATGTCCGATTTTTTAAATGTTTTACAGGGAAGACACAATATGTAAAGATGTAAATCTATTAGCTAAACACATTAGCATAATCCACCATCTTTTCTTTGTCCACCAACACCAGTAGCTATCACCAATTCGGCTAAACTAAGATATTGATAGCCACTAACCAAGAAAAAAGCTCATCAGATGACAGTCTGATAACATATTTATGGTATAGGATAGGTTTTGTTAGAAAAATGTGCATATTTCAGGTAGATGTCATAGTTTACAATTGCACCCACCGTCACAAATGGACTAGAATAAATACAATGAGCAACGTGTTTACCTAACTACTAATCATCAAACATTTCGTAAAAATACACAGCATACACTAATCGAAAGACACAGATCCTGTGAATACAGACAATATTTCAGATTTTCTAAGTGTCTTACAGCGAAAACACAATAAATCGTTATATTAGCATAGCACATGTGCAAACATTACACCAGCATTGATTCTAGCCGAAGAGAGCGATAACGTAAACATCGCCAAAATATATAAATTTTTTCACTAACCTTCTCAGAATTCTTCAGATGACACTCCTGTAACATCACATTACAACATACATATACAGTTTGTTCGAAAATGTGCATATTTAGCCACCAAAATCATGGTTAGACAATGAGAAAAGTAGCCCAGCTGGTCAGAAAATGTCCTGCGCCACATTAGACAGTGATCTAGTCGTATACATAAATACTCATAAACGTGACTAAAAAATATAGGGTGGACAGCGATTGATAGACAATTTAATTCTTAATACAATCGCTGATTTACATTTTTTAAATTATCCTTACTTTTCAATACAGTTTGCGCCAAGCGAAGCTACGTCAAACAAGATGGCGTCCTAAACCATTAACATTTTTCGACAGAAACACGATTTATCATAATAAATTGTTCCTACTTTGAGCTGTTCTTCCATCAGAATCTTGGTCAAAGAATCCTTTCTTGGGTCTAATCGTCTTTTGGTCGAAAGCTGTCCTCTTGCCATGTAGAAATGCACATTGCGTTCGGCATGAACTGGAACAGTGCCCAGAGATTCACAGTGTCTCAGAAATAAATGTCCCAAAATCGCACTAAACGGGTATAAATTGCTATAAAACGGTTTAAATTAACTACCTTATGATGTTTTTAACTCCTATAACGAGTAGAAACATGACCGGAGAAATATTACTCCCTACACTAATGCTTGGAACAAGTGCGGGTCGGTGTCCTCCGCGCGCCTGACGCAGCTGGAAAAGAGTTCCTACCTACAGGTTTTTTTGATTTATAGTGGCTGTGATTGGGCAATCGACACCATTCAAATCGTCATCACGTAAAGGCATCCAGGGGAAGACGTAAGCAGTGTCTGTATGCTCATAGCAATAACAGTGGCCTTTTAACTGACTCCAGATCAGGGGCCAAAATGTGTGAAATCTGACTCCATGTCAGGGAAATTGCTGTAGAATGAGTTCTGTTCCACTCAGAGACAAAATTCCAACGCCTATAGAAACTATAGACTGTTTTATATCCAATAATAGTAATAATATGCATATTGTACGATCAAGAATTTAGTAGGAAGCCGTTTAAAAAATTACACGATTTACATAAATAGTGACAACAGCACCCCCTAGCCTCAACAGGTTTTAAGGTATCTGTGACGAGCAGATGCATATCTGTATTCACAGTTATGTGAAATCCATAGATTATGGCCTAATTAATTTATTTCATTTGACGGATTTCCTTATATGAACTGCAACTCAGTTAAATCTTTGAAATTGTTGCGTGTTGTGTTTATATTTTTGTTCAGTGTACTGTATGTACTTCAGTCAAAGTCTAAAAGTATTTGTTTTTAAATATACTTATGTATCAAAAGTAAATGTAATTGCTAAAATATACTTAGGAACCAAAAGTATAAATCATTTCACATTCGCAGCATGATTTTCTTTTTTTATTTTTTATTTACGGATAGCCAGGGGCACACTCCGACATGATTTTCAAATGAAACATTTGAGTTTAGTAAGTCCGCCAGATCAGAGATAGTAGGGATGACCAGGGATGTTCTCTTGACAAGTGCGTGAATTGGACCATTTCCCTGTCCTGCTAAGCATTCTAAATGTAACGAGTACTTTTGTGTGTCAGGGAAAATGTATGGAGTAAAAAGTACATTATTTTCTTTGGGAATGTAGTGGAGTAAAAGTCAAAGTTGGTAAAAATATAAAGAGTAAAGTATAGATACCCCCAAAAACGAATTAAGTAGTACATTAAAGTATTTTTACTTAAGCACTTTACACCACTGAACATATGTCCCCTATTGGTGCGTGTATCTAGGAGCGTCCGCGGCCTGAGTTTGCGGCCATGGCTCCTTCTATAGAGTACAACCCAGTGACGGGAGTGAAAGAGCCCTACTTCCCAGAGAAGGCCCGGCTGTCCCGCACGCTCACTGGCTCTATGGTCATCATCATCATGGTAAGAAACTGAGTTTTACTCTCTTCGTGTCCTTTGTTCTATGGTTTTTTTACGTGGCGGAGTACGTCAGGGGTAGCCAGGTCCCAGATCTGTCACTGACATGACAATAATAATTATTATTATTTCAACTGATATAGAGCTTTTCAAAGAATCTCAAAGTGCTTCAATGACTAAACGAGTTGGCAAAACGTCGTACCCTACTGATGAGGAAAAGGCCAGGAAAGGATGTCATTTTAGTGTACTGCATTTGAGACACAAGTGTGTAAATAAGGTGTAGTGGGACTAATAATTGTTGTATTCTCCTCACTCCTCTTTTTTTTCTACCCCTGTCCCCAGCTGTGTGTGGTTATGATTTTCCTGGTGTCAGTGATTATGTACCGTGGGATAGTGAGTGTGATGATGTACCGCACAGGCAGTTTTGTGCTGCGCACTCAGGTACAGTACAATACTCTCTGCTCTGATAAATAAAGCTGCTGACACTGGATCAGAATACCCTTCAAAACACCTGACAATGGCTGACATCCTACATTTAGCTAATGCTAGCATATGCTGTACATTAGCTTGGATACATTAGCTCAGGTTTTCTCTCTCTCTCTCTCTGTGTGTGTGTGTGTGTGTGTGTGTGTGTGTGTGTGTGTGTGTGTGTGTGTGTGTGTGTGTGTGTGTGTGTGTGTGTGTGTGTGTGTGTGTGTGTGTGTGTGTGTGTGTGTGTGTGTGTGTGTGTGTGTGTGTGTGTGTGTGTGTGCGCGTGCGTGTGTTTTTCTCCCTCAGGCAGGGAACATTGCTAATATCTCCAGCAGTATGGTGAATCTGGCCCTGATTCTGCTGATGGGGCAGGTCTATACTGCGTTGGCACTGCAGCTCACTAAATGGGGTAAGAACATGACCCTCAGACACCTCTCCCTCTGCTTCAGCCAATACACTTCCACCTAATGCATCTACCCACAGGGAAATCCACTTCCTTGGCCTTAGATTAAGCGTCTACATCAATCACAGTGGCCTAAAATAAAAAACATTGTCTATCAGATAAGTGTGAAGACCATTTAAGCACCAAGTAGTATATTGACAGTGGTGGTGTCATTACAGTACAGCATATGCATTTGGATACCTGTAAAGTATATTTAATGCATAATATTACCCTCAAAGATTTTTCTCTTACTTTCATGGATTCATATTTGTTGAAAGATTTTTTTCTTGTTTGATTCGTTTGTTTTGGGATGTTTGGACAGAGATGCACAGAACACAGACCCAGTACGAAGATGCATTTACCTTCAAGGTGTTTGTATTCCAGTTTGTCAACTTCTACTCCTCTCCTTTCTATGTGGCATTCTTCAAGGGAAGGTGAGAATGGAAGGTAGTGTTTATTGTTAGATGATGCAACAGGTATCTGGCTGGTTTGAAAACCCTATTCTATTGGCAGGTTTGTGGGTTATCCTGGACGCTATGGTACCTTGCTTGGCATGAGAAATGAAGATGTAAGTTTTCAGAAATTACAACCCATTTTGCATACAAAGAGCCATGTTCTCATACAGACATTTTCATGTTACCTGATGTAAGTGTGTACCAGTATATTGATGTTATGCATTTCTGTGTGTGTCTCTACTTTGTGTGTGTGTGTGTGTGTGTGTGTGTGTGTGTGTGTGTGTGTGTGTGTGTGTGTGTGTGTGTGTGTGTGTGTGTGTGTTTCAGTGTGGCCCAGGGGGTTGTCTCATTGAACTGGCTGAGCAGCTCTTCATCATCATGGTGGGGAAACAGCTCATCAGCAATGTTCAGGAGTTTGTCATCCCGTATGTTTCCTTCCTGACTATCCTACTACTAACTCTGGGGCGAATCCTAACTTCCACTTAAAGATGAACTATGCAGAAATCACTTAATAATTCTATTAATTTCAGTTTATGTGACAAAACAAGCAAGTATAGTGTAGAGCAGTGTAAGGCTGTCAAAGGTACGCCAAATAAAAATGTGATTCACATTAAAATAATAATAATATTTTAAAAATATATATTTTCTTCACATTTTCAAACAGTACATTCATATTTTCCAACATTTATATTTCCCATACATTTGGGTGAGTTTTTTTCTCTCGCCTGAGTAGCCTTGTTTCACTGCCAAAAATAAAATGAAACCATCTAGTGTTCACGAAATAACAACACAATGTCAAATACAGGTAGCCTAGTCAAATAATTAACATTCAATCACATTAACTGTTACTCTCTCGCAGGAAACGAAACATTACATTTTGAAATATAAACCACGGCAGTGTTTTGAGCAAGAATAAAGACGACTCTCGAGTAGTAAGACATTTATAAAAGCAACAGATACCATTAATAAGAAGGGTCTAGAAGCGTCTTATATGGTGAGCTACCAAGTGGCCAGGACAGGCAAGCCCCATACTCTTGTGGAGTACTTAATTCTTCCTGCTTAATTCTTTCTTCCTCGCAGATATGGCTGGGACAATGCTGGGGGAAAAGGCTAATAGAACTATACAGACAATGCCTTCATCAAACAACGCTGTTTCACGACGCATTAGTGACATGGCAGGAGATGTTAAGAAACAATTACTGCTTTGCATACAAGCCAGTGAATTATATGCGTTACAGCTGGATGAGTCAGACGTGGTGGTCATGGCACAGCTCCTGGTATATGTCCATTACGTTTATGGAGGGTCAATTAAGGAAGACATCCTCTTCTGCAAACCACTGGAAACCAGGACAACATGAGAGGATATTTTTAAAGTACTGGACAGCTTTGTGACATCAAATGGACTTTGGTGGTCAAGATGTGTTGGTATCTGTACTAATGGCGCAAAAGCCATGACTGGGAGACATAGTGGAGTGGTAACGCGCGTGCCAGCGGTTGCTCCCGACGCCACAAGAAGATCTTGCTGCCAAGGGAATGCCTGACAGCTTGAAAGATGTTTTGGACACTACAGTGAAAATGGTTAACTTTGTTAAAGCAAGGCTCCTGAACTCTCGTGTATTTTCTGCGTTATACAATGATATGGGCAGTGACCATATAACGCTTTTACAACATACAGAAGTGCGCTGGTTATCAAGGGGCAATGTTTTTTTTTTTATTGAGAGACAAGCTTAAAGTTTTCTTTACTGACCATAATTTTCACTTGTTTGATCGCTTGCACGATGACGAGTGATGCCTATATGGGTGATGTTTTTTCTCACCTGAATGATCGGAATCTAGGATTACAGGGACTCTCCGCAACTGTATTCAATGTGCGGGACAAAATTGAGGCTATGATTAGGAAGTTGGAGCTATTTTCTGTCTGCATTAACAAGGACAACACACAGGTCTTTCCATCATTGTATGATTTTGTGTGCAAATGAACTCAAGCTCACGAACAATGTCAAATGTGATATAGCGAAGCACCTGAGTGAGCTGGGTGCACAATTACGCAGGTACTTTCCCGAAACGGACGACACAAACAACTGGATTCGTAATCCCTTTTATCTGAATAAGAGAGTCTTATCAAAATTGCAACAAGCGGTTCTGTAAAAATTGAATTTAATCAGAAGCCACTGCCAGATTTCTGGATAGGGCTTCGCTCAGAGTTTCATCATTGATCTATACATAGAACAGATCAAGAGCTTCTTAGACTTGTGTTCAATGCGAATGACAGATCTATAACACACATTTCTATGTTAATTTGATCAATCCGCCCAAAAAGTTACATACTGCAGCTCTATGTCAAATTTTCCATTAGTCTACCATTGACATCAATCCATGACTCAGTGAACATTTGGAAGTTATGATTTTGTCATCCTTTGTATCACTTTTTGGCCATGAAAGTACTATTTATTTGGTAGCACGATCTGCTTTGCTTTAGCCAACCCGCCTGTTGTCCATTCACACACCTTTACTTTTTCCATATTAGGTTGTGTTACAGCCTGAAATTAAAATGGATTACATTTAGATTGTTTTGTCACTGACCTAAGCACAATATCCTATAATGTCAAAATGGAATTCTGTTGTTAGACATTTTTACAAATTAATTCAAAATGGAAAGCTAAACTGTCTTGAATCAATAAGTATTCAACGCCTTTGTTATGGCAAGCCTAAATAAGTTCAGGAGTAAATATTTGCTTAACAAGTCACATAATAAGTTGCATGGACTCACTCTGTGTGCAATAATAGTGTTTAACATGATTTTTGAATTCCTTCTGTTAAGTTCTGAACAAATAGAGTAAAAACTCAAACGGCTGACAAGAAAAAGCTCAAACCAAGTTTATTCAACCCACTAGGTGCTTTAGTTGCAGACACACATACAAGTCACACAAGCATACTGTATATTTATACTTTCTGACTAGGCAGAGTCACCTTATATGACTAGAATAAAAATCTGTCTATGTTGCTAGGCAAGAACACTCAGTCTGTTCCTCTCATTGGTATTGTCATGGGCGTGTAAGTGTGTGTGTGTGGACTGTAGATAAAGGGTTGTTATAGCGGGCCTCTCTGGCCCCCCTCCCAGAGGTTTCTTCTCTCTTCAACTGTTGACCTTATCTCGAGTTGAGTTCCACATCCCTCCTGGTACTAATTTCCCCGAAACCGGCCTGCCTTATCAGGAACTGACTAGATTGTTGCTCTTTACCTCCTTCCTTAGGAATTTAATATTCAACATTAAGATGTTTTGGAATATTGCCTCTTGTCTCACCCAGTAACTTTCCATACACAAAGTTCCTATTCACCCTTGTAACGTAATCAATAAGTTATAATATGGTGACAGGAATAAGTATATTCCAAGTTAGAATCCAACACTACATAATTGTATGTCTGGGGTACAGAGATTATCTGTAAGGTCCATCAGTTGAGCAGGGATTTTCAAGCACAGATTCAGCCACAAGACCAGGGAGGTTTTTTAATGCCTCGCAAAGAAGGGCACCTATTGGTAGATAGGTTTTTAAAAATTAAAGCAGACAATTAATATCCCTTTGAGCATGGTGAAGTTATTAATTACCCTTTGGATGGTGTATCAATACACCCAGTCACTACAAATATGCAGGCGTCCTTCCTAACTCCATTGCCAGAGAGGAAGCAAACTGCTCAGGGATTTCACCATGAGGCCAATGTTGACTTTAAAACAATTACAGAGTTTAATGGCTGTGATAGGATAAAACTGAGGATGGATCAACAACATTGCAAAACATGCATCCTGTTTGCAACAAGGCACTAAAGTAAGTTCTGCAAAAAAATGTGGCAAAGACATTTAACTTTTTGTCCTGTATACAAGGTGTTATATTTGGGGCAAACTCAATACAAGACATTACTGAGTACCACTCTCCATATTTTTAAGCATAATGTTGGCTGCATCATGTTATAGGTATGCTTGTAATCATTAAGGACTGGGGAGTTTTTCAGGATGAAAAGGAAACGGAATGAAGCTAAGCACAGGCAAAATCCTAGAGGAAAACCTGGTTCAGTTTGCTTTCCACCAGACACTGGGAGATGAATTCACCATTTAGCAAGACAGTATTGCACAAAGGCGGTATTGCTGCTGGGTTGTTGCCCTCCTACGGCCTCCTCCACGTCTCCTGATGTACTGGCCTGTCTCCTGGTAGCGCCTCCATGCTCTGGACACTACGCTGACAGACACAGCAAACCTTCTTGCCACAGCTCGCATTGATTTGCCATCCTGGATGAGCTGCACTACCTGAGCCACTTGTGTGGGTTGTAGACTCCGTCTCAAGCTACCACTAGAGTGAAAGCACCTTCAAAAGTGACCAAAACATCAGCCAGGAAGCATAGGAACTGAGAAGTGGTCTGTGGTCACCACCTGCAGAACCACTCCTTTATTGGGGGTGTCTTGCTAATTGCCTATAATTTCCACCTTTTGTCTATTCCATTTGCACAACAGCATGTGACATGTATTGTCAATCAATGTTGCTTCCTAAGTGGACAGTTTGATTTCACAGAAGTGTGATTGACTTGGAGTTACATTGTGTTGTTTAAGTGTTCCCTTTATTTTTTGAGCAGTGTATATATATATAAAATTCATTTGAACCCCTTTTTCTCCCCAATTTCAATCTTGTCTCATCGCTACAGTTCCCCAAATGGGCTCGGGAGGCGAAGGTCGAGTCATATGTCCTCCGAAACATGACACGCCAAACCACACTTCTTAACACCCGCCCGCTTAACCCGGAAGCCGGCCGCACCTAATGTGTCGGGGGAAACACAGTTCACCTGATGACTGAGGTCAGCCTGTAGGTGCCCGGCCCACCGCAAGGAGCGTGATGAGCCAAGTAAAGCCACCCCGGCCAAACCCTCCCCTAACACGGATGACGCTGGCCCAAATGTGGGATCACGGCTGGTTGTGATCCCACATTTGGGATCGGTTGTGTTCAAACCCGGGTCTGTAGTGACACCTCTAGCACTGCGATACCCTAACCCGGTATTTTTAAGCATAATGTTGGCTGCATTATGTTTATAGGTATGCTTATAATCATTAAGGACTGGGCCACTCGAGAGGCCCTAGCAATGGTCAACTTTGACAGAGCTTGAAGAATTTTTTGAAAGAATAATGGGCAAATGTTTCACAATCCAGGTGTGGAAAGCTCTTAGAGACTTACCCAGAAAGACTCACAGCTGTAATCGCTGCCAAAGGGGATTCTAACATGTATTGACTCAGGGGGTTGAATACTTATTGTATCTAATCAAGATACAGTATATTAGTGTATTTTTTAAATATATTTTTTATACAAATGTACAAAAAATCTTCCACTTTGACATAACAGAGTATTTTGTGTAGATCGTTGACAAAGAAATTACAATGAAATACATTTTAATCCCACTTTGTAACACCACAAAATGTGGAAAATCTCAAGAGGTGTGAATACTTTCTGAAGGCACTGTAGCATGACAATGAAGAGTTGGCTTGAGCACAAAGAGATTTGTCTAGTAGTGTTTGCCTCAAATTTTTCCGGACGACTGTGTGATCACGCTCTCCACAGCTGATATGAGTGAGACCTTTAAACAGGTCAACATTCACAAGGCCGCAGGGCCAGATGGATTACCAGGACGTGTACTCCGGGCATGCGCTGACCAACTGGCAAGTGTCTTCACTGACATTTTCAACCTCTCCCTGGCTGAGCCTGTAATACGAACATGTTTCACGCAGACTACCATAGTCCCTGTGCCCACAAACACTAAGGTAACCTGCCTAAATGACTCCCGATCTGTAGCACTCACATCTGTAGCCATGAAGTGCTTTGAAAGGCTGGTAATGGCTCACATCAACACCATTATCCCAGAAACCCTAGACCCACTCCAATCTGCATACCGCCCCAACAGATCCACAGATGATGCAATCTCTATTGCACTCCACACTGTCCTTTCACACCTGGACAAAAGGAACACTTATGTGAGAATGCTATTCATTGACTACAGCTCAGCGTTCAACACCATAATGCCCTCAAAGCTCATCACTAAGCTAAGGACCCTGGGACTAAAACACCTCCCTCTGCAACGGGATCCTGGAATTCCTGACGGGCCGCCCCCAGGTGGTAAGGGTAGGCAACAACACATCCGCCATGCTGATCCTCAACACGGGGGCCCCTCAGGGGTGCGTGCTCAGTCCACTCCTGTAATCCCTGTTCACTCATGACTGCATGGCCAGGCACGACTCCAACACCATCATTAAGTTTGCAGATGACACAAGTGGTAGGCCTGATCACCGACAACAACGAGACAGCCTATAGAGAGGAGGTCAGAGACCTGACCGTGTGGTGCAAGGACAACAACCTCTCCCTCAACATGATCAAGACAAAGGAGATGATTGTGGACTACAGGAAAAGGAGGACCGAGCATGCCCCCATTCTCATCAATGCGGCTGTAGTGAAGCAGGCTGAGAGCTTCAAGTTCCTTGGCGTCAACATCACCAACAATCTAACATGGTCCAAGCACACCAAGACAGTCATGAAGAGTGCACAACAAAACCTATTCCCCCTCGGGAGACTGAAAAGATTTGGCATGAGTCCTCAGATCGTCAAAAGGTTCTACAGCTGTACCATCGATAGCATCCTGACGAGTTGCATCACTGCCTGGTATGGCAACTGCTAAGCCTCCGACCGCAAGGCAGAGGGTAGTGCGTGCAGCCCAGTACATCACTGCGGCCAAGCTTCTTGCCATCCAGGACCTCTATACCAGGCGGTGTCAGAGGAAGGTCCTAAAAATTGTCAAAGACTCCAGCCACCCTAGTCATAGACTGTTCTCTCTGCTACCGCACGGCAAGCGGTACCGGAGCACCAAGTCTAGGCTTCTAAACAGCTTCTACCCTCAAGCCATAAGACTCTTGAATATCTAATCAAATGGCTACCTAGACTATTTGCATTGCCCCCCCCCCCCCCCTTTTATGCTGCTGCTAATCTCTGTTATTATCTACTATCTACACTTTAATACCTCTACCTACATGTACATATTACCTCAATTACCTCGACTAACCGGTGCCCCCGCACATTGACTCTGTACCGGTACCCCCTGTACTTAGCCTCGCTATTGTTATTTTACTGCTGCTCTTTAATTATTTGTATCTTTTATTTCTTTTTTGTGTTGTATTTTTCTTAAAATGGCATTGTTGGTTAAGGGCTTGTAGGTAAGCATTTCACTGTAAGGTGAAATGTTACATTCGCCGCATAATCGGAGCATGTGACAAATAAAATTTTGATTTGATATTTAAACATTTAATTTGCATTGTTTCTGTATAATGATATGAACTCTGTGTGGGTGGTACAGTGTGGCTTTAGTATACTGTACTGCAGTATTGGCCCAGCCAGCAAAGGAGCCAAGGTGGAGGTGCTGAGAAATGCTCTCTCTATTTGAATTGTTTTTACACTCCTCCTTGCTCATTCTCTCCTCTCTTCTCCTCCTTTCCTCCTCTCCTTAGTAAGGTGAAGGCATGGCAACAGAAGAGGGCGCTGAATAAGGTGCGGGGAATGCAGAAATCCCAGGAGCCTCGGCGGTGGGAGGAGGACTATCAGCTGGTGGAGTGCGAGGGCTTGTTTGAGGAGTACCTCGAGATCGGTAAGACAACAACCACACTCTGAGATTTAGCAGTGGGAGTCATTTTCTGACCAGAATATATTCCTTAGGGATTCAGTGGATTTTTATTGCATACAAGCAAATACAATATTTGAAGGCTAAAAGTGAAATGCATTACATAAAGTGTAAATCCATCAAGTTAGTAGAACTCAAAACTCAGGGATTTCACCGTTCAGGGACACAAACAAACAAAGAACAAACACAAATCGGTTTTCATTCATAAAAATTTGTGAATCTTGCTGTATCAATAGTGCATTACTTTTTTGTTCTTTCAAGTGGATATTGTTGGTGTATTGTCAATGCATTACTTTCTTATATTACCCCACCCTTATCCCTCGACTTCCTCAGTAGAGTTGCTAACTTATGACCTTCTCCATCTGTCCACAGTGCTCCAGTTTGGCTTCATCACAATCTTTGTGGCTGCGTTCCCCCTGGCACCGCTCTTCGCCCTACTCAACAACTGGGCCGAGGTGCGCCTGGATGCCCACAAGTTTGTGTGTGAGTACCGGCGGCCTGTGGCCGAGCGCGCTCAGAACATCGGCGTGTGGTTTAACATCCTGGAGGCCCTGTCGCACCTGTCCGTCATCGTCAACGTGAGTCGCACAATGATGCCCTCATCATTACCCGTGTGCTGTATTTTTTTTTTTTAACACCTGGTCTGAAAACATCTGATAAACTTTGATTTTGTAATGTCACTTTAAGCAGTATATTAAAAGGATTCTAATATTATTATGTCAAGTTTTTATAATTTGTGTTCATTTTAATTTACTGTACCATACAAAATTATTTTATGTCAATCTACCCCTTTCAGGCTTTCTTGATCGCCTTCACGTCGGATTTCTTACCACGACTGCTCTACCAGTACAAGTTTGACAACGATCTGAACGGATATGTTAATTTCACTCTGGCCTATGCTCCTCCCAGCTACACCAGCCATCCCATGTGCAGGTAATTGTGATCATAAATACACACTGGATATAGTAGATATAGTTTAGCTGTTGTACATACTTAAAGGCATAGTTCAGTGAAATGACATGTTTAGATATGTGATTCCATAGCTTGGCAGCAGTCTATGGAAAAGGAGTGACTGCAATCCACATTTTGGTGTTGTTAAAGGGATAGTGTGAGATTTTTGCAATTAAGCCCTTTATCTACATCAGGGATGGGCAATTCTGATGGGGTGGGGGGCCACAAAAAAATCTGAACTCATCTTGAGGGGCCACAGTGGCTCGCGGGTCTGCGTACCCAAATACATCCCCACCTTGCGAGTGTGATTGTGGAGGCCAGGTTATCTGTTGCAGCACTCTCCTTCTTGGTCAAATATCCCTTAAACAGCCTGCAGGTGGGTTTTGGGTCATTGTCCTGTTGAAAAACAAATTATAGTCCCACTAAGTGCAAACCAGATGAGATGGTGTATCGCTGCAGAAGGCTGTGGTAGCCATTCTGGTTAAGTGTGCCTTGATATCTAAATAAATCACAAGAGAGTGTCAACGGCAAAGCACCTCTACATCATCACACCACCTCCTCCATGCTTCAAGGTGGGAACCACACATGCGGAGATCATCCGTTCAACTACTCTGCGTCTCATAAAGGCACGGCAGATGGAACCAAAAATCTCCCATTTTGACTCATCAGACCAAAGGACATATTTCCACCGGTCTAAAGTACAGTAATGATTGACTGTCGTTTCGCATTGCTTATTTGAGCTGTTCTTGCCGTAATATTGACTTGCTATTTTACCAAATAGGGCTATCTTCTGTATACCAACCCTACCTTGTCACAACACAACTGATTGGCTCAAATGCATTAAGAAGGAAAGAAATTCCACAAATGAACTTTTAACAAGGCACACCTGTTAATTTAAATGCATTCCAGGTAACTACCTAGAAAGCCAGCATCCCAGAGTTGCCTCTTCACTATTGACGTTGAGACTGGTGTTTTGCGGGTACCATTTAATGAAGCTGCCAGTTGAGGACTTGTGAGGCGTCTGTTTCTCAAACTAGACACTCTAATGTACTTGTCCTCTTGCTCAGTTGTGCACCGGGGCCTCCCACTCCTCTTTCTATTCTGGTTAGAGCCAGTTTGCGCTGTTCTGTGAAGGGAGTAGTACACAGCGTTGTACAAGGTCTTCAGGTTCTTGGCAATTTCTTGCATGGAATAGCCTTCATTTCTCAGAACAAGAATAGACTGACAAGTTTCAGAAGAAAGGTATTTGTTTCTAGCCATTTTGAGCCTGTAATCGAACCCACAATGCTGATGCTCCAGATACTCAACTAGTCTAAAGAAGGCCAGTATTATTGCTTCTTTAATCAGAACCACAGTTTTCAGCTGTGCTAACATAATTGCAAAAGGGGTTTCTAATGATCAATTAGTCTTTTAAAATTATACGCTTGGATTAGCTAACACAGCGTGCCATTGGAACAAAGGAGTGATGGTTGCTGAAAATGGGCCTCTATCTACATAAGAAATCATCAGTTTCCAGCTACAATAGTCATTTACATCATTAACAATGTCTACACAGTATTTATGATCAATTTGATGTTATTTTAATGGACAAAACATGTGTTTTTCTTTCAAAAACAAGGACATTCCTAAGTGACCCCAAACTTTTGAACATATATATGTATGTAAGTATGTATGTATGTATGTATGTATGTATGTATGTATGTATGTATGTATGTATGTATGTACGTATGTATGTACGTGTGTGCGCGCGCGCGTGCGTGTGTGTGTGTATGTACATATATACACTGCTCAAAAAAATAAAGGGAACACTTAAACAACACAATGTAACTCCAAGTCAATCACACTTCTGTGAAATCAAACTGTCCACTTAGGAAACAACACTGATTGACAATAAATTTCACATGCTGTTGTGCAAATGGAATAAACAAAAGGTGGAAATTATAGGCAATTAGCAAGACACCCCCAAAAAAGGAGTGATTCTGTAGGTAGTGATCACAGACCACTTCTCAGTTCCTATGCTTCCTGGCTGATGTTTTGGTCACTTTTGAATGCTGGCGGTGCTCTCACTCTAGTGGTAGCATGAGACGGAGTCTACAACCCACACAAGTGGCTCAGGTAGTGCAGTTCATCCAGGATGGCACATCAATGCGAGCTGTGGCAAAAAGGTTTGCTGTGTCTGTCAGCGTAGTGTCCAGAGCATGGAGGCGCTACCAGGAGACAGGCCAGTACATCAGGAGACGTGGAGGAGGCCGTAGGAGGGCAACAACCCAGCAGCAGGACCGCTACCTCCGCCTTTGTGCAAGGAGGTGCACTGCCAGCGCCCTGCAAAATGACCTCCAGCAGGCCAGTGACCAAAACATCAGCCAGGAAGCATAGGAACTGAGAAGTGGTCTGTGGTCACCACCTGCAGAACCACTCCTTTATTGGGGGTGTCTTGCTAATTGCCTATAATTTCCACCTGTTGTCTATTCCATTTGCACAACAGCATGTGAAATTTATTGTCAATCAGTGTTGCTTCCTAAGCGGACAGCTTGATTTCACAGAAGTGTGATTGACTTGGAGTTACATTGTGTTGTTTAAGTGTTCCCTTTATTTTTTTGAGCACTGTATATATGTGTGTGTATGTGTGTATATATATGTATATGTATACATATATATATATATATGTGTGTGTGTGTGTGTGTGTGTGTGTGTGTGTATATATGTGTGTATATATATATGTATATGTATACATATATATATATGTGTGTGTGTGTGTGTGTGTGTGTGTGTGTGTGTGTGTGTGTGTGTGTGTGTGTGTGTGTGTGTGTGTGTGTGTGTGTGTATATGTATATGCGCTTTGTGTCGCGCCGGGAGGGTTGAAATATGATGGTCTCTGATTGTTTGCTGGGGTGCTATCCACAGATAATAGCATTGTTTGCTTTCGCCGTAAAGAATTTTTGAATCTGACACGTTGGCTGGATTCACAACAAGTGTAGCTTTAATTTGGTATAACTTTCATGAAAGTTTATTTTTTATAGTAATTTATTTGAATTTGGCGCTCTGCATTTTCACTGGATGTTGGCCAGGTGGGATGCTACCGTCCCACATATCCAAAAGAGGTTAAAGTGACTAGTGATACATTTATTACATCCAATTTTTTATTATTAACCTTTCTAGCCCCGGGGTTCCGCTAGCGGAACACCCACAACATTCCACTGAAAAGGCAGCGCGCGAAATTCAAAAATATATATTTTTTTAATATTTAACTTTCACACATTAACAAGTCCAATACAGCAAATGAAAGATAAACATCTTGTTAATCTACCCATGGTGTCCGATTTCAGAAATTCTTTACAGTGAAAGCACAACATATGATTATGTTAGGTCAGAGCCAAGTCAAAAACACACACAGCCATTTTTTCAGCCAACAATAGGAGTTAGAAAAAGCAGAAATATAGTTAAAATGAATCACTAACCTTCGATTATCTTCATCAGATGACCATCATGTTATACATGTATTGTGTGTTTTGTTCGATAATGTGCATATATATATTAAAACAAATCTCAGTTTACATTGGCGCGTTACGTGCAGTAATGTTTTGATTCCAAAACATCCGGTGATTTTGCAGAAATACTCATAATAAACATTGATAAAAGATGCAAGTGTTATTCACAAAATTAAAGATAAACTTATCCTCTATGCAACCGCTGTGTCAGATTTCAAAATAAACTTTACGGAAAAATAATTATCTGAGAACAGCGTTCAGAGCACAATCCAGCCAAAGAAATAGTCGCCATTTTGGCGTCAACAGAAGCTACAAAAACACTATAAATATGCACTTACCTTCGAATAACTTCATCAGAAGGCACTCCCAGGATTCCCAGTTCGACAGAAATGACTGCGGACAGGTGTCTTTTATATTGATAACAACTGATACAGGTAACGAGTGGAGGACAGAGGAGCCTCTTAAAGAAGAAGTTACAGGTCTGTGAGAGCCAGAAATCTTGCTTGTTTGTAGGTGACCAAATACTTATTTTCCACCATAATTTGCAAATAAATTCATTCAAAATCCTACAATGTGATTTTCTGGAGAAAAAAAAATCTCATTTTGTCTGTCATAGTTGAAGTGTACCTATGATGAAAATTACAGGCCTCTCTCATCTTTTTAAGTGGGAGAACTTGCACAATTGGTGGCTGACTAAATACTTTTTTGCCCCACTGTATATATATGTGTGTGTGTGGTGTCCTCACCCCCACTTGACCTGACTGCTATTTGGTGTCGTAACCGACTTCTGTGGGCAAAGCTCACCTTTGACTGCCACTGACACGCTGGAAAAGTGTGCCCTTCACAAATGAATCCCGGTTTCAACTATACCGGGCAGATGGCAGACGCGTGTATGGTATCGTGTGGGTGAGCAGTTTGCTGATGTCGACGTTGTGAACAGAGTGCGGTTATAGTTTGGGCAGGCATAAGCTACGGACAACAAACACAATTGCATTTTATCAATGGCAATTTGAATGCACGGAGATACCGTGACGAGATCCTAAGGACCATTGTCGTGCCATTTATCCACCGCTATCACTTCATGTTTCAGCATGATAATGCACGGCCCCATATCGCGAGGATCTGTACACAATTCCTGGAAGCTGATAATGTCCCAGTTCTTCCATGGCCTGCATACTCACCAGACATGTAACCCATTGAGCATGTTTGGGATGCTCTGGATCGACGTGTACAACAGCCATTGATGAGGAGTGGGACAACATTCCACAGGCCACAATCAACAGCCTGATTAACTCTATGTGGAGGAGATGTGTCGCACTGCATGAGGCAAATGGTGGTCACTCCTGATACTGACTGATTTTCTGATCCACTTTTTTTTAAAGGTATCTGTAATCAACAGATGCATATCTGTTATCCCAGTCATGTGAAATCCATAGACTAGGGCCTAATTTATTTATTTCAATTGACTGATTTCCTTATATGAGCTGTAACTCAGTAAAATGTTTGAAATTGTTGCATGTTGCGTTTATATTTTTATTCAGTGAGTATACCAAGCATTAGGAACACCTTCCTAATTTTGAGTTGCACCCCCCCATTTTGCCCTCAGAATTTTGCCCTCAGAACCTCAATTTGTCGGGACATGGACTCTACAAGGTGTCGAAAGCGTTCCACAGGGATTCTGGCCTATGTTGACTCCAATACTTCCCACAGTTGTGTCAAGTTAGCTGGATGTCTATTGGGTGTTGGACCATTCTTGATACACACGGGAAACTATTAAACGTAAAAACCCCACCAGCGTTGCAGTTCTTGACACAAACTGGTGCACCTACTACCATACCCCGTTCAAAGGCACTTAAATATTTTGTCTTGCCCATTCATCCTCTGAATGGCACACATACACAATCCATATCTCAATTGTCTCAAGGCTTAAAAATCCTTCTTTAACCTGTCTTCTCCTCTTCATCTACACTGATTGAAGTGGATTTAACAAGTGACATCAATAAGCTTTCACCTGGATTCACCTGGTCAGTCTGTGTCAGGTGTTCTTCGTGTTTTGTATATAAAATATATTACTTTATTTGTAAAATTTATCTGCAGGCCTACAACAATGGCGTCCCTCTGGGCCTCCAGTTGTTCATGTCATACATGAAAAACGTCGCTGGTGGACGGAGCCAACATGACGGCTGGTTACACAAAGGAAAGGGGTTTGGGTTTGAATGAAAGTGCGGGGAGACTGAGGAACAAAAGGTTCTGTGTTTCTATCGGACCTTAGGAAGCTATGCTATCATAAATATAGAATCTTATGCATTCTAAATAACCGCCCATTTGGGAAAGAAAAATGCAATAAATATTTACTCTGAGCTGCGATTCGATCGGTTGGTCGTAGATGGAAGGCCGGGTTGTCCTTTGAATAATGTCTGGTGGTAGAACGGATACGTGGTAGTATCGTCGTTGTGTGGTAAAATGGCTACTTTTCCGTCCTTTCCTAGTCCACGTTTACAGCCGCTGTTGCTAATGCAATGGCTAGGAGATATCACTTCTTTAGTGAATAAAAGTTCAAAGTTCATACCAAGTTGCCATGCTATATGCTCATGCTATATTCTGGTTGGTATAGTTGAAATTCATCCTTTAGGCGTGTAGATCATCACCTTCACGTTGAGATTCAATGCTAATTTCGTTAGGTTCTTGTCGTTCAACCAGAGTTCACGCTGAGGTTAGCTTAGTTCTGTAGGTGATCTTGTCCTTTTAACGCAGGGACCGCAAGTCCTCACGTCCTTGGAACAGAAAGTTGTATTTTCGTCAACGGGCTTATATCGTGGTGAAGAGAAGGGCGTGTTTCATAGTTTACAACCAATGTCTGTTCACTTGGGCGGGGCCTCTGAGTGAGCAGAGTTTACTCTATGACAAACCGTTCTCTCATTAAGAAGCTAAAATTACATTTCATCTATTCACAAATAGTTTCATATTTAAACATTTAAATTGCACAACAATTCCATGTGAATCTGATAACTAGAATGTGTAGACTTTCCAAGATACAGTTTATGTCAAACTGTCATTAGTAGTAATGTCTCAGACAACAACTGATCTGACATCATATTCATTAAGTACCAACGCATATTTTCAACTGGTTGGATTACCGAAATATGGTTCTGTTTCCCACCTTTTGATGTTACCAGACTCTGGATGTTAACAAAGGCTTTCCAAGAGTCAACTCTATAAAGTAGAGAGAGAGAAAAGGGGAAAGGTATTTATGGGGGTCATTAACCTCCCCTAACAGGCCAACGTCATGACACCTTTAAACTAGCCAACTGCCAACAAATGCTATTAGAATTTTTATACCAAAACTCCATGAAAGTCGAACTCTCCTGTTTTAGCATGTTTTAAATGTCATGCCCAAGTTTGTCCAGTAGAGGGCACAATTGATGTTGACAACCCTGATCTGTTGTTCTTACCCTGACTGTGTACTCTGTTGTCTGTAGATATAAAGCCTTTAGGGACAACAATGGAAATTACACTCTGATTTACTGGGAACTCCTGGCTGTGAGGTTAGGCTTCATCATCGCTTTTGAGGTACGCAAGGATCTGTCTGTCTGTCTGTCTATCTCTCTGTCTATCTCTCTCTCTCTCTGTCTGTCTGTCCTGTCTGTCCTGTCTGTCCTGTCTGTCCTGTCTGTCCTGTCTGTCCTGTCTGTCCTGTCTGTCTGTCTGTCTGTCTGTCTGTCTGTCTGTCTGTCTGTCCTATTCATTACTTGTCTTGTCCTGTTCTCACCCCCTTATCTCCTACCTGTGTATGTTATTGTGTACCTTTGATCATTTGAAGCTTGCTTGCTCCCTACTAATCTTTGCCTCTCAATCCTCACATGGTATTTTACTCTTTACTATTTTATCACCTTAACTCTGTTGATACTGCTCTTCTCAGAATCCCTCTACTTCCACTGACGTTTCTCTGTAATTTCACCCTCGATTCTCTTTTCCATCTCTGTCTCTCTCTCTCTCTATTCTCTACCTTCCTGTCACCTCTAATGTGTGCTATTTTCCCTCCCTCCATCCCTCCCTCCCTCTCTTCAGCATGTGGTGTTCTTTGTCCTGCGAGCGATAGACTGGATGGTGCCGGACGTCCCTGAGTCTCTGGGGCTGAAGGTGAAGAGGGAGCGCTACCTGGCCAAGCAGGCCCTGGCAGACAACCAGGAGGCCCTGTTGGTGAGTCATCGAGGTTCGGCCTCCAGCCAAGGTTAGTGGAACACAGCGATGCTCACACACCCTCACCACACACACACTGCTTTGCTGCACTGAATCATTGTGCTGGTCAGGTCGTTATTGCAAAAGAGAATGTGTTGTAATTTGTCATGACTTACCTGGGTAAATATATGCACAAAACACAGACAGGCACAATCACACAGACAGACAGGCACACTTACACACACCCACTGCAAGCCACCATCGGCCCCACCTCCTCCACTTTCATGCTGTATCATCGACCTACCAAAGAAGCAATGCAAAGTCATCTGCTTGTGATGACTCTTTGATATGTCCTGGATCTCTTAAAAGGCTTCCTTGGCTTGTCTCCTTTCCATCATGACCGGTGATAAATGTACACTTAATGGGTTTCCACCACCCTGCCATTTTAAACTGTCCAAGGCCTTTCAAATCAATGGTCATCAGGAGAGCTGATCGTGTACTACAGGAAAAGGCGGGCCAAACAGGCCCCCATTAACATCGACGGGGTTGTAGTGGAGCGGGTCGAGAGTTTCAAGTTCCTTGGTGTCCACATCACTCATAAACGAACTATCATGGTCCAAACACACCAAGTCAGTCGTGAAGAGGGCACGACAACACCTATTCCCCCTCAGGAGACTTGAAGAGATTTGGCATGGGTCCCAAGATTCTCAAAAAGCTCTACAGCTGCACCATCGAGAGCATCCTGACCGGTTGCATCACCGCCTGGTATGGAAACTGCTCGGCATCTGACCGTAAGGCGCTACAGAGGGTAATGTGTATGGCCCAGTACATCACTGGGGCCAAGCTTCCTGCCATCCAGGACCTATATACTGTCAGAGGAAAGGCCCCAAAAATTGTCAAAGAACCCAGTCACCAAAGTCAAGCAGTACCGGAGCGCCAAGTCTAGGACCAAAAGGCTCTTTAAAAGCTTCTGCCTCCAAGCCATAAGACTGCTGAACAGCTAATCAAATGGCCACCGGACCCCCCCACCCCCCCACACACACACTGTTTATTATCTATGCAGAGTCATTTCACCCCTACACCTACATGTACAAATGACCTGGACTAACCTGTACCCCCTCACATTGACTCGGTACCGGTACCCCCTGTATATAGCATCGTTATGTTTTTTTTTATTGTGTTACTTTTTATTGTTGTTTACTTCAGTTTATTTTGTAAATATTTTCTTAACTCTTTTTTGAACTGCACTGTTGGTTAGGGGCTTGTAAGTAAGCATTTCACGGTAAGATCTACACATGTTGTATTCGGGGCATGTGACAAATAAAGTTTGATTTGAGAGAAAGCCTCTTGAGGGGAAGGAGACAAGTAGAGAAAGCATATTAAAACTATTGGGTGACACAGGCTCTTATGTGTTCACTCACCTCACTCCATTGTTTGATACAGTGCCAATAGTAAAACACCCATTACCTCATTAGGGAGTGTGTTATCCATGTTAAATATTATACCGGTGGCTACTCATTAGCTAGGGCTCCTGTTCATATGAAATTATACAGACGTACAGTAAGTCATTAAGGATACGAATTGATCACTCGTTGTGAGTCCCAAATGGCTGCCTATTCCCTACGTAGTGCACTACTTTTGACCAGGGCATCCATAGGGCTGCCCTGGTCAAAAGTGAATCCACTGTAAATTTCCTGGAGTATTATGGGCGGTAAAAACAGGAGACATGTTGAAGTAACTGCTTGACTAAAATTATCTAAAGCTGCTGTATAAGTAGATACATAATACATACATAAGCAATGGATAACCACACACAATGTATAAAGACTGGACTACAATTGCCATAATATAGCCCCAGAAGTGCTCAAAGCCTAACCCATAAAACATTAACCTAAGTTAATGCATCCATAACGCTCTTCCCCTGGAATGTGTAGTCTCTCTCTCTCGCCGCATCCCATCAGCACGAGACTGGTGCTTTCTCACCCATTGTTTCTCTTTGTGGTCGTGTCAGTTGTGTGGTGGTGTGTGTGCTTCCCTGTGTTCTGACCATGCCGTTTTGGTCGTTGTGTTTCTTGTCGTGAAGGTCTTGGACGGGGTGAGTAGACAATCTCACTCCTGCAGTCTGTTGTGTTTCTATTAAGTATATATACTGAGTGTACGAAACATTATGAACACCTGCTTTTTCCATGACATAGACTGACCAGGTGAATACAGGTGAAAGCTATGATCCACATGTTAAATCCACTTATTGATGTCACATGTTAAATCCACTTCAATCAGTGTAGGTTAATGGGAGAAGGTTGAAGAAGGATTTTTAAGCCTTGAGACAATTGATACATGGATTGTGTATGTATGTCATCCAGAGGGTGAATGGGCAATACAAAATATTTAAGTGCCTTTGAACGGGGTATGGTAGTAGGTGCTAGGCGCACTGGTTTGTGTCAAGAACTTCAACGCTGCTGGGTTTTTCACACTCAACAGTTTGCCATGCTTGTCAAGAATGTTCCACCACCCAAAGGACATCCAGTAAACTTGACACAATTGTGGGACGTATTGGAGTCAACATGGACCAGCATCCCTGTGGAAAGCTTTCATCACCTTGTAGAGGCCATGCCCCGACGAATTGAGGCTGTTCTGAGGGCAAAAGGGGGCTGTGCAACTCAATATTAGGAAGGTGTTCTTAATGGTTTGTACACTCAGTGTATGTAATATTCTGATATAAAGTTTAAGGGGGACAAAAAGAAAGGCCATTCTTATCAATCCATAAAAGATGATGTGTTGTAAAATGAGTTTTAAGCTATAACTCAGTAACATAATATGATGTAGCACCTTTGTGTCTACTGTCTGTATGTTTGCTCTTGTGTGCTTCAATGTTCTCTACGATTGTTCTAACCAAAGCTGTACTCATGTTGTCTCTCCTTCCTCATTTTCTCCCTGAACAAACTCAACTGTACTGTATGCCTCGAAGCAAGCAACGCGTCCTTTGGCAACATGAGTTAGAACGGTAGTCCGGAACTTCTGCACCAAGAGAAGCGTAACAGATGGAGAGGAGAGGAGGGGTAGAGGGAGATAAAAGAGATTCCTTTGCATTTCGGGTCCCATCAATGGATTTGTTTCCCTGTTGCTCTCCGTCTGTTGTCTATGGTCAGTCTCTAGGTTTGTTTACGGAAAGGATGACGTATCCGCAAAGGGCCGGTGTGGTTGCAGGTATTTGTTCCAGCCAAGCTGTAACACATCTGATTCAATGACCAACTTATAGTCTTTCATTAAAACTTTGATTAGTTGAATAACATTTGTTACTGCTGGGCTGGGACAAAAACTGGCACCTACACTGGCTTTTTACTGGTAATATTGGCCAGAATGGCCACCACCTGGTTTTCAGTATGTGAGAGTGGGTTTGTATTGTTCCAATTTTTTTGCTTGACTATTAGCAGATGACTTGACGTCTTTCAACTCTGAGGATTTGTAATGCTCTCACTGTGTTGAATGGACAAGCTTGATTTACTCAAACAGTAATGTTGTCAACACTTTTCTTCAGACAGCCTGCTCTGTTGTGTGTAGGTATACATAAATATTTATATATGTGAAACTGGTTCTGCTTTTCTATACTATCACTACACTATATTTGTATGGAGATAAAACCCGATATATATCTTGTTGTTTATCTTGTTGGTATAAGAGTTACTGCTGTACTACCATAAAATTAAAGTCCTTCTCCATGTGTTACCTGTTTTGTGCCAGCTGTTTTGCATTTCAAATGTAATAATGTTTACATACTGTTTTAATTACTTTATATATCTACTGTATTTTAGTAATGCTCATCCTATATAACTACTGCTATACACACATTTATATTCACATACTGTCCATCCTGTCCATACACATCATTCACAGACACATATACAGTATTATTTATATTCCGGACTCATTTCTGGAAGCTAATTTCCTGCAATTCTATCCATTTTCCTATGTGGTTTTGTACTGTGTACTTACAGTATATATTGTATTCTTGACATAGCTCATTGTAGTATTTATACTATTGTACATTGAATTTTAGTTACACTGTTTATACACAACGCATATTTATTTATATGTTGGATTCTTAGGTCACATAGGTCACTCTAATATTTCTACTGCTGTATATATCATTTCTAGTATATCATGTGTAAATTCATCCAATGTATATACTGTATGTATAGATTGCATTTGAATTACTGTTACAGTGCTATTTTCATTGTTAATTGGATTCGTTCCAACAATTCTTGATTTCTTGTTGTTCTTTCCGTCTTTTTGTTTTTTAAATTTAATTATTTGTGTACCTGTTTGATATTTCACTGCATTGTTAGGTGCTCCACTTCATTTCACTGCACCCGCTACAATATCTGCTAAACTTTGTATGCGACCAATAAACTTTGATTTGGTTGGATGAATTTGACATTTTTGATCCTCCAAATACATTTTCAAAGTGCTAGATACTGCCGTTGTCAAATAAAATCTCAAATATGTTCTCAAATTTCGAAATGCCGGAGAACTTATCTTACCAAAAAATCCCCTCCTCCCTTCCTCCCCACTTGCTCGGAAACATGACCCCCTCAGAAACATGACCCCCTCAGAAACATGACCCCCTCAGAAACATGACCCCCTCAGAAACATGACCCCCTCAGAAACATGACCCCCTCAGAAACATGACCCCCTCAGAAACATGACCCCCTCAGAAACATGACCCCCTCAGAAACATGACCCACTCAGAAACATGACCCACTCAGAAACATGACCCCCTCAGAAAATGAGAAATCCAGACAGATGAAACCCCTCTGATTTATTAGGAGTCAGAGAGAGACAGGTGTTCTGTTAATGATTTCTCTCCCTCCTTTCCCTCTTCTCCTACACACCCTTCCAAAATATTCCTATTGCCTTGGGCAACTCTCTCTCTCGCCCTGTCTCTTTTCTCTCTCTCTCGTCCTCTCTACTGCTGTAGCGTTCATGTTTTGATTGTTATGATTGCTGTGAGTGTGTTGCTTTGCCATTCAGCCTACAGGAAGTGTGCGCTAGTACATGTCAACTAGTGGAGACAGGTATGCAACGTGGACACAGCCTCCAACAGACACTGAGTGCGTCCCAAATGGCACCATATTCTATATACTGTAGTGCACTACTTTGGACCAGGGCCCATAGGGCTCTTGTCAAAAGTCATGCACGATGTAGGCAATAAGATTCTATTTAGGACAGAGACACTGTACTAATAGTTCTCCCAATATACCTCAACACCACACTTAACAGAGCAGTGAAGCACTCAAAGGCAGGGAGTGAGAACCCATAACACCACCCAATGGTATTCAGTTGATGTGTTGATTGAAAAGTGTCAACTTGTCATTTATCCACAAACAAGTTGCCATTGTAAGATTGAATGTACACTATTGTGTAGAGTAGTTATGAAAGCACATCAACTGCCAACTATAAACACAATTTATATGATTGTGTACATTCATATAATGTTAATTGTCGGACATCATGAAAATAAAACTCAGAAAGTCAACCTCAAAACATGTCAGCGTTAACTGTTGTTTTTTTAAATGTTTAATTAGGGAGTTACAGTGCTAGAGAGGCAGAAGCCAAGGAGTTAAAGCATGTCTTGCAGATACTTTCTTTCTGCAAACTGATATTTTTCTGCCTACTTAATTACACACACACACACACACACACACACACACACACACACACACACACACACACACACACACACACACACACACACACACACACACACACACACACACACACACACACACACACACACACACACACAGAGACACATGCCTGAGCACACACACTGTCTACTTCCCACCCCTTTTCCCCTCCTACCTGCCTGCTATCCACTTGCAGTACATTTTTGTTGACACACGAGAATCCGACCCATGCATGCACACACACACACACACAGACAGACACACTCTCACACACACTCACAGAGAGGAAATATTTTTCACTCACGCAGATGGCTACTACCTCACTCCTCTCTCCTTCTCTTTCTATAAGCAGGTGTTAATATGCAGCACTAAACTATTAGAGACCGACAAAGAGAGAGGAGAGGGAGGATAGAGAGAATAGGAGAGAGTGCACTTCCCCAACATTAGCAGAGGGAGAGAAAGAGCGAGAACGATTGTGAGCAAGGAGAGGTAGAGCAAAAGCTTAAAGAGGGATCTGCATGGTAAGTAGCCAGAAGAGCGAACACTTAAAACATTTTTTTTAAACTGCTTTTTGGTGGAGAAGGAGAAGAGGGATACAACGGAGGAGTCTGGACCCTGTCGACCAGTTCCCCTGCCTGGGCACACTGGTCTTCAGACGAGTGGAGTAAAAAGTGAAGGAAAACGACTGAAGGGAAAGAAGCCGGGAGGAACACAAGGCAGTCATGGATAGCACATAGAGGCTCAGCCAGACGCTAGGATGGCCTGGATTCTCACACTGTCGCTGGCAACCGTCCAGCCCAGAAGCTACTGATACCCATGAGGTAGTATAGCCTATCTATCCATATGGATTCCTATCTCTCTCTCTCTCTGTGCATTGTAATGTGGAATGTAGACTCAGTGTGTACCATTGTTAGCTGTTGTGACCTTCGGATAAGGGTGTGGTCTGGTGGGGGGCGGATTATGATGTTGAATATGAAAGTTAAGCCTGGTTGTGTTTTTTTTGGGGGGGGGGGGTCAAACAGTGCCATGGTGCTGCTTTCAGACTATTGCTTTGCTGCAGGTCAGATGCACACATTTAGAGGTAGACGGAAAAATAGATAATCAAAAACACCCTCAATTTTACATTACATTGAAAAAAGCACCAGGTCATATTATGTTATTTTCATGGCATTTGAACTGAGAGTGTGTGTTCCTCCAATGTGCAGTCGACATAATGTGCTTTTAGAGTGAGACAGTTTGTGATAGTTCAAGGGTCAATTTTCATTATCATATCATAGGGGTGTACTCCATAATATTTCACTGTTATGAAATTAAACTTTATTTTAAAGTGCATTTAACAACTCAATAAACGTAATAGAGTAAAATATGCACAACAACAATAACAATCCCTGACATTTGCTCTAATCCAGAGACTGACTTTACAGTCTGAGACAGTATTGTGTACTGTATAAAGATTATGTATCCATATAATGCACACAGGCATCTGTCACTACATATAGATACTTTAGGAACACCACCTAAAGTACAGACTCAATCTTTCACATCAATTATTAATTAAAATTGTAAAATATTATATTGGAAGCATTCATTGGTGTAAAGTACTTAAGTAAAAATACAGTATTAACTGTAAATAAAGTATTCACACCCTGTCACGATCGTGTGGCGGATTAACGGACCAAAATGCAGCTTTTGGAAAATAAGCCATCTTCTTTTATTATAACACGAAGATGAACACGACACAAAAACACTTTAACAAAACAACAAAATAACAAAACGACCGTGAAGCTACAAACGTTGTGCACAAACATACAGGCTACTAACGTTCTTACATAGACAACGCTAGACATATACACTCAACACAAAACCATCTACTACACCCCATAACCCCTTTACCAAATAAACACCCAAAACCAACAAAACATAAACATTACCCATGTCACACCCTGACCTAACTAAAATAATAAAGAAAACAAAGAATAATAAGGCCAGGGCGTGACATAACCCCCCCCTTGAGGCGCGAACTCCGGGCGCACCATACACAGTCTAGGGGAGGGTCTGGGTGGGCTCCCCTCCACGGTGGCGGCTCCGGCTCTGGTCGTAGTCCCCACGTCACCACAGTACCTAACCACCTCCTAGGCTTCCTCCAAACGACCCCCCTCCACATTAACCCCATTGCATTAAGGGGCAGTTCCGGACTAAGGGACAGCTCCGGACTAAGGACCAGTACCAGGGTAAGGGGCAGTACCAGGGTCAGGGGCAGTACCAGGATAAGGGGCAGTACCAGGGTAAGGGGCAGCACCAGGGTAAGGGGCAGCACCAGGGTAAGGGGCAGCACCAGGGGAAGGGGCAGCTCCAGGGTAAGGGGCAGCTCCGGACTGAGGGACTGCAGCTCCGGACTGAGGGACGGCCCATGGCTGGCTGACAGATCTGGCTGCTCATGGCTGGCTAACGGATCTGGCTGCTCATGGCTGGCTAACTGATCTGGCTGCTCATGGCTGGCTGACGGATCTGGCTGCTCATGGCTGGCTGACGGATCTGGCTGCTCATGGCTGGCTGACGGATCTGGCTGCTCATGGCTAGCTGACGGATCTGGCTGCTCATGGCTAGCTGACGGATCTGGCTGCTCATGGCTAGCTGACGGATCTGGCTGCTCATGGCTAGCTGACGGATCTGGCTGCTCATGGCTAGCTGACGGATCTGGCTGCTCATGGCTAGCTGACGGATCTGGCTGCTCATGGCTAGCTGACGGATCTGGCTGCTCATGACGAGCTGACGGATCTGGCTGCTCATGGCTAGCTGACGGATCTGGCTGCTCATGGCTAGCTGACGGATCTGGCTGCTCATGGCTAGCTGACGGATCTGGCTGCTCATGGCTGGCTGACTGATCTGGCTGCTCCTGTCTGGTTGGCGGCTCTGGCAGATCCTGTCTGGTTGGCGGCTCTGGCAGATCCTGTCTGGTTGGCGGCTCTGGCAGATCCTGTCTGACGGACGGCTCTAGCGGCTCCTGTCTGGCTGGCGGCTCTAGCGGCTCCTGTCTGGCGGACGGCTCAGTGGGCTCATGGCAGACGGGCGGCTTTGCAGGCTCATGGCAGACGGGCGGCTTTGCAGGCTCATTGCAGACGGATGGCTCAGATGGCGCTGGGGAGACGGATGGCTCAGATGGCGCTGGGGAGACGGATGGCTCAGATGGCGCTGGGGAGACGGGCAGTTCAGTCATTGCTGTGCAGACGGCAGACTCCTGCCGGCTGAGGCGCACTGTAGGCCTGGTGCGTGGTGCCGGGACTGGTGGCACCGGGCTGGGGACACGCATCTCAGGGCTAGTGCGGGGAGCAGCAACAGGACGCACAGGACTCTGGGGACACACAGGAGGCTTGGTGCGTGGTTTAGACACTGGTAGTAAAGGGCTGGAGACACGCACCATATAGCTAGTGCGTGGAGGAGGCACTGGTGGTACTGGATTGGGGCGGGGAGGTGGCGCCGGAAATACCGGACCGTGCAGGCGTACTGGCTCCCTTGAACGCCGAGCCTGCCCAACCTTACCTGGTTCTATGCTCCCCGTCGCCTGACCAGTACGGGGAGGTGGAATAACCCGCACCGGCCTATGTAGGCGAACCGGGGACACCATGCGTAAGGCTGGTGCCATGTACGCCGGCCCGAGGAGACGCACTGGTGACCAGATGCGTTGGGCCGGCTTCATGACATACGGCTCAACGCTCAGTCTAGCCCGGCCGATACGTGGAGCTGAAATGTACCGAACCGGGCTATGCACGCGTACAGGAGACACCGTGCGCTCTACTGCGTAACACGGTGTCTGCCCGTACTCCCGCTCTCCACGGTAAGTACAGGGAGTAGGCGCAGGTTTCCTACCTGACTTCGCCACACTCCCTTTAAGGCCCCCCCCAAGAAATTTTTGGGGTGTACTCACGGGTTTCCAGCCTTGTCTCCGTGCTGCCTCCTCATATCGCCTCCTCTCGGCTTTCGCTGCCTCCAGCTCTTCACGAGGGAGGCGATATTCTCCAGGTTGATCCCAAGGTCCATCTCTTTCCAATTCGTCCTCCCAACTCCAGAGATCCTGTGTAGGTAGGTCCTGTTGCCGCCTTCCATGCCGCTTGGTCCTATGGTGGGTAATTCTGTCACGATCGTGTGGCGGATTAACGGACCAAAATGCAGCTTTTGGAAAATAAGCCATCTTCTTTTATTATAACACGAAGATGAACACGACACAAAAACACTTTAACAAAACAACAAAATAACAAAACGACCGTGAAGCTACAAACGTTGTGCACAAACATACAGGCTACTAACGTTCTTACATAGACAACGCTAGACATATACACTCAACACAAAACCATCTACTACACCCCATAACCCCTTTACCAAATAAACACCCAAAACCAACAAAACATAAACATTACCCATGTCACACCCTGACCTAACTAAAATAATAAAGAAAACAAAGAATAATAAGGCCAGGGCGTGACACACACCTTGACTTTCAACACATTTTGTTGTGTTTCAGCCTGAATTTAAAATTGATTACATTAAGATTTTGTGTCAGTGGCCTACAAACAATACCCCCTAATGTCAAAGGGGAATTATGTTTTTAGGAATGTTTTGAAATGAATTAAAAGTGAAAAGCTGAAATGTCTTGAGTCAGTTATGAAAGCGAAGACTAGCTTTTTCAAACAGAAATTTGCATCCTGTAACACTAATTCCAAAAAGTTTTGGGACACTGTAAAGTCCATTGAGAATAAGAGCACCTCCTCCCAGCTGCCAACTGCACTGACGCTAGGACGCTAGGAAACACTGTCACCACCGATAGATCTACGATAATCGATCATTTCAATAAGCATTTTTCTACTTTTTAGTGATTCTATGATCCACCTCTACGCAGATGACACCATTCTGTATACTTCTGGCCCTTCTTTGGACACTGTGTTAACTAACCTCCAGACGAGCTTCAATGCCATTCAACTCTCCTTCCGTGGCCTCCAACTGCTTTTAAATGCTAGTCAAATTAAATGCATGCTCTTCAACCGATTGCTGCCCGCAACCGCCCGCCTAGCATCACTACTCTGGACGGTTCTGACTTAGAATATGTGGACAACTACAAATACCTAGGTGTCTGGTTAGATTGTAAACTTTCCTTCCAGACTCACATTAAGCATCTCCAATCCAAAATTAACTCTAGAATTGGCTTCCTATTTTGCAACAAAGCCTCCTTCAATCATGCTGCCAAACATACCCACTTAAAACTGACAATCCTACCGATCTTTGACTTAAGCGATGTCATTTACAAAATACCCCCCAACACTCTACTCAGCAAACGGGATGTAGTCTATCACAGTGCCATCCGATTTGCCACCAAAGCCCCATATACTACCCACCACTGCAACCTGTATGCCCTTGGCTGGCCCTCACAACATAATCGTCGCCAAACCCACTGGCTCCAGGTCATCTGTAAGTCTTTGCTAGGTAAAGCTAGGTCTTTGTTTATCTCAGCTCACTGGTCACCATAGTAACACCCGCCCGTATCACGCGCTCCAGCAGGTCATCCCCAAAGCCAACACTTCCTTTGGCCACCTTTCCTTCCAATTCTCTGCTGTGAACGAATTGCAAAAATCACTGAAGCTGGAGTCCTATATCGCCCTCTCTAACTTTAAGCATCAGCTGTCTGAGCAGCTTACCGATCACTGTACCTGTACACAGCCAATCTGTAAATAGCACACCCAACTACCTCATCCCCATATTGTTTTTTTATCCTCTTACTCTTTTGCACCCCAGTATCTCTACTTGCACATCATCATCTGCACATCTATCACTCCAGTGTTAATTCCAAATTGTAATTATTTTGCTGGCTATTTGCACACACTGTACATAGATTTTTCTATTGTGTTATGCTTTAGAAAACCTCCCTGATCTTTGTGGTTGAATCTGTTTGAAATTCACTGCTCAACTGAGTGACCTCACAGATAATTGTATGTGTGGGTACAGAGATGAGGTAGTCATTCAAAAATCATGTTAAACACTATTATTGCACACAGAGTGAGTCCATGCAACTAATTATGTGACTGGTCAAGCACATTTTTACTCCTGAACTTATTTAGGCTTGCCATAAAAAAAAATGGGTTAAATACTTATTTTTACATTTATATTTTATTTCACATTTATTTAACCAGGTAGGCCAGTTGAGAACAAGTTCTTATTTACAACTGCGACCTGGCCAGGATAAAGCAAAGCAATGCGACAAAAACAACAACACAGAGTTACACATAAACAAACGTAAAGCCTTGCATAGAAAGGCACCTATTGGTAGATGGGCACCTATTGGTGAAGTTATTAATTACACTTTGGCTGACGTATCAATACACCCAGTCACTACAAAGATACAGACGTTCTTCCTAACTCCGTTGATGGAGAGGAAGCAAACCGCTCAGGGATTTCACCATGAGGCCAATGGTGACTTTAAAATAGTTATATGGTTTAATACCTGTGATAGGAGAAACCTGAGGATGGATCAACAACATTGTAGTTACTCCACAATACTAACCTAAATGACAGCGGGAAAGGAAGTATGCCTGTACAGAATACAAATATTCCAAAACATGCATCCTGTTTTTGTTCTGAATACAAAGTGGTATATTTGGGACAAACACAACACAACACTGAGTATCACTCTTCATATGTTAAAGCATGGTGGTGGCTGTATCATGTTAGGGGTATGCTTGTCATCGGCAAGAACTAGGGAGTTTTCTAGGATAAAAGGAAATGAAAAAGAGTTCAGCACAGGCAAAATCATAAAGGAAAACCTGGTTCAGTCTGCTTTCCAACAGACACTGGGAGATAAATGCACCTTTCAGCAGGACAATAACCAAAACACACAGTCAAATATACACTGGAGTTGCTTAGCAAATACGGCGTTGAGGGTTCCTGAGTGGCCGAGTTACAGTTTTGACCTAAATCGTCTTGAAAATCTATAGCAAGACTTGAAAATGGCTGTCTAGCAATGATCCACAACCAACTTGACAGAGCTTGAAGAATTTTAAAAATAATTATATGCAAATATTGTACAGTCCAGGTGTGCAAAGCTCTTAGAGGCTTACCCAGAACGACTCAAAGCTGTAATTGCTGCCAAAGGTGATTCTAACATGTACTGACACAGGGGTATTTATGCAAATGAGATATTTCTGTATTTGATTCTCAATACATTCTCAAACTTTTTTAAAAACTTTTTTTAACTTTGTCATTATGGGATATTGTGTGTAGATGGTTGAATAATTTTGTTTTAATCAATTTTGCATTCAAGCTGTAACACAACAAAATGTTGAATAAGTCAAGGAGTATGAATATTTTCTGAAGGGACTGTACCTAAAAGTACTATTTAAGTCGTTTTTGGGTTATCTGTACTTCACTAGTTATATAAAGTACCAGTCAAAAGTTTGGACACACCTACTCTACACATTCAAGGGTTTTCTTAATTTTTTTTCTACATTGTAGAATAATAGTGAAGACATCGGAACTATGAAATGGAATCATGTAGTAACCAAAAAAAGTGTTAAAGTAGGCACCCTTTGCCTTGATGACAGCTTTGCATACTCTTGGCATTCTCTCAACCAGCTTCATGAGGTAGTCACCTGGAAGGCATTTTATTTAACAGGTGTGCCTTGTTAAAAGATAATTTGCAGAAATTCTTTCCTTCTTAATGCGTTTGAGCCAATCAGGTGTGTTGTGACAAGGTAGGGGTAAAAGACCAAGTCCATATTATGGCAAGAACAGCTTAAATAAGCAAAGAGAAATGACAGTCCATCATTACTTTAAGACATGAAGGTCATTCAATCAGGAAAATGTCAAGAACTTTGAACGTTTCTTCAAGTGCAGTTGCAAAAACCATCAAGCGCTATGATGAAACTGGCTCTCACGAGGACCCGCCACAGGAAAGGAAGACCCAGAGTTACCGCTTCGGCAGAGTATAAGTTAGAAATTGCAGCCCAAATAAATGCATCACAGAGTAAAAATAACAGACACATCTCAACATCAACAGTTCAGAGGAGACTGCATGAATCAGGCCTTCATGGTCGAATTGCTGCAAAGAAACCACTACTAAAGGACACCAATAAGAAGAAGACACTTGCTTGGGCCAAGAAACATGAGTAATGGACATTAGACCGGTGGAAATCTGTCCTTTGGTCTGATGACTCCAAATTTGAGATTTTTGGTTCCAACTTGTGTCCTTGTGAGACGCAGAGTAGGTGAACGGAAGATCTCCACGTGTGGTTCCCACGTGAAGCATGTAGGAGGAGGAGGTGTGGGGGTGCGTTGCTGGTGACGCTGTCGGTGATTTATTTAGAATTCAATGCACACTTAACCAGCATGGCTACCACAGTATTCTGCAGCGATTCTCCATCGCATCTGGTTTGCGCTTAGTGGGACTATCATTTGTTTTTCACCAGGACAATAACCCAAAACACACTTCCAGGCTGTGTAAGGGCTATTTGACCAAGGAGAGTGCTGCATCAGATGACCTGGCCTCCACAATCACCCGACCTCAACCCAATTGAAATGGTTTGGGATGAGTTGGACCGCAGAGTGAAAGAAAAGCAGTCAACAAGTGCTCAACATATGTGGGAACTCCTTCAAGACTGTTGGAAAAGCATTCCTCATGAAGCTGGTTGAGAGAATTCCAAGAGTGTGCAAAGCTGTCATCAAGGCAAAGGGTGGCTACTTTGAAGAATCTCAAATATTAAATATACTTTTTTGGTTACTGCATAATTACATATGTGTTATTTCATAGTTTCAATGTATTCACTATTATCCTACAATGTAGAAAGTAGTAAAAATAAAGAAAAACCCTAGAATGAATAGGTGTGTCCAAACTTTTGATTGGTGCTGGATATATATATATATATATATATATATATACAGTGGGGAGAACAAGTATTTGATACACTGCCGATTTTGCAGGTTTTCCTACTTACAAAGCATGTAGATGTCTGTAATTTTTATCATAGGTACACTTCAACTGTGAGGGACGGAATCTAAAACAAAAATCCAGAAAATCACATTGTATGATTAAGTAATTCATTTGCATTTTATTGCATGACATAAGTAATTGATACATCAGAAAAGCAGAACTTAATATTTGGTACAGAAACCTTTGTTTGCCAATACAGAGATCATACGTTTCCTGTAGTTCTTGACCAGGTTTGCACACACTGCAGCAGGGATTTTGGCCCACTCCTCCATAAAGACCTTCTCCAGATCCTTCAGGTTTTGGGGCTGTTGCTGGGCAATACGGACTTTCAGCTCCCTCCAAAGATTTTCTATTGGGTTCAGGTCTGGAGACTGGCTAGGCCACTCCAGGACCTTGAGATGATTCTTACGGAGCCATTCCTTAGTTGCCCTGGCTGTGTGTTTCGGGTTGTTGTCATGCTGGAAGACCCAGCCACGACCCATCTTCAATGTTTTACTGAGGGAAGGAGGTTGTTGGCCAAGATCTCGCGATACATGGCCCCATCCATCCTCCCCTCAATACAGTGCAGTCGTCCTGTCCCCTTTGCAGAAAAGCATCCCCAAAGAATGATGTTTCCACCTCCATGCTTCACGGTTGGGATGGTGTTCTTAGGGTTGTACTCATCCTTCTTCTTCCTCCAAACACGGCGAGTGGAGTTTAGACCAAAAAGCTCTATTTTTGTCTCATCAGACCACATGACCTTCTCCCATTCCTCCTCTGGATCATCCAGATGGTCATTGGCAAACTTCAGATGGGCCTGGACTTGCGCTGGCTTGAGCAGGGGGACCTTGCGTGCACTGCAGGATTTTAATCCATGACGGCGTAGTGTGTTACTAATGGTTTTCTTTTGAGACTGTGGTCACAGCTCTCTTCAGGTCATTAACCAGGTCCTGCCGTGTAGTTCTGGGCTGATCCCTCACCTTCCTCATGATCATTGATGCCCCACGAGGTGAGATCTTGCATGGAGCCCCAGACCGAGGGTGATTGACCGTCATCTTCAACTTCTTCCATTTTCTAATAATTGCGCCAACAGTTGTTGCCTTCTCACCAAGCTGCTTGCCTATTGTCCTGTAGTCCAATCCAGCCTTGTGCAGGTCTACAATTTTATCCCTGATGTCCTTACACAGCTCTCTGGTCTTGGTCATTGTGGAGAGGTTGGAGTCTGTTTGATTGAGTGTGTGGACAGGTGTCTTTTATACAGGTAACGAGTTCAAACAGGTGCAGTTAATACAGGTAATGAGTGGAGAACAGGAGGGCTTCTTAAAGAAAAACTAACAGGTCTGTGAGAGCCGGAATTCTTACTGGTTGGTAGGTGATCAAATACTTATGTCATGCAATAAAATGCAAATGAATGACTTAAAAATCATACAATGTGATTTTCTGGATTTTTGTTTTAGATTCCGTCTCTCACAGTTGAAGTGTACCTATGATAAAAAATTACAGACCTCTACATGCTTTGTACTCAGGAAAACATGCAAAATCGGCAGTGTATCAAATACTTGTTCTCCCCACTATATATATATATATATACAGTATATATATATATATATAGTATTTATTACTTTTATGACTTTTACTTTTAATTCACTACATTCCTAAAGAAAATAATGTACTTTTTACTCCATACATTTTTTTCAGACACCCTAAAATACTTGTTACATTTTTGAATGCTTAGCAGGACAGGGAAATGGTCCAATTCACGCACTTATCAAGAAAACAACCCTACTTTCTCTGGTCTGGCGAACTCATTAAATACAAATGCTTCATTTGTAAATTATATACTGTATGTCTGAGTGTTGGAGTGTGCCCCTGGCTATCCGTAATTTTAAAAACAAGAACATTGTGCTGTCTGGTTTGCTTAATATAAGGAATTTGAAATTATTTATTTTTTACTTTTACTTTTGATACTTAAGTATATTTAAAACCAAATACTTAGACTTTTACTCAAGTAGTATTTTATTATTATTATTATTATTTTAGTACTTTCAGTTTTACTTGGGTCATTTTCAGTTAAGGTATCTCTTGGGTGCTTTTCCACCACTGGAAGCATTATTGTTTGCGTTGATTATATTTCCCTCTTCTTGGGTACAGCATAGGACATTAGGTTTTGTGAGGCTTTGAGGCTGAGGTGTAGTGGTTACAGTAGGAGGCAGGAGCTGTGAGTAGTTGCAGGGCAGGTAAGTGCACGTCTGGAATATGTTGGGGGGGGGGGGGGGTATTAATGAACTGTACATTGCTCAAAGTTGGTCCTGTAGTGTTCACACACTCTTTCCACATCTTAGTCTACACCAGGAGACAGTTCAGTTCAGCTGCAGGCCCTCTAGTGACTACACTGTAAACTGAGGAGCAGCCATGTGTGGATGTCTGTGTCTGTGTGTTTGCATGCATTTGTGTTTTTCACAGCAGTGTTTGTGCAGGGAGCGTGTTTTTCTCTCCCTCACTCTGCCTCCTAGCATGTTTGTTTGCCCATTTAACTCTGTGTCTCATAGGAACTGCAATCTGGCTAAGCTGTTTACAGACCTTTTTGAGGAACAAACAACTGATGCAATGATGACATTCAACAGCTTAGCAATATAACTGTTTAGTGCCCGTGAGGTTATTACATGGAGTTTGTCCCAAATAGCACCCTATTCCCTATGTCGGTCAAAAGTGCGGCGGCAGGTTGCCTAGTGGTTAGAGCGTTGGGCCAGTAACCGAAAGGTTGCTAGATCGAATCCCCGAGCTGACAAGGGAAAAATCTGTCGTTCTGCCCCTGAACGAGGCAGTTAACCGACTGTTCATAGGCCATCATTGTAAATAAAAAATTGTTGTTAACTGACTTGCCCAGTTAAATAAAGGTTCAACAAATAAATACTAGGGAATAGAGTTTCATTTGGGATGCAGGCATGCTCTAATCGGCTTTGTTTTTTAAAAACTAAGTTTGATTGAGGCCATGTCCCCAAAGACGACTTCTTGTTTAGATATAGATAGTTGATGTAACACTAATGGCTGTAGTGAGAGAGAGTGCCAAGGTGATGCTTAGAGAATACCCACAAGTAATTTAGTCTGTCTTGCGTCTGACTAAGTGCGCTGTCATTGGGAAAAGACTGTGTGCCTGCGTCCGAGCCTGTGCGTGTCTCTGTCAGTGTTTGTGCTGGTTGAATGAATGTGTGTGAGGGTATATCTCTGTGTGTGAGTCTGTGCTACTGATTTGCCTACTGGCCTATAGCATATGTCTACTTGCAGAAATGGATAGACATACAACAGCTGCTGCACTCCAGGCTTATACGAGGATCTGTACATAAAAAATAATTAAGATCCAATGTTTCACTTTACATAAACAGATTCAATATAGTTTGCAGAATTGTCCAAGTTGAATGTATCTTTCGTTAGGAAATTAAACATATCTCTTGATCACTGACTGTTTTGCTCCTAAGCATGCAATTTTAACACCATGGCGTATTGCTGTGGGAAGGAAAGTATTGATAGAATAATTTTATCATATAGGCAAATATGATAGAATATACCATAACAAATACTGGGTAACGTTGAGAGTGACTAAAGCACTCTTTGGATCAGACCATAATTATTGTGTGGCTGTGGGGGCTTCCCACAGTCTGTGATGTCACAGCCATATAGTAATGTTTGTTGTCTGGGGGAGGTGAAGGAGACAGCCATAACTTGACTGACTCAGACCCCACAGACAAAAACACAGCTGTGGTGGAAACATTGACAGAAGGTTGGTTCAACTATGCCTGGTGGGTTCCTTATCATCACTGATCATTGAGTCAGTGGTAAATCATTCCAGGGAAATGGCCTGTATATTACTGTAAACTTAGAATATCCATAAAGGTTATTATTAGTTGTCATGTTATGACTATGTTGATATAAGGTTTTCTTGCTATGAGTCAACAGTTGAGTGATGGTCCTCTTTGAGTGATGGATTTTTATTTGAGGTCAAGAGTGATGTGCCTTCACTTAGACCTCACTGAGGTTTACAACCTAATTTACTGCAGTGTACCCTTTTCTCCCTCCCCTTCTCTTTCCTTCATATTCCTTCCCTACGCCCCTCGCCTCCCTCTCTCTGGAGCACCTGCCCCATCACTTGTCACTCAGACAGTCTGTGTGTGCATACATATATGCACATGTGTGTGTGTGTGTTTGTGTGTATGCATGTGTGTGCTGTGTATTTAATGTGCACTTGTGCCTGTGTTTGAGTGTGTACACATATGCATGGGTGAGAGTGGCTAGAGGTGTACAGTGGCTTCGGAAAGTATTCAGACCTTATTCAGACTGAAAGTATTCAGACTATAAACAGGTTTATAGACATTTTTGCTAATTTATAAAAAATATCACATTTACATAAGTATTCAGACCCTTTATCCAGTACTTTGTTGAAGCACATTTGGCAGCGATTACAGCACTGAGTCTTCTTGGGTATGACGCTACAAGCTTGGCACACCTGTATTTGGGGAATTTCTCCCATTCTTCTCTGCACATCCCCTCAAGCTCTGTCAGGTTGGATGAGGATCGTCGCTGCATAAATGTAATATTTCATCTTTTTATTTTTATAAGTTACCAAAAATGTCTAAAAAACAGTTTTTGCTTTGTCATTATAATAACAATTCAATCCATTTTAGAATAAGGCTGTAACGTAACAAGATGTGGAAAAGTCAAGGGGTGTGAATGTACATAGGGCAGCAGTCTCTAAGGTGCAGGGTAGAGTACCGGGTGGTAGTCGGGTATTGACTGTGTCTTTCATTTAACCCTTATTTTACCAGGTAAGTTGACTGAGAACAAATTTTAATTTACAGCAACAACATGAGGAATAGCTACAGGGGAGATGAATGAGCCAATTGGAAGCTGGGGATGATTAGGTGGCCATGATGGTATGAGGGTCAGATTGGGAATTTAGCCAGGAAACCGGGGTTAGCACCCCTAGTCTTACGATAAGTGCCATGGGATCTTTATTGACCAAAGAGTCAGGACATCCAATTAACCTCTTGGAAATAGGGGGCACTGTTTTCACTTTGGGAAAAATCGTGCCCAAATTAAATGGCCTCGTACTCTGTTCTAGATCATACAAAATGCATACTATTATTACTATTGGATAGAAAATACTCAGAAGTTTCTAAAACTGTTTGAATTATATCTGTGAGTAAAACAGAACTCATTTGGCAGCAAACTTCCAAACAGGAAGTGAAAATTCTGAAAATTGGGCTCTGTGTCAGGGCTTGCCTATTCGATTGCCTTATATTTATGGATCTGTATGCACTTCATACGTCTTCCACTAGATGTCAACAGGCAGTAGAATGTTAAATGGGGTGTCTAGCTTGATGTGAGACCCGAATGAGAGCTTTTGGAGTGACAGGTCCGCCCTATTGGCAGTATTCAGCTGCGCACCAGGGAACACGACATTGTCTTCTGAAATGCGTTAGGTATACACAACGAAATGCTCCGTCTCGGACTTTATTGGATACATATGAGAAAAACATCATAAAGATGGATTTTCAACCGAGTTTGACCAATTTATTCGACGTTTATTGTGACTTTGGAAATTTTTGTTCCATGCGCCAAGAGTTGATGGACACGTGTGCGCCACAATGCTAGCCAAAGTTGCTAATTCGACAGAAGAAATGGACATTCTAAAACAAAACAACGATTTATTGTGGAAATAGGACTCCTTGCACTACATTCTGATGGAAGATCATCAAATGTAAGAGAATATTTATGATGTTATTTCATATTTTTGTGGTATATGTTGGCTTCAACATGGCGGAGAATTGCTGGGCGCTGTCTCAGAATATTGCATGCTGTACTTTGTACTGAAGTAATTTTTTTTAAATCTAACACAGCGGTTGCATTAAGAACCAGTGTATCCTTCATTTGCTGTACAACATGTATTTTTTAGTAAAGTTTGTGATGAGTTTTTTGGTTAGATTACGTGACTGTCCAAAATTTCTCCGTACAATTTGGTGCAGTATGGCGCCGTATTCACAATGTAAAACCAGGATTTGTAGCTATAAATATGCACATTTTCAAACAAAACATTAATGTATTGTATAACATGATGTTATAAGACTGTCATCTGATGAAGTTGTTCAAAGGTTAGTGATTAATTTTATCTCTATTTGTGGGTTTTGTGAAAGCTACCTTTGCGGTGGAAAAATGGCATTGTGCTTTTGGATATTGTGGTGAGCTAACATAAATATATGTTGTGTTTTCGCTGTAAAACGTTTTAAAAATCGGAAATATTGGCTGGATTCACAAGATGTTTATCTTTCATATGCTGTACATGTATTTTTCATAAATGTTTTATGATGAGTATTTATGTATTTCACGTTGCTCTCTGTAATTATTCTGGCTGTTTTGGTGCTATTTGTGACGGTGGCTGCAATGTAAAACTACGATTTATACCTATAAATATGCACATTTTCGAACAAAACATTAATGTATTGTATAACATGATGTTATAAGACTGTCATCTGATGAAGTTGTTCAAAGGTTAGTGATTAATTTTATCTCTATTTGTGGGTTTTGTGAAAGCTACCTTTGCGGTGGAAACATGGCGTTGTGTGTTTGGCTATTGTGGTGAGCTAACATAAATATATATTGTGGTTTCGCTGTAAAACATAAAAAAAATCTGAAATGTTGGCTGGATTCACAAGATGTTTATCTTTCATTTGCTGTATTGGACTTGTGATTTCATGAAATTATATGATATCCCTGTGGCGCTAGGCTAGGCTATGCTAGTCAGCTTTTTTGATGAGGATGATCCTGGATCCGGGATGGGGGGTCCGTGCATACCATCTGAAAGACAGCACCCTACACATTGGGCATTGGGATATTTTGGGGGGGACAAGAGGAAAAAGTGCCTCCTGCTGGCCCTCCAACACCACTTCCAGCAGCATCTGGTTTCCCATCCAGGGACCAACCCTGCTTAGTTTGAGGCAAGCCAGCAGTGAGATGCAGGGTGGTATGCTGCTGGCTAAGGTTCAGGGCAGGGTACTGGGCAGAGGAAGGCTAGTGATGACTGTTTGATGGCCTGGATATAGAAGCTGTTTATCAGTCTCTCGGTCCCAGCTTTGCTGCACCTTTACTGTCTCCGTGTTCTAGATGTTGTTGGGTGAACAGGCTGTGACTCGAGTGGTTGAGGTTCTTGATGATCATCTTAGCCTTCCTGTGGCACCGTACGCTGTAGATGTCCTGGAGGGCAGGCAGTGTGCCCCCGATGATGTACATATCATTTCAATTGTAAGCAAGTGTGACTTTTTATTATTAATTTTTGACACATTTCCTGAAGTGACATCATGTTGATACGTACAGTACATTGATCAAACATGGAAAGGATGGAATGATAAATCTAAAAATGTACATAACATAAAACAACCAACCAGTTTTTCCCCTTGATGATATCTCATATTTTGAGTGTATTCATAAAACATATATTTTAAAATACCGATTAGATTTACAAAAATGTCTGTTTCTCCTTTTGCTTAAGAGTGTGAGTGGTAATCCTGTATTTGAATTATTAAACAGAACTGAGGGGAAGTTTTGGCCCTGGTCCTCTATGTGAATTATAAACCAGAGCTGAGAGGAAGCTTGGCTCACGGGCTGTGTGAAAGGCCCTTCCTGACAATGTTGCTTGCACACCCATCTAGAGCTGAAGCCTGCAGGCTGTTCCAACCACTGAGTTGGCTGTGGCCTCACATAATCTACATTGATTTAGGGAGGGTTTCACACATGCACATATGCACTCATGCACAATAATCAATTTCTGTCCTACAATAAAGTTAAACAGTTCTTCAATCAAAGACAGTTGTGCAGTGTTCTTCATGAGTTAATCCCTTCAGTTGTACATGCTAGTATTCTGTTCAAAAATGAACCCCAGATATGGCTGCAAGGTACAGTGTCTGTCATTTACTTGCCAACTTGAAAGAGAACTATGGAGTTTGTCCTTTGAAATGTTCAAATGTTAGCATTTAGCCTGACTCCATTTCACCTCCTGAGGCTGTGCTCTTTCATCCTTTGTTTTTTAATAGTTTGTATCTTCCCCCTACATGCAAAACAAAAATTCCTGCATATATTTTAGTCATTTAGCAGATGCTCTTATGCAGAGGAATTAGGGTTAAGTGCCTTGCTCAAGGGCACATAGACATATTTTTCATTCATTTTTCAAGTCAGGTTGGGGATTAGAACCAGCAAACTTCCAGTTACTGGCTCAACACTCTTAACTGCTAGGCTACCTGCCAGCCTATTCAACTTTGAGGTGGGTTCTCTACCAACCCCAATCATGTTTCAAAACAAGCAGCCCTCAGTTGACTTGTCCATACCTGTCCAGATAATAAAGAAGCGAGAAAGACAAAAAAATGCTGTCTTGGATTGAAACTGGAGCAGAGAAAGAGGGAGAAGTGGATGAATACCACAGATGCATCAGCAGAATGTTCAAAGTACATGTACAAGTTCTGACACATGATCAGATCTGAATTAAGCAATCTTTGATTGAAAGCTGTTTGAGTGGATCTGAACTAAATGTAAATAACACATCAATAACAGAACTTGGGCAAGATTCCTTTGCCTTACTTTTCAGTCATAAGTTATTTAAGGCCTTCACAATGCATCCAATGTTATGGATCTACCATAGTCAATGAAACAGTGCTGTCCATTGTTACGATGATGTGGATTCTCACGCAGGATTGTTGAAAAGTACAAACATCTCAGGGCTTCAGTTTGCTTCGTGATGAGAGGTCTTCAGTTCATCCTTAGCCAACTTTTTACAATTCAATATTATGGCATTCACCTGAATTCAATGCTATTCCTAGAAGAAGACGTAATGTAATTAGTCATTTATCCCCATCTATTAGGCAGCATTTTGCAAAAGAGATTTAATCTAAATGAGACATACCTGGATAAATGAACAGATCAATACAAAGCAATAATAGAGCACATTTGCTAATATTTTGATATCTGAATTGAGACAAGAAATCAGCCTTTAATTAGAGTACTTCCATCATAAACTCGTCAGACTTGGATTCAAATACTTTTTTAAATCGTTCAAATATTTTGACTTTTGGCTTTACCCTGCCTAGAGTGCCAGATGGGCGGGGATTGCACTTTTGGGACTTTTTTATTGGTTCATTGTGACACAGAAGCTCAATCAAGCACAGCTAAAGTATTTGAAATGATTTCAAATAGTATTTGAACCCCAGGTTTGAAACCTACCCTCCTGACTAAGTCGAATCTGTGTCTGCTGCTCGTCTCCCTCACACAATCTGTCTCTTTGACAGGGGGGATATTATTGTCGAGGGGACAGGATGTGCTGGTGCACCGAGAGGGGCAAGGCAAAGCTGCAGATGTCTTATTGTTTACATGCGAGATGCTCCACATTTTTGTGGGCTTTTAAATAATAAATTGTTATTTGTGCTGTCTGTTAGCTAGGATCCCGACACTTTGCAGAGTTTGTCGGAGGTCATATACTCAACAAGAAATCTTTCTAATGTTGTGTCCCTCTAATCAAAGACAGCTAAAATCCCTCTCTCGCTATGCTCAGGTGTGTGTCCGTCCACCAAAGTTCTCCCTGTATGTCAGTTCTTTGTGCCATGGTAAGCCAGGTTGTCAGTATGTCTTAAAAGGGCAGGGGTAGCTGCCCTAGGATCTGAACAGGCTTAGGACCGACACCAAGTGTCAACATTAAGGGGTCTTTCTTTCCCATCCATGGCCTCAGAGAACCTCACCTATGGGTGCACACAGCAGACAAGGAAAAATCAGAATACCCCTTTTTAAAAACCTCTACCCAGCAATTCACATCAACGACTAGACACTTTAGTCTTTTGATTTTGAGGGAATGGTCGCAGTAAGTGGTTCAGAGTGTTGCAATCGCTTTTCAGGTGGGGTTTCATTATAAATACATTTGATGTCATTTTCCTCTCAGTATCCAATCCTGAATGAATCTCCTCACATTATTCTCAGTTCTAGTGGAGGAAAGGTTTGATAATCTCCTTCATAGTCCGATACCACTTTGCCCATAGAAATATAATTACTAGAACTTAACTTGAATGGGAAAGCACAGTCTGGCCATTTCAATGATATGGTGCTGCCTCACCAGCATAGCCGATAGTGCAGAGTCCAATGATGTCACATAGGGTATATCGGATGTCTATGGCATAGTGGCAGAGTCCCCCAATATACTGCAGGGCAATTAATGTCACAATGTGACAGGGCTTCACTGCCTCCTCACACACACACAGGATGGGGTCACACCACACCGCCAGGCCACTCTGCTCCGCCTGCTCAAACACACTCATCCCATAACAGACCACATAACTCTGGACAAGGGACATGGAGGAGGAGACGCACGACTCCATTTTCAGGACAGGTCTCTGTCTGTCCCCTGACTTTCCCTTTGAAACTGGGAAGAGATACAGAAAGATTTATGCAAGTTGATTGAGATTGAGGAGGACTGACTCTTGAAAAAGTGTTGACTGTCGTAAGGCTGTTAATCAATCCCAACAGTGACACCAGTCATCATACCATATTACCACAGTCACAATGTGCTTGTTTAACTGCCGTGAATACCATGATGACATTATTACCATGTCTATCCCATAGAGATCACACTATGTTCTATCTTTATGGTTTGTCCTGCCAAACAGAAAACATGCTAACTTAAAGTGTCTGATGATACAGGCATGGAGACTTGAATCAGAATGTAATTTTAAATCAAATTCTATTGGTCACATACACGTGTTAGCAGATGTTATTGCGGGTGTAGTAAAATGCTTGTGCTTCTAGTTCCGACAGTGCAGCAATATTTAACAAGTAATATCTAACAATTTCACAACATATACCCAATACACATAAAGGAATGGAATTAAGAATATATAAACATATAGATGAGCAATGTCAGAGCGGTATAAACTAAGATACAGTAGAATAGTATAGACTATTATACAGTTTATACATATGAGATGAGTAATGCAAGATATGTAAACATTATTAGAGTGCCATTATTAAAGTGACTAGTGTTCCATTTATTAAAGTGGCCAATGATTTCAAGTCTATGTGTATAGGCAGCAGCCTCTCTGTGTTAGTGATGGCTATTTAACAGTCTGATGGCCTTGAGATAGAAGCTGTTTTTCAGTCTCCCGGTCCCAGCTTTGATGCACCTGTACTGACCTCGCCTTCTGGGTGATAGCGGGGTGAACAGGCAGTGGCTCGGTGTTAGTTGTCCTTGATGATCTTTTTGGCCTTCCTGTGACATCGGGTGCTGTAGGTGTCCTGGAGGGCAGGTAGTTTTCCCCCGGTGATGCGTTATGCAAACCGCATTACCCTCTGGAGAGCCCTGCGGTTGTGGGCGGTGCAGTTGCTGTACCAGGTGGTGATACAGCCAGACAGGATGCTCTCAATTGTGCATCTGTAAAAGTTTGTGAGGGTTTTAGGTGACAAGCCAAATTTCTTCAGCCTTCTGAAATTGAAGAGGCACTCTTACGACTTCTTCACCACACAGTCTGTGTGGGTGGACCATTTCAGTTTGTCAGTGATGTGTATGCTGAGGAACTTAAAACTTTCCACCTTCTCCACTACTGTCCCGTCGATGTGGTCGGGGGATGCTCCCTCTGCTGTTTCCTGAATTTATGGTCATATCCATGATACATGAGTCTGATACAGGATTATGCCACAAAATACATTGTTCTTAATCATAATCAAAAGAGATGCTAGTGTACTACTAATTAACGATGTAGACATTCTGTCTTACAACGGCTGACTAAAATGACACAGAAACACCTATACCAAAGTCCATAGCACTCCCAAATAACACCTTATAACCAAAAGCAAATTCTAAGCTTTTGAATTGAATGAATGAAAATATAACTTCATTAGAAATGTAATGAGTGCATGAAATACATAACTTACTCGGATGTATTTATGGAGATGACCTTGTTGGCAGTTATCAGTAGATGCGGTGCCTAGATGCGTCCCTCACGACGCCAGGTCAGCGGAGTCAATCACCACCTTCCGGAGACACCTGAAACCCCACCTCTTTAAGGAATACCTAGGATAGGATAAAGTAATCCTTCTAACCCCCCCCCCCCTTAAAAGAGTTAGATGCACTATTGTAAAGTGGTTGTTCCACTGGATATCATAAGGTGAATGCACCAATTTGTAAGTCGCTCTGGATAAGAGCGTCTGCTAAATGACTTAAATGTAAATGTAAATGTAGATGGAATGGGCAGACATTGCAGGTTTGCAGGGTGTTACATGTTTTGCTGTATGATAGTAGCGACACCCTAAGGCTTTGGGGCCCAACACAGTGGTAGACTGGATACTATCTTATTGTACATGTGTGTATGACCATACTAACTAACTGAGTGTGTGTCAGCCAACATGTGTCTCTTATACTATCCCACACTGCTTTGGTAATAACATTTTACCCACCTGACATGTACAGTGCCCTAATTATTGGCACAGTGAGGCATTTTTTCTTCTTTTGGCTCTATACTCCAAAAGTTCGATTTGATATCAAGTAATGACTATGAGGTTACAGGGCAGACTGTCAGCTTAATTTGAAGGTATTTTCATCCTGTCATGTGTGCTCCCTCTCCGGCCTCTAGGTCATCAGGCTGCTCATTATGGCGCACATCTGTCACCATCGTTATGTGCATCTGCGCGTCATCAGACTCACCTGGACTCCATCACCTCCCTGATTACCTTCCCTATATATGTCACTCCCTTTTGTTCCTTCCCCAGGCGTTATTGTTCCTGTTCCTGTTCCAGTGTATGCGTTGTTCTTGTTTTGCTTTATTTATTCAAAACACTCACTCCCTGAACTTGCTTCCTGACTCTCAGCGCACATCGTTACACATCCACATTGGGTGAACCGTTTAGAAATTTGACGTAGTCCCCTCCCATTTTAGAGAACCAAAAGTATTGGGGCAAATTCACTTATTAAAGGTTAAGTATTTGGTCCCATATTCATAGCACACAATGACTACATCAAGCTTGTGACACTACAAATTAGTGAGAAAATTATACACACAAATATCATACACCCTAAGACATGCTAACATCTCACCCTTGCAAAAAAGGGGAGGTTAGCATTTTTGGGGATGGATGATATTTGTGTGTCTGTAATTTTATCACTCATCATTATTCACGATTCATTCAGGATTATCCGTAATCATGGTAATATCCACTTATATGTAGAATTGTTTAGAAACATATTCTTTTATTTTTTTACAATAAAAGTGACTCCAGAATGACACAATACATTATTTACCGTTCATTTGAATTGGGCACAAAATAATCTGAAACACAACCAAAACAAACAGCAAATTAATCCAACAAATTTGTAGAGACACATGCTTGATGTAGTCATTGTGTGTTATGGGACCAAATACTTCGTTTTTACTACTTTAAAATACAGTGTATTCAGAAAGTTTTCAGACCCCTTGACTTTTTCCATACTTTGTTAGTTACGGCCTTATTCTAAAATATATTAAATTATGATTTGTTCTCATCAATCTACACACAATACCCCATAATGACAAAGCGAAAACAGGTTTTTAGAAATGTTTGCAATGGTATTAAACATTAACAGAAATACCTTATTTACCTAAGTATTTGTTATGAGACTCGAAATTGAGCTCAGGTGCATCTGTTTCCATTGATCATCCTTGAGATGTTTCTATAACTTAACTGGAGTCCACCCCCAGTTGATTGGACATGATTTGGAAAGGCACACACCTATCTATATAAGGTCCCACAGTTGAAAGTGCATGTCAGAGCAAAAACCAAGCCATGAGGTCGAAGGAATTGTCCCTAGAGGTTCGAGACAGGATTGTGTCGAGACACAGATCTGGGGAAGGGTACAAAAAAATGTCTGCAGCATTGAAGGTCCCCAAGAACACAGTGGCCTCCATCATTCTTAAGTGGAAGAAGTTTGGAACCACCAAGACTCTTATAGCTGGCCACCCGGCCAAACTAAGCAATTGGGGGAGAAGGGCCTTGGTCAGCGGAGGTGACCAAGAAACCAATGGTCACTCTGACAGAGCTCCAGAGTTCCTCTGTGGAGATGGGAGAACCTTCAAGAAGGACAACCATCTCTGCAGAACTCCACCAATCAGGCCTTTATGGTAGAGTGGCCAGACGGAAGACAATCCTCAGTAACATGCACGTGACAGCCTTGGAGTTTGCCAAAAGGCACCTAAAGGACTCTCAGACCATGAGAAACAAGATTCTCTGGTCTGATGAAACCAAGATTGAACTATTTGGCCTGAATATCAAGCATCATGTCTGGAGGAAACCTGGCACCATCCCTACGGTAAGGCATGGTGGTGGCATCATCATGCTGTGGGAATGTTCTTCAGCAGCACGGACTGGGAGATTAGTCAGGATCGAGGGAAAGATGAACGGAGCAAAGTACAGAAAGATCCTTGATGAACACCTGCTCCAGAGCACTCAGGACCTCAGACTGGGGCGAAGGTTCACCTTCCAATACGACAACGACCCTAAGCACTCAGGCAAGACAACGCAGGAGTGGCTTCGGGACAAGTCTCTGAATGTCCTTGAGTGGACCAGCCAGAGCCCGGACTTGAACCCGATCGAACATCTCTGGAGGGACCTGAAAATAGATGTGGAGTGACGCTCCCCATCTAACCTGACAGAGCTTGAGAGGATCTGCAGAGAAGAATGGGAGAAACTCCCCAAATACAGGTGTGCCAAGCTTGTAGCGTAATCTCTGCCAAAAGGTGTTTCAACAAAGTACTGAGTGAAGGGTCTGAAAACTAATGTAAATGTGATATTTCAGCAAAAATGTCTAATAATCTGTTTTTTGCTTTGTCATTATGGTGTATTGTGTGTAGATTGATGAGGGGGGAAATGATTTCATCCATTTTAGAATGAGGCTGTAACGTAACATAATGTGGAAAAAGTCAAGGGGTCTGAATACTTTCTCAATGCACTGTGCATATACAGGATGAATTTGTCCCAATACTTTTGGGTCCCCTAAAATGAGGGGACTATATACAAACAGTGCTGTAATTTCTAAACTGTTCACCCGATATGGATGAAATAACCCTCAGATTAAAACTGACAGTTGGGACTTTAGCCTCGTCCAACATTTAAAGCATAGAGCCAAAAGAAGAAAAAATGCTTCACTGTCCCAATAATTATGGAGGGCACTGTATATATTCAAGATGCATTCATTTACTGTGAGAGTAATTGACTCTTCTCTAGTGTGGAAGGATCACAAACAGTTCCCACACCCTCTTAGATATCCTGTGTACCAGGCAACCTACCCCGAGCCATAAGGATAAAGAAAGCCTTTGTCTAAAGCAGGGAACAGGCAACCGATTGTGTCTGCATTCGTGTGTGCGTTTGTGCGTGCGTGCGTGCGTATGAGGCAGAGAGGGCCGCAACTTGCCTATCTGTGCACTCACGAGTGGGTGTGGTTATGTGAAAGGAGAAGGAGCTGTTTGTACAGCAGGTGTGCGTCCGTGTGCGGGTCCGTGTGTGTCTCTCTTTAACTGGGAGCCTGTGCCTGTTACCTGAGTGGTGTTAGAGAGAGTTACCTGTGCTGTGAGGAGGGGTGCAGTAGGAAGAGACCGATGGCTAGGAGGATGTTCTTTTATTTAGACAAAGACAAAAGAGGCAGCCCTCTATCTGAGTATATCAATCAAGTATGTGGTGAGAAACTATCACAGCATTATGAAGGTCTGTTGTGAGAAACTATCACAGCATTATGAAGGTCTGTTGTGAGAAACTATCACAGCATTATGAAGTCTGTTGTGAGAAACTATCACAGCATTATGAAGGTCTGTTGTGAGAAACTATCACAGCATTATGAAGGTCTGTTGTGAGAAACTATCACAGCATTATGAAGGTCTGTTGTGAGAAACTATCACAGCATTATGAAGGTCTGTTGTGAGAAACCTCCAAGCATTATGAAGGTCTGGAAGTAGTTTCAAATTGATTCAATTCAATACTCCACTACCCCAAAGACACTAGCATAAATGGTAATCATACTCACTCACTGGATGTCTAGGTTTGAAAACTCGTATACACTCCAAGAACATCCCTCACTGTTCATAATTTCCTTATAGTTAGTAATCCTAGTGTAAAGTTCAGTACTCTTATTCATGGGTCAGTGGGTGAATCATTTGTGGGCCAACGGCCCAGACTGTGACTCTCTTTCTCCCTCCTCTCTCTCTCTCTCTCTCTCTCTCTCTGAATCTCTTGACCACTGATCATGTCATAACATCCAGGTTAAAGGTTAAACTCCGTGAGAGGAAGATGGGTCTATATTCTCAAGTGAAAGAGTGAAAGGTCACAGGGGCTGAGGATACTGTCTCACTTGGTTTGGCCGTCTGGTGAAGGGTTCTGAATGTGTCTGTTGTGGCTCTGGCCATGCCATCTGTAGATGAAGGAGGTGTGTGTGTGTGGAGAATAAATACAGGGGGCTGAGAGCTGTATGTGGAGCAGTCTTTAATTAAAGCAGGAAGACATGGCTCAGCAGCCGCACAGAGCCAGACCTGGGGGGGGGGGCAGGTGGAAGGCACACTCCTATACATGTATCCAAGTTCAACCTTCATTGTGCTTCAATGAACAGACTTCTTCCTTAACGAGTATATCTTCCACACTGCCCACAAGAGATTGTTACATAGTGAGTGAGAGATAGAACAAACTGAAAATATCACAAAATGTTAACAGTATACATTACAAACCTGGACAATTATGAGTGGAGAGGACCTGTTTTGGCATACACAAACTGTAAGTAATGGCTTCGGGACAAGTCTCTGAATGTCCTTGAATGGCCCAGCCAGAGCCCGGACTTGAAGCCGATCTAACATCTCTGGAGAGACCTGAAAATAGCTGTGCAGTGACACTTCCCATCCAACCTGACAGAGCTTGAGAGGATCTGCAGAGAAGAATGGGAGAAACTCCCCAAATACAGGAGTGCCAAGCTTGTAGCGTCATACCCAAGAAGAATTGAGGCTGTAATCGCTGCCAAAGGTGCTTCAACAAAGCACTGAGTAAAGGGTCTGAATACTAATGTAAATGTTATATTTCAGTTTTTTATTTTTTATAAATGTGCCAAAATTTCAAAAAAACTGTTTTTGCTTTGTCATTATGGGGTATTGTGTGTAGATTCATGAGGAAAAGCATTTATTTAATCAATTTTAGAATATGGTGTGTGTGTGTGTGTGTGTGTGTGTGTGTGTGTGTGTGTGTGTGTGTGTGTGTGTGTGTGTGTGTGTGTGTGTGTGTGTGTGTGTGTGTGTGTGTGTGTGTGTGTGTGTGTGTGTGTGTGTGTGTGTGTGTGTGTGTGTGTGTGTGGATAGAAGCTGTTGGCTTGTGGATAGAAGCTGTTCAGGAGCCTGTTGGTGTCAGACTTGATGCAACGGTACCGCTTGCCATGCGGAAACAGAGAGAACAGTCTATTGCTTGGGTGGCTGGAGTCTGTAACAATTTTCTGGGCCTACCTTTAGACACTGCCTGACGTAGAGATCCTGGATGGCAGGGAGCTTGGCCTCAGTGATGTACTGGGCTGTCCGCTCCTCCCTCTGTAGCGCCATGCGATCGAGGGGAGTGCTGTTTCCATACCAAGCAGTGATGCAGACAGTTAAGATGCTCTAAATGGTGCAGCTGTAGAGTTTTTCGAGGATTTGAGGGCCCATGCCAAACCTTTTCAACTTCCTGAGGGGGAAGAGCCTCTGTTGCGCCTTCTTCAGGACTGTGCCCGTGTGAGTGGACCATTTTAAGTCCTTAATGATTTGTACACTGAGGAACTTGAAGTTCTCGACCTGCTCAACTGCATTTCATGCCTTTTATAGAGGGAAGCAGGAACGAGACCAAATTATGAAGTGTTTAATAGAGATAAGTTAATACAATATAGCCTACAGTCGGTGCTGTTTTACCAGATATGGTAAGAGGATATTATGTTGGCAATTGAAGGTTATGGCAAAAACTTTTTCTCCTTTCTTCTGCAGCTCCCATGTGTTCTCTCAGTCATGCTTCCTGGGTATGGATTCTTCCCTCTCCCTGACTTCCAGCCTCATCTACACGCCTTCCGTTTCCGAGGAAAGAGCCCCAGCATGTGGATCCCGGTCTCAGGCGAGTCCCAGGCTTTGAGCGAGGCCCAGGACAACATGCCTCTCCTCCGGCAGTGCCACCACAAGCACATCGCTGTGTGTCAGCAGGAGACTCTGACCTTCATCGAGCTGCAGCCGCCTGTGACACCCAGTGTCAAAGGCTGGGGCTCCCCAAGTGCAGACACTCAACGCTTCAGCCCGTTGTCTCTGAATCATCGTAAACACACGAGTGAAGCACAAATTGTCAGTGGGAGAAGTAAACCTGATTATTACACTGATACTGATATGGACCTGAGTTTAGACTCTCAGACGCTAGGGGGCGAGGTTGAGCTGGTTATCCAGGAAGATATCAGGACTAACCCTCCAGTGCAGGAGCAGTATGAGAGACCCATGACGGTGTCATCTGTGTTTCTTCCCCTCCACGCAGCCCTCAGCCTGCCCCTGTCCCTCCCTCTGTCCTCCCTGTACAGAGACACAGACTCCTGGGACTCTCAGCCACCTGGCTCTCCATCCTCTCCTGAGCTTCCGTGGCTGCAGAGCCCAGATACCTGTCGACCCCAGAGGAGGTCATCACAGAGCTCCCTCAGGGAAAAGTCCATCCGTATGTACAGTATCTACCCATTTCACATCTTCAACTCTCTGTTAGTCCTCATCATGAGAATGTTTTATCCCCCTTCACCTATTTTTATCTGTAGGACTTCAAAATCACACTTACTTCAGAAATATTTTGCACAAGGCCATATCCAATGTGACTGGACTGTAATTCGGGTGGGGGCATTTTCACCTGAGTCTTGTTTGTGTTGTGTCCTAGGGCGTAAGGTGCGGGTGTACTCACCAGACAGCCTGAGTGACGAGTCTCTGGCCAGCCCCATTCTGGACGGCGACTACCTTTTCCCAGGACCCTTTGACTTCTTTCTGGAAGAGGACCTCGGGGGAGACCCCCAAACCCCCGACCCCCCAAAGATTCCACCTCTGTCCGCAGAGCCACATCGGTCGTCAGAGGACCCCTCTGTCTTGAACTCTGGGGCTGTAGAGAATTCCTCGGCCACCGGGGGGAGCGCTTTAGCCTGCTCTCGTATGGCGGAACATGAGCGGCGGCGCTTCTCTGCCTCTGAGCTGATCTCACGGCTGCAGCTGTCCCAGAGGAAGAACTCGTTCACGCTAAAGCTAGGCAAGTCGCTGTCGGCTCGCGTGGCTTCCCGTGACAGGCAGACCTCCAGCAACCTCAGCCCCAGCTCTGACTGTAAGTGTCCCTCCCGCATTAGCCAAAAATGCTAATAAATTATTTAGCAATTTGAGGCAACATTCTGTGGTGGTTGTGTGTCTGCTAGTTTCCTCCACCTCCATCTAGAGGTCTTCATGGGTCCACCTGACCCGATATGCATAAATTAATTTGAAGAAATAAAACAAGACCGTTCCAAATGGACCCTTGGACAGTCAGACCCAAAAAGGACCTTGGAAAACAGACCCAAACAGACCCATGCTGGTTCGGATCCGAGAGACCCGTTCAGACCCGAGAGTAGAGAGAGAAAGAAACCTCCAACTGTGCACTGCCAGTGCCATCAATAAACAAGCTATAATGGCCAAATGATCCACAGTTATGTGTACTTAAAAACTGCCAATAACAAATTACAAAAAAACTATTGTTGTTTTTCAATGTGTATATTCAAAACATATAGTCTATTGTTTTAATGGTTTTTTATTTCCTAAAACAAGAATTGTGTACCACATGGTTTAGCTGTCAGAGATTTGAGCACTAAATGCATCAGGGCATTGCTTGCATATAGGCATAGGTCTGGGCGTCCACTGTATGATATTTATATAAAAAAACATTAACCTGTTTGGGGTGCAAGCCCGAAATCGGACGAAAATGACAACAGCTGCAGAGCGCGAAATTCAAAATCTATTTTTTTAAAATATTTAACTTTTACACATTAACAAGTCCAATACAGCATTTGAAAGATAAACATCTTGTCAATCCAGCCAACATGTCCGATTTTTTTAATGTTTTACAGAGAAAACACCACATATATTTATGTTAGCTCACCACCAAATACAAAAGTGGACAGACACGTATGAATTATGATTATGAAGTATGAATTATGATTGAAGTAGCATGCACAAGCCAACCGAAATAAACTAAAACCAACCTAAAGAGCCCAGAAGAAACTACCTCAGATGACAGTCATATAACATGTTACACAATAAATCTATGTTTTGTTCATAAAAAGTGCATATTTTAGCTATAAATCAGTTTTACATTGATGCTACCCAAAAATGCTAATACATAGCTAGAGTCTGAATCCAGCCGGGAGTAGCCAGAGAAAATACATACACCAACGTCGGCTACTAATTACACCTCATAAAACATTTCAGAAAAACATATGGTGGATAACTAATGAAAGACAGATATCGTGTGAATAAAGCCAACATTTCCGATTTTTGAAGTGTTTTACAGCGAAAACACAATATATCGTTATATTAGCTAACAACATAAGCTAGCATAAGGCAGCATTGATTCTAGTCAAGCGCTAGCCTAGCACAGTTAGCAGAGTTAGCATACAACAGTTCGACATATATATGAAAAAGCATCCCAAATTGGGTCTTATCTTTCTTGATATTCCATCAGAATGTTGTAACGGGGTCCAATGTCCAGTAGAGTCTTTAGTTGGGTTCCAGAACGAATTATTTCCCTCTTTGGTTAGCAGGCACGATAGCATTGCGGCGCTAGAAAGCGTTTCTTCAAAAAATTCTTCCGTCGTTTCACATCTAAAGTCCAGAATAAATTGCAATAATATAATTAAAGTATATTGAAAAAACATACTTTAGGATGATTTTGTGACATGTATCAAATAATATCGTAGTCAGGCATCATATTCAACGTTATCTACCTTGTTCCAGAAGCCGAGAACAAATTATCCTTCGCGCCCGGAATTTTTTTTTAACTGCGCAGGTCTCACAAGAAGGTGTGTTATTCAGTCCATGGACGAGATATTCGACTCCTTTCAATTCTCACTTCCGCATTACAGTCTGACGAACGCCTGTGACGTGTCCCTATGGTCCTAAGTCAAAGGGCCTTTTATAGAGAAGGTCTTAAAGAGACACATCGCATTTTGGAAAACTCAATTTGGCTGGGAAAATGGCTGTAAAAATATTTCTGTTCGACTTAGAGAAACAATTCAAACCTTTTTAGAAACTACAGACTGTTATCTATCCAACAGTAGTAAATATATGCATATTGGAAAATAAAAAGTTTCTTAGGAGGCCGTTTGAAAATGTGCACACATTTTCCAGTTTTTTCAATATTCAGCTTGCAGCCATAACTTAAGGGAGACAAGCTTAGGCCTAGCCCTAGAGAGACCAAGACAAAGATAGAGATATGCCGGCATCATGTTCCCGACATCGACATGCATTTCTTTATACTTGTCAAATAAGCTACTACTGCTTTACAGATATAGGTGTACAGAAGGAGGCTAATTCGTACATTTTCTAGCAGAATATTTTTTATAAGATAAGCATTATATTTTTAGATTAAAGGAGTAACTCTGGTAGGCCTAAAACATTATTCCCACTGTCGGAGTCAGTTGTAGTGCCGAGGCGCACTGCCTTCACAGGCCTGCAGTAGCTAAACCTATTCTAAACCTAATAATAGCCATACCACACCCAACTTTCACATAAATTGCTTAACTTTATTAGGGTAAGATTAAAAGTAAGTCAAGTCATTGTTTAAGTCTTGCCTTCTATGGTTTTTCCTTTTCATGGTTTGAGTGCGAGTAGCATAGTGGGCCTACAGGTAATTATATTATATTGCAACAAACACGTTACAAATGGAACTTAATTTGGCCAACAAAAATGGCAAAACAGAATTAAATCTTTTAAAAAGTTTTGAACAGGCTTATATTGCAGCTATTACCAACAAAGGTGATTGCCTACCTTAGGCTTACCCAACAAATGACAGTAATAGGCTAATGCTATTTATTTTACAACAGGCCTATAATAATAATAATGACTAAACAATTGATAATAAATACTAAATAAATAAATAAAATGTAGAAAATTGCATCAAACCTAAAGAGCAAGTTGCAGACAGTCCATGGCCTCGCAAACGTTCTTCTCATCTTTGTCCACTACAATATTTAAACTTGTCCCCGAGGACCTTCCCCTTATCGGCTTCTCTTCACTATACTCTGTCCTCTAACTTTCGTTTTACTTCAATGAAAGAGAATCCATCTTTGCAATCAACAGTAGCCTCGGCCAAGGCTTTGTTTACTATCTCTCTCTCTCTCTCTCTCTCTCTCACTCTCTGTGTGTCTCTGTGTCTTTGTCTCTCTCTTTCTCTCCCCTAAGCAGCAGGTCGCACGTGAGGTGAGCAGCTGGAACCAGTTTCAGCTGGACATAAGCTATACGTTTTATTGAGTTGCAATTGGCTGACACGGATAACAAGCTTGCACAGTTCTCATCACACAAACAGTAAATTAACAGAGGACACGTCCAAATGGGTCCAGTCAGTAAATCAATTTTAATTGCACATGCCCGAGACCCATGGCAATTATATCCGACCCACCCAGATCCAAGACAAAAGTCAGAATTTAAGACCAAGGCCTGCTCCTGTCCTGGGTTGGATCTCAGAATTTTGGGTCTGTTGGACTTATGAAGACCTCTACCTCATCTACCTTCTTCTTCTCCAGATAAGTCCACTTCCAGGCACCGTGGCGCAGGTGGTTCCAGTCACAGCGCCCCCCACAGTCCTGTAGGACCTGTACCGCCACTACCCACTGCTGACAATAACACGCAACAACATCAACGGAGCACCGGATTCACAATCAAAAAGTGTGTTTTAACAGCTAAAATGGGTATATATTATCAAGATTAAACTCACAAAGTCACATTTCAACTGTACGTCTTTGCTGGAAGTGGGTCGTAAAGATGTCTGCTGTAAATAACACTGCTATAATGATTATGACTACAACCCTTCCCACAGTATGAGGAAGAAATCCATCGAGGAGGATTGGTGCACTCCTCCCACAGTCAGCAGCTCCAATCGTCTGTCACGGTTTCTCCCCAGCTGTGAGTCTTACTTTCCTCTTATCCTGTGTCAATAATTTGGTTAATTCCACCTCCGTTCTCCACCTCCAGTGTCAGTGGTATTTATATGGCATAGCAATTGTGTTCACGCTCGTTCAACCACATGCTACATAACAACATAACATCTGAAAGTAATTGTTTTTATTTTCTTCAATAACGATTTTAATTCTCAATCAACCCTGTATACTCTTCTTACTTCTCTCTCTCTCTCTCTTGCGTTCTCTCTTTCTCTCTCGCTCTCGCTCTCGCTCTCGCTCTCGCTCTCGCTCTTGCTCTTGCTCTTGCTCTTGCTCTTGCTCTCTCTCACTCTCCTCAGCAATTCTGTACCAGGAGTACAGTGATGTTGCAATCAACCGAGAAATCCAGAGGCAGCAGGGGGAGGAGCCAGGTGCTGAGGAGGAGAGGCTAGGGGTGAAAGGGGCTGGGGAGGCCCCATCTCCGTCCAATCTGTCTCCGTCAAGCTCCTTTTGCTCGTCACGAGGCTCCGCCTTCTCCCTGTGGCAGGACATCCCTGATGTCCAGACCAGCGATCAGCTGGACAACTTCAGCAACGAGGAGCGCAAACTACAGGAGGTGAGAGCATGAGGATGACATCAAGCCACATTGGGATTTAGGCAACACCCAAAGAGATGCATAGAAGTTGTGCATGACTTTTGTGGAAAGTGCACCCTCTATACATCTCTATGGCAACCCTACAGGCTTTTAGCATGTCCAATTAGCCAGCTAAGTTGATTTGTTTCATCTATGTGATGGATTACATTTTTTATGGGTTAACATATTTTGACATAACATTTGTCGTCATAACATTATATTCATGATTTTATTTTAACTATGTGTTTCCCCATAATGTCTCATGATAATATTTTATATTTTTTATATAAATAAAGCACCATGATTTAATTGTGAGTGAGAGGTGCGCCTATTGCTTCCTAAAGGCCCATAATGTCTCCTCATCACAGGCCAAGTTTGAGCTAGTGACGTCTGAGGCGTCGTACATCCGGAGCCTGGCCATCGCGGTGGAACACTTTATGCTGTCCCAGGAGCTGGGGGAGTGTCTTGGGACCCAGGACAGACAGTGGCTCTTCTCCAAGCTCCCCGAGGTCAAGGACGTCAGTGAGCGGTATAGTATAGTAACATGACACTGATGGGAGAGTACATTTCTTGAATGTATATCATGAGATTATTTCTGTTTTTTTCTGTCTTGTTTTTTTGCTCAGTATTTGGGGGTTCTGTTTCTCTGGCTTTCAACATCTCTCTATCTTGATCACTCACTCTTTTTGCTCTGAATTCTTCACTTTCTTTGTTTCTCCCCCTCCTCCCTCTCGCTCTCTCTTCCTCTCGGTCTAGGTTCCTGCAGGACCTGGAGCACAGGTTGGAGGAGGACATCTTGCGTTTTGATGTATGCGACATCGTCCTGGCCCACTGTCCCGCCCTGCGAAGGGTCTATCTCCCCTACGTGACCAACCAGGCCTACCAGGAACAGACCTACCAGCGCCTGTTGTGAGCCATCTTACTTTGTGTGTATTTCTATTGGTCTTTGTTGCACATTCGAGTCTGTAAGTATGATGCTTGGAAATGGCCGTATGTCACTCAGTGCCTAGTACACACTTAAATAGTTGCTTTATACATATGGATTGGGTGGTTAACCCATAGAGGGTGTGCAGGTTTCTGTTCCAGCGCAGCACTAACACACCTGGTTCAATTAATCAACTAATCATCAAGACCAAGTGCGTTAGTGCTGGGTTGGAATGAAACCCCGTAGCTCTCCAGGGTTCGTGACCATGGATATACACTACATATCCAATCCATACCAGTGAAGGTTTTCCGACTATGTTGCTTGATTTTAGTGTTTTGTATTTTCTCTGTAGACAGGAGAATGCTCGCTTCCCAGGTATCCTGGCTCGTTTGGAGGAAGACCCCATCTGCCAGCGTCTTCCCCTTGCCTCCTTCCTCATCCTCCCCTTCCAGAGGATCACACGGCTTAAGATGCTGGTGGAAGTACGATATAGAGCGCCCCTGTTCACCATAAAATTCAACTATTCATGACTGGCTGTAGGCACAGAACATTACTCTACCTTACATCAGGTTACTGACCAGTGAATAGGCCAGTACACAGCACTAAGTTTTTGCAGTGCACTGAGGTGAAAGATCCAAAATGTTCTATCTTCCTTCTATCTTATAGAATATCCTGAAGAGAACAACACCAGGCTCTAGGGGTGAGGACACAGCCACCAAGGCCTTCAATGAACTGAAAAAGGTAACAGAAAATATACAAAATACTTTCCGCACATTTTTGTGGTCACCGTACCTTCACATTTCTCACTGTCAATCGTGAATGCTAATTCTTCAAGTTTTACCAGTAAAACGTCCATGTAGCATCTGCATGCCAACCATTTGATCTCAATCAGTTTTATGGGAATATGCATTTGGGTCTTCTTGAGTTATGTGCAGTGTTGTTTTGAAATGATGAACAGTGAGCACATTTTTGAGTAGATGGTGTTAACAAACTGTAGCATAGGCCTACCTGTGTTTTGTTTCAATCAAAGCACATATTTTTCCGCATGAGTAAAAAAAAAAACATGAGGTGGTGTATATACTATTATATTCAGTTGTGTTGTGTCGAGTACTGTCATCTTGCACGAGCACCATTCCCCATTCATCACTGAAATTCGCCAGAGTAGCCTGTTCTCTGAGCAGCCGAACAAGCAGAGCAGAGACTGTGCGTAAAGTAGAGAATCCTGCATATGCACAGAAGCTTCAGATCGTTAGTTATCGGCAAGAGGGTTATGAAGCTGGAGTGAGGCCAATTTCTGGTCATTAACAGTAGACTTTGCATAGACAAAGACATTGCATTTTGAAGAAACAATTCAACTTTTTTCTAATAGACTATTGTGCCCAAAACAGCTTATAAAGGAGTGTAACTCCAGTGTGCAATCAATGAAGAGGATGGAAGAGCTCATTCACCTCAATAAGAAGATCCACTTTGAGGGCAAGGTAGATGAAGACATCACTCATTAGGAACACGGAGAACATTCATTCTCAGTACACCTACTGTATGTTCATGTACAGTATGTTCCCCTTTCTTCTATCCATTGCGGGATTGGTTTTGGACAACAAAGAATCCTATTTCTTATTGCCATAGTATGGGTTAACCCTATCATGTTTGCCCATTGTATATCCCAAGTAAAGAAACTACTATGCCTCTAAACCCAGTAATAATTCATTAACTGTTCATTCATGCTAATTAATAACATACATCTCCCCGTTTTAGATATTCCCTCTGATCTCCCAGTCTCGCTGGTTGGTCAAACACGGGGAACTGCTGGAGGTGGACACACAGACCATGAGTATTTCTGGGTCAAAGTTCAAGTTGCCCACAAGGCCTGTGTATCTGCATCTGTTCAATGACTGTCTTCTGCTGTCCAGGAGGAAAGAGTGAGTACTAAATATGTAAAATGTAAAGGGAGAATAGAAAAAAAACTACAGTTGAAGTCGGAAGTTTACATACTGTACACCTTAGCCAAATACATTTAAACTCAGTTCTTCTCAATTCATGACATTTAATCCAAGTAAAAATTCCGTGTCTTAGGTCAGATAGGATAAAATGTCACAATAAAAGTAGAGAGAATGATTCATTTCAGCTTTTATTTCTTTCATCACATTCTCAGTGGGTCAGAAGTTTACATACACTCAATTAGTATCTGGTAGCATTGGCTTTAAATTGTTTAACTTGGGTCAAACGTTTTGTGTAGCCTTCCACAAGCTTCCCACAATAAATTGGGTGAATTTTGGCCCATTCCTCCTGACAGAGCTGGTGCAACTGAGTCAGGTTTGTAGGCCTCCTTGCTCGCACTAGCTTTTTCAGTTCTCCCCACAAATGTTCTATAGGATTGAGGTCAGGGCTTTGTGATGGCTACTCCAATACCTTGACTTTGTTGTCCTTAATCCATTTTGCTTTGTAAGTATGCTTGGGGTTTTGTCCATTTGGAAGACCCATTCGCGACCAAGCTTTAACTTCCTGACTGATGTCTTGAGATGTTGCTTCAATATATCCACATAATGTACCTCCCTCATGATGCCATCTATTTTGTGAAGTGCACCAGTCCCTCCTGCAGCAAAGCACCCCCACAACATTATGCTGCCACCCCCATGCTTCACTGTTGGGATGGTGTTCTTCGGTTTGCAAGCCTCCCCGTTTTTCCTCCAAACATAACGATGGTTATTATGGCCAAACAGTTCTATTTTTGTTTCATCAGACCAGAGGATATTTCTCCAAAAAGTACAATCTTTGTCCCCATGTGCAGTTGCAAACCGTAGTCTGGCTTTTTTATGGCGGTTTTGGAGCAGTGGCTTCTTCCTTGCTGAGCGGTCTTTCAGGTTATGTCGATATAGGACTAATTTTACTGTGGATATAGATACTTTTGTACCTCCTGCATCTTCACAAGGTCCTTTGCTGTTGTTCTGGGATTGATTTGCACTTTTCGCACCAAAGTACATACATCTCTAAGAGACAGAAGGTGTCTTCTTCCTGAGTAGTATGACGGCTGCGTAGTCCCATTGTGTTTATACTTGCGTACTATTGTTTGTACAGATGTACGTGGTACCTTCAGGCGTTTGGAAATTGCTCCCAAGGATGAACCAGACTTGTGGAGGTCTACAATTTATTTTCTGAAGTCTTGGCTGATTTCTTTTGATTTTCCCATGATGTCAAGCAAAGAGGCACTGAGTTTGAAGGTAGGCCTTGAAATACATCCACAGGTACACCTCCAATTGACTCAAATGATGTCAATTAGCCTATCAGAAGCTTCTGAAGCAATGACATCATTTTCTGGAATTTTCCAAGCTGTTTAAAGGCACAGTCAACTTAGTGTATGTTAACTTCTGACCCACTGGAATTGTGATACAGTGAATTATAAGTGAAATAATCTGTCTGTAAACAATTGTTGGAAAAATGACTTGTGTCATGCACAAAGTAGATGTCCTAACCGACTTGCCAAAACTATAGTTTGTTAACAAGAAATGTGTGGCGTGGTTGAAAAACGAGTTTTAATGACTCCAACCTAAGTGTATGTAAACTTCCGACTTCAACTGTATGTTTTTTATATTTATGGAGTTATGCTATGCTAAGATATGCTAGAATATGCTATGCTATACTACAGTATACTAACCTGTGCTATGCTACACTATACAACGGTATGTTTGGCTCATAGCCTTATGTCCTAAATGCTGGTTGATTGAGTGATGCATGGCATACATTGACAAATTCCTGTCCTTGATCTGTCTGCAGCACGTGGAAGTTCATGGTGTTTGTTCACGCTAAGATTGGGCAGCTGAAGGTGAAGGACCTCAGTCAGAAGCTCCAGGGCATCTCAGGCTTCATCTTCCACCTCCAACTGTGTGAGGGCCAGCAGCTCAAACACCAGATCCTGCTCAAGGCCCACACTGAGTGAGCTAGTGCACATACCACTATCAATCACGATCATAATTTGTAATGGTAGTGATAATGTAAGAACTGACAGCCTCTACATGGGTGTTGTTTCTTCCCAGGAGTGGGAAACAGAGATGGATCACAGCCATGTTCCCCTCTGATTCATTGGAAGACATTGAGCAAGCCAGTGAGAATGATGGTGAGTATAAGCAGTCACATGTTGCAGTGTCACTGAGTTTCTATTGTTTAATTTACTGTAATTTGGAAAATATTGCTTCACGTTTTAAAAAGTTTTAAAAATAGATTTTAACAGCACTAAACCTTTTTCATTAATTTCGATACATTTGGTTGTTTCTCCTCTCAGATCTTTCTCAAGTTCAGTGCATCAAGAGCTACCAGGCCCAAGAGCATGACGAGCTAACATTGGAGAAGGCTGATATTCTTCAAGCCAAGACCATTACAAGTGACGGTGAGACACTCCATTTGGCAACTTCACATTAAACACTATCATAATAAGTATAAACTTTAAAGGGCAACTTCAATAAGATAAAAACATTTTACCCTTAAAGTAGTTCATAGGACTTTTCTATCACATGTCAAACCCAAAGTTTCAGTGTAAAACATGTAGACCACCACAAGTGATAATGTCACTGGGTGTGTTTTTGTTTGCTGAGGTTGTCGTGTATTCTAAATCCACAGGCTGGGTGGAGGGCATTCGGCTGTCAGATGGGGAGCGGGGCTGGTTCCCCAAAACCAATGTAGAGGAGATCACAAATCGCAGTGCGCGTCTCCGCAACCTGAGAGAAAACATCCGTATCAAGTGTGTCACACAGAAACTGGAGGAGGAGCCCTTTTAAGTGTCCTCTCCACCCTGCAGCTTTTAACTTACACTTGGAATGTCCAATCGTAATGGTGTAGTAACTCTCAACCCCAAATATCTATAAGTCCCAGCTTTTACGCAACACCAGTTATATAATAGCTGAGCAGTTTTAGGTGATCTGGATGTGGGAGCTTTATTTAGTCTGCAGGTGCTCATAAGATTTGGTGTATCTTGACCATAAGCAATATAGCTAAGTCATATGGTTTTCCAGCTGCATAGCAGTAATTTCCTTTCCCTCATGCTTGCTATGACTGCATATTCAACTACTGTAACACAACTACTGGGACATCAGAAATCAAGTGTTTTTCTTTACCCCAAGCACTTTAATTGTCATCTTAAAGAGTCCTCTCAGCATCAGAAATAAACACAATTTCAGACATACTGTACATTCAAATCATGACTAGCCTACTAATTTACTAATGGAAAAAGTCAATTTCAACAAAACATTGAGGATTACAGAGTTTGTACATCTTCCCTGTGATTTGACAGTGAGAGCTGTTTACGCGTAGACAAAAATTAAGATGGAAGCACATAATATTATTGACCAACCACTACTACCATCTACATGTAGAAGTACACCATTCCATTGGCACATTATTATTATTTTTAAATATACCTTTGTTGGATTTCTGAGTTGTTAGTACTAATTTAAATGATTGCTGTTGCAGCATGTTTATTTGTTTATGCTCCTAGCTGGTTATTCTCTATGGAGAAAATGATGTAAATTTACATTCTGTAGATGTACTTACATGTTTAAATGAATATATGTCTAATTTACTATTATGACTGTAATTTATAAGGGCCAGGATCTGCCAAAAACATGCCATACCATTAAAACAAATATTAGAATTGAGAAATATAAATTACAAAAGACTAATAACACATGTGAGCTACTTGAGATTTCTGGTTGTGTGCACAATACTGTAAATGCTTTACCCCTGAAATAAATGCACCTAATTACATTTTTCAGTGATTTAAATGACTACTGAAAATGTTTTTTTCAATAATACTAATAATAGTAGGTGAAGCCTGAATGTATGTGGACATGACATAAAGTTTGAGTTACTTGTACAAAATAAGTAGGCCTACGAAATTTGGGAAAAGTAGTGATGAAAAAAACGTTTTTATTGAGTTTGTACATACATTATCAACAACAACATAATAGAAAAGGTCATGAACAGCACTACATTTTCTATTTTGGTTTAAACAGCGATTTGCCGAAAAATATTGTAAGATCAGTGCACTAAAAATATTCTCCCAATTTAGCCTATCCATTGGTATTACTGTCACTAGTGAAGCAGAGTTCTACAGACAGTAACCTACAGCATAAGAAATTTCACCAGAATCTCTTAATTTCATTGTACCAGACTGAATAATGTATGCATATACACTGTATACAGTACATGCTGTCCACAATTTCAGTGTCTATTGATGAAAAGAGGCATGAGTCTTCTATTGAGTGAGGCCATTGGCCAGTGAGTCTCAGTCTTGTGCTACTGTCATTGGTTCCTGGGACTCCTTCCTGCTCCGCAGTTTTTTCGGCATGAGGGGTGGAGCCGTGTGATTTGAGGTAGCTTGGAGTTTTTTTTCCAGCTATGTGAGAAAATAAATCCATTTTTAGGTTATTACATTTTGGGACTACCTTTGGGGACTTACTTTCACTAACTTGATTTCTTCTGTAAATTAATCTGCTATCACAACAGTTCAAGGCTGTTCACAAAATGGATAAACATATATGGCTCAATTGGAATCAATATGCACTGCTCAAAAAAATAAAGGGAACACTTAAACAACACAATGTAACTCCAAGTCAATCACACTTCTGTGAAATCAAACTGTCCACTTAGGAAGCAACACTGATTGACAATAAATGTCACATGCTGTTGTGCAAAAATGCACATTTGTGGCCTGCTGGAGGTCATTTTGCAGGGCGCTGGCAGTGCACCTCCTTGCACTAAGGCGGAGGTAGCGGTCCTGCTGCTGGGTTGTTGCCCTCCTACGGCCTCCTCCACGTCTCCTGATGTACTGGCCTGTCTCCTGGTAGCGCCTGCATGCTCTGGACACTACGCTGACAGACACAGCAAAACTTTTTGCCACAGTTTGCATTGATGTGCCATCCTGGATGAACTGCACTACCTGAGCCACTTGTGTGGGTTGTAGACTCCGTCTCATGCTACCACTAGAGTGAGAACACCGCCAGCATTCAAAAGTGACCAAAACATCAGCCAGGAAGCATAGGAATGACAGTGAGAGCTGTTTACGCGTAGACAAAAATTAAGATGGAAGCACATAATATTATTGACCAACCACTACTACCATCTACATGTAGAAGTACACCATTCCATTGGCACATTATTATTATTTTTAAATATACCTTTGTTGGATTTCTGAGTTGTTAGTACTAATTTAAATGATTGCTGTTGCAGCATGTTTATTTGTTTATGCTCCTAGCTGGTTATTCTCTATGGAGAAAATGATGTAAATTTACATTCTGTAGATGTACTTACATGTTTAAATGAATATATGTCTAATTTACTATTATGACTGTAATTTATAAGGGCCAGGATCTGCCAAAAACATGCCATACCATTAAAACAAATATTAGAATTGAGAAATATAAATTACAAAAGACTAATAACACATGTGAGCTACTTGAGATTTCTGGTTGTGTGCACAATACTGTAAATGCTTTACCCCTGAAATAAATGCACCTAATTACATTTTTCAGTGATTTAAATGACTACTGAAAATGTTTTTTTCAATAATACTAATAATAGTAGGTGAAGCCTGAATGTATGTGGACATGACATAAAGTTTGAGTTACTTGTACAAAATAAGTAGGCCTACGAAATTTGGGAAAAGTAGTGATGAAAAAAACGTTTTTATTGAGTTTGTACATACATTATCAACAACAACATAATAGAAAAGGTCATGAACAGCACTACATTTTCTATTTTGGTTTAAACAGCGATTTGCCGAAAAATATTGTAAGATCAGTGCACTAAAAATATTCTCCCAATTTAGCCTATCCATTGGTATTACTGTCACTAGTGAAGCAGAGTTCTACAGACAGTAACCTACAGCATAAGAAATTTCACCAGAATCTCTTAATTTCATTGTACCAGACTGAATAATGTATGCATATACACTGTATACAGTACATGCTGTCCACAATTTCAGTGTCTATTGATGAAAAGAGGCATGAGTCTTCTATTGAGTGAGGCCATTGGCCAGTGAGTCTCAGTCTTGTGCTACTGTCATTGGTTCCTGGGACTCCTTCCTGCTCCGCAGTTTTTTCGGCATGAGGGGTGGAGCCGTGTGATTTGAGGTAGCTTGGAGTTTTTTTTCCAGCTATGTGAGAAAATAAATCCATTTTTAGGTTATTACATTTTGGGACTACCTTTGGGGACTTACTTTCACTAACTTGATTTCTTCTGTAAATTAATCTGCTATCACAACAGTTCAAGGCTGTTCACAAAATGGATAAACATATATGGCTCAATTGGAATCAATATGCACTGCTCAAAAAAATAAAGGGAACACTTAAACAACACAATGTAACTCCAAGTCAATCACACTTCTGTGAAATCAAACTGTCCACTTAGGAAGCAACACTGATTGACAATAAATGTCACATGCTGTTGTGCAAAAATGCACATTTGTGGCCTGCTGGAGGTCATTTTGCAGGGCGCTGGCAGTGCACCTCCTTGCACTAAGGCGGAGGTAGCGGTCCTGCTGCTGGGTTGTTGCCCTCCTACGGCCTCCTCCACGTCTCCTGATGTACTGGCCTGTCTCCTGGTAGCGCCTGCATGCTCTGGACACTACGCTGACAGACACAGCAAAACTTTTTGCCACAGTTTGCATTGATGTGCCATCCTGGATGAACTGCACTACCTGAGCCACTTGTGTGGGTTGTAGACTCCGTCTCATGCTACCACTAGAGTGAGAACACCGCAAGCATTCAAAAGTGACCAAAACATCAGCCAGGAAGCATAGGAACTGAGAAGTGGTCTGTGGTCACCACCTGCAGAATCACTCCTGTTTTGGGGGGTGTCTTGCTAATTGCCTATAATTTCCACCTTTTGTCTATTCCATTTGCACAACAGCATGTGAAATTTATTGTCAATCAGTGTTGCTTCCTAAGTGGACAGTTTGATTTCACAGAAGTGGGATTGACTTGGAGTTACATTGTGTTGTTTAAGTGTTCCCTTTATTTTTTTGAGCAGTGTATATAGGCAGAGAAGGCTAGCCACACAGTTTTTCCAACCAGTTTCATCTTTGTTCCCTCATTTCCCTTTTTAAAGGGACTATAATGGTACTGTACCTGTTGTAGCTGGAAGATCCAGTTCTGATAGACTTCAGGACAGGTGCAGGATACCTGCAGCGGCTCCATCAGTTCACCTGCACCACACAACATACAATAGAAGTACAATGCTCTTCACCACTGTCTACAGCAACACTTGATACAGTTGACTTGCTGCAGATCTAGTCACAGTTTCAATGGTTAATTTAGGGTCCTTTTGCCTCATTATGCAAAAATGTTAGAGCAGTATGACGTACATTATGTCTGTTTTGTATTTTACCTGTTAACTCAAATTCCAGCCTCCCAGGTAATGCAGACCTCTCCACGGCTGTGATGCTTTTCCGAGACAATCTACCCTAAAGTGTTATGACAAACAGGTTGAAGTGTCATGTATTGGATCAGCTCTATAAATTACAACATCTTTTCTGAACTGTACATTTTAGAATGTCACACCAACATCTACTGTATAGCGGAAATTGGCAAACTAGGTAAGGTCACCAGGTTCACAATCTTTACTGTGACATTGTATCCTTGAGAACATAATTTGACTGTACCTCATATTTGACACTGAGGCGCTCGTTATCCACAGAGAGCAGGAGGACATCTTGAGGGAAGAGTACGAGTAGCCGCTCATGAAGTCCCTGCAAGAATGTATCAACGTTGTCACAGTGTTTATTTTATCTCAAGTCCACTATTATCATTATAGTTACTGTTATCATCAGCAATATGACTATTAGCATAATCAAGTACTATTATTAGCCCTATGATCATTATTACCGGTACTATTAGTATATGTATTAACATTAGCATTATTTATATATGCTTTTTTTATGTAGCAGATAGTTCTGACAGAGTACTGGACTAGTGTAGAATTATTTTCTAAGTAATTGTTTCATTTGTATGGCATTTATACACATTTCTAATATGTGGTGAATCTGTGTTTTAGAAGATAACTGTGTTTGCCTAATTCTGGAAATACGTCATTCATTATTAACCTGTGAAAAGAGAAGAAGAGGCGAAGTGAGAGGGTTTACTTCGCCAAGAATCTGTCCATGAAAATAAGACCATGAAGTGAGGAATTCTTGTATGGAGGTCAATAAGAGAGTGTCAAATTTGGTCAACAAAAACATTAGTACTAGGCTCATTTGCTTGAATAGAAGTTTCGAAATGGTTAGGTTGTTACGAATGCACTGATGTAAGTGTATGCACGTGGCATTTCGACAGATTTGAGAAAAAAAACTTTATATCGGAGTTGTGCCTGTTGTTTACATGGGTATCTGCCCTCTCATTGGCTAGAATTGTCCCATCTGATCTCGCCTCCTCCTGACTGCCTTCCATCTTTGAGGACATGTATTTACATTGTTAGAGCGGTCATTCGACTATCTTGTCAATATAATAGAAAATCTTTGCATGGGAACTAATGATCTGTTATCTGATTTACCAATGCATTAATTGTGTTTTAATATCTTTATTGAAACAGGAAGTGACAGACAGTTCTTGAGTTGTGGCTAATGGTATTCAATGGGTTGTCACTAGTTACCACAGCCTATGCAATGGGGTCTGCCTAAATAGTTATCCGTCTCCATCATCCTCCATCATCCAGTCCTTGCTGCTTACAGGAAGTCATCCATCCAGCTGTATACAGCCCCTAAAGTTACAATGGTGCCAGCAGTGGTGCCATTTTTGGTGGATTTGTGTCTTTTGGTGAGTTTTCATCTCAGTACATTTTGGTTAGCTAGCTTCACCTACCCAGCTTACCACTTGCATAAAATACTGTTGAGCTCTTGAGCAGCTGTTGAGCTTTTGGGGCTTAGTGCTGGAGATGTAATGGATTTCTGCAGTTTTATGGTCATTGTGCCACCATTTCTGCCACCATTTGGTCCCGTTTTGATCAGTTGGTTAAGCATGGCACTTGCAATGCCAGGGTTGTGGGTTTGATTCCCACGGGGGACCAGTACAGAAAAAAGTATGAAAAATGTATGCACTCACTACTGTCAGTAGCTCTGGATAAGAGTGTCTGCTAAATTACAATATTCCACATATGTTTGACTTTTTCATTCCTGGATAACATGCCTTATTGTGACATATTTCAATCATTTAGCATTTCTAAAATGCTGGCTAGCATGACAACTATTAAGTTATCAAGACCCCTTGAAATGGACTTCAGAGTAGTGGTGAGTACAGAAGTTACAGCGCGGGTTGTGTTAGCTACCTGTCTCTGTGTATTGATGATGTGGACCATGGATATGTATCCTGGCTGGCCCATGTGCTGGATGGGGGCCCCTTCCCAGTGCCTTATTGGGATTTGCAGTAAATACTTTTTCAGTTCCTCTTTCTTCCAGCTCTCATCGCAGGGTACCTACAGTAAATTACAACAGAAATGTAGCTTCATATTTGGAGAGTTTCGCCAATGATAATTATTTTTTACAAATGTCCTTTCATGATGATGTATTTAGCTCATTAGTTGTTCAATTTGTGATCAACCAAAGTAAACCTCACAATTGTTAAACAGATGTGTCATTGTTAAATCTAAAACTATCTTAAGATCTATAATTTACTGCAAAAGGGGGTGGTTCTTCTAGGGGGTGTTCTAATTGAATACCTTACCAGGTAAGACAGTGCACAGCTGGAGGGGTTTAGCGGTTGGCTAATGGATTTGTATCTCCTCTCCTCCATGTGGTGTATCCATTTGTTCAGCTCGGCTGCACTGGCACAGGTGAAGACTTTGGAGTCCACCATTGGACCTAATAGTGGGAGGGAGATGCTTGCCATGTTCAATACAATAATTAAACCCTTTTCTGATGGCTTGCTTCACACCTATGATCATAGCACAGCCGTGACAAACCACAAAATCAAACAGCCTTGTTGATTAATTGCTTTATTGAACTGTGAAGCTTTTTGATCCATTATGATAATAGGACTCACCACTGATCTGGAATATGTGTTGCTTGTTGGAGTCCAGTGAGGTGGCTTGGAAAGACAGTCCAGAGAGAGGCAGGATGCCCTGAGAAAGAAGAAGCAACACACTGACTAGCCTTAGGGGAATGCAATGTACATTTAAGTTAAATATTCAACATGCGTCTGTGTCGTTACAGTATTTCCCCATTTGTAAAGCAACCAACCTCATAGATAAATTCTTGATGAGAGGGATCCAGAAATAGGATCAATAAGTGGAAGGAGAACAGCACCAGATAGTGTTCACTTTTCTCCTATAGGAACATAAACAAAGAAAACATGTGACAGAACATTAGTACAGAAGTCCTAGAGTTGGGAAAGTGGGTGCTGGACAGTGAGTGATGATTGACATCTACAGTATATATGAGCATGGTGTAGAGAGATGTTACCTGTGTGTAGCTGTTGTGGAGAGACACACGGGAGGAGTGCACTATCTCTCCATACATGTGTGCAGGCTGGCCCTCCCAATCACGGATGGACTGGTTGTATATGCTGTGGTACAGCTCCTCTCTGCTCCTGCCCCATAGCACAATCTACGGGAATAGAATAGAAGACTTTAGATCTCTCATGAAAAAATAAGATGTAGTGGAGGAGTTTACATTAGTATACATCAGTATTACTGTATCATTAATGTGATATAACAACTTTGACATAAAATGGTATGTTGACGTTTGGCACCATGCATTTACACTCGCTTGCACTCAAATTATCTGGTCCACTGGGTGTTTTACTGTGGGATAAGTGCATGGCAGAACTTTTTCCACTTTATATCTTAGTGTCATTTTCATACAGACACTCTCTTTCTCTGTTTGTCTCTCTCTCTCACTCACACACACCCTCTCCTTCTCCACTGACCTCCTGATCGAGGTGTCTCACTGAAGGGTAGCGAGAGGTTGGACCGTCTTTTCCATTCCTCACAGAGAGCTGAAGCCTGCTCTCTCCTAGAGTCCATATCCTGAAACAATAATATATACTGTATCAGCAGTCAACCCCAAATCTCATTTTACCATATCCCATTTAACCATGTTACATTTACCCCACACTCTACTGTAGCATCTCACAAATCTAACTAGTCTACAAACACATGTGCAATTCCCCTGAACTGAGTGCAGTAACAGCAAATGTAGAAGAGGGATTATTATTTTTTTTTTTACTGTAGACCAATTTGCCCACCCCACTTACAGCCTGAGCCCTCTCCACCCGACCAGTGTCCATTCATAAGCAGATTAAAGTGGGGTGCACGCAAGGAGCAGACACCCACCATCTGATCACCTCACACAAAGACCTGCCCTCCTTGGACCATTTATCTGGTAGTGATAAAGTATTCACACACCTCTAAACCATTCCCTAGGTGTGGTAACAGTTCTGTTACATCTGTGTTTGTGCTTGTGTGTCTGTCTCTGTGTGTGTACGAACAAGCATCCTTGCGTGGGTGCATAGTATATGTTGCTGTTGGCTGATCCCTCGTCTTCTCTCAGTTAGGACACATGCTGTCTGTGAGCTGCTATTATGATTAGCTCCTTGTTTTAATCCCCCATTCCTTTAATGAGGGGATTTAGAGGCCTGGTCAGTGTTAGACCAGGCTGGACAAAAGAGAGATGAGTGGTAGTATTGTCTGCTAATTAGCGAGACAATATCCCTCCCTCCTGTGCTTCTGCATCTGAATTATTTGCTCTTTGGGGTTTTAGGCTGGGTATCTGTATAGCACTTTGTGACAACTTCTGAAAATACATTTTGATACATTTGAATGATTTCACCGGCCGTTCATGTCCTAATCATATCAGTGTCGCATCAATATGTTCATGTCTAAACAGAGTCCAAACTAGCGTTCTGCCTCTGTGTGTGTGCTTTTGTGTGAATGAAAACGACACAGATATATTCATTGTTCCATAATATATGCCCTCAAATGTTATTGTTTCTTACTCATGGAACTGAAGTGCTCAGAGAAAGAGGCCTTCCAATTTCATTGTCCATCTCCTAGTAAAACCATGATCAGCATCGCTTCGCTGTAAAAACTAAAGCAATATAAGATTGTGGTATTAGCCTTAGGCTATATAGTTATTCTGATTGACTGGTGCTTCAACCACTGTGGCTTCCACTATCCTTTTCAAACAAACAAGTTTCAAATTATGGAAGACAGATCACTGTGGTAAACTGTCCGGGTTTATATTAAAGTCTCTTCGTCTGTGTTTCTGCAGAGTTTTTGTAGTTGCCAACATAATTTGAAACTTGTTTGTTTGAAAAGGATAGTGGAAGCCACAGTGGTTGAAGCACTATTTCTTTCACCCATCCCCCAAAGGTTCACCACTTCCTCTCAATGCCTCGTCTATTGACCTTTAATCAGCCAAACCCAACAATAGGTACTTTAATAGTATTCATTCAAACTTTCCTCCAAAGCCAAGAGGCTCAGTATTTTCAACAGAGATATAAGAGAATTTTCTTGTTAGTCTTAGATGCTGTCATGTGTCATAAAATATATAAAAAATTTCCACAGTCATGTTTCCGAATTAAATTAAAATGGGATTGTGAGGTTGTGAAAAGCCGAATAGCTATCGAACTTAAACAGACCGCTCTCGTGAGGGATTGATATAGTTCATGGTCTTCTGTTATACATCAAACTATCAACAAACGAAGACTCACCCTGAGTTGTCAATCTCCAGAAGCTCGATCTCATCAGGGCCCACCTCGTCAATCCCAGAATGCGCTCCTCTCTGAGTCACACTACAGCATCCCATGACCAGGTAGCTCTCTCCTCTCCTCTTGCAGCCTAGTCCAGTCCAGACAGACAGAGAACTCTTTCCTTCACCCTCAGTCCCTAGTCCTCACACTAACTATACTGTACCATTTGCCTCCATCTGCACCCATCCCCACAACTTCTGCACCGCACTAAGACCAGACAGGGGGGATATGTAGAGAGAGGGAGGGGGGATAGAGAGGAAAAGAGGACACGCCTGTCGCTTAACTTCTTAGTTCCCCTTTTTTCTAAAACACAATATCACTATCCCTGAAATACCAAGAAAAAGGTGCCAAAGTCCCTGAGATGAGTTTAGTCAAGAAGCGAAAAACTGTGAGCAGCGTCATAGTGCACTCTTTCTTCCTTCCTGTCAGTTTGCACTCAGACCACGCAGAGAGCCACGCAACTTCGTCAGTGGTCTTTTCACTTTGACGGTGTCACAAACTTAACTTCTTCTGAAGCCTGTCAGCCTCCCTTTTAGAATTATGCAGATTAAGCAATTGGGAAACAAGAGACACTGTTGACTGTTGTTGAAAGAATCCTCCTGTTTACATGAGAGACAAAGCAGTCATAAAAACAAGCCACAGCTTCAACACGGTTGTGTGTGTATTGTGCTGCAGTTGTTGTTGTTGATGTTACAGATTAGAACAGTGTTGAATAGGTGTGCTAGGACCAGTTGTCATACTGATCGTGCAATTGTATTGTTGAAGCCACCTCAAAATGCAAAGCGTCAAAGACAGAATCATCTGTTTTGGTCAGAGGATAAACATACTTTATTATTTTCATACATGATCTAGGGATTTTCTGTAATGAAAAGCTAGGCGGGATTCTTTTCATGGCGAGGTTCCATATTGCTGCCAACTAACCAAAATGAGTGTCTCAGTGTGAATATATCACAGCTCCGTGTGCTCTTTCTCATCTTTCTCTTCCTTGGCTGAGCTCTGTGTGTCTTCACCTGGCTCCTGGCCCCCCTCTCCTCCCTGCCCCCCTTCCTTCTCCTGTTTGTCTGTCCACACGCTGCAGCTGGTGCCGGGCTGGGCCAGTTGGAACTGGATGGGCCTTAGGGAGTAGCAGAAGGGTTGGGCCTGGTTGGGGTGGGGTGGGGGGTGGGGGGGCAGGCTTTGGTGACTGGCAGGCGTCGCACAGAGAGGTGAAAGCCTTCGCTCAGAGCCGGGATGGAAAGGGTCATGAAGATGCTCTTCACCTGCAAGAGGTCTAGGGGCTTGCAGTGTTGCGTGTTCCCCCGGGAGCCACTGCCAGAAATTGCTGAGCCGGAGCTCCAGCTGAGTGCGGTCTCGCTTGGGGGGCCGAGTACTGGGTTTTGGGGTGGGATGGGCTCTGGGGGTGCCTGCTGGGCCTGTGGGTTGGTTGGGAGCAGCCTGCAGGGATGGATCATTAAGTGTAGTGACAGGGACAGGAGGGTCGGCGGCGGGGGTTGAGTGGTATCAGTGCCAGTGAGGGATTCAGAGACAGCCATCATGACTGTAGGAGAAACTATGTTTCTACAATGACCTCCCCAGACACTGATGCTACAGACTCGGCCTTCTGAGTTCTGCTGGTGGTGGAGAGCGTTTGGGTGGAGGCACTATTTGAACGCTGGGCTTGGAAGTGTACTGCTGTTTTGCTGCTGCGGCTGAGAGCAGGGACAGGGGCAGTCTCCTCATTATACAGTAGCACAAAGTTCCTTTTACTGGTCAGTGGCAGCAGCTTCAGCCAACAGTGACACTTGCTGAAGATCTCCAGAGTCAGACATGCAGGAGATAAGGCATAAGGCAGTAAGCCCTGAATAACCAACAGCTGGGTGGTAGCTACAGTATTACACATTAGGCTATTTTCAACACTCCAACAGAAAAACAGAGAGCAGCCATACGGGCAAACTAACAAATGAAAGGGGAACTGGGGACACATCAACAAATCATCTCGCTATCATGAATTACGAAATTAAACTAGTTTATTTCTGAGATCAGCTGCATTTGAGGAGAAATTATTTAGGTCATATAATCCAACAGAACTGTTAAGATAGTGTGTGCTCACCCGAAGTCTCCTCAACAGTACTGGGAATCACTTCCTTCAGGACCTTGCAGTTGGTGTGGTGGGCTGGGTTACAGTTCATCTTCAACAGCCAAACCTAGATTAGGACAGACCAAGACACAGTAAGTACTTCAGCTGTTAATTTCACCAATCGCTCACTAATACATTGAAACCCACACACACACTGTATATTAAAAACCAATTAGCCTTAAAGTTCTCGTCAATCATGAAGTCAGCCAATCAGGTCAAAGTACCCAGCACCCAGTCCCTAGGCAAACCCTTGTCAACCCTGAGCTTGTCATTGATGTAGGTGTTAAATCAGTTCATGAACCAGACGGTCTCCTCCTTCAGCACACTGTACAGAGGTTTTTTTCTTCTGCTTGTACTGTGGGGAAACAGCAGGGGGATCAAGATACACATGAATGGGCCAGAGAGAGAGTTGTTGAAAGTGGACTGGTACCATTATTTTATGACCTGGTTTCTGGTCTATTTTCATGCAGTATCCTATGGCGATGCATCTGTTGACAACCTGATTCTGAAATAGTGAATCTCAGATTATATTACTAAACTTGCAGGTCAAGGGATGCAAAATAATTTTGCAAGCTGAGCAAGAGAAGCGTCTTTTTTCTACTCATCTTATTGGTCAAATGGGAAGAGCTGTTGTGGGAGTTGGGGTCATAAAGGTCCCAGGAAGTGCAGGTAACCATGGCGAAAGAACAGGTGTGTGAGTGTGGCGCAGGCAATGAGGAAATAAAAGCACACGTCAAACTTTCTCGCCTTCAGGAGCAGAGTGTTCTGGACATACCTGAGGAAACATGAGTTATTATACATTATAATCCACTTGGCTGATCTAGGATCAAGCCAGTCCATATAATCTTATTCATGTTGATCTATAAGCTAAACTGATCCTAGACCAGCACACATACTCTGAATCTTTCTGAATACAGGCCCAAAGCATTGCATCTACAGTACATTTCTTTTAAAAACAGATCTTGTATTCCCTCTGTTGGTAAGAAATGGAATAACATATCCGATTCTGGTTGACACTGGCAACTTTGCAATTCATGGAGAATTTTCAAACACTTTTCTTAAATTTGGTTTATATAAGCTGCGTGGCTGCAGCGGAGTACTACAGTATAACCACATTGAATTAAACACGAATTCTCGAATGGATATGATCCATAGAAAATGATAGAGACCTCTAGTGGCCATTGAGGACATCGCCAATAAGGACATCCACCACTTCAATGTAGTCAACTGAGTGGGACTTCCAACTTCATTGGCTGATCCCTCCTGGTGACCTTGTTGGAGTCATGTCCAACTGAGTCATCAGGAGGGATCAGCCAATCGTGAAGAAGAAAATTGACTACTTCAAATTGGAGATTGCCTTAATGGCGCTGCCCATGCTTTCACAGACGCTATGATGGCTCAGCTACAAAGATGTCTTCTATCTATCTCTATGATATGATCATATCATCTGCAATTTCTTATGGCAGACAGAGTACTGAATGTCCTAATAGAGTAGTGTTCACAGCCCTAGTGTTCACCCACCGCTGCACGATGCATGCCTGGGGCAGGCGAAAACGCAGCTTCCTGTTGCATTGACTCTCTGCGATGTTCTGCAGCTTGAGTCTAAAGGCTGAGATATCAACCTGGTTCTTCAGGAGGAAGATGCCCGCCCCTGCTGAAGGCCCATGGGTTTACAGATCAACACGCTCATCTCCTCATCACACATACCTAGTAGCAATGCAATGGTCTTTTTAGAATATCTCATGTAATCTTGGATTTAATTTTTTTTGTTGCAAGAGCAGTGTGTGGGTTTCTTTTTTCTTTGACGTTATCGCATTATTCCCACGTGCCTGCAACAAGATAAGTCAGATGTGTGAGTGCGTTTTTGAATATCTTATAAGAATATCTCAATAGTAACCATTGTAGTTACAGTTGAAGTCGGAAGTTTATATACAGTTAGGTTGGAGTCATTAAAACTCGTTTTTCAACCACTCCACAAATTTCTTGTTAACAAACTATAGTTTTGGCAAGTCGGTTAGGACATCTACTTTGTGCATGACACAAGTAATGTTTCCACAACTGTTTACAGACAGATTATTTCACTTATAATTCACTGTATCACAATTCCAGTGGGTCAGAAGTTAACATACACTAAGTTGACTGTGCCTTTAAACAGCTTGGAAAATTCCAGAAAATGATGTCATGGCTTTAGAAGCATCTGATAGGATAATTGACATCATTTGAGTCAATTGGAGGTGTACCTGTGGATTTATTTCAAGGCCTACCTTCCAACTCAGTGCCTCTTTGCTTGCCATCATGGGAAAATCAAAAGAAATCAGCCAAGACCTCAGAAAAACATTTGTAGACCTCCACAAGTCTGGTTCATCCTTGGGAGCAATTTCCAAATGCCTGAAGGTACCATGTTCATCTGTACAAACAATAGTACGCAAGTATAAACACCATGGGACCACGGAGCCGTCATACCACTCAGAAAGGAGACACCTGTCTCTTAGAGATGTACGTACTTTGGTGCGAAAGTGCAAATCAATCCCAGAACAACAGCAAAGGACCTTGTGAAGATGCAGGAGGAAACAGGTACAAAAGTATCTATATCCACAGTAAAACGAGTCCAATATACACATAACTTGAAAGGCCGCTCAGCAAGGAAGAAGACACTGCTCCAAAACTGGCATAAAAAAAGCCAGACTACGGTTTGCAACTGCACATGGGGACAAAGATCGTACTTTTTGGAGAAATGTCTGATGGAACAAAAATAGAACTGTTTGTTCTTAATGACCATCGTTATGTTTGGATGAAAAAGGGGGATGCTTGCAAGCCGAAGAACACCATCCCAACTGTGAAGCATGGGGGTGGCAGCATCATGTTGTGGGGGTGCTTAGCTGCAGGAGGGACTGGTGCACTTCACAAAATAGATGGCATCATGAGGGAGGAACATTATGTGGATATATTGAAGCAATATCTCAAGACATCAATCAGGAGGTTAAAGCTTGGTCGCAAATCGGTCTTCCAAATGGACAATGACCCCAAGCATACTTCCAAAGTTGTGGCAAAATGGCTTAAGGACAACAAAGTCAAGGTATTGGAGTGGCCATCACAAAGCCCTGACCTCAATCCTATAGAAAATTTGTGGGCAGAACTGAAAAAGCTTGTGCGAGCAAGGAGGCCTACAAACCTGGCTCAGTTACACCAGCTCTGTCAGGAGGAATGGGCCAAAATTCACCCAACTTATTGTGGGAAGCTTGTGGAAGGCTACACAAAACGTTTGACCCACGTTAAACAATTTAAAGGCAATGCTACCAAATACTAATTGAGTGTATGTAAACATCTGATGTCACGCCCTGACCTTAGATGTCACGCCCTGACCTTAGTTATCTTTGTTTTCTTTATTATTTTGGTTCGGTCAGGGTATGACAAGGGTGGTTGGTTTAGGTTTTGTATTGTCTAGGTGTTTTTGTCCTATCTGGGGTTTTTGTATATCTATGGGGGTTTTGTATGTCTAGGTATATGTAGGTTTATGGTGGCCTGAATTGGTTCCCAATCAGAGGCAGCTGTTTATCGTTGTCTCTGTTTGGGGATCCTATTTAGGTTGCCATTTTCCATTTTGGTTTTGTGGGTTGTTATTCTATGTTTAGTTGCCTGTTTTGCACTAGACATATTGCTTCACGGTTCATTTTGTTGTTTTGTTAGTTTGTTAAGTAATCTTCGTTCATTAAAAGAGTTATGTACTCTTATCACGCTGCGCCTTGGTCTCCTCCTTACGACGACCGTGACATTAGAGAGCCTTTTTATGTCTCTATTTTGGTTTGGTCCGGGTGTGATTTGGGGTGGGCATTCTATGTTTTCTATGATTTTGTATTTCTATGTTTTGGCCGGGTATGGTTCTCAATCAGGGACAGCTGTCTATCGTTGTCTCTGATTGGGAACCATACTTAGGTAGCCCTTTTCCCTCCGTTCAGTGTGGGAAGTTGTCTTTGTTTGTGGCACTATAGCCTTAAGCTTCACGGTTGTTTTTGTATTGTTTATTTTTTTTGTCGGCGTCATCCTAAATAAAAGGAATATGTATGCTCACCACGCTGCGCTTTGGTCCTCTTCATTTGACGGCCGTGACATCTGATCCACTGGGAATGTGATGAAAGAAACAAAAGCTGAAATGAATAATTCTCTCTACTATTATTCTGACATTTCACATTCTTAAAATAAAGTGCTGATCCTAACTGACCTAAGACAGGGAATTTTTACTCGGATTAAATGTCAGGAATTGTGAAAAACTGAGTTTAAATATATTTAAATGTGTTTAAGGTGTATGTAAACTTCTGACTTCAACTGTATATGTCACCTATACTGATGAATTAGTAATAGCACCTGTGCTGACTACATTACCTATATGTCATAATAATGACTTATGTCACAAAGCAATGGGAAGAGCACTGGCAAATGCAGCTCTGTTCCGTTGTTCTCCAGGCAGTATATCTCACTGGCTCACTCAATCACATGGGGGTCTCACACAGATGGTGGTACAGTATCTTTGGATTTGTTTACTTTGTGATACCTGCGTGTTATATTTCACCTGATTGTTGTCATTTTGCTGTAGTCTTGAGATATGCTGTTTCAGTTGATAACGATATGCAGATGCATCACTGTCATCCTTGTAACTTAACTTTAACTAAAGTTATTATAAACTGCATGTATGTTTCTACTTTTTTGAAGAAACATGATGAACATTGCAAATTATACTGCTTCCTTCTTCTACGGCAGCTGAGTCATAAGTCTATTTGTGCTTTGGTGTTAAGTGGGAGAACTGACTGTGTCATGCTTTCTTCTTCAACCCCTGTCTCTCTAACAAACCTTCTTACTGACGAAAGCACACACATCCCTGGGTCGCTCGTCTTTTCAGTTCGCTGCAGCTAGCGACTGGAAGGAGCTGCAACAAACACTCAAGCTGGACAGTTTTATCTCAATCTCTTCATTCAAAGACTCAATCATGGACACTCTTACAGACAGTTGTGGCTGCTTTGCGTGATGTATTGTTGTCTCTACCTTCTTGCCCTTTGTGCTGTTGTCTGTGACTAATAATGTTTGTGCCATGTTGTGCTGCTACCATGCTGTGTTGTCATGTGTTGCTGCCTTGCTATGTTGTTGTCTTAGGTCTGTCTTTATGTAGTGTTGTGTTGTCTCTCTTGTCGTGATGCGTGTTTTGCCCTATATTTATATGTTTTTTTAAATTATAATTGTTTTTTTTTATCCCAGCCCCCGTCCCCGCAGGAGGTCTTTTGCCTTTTGGTAGGCCGTCTTGTAAATAAGAATTTGTTCTTAACGACTTGCCTAGTTAAATTTAAGGTTAAATAAATAAATAAATAAACAGGTTTGAAATTTGGAGAGACATAATGGTGGAAATCCTTCTGAGGCGAGGCGGTAGGGACTTTTCAAAGGACTGTGGGTGTCATGGCTTCTCCCTGTGTAGCTCTCTCTGTGTCTCAGACCTGCCCTCTGCCGATATGTCTCTATGGCAACAGAGCAGGTTTTTCTTGTGATTTTATCACACTAGCCTGCTGGGAATTGATTTTCTGTACTCTACAGTATGTACCGTAACTTTCCAACATAAAATCAATAATAATAATAATACATTAAAATCACAAGGACAACTATTGTGTCACTCAAACCTGTCAGTTACGAATGATTTGTTTTCATAATTTGCTTTCATTGTCTCTTCCATGAAGCACAAGTTCCTTTTTCAACTCTAGCCCCCTACAGAATCTAGATCTGTATTGTAGTGTGCTGTTATTGGCGCGTCATCGTGTAACTGGAGGCGTTATATTTGACCCGGGCCCATTTCTACCTTCCCTCTGGGCAAAGAAAACCTCTCTCTCATCCCTCACTTCCATGTGGAAGGTAGCGGGGGAAAACTCCTCAATTTTCAACCTCCTACAAGGCACAGAAGCAGCTGTTAGATGAAAGGAAGTTATACTGTCTTATTTAAAGGGATAGTCTACTTTTTCAAATTTAAAAACGGTTCTAGGAAAGACGACACCATAGGGAAGTAAATATATATTTTTTTACTTATAAGTTAATATAGAACAGTGACCACAGGCTAATACTTCCGGGAACGCTGCCTCACGAAGCAGACTTGACAGACCCGGGTTTGGGGTGTCAATGAGAGAAGTGAAAAATGTGTCCTTAGTTGTTCATTTTCTCAATTTCTCAAGGCACAACCCATTATTGACAAACTGACACGTTTTCATTTTTGTAAAAAAAATACTTTATATCGAAGGAGTGCCTTGATTTCATGGCCTGCACATACAGATTTTGGCGAGACATAACTGTTAGACCCAAAGACGTGTTTCTGCACGAGCTTAACTATCTGTCCATGACATCGCCTACAAGCGTGATCTGAGATTTATTTTGGAGAGACAGTTTCTAGGCGTCTTATTAAACCATATTTTGCAAAAAAAAGAGAAAAACATTACAAAAAGGCCAATAGCATCATTAGTTATGTTTTTAAATGAACACTAGATGGGGTAAGTGTTCAAATTGAAATGTTTTTATTAATGGGCGACTCTTTTAATCATGTTAATGGTCTTTATTTTATGTAAGCTGCACTGAAATTCAGTTTTCTTTCATGTAAACTGCCAAAGTGCACCATTGTGGCACATGTATTTGTGAAAATTAAACCTATCTATATCTTCGACTGTACTGTGAGAGGCCGATGCACCCTCTTTGTCTCAGATGCCTCACCTCAGTCCTGGACTGTGGTTGACCTTGCTGCTGATACAATCATACTCCCTTAGGTTGCTAAGGAGCACGATGTTAGTGGTCAGCACCTTGTTGTTGGGGATCTGGTACAGAAGCTGTTTACCTACAACAGGGTTTCCCAAACTCGGTCCTCAGGACCCCAAGGGGTACACGTTTTGGTTTTTACCTAGTACTGAACAGCTGATTTAATCAACTAATCATCAAGCTTTGATCATTTGAATCAGCTGTGTAGTGTTAGAGCAAAAACCAAAATGTGCACCCCCAGGTCTCAAGGACTGAGCTTGGGAAACGCTGACCTACAACATGATGACATATTCAAAACCGTTCTCCTTCCTATTGTTGTCCTCCACAAAAGACACAACATTTCAAACACTGAACCCAGATCTATATTTGGTGCTTATTTAGAAATAATCAAGACTGAATTAAAATGTAATGTTACTGTCACTCTATTGATACCTCTGAGGGGTGAACCACATGAGCTTGTATAATACAGCTACCTTCTTTGAAATTGTAGTAGGAGACAGGAGATTTGGTCTCGGACCACTTGAGTTTAAAGTCCTCCAGTCTTGTCGTAGAGCCGTTTCCATCCTCTACTCTCACAATAGGAGGTTAATACTCTAAATATTTAATCAAGACCTATGTTGAATAGTCTTAAAATGTCACATCATTGGTATAGGGGAGTGACTCCTTCAAAGAAAAAGAAGGGCCCCGGGCCCCTGGGCTCCTCTGTCCCTCTCCCTCTCTGGGTACGGAGGTAACAACACCACCCTGGGGGATGACCTCCTGCTCCCACTGAGGCACCGCTCCTCCAAACACACACCTTCCACACCCAGAAATATGGATTAAAATACACACACACAAGCATGTATACACTCGCACACACACACGCACGCACGCACACACACCTAAACACACACACACACACATGCATACACTCGTAAAGTACATACATGCATACACACACTTGAATTTAGGTATGTTTAGTGTAGTACAATGGAGCTTCCGTGCCCTATTCATGTGTGAGCCTTCAACTCTGCTATTCACTAAGGCTCAGGCTGCTACAGTAATAACATAGGGTCACCCAAGCCTTCTATCTATTTAACCCTTCAGGAAGCCAAGACCATGCATTGTTGGATAAGATATGCATCTCATTTTACTCATCATGCTTTAGTGGTAAACTGTATCGCTCAACTGACTCAGAGCGCCAAATTATATTCAGCAAGTGTCAATAGATACTATAACTACAAAGGTGGGAACTCCAGAGAAAGTATTTTTTCCTAAACTATAAGAAATAACTTTGGTTGGACACCGTCTTTTCTTTTCTTTGTTCACGGAAGCACATAGGAACTGTTTTGCACTGTATGAGTAACTGGCAGTTTATGCCTCTCCTGTTACTTATTATCAAAAAACTTGAACAGAAATAATAGAATTGAACAAAATCCAAAATGACATCCCACCATTCCCCACACACACCTGGCCCTCCATTCTCTGTCGGCCCCCCTCCTCCGTGCTGCAGACGTCTCCTGGTTACCTCAGAGGCCCGCCTCCTTGTATTTTGCGGTTGGCCTTACCCTATACTGGGTTCTGATGTCACTTCCTGTATCTGGTTGTTGTAGGCCAGGGACTTGCTGTCTCCCACCTCCTCCTGCTGTGTTGAACCCCTGGCTCTGGCTCTCCTTGGGCGTTGTTGTCTCCACAGACCAGCTGGGTGTCCAGCAGCCCTCTAATATTCAACTCTTATAAGACATGGAGCCCAATATACACTCAGGTTTGACAACTGATGTACAACACATTATGACAATGGTTTTGATACTGATATTTTTGTTATGCAACCCAGTTCTCCGATGACATCACTGACCGCTGCCCCAGATAGTGGGAGTACTGGAGCAGGAGGAGTTTTTCCATTCATCGTCAAAGTGGTACAAATAGTTTTTTTCATTTATAGCCTAGAACATTTTGTCAAATTGTATCATTCTTTTATGCTTTATAGATAATTAAGAATGAAAATAAAAATGTTTATTTAAAGTAATTAAATGTCACCAAATGCATGAAATGTAGGCCTGTTTTGCAATATGCAGAATCGGGTGTTAAGCAGAAGTAGGTAGGCAGTACGTGATGACCTCTGACCTTATCTAGAGCTGGTCCTGTTGCACACTGATGCCTGTAGAACTGGAGGGAAAACTTGAGATATGCATATGGCTAGGTCCTAAACACAAGCCTTTTATGTATGCATTTCAACCAGTTGTCCACATGAGGCCAAAAAAAGGAGAAAAAATTTGCCCGTGCACAAATGAAATAGTGTAAGCCAATATGTTGCAATTCAGTGTTAGTCGATGTAGGTCTTGGTCTGTACCATGCCAACTGAGTAATAAAGTGTGTAAACAACCACTGGTTGCATGGGAGATTGGTGCTTTGGCAACAGTTAGATTGAATCTTGCAACAATACCACCACAAAATATACTACTCAAGGATATGAATACCACTTGCACGCCACCTCCAAGTTTGGCGTCATTCGATATAAAAGTTTGGACACACCTACTCATTCAAGGGTTTTTCTTTATTTTGACTATTTTCTACATTGTAGAAAATTGCACACTCTTGGCATTGTAGAATGCCAAGAGTGTGCAAAGCTGTCATCAAGGCAAACTGTGGCTACTTTGAAGAACCTCAAATATAAATTATATTTTGATTTGTTTAACACTTTTTTGGTTACTACATGATTCCATATGTGTTATTTCATAGTGTGGATGTCTTCACTATTATTCTACAATGTAGAAAATAGTCAAAATAAAGAAAAACCCTTGAATGAGTAGGTGTGTCCAAACTTTTGACTGGTACTGCACATATAGGTAGGGATGAAGTGACGAATATGATAAAGTATGGATAAAGTGAGAAATATGAGAACAGAGTGTCAATCAAATGGATTTACCAGTTTTCCAAGGCATTGTATCAAACAAAAGTGCAAAATAATATTTGATAGTGGATGCACACATGCTTTTACATACTGGTATTATAATGAAAATGAAAAATCTATCCAGGGGGCATTTCTTTCAAGCTACAGGTACTCCACACCTTATTTATTCCATTTATTCAATTTTTATTGAATTGTTTTCCTAAACATTGTCAAATTTGATATGCATTCTAGGTTTAATTTGGAACACTTTTTGTTTATTTTTGTGTATAATTTTTCTGAAATATGGATCAACTGGCAAATACTAGTAGCTAAGGAACCATTTTCCTTTTTTCTCTCCCAGATAATTTTTGTTTCCCTTTTGGTAAATTCAGTAATCACTCTCCATCTCAATAATTTGCTTACGGAGGACCCCACCCCGTCACAGTTGGCAATTACCACTAATCCTATCCCTACCTCCCAACACCCTGATAATTTACTGGTAGTGGTGTCATTACATCTACCTTTAGCGGAGTTGCCAACAACTTCCAGTTTTCAGGGACATACCTATCTTCAAACTAGCTTCCTTTGCCGATGAAAACCGTATGTGAGAACTTTGATCAGGCGTTTCTTCTATGTCTGCTGTGTTAGGTTACATTGCATCAAACAGTCATGCAACTCTACAATATCCTATTGTCTGATTGGGTAGGATAAGGATTTAGATTTTATTGTATTTTACTTATGAATGGATTTTGTATTTCTTTATGAATATAAATGTTGGTAAATAATGGCCAAAGAAAGTAATGGCCAACAATACACCAATCAATTTTCCAGATAAATGCAAATATTACATTTAAGTTCAGTTGTTGCTTGGTAGGACATTGAAGACACTAAGCACCCCTAACTTTTACATGGAACCCTCCCATATTCTTGTGTTGAAGTGCTTTGTGTTTCGTTAGTGTTCAGCCAATGTTAGTCACACCTTGATAAAGAACTAAAGAACCATCTGATAGACACTGTGCAAAGTGCTGCGTAGGTAGACAAAGAAAACAGGTTTATTTTACAACCCTGACTGTCGGGGATGGTGGGAGTCTCCACTGACTCCCGCCTATTTGTGCACATTCATTGATTCATTTTGTCAATTGTGTGCACTTTGTTTGTCAATGACTATCAATTCCCTTGTTAAATATATACTCAGTATTGAAGTTATCGCTAATCCCCGCATTTCCCCAGCAGTCGATAATGTTTGGTTATTGTAGCCTAATTTATGTTCAGTCATTACCTAAATATATTATTACATGCATAGCCTCCATTTCTCATTCTAGAAGTTGTTTGAAGAGCTCAGAAAATGTGCAACACTTGTTATAAAGAAGCTTTGGTTTATTTAACTATATTTACCAGTTTTATGTCAATTGTTTCATTGTCTTTCGCTTGGAGCACATGTCTGGTTTTTCCACCTTGTCCAATGATGTGTGAACGTGCCATTCCAGAATGGCTGCTGTGGCTAATGCTAGCTAGCAGGAGGACGGAAAGGGCAGTTTTCCAAGAAAACTAGCAGTATTTCAATCTTCTCAATGGTGCAGTGTGGATGAAGGTCAAATTTAGAATACCTGCATTGAGGTACGTTTTCCGATCCGATCTCGCACCGGCTCCACAGTGTAACCATGATTGAAAGTATGAAAGTCGCTCTGGATAAGAGACTCTGCTAAATGACTAAAATGTAATTGAGTTCCAACTCCAGTGCAGCTCAGAGTAAACAAGCGTAATGGTAGGGTCGGAATTTTCTGGCAAGGTAGACCCCACCTGTGACTTGAATGGTTAGTACAGATTTTGGCATATAATAAGCTTTTTATTTAGAATAGTCCGTTTGAAGTCTAGAATTGAATTGTAAATGTATCACCATCATCACCAGCACTGTGTAAATAAATTCAACCACCATTTACACCTCTACCTGCCTGCCTACTGCTGAATCTTTGTCCTCACGACTGCTACAAGGTCAATATTTTACACCTTGGCTCACCATCAGCCAAGATAGAGAGAGTGTGTGTGTGTGTGTGTGTGTGTGTGTGTGTGTGTGTGTGTGTGTGTGTGTGTGTGTGTGTGTGTGTGTGTGTGCGTGCGCCCGTGCGTGCGTGCGCGTGTGTGTGTATGTGTTTGCCATTGGGGGAGACAGGGGAAGATGTGTGTATGTGGAGATTTGCCTATTCCCATGCCATCCCAACTGCCTCATGCACCAGGTAACAAGCAATTGTAGTGCACCCTCCAGTCATGGTGTCTCTGCACAACCCATTATACAGAGGGATTCTCCTTGTCAAGGTGTTATAGTGGAAGTGAAGGAGTTTGGTGTAAAGAAAGACTGTTTTCAATGGCTCTCTCACACCATTCATGATATCCTTACAGAATTACAGTGGCAATGGGGGCTTTAGGGGTAAGTGTTTCCCATGCTTAGGGTCAGATCCATTCCACTGAGAAGGAGATATACATCCTGTTACGTAAAACAGGATTTGCCAGCCTCCCCCAACTGTGAGAACCAGGCAAGAAGTGTCTATCATGTTTTTCAGTGAAACCTCATCCCTTTTGAGGGGAAATAGCAAGAGCAGTAAATAGCAAAATGTTGTGAATATATTGTATGAGAATAATGCACTATTCTAGGATAGAAAAGCTTCTTGTCTTGAGTTTTGCTTTTGTAAGTGTGGCTATTACACAATATGAACATGTTTTTTTTTTTAGGGTGGTAGAACTACCTCCAATAGATGTTGGCTCATTGAGGATCATTCATCATCATAAATCTTTATACTAAACTATAACTGTCATGTCCTGAATCGAGACATACGCTCCCATCCAAATGAACCCCTTCTTGTTATTCAATTGACATACCTGTACGTGTGTTTGACTTCTCTCAGTGAAGATGGCTGTTAGAGGAGCTAATGACACTCAATGAAATAGCTATGAATTGCTTTCATTTTCTGTAAGTGTCAGATTGCATTTTGGGTTTCCAAATACAGTACATCCAAATATAGAGTGCATTTGGAAAGTATTCAGACCCTTTACTCAGTACTTTGTTGAAACACCTTTGGCAGCGATTACAGTCTCGTGTCTTCTTGGGTACAACGCTACAAGCTTGGCACACCTGTATTTGGGGAGTTTCTCCCATTATTTTCTGCAGATCCTCTCAAGCTCTGTCAGGTTGGATTGGGAGCGTTGCTGCACAGCTATTTTCAGGTCTCTCCAGAGATGTTAGATCGGGTTCCCATTTAATTCCGGGCTCTGGCTGGGCCACTCAAGGACATTCCGAGACTTGTCCTGAAGCCAATGCTGTGTTGTCTTGGCTGTGTACTTAGGGTCGTTGTCCTGTTGGAAGGTGAACCTTCGCCCCAGTCTGAGGTCTTGAGCACTCTGGAGCTGGTTTTCATCAATGTACTTTGGTCTGTTCATCTTTCCCTCGATCCTGACTAGCCTCCCAGTCCCTGCCTATGAAAAACATCCCCACAGCATGATGCTGCCACCACCATTTATTTTTACACATTTATTTAGCCTTCTAAATCCTACTACGTGTTCAATCTCTCTGACTCACTCTACCGGAGATATCTCTCTCTCTCTCTCTCTCTCTCTCTCTCTCTCTCTCTCTCTCTCTCTCTCTCTCTCTCTCTCTCTCTCTCTCTCTCTCTCTCTCTCTCTCTCTCTCTCTCTCTCTCTCTCTCTCTCTCTCTCTCTCTCTCTCTCTCTCTCTCTCTCTCTCTCTCTCTCTCTCTCTCTCTCTCTCTCTCTCTCTCTCTCTCTCTCTCTCTCTCTCTCTCTCTCTCTCTCTCTCTCTCTCGTTCATTCTTTTGAAATGGGCTTTAAAATGATGTGTAATTAGAAATGATTGATGCGTGTCCATTTTAAAGTGGTTAAAATTCATTAACATTTCGATGACAATAGTATGATAAACTAAAAAAAAATGTACTTTTCATTAAGTTTTTTACATTTTTATGTATACTTTATGGAAATTCTAATATTAATAGACCAAAATACCAACAAATCTGAAAATTGACAGGTAGATGCAAAAATGTAAATTCAGCCTGTGGTGCCCTCTATTATGGGGCCGTTTCACCTCACTGGTAAACCTAGGTGAACCTCACCCTCCGTGGTGAATCGCAGGAATCTGGTCGGACGGCACTGGCGCATGCACAGACCAGCACTGGAATCCTCCCTCTCCCAGCTACGGGCAGTCTGTGATGTCACACAAAGCCAACATGTTAAAATAGTTGACTACCCCTGAAGTTTTTACATATTTTATGTAATTTATTTAAATAGTTTAAAAAATATATAGATATGTGTACCCCTTCCTTGATTTGGCATGAATATATAATTTTGTGACCATGAACTCAGTCAAAGCATGTGACCATGTTCAGTCAAAGCATCAAGGGAAATAAAACTGACGCAATTCATTGCATAGTATTAGTCAGTTACATATTTGTTGGCTGATTGTTAACCAAACACCTATTCATTAACATTGGAAAACCATTTCATAGTAGTGAGGGATGAAGACTATTTCCTCTGAACCTTTTAACTTGCTCAGCTCTTGTTCTGCATCGGAGATCAGTGGGGTCCCGGGCCTGGTTTAGTAAATGGTCGAATGGACTCTGTGTTTGTGTTCCTCCTGAAAGAATCAGAGTTCCAAGGAAACCAACCCCTCATGGGGGTATACTACAAAGAGGATCAATGAGTTAGCCAGTTAGCCAGAAATAACTGTTGATTTTCTGATTCATTAAGAAAGCTAAACATATATACTGTATGTGTTTTTTGGTTGTTGAGTCAATTAGACCATTCCCAATTCAAGCTTATCGTTCCAAAAATGTTTAACTTATTTTACAATATTTTGGCAAGTTAGGACAACTCCTCGATCCTCCTTTATAGTGTACACCTCAGGCAACCTCTAATTAAACACCAATGGGGTTTTGCTATTTGTGTGTTTGCGTGTGTCTGTGTGTGTGTGTGCGAGCGTGCATGTGTGCATGTTAAAGCTACAATCCGTAGCGGTGAAACTGCAACGTCCGTTTGCGACATTACAACAACAAAGAAGTCCCTTCAAACACCGTTTTTTCCCTCGGACGTCGCTGCACATCATTGCACATAGGACAGCAGAGTATGTGCCAAACAATTTTATCAAGATGCTGGATGCTCCTTTCCTCCTGTCATAAACAAAACAAAAACAATAACAAATGCACCTGGGGAGTCCAGTGGCGCTGTTTCACTTAATGTGGATTCCAGCTTTAAGAGTCAATTTCTGGCCCTAAAATCTGTGAAAAGTGGCCTTATGGATCTCAGTCTAACAACGAGACACACTGGGCAGCCTGTTAGGAGGTGCTTTCGAGCAGGAGTTGGAACACAATGAGGGCTTGGCTTGGCTGATAGGGGGACCTCATAGGTAAATTGAGACATTTAAAAAGGAGCTCTGTTCAGATGTAACCTGATCTCCACCTGACTGGGGCCAGGCATTGCGCTCTGCCTGGTAAAGAGTCCCCTGAACACAATGATCAGAGCAAACAGTAAGGACAGGCCTACATATCATCACATTAATTTCCCTTCAGACAAAACTATGTGACTAGAAAACATAATTCAATGCATTCAGACAACACTTTATGATCACAGTCAAAAAGAAAGGCGCAAAGTCAAATATTATTTTTCTTTCAGGTTTATTTGATATTTTCATGACATATTTTTATTGCCAAACATATATGGTTATCTACAGCTTGGTTGTTACAAGTTTTACTGTACCTGGAGAAATGCCAAACTCTGGGCAAGTTTCCCATGTAGAATTTAGTAACCATGAGAACCATGAGGAACACTGAGCGAATACGCAAACCTTTATTTTATATTTAAGATAATACCAAATTAAATGTTCTTCTAAATTCTTTATTTACATGAACATAATATTACATCCATATAGATATAAAATAATTGACACAGTACATTTATATATATATATATATATATATATATATATATATATATATATATATAGAGAGATAGAGATAGAGATAGAGATAGAGATAGAGATAGAGATAGAGATAGAGATAGAGATAGAGAGATAGAGAGATAGAGAGATAGAGAGATAGAGAGATAGAGAGAGAGAGAGAGAGAGAGAGAGAGAGAGAGAGGATATTTGAATGCACCTTAAAGTATTTAAATGACTTAATATCCCAAAATGCTGTATAGCTTTCTTTTAGACATCCTGGGCCGCTGCTCAAGGAAGAAACTCTGACACAAGCTTGGCACATGGAAAATCACTGGCAACTTAATCAATCTTCCAGTGCAAAGTTCCTTTATAGTTATTGTCTTTATCACCATAAGCACCATATCTCAACCCATCTGTCATTTCAACCATTGTGTCCATGTTCTGGTCATATACACACACAAACATAGCGTATACACACATTAACATAGTGTAGACCTAAGAGCTCAAACTTCTGTGCAAGAAGGAGAGAGGAAAAAGAGAAGGTAATGCCATTCAATGGACGGCATTACCAGACAGTATTAGACAGGGATAAATAGATCTAACCATGTCTGGTAAGACGCCAATCAACAGGCCATGGAGCTAGGACTGAAGGACGCTCTGAACCAACCGTCCCCTGTATGCAGAGGGAGCCAGCTGAAAAAAGGCAGGATGAGATGCAAGAAGAGACAGGCTGAAAAAGATACAGTATATCAGTCTGTCTGTCCGTCTGTCTGTCTCACACAAAGACATGGATACTAGTTTGTCTTTTTCGTATTCTCAAAGACTATGTTATATGGAGTTAATTTACAATGAAGACAAAAGACATATTGATGATTGACTGGTCACGTCAAAGATATAGAAAAACAGCTTAAGTGGGAAAATGTGGTGCCTTTTCACCACAAATGAAATCCTTATGCCACTTTAAGGTTCAGTGCAACATCGAAATGGTCTTTTTTACCGTGTGAAAAGGAGAGGGGGTAAAAAAGGGAAAGAAAAAATATGACAAACATTGAACCATTCCATGTGTCTATGTCGTAGACAAAGGCAAACGACATGAGGTGAGCCAATAAAGGTGTGGTTCAATATTTGTGGGGTAATTCTCCCTCCTTAAACAAACATTCAGACTCCTTGTTTATTATTTTCCTATGTCTGTGCTGCCTGTTTGAGAGCGTTACCTACTCAATTGGGATTTATTTTTCTTCATGGAAGACCATGAAAAATGGGAGACATGGAACGAGATGGAAGTTTTCCTTAAGGGATCAAGTCATTCAAGTCTATGGCTGTTTATCAGTTGCTTATGACAAAAAGGAGGCACAATAAAAACATTCTAATTGTAACAAAAAAGATGCGAGGCAAAACCCTTTTGTTCTCCAAAAAAGCCTAGTAAAACGACAAAAGGCACTACAGATAGAGCTATGGGATATACTTAGCAGTGATAAAAAAAAGAGCAATCATTCATATGAAGGAAGAGAGAGAGAGGGGAGGCTCGGGGGAAGTCAAGGAGGATGTTGTTGAGTTTCTTTCTATCGTAAGTGCTCAGGTGAGCTCGTGTCAGTTTCAGGATGTGCCACGCAGGTAAGGCGAGCTGAACCAATCACAGTGACACAACACAAAGCCATACGCTGCAGGGGGGAGGGGACACGGAAATGAGTAGTACGACCGGTGGAACCATCAACCGACTGGTATTCTTTAACTCAGGCTGGGTGGGGCCGCTATAAAACAGGACAGGGAAGTGGATAATACAACGACTGGGTGAGCTAGGGCCCCTAACTGTCTCCTCTACTTGTCTTCTCGGTTCTCGCAATCCGTTCATGCCACTAACCTACTCCACTTGCTTAAATTGATTCCTAACTGAGTAACACTAAAATATTTTAACTACTTTGATTGACAAAGCACCCCAATCATATCTGCCATACATTTTTCCAATATGATTCACAAAATAAGCACTTCATATGCCTATCTTTTTGACAAATAAATGATGACGTAAAACGGATCATTTTTCAGATGTGTAGTTTTAGCTAGTGTAATAAAGATGTGCCAAACTGAAGATTTAGGACAATCTCCATGGACAATCGCCCATGTAGAATCAAGTCAACTCAAAAAAGGGGAAACACAATATCATTCTCTTCCCAGTTTTCTGGTATAGCCAGCCCACCTCTGCATGCTAGCAAGATTCTAGCCAAAATTACAGATGCGACGCTCAACCAAGTCTTCTTATCAGTGAAGTTATCAGACATCAAATCCTTTAAGAAAGATAGAATTCAAACTGGAGTCAAGTGCTACCATTACCACAGTACAGTTACCACAGATCGTCTGATCAGGTATTGCCTATGGTATGTTTTCATCAAGGGGCCACACCTGACCCTCTAAGTCTGTCCATAGCTGAGAAGTATCTCTGGAGGTATGTGAGTCACCCAGGAAACATCGTTACCAGACAGTGTTAGAACACAGTTGTACAATCCAGCACTGTCAGGTAAGATGGATCCTGAAAGCCATTTCAGTGGGAACCAGGCCATTTAATTTGAAACAAAACGGCTGCCAAGTTGAGGTAAAATGGGTTAATGTAGCTAGCTAATGTCATAAGTTGTGTGGTGTCTCACTGTAGTTAGCAGATGGCTATCATCATCATTACCAGGCAGTATTAGAGAGAGTGATTATATCCAATGCTGCCTCGTAAGATGGGGATGACCATCCAAACATGAATAGGAGACAAACACTGGGTCATAAAAGTGATTATTTTACAGATCGCATTAATAATATTTTCCTCTTGAGCATTTTCCAATACATGTTTCTCTTATATATATTTTAGTATTGTGATATCTCCTGATTTTGACTGACAAAAAAACTTGATAAAGGCTAACCATGCTTTGGTAAGTTTGTGTGTGGATAAGCCCCGCCTATGGGCATAATGGAGGGTTCAGGCACATTCCACTCTGAAAAGACAGGGGTGTTCTAAACTGTTGACAACCCTGACTGTGGATGCAAATGATCCTTAGAAGGCCAGTCTATCACATCTCTGAAACTACATTTATATTTAACAGAAAGAAGGAGAAACTTATACAAAATCAAGTATACCCCCCTACCCAGGCACACAAACAACTCGTCATCAATATCCATTACAACCCTACTTCAGTTAACTACAAATTTTGGCTTTGGGTGGACTTCACTACCTCAAACTCAAACTAGCAGTGATAAGTTTCGATATATCAACTAACCCTCAGGACCTGAACAAGAGATGAAGTCGGGGAAACCACTTATTTGAAACTCGCCTCGAAACTAAATATACAGCTTGTTGTACGGCAGACAGGGTCTTTGTTCTAGTAGGGGCTATAGCTTAAGCTGGCTGTTACAGGAGAGTGGGCCACAGTGGCTGTTAATGATTGCCCAAACCTGTTCTGACTGGTCTGGTTCTATGGCACAGCAAGGCTGGGAGGGCTGCTTTTCTTAAAATATATCCAACTTTTCCCTCATTCCGAACATCCATTCTAGACTAACCCCACTGCATTTTTTATAATCAAAACTGAAGTAACAAGGCTTTGGGGGGAGTTGTTCCGTATTCACATCGCATGTGACTGAAGATGTTAGCACAGTTAGCACGTTGTTGCAACATGCTGTTTTGGCACCAAACTCTGCTCACTTTAATTTCAACAGTAATTTGATGAAATGTTGAAAACAAAGGGGTAAATGAATGCCTTGCTTTTTCCTGTTCCTCATTTCTTTGTGTTTGTAATGTGATGAAAGCCTGGAGGAATGCTGGACTGACCTGAACTGTTCCTATGCAGTGTGTGCAGAAGGTCATTGAGACAGCCTTCGTTTACTGAATAACATGGGCGATTCACAGGTACTGTACACAGTGTGAAAATATCACACTCATTAGAATCCCATATGACGTAATGCTGCATGCTCATTATTTCTATTTATGTAAAATAAAGACTCAAATATAGTATGTTACAGTATTCCTTAATTAGTCATTCTATTTACATTGCCACTTAAAATAATAGTGACACAAGTCTGAATTAAAATTAAAATATGTATACATTTAGTCGACAATGAAAAGTGCCTACAAACTATTTGCATCGTGCTTTGTAAAAAAAATGCTATTAACTGTTAGAATATTATTGAGACTTGGTACTGTAAGTCAGCAATACTTATACCAATTAACTATTTTAATATATTTTAAACAGGAATCATTTTCTGTAAACCTAAAACAAAAATAGAATCAAGACAATCTTGTGTCCAGAGGGAAAGAATAAAGAATAGACTTCCAGTCATCCTGCCAGTGAGTTAAATGGAAGGGCTTTAGTGAATGAGAGAGAGTGAGAGAGCAGGAGAGAGGAGAGAGAAAGACAGAGCATAAGGGAGGGAAAAGCACAGGCAGCAAAGGGAGGTGGAGAATGAAAATGGAGAATGCACCTGTAACCTTACCGTTGTGAAAAGGAACCCAAAAGGAAAGAATGTAACAAAACAAAGTGATTAAAGGTGGGGGGAGGGGGGAGAAAATATCTTGAATTTCCAGCAACCAGAGCCTGTAAACACTTCAGCTTCTTCCCGGTCAGTCAGTCAGGCCCCATGAAATGAGAAAGCCAAGCAGACCTGCTCTCTGCAGCAGCCTCTATTTAGTTAATCATCAGCATTATAAACCAGGGCTGCAGGCCTGAGGATGAGAGAGAGAGAAAGAGAGAGAGAGAGAGAGGGAGAAAGATTTGTGAGAAAGAATGAGTATTAAAGCTTTTAGAATGAAGAAGAAGACAATGGAAATAAAAGTTAAAGTCAAGTAGAGCCTATAGTTTCAAGTATTACCCGAGTACTTGGCATCCTACCACCAACAAGTACTTGCTATGCATTTCTTCTGTTATCTTTCCTTCTTTTAGCTTCGCTTAAGTTTTCTCCCTTTCTCCCTGGAACTCATCCCTATTTTGGCTGAAGTTATTCCGTTGTTGGAGCTGTTGTTCATTTGGCATGGCGCTTATGGCTGCCCATGCTGTAGACTTACTGAGTTGTGAGGCGTGATCAGGTAACTCTGCCCTCTCCGCTGGAATGTGACTCCACTGTGAAATGAACAACCTGATAGGTAAACCAGCCTGGCCCTTAATCAATAGTTGACATTTTTGTGGAGAACATTGGCAGGGAAATCCAAAACCTTATTTAAGGCTAAACCTTATCTCAACACCACTAATTAACCCTCCAGACTACTGGAGAGAAAAGCTTTATGGCTCGATTGGTCGCTTTTGTCGCTTGTTCAATTCCCTCTGCTAAATCACTGAATTAAGTTATCTGAAATTCTATTCACTGTTCTACTATTTTATCAGAGTTAAATATTTCAGTTTAGAACTGTCACTGTTTCCTTTCCCTTTCAGTTTAAAATATTTCTTATGAGTGAGTGAAATTTGCAAGACATTTGTTAAGCAAAAAAGGTTTGTAGACTCTCTCATGCATGGTGCCTTAATTCAGTAATCTATATTTCAGTTTGGGTTGGTATAAATCTCACAAATATAGATTAGCATTTCCAATTTTCCTCACATTGATATTAAAGCTAGGAATAGACAAGAGTAATTTATTTCCATGATTTGTCTGATTATATTTTCTTGCCTTAACATATCGTTAAATAGATTACGTTTAACGTATAGTTAAATAAAGGTTAAATTAAAAAATATATATCCTTAAAAAATAAGGGAAAAAATCCCTCTAAAATCCTGCCAAAGTTTCACATATTTGTATAGCACCTATTGCCATTGATTTATCGAGGCACAAAGCAACAGCATTCCATAAAGATCGACTATAACGGTAATGGTTTAAACCGGTTATTGCACAAGCTGCATTGTCAGTCATATGACTGTACCTATTTAAATTGCCTGTTCTTCAGTTCACAAACGTAATGTTTTTTTTTCCTGACCTCTCACCTGACTCCGTGATTGGCACTACAGTTCTCTCACCGAGAGGAAACACACTTGTAAATTTGTTCTTAGTTTCACATGTCTTTTTACAAGTTATAAAAAAACTATAAAATAAATGATATAAAAAATTCAACCACCATTTTGTATGGCCTGCCAATACAGCAAGTCACATTCTATGGAAATTCTCTACAGACCAGTGGTGATATCTGTAATGACCAAACCATAGCCATAATCTTTAAAAAGCTATAAACAATTACAAATGGCTCATTCATGTATGTGTAATAATTGCGCAAATGTCTCTCTCTCTCTCACCACCAAACAAAATCTTCCACCTCACTCCTCACATTTTCCCTCCATTTATAAACAACCCCTTTATAACTCCATGAAATATGCAAAAGATTAGTTTAATCTTCTTGCCAACATAAAACATTCCAAAAACATAACCATCATCATGGCGATTTTATAATCCCAGAAGTCTAACAATATATAACAGTCCTTATTGACTTGCAATTGAAACCACACAGGAGAGTAAAATGGATGAGCAGACATTTTACATTCAACATACATCCACTACATGAAGCCTCTTATTTCTCACATCAAATGTTAAGAAAAACAGAGATTTATATTTCAAATCTCTATCTATACATGCCAAAGGAAACAAGTAAGAACAGGCCTAGCCTTGGTATTTTAGTCTCCTTTTCAAGACATGCAACATCCTAACAAAAGGCTGCGATGAGACTCTTATTCAACAGGTATCAGAGATAAGTTATCAAAAGCCATTTTAAATCAACAAGAAATGCTCCCATGCCTTCATTATAATTGTTTATCAGAAATAGATACATTATTTTAAATACATAATAACAATGTTTCTTTTGTGAAATACTCAAAACATTCAACATGATTTTTTCGTCAATTGATTATCATCAGCTTTTCTAGATGTAAAACTAGCATAATGTTACCATAACTGCTCAAATGTTCCTTCAAATGTGCATTGGAGGGAAAAAGCCGCGGTCTTTATATCCTTTGACAAGTCTGGCTGTTTGCCTCTACCTGCACCAACTGGTCTTTCCAGTTTAGTAATGAACGTTTGGCTCTATTGTTCCCTCTTTTTCTTTCTGTTTAAATGGACTGGAATCTGATACAGTTTATGATATGCTTGCCATCGAAGCACGCATTTTCCTGTAACAGCACATAAATACCAACAACCTTGTTTGCTTGCCATCCACTTACTGGCCATTACACGAGTATACACACAACTGGGCTTCAGTGTACCTGTAAGCCGGTGCTGAACAAGGGCGATGATAAAGCAAATATATCACAAATAATGTCAGAGGAAATCGTACACTGATCAAAGTGAAAACAAATAAAGAGATATCATGTTGGTGAGTTACCCTGTCCTTCCCAGGTGTGGTCAAGCGAGCCAGAAACCCATGACAAGAGCCATCATTGTGCGCTGGCTGCTGGCTGCTGGCTGCTGGCTGCTGGCTGCTGGCTGCTGGCTGCTGGCTGCTGGGGCTGCTGGTGCTGCTGGCTGCTGGCTTCATATGCTTGTCTTCCTCTTCCCTCCTCTCACAGAGAGACTACCTCTACGACGATCGCTTTGAAAAAGTCGTCAATCTCAGGCAAGAGAATTAGCTCGGCTTGACTAGACACCCAACGAGGAGGTAAAGAACTAACACCAAAAACCTAATCAACAGGTTTGACTCGGTTCAAGTTTCAAGGGAGCTTGTGGCGCCGCTACCTGGTTAAGCTCCTTAAGATGAGTAGACTGAATTTGTAAAGGGGCTAGGTTTACATGTAGCCCCCCCCACCCCCCACACAGGTGTAATTTTCAGGTTTCAGCCAATCCCCTAAGCCTTTGGCGCTCACAGGTGTGTCCCCTGCGTTGCAGTGGGCCAATCAGGTCTGAGACTAACCCCAGTCCTCCTTCCATGTCCCACCTCACCGGTTTGACTGCCCCCACCCACACACCCCAACGCTCCCGCCCCAGGTACTTTGTATGTGTTTATGATGTCAGCCCGAGCTTCTGTTCTTCTGTTCCTATCACAACACAAACTGCACCACCATCATCCATGATTGGGGGGGAGGGGGGGTAGAGCCGACCTAAAATCCTCTGTAGAAAACCACATGACCTCTGGCTTACTTGTCAGCGTATATGAAACGACTGTAACCTGAAATACCTGCTCTTTGCCCTTGTCTCTTTCAGTGTCTCTATTTTCTGTTCACACACCCATTCCAGCCTCAGTGGCTAACAAATAAAGCCCTACTGGTTTATAGCCAGAACGACAGTTGAACAAAGTACCAGTAGGTGAACCAGACAGACAGAGAGACACATGCCGTTGGAGGCGAGCCAGGGAAGGCCAGGGAAGGAGAAGGAGGGAGAGAGAGGGAGGGGGAGGTGACAGGAGCAGGATATGTTTGTCTATCAATCACTGGGGCTGGTGGGGCTGAGGCTGAGCCCCGGAGGCATCAAGCCCTAATCCCTGGGCTGGGCTGGCTGGCTGGCTGTCTAGTTGGCTGGGCTGGGCTGGGCTGACTAGTGGGCAAGGCAGCCACTGTGGTCCTGGTGTAATTGACTGGATTAGCTTTAACAATACAAACAATGCCAGATTCAGATCCTGTTTCAGGGGAGCGGGCGTGGCACAGATTGCCATGAAGCAGGCGAGAGGAGAGGTGATTGTTCGAATCGGCAGGCCACAGATATACACGGAGTGTACAACAGTTAAGGCTGCTGAGGGGAGGACGGCTCATAATAATGTCCAGAATGGAATGGTATCAAACACATTCATGTTTGATCTGTGTTTGATACCATTCCATTCACTCCATTCCAGCCATTATTATGAGCCGTCCTCCCCTCAGCAGCCTCCACTGGTGTACAAAACATTAGGAACACTTTCCTATTATTGAGTTGCACCCCTCTTTTGCCCTCAGAACAGCCTAAATTCGCCGGGAGATGGACTCTACAAGGTGTCGAAAGCATTCAATAGGGTTGCTGGCCCATGTTGACTCCAATGCTTCCCACAGTTGTGTCAAGTTGGCTGGATGTCGTTTGGATGGTGGACCATTCTTAATACACACGGGAAACTATTGAGCGTGAAAAACCTTTTGACACACTCCAACCAGTGCGTCTGGCACTAAATTACTCCGTTCAAAGGCACTTAAATCTTTAGTCTTGCCTATTCCCTTTCCATTTTCCCTTTATCCTCTGAATGGCACATATACACAATCCATACCTCAATTGTCTCAAGGCTTAAAAATCCTTCTTTAACCTGTCTCCTCCCCTTCGTCTATACTGATTGAAGTGGATTTAACAGGTGAAATCAATAAGGGATCATAGCGGTCACCTGACTTCACCTGGTCAGTCTGTGTCATGGAAAGAGCAGGTGTTTTGAGTTGAATTATGCAGAATCCATCTAGTTTGAACATCAAAAAAAAAAAAAAATACTAGGCAAGTCAGTTAAGAACAAATTCTTATTTTCAATGACAGCAGGTTAACTGCCTTGTTCACGGGCAGAACAACAGACTTTTACCTTGTCAGCTCGGGGATTTGAACTTGCAACCTTGCGGTTACAACTCTAACACTCTAACACTAACCACTAGGCTACCTGCCGCCACTGAACATGATATCAGTTGGAAACACAACCCGTCATAGAGTAACAGTGGCCTTACATTTAACATTACATTTTAGTTAGCAGAGCGGCTTACAGGCAGTGTATTCAACTAATATTAATAAAAACAACCACATACAGTGGTTGTGAGAGTGGAATAACTACTCATGGAAGACTACAATATGTGTTTTTTTTTCTGCATTTAGCAGACACGGGTAACAACTATGGGTGCACCAAAGCACCTAAGTGTTCAAGCACACAGAAAAAATGCCTTGTGAAGGCATGTTTCCTTCTGCTTTTTCTGCTTCTCTGCTTCTCTCTAAAGTTGTTCCTGAGTGAAGTTAGCCTTTTTCAAAGGGATTGGTGAGTAAATTGCCCTGGTCTGAAAGGTTTGCTTTGTTTAGCATTTTCATTTGCATTCCAAATTAGGTTAAGAGTGAGGAGCTGGGGCACAACCTGAGTTCATTTGAGTACTGATCGGTATCAGGCTGGCCTGGCACGCGAGGGAGGATGTAAAGACATCCATCAACACTGTCCAGCGTTAACTACAGCTTCACACGCACCAAACACACACTCACTCACAGACGCATGCACGCACACACGCACGCATGCACACACATAAAACACACAGCAAACACACAGCACCACAATTCTGCTCAATGGGCTAGTGCTCATGCCGTCATAGAGTGTGTGTGTTTTTGTATTACTTTGCATTTATGCCCTGTTGTACTGACTTTTCCATTGTGTTTGTCCAATTGTATCCACTTCTTATTGTCTGATTAGTCGTTGTTGATTTTGTGAGGTCATTCATTTAAAATGTTATATCATGTGGTCAGTTTGTCTGTTTGTGGACTTTTAAGACCCCTCCTCCCAAATAGATCCCTGTAACCTTACGCCACTGGACACTAGTTAGACATTAGGTCAGCCCTATAGACAGTCTGTGAGTTAAGCACATTTCATTTTGTCATCACTCATGTTTTACAATTTCACCTAGCTACCTACATGATTTTTCCCCTCTTACATCGTAAGTCAAGTCATAGTTTTGTCATTACTCGTCAGTACTTGTCCTCCATTAGGCCAATATGCTGAATCTGTTTGTTTTGTTTTATCCACCTGTCTTCCTTTTGTCCTTCCGCTCAGTGACTGTGGGATAATTACAGAGATTGACATTGTTTTACAGGAAATTAAAGGACTTAGCACAGGTGTGATGCTGAAAGAGCTCTCATTATCATGATCAGTGCTGAACCATTGATTTCTATGAAGTTTCTCACCAATTACCTCCGTGTCTTTGCACTACTCAAGAGTTCAGCTACCTCTGAGTTGACCAGAGATGAGCTATGAGTGGGAATGAATGACTAGGCCTACTACATAGATACATTACATGTGACAGAGTACCTTAACTCGCTGTTACTCCATATTGTGATGTGTTCCTATATGAAAGAGGTTTAGAAGTGATATGAGAGGAGTTGTGTGTGTGTGGAGCATTCACCTGGGGACTGCCATACACAAGCAGTCTAGCTACCACAGCCTTGCTCCAACTTGCTGCCATATACCACCAGGTAATTGGGCCCCAAGGATTGGGTGGGGGCAGGGTGTGTGTGTGTGTGTGTGTGTGTGTGTGTGTGTGTGTGTGTGTGTGTGTGTGTGTGTGTGTGTGTGTGTGTGTGTGTGTGTGTGTGTGTGTGTGTGTGTCTCGGTCTCGGGGAGCCATCCCATAAGCCCCAATGGGGTTGTTGCCATAGGGACACAGGGAAAGGGGAGTCAGACATACCAATTATTAAAGCACCTTTATTCCACAACACATCTGTTAGGCTAGCCCAGTGGTTTAATTTACTCAACACAATCAATAGTCCTCACCAGTGGAGAAAAAGCACTTTCATGTGATCTTCAAGGCCTAAAGCTGAGAAGTTTTATAATGCACAAAATCCACTATGATGTTCGGCCTTAAAAAGGATAGCATACAATGCTGGAAGTCACTTACTGGGCATTAGTCTCAAATGTAGGGCCTTAAAGTGACATTATTTGTTGGGAATGCAACAACCCTAATGGAAATGTATTGCATTAGTTAGCAGTGCATTCAAATGCATGGACACCAACACATAATTATTTTATGTGATTATTTTTATTCAACCTTTACTTATACAGATTGTAATCTCTTTTACAAGAGAGACCTGTTCATAAAGATCAAATTACAAACCCCACTACATTTTAAATCTTAATTTCTCATTTTGAGTTTTCCCCTATGTAAAGCACTTTGAACATAAGAAAAAAACGCTTTTACAATCGATTGCTCATTATTATTATTATTATTATTTTGGACATTATGATCATTAATCTCTTTATATTTGAGCGAAGCCATCACATTCTCATCTGCACACATTAACCCATGAAAGGCCCTGCTAGGTCTGACCGCCACAGCCCATCAAACACACCTGGCCAGTGGCTGCTCAGGGTCAAGTTTCAGTAATGAGGGGAAAGCCATGTGCGTGGCCCTGTGGAGTTTGTTTAGGAGATGAGGCTAAATGTTGACCTCCAGGTCTCCTTTTTCATTGTACTCCTGGTATAGAGCATGGTTGTTTGCATCGCCTGCTTCTCGGGCACATTGGGTATTGTGTCGTTTTGAAGAGGTTTGTGTGCTCTGGACACAACATATGGACTATTGCAGCGCACCGTCTTCAAACACACCTGTCTGTCTCTCCCATTCGAGAATCCTCTCCATTGTTTCTCACAGAATACCAAAGCCGGTTATGAATTGTTCACACTAGAACAGTACATGCACATACATGACCAAATCATCTTAAAAGGGAATGGAAACACTTCAGGAAGTAAAGCTGAGCAAAAATATGTATTCTGTCAGTTCTCAGACCTATGTGAGGAGAACGACACCATAGACATGTCATCTGTGCACTAGGCAGTCAATAGCTGCCCCCATGGTGACAAGGATAGGCAGGGGCTGGAGAGACTAGACAACATGCTTCTGAGGCTGCAAACAGTGTTGAGGAACAATCACACCCTCACCGGAAACATACATAGATATATACTGATTATACCAAACATTAGAAACACCTTCCTAATATTGAGTTGCACCCCTCTTTTGCTCTCAGAACAGCCTCAATTCATCGGGACATAGACTCTACAAGGTGTCGGAAGCGTTCTACAGGGATGCTGGCCCATGTTGATTCCAATGCTTCCCACAGTTGTGTCAAGTTGGCTGGATATCTTTTGTGTGGTGGACCATTCTTGACACACATGGGAAACTGTTGAATGTGAAAACCCCAGCATCGTTGCAGTTCTTGACACAAACGGATGCGCCTGGCACATACTTCCATACCCCGTTCAAAGACACTTAAATATTTTGTCTTGCCCATTCACCCTCTGAATGGCATACATACAGAATCCATGTCTCAATTCTCTCAAGACTTAAAAATCCTTCTTTAATCTGTCTCCTCCCCTTCATCTACTCTGAGGTGGATTTAACAAGTGACATCAATAAGGGATCATGGCTTTCACCTGAATTCACCTGGTCAGTCTATGTCATGGAAAGAGCAGGTGTTCTTAAAGGTACTAGTAAAGGGACTCCTAGTATTCACCCAGTAGCTCAGATTTTCACTGGTAATTTCCCCTTTCTTGCCTGCTTTTAATTTGGTCTGACTCTTCTTGTATTAGGCTACAGGCCTAGTGAATGTCTGTAAGAAGACATTTAAGTTGTAAAAGCCAATTATTGTTATTATATCCCTTATTCTTATAATATTTTATAATTCCAGTTCAATTTTGATGACAATATCCAGAGAGGAATGTTGTATATAATGTTATGGTTATTACATTTACACGTTAGTCCATTAGCAGACGCTCTTATTCAGAGCAATTTACAGGAGCAATTATGATAGTATGATACCATCGGTCCTATTAGCCAACGTACAATCATTGGATAATAAAATAGACAAACTACAAGCACATATATCCTACGAACGGGACATTAAAAACAGTAATATCTTATGTTTCACAGAGTCGTGGTTGAACGATGACATGAATAACATACATCTGGCGAGTTATACACTGTATCGGCAGGATAGAACAGTAGCCTCTGGTAAGACAAGGGGTAGCGGTCTGGGTATATTTGTAAACAACAGCTGGTGCACGATATCGAAGGCTGTCTTGAGGTTTTGCTCCCCTGAGTTAGAGTATCTCATGATAAGCTGTAGACCACACTATTTACCAAGAGAGTTTCATCTATATTCTTCGTAGCTGTCTATTTACCACCACAAACGGATGCTGGCACTAAGACCACACTCAATGAGGTGTATACGGCCATAAGCAAACAGGAAAACGCTCATCCAGAGGCGGCGCTCCTAGTGGCCGGGGACTTTAATGCAGGGAAACTTATATCCGTTTGACCTAATATCTACCAGCATGTTAAATGTGCAGCCCGAGGGAAAAAAACTCCAGACCACCTTTACTCCACACACAGAGACACATACAAAGCTCTTCCTCGCCCACCATTTGGCAAATCTGACCATAATTCTTACAAGCAAAACTAAAGCAGGAAGCACCAGTGACTCGGTCAATAAAAAAGTGGTCAGATGAAGCAGATGCTAAGCTACAGGACTGTTTTGCTAGCACAGACTGGAATATGTTCCGCGATTCTTCTGACGGCATTGAGGAGTACACCACATCAGTCACTGGCTTCATCAATAAGTGCAGTGACAAACCATCAAACAGGCAAAGCGTCAATACAGGACTAAGATCGAATCATACTACACCGGCTCCGAAGCTCGTCGGATGTGGCAGGGCTTGCAAACTATTACAGACTACAAAGCGAAGCACAGCCGCGAGCTGCCCAGTGACACGAGCCTACCAGATTAACTAAATTACTACCACACTCACTCGAGGCAAGTAACACTGAAACAAGGACGAGAGCTGTTCCGGACAACTGTGTGATCACGCTCTCTATAGCCGATGTGAGTAAGACCTATAAACAGGTCAACATTCACAAGGCCACAGGGCCAGACGGATTACCAGGATGTGTACTCTGAGCATGCGCTGACCAACTGGCAAGTGTCTTCAATGACATTTTCAACCTCTCTCTGTCTGAGTCTGTAATACCAACGTGTTTCAAGCAGACCACCATAGTCCCTGTGCCCAAGAACACTAAAGTAACCTGCCTAAATGACTACTGACCCGTAGCACTCACGTCTGTAGCCATGAAATGCTTTGAAAGGCTGGTCATGGCTTACATCAACACCATTATCTCAGAAAACCTAGACCCACCTAATTTGCATACCGCCCCAACAGATCCACAGATGATGCAATCTCTATTGCACTCCACACTGCTCTTTCCCATCTGGAAAAAAGGAACACCTATGTGAGAATGCTATTCATCGACTACCACTCAGTGTTCAACACCATAGTGCCCTCAAAACTCATCACTACACACTACACACAACACACACTAAGGACTCTGGGACTAAATACCTCCCTCTGCAACTGGATTCTGGACTTCCTGGTGGGCCACCCCCAGGTGCTAAGGGTAGGTAACAACACATCCGCCACACTGATCCTCAACATGGGAGCACCTCAAGGGTGCGTGCTCAGCCCTCTCCTGTACTCCCTGTTCACTCATGACTGCATGGCCAGACACGACTCCAACACCATCATTAAGTTTGCTAATGACACAACAGTGGTAGGCCTGATCACCGACAACGATGAGACAGGCTATAGGGGGGAGGTCAGAGAACTGGTCGTGTGGTGCCAGGAAAACAACCTCTCCCTCAACGTGATCAAGACAAAAGGAGATGATTGTGGACTACAGGAAAAAGAGGACCGAGCATGCCCCCATTCTCATCGACGGGGCTGTAGTGGAGCAGGTTGAGAGCTTCAAGTTCCTTGGTTGTCATATCACAAACAAACTATCATGGTCCAAGCACACCAAGACAGTTGTCAAGGGGGCACGACAAAACCTATTACCCCTCAGGAGACTGAAAAGATTTGTCATGGGTCCTTAGATCCTCAATAAGTTCTAAAGCTGCACCATCGAAAGCATACTGACTGGTTGCATCACTGCCTGGTATGGCAACTGCTCGGCCTCCGACCGCAGGGCACAGAGGGTAATGCCTACGGCCCAGTACATCACTTGGGCCAAAGTTCCTGCCATCCAGGACCTCTATACCAGGCGGTGTCAAAGGAAGGCCATAAAAATTATAAAAAACTCTAGCCACCCTAGTCATAGACTGTTCTCTCTGCTATGGCACGGCAAGCGGTATCGGGGTGCCAAGTCTAAGTCCAAAAGGCCTCTTAACAGCTTCTACCTCCAAGCCATAAGACTACTGAACAGCTAATCAAATGGCTACCCAGACTGTTAGCATTCCCCCCCCTCTTATACGCTGCTGCTACTCTCTGTTTATTATCTATGCATAGTCACTTTAACTCTACCTACATGTACAGTTGAAGTCGGAAGTTTACATACACCTTAGCCAAATACATTTAAACTCAGTTTTTCACAATTCCTGACATTTAATCCTAGTAAAAATTCCCTGTCTTACGTCAGTTAGGATCACCACTTCCTTTTAAGAATGTGACATGTCAGAAAAATAGTTGAGAGAGAATGATTTATTTCAGCTTTTATTTCTGTCACCACATTCCCAGTGGGTCAGAAGTTTAATTCCCACGGGGGGACCAGGGTTCAATTCCCACGGGGGGACCATGATGAATATGTATGAACTGTCCAATTTGTAAGTCGCTCTGGATAAGAGCGTCTGCTAAATGACTTAAATGTAATGTAAATGTAAAAGTTTATACACCCAATTAGTATTTGGTAGCATTGCCTTTACATTGTTTAACTTGGGTCAAACATTTTGGGTAGCATTCCACAAGCTTCCCACAATAAGTTGGGTGAATTTTGGCCCATTCCTTCTGACAGAGCTGGTGTAACTGAGTCAGGTTTGTAGGCCTCCTTGCTCGCAAATGCTTTCTCAGTTCTGCCCACACATTTTCTATAGGATTGAGGTCAGTGCTTTGTGATGGCCACTCCAATACCTTGACTTTGTTGTCCTTAAAACTTCTTATGGCTGCAGTCCCGTTAACGGGATCGATATTACAACAGCCAGTCGAAGTGCAGGGCGCCAAATTCAAAAAACAGAAATCTCATAATTAAAATTTTTCAGGCATTCATGTGTCTTATATCATTTTAAAGGTAATCTTGTTGTTAATCCCACCAAAGTGTCCGATTACAAATAGGCTTTTCAGCGAAAGCACTACAAACGATTATGTTAGGTCACCACAAAACCACAATAATCACAGCCATTTTTTCCAGCTAAAGATAGCTTCACAAAAACCAGAATAGAGATAAAATTAATCACTAACCTTTGATTATTTTCATCAGATGACACTCATAGGACTTCATGTTACACAATACATGCATTTCATTTGTTTATTAAATTCATATTTATATAAAAAAATCTGAGTTACATTGAGGCGTTAGATTCACTAGTTGCAAAAACATCAAGTGACTTTGCATAGCAACATTGTTTCAACAGAAATACTCATCATAAATATAGATGATAATACAAGTTATACACATGGAATTATAGATATACCTCTCCTTAATGCAACCGCTGTGTCAGATTTCAAAAAAACTTCACGGAAAAAGAAACCCACGCTATAATCTGAGACGGCGCTCAAAAGTAAAACACCACAACCGCAAAGATGGCGTCAACATAAACAAGAAAATATATGATAAATATTCCCTTACCTTTGATGATCTACATCAGAAAGCACACCAGGAAACCCAGGTCCAAAATAAATGTTTGTTTTGTTCGAAAAAAATCTGTTATTTATGTCCAAATACCTTCTTTTGTTAGCGCGTCTGGTTTACATATCCAAAAGCTAATTCTGGTCAGCGTTATATCGGACAAAAACTTCAAAAAGTGATATTACCGGTCGAAGAAACATTTCAAACTAAGTACAGAATCAATCATTAGGATGTTTTTAACATATAGCTTCAATAAAGTTCCAACCGGAATATTCTTTCTTGTCTTCGTGAGCAATGGAACGCAACTGACTACCATGATCAGAAAATAGCTCCCCGATGGACACCTGACTGATTCTGCTATCATTCTCTCCCACAACACCATAGAAGTCTCATTATAATTTCTATTGATGGTTGACATCTAGTGGAACCTCTAGGCAGTGCACAATCATTCATATCTCAAGGGGATTTCATTAGGGACTCTGGTGAATACATACAAGCTCAGATTTCTGACTTCCTGTTTTGATTTCAACTCAGGATTTTGCCTGCCAATATGAGTTCTGTTAATCTCACAGACATAATTCAAACAGTTTTAGAAACTTTAGAGTGTTATCTATCCAATAGTAATAATAATATGCAAATATTAGCAACTATGACTGAGGAGCAGGCCGTTTGATATGGGCACCTTTCATCCAAGCTACTCAATACTGCCCCTTCAGCCATAAGAAGTTAAGCCCTTTTTCACAACTTTGAAGTATGCTTGGGGTCATTGTCCATTTAGAAGACCCATTGCGACCAAGCTTTAACTTCCTGACTGATGTCTTGAGATGCTTCAATATATCCACATAATTTTCCACCCTCATGATGCCATCTATTTTGTGAAGTGCACCAGTCCCTCCTACAGCTAAGCACCCCCACAACATGATGCTGCCACTCCCGTGCTTCACAGTTGGGATGGTGTTCTTCGGCTTGCAAGCATCCCCCTTTTTCCTCCAAACATAACGATGGTCATTATGGCCAAACAGTTCTATTTTTGTTTCATCAGACCAGAGGACATTTCTCCAAAAAGTACGATCTTTGTCCCCATGTGCAGTTGCAAACCGTAGTCTGGCTTTTGTATGGCAGTTTTGGAGAAGTGGCTTCTTCCTTTTTGAGCAGCCTTTCAGGTTATGTCGATATAGGACTCGTTTTACTGTGGATATACATACTTTTGTACCTGTTTCCTCCAGCATCTTCACAAGGTCCTTTGCTGTTGTTCTGGTATTGATTTGCACTTTTCGCACCAAAGTAGGTTAATCTCTAGGAGACAGAACGCGTCTCCTCCCTGAGCGGTATGACGGCTGCGTGGTCCCATGGTGTTTATTCTTGCGTACTATTGTTTGTACAGATGAACGTGGTAACTTCAGGCGTTTGGAAATTGCTCCCAAGCATGAACCAGACTTGTGGAGGTCTGATACTTTTTTTCCTGAGGTCTTGGCTGATTTCTTTTGATTTTCCCATGATGTCACTGAGAGACACTGAGTTTGAAGGTAGGCCTTGAAATACATCCACAGGTACACCTCCAGTTGACTCAAATGATGTCAATTAGCCTATCAGAAGCTTCTAAAGCCATGACATCATTTTCTGGAATTTTCCAAGCTTTTTAAAGCCAGAGTCAACTTCGTGTATGTAAACTTCTGACCCACTGGAATTGCCATACAGTGAATTATAAGTGAAATAATCTGTTTGTAAACAATTGTTGGAAAAATTACTTGTGTCATGCACGAAGTAGATGTCCTAACCGACTTGCCAAACTATAGTTTGTTAACAAGAAATTTGTGGAATGGTTGAAAAACGAGTTTTAATGACTCCAACCTGAGTATATGTAAACTTCCAACTTCAACTGTACATATTATCTCAATTACTTTGACTTACCGGTGCCCCCGCACATTGACTCTTTACCGGTACCCCCTGTATATAGCCTCGCTATTGTTATTTTACTGCTGCTCTTTAATTATTTTTTTTAAATTTCTTATTTTTTACTTATCTATATTTTACTAAACATGTATTCTTTCTTAAAACTGCATTGTTGGTTAAGGGCTTGTAAGTAAGCAGTTCACTGTAAGGTCCACACCTGTTGTATTTGGCGCATGTGACGAATACAATTTGATTTGATTTGATGTAACTTGCACTTAGTTTTCAGGTTTGAATAAGAGATTGTATTCCCCTAACCTTATTCTTTCAATTCAGTTATTGTTTTATTAATATTATATTACTTGTGTATGTCTTTTCTTATCAAGTGTAAGACTAAATGCCATTTGTAATATGTTTTGTAGCATATATGTGTTTAATATCCTATTCAGATAAGAAAGTATCTGATCACAGAAGATGCCATAGAATTCTAGAAAAATACCACCATTCACTAAAATGTATTTTTTCAGATGATCAATCCTGACAAAATAAGGAGGACTCAATATTCTCTAAGTTTTTCTCTATTTTCATTAGGAAGTTTTATTGATGGCAGTTGTTTGGGAAAATAGCGTATAAGATACACATTTTAACAGAAGTACTTGAAGACTGGAGTTGGGAAATACTGCCATAGATATATCATATAGCATAAGCTAGAAACATATATTTTTTAGAAATGTAACAGCAGGTCTAGATAATGATGCAAGATGTGTTTGTGATGAGAGGACCCCTGGGGAGCGGGGCTCATGTGAAGATACAGTCATCACTGGGCCCAAAGGGACTGGTTGCCAAGGAGGGGATCCGACCGCCATGGTACACCTATCGCCCTTCTTAGCCCTTCCATTGTGCTAAGAAGCCACCAGGAACATTCAAAAAATTAAATGTGATTTATAAAATGAACAAAGATGATTCCAAGATCAGCAGCATGATAAAGATAAGAAATGTGAATATTGGGGTAAGAATAATCATGAACCTCAACTAACACTCTCAAAAATGTTGTATAGATACAATAATAAGCACAACTCAATGGTCAAATCTCATGTTATCATAAAATCCACTCACAAGGAACATATCTGGAACAACTTAAAAGCAGACAAATGTTCTGTTGCATATAACCCTTCTGATCTTCAATAAAAGGCATCAGCCAGAGTGTACAAATTAATAAAATTGACTGCCTTAATGCCTAAGTATATTTCTGAATTGAAATGATGGGCGTGTTTGTTTCTAGCTGCACTGGAGACCCTTTGTTCTTCAATGAGGGGTGTAAAAAAACTGGTTCCTCTTTGTGTTCAGTGAGTAGCATGATTTACTTGAGCACAGTGTTAAAGTTCCGAATTAAAAGTGATTTACTGAGAAATACTGAGAGCCATCGTCAAGAATACATCTCACCTAAGCATTACAGTGAGTAGGGGGAGATCAAGATATTCAAAATGCTCCCTCATGAACAAATACATTTGAGGAGAATGCATGGACACACACACACTGATAAATAAATGCTTATGTTTTTCTTTCATCACCTATTATATCTAGAAATTGAATGATCTAGACTCCCTCTCTCAAGTTTAACATTGTCCACACAGGCCCTCAGGCCAAGTAAATGATTAGCAGATTTAATTTATTTTCAATGATTCAAGAAGAAATAAGGAATCAAAGTCCACGGGCCTGCCTGCGTATCATCTGACTCCATCATATACACACTTTGGAGTCTGCAAGAGGGCTATACATTAACACATTTGTCAGTGTGTGTTAATAGAACACGGCTGCTGTTGCTCAACCCTGGAAGCAGTTTTATGGCTTCACAAAACATTCAGTTTCGGCGCCACTCTGTCAACAAAGAGATCTCCAGTCACAGAGCTAGTGAGTCCACTACGGCCTTTGCCCAATCAGAACGCAGCTAGACATAACACAGTCCCCAAAGAGCCTATCAGAGAACGGGAGTTAAGGAGACCAGCTATTCATAATTCACCCTGATGATGTCCTATGTTATGATATAGAGATAGACTTGGGCATAGGAACATGTAAATTACTGGTGCTACAGTACATGTATGGCACAGATGCTATAGTATTTGGGCTGGTCATGTAGCCTGGTCAAGAGAGTTAAGTGGTATCTGATAAGAATATCTTTCAGGAAGACAGGTGTTAATTAATGTAGCTATCAAACAGCACTCTGGTTTCACCTAAGAATTTCCCCTCACACTTTGCGCGGACATCATTGAGGTTTGACGTATTTAATACAAACATCCAAAACTCAATTGTATCCAAACAAAACAACAAGTAAAATAGTATTGGCAAACACATACTTATGATCTAATTTTTATTATATTTAGAGATGCAAGCAAATTATTTTGAAGAGCTGAAAAGGAAGAGCTAACTCAACTTTACAAAATATGAAAATGCTTATTTATCTAAAATTCCGTTATTTGGTACTGCTGCAAGTAAATTAAACAGAAATTTGAAATGGCACCACAATCCATCGAGATACATTACCTTCAAACAACTTATTTGCCTGAAATGGATTTCAACAAGTCATTCTGTTCTACTCACTATTAATTCTATGACATTAAAATGCACGTGATTGATTATATTCTATTACTCCAAAAACTGCCTGTTTCCAGTCATAGTGACAGGAAGACACTCGGTAGGTGTGAGAACACCTACCTCATGATGAACGTGACATGTGCCGTGGAAGAGAAACAAATCCAGCAGTCTCCTGTTCAGGAAAACAAAGACAACACCACCATGCACCACCCGGAAACAGCTCCCTCTGAAATCCAACCTCATACGCCAACTTCAAACTATCCAAAAACTGCATGGACTTAGCCTACTTGGTTACAGGAGCTAAGCCAGAGCTAAAGAAATAAGGCTTGTGGGGAAAAGAGATGTTGGTAGCTGTGATGTGTGTTGAGAAAAATGCATCAGTGTTATCACTGTGGGTTATGCAAGAATAGCTTGGTGTAAACCTTTGCCTGGTACAGCACTGGGCCCCGGCCTGCACGTGGCCATGGAATCCTACCCTAAAGAATTCCTAATTGCCCTTCCTGAACAGGAAGCTGTCGGAGCAGCCGGACTCAACCAGGGTCTCCTGCCTGGGTTATCACATATTCCACCAGCCTCCCTTTTCTCCCAACGATACTATTTTTAGGCTTATTTTTAAGACAACCGAGGGCATTAGGTGTATGGGAGGCATGAGGAGAGACTCCCATCATTGTAATGTATAGCCTGAGCCAAAACCCTTAAAAGTATTTACAGTAGGATAGGTACTTTCCCATGTACTGTTCTGTATCACTATCCAAGGCAGGAATCCTAACTGATTCTTTCACACACAAAAATTTACATTTACCCAGATTTTACACAAAATGGTTTTGTCATTTATTGGGGGTCATTTTATTTAATCAAATCTTTATACCTAGCGACAAGCAACATTATTTAGGTATGCTCTTGCCTTCGATGGTGTGTGTAAAACAGTAATATGAATTGTTCGTGGCCAACTGTATATTCAAAATGAAGTCTGCAGGATGCAGTGTAGTAGTGACTTTGAGCCCAACGCCATAGACCTGTTTGCAGTGACAATGGGGTGAGGAAGATGGGTATCAAATGTACAGATGAAAGGGGGTCTGTAGATTTAAGGCTTTTTGTCTTTGGTCATTCAAAGGAAGCAGCTGCCGACTGCACAGAGCCTGGGCCTATTCATGTGGTGGTGGGGCACAGACATGGACCACGCCAGTACACACCAGGGTTGGGCTCAATTCAGAATTTTGTAATTGACACCCCACAGGATGTAGAGTTAGAATTTGAGTGACAGGAAGTAGAATTTAAATCTGTGCTATTCAAATAAATTCCAATCAGTTATACTGTCTGTAGTCATAAAAACAATTAGGCTAAATACATTTATATTATTATGTTGGGTAACAGATCAGATCTCGGAACTCATTAAGAGGCAGCTTCTAGCTTCTATATAATCATTCATTCAGAAGGTTAAACCCATAGGTTTTAGGCCTGCAGTAAATTAAATTAGATTACCAGGTTAATTTTTCCTTAGGTTATAATAATCCATGCCTTCTGGGAATGTTATAAAGTCCAACAGTTATGGGTTGAGTTAGAAATTTTACTGCCAGAAGTATTAAAATCAACCAATGTCAGCCTTTATTATCCAAATGTTTAAAGTGTGTGTGGACGACATAGAGAAACAAAATGGGGCAGTTTGAGGCAATGTGGCAGAGAGTGATGTGGGCGCTGGAGATGGGAGTGTGAGCAGGTGTGACGTAGTTGTCATTTGTATGTTTTGTATTGTCTAAAAATATAAAATAAATTCGTACAAAAAAAAGAAGGAAAAATGATAAGCTTGCAACAGCATTCCGATTATTCATTATGAATAGGATTTATATGATTTACATTCATTGTAACCACAATGTCACAAATAATTAACACACACACATCAGATTAACTTGGTTAAAACAGTCAAAACATTTCTTTATTAAAGACTATCAGAAAGAATGGTGGTACTTATTTATTTGGATCCAAAGCCACGAATGAGTGAGTCACTCAGCTTTATGCTGACAAATCCTTGCTGCACTCTTTCATTCCGTTTCTTCTTCACATCAGCAAAGGACTCTGTGTTTCAGAGACGCACTTTATGTAGAGGGGCTATCCCTCTTTCACACTGTGGTAAATAAAGCCAGTTTGTTATTTAAAACCAAAAGCCCACCGTGCCTATATTTTCAAAATTCGTCCCACGTTCTCTCTCAACTCCAGGACCACCGCCAGCATATATATATATTTTTTTTTATAATGCAGGACACTAGTGCCAGAGAAGAGAGACTTTCGGACTGAACACACCTCCATTCATTTATGAAAAGATAGTAAATTTGTGCCACAGTTTAGACTATCGATAGATCAGCTTTCTAACTCCCCCTTGTGATAGTGTGGTGCAATGACAGAATTATGCAATTTACCATAATCTGCCACCATCTACCACAAACAGTAACAGTAACGGCATAAACTAGAAACCTTTAAAGAAAGAACCATTGCAGAACATGAGAGTTGCGTTGAATCTGTCAGGTCACTCTTCCAGATACCAAAAAATGTATCACTTTTCTCTGGAAACAATGTTTATATACTCTTTTAACCTTTGTGCTTAGAATAGCCAATTATATTTCCACCAACTATTTTATTTGTTTGGCTTCTTTTTGAAGGCCTCAGGGTCAACTTGAGGGTTAAACTAATGCATTCTGGGAAATGCGCACACATGCATACATAGAATAAAAAGAAATGTATTTAATGTATCATACACCACAGCCAGAATATTGAATCTACGTTATTACTGTGGCTAAAATAACATTTCATTAACAATGACATCATGCATCCCCATGGCTCATGAATATTGTAAATCCAAATGTCTGAAAAACCAAGGATAGGCCCAAAGGATATGAAAAGCCCTTTCCACTGTTGAGATTCAAATGTCACCCAGTCTTCTGTATCATGTTGCCTGCAGCTTGAGCCTCCATCCCCAGCACAACAGTAGATATTTGCATCTGAGGCAAATCAGTCTGGCTCTGTCCACAAAGAAAGTCTGGTATATTTCATGTGTTATTATGGGTGTGGAACTGTGGATAGTTTATAGAGCTTCACATATATTCAGACCGGGGGAAGACTAAACAGACAATTATCTTAATACATGATACGATGAGCATAATGTATACATGTAATCTTTTGAGTAGTAATACATTTTGAATGTAAATTAGGTTTGATAGTACCGTAAAAAAATGAATTTGAGGGTATATAACCCACAAACTAAGATTTGCTTATCAATACATTGATATTGACACAGATAATTATTTAGGGCACAGGCACATTTTCAACACTTTCTTGTAGAACAGATTAATATTAGTCTCACCAGCCAAGAGTTCCAGGTCTGGTAATTATTAAATAGTTATGTTACCTTTAGTGTCGATGGATCCAAAAGTAATGAACATGTATGCCTAGTTAACTCCTCAGCCTTTAAAAACGACACTTTATTTTTCCTATGCAAATAACTTTGCATTAGTTGAGCGGATGCTTTGCGGGGTTCGGAGACAAGGATGCTCTGTGCCACCCTGACCCTATCCCTGCCCCAGTAAAAACCAAACCAACATGCAAAGCAGCCTTCAACGGGGTCCTCAGTCAACACTCACTCTCCATTAGGGCTCAAACAGAGGATATCAACAAATAACAAAATCTGCTGTCTGTTTCTGTGCCATGGGTCTTGTACTGACACTGCTTTACCAAACATTTCCCAACTAGCACATTTGGTTCCTTGGAAGTTGTGGGAACATAGTGTATGTTTATGGTTTTTAAATCGGTTGTGGGAACAAAGCCATACATTTCTTGCCTGGTAAAACAATGTTTTTTCAACATCCTGAGAACAGAAGTGTACATTTTGTCTGTTCTGGGATTGTTTATTTTTAGGTTGCAGGGAGGTTCTGAGAACGTTTTACTCTGGTTCCTTGAAAGTTTTTTTTAATGGAGGTTTTATTAATGCTCTGAGAACAGAAATATATATATATATTTTTTAATAACTTCCTTAAAAACTTTCACTGAATGTTTCAATAAAACTTTTAATAACACTGTTAGCTTACTTGGCGCAAAATTTTTTTTTTACTTCAAGTACAGACAGGACACATGAAAATTAATTTCCTTAGGCATTAATCATGCAAACCTTTATTTTTTATTGTGATGCGGCATCAGTGAGATTCAAACCTATAATATTCCATTCTCTATCCAGGGAATTAGTCCACTGCACCACCAGGATGCACACGCTATGTTTATGCAATACTGGAGAGATCTGACATGCCCCGAGCCCACTCGACACCTATCCACAAATGTGGCTCATGCGCACAGTGCAATAGCATTATAAAAACGTCTTTCTTCAGACACCCACATACAGGTCAAAAGATCCCTGTTAGGGGTATCATCTCATGCAAGACCAAGGGAGTAATCTATCTCATCACCTGTTCATGTGGAAAAGCCTATGTAGGACAAACGAAAAGACAATTAAAACAACGCATAGCGAACACCACAGCTCAATCAGGTGTAAGAACATTGACTATCCAGTAGCAGCTCACTTTGTTGAAGCTAACCATCCCATCTCCTCCCTCAAATACACAGGCATTGAGCATGTTGTTCTACCAAGGAGAGGAGGTAATGTCGAGATCCTACTACTACAAAGGGAGGCTTACTGGATATCCTATCTAAAAACATTGACCCCTAGTGGTCTGAATATTGACTTTGATCTCTTATGAACACATTTTCCTTTATGAACAAGTCTTACAAATTGAAAAACATTGTTTACAGCTTATTAGCGTACACCTAATATGGTACACCTAATATGTTCCCTCTGTTGATGATGTTCATTATATATTAAGGTTGAACCAAAAGATTACATGTAACAAAAATGAAATACGAAATTATGTGAAATTGAATGAAACAATGTATGTTGATGCTAATATGATGTACAATATTCCATTATGTTTCTATGTGATAACAATAGCATAATATATTTAATATGCCATATACTATTTTTTAAGTTTCACAAAATAATTTTAATTAACTTAATCATTATGACACACCCCGCAGTACTGTCATTGGTTACACTAATTGCACCGTGTGTCTACATAACCTGGTTCAAGTACTCATGACATTACCCTGAGGAAGGCACAGCAATGCCGAAACGTTGGTAAATACCCATTAAATTGCTGGGAGATGTGTGCAACTTTCTTTATTTTGATAGTTTATTCGCCGTTAGTCAGCACCTCCACACAAACTATTATTCTGGGCGTGCGCCAGCTCATGCTTTTTTTTTTTTTTTTTTTTTACATATCTGGGGGATACAACCTTCCCAGCTCTCCAGATTTTTAAGTATCTTTAATTTAAAATCTGTAGAAACTATGAGATTAGAAAGGTTCAGAACTTCTGAGAAGCATCACAGTTGAAAAATATATGGCAAATAGAAATCCAATATGGATGGTGTTAAGAGATAGATGGGAGGGGTTGAATGGAGCTGAAGGGTGGGACTAATAACAAATGTAAAAGCAAATGTAAAATATACTGTGTCTGTAAACTGTACACTACCGTTAAAAAGTTTGGGGTCACTTAGAAATGTCCTTGTTTTTGAAAGAAAATCTAAATTTTTGTCCACTAAAATACCACCAACTTGATCAGAAATACAGTGTAGACATTGTTAATGTTGTAAATGACTATTGTAGCTGGAAACTGATTATTTTTTATGTAGAGGCCTATTATCAGCAACCATCACTCCTGTGTTCTAATGGCACGTTGTGTTAGCTAATCCAAGTTGATCATTTTAAAAGGCTAATTGATCTTTAGAAAACCCTTTTACAATTATGTTAGCACAGCTGAAAACTGTTGTTCTCATTAAATAAGGACTAAAACTGGCCTTCTTTAGACTAGTTGAGTATCTGGAGCATCAGCATTGTGGGTTCAATAACAGGCTCAAAATGGCCAGAAACAAAGACTTCTGAAACTCGTCAGTCTATTCTTGTTCCGAGAAATGAAGGCTATTCCATACGAGAAATTGCCAAGAAGCTGAACACCTCGTAGAACGCTGTGTACTACTCCCTATTGGCCAGTCTGAGATATGGCTTTTTCTTTGCAACTCTGCCTAGAAGGCCAGACTGGTGTTTTGCAGGTACTATTTAATTTAAAACTGGGACCAGTTGCAGTTCTGTACTGGAGTCTCTTCCATATAGTCTCTCTTTGTTGGTCACATAGCCTCACTCTGTCAGGGAAGAGACACTGACGTGACACTAGAAGCTTTTCATTAGATTGTCTGAGACAAATTGATTCTTAACACTCTTCAAGCTCTTAAACCAGTTATAACTTTCCCATCTCTGCACCAATCAGAACTCCTCTTCTCCAGTTCTACAACCAATCACAGTTCTGGCTCTTCAGTGGTCTGCAGCAAATTTGGACTCCATCACACACAGAATGTCCATGCCGTCAACATACACCTAGAGACAGGAAAGTCAATTAAGCAGATATAACGTACATTCACTGACTGTGTGTCTCCTACCTTGAGGCCAGGAATATAGTCTCTTCTCGAAGTACTCAGTGCTAGCAGATGACCTCTACAGACGCCCCCATGCCAAACTTGTGGTTCTCATAGATGAAGATACATGGCAGCTGCCACAGAGCCGCCATGTTAAAAGACTCAAGGATCTGGCCCTGATTGGACAAGAGGAAGATAATTGATGATTATTAGATAGATAGGTAGGTTACATGCTGACCAGACCGGACACGTCGTGTGTGCGAGCATCGCAAAATAAATTTAGAAATCCATGTTATTCAATTATTGCACCCACACTGCTCACGTGCGCCAAGGAGCGTCTGCGTTGCCAAGGGCTAAAATAGAACTCCTTTCTATTTCTGACGCAGATCGCGCTGAAAGTCCTGCCTCTCCCATCTCCTCATTGGTTTATAGAAGCACTGTTTTTTTTACCGGTAGTCGTGGTAATACTATGAAAGTTTAGATGCCGATCACCATATAAGTTCAACGATGAAAAAGCCTGGAAGGAGGAGAGATGACTAGAAACGTTTCGGTTGGTCGTTTTATGTGTGGATTAATTTGTCGGAATAGAGGACCTTGTGCAGTTCAGGTAAAATAACAACTCAATGTTTATATCCCAGGACAAATTAGCTAGCAAGTGCAAGCTAACTAGCCATACATGTTTAATGCTTTTCGACCTGTCCCCAAATTAATGTCATTGGTTCAGAGTTTGTTTTGATATTTTAACCTGCGTGTGATCGCGTTTGGTGTTTCGGGACAAAATAAATGTATGCACGATAGCGCACGATGACAGACTCGCGTTTCACACACACGGTTGTTGCCCTGGTACTGACAGGCTAGGGACACACCTGCCACGAATGAAACTTGTAGACACACACACAGCGTGAGAAGGCATCTTTCCTAAATTTAATGAAGCATTTATAAGTTAAGCATTTATAAGTAACATTCTTCAAGAATCAATGTCTAAATATCAATAGTTTCACAGTACACAAATTGGTAGTGTCAATCCCAGATTGTCTCTTTAAGTAAAATATCTTCAGGCCTACACATAATCATATTATGTTTTTTTAATTTGACCTTTATTTAACTAGGCAAGTCAGTTAAGAACAAATTCTTATTTTCAATGACGGCCTAGGAACAGTGGGTTAACTGCCTTATTCAGGGCAGAACGACAGATTTTTAGCTTGCCAGCTCGGGATTTGATCTTGCAACCTTTCAGTTACAAGTCCAAAGCTCTAACCACTAGGCTACCTGCCGCCCCATATCTCACCACTGTAGTAGTTACAAATAACATTGAGAAAAAATATATATTTTTGGGAGTATTATTTTATCATCCTTACAAACCTCTTCATGTAAATGTACATCATAGTATCGTACATAGGCTGTTCATCTAGGTGTGATTCACTACATTACCAAAAGTATGTGGACACCTGCTCGTCGAACATCTTATTCCAAAATCATGGGCATTCATATGGAGTTGGTCCAGTCTTTGCTGCTATAACATCCTCCAATCTTCTGGGAAGGCTTTCCACTAGATGTTCGAACATTGCTGCGGGAACTTGATTCCATTCAGCCACAGGAGCATTTGTGAGGTTGGGCACGGATGTTGGGCGATTAGGCCTGGCTTGCAGTCGGCATTCCAATTCATCACAAAGGTATTCGACGGGGTTGAGGTCAGGGATCTGTGCTGGCCAGTCAAGTTCTTCCACACCGATCTCGACAAACCATTTCTGTATGGAACTCGATTTGTGCACAGGGGCATGCTGAAACAGGAAAGGGCCTTCCCCAAAATGTTGCCACAAAGTTGGAAGTACAGAATTGTCTAGATAGAATGTAGCGTTAAGATTTCCCTTCACTGGAACTAAGGGGCCTAGCCCGAACTATGAAAAACAGCCCCAGACCATTATTCCTCCTCCTCCAAACTTTACATGTTGGCACTATGCATTGGGGCAGGTAGCATTCTCCTGGCATCCACCAAACCCAGATTAGTCCATTGGACTGCCAGATGGTGAAGAGTGATTCATCACTCCAGAGAACGCGTTTCCACCGCTCCAGAGTCCAATGGCGGCGAGCTTACACAACTCCAGCCGAAGCTTGGCATTGCGCATGGTGATCTTAGGCTTGCTCGGCCATGGAAACCCATTTCATGAAGCTCCCGACGAACAGTTCTTCTACTGACATTGCTTCCAGAGGCAGTTTGAAACTAGGTGGTGAGTGTTGCAACCAAGGACAGGCAATTTTTACGAGCTACGCGCTTCAGCACTCCCGTTCTGTGTGCTTGTGCCATTTCACGGCTGAGCGGTTGTTGCTCCTAGACGTTTTCATTTCACAATAACAGCACTTACAGTTGATCAGGGCAGCTGTAACAGGGCAGAACTTTGACAAACTGACTTGTTGGAAAGGTGACATCCTATGACGGTGTTACGTTGAAAGTCACTTCAGTAAGGCCATTCTACTGCCAATGGTTGTCTATGGAGATTGTATGGCTGTGTGCTCCATTTTATACACCTGTCAGCAATGATGTATGAAGAAAAACAATGCACAATACAGTAATTGAGTACATTGAGACAAGTTGTTTGTGATGATGTGGCTCAGTTGGTAGAGCATGGCGCATGCAACGCTAGGGTTGTGGGTTCGATTCTCACTGGGGACTTGTTTGCACTTTTGCTCTGGCTAAGAGTGTACTAAAATGTTAAAGGAACGAATAGACCCTTTCAGTTTTTACACAGAAATAAATTGCATTTGCAAAGTATTTCAAGAAACTGGAAAACATATCAAGCAAGTATTTTATATTCCGCAAATATTATCAGAGTAATTGTTGTTGTTTTTTTACAGATAATTGTCAGACTCAAAATACAAATGCTGGGATCACTCAAATGATTAGCCAAGCAAATGAAGTTTGCACCTTAAGCACCTCAGCCCCGTTTTCAGTCGACTTTGCGAGTGTACAATTATGTTCACTCCGGGGCCTGAAACTCCCCATAATTCAATTCACGACGATTGTGCATCCGCAAAAACTGAAAAACAACATCAATGGAGAAGTCAACATACAAGTGTAAGTAAAAACAAATACAAATAAGTTAGAAATGTTGCTACTACGTAAAAATGTAATGTTTTTGTTTGGTTAACTTTTGGAAATTGTAGAAATAAAACATTTTCCTTCAGAAGTTCCAGCTAGGCAGGCTAGCGCTAGTTAGCTAATTAATTTGCTAGTTACCATACAGTAGGCGTATATTACTAATTATATATTTAATATAAGTAGACATGCACTCATAATTGACAGTAGCGAATATAAATCACCCACAAGTTACCGGTGGCGGAAAACACAATCATCGCGGGATGAACGAGTGGCGAACTTCCGGCCAAGGGTGGTCTATTTAAAAAATAATTCCTTCCCCCCTTGTTACCGTTTAATAATAAATACAAATTCCTTTCCCCTGCAAGTGTATACGTGTCGACGTCATGATACGTCACCTGAAATTTTTGAGAGCTGAGGGGTATGATTGTTTCTCTTTTGGTCAATTCAACAACAGAGCGATACCAACCTTGTTTCAGCAGGATGTTGTATCTATCTATACCTTATGTCATGCCTTATTGGAATGGATTTATTGATAATATCTGTTTTTAAAAAGTTTGGATGTTGCCACACACATACCTACTTGTTAACAAAATTAAGGAAGTTTCCTTTAAAATTATTCATAAATATTATCCTGCCAACCACTATATGAAGAAGTTTAAGGAAAACATCAACTCAAATTGCTCCTTTTGTAATGACCACTCAGAAACAGTGTTGCATCTTTTTTGGCATTGTATTCATGTAAGAAAACTGTGGCAAGACATCAGTAGATTTTATAATCGAACACATTTATGAAGATTTTACACTATTGTGGTGAGATGTACTGCTTGGATTCTTTACATACAATTGAAATAAGCTGAAACATTTTTATGTAATTAATTTCATTATTCTTTTGGCCAAATTTCATATACACAAATGTAAATTTACAAACAAAAAAACGAATTTTCTTACCATACAAAAATAAATTGAACTGTATTTTAAGACAGTTATATACTCTACTAACAAAAAAGCTGTTAGAATTGTAAGTGTATGTATGTCCCTTAAGGTCCTTGTGTAATTGTAATGTGATATTGTACCCCCTAGCTCGATTGTGCATTGTATATAATCTATATATACACTTGTTCCCTTATGTACTTTCTGTATTGATTTGTTGTTAATCAAATTAAAATACATTTTAAAAGAGCTGAGGGGTATGGTGTGTCTTTTATTAAGTGTTTTAACTGCAGCCAAAGAAACGGCCACAGGCCGATGGCGAGCATCAGCGGATATAATTTGATATCAAGGAACGCCCATAACAGAAACCGCGCGGAATTGCGGTCTGCAATTACACCCTTCACTGGAACGCCCCTCTCTGGCCACTATTTGATGTGTATCGGCAGGGGGGACTGCAGTACAACAATACACCACTAGTCTATTAGTCTAGGACCATAAAAGTTAATAATGTCAGTAGGGGCACGACAACACTTTTGTCGTACGCGTGTCAAATGTTAGTAGAGAAAAGTAACATGCGAGTGTTGTGCACGTGCAGCTAACAAACGTTAGCTACCTCCGTCTGCTAGCTAACGTTAGCTACTGTAGCCTTTATGCTTTGGGAGAACTGTAGCAGGAGATCAATGTGTAAATTTACAGGTCTCCCAGAGCGAAGAGGCAGGGGACAAACTTTGCTTCTCTGGGCAGGCTATTTTTATTTAATGCCCAAAGGAAACATACATAGCTGCAATAAGTACATCTTACACAAGGGGTAGCCACCTAGCTACTTCTGCGCATGAAAACAAGATGTGACGCACTATATATCCTCCACAATTCGTGGTATGGGCGGGTCATGGCTAGAGGGGATACAGCTTTTGTCAAATTAGATTTTTCGTAGCAGGTTAGGAGACCATGACCATAGACACTGTTATGGAATTACACGTTAACACAGATTCAATATTTGGAGTCAGGTAAGGAAAGCTCGACAAAATGGTTTTCGAGTAGATTAGTTCAAATCTTAGCGTTCGCTAACTAACGTTAGCTGTGTGGTAGCTAGCACACAGGACTACCAGCTGTAGTTACTGCATTTATGTTAACTAGCTAATTAACGAAGCAAATGTGTCAATATGTGGCACCACTGGCAGTTGTCGCTCAATGTCATGGCAATTGAAAAGGATACAATTCCGGCAACTATATGTTATACTGTGGATTGTAATGCAGATCCACTTAAACATTTAAAACCCTAGCCTAATATTGAACCATAAGGACAATTGTGGCCTACCCGTCTTTGACACACATGTAGGACTGGTTTCAATAACAGGTGGTGAGCCTGCTTCACTGGCATTAATTCTTGAAAACCCTTATTATGCTTAGGGTTTTCAGCAGTGGGCGTAGCAGGTGAGCTTCGCCCACGATTGGCTGTATGTGAACTACAATTCCCAACACTGTGGTTTGAAGTTGAGAAACGTCAATAATAATTGCTTGCGAAACGGTTTTCGAAACATGCCCATTATCTTTCATATATCACCGAGAAAGAATCGTTAAAATAAAACATTTACACTTACTGTAGCAGTTTTGCACAGATCCATACGTTGTTCCTCCACTTGAGGAACTACACCTCCTCCCCAGTTAGCTTACGTATTCAAAGCATGCTAGATGGCTAATTAGCACGGGTGGCTTTCTGTCTTCCGTTAACATTCACTGTAAGTATCATGTATCATGGAGATATGACCGTGTGCGAACACTAACCCTAACAGAATAAAGGTGTGTGGTGATTTAACCTTTTATTTGTATTATACCTCGCCGATTTCCAAAACCGTACCACAAGTGACGCGTTTTAACGTTCAGAACGAGATTCGAAGCCCTTAACAAAACTTCCCCGGCCAGAAGACACAGCATTATCATCAATAGACGCTAATGGTAACGTTAGTGTCTATGAATGGGTTACCCTGGTGTCAGAAGTGTGATAACTCCGTGATCAATGAAACGCATGATTTAAAAAAAGTCATCATTTTGACGATGATAATTTCTGATTGCTGCACAACTCCAATGTTTGCAATGACCATCAATGATTTGTATACCCCTCAGCTAAAATAAATACTTGTTCCTTCATCCAGTGCAAAGATGCAGGCAATATTGCCTCTGGATTTGATGTTGATGTTTGATGTTGTCAATGCGCCTAATTACATAACTCTTTTGTTAAACTATGCAGTACGCTATTAATCTTTGATTCAGTCATTTGCTTATTACAGACTTGACGGAGTAGTGCCTAGACTATATTTGAGGTCAATTCAGTGAGCGGAATAGAGACAGACATACAGTAGGTCACATTTCTGTCTGACAAACTACATTGAGGGTAGCCACCTTTTTGGCTTTGATAATTGTATGCCTGAAATGACAGAAATCCTTTGTTTAAAGACGAGTTTGTAAGGCTATATTACAAGAAGACGGTATCGCCACAATGACACAAGGTAGGTTAGATCACTAGAAGAAGAAGATTGTCCCATAAAGACCATGTCTAGCCTGGCTAAATGTATGATTTATTGTGAAGCAGTTTTTTTTTTTATTGCAAAGGTTTTTCCCAAAAATGTGATGCAAATACAAAATTGCTTTGAGCAATGGTGGTATGGTGGTTCAGGTGCTGTTTTCAGCATGCATTCTATATAAACAGAGGTCTTAGAATCAATTGTTTTTGGAGTGGTGCCTGACTGGACTGCATTGCTGCTTCTGTCTATTTTGTCTCCATTGTTTGATATTAGTGTTTGATATTAGCCTAGCTAATTGTTATTTTGCATTGGGACAATGAGGCTGTCAGTGTACTATCACACAGGATGTAGCACTATTTGATCTTTGAAAAACCATAGGCATCATGCCTAGACAGATTCTGTGTGTTGTCTAGATGCTGATACTGTATGTTGCGGCTGCTAAAGGATATCTGTTAACTTGAAAGTGCTGAAAATGACGTGTGTGTATAGAACATGACTCCGTAGTGTACTAAAGCTGGACGGAAGCAATCCAAAAGGCCATGGCTCTGAATCAAAACAAATAAAATGTCACTCTTAGGTTATCACCTACCGTAAAGCTGAAACTTGATTGTGATGGTTGACACATTTCCCTTGTGACAATGAGCCCATTCCCTTTGTGACTCATTTATCTTGCATAGGTCCATATTTCACCTGAAACTTCCAGAGTCTATTTTGATCACGGTGTGGTCTTGTGTGTCTGTCGGTCTCTTGCAGAGGACTAGTTGTGTAAATGTACTCTTTTTAAATCTAATCGGTTTATTGGTCGCGTGCACAGATTCAGATGTTATCGCAGGTGAAATGCTTGTTTCTAGCTCCACTATTGCAGTAATGCCTAGCAATACAATATAAAACAATACATGCATAATCCAAAAATAAAGAAATTAAGAAATATCAGCACGAGCAATGTCAGTCTGGAATACACTGATCTTAACAGTTTGTTGAGGGCTGACAGTTGTCACCCACTTGCCTTGAAAAATAGTTTGCCCTACAGCCAATTCTGTCGAATCAAAAGAATTTGCAAAAAACAATCAGATTGACAGAAATATGGCTGAGACGCAAAGAAATGATCAGATTAATATTGCCATTGAGAAAATTCAAAACAAAACGAGACATGACCTTTTTCAAGGGCAGTCTCGCAAAAAGACGCATTCTTGCATTCTAACTACCCGCTATTCAAAGCGCTCTGAACAAATTAAGGGAATCGTTCACAAACATTGGCACATTCAGAAAGTATTGACTTATTCCACATTTTGTTGTCACAGCCTGAATTCAAAATGGATTAAAATGTTTTTTTTTCTCACCGATCTCCCCTTAATGACAAAGTGAAAACAACATGTTTTTAGAAATTGTAGCAAATCTATTGAAAATGAAATAGAGGTCTCATTTACATAAGTATTCACACTCCTGAATCAATAAGAGCTTTCCACACCTGGATTGTGCAACATTTGCCCATTTATTATTTTAAAAAGCTCTGTCAAATTGGTTGTTGATCATTGCTAGACAACCATTCTCATTTACAGGGCTGTAGTGGAGCAGGTTGAGAGCTTCAAATTCCTTTGTATCCACATCGCCAACAAACTAGCATGGTCCAAACACACCAAGACAGTTGTGAAGAGGGCACGACAAAGCTTATTCCCTTTCAGGAGACTGAAAAGATTTGGCATGGGTCCTCAGATCCTCAAAAAGTTCTACAGCTGCACCATCGAGAGCATCCTGAGTGGTTGCATCACTGCCTGGTACGGTAACTGTAGTGCCTTGCGGTCAGAGGCCGAGCAGAGGGTAGTGTGTACGGCCCAGTACATCACTGGGGTCAAGCTTCCTGTCATCCAGTACCTCTATACCAGGCGGTGTCAGAGGAAGGCCCTAAAAATTGTAAAAGACTCCAGCCACCCTAGTCATAGGGTTGTCCAAAAGGCTTCTTAACAGCTTCTACCCCAAGCCATAAGACTCCTGAACAGCTAATCAAATGGATACCAAGACTATTTGCATTGTCCCTCTCCCCCCCACCCCCTCTTTTACGCTGCTGCTACTCTGTTTATTATCTATGCGTAGTTACTAACTCTACCTACATGTACATATTACCTCGACTAACCTGTGTCCCCGTACATTGACCCTGTACCGGTACCCCCTGTATATAGCCTTGTTACTTTTATTTTACTGCTGCTCTTTAATTATTTTGTTTATTTTATTTTTTACTTATCCATTTTTTTACATAACACTTATTTTTCCTAATTGCACTGTTGCTTAAGAGCTTGTAAGTAAGCATTTCACTGTAAGGCCTACAGTTGTTGTATTCGTCGCATGTGACAACATTTGATTTGATTTTTAGGTCTTGCAATAGACTAGCATCAAAAAACCTTTTTTATGCAATGTGGCTGATGCAACAGATCAGAACCCACATGGTAGTAGGCTATAAGAGCAAATGTTCCATTAGCGGAAAACACCATTATCAAAAGTGACCTCAAATGCAATTATGCTTGTAATACTTATAATTTTCACCATTAAAAATGCACCTTTATCTTCCCCAAACTTGAAACTCACGCGCTGCTTATGTATGCCAGTTAGGCTCTACACCCCTTGTAAAGTGGATTAATGAGCTTAATTTTAAGAAGTTATTTGGCCACTTTAGTTGTCTTATTAAAACATTTGCCTTGTCCAGGTCGGATAGGGCAGCGCAATGTTGATTACGTTGTCTGTGGATCTGTTGTAGTGGGTCTAGAGTGTCGGGTAAGGTGGAGGTGATATGATCCTTAACTAGCTTCTCAAAGCACTTCATGATGACAAGTAATTTTGTTCAGTTACCTTTGCTTTCTTGGATACAGGAACAATGGTGTACATCTTGACGCAACTAGGGACAACAGACTGGGATAGGGAGAGATTGAATATATCCTTTAACACTCCAACCAGGTCTGCACATGCTCTGAGGACACGGCTTGGGATGCCGTCTGGGCCGGCAGCCTTGCGAGGGTTAACACGTTTAAATGTCTTACTTACGTTGGCTACAGAGAATGCAAGCACACAGCCGGCGACGTGGGCCCATGCTGCGTCGCCGGCTCAATGTTTTCCTCAAAGTGGGCGAAGGAGGAGTTTTGCTTATCTGGGAGCGAGGGCCTGTGTCTGCGACGTGTCTGTGAGGTGGCTGGCTTTCCCTTTACAATCCATGATTGTCTGGAGTCCCTGCCACATGTCTTGTGTCTGAGTCGTTTTGCCTCTTTGATTGCCTTAGAGGTCATAGCTGGTCTTTTTGTACACGTCCATGTTCCCAGTCACCTTGCCATGGTTAAATACGTTCTCACTTTGTTTTGCACGAATGCTACCATCTTTCCAAGTTTTTTGGTTTGGATAAATTCTAATCGTCAGTGGGAACAACATCCTCTATGCACTTCCTGATTTAACCCAGTCACCGAGTCAGTGTACGTACGTTGATACTATTCTCAGAGGCGACCCGGAAATGTCCTAATCTTGAATCATAGATTCTGATTTTCGGTTGTGTTTTCCTCTGATTTACTTCATTAAAGTCCCCAGCTACAACAAATGCTGCCTCAGGATGTGGTTTGCACAAAGCCCAGTGTAGTTCCTTGAGAGACGTCATGGTGTCGGCTTGGGGGGGAATATACACGGCAGTGACGATGGTCATTCGGGAGGTAAAGCGTGAGGTAGTTGCGTCTGCATTTCATTATTCCAGATTGGGAGAACAAAAAGACTTGAATTCCTATACGTTACCACAATCGCACCCTGTCACACCATGAGTTGTTAATCATGAAACATACCACTCAACCTTTCTTTTTATTGAATCATTATTTCTTCCTGTCTGCGCGATTGACCTGTCCTATCTAGTCCTGAGTTGGCCTGCCTTGCCTGTTATATGGATGACAAGACTGTCCTTGTTTACAGACATAGAACAGAGCAGCAGGCTTCATTATTAGAATTAGTCTGCTGTGTGGTTCACCACCACCCCCTTATCATTGGCTATTTGGCAATAGGAATGTCAGCTGCATGTGAGTCGTTCCATGTAATTTCAGCAAGCCATGACACCCACCATCTCAGATTGTTCTGAAATCGTTTCTGTAGATTAACATTGTATGGTCATCCTCACAATTCAAGCTAGTCCTTCATTAAAGCAATTCAGTTTGTCCTTTAGGCTTAATCTGTGTTCAAGAAATGGCCCCTAAAAAAGGTCTGGATTAGTTACTGTTAGACCATTCTTGGTGAACAAGCAGAACATTAGGCTACATCAGTTCTAATGGTTTCAATGTTATGGTCTTCAATGATAAAAGTCCCAAACACACACTGTAGTGTTTTACAATGGTGATGATATTGGCTTCTATTAGAGCTGTCACAACATTTTAGTCCCTAGGCCATTTCTCCATCAACGTTTTGGACTAGGAAAAGTCTTCATATGAGAATTGCACCATAAGGATAGCCCGCTCAGAGAGCTACTTGTTGGACTATTCGAGAAGAGTTTGGGTTGAAGCATTAGGTTGGTAAGAGAAGGACATATTGAATTGCTTTCATGGAGGACTGGCTTGAATTGTGAGGATGACCACACAACGTATTTGAATAATGTGCCAAATCTATTAGGTTTCTACCCAAAGTTGCAAAGGAAATGTTATCTATTTAACAAACACAATAGTGTAGTGGTATAGCAGGAACGGCTGCATTTAGTAGTCAAAAGCAGGTACATTCACTACTTTCAATCTGTAATTTCTCAACGGGGGGAAAAAATAGGGAATACATTACATAGTATGTAGAAGCAATACTACAAGCCACAGCTTCATACTAGTTGTCAAACATAGAACTGATACTGGTTGTTGGGGTGGGATTGGCATGAAATGTGAGGGGGTCCGTGGAGGGATTTTTGGGGCGATTCCTGTGTGTTGTACTCATTGGTAGGAAGAAGTTTGGTCCAAATCAGATGTTGGGTACTATATTTATTTAATATTACCTGAATCCTATAAATTTAAAATGGCCATTTTGGGTGCAATCAATTAGCTTAATATCTCAGAGATCAACTTATATTTCAACAAAATAACGTTGCAGGAATTCTAATCACATCTGTTCTGAAATCGTTTATATAGTTAGTAACAATCTCAGATGGTGGGTGTCAATCCTCTTTCTTGTGCTTTTTGAGGTGGAACAACCCAGTAGCCTGTTCATGTGACTGTTTATAGAATGACTGGCTGCAAAATGTACTGTCTTGTTCATGCCCACCACAGCTGTGCCCACATTACTGAATTACTGTCCATGACCATGTGCTGTTCAAAGCGTGAGAACAAACACACACACATTATTCCCATTCCTCTTCCACTTCCCTGGCTATACCTCCACACACACAGTATTTATTATTACAGTATTAATGATTGCTAAATATTGCACAATTTAAGCTCTTGCCCCCCAATCCCTCCTTCCGCAAAACAAATGTTGTGCTAAAATGTTTATTCTACTGAGCCATTTACTTTATGCTTGTATTTATATATTTTATTTCTTATTGTTGCATTATCGAGAAGGAACATACAAGGAAGCATTTCGTTGGAAGGTGTATACCATGTGTATCTCGTACATACAACTAATTTAACTTGAAACACACACAGGTCTACTCACAGTCCATGATTGAAAATTGGAACCATGGCAGGTGCTCATTCATAAAGTCCCCTTCCATATGGCCCCTTTTCTTCCCCCCAAAAGCACAACCCCTCTCCAAACACATTGCCCCCTCTCTCCTCTCGCTGCCCCCCCCCCCCCCCTTCTCTGTTCTTTGCCCGTCTGTTCACTGGCAGCAAAGACAGAGAGAGGTGTCCCTGGGGTATGGAAAGGAAGGCTGTGCAGCACAGTGTGTAAAATGCGCACGCGCACGTGTGTTGACGAGGGAGAACACGGATTTAGCAGCCGAAGAGAAACCTGTCCGTGTGTGTACGTGTGCATGCATGAGCGCAGGTCTGAGTGCGCTGCCTGGGCAGCCACTTTCCCCGCTGCCCTCCTCCGATAATCCCTGCTGACACGGCGCACAAAGGACTAAACGCTGGCCGCATCCTCCAGGAAGGCCCTCTCCACTCTGCCTGTCTGCCCTCCAGCTCTGATTACCCACACAGAGGCTGAATACAGGGAGGATGCTGCTGCCGTAACGCCGCCTGCCTGCGGCTACATAACCTCTGGTTCACTGTCCACCACAGCATAGGGCTCTAGCTCCAGGATCCCCTCCCCCTCTCTCACTGGAGGTGTTCCAGGAGGTGCTGTAGAACTCTGTCCTCACCATCTTGTGCAGATCTGAGGCTGCCGCCTCCTCCCCTACCCAGTTTTTGTGTCTCTCGGCTTGCTGACTGTGCCGCACGCGTCTATTCCAACAGGTAAACCTACGAACCGAACCACAAATATGTAGCAGTACTGCAATATTTAAATACATTTTCACTAGTTTCAGGGTGATATGAGAATGCTATCTGCACATTCTGACAGTAAGGTTATTCCTTATCACATTTCTGGTAATACAGTGGCAATGCATGTAGCCTATTGCTTTAACTGTTGCTATAGCTATTAAATTGTTTTGGTTTGAATGTTCACAAAAATTAAGGGAGTGTATTTTTGGTAACATGGCAGTAACCTGGAAACATTTTGTTTTCTTCACTCTGAAATGGAACATGAAGATTTATTTTATTTTAAATATGACAACTGCCCCATTTGCGTTAGGGGACATAGAAAGGGCAACCAGTGAAATATTTGCATGTGCACAAAGACCGTAGCAATTTAACCAATACTACAATGGCTACACTACTACGATTGTGCAATATGTAGTTGGAAACTATAGTAAAGCCAGCAGATAGGCTTGGCCAGGCAGGCGCTACCTTCTACAATTGTGTAACAGGCTAGTGATAACACGTTTTTGGATGTGGCAGAATATTTTATCAAGACATGTTTGCAGAGCTCTAGTTTGTTGTTTGAGATTGAGGTGCCAAAACTGTGACATATTTAGCGTTAGACTCATTTCGCACATGAGGGGTAGTCTATTTGATCATACATAATAAAAGTCTTGCCCAGCTATGATAATACTTTTACACTGGTAATTTTATTCCCCTGAACATTTTGGTTGATCTAAGCACCTACTGTAAATGTTCAAAGCTACTGTTGTAACCTATCAGTGTTGAATGCATTTAATGATACGGGATTTAAACAGGGCAATTGCTACAACCCTTCAACATATTTTCACAGAAAACTGTATTTCTTTACATTGTTTGTCACAGATAGTGAGTCCAGTATGTTCTGTCCTTGAAAAATAGACAAAAAACTGTTAGTTCCAAAAACACAGAGCAAAGTTCACCGCAAAACAAATAGGAGAGATACTGCTGGAACATATTTATTCTCCTGTTAGCAGGATGACTGGTCCATAGTGCTAAGTTAGTCACATTGACAAGGCACTGACACAGCACAAAGCTGCTCATGGTGTCCTGCGACTCTGGAATACAGCTCTTCAAGATGTTCAGGAATGGGCTGAAGATCATGGGAAGTGAGTTTACTTCTCTCTCTTTAAGTGTACAAACTACTGTAGCTCACTGTTGCATTATTTAGAGTAATAATGGTATACTCAGTAGGACTGGGTACTGTTCAAGCTTCTTTTGAGATTTGTGTTTAGGTCTGTTATGTGGTTTGTGAGTGGTTCAGAAGCTCTCTGATGTGAAAATTAGACTCTCATTTGCCTAGGCGACATTGTAGAAGTTTGTGTAGGTAATCTGTAATGTCATACGGTAACGAAACTTTTTCTGATTGGGGATGAGGGGAGAAATTGGACTGTGTCAGTTATAGTAATAATTTGAACATTTTGTTACGTTAAAGCCTTTTGCTAAAAATACATTACCCTCGTCAATCTACACACCATACTCCATAATGACAAAGCGAAAACGGGGTTTTAGAAATGTTAGCAAATTTATTTAAAAAATCTGAAATACCTTGCTTACAATACAGTACCAGTCAAAAGTTTGGAAAAACCTAAGGGTTTTTCTTTATTTTTACTAATTTCTACGTTGTAGAATAATAGTGAAGACATAAACTATGAAATAACACATATGATATCATGTAGTAACCAAAAAAGTGTTAAACAAATCAAAATATATTTCAGATTCTTCAAAGTAGCCAACCTTGACAGCCTTGATCACAGCTTTGCACACTCTTGGCATTTTGAAAATAAGGCTGTATTGTAACAATGTGGAAAAAGTCAAGGGATCTGAGTACTTTCCGAATACACTGTATGTATGTGTGTGTACATATACACTACCGTTCAAAAGTTCAGGGTCACTTAGAAATGTCCTTGTTTTGGAAAGAAAAGCATTTTGTTTTTGTCCATTTAAAATAACATCAAATTGATCAGAAATACAGTGTAGACATTGTTAATGTTGTAAATGACTATTGTAGCTGGAAACGGCAGATAAAAAATAATTCTGGAATATCTACATAGGCGTACAGATGCTCATTTATCAGGAACCATCAGTCCTGTGTTCCAATGGCATGTTGTGTTAGCTAATCCAAGTTTGTCATTTTAAAAGGCTAATTGATCATCAGAAAACCCTTTTGCATTTATGTTAGCACAGCTGAAAACTGTTGTTCTGAATAAAGGAGCAATAAAACTGGCCTTTAGACTAGTTGAGTATCTGAAGCATCAGTATTTGTGGGTTTGATTACAGGCTCAAAATGGCCGGAAACAGAACTTTCTTCTGAAACGCATCAGTCTATTCTTGTTCTGAGAAATGAAAGCTATTCCATGCGAGAAATTGCCAAGAAACTGAAGATCGTACAACGCTGTGTACTACTCCCTTCACAGAACAGTGCAAACTGGCCTAACCAGAATAGAATGAGTGGGAGCCCCCGGTGCACAACTAAGAGTAAGAGGACAAGTACATTAGAGTGTCTAGTTTGAGAAACAGACGCCTCACAAGTCCTCAACTGGCAGCTTCATTAAATAGTACCGGCAAAACACCAGTCTCAACGTCAACAGTGAAGAGGCGACTCCAGGATGCTGGCCTTGTAGACAGAGCTGCAAAGAAAAAGCCATATCTCAGACTGGCCAATAAAATGAAAGATTAAGATGGGCAAAAGAACACAGGCACTGGACAGAGGAACTCTGCCTAGAAGGCCAGCATCCTGGAGTCGCCTCTTCACTGTTGATGTTGAGACTGGTGTTTTGCAGGTACTATTTAATGAAGCTGCCAGTTGAGGACCGCTCAGTTTGGCCGGGGGGCCAGCTCTAGGAAGAGTCTTGGTGGTTCCAAACTTCTTTCATTTAAAAATGGAGGCCACTGTGTTCTTGAGGACTTCAATGCTGCATACATTGTTTTGGTACCATTCTCCAGATCTGTGTCTCGACACAATCCAGTCTTTGAGTTCTAGGGACAATTCCTTTGACCTCATGGCATGGTATTTGCTCTGACATGCACTGTCAACCTTGGGACCTTTTATATAGACGTGTGTGCCTTTCCATATCACGTCCAATCAATTGAATTTACCATAGGTGGACTCCAAGTTGTAGAAACATCAAGGATGGTCAATGGAAACAGGATGCACCTGAGCTCAGTTTCGAGTCTCATAGCCAAGTGTCTGAATACTTATATGAATAAGGTATCTGTTTTTTATTTTTAGTACATTTGTAAAAGTTTCTACAAATCTGTTTTCTCTTTGTCATTATGGGGTATTGTGTGTAGATTAACGAGGACAATTTTTTTTATGTAATCCATTTTAGAATAAGGCTGTAATGTAACGAAACGTGGAAAAAGTCAAGGGGTCTGAATACTTTCTGAATGCACTGTACTTACATGCATACAAATAGGAACTCCAGTTGGGTCTCGACCACTGGTATCATATGAACACGCATAAGACATGGCTAAATTTGTATAATTGCAGGAAATTGGCTTTAAAGCTGTAACATTTTCTCTGCCACATGGCAAAATGTGTAGAATTTCAGGAAATAAGCTTGAAAATGTAACAAATGTCTCTGCCAAAAAGGGGTGTGAACAGTATAACAGTTTGGGGTCTCATGGCTTGCAAAGTGGGGGTTTGTTGTAACTACTCTGATAAATGACAATATCCAGTCGGACCTTAGCAACCTAGGACATTTGTGTGACCGGACCTTCTCAAATAGTACTTGAGTAACCCTGATGTATAGCCTAAATTTGGATGACGGAATAACCATTTCACTGTCTGTGCACCCCCCATTGTAGTGTTGAATTTGCCTCGTCTAACATTCTATTGTGTTAGTCCCACTTTCTAGAAAGTACATTCTTTATTCCTGTTGGAATATGTCTTCTGTCACTGGTTCAATGTAAACGGTCAATATTTGTCTTGAACAGTAAGCTATACCAAATCAAAAACAAGGGAAGTCATGAACCTGAAATTGTAAATGGCAAATTAAGTTTGTCCAGGTCATTTCCATGTAAAAGGACCCATGAGCACCAATATGTGAAGTCCATAGGAGCATGTCAAATTGGGTATCAAATGAAAGCTGTCTCTATTTCGGAGAAATGAAGGCACATGTACATTTGAACCATTTTCCATCTTAAAAATTATGAATAATCAAAGGCTTTAATTTCAGGTCAAACAGAAGGAAAGGAAAACATACCAGAAAAAGCCTTAAAAGGTATTTGAAATGCATTAAAACACAATAGTGTTGAAGTAAAGACTCCAGCCACCTACCATCAACACTTATATTTAATTTGAGATTTTTTTTCTAACTTCTGTAAATTTAAGAAACATTGCCTTTATTCCGTTACCAAAAACCCACATCTTTAAGATATTTTCTAATTTCTCTCCCTCATGAGGGAGGATAATGAAGGTTCACAGAAGTAACAAGTAACGGTATACCTATCAATTTGGTTATAGTGTTTTTACTGATATCAATTTTGTTTTTGAATTATGGGATTAAAACTCGTTGCGTTAATGGCATTTCCCAACATTTCTGCAATTTGATTGGCTACATTGGGAACTCATAGTAGTGGCAAACCACTGTTTAGTTTGGACAGTACATTCAAGTAGAGTATAGCACAGTAGAGTACAGTAAAGAAAAGAGTATAGTGATGTAGAGTACAGTACACAGTAGAGCACACGAGTTGAGTACACTAGTGTACTGTGTTAAACTGTATTCTACTGTGCTGTACTGGTACTCTGAGCTCTACTGTGCTGTACTTTGATGTCCAAAGTTGTGAAACATCTATGATTGGTTCACATTTGGTCTGGTCCGGACCAACCCAAATTTGATCTTGTTCGGAGGCAGATCTCATTAAAATAATAGCCAGTGTGTAGAATAATACCCACATATGCAAATGAGGATATTTGCATATTTATACCTTTGTGTACCTATTTAGGATATATCACAATGAAGAGAATGACATTCATATCCATAATTGTGTATCTCTGTATAGTACAGATCAGGGACGCATGATGAAATTCCTTTAACGCAATTCCGTTACTGGATGTAAATCCACTTCACCTATTGTAGTTCAATAACCAAAATATATTTTTTTCAAAGTCAATATGTCATGTCATAGCTGACACTCACATGTTGAATTTAAATTTGGAGTAGATAAGTTTATTAAAATCCTTATTAAACATTATAGGCTACTGTAGGTTTATGCAATTTTCAAAGCAAGTACCTAGCCTATTTCTATCGATATAGGCCTACCTACTTCAAGATATGTGTATGCATAGACCTATATGATGAAATACATTATTAGCCAGAGAGAATGTGCATTACCCACATTTTTTACAGCGGTCTAGATGTACTGTAGATGGTCATCAGATGTTAGTGATAGAATAGGATAACATGGCCGTTTAGGCACTCAATCCTACATTTACCAGTGGTTCACATATACCGTTGAAATGTTAGTCAAGTCAATCAAATTTGTACAATAGCATATGGGACAGATATGGCATTTTCTGTCTGATATTTGTTGTTATAGACGGGCAAAAAATCTGAAAGTGTTCATTTCTGTTTAGGAAAATTTTAATATTTCGCTATTGATATATCCGTGTCCACTTGCCTTCAGCCGATGCACTTGCCTCTTATGTAATGCTTAGAATTTTGGGAGAGGCCCACTCTCTTTGTGAAGTGAGCGATTTGATTAGTAATATTTAGGATTCATCCACCTATACAGGGTTTGAGACTTGGGTATGTGTCTTGTGCACAGTTATCAGAAAATTGCCCTCAATTTAGATGTTGCCTACTTGTATTACTGATTCTCTTCTCAATAAACACCTAGAGAGTATTACGTTGGAGGTAATTCTGTGTCCGACGGTGTGTGTGGTGACGTTGGCCTCACAGATAGGTCCTTAGCGGATGTGTGACAGAGGCCAGTCCATCTGTTATGAGGAGCAGAGCTGCTTATCCGCTCTCTTAGCCCTCAAACACAGATTGGCAGAGATTGCTCCCAACAGGTGGCCTACCCGGGGCCCAGTCCACCCCAGGGAGGACTGTTAAGGCACCCTACCCTGTCTGGCTACCACCTCTGTCTCCCTGCACATGCAACTGCAGCCCCCTGTTGGGCACACTAAATATGGACTGCTGTGTTGGTGTTAAGTTTTGGCTTGCTTGCGCTCATGCCCGCCCACAGTGCATCCGGAAAGTATTTAGAATCCTTGACAAAAAATATTTCGTAGGCAATCTACACACAATATCCCATAATGACAAGGTGAAAAAAACATTTAGTTGATTTTTGGTAATTTTATAAAAAATTTAAAGAACAGATAATACCTTATTTACATAAGTATTTAGACCCTTTGCTATGAGACTCGAAGTTGAGCTCAGGTGCATCCTGTTTCCATTGATCATCCTTGAGACGTTTCTACAATTTGATTTGAGTCCACCTGTGGTAAATTCAATTGATTTGGACATGATTTGGAAAAGCACACACAGTTGACAGTGCAAAAACCAAGCCATGAAGTCGAAGGAATTGTCCGTAGAGCTCCGAGACAGGATTGTGTCAAGGCAGAGATCTGGGGAAGGGTACCAACAAATGTCTGCTGCAAAGAAAGTCCCCAAGAACACAGAACACAGTGGCCTCTGTCATTCTTAAATGAAAGAAGTTTGGAACCACCAAGACTTACTAGAGCTGGCCGCCTGGCCAAACAGCAATCGGGGGAGAAGTGCCTTGGTCAGGGAGGTGACCAAGAACCCGATGGTTACTCTGATAGAGCTCCAGAGTTCCTCTGTGGAGATGGGAGAACCTTTCAGAAGGACAACCATCTCTGCAGCACTCCACCAATCAGGCCTTTATGGTAGAGTGGCCAGACGGAAGCCACTCCTCAGTCAAAGGCATACAACAGCTCACTTGGAGTTTGCCAAAAGGCATCTAAAAGACTCTCCGACCATTAGAAACAAGATTCTCTGGTCCGATGAAACCAAGTTTGAACTCTTTGGCCTGAATGCCAAGCGTCACGTCTGGAGGAAACCTGGTACCATCCCTACGGTGAAGCATGGTGGTGGCAGCATCATGCTGTGGGGATGTTTTCAGCGGCAGGGACTGGGAGACGAGTCAGGATTGAGGGAAAGATGAACGGAGCAAAGTACAGAGCGGTCAGGATCACAGACTGGGGTGAAGGTTCACCTTCCAACAGGACAACGACCCTAAGCACACAGCCAAGACAATGCAGGAGTGGCTTCTCTGAATGTCCTTGAGTGGCCCAGCCAGAGCCCGGACTTGAACCCGATCAAACATCTCTGGAGAGACCTGAAAATAGCTGTGCAGCAAACGCTCCCAATCCAACCTGACAGAGCTTGCGAGGATCTGCGAAGATGGTTGGGAGAAACTCCCCAAATACAGGTGTGCCAAACTTGTAGCGTCATACCCAAGAAGACTCAAGGCTGTAATCGCTGCCAAAGGTGCTTCAACAAAGTACTGAGTAAAGGGTTTGAATACTTATGTAAATGTGATATTTCTGTTTTGAATTTTTTATAAATTCGCAAACATTTCTAAAAACCTGTTTTTGCTTTGCATTTATGGGGTATTGTATGTAGATTGCTTTAATCCATTTTAAAATAAGGCTATAGCGTAACAAATGTGGAAAAGGTCAAGTATGATCTTTGTCCCTATTGGCAGTTGCAAACCGTTATCTGGCTTTTTTATGATTGTTTTGGAGTAGTGGCTTCTTCCTTGCTGAGCGGCCTTTCAGGTTATGTCGATATAGGACTTGTTTTACTGTGGATATAATAATTTTGTACCTGTTTTCTCCAGCATCTTCATAAGGTCCTTTGCTGTTGTTCTGGGATTGGTTTGCACTTTTCGCACCAAAGTACGTTCATCTCTAGGAGACAGAACGCGTCTCCTTCCTGAGCGGTATGACTGCTGCGTAGTCCCATGGTGTTTATTCTTGCGTACTATTGTTTGTTCAGATGAGCGTGGTACCTTCAGGCATTTGGAAATTGCATCCAAGGATGAACCAGACTTGTGGAGGTCTACAGTTTTTTTTTTCTGAGGTCTTGGCTGATTTCTTTTGATTTTCCCATGATGTCAAGCAAAGAGGCACTGAGTTTGAAGGAAGACCTTGAAATACATCCACAGGTACACCTCCAATTGACTCAAATTATGTCAATTAGCCTATCAGAAACTTCTAAAGCCATGACATAATTTTCTGGAATTTTCCAAGCTGTTTAAAGGCACAGTCAACTTAGTGTATGTAAACTTCTGACCCACTGGAATTGTGATTAACTGAAATAATCTGTCTGTAAACAATTGTTGGAAAAATTACTTGTGTCATGCACAAAGTAGATGTCCTAACCGACTTGCCAAAACTATAGTTTGTTAACAAGACATTTGTGGAGTGGTTGAAAAATAAGTTTTAATGACTCCAACCTAAGTGTATGTAAACTACCGACTTCAACTGTAGGTACATGGAGAGTGATTATTATTATTTTTCTCTTTTGGGGCGTATCTTCTCCTTTCCCTAATCTCCAATTATTTCTTCATCCAGGGTGCATCTCAGTAATTTCAATTATCCTAGACCATCTATTTCTCCTGGTTTCTTATCTTGTACTGTATTCCTAGCTGGAGTGATCTGAAAGAACTGCCAGGTTATCTGCCTTATTGCCTTAACCTCCAGTAGATCAAAAGGAGACGAGGACAGGAAGCTACTTTAGACTGACACAGGCTTGCTGAATTGTCTTTCTCCATTCTGATTGGTTTATTCTAAACCAAACTAGGACACAACTGACAGTGAAGTAGTCCAATTTGTGTCGATCCATACACAGAGAGAGAGAGAGAGAGAACAGGAGTTATGCGAACAGAGGGCAATGGAAAATAATGGAATGGGATGTTGATGTCTTCCTGTTTGCATGCACACAAACCCTGTGACAGTGAATTGTGGAGCGATGGTAATTAGTTGGTGCCCAGTAGTGTCTGTGGACTGAGTTAGAAGACTGGCCAGAGTTTTTAATCCAGTGAAAGCAGCCTAAACTGTAATTTTGGGGCTGGAGAAAGAGAGTATGAGCAGCCTTCTTATTCCCTATCTAATCCCCCCACTCCATATGTTTTCACGCTAAAGCAGATACCTTTAATACACAAATGACATAACCATACAAATATATAATTTAAAAACATTTATAATCATTTTGTTTTGCCTATTGCTGCAGGATTAGGATGGATTTAGGCCTATACTAAACAACGTAACTTGATACTTATCCTGTGATTTAAGACTGAATTAGACAACAAAAAAGAATGATATGAACTGAGTTCGGTCCACATTGGCATCGGTGGTGTCACTCAGAGTGAATGAATGTTGTTTGTAACCGTGAAGCCTCCTAGGTAGTGTTTTGTGCGTGGGTAGAACTAGCCTAATATTTGCAGGTTCTTTCTCTTATTGGAAGCTGTGAGTGTGAAATAGTCTTTTGAGTGAGAAGTAGCGACAATTTAAAGGAATACCTGTCCGAAATTCTGTGGGTTAGAAAATTGCATCAAATTTGAGTGTTTAAGATTCCAATCCATTTCTGACAGGCCTATGTTTTTATTAGACTCGCCCTCACACACATGCACACAAAATTCTGTAGGCTGTTACATAAAGGCTACAAGCCCACAGTAGGCAGCCCAGGCAGAGGAGGAGGATGCAGAGAGACAGGCTGATATAGTGTGCTCCATCCACATCTACAGGTGGATGGACTGCCTGCTTCTATCTATGCAGTCGCTCTCCCTAGATTCCTCTGTAGACACAGACCACCGAAGCAGCATCAAATAATGCTACCACCAACATGATCAACAGAAATCAACCAAAGCCAAACGTGTTGGCCGAGGGACAACCGAGGTAGGATTCCCCCGCCTCAACAATAGTAGTTAAACCATCGATGAATAGCATTTGTGAATTAATTGACCGTTAACGTGCCTTAGCCTCTTTGGTTGTGGCTGTGTAGACGGTCTGTTGGATCTAAGCATGCGTCCTCGAGGAAGATGTGGAGGGTTGAATATCAGTCAGTGTTTCAACAACCAGTCATTCCTCCTTGAAGAGCAATGCTATGTAAGACGGGCTAAAGTAGGCCATGTAGGCAGTCTGCCCGGTTGGCTGACTGATTGGAATACCTCTTTGGAGGTTCCTGCCTTTCTGCTGACTCAGTCCACATGAATATAGGCTTCCTTCCCGTGTTTGTTGGGTTTTAAGCCATGCTACATGCCATGGCTTCATGATGAGGGCATGCCTGTATAGCTGTTGTGTGGTAGACTGTGTGTGGCTGCTGTGTCAGGTCAGGGGTAGAGAGTAGAGCAGCGGGGCATGTTAGTGGTGTCTAATGTCCAGCTGCTCCTCTCTGAGTTAGCCCATGTCACAGCATGGTGCTCAGTGAATGTTCCAGGAAGGATGGGGGAAAAAACAGTCAGAGCTTCAGTACTCGGGTTAATAAGACCTAAGACTTTTTTTTTCTGCAGCTTCACTGACTGTGTGCTTCAGCAGTCATCGACTAAAACACACCGTATCTCTGGGATGAGTGTTGAGCATCATTGTTTTAGGGCTTAGTCTCACTGCTCTTTTAAAATGTTGTAAAGATCATAAAATGATTAAGCAATGAAGTGGCGGTGAAAAGCTTATTTACAGAAAAAGCTGTTTGGCAACAATTACTATTTGTCACAATGAAAGCTCACATTCCGGTTCTCATTTTTTTTAATTAACAATTTATTTAACCAGGTAGGCCAGTTGAGAACAAGTTCTCATTTACAACTGCGACCTGGCCAAGATAAAGCAAAGCAGTGTGACAGAAACAACAACACAGTTACACATGGGATAAACAAACGTACAGTCAATAACACAATAGAGAAATATATGTACGTTGTGTGCAAATGTAGTAAGATTAGGGAGGTAAGGCAATAAATAAGCCATAGTGGCGAAATAATTACAATTTAGCGTTAACACTGGAGTGATAGATGTGCCGAGGATGATGTGCAATTAGAGACACTGTTGCAAAAGAGCAACAAAAAAAACAATATGGGGATGAGGTAGTTGGGTGTGCTATTAACAGATGGGTTGTGTACAGGTACAGTGATTTGTAAGCTGCTCTGACAGCTGATGCTTGAAGTTCGAGAGGAAGATATAAGTCTCCAGCTTCGGTAATTTTCGCAATTCGTTCCAGTCATTGGAGAACTGGAAGGAAAGGCGGCCAAAGGAGGTGTTGGCTTTGGGGGTGACCAGTGAAATATACCTGCTGGAGCGTGTGCTACAGGTGGGTGTTGCTATGGTGACTAGTGAGCTGAGAAAAGGCGGGGATTTACCTAGCAAAGACTTATAGATGACCTGGAGCCAGTGGGTTTGGCGCCGAATATGTAGCGAGGACCAGCCAACGAGAGCATACAGGTCACAGTGGTGGGTAGTTTATGGGGCTTTGGTGACAAAACGGATGGCACTGTGATAGACTACATCAAATTTGCTGAGTAGAGTGTTGGGGGCTATTTTGTAAATGACATCGCTGAAGTCGAGGATCGGAAGGATAGTCAGTTTTACGAGGGTATTTTTGGCAGCATGAGTGAAGGAGGCTTTGTTGAGAAATATGAAGCCGATTTCTAGATTTAATTTTGGATTGGAGATGTTTAATGTGAGTCTGGAAGGAGCGTTTACAGTCTAACCAGACACTTAGAATATGTGGACAACTACAAATACCTAAGTCAGAACCGTCCAGAGTAGAGGTCGACCGATTATGATTTTTCAACGCCAATACTGATTTATTGGAGGACCAAAAAAAGCCGATACCGATTAATCGTCCGATTTTATTTATTTGTGATAATTACAATTACAACAATACTGAATTAACACTTATTTTAACTTAATATAATACATCAATAAAATCAATTTAGCCATAAATAAATAATGAAACATGTTCAATTTGGTTTAAATAATGCAAAAACAAAGTGTTGGAGAAGAAAGTAAGAGTGCAATATGTGCCATGTAAAAAAGCTAACGTTTAAGTTCCTTGCTCAGAACATGAGAACATATGAAAGCTGGTGGTTCCTTTTAACATGAGTCTTCAATATTCCCAGGTAAGAAGTTTTAGGTTGTAGTTATTATAGGAATTATAGGACTATTTCTCTCTATACAATTTGTATTTCATATACCTTTGACTATTGGAGGTTCTTATAGGCACTTTAGTATTGCCAGTGTAACAGTATAGCTTCCGTCCCTCTCCAAGCTCCTACCTGGGCTCGAACCAGGAACACATCGACATCAGCCACCCTTGAAGCAGCGTTACCTATGCAGAGCAAGGGGAACAACTACTCCAAGTCTCAGAGCGAGTGACGTTTGAAACGCTATTAACGCACACCCCGCTAACTAGCTAGCCAATTCACATCGGTTACACCTGCCTAATCTCGGGTGTTGATAGGCTTGAAGTCATAAACAGCGCAGTAGCTGCTGGCAAACACACGAAAGTTATGTTTGAATGAATGCTTACGAGCCTGCTGCTGCCTACCATCGCTCAGTCAGACTGCTCTAACAAATCATAGACTTAATTATAACATAATAACGCACAGAAATACGAGCCTTTGGTCATTAAAATGGTCGAATCCGGAAACTATCATTTCGAAAACAAAACGTTTATTCTTTCAGTGAAATACGGAACCGTTCCGTATGTTATCTAATGGATGGCATCCCTAAGTCTAAATATTGCTGTTACATTGTACAACCTTCAATGTTATGTCATAATTATGTACAATTCTGGCAAATTAATTACGGCCTTTGTTAGGAATAAATGGACTTCACACAGTTCGCAATGAGCCAGGCGGCCCAAACTGCTACCCCGACTGCTTGCAAGAGAAGTGCAAGAGAAGTGACACAATTTCCCTAATTATAAGAAATTCATGTTAGCCGGCAATATTAAGTAAATATGCAGGTTTAAAAATATATACTTGTGTATTGATTTCCTCATCCGAAGAGGAGGAGCAGGGATTGAACCAAGGCGCAGCGTTGTGAAATGACATGATTTATTTAAGACACGACAAAACAACGAAGAGAGAAAACTAACTATACTTGAATTAACTAACAAAATAACAAAAACGAATGTAGACAGAACTGGACGACGAACTTACATGAAACACGAAGAAACGCACGAACAGGGAAAATAGACTACACAAAAAGAACGATGTACAAACAAACCGAACAGTCCCGTATGGTGCGACAAACACTGACACAGGAGACAACCACCCACAACGAACAGTGTGAAACAACCTACCTTAATATGACTCTCAATTAGAGGAAACGCAAAACACCTGCCTCTAATTGAGAGCCATACCAGGCAACCCTTAAACCAACATAGAAACAGAAAACATAGACTGCCCACCCAAACTCACGTCCTGACCAACTAACACATACAAAACTAACAGAAAACAGGTCAGGAACGTGACAGTTTGTCGAAGTAGGCGCATCGATTATATGCAACGCAGGACACGCTAGATAAACTAGTAGTATCATCAACCATGTGTAGTTAACTCGTGATTATGTTAAGATTGATTGTTTTTTATAAGATAAGTTTTTAATGCTAGCTAGCAACTTACCTTGGCTTCTTGCTACCCTCATGTAACTTGCTACCCTCATGTAGGGAGTCAGCCTGCCACACAGGCTCCTCGTGGAGTGCAATGTAAGGCAGGTGATTAGAGCGTTGGACTAGTAACCGGAAGATTGCAAAAACGAATCCCCGAGCTTGCGGGCTAAAAATCTGTCGTTCTGCCCCTGAACAAGGAAGTTAACCCACCGTTCCTAGGCCGTCATTGAAAATAAGAAAGTGTTCTTAACTGACTTGCCTAGTTAAATAAAGGTAAATTTTTATCGGCAAATCAGTGTCCAAAAATACAGATTACCGATTGTTATGAAAACTTGAAATCGGCCCTAATTAATCAGTCATTCCGATTAATCGGTCGACCTCTAGTCCAGAGTAGTGATGCTAGGTGGGCGGGCTGGTGCAGGCAGCGATTGGTTGAAGAGCATGCATTTAGTTTAACTAGCATTTAAGAGCAGTTGGAGGCCACGGAAGGAGTGTTGTATGGCATTGAAGCTCGTTTGGAGGTTTGTTAACACAGTGTCTAAAGAAGGGCCAGATGTATACAGAATGGTGTCATCTGCGTAGAGGTGGATCAGAGGTTCACCAGCAGCAAGAGCAACATCATTGATATATACAGAGAAAAGAGTCGGCCCGAGAATTGAACCCTGTGGAACCCCATAGAGACTGCCAGAGGTCCGAACAACAGGCCCTCCGATTTGACAAACTGAACTCTGTCTGAGAAGTAGTTGGTGAACCAGGCGAGGCAGTCATTTGAGAAACCAAGGCTATTGATTCTGCCGATAAGAATGCTGTGATTGACAAGGTTGAAAGCCTTGGCCAGGTCGATGAAGACGGCTGCACAGTACTGTCTTTTATCGATGTTGGTTATGATATCGTTTAGGACCTTGAGCGTAGCTCAGGTGCACCCATGACCAGCTCGGAAATGAGATTGCATAGTGGAGAAGGTACGGTGGGATTCGAAATGGTCAGTGATCTGTTTGTTAACTTGTCTTTCAAAGATTTTAGAAAGACAGGGCAGGATGGATATAGGTCTAGAGTGTCTCCCCCTTTGAAGAGGGGGATGACCGCGACAGCTTTTCAATCTTTGGGGATCTCGGACGATACGAAAGAGGTTGAACAGGCTAGTAATAGGGGTTGCTACAATTTTGGTGGCTAATTTTAGAAAGGGAGTGTCCAGATTGTCTAACCCAGCTGATTTGTAGGGATCCAGATTTTGCAGCTCTTTCAGAACATCAGCTGTCTGGATTTGGGTGAAGGAGAAGCGGGGGGAGGGGGGACTTGGGCAAGTTGCTGTGGGGGGTGCAGAGCTTTTGGCTGGGGTAGGGGTAGCCAGGTGGAAAGCATGGCCAGCCGTCGAAAAATGCTTATTGAAATCCTCGATTATCGTAGATTTATCGGTGGTGACAGTGTTTCCTAGCCTCAGTGCAGTGGGCAGCTGGGAGGAGGTGCTCTTATTCTCAATGGAATTTAGTCTCCCAAAACCTTTTGGAATTAGTGCTACAGGATGCAAATTTCTGTTTGAAAAAGCTAGCCTTTGCTTTCCTAGCTGACTTATTGGTTCCTGACTTCCCTGAAAAGTTGCATATCGCGGGGACTATTCGATGCTAATGCAGTACGCCACAGGATGTTTTTGTGCTGGTCAAGGGCAGTCAAGTCTGGGGTGAACCAAGGGCTATATCTGTTCTTAGTTCTATATTTTTTAAATGAGGCATGGTTATTTAAGATGGTGCTGAAAGCACTTTTACAGAGCAACCAGGCATCCTCTACTGACGGGATGAGGTCAATATCCTTCCAGGATACCCGGGCCAGGTTGATTAGAAAAGCCTGCTCGCTGAAGTGTTTTAGGGAGCGTTTGACAGTGATGAGGGGTGGCTGTTTGACCGTGTACCCATTACGGACGTAGGCAATGAGGCAGTGATCACTGAGATCCTGGTTGAAGACAGCAGAGGTGTATTTAGAGGGCAAGTTGGTCAGGATGATATCTATGAGGGTGCCCATGTTTACTGATTTAGGGTTGTACCTGGTAGGTTCCTTGATAATTTGTGTGAGATTGAGAGGTTGAATAGGGGTTGCAACAATTTTGGTGGCTAACTTTAGAAAGAGAGGGTCCAGATTGTCTAACCCAGTTGACTTGTAGGCTCAGATTTTTTATTTATTTATTTATTTATTTCACCTTTATTTAACCAGGTAGGCAAATTGAGAACACGTTCTCATTTACAATTGCGACCTGGCCAAGATAAAGCAAAGCAGTTCGACACATACAACAACACATAGTTACACATGGAGTAGAACAAACATACAGTCAATAATACAGTGAAAAATAAGTCTATATACAATGTGAGCAAGTGAGGTGAGATAAGGGAGGTGAAGGCAAATAAAATATATTAATAAATAAAAATATAAAAAAAGGCCATGGTGCCGAAGTAAATACAATATAGCAAGTAAAAAAAACACTGGAATGGTTGGTTTGCAGTGGAAGAAGGTGCAAAGTAGAGATAGAAATAATGGGGTGCAAAGGAGCAAAATAAATAAATACAGTAGGTAAAGAGGTAGTTGTTTGGGCTAAATTATAGATGGGCTATGTACAGGTGCAGTAATCTATGAGCTGCTCTGACAGCTGGTGCTTAAAGCTAGTGAGGGAGATAAGTGTTTCCAGTTTCAGAGATTTTTGTAGTTCGTTCCAGTCATCGGCAGCAGAGAACTGGAAGGAGAGGCGGCCAAAGGAAGAATTGGTTTTGGGGGTGACCAGAGAGATATACCTGCTGGAGCGCGTGCTACGGGTGGGCGTTGCTATGGTGACCAGCGAGCTGAGATAAGGGGGGACTTTACCTAGCAGGGTCTTGTAGATGAGATTGTAGGACGGCCTGGGTGTTTTCCATATCCCAGTTTAGGTCACCTAAGAGTACGAACTCTGAAGATAAATGTGGGGCAATCAATTCACATATGGTGTCCAGGGCACAGCTGTGGGCTGAGGGAGGTCTATAACAAGCAGCAACGGTGAGAGACTTATTTCTGGAAAGGAGGATTTTGAAAAGTAGAAGCTCGAACTGTTTCGGCACAGACCTGGATAGTATGACAGAACTCTTTAGGCTGTCTCTGCAGTAGATTGCAACTCCGCCCCCTTTGGCAGTTCTGTCTTGTCGGAAAATGTTGTAGTTGGGAATGGAATTTTCAGAATTTTTGGTGGCCTTCCTAAGCCAGGATTCAGACATGGCTATGATATCAGGGTTGGCGGAGTGTGCTGAAGCAGTGAATAAAACAAACTTAGGGAGGAGGCTTCTGATGTTAACATGCATCAAACCAAGGCTTTTATGGATACAGAGGTCAACAAATGAGAGTGCCTGGGGAATAGGTGTAGTGCTAGGGGCTACAGGGCCTGGGTTAACCTCTACATCACCAGAGGAACAGAGGAGGAGTAGGATAAGGGTACGGCTAAAGGCTATAAGAACTGGTTGTCTAGTGCATTGGGATCAGAGAAGAAAAGGAGAAGATTTCTGGGCGCGGTAGAATAGATTCAGGGCATAATGTACAGACAAGGATATGGTAGGATGTGAGTACAGTGGAGGTAAACCTAGGCATTGAGTGACGATGAGGGAGGTTGTGTCTCTGGAGGCACCAGTTAAGCCAGGTGAGGTGTCCGCATCTGTGGGGGGTGGTACAAGAGAGCTATCTAAAGCATGTTGAGTGGGACTGGGGGCTCTACAGTGAAATAAAACAATAACTAACCGAAACAGCAGTAGACAAGGCATATTGACATTAGGATGTGTAGCCGAGTGATCATAGGGTCCAATGAGCAGCAATAAGTGAATCAGGGAGCCGTTTGGTAGTCGCTACTACGCTATGTGAACGGGAGACCCAACGATTCAGAAAGCTAGCGGATGGGTCTTCGGCGACATCGCGACGGAAAAGCCTGTTGAAACCACCTCGGACGATTCACACTTTCTGTAGTAGACCTCGCCCCAACTGATTTTGTGTTTTTTAAATTTTCTCTCTTTCTCCCCTCAGTCACCCCTAATCTGGTCCCGGAGACCCTGGTTCCACCTGTGGTGCCTACCCTGCCCTCGGCGCGGGTCCGGCCTGCCCTGCACAGGCCCCGTAGGCGCAGCAGCAGCGGCAACAACAGCAGCAGCGGAGGCGACCCCACCAGGCCGTGGCCCTCGGGCCTAGCAGGCCCCAGAGGAAGCATGGAGGTGGGCATGCGTGTGGTGCGTGGCCTGGATTGGAAGTGGGGGAACCAGGATGACGGTGACGGCCACGTGGGCACGGTGGTGGAGATTGGGCGGCAGGGTAGCACCACCACACCCGACAAGACGGTGGTGGTGCAGTGGGACAGCGGCACGCGCACCAACTACCGCACAGGCTACCAAGGCTCCTACGACCTGCTGCTCTACGACAACGCCCAGATCGGTGAGCACTGAGCCCTGATCACCCCACCACAGGTTTTTAAACACATATAAGTTACACTATATATACAAATGTATGAGGACAGTCCTTCAAATGAGTGGATTTTGCTATTTCAGCCACACCTGTTGCTGGTGTATAAAATCGAGCACACAGTCATGCAATCGCCATAGACAAACATTGGCAGAAGAAGAATGGCCCTACTGAAGAGCTCAGTGACTTTCAACATGGCACCATTTTTTATTTGATTTTGTATTTTATTTAACCTTTATTTAACTAGGCAAGTAATTTAAGAACAAATTCTTATTTACAATGACGTCCTACCCCGGCCAAACCCTATCCCAGACGACGCTCGGCCAATTGTCTGCCGCCCTATGGGACTCTCAATCACGTCTGGTAGTGATACAGCCTGGAATCAAACCAGGGTCTGTAGTGACGCCTCAAGCACTGAGATACAGTGCCTTAGACCGCTGCGCCACTCGGGAGCAGCGTTATAGAATACCACATTTCCAACAAGTCAGTTCATCAAATTTCTGTCCTGCTTGAGCTGCCCCGGTCAACTGTAAGTGCTGTTTATTGTGAAGTTGAAACGTCTAGTAGCAACAACGGCTCAGCCGCGAAGTAATGGTCCACACAAGCTCACAGAATGTTAGCGCGTAAAAAGCCTCTGTCTTCGGTTGCAACACTCTCTGCCGAGTTGCTTTTCTCTGTAGTTTTTGGCTAAAAGCAACAGTGAAAGAGAAGTTTGACGATAGAACTGATTCTGGTATGAAAAGGTTTTATAGTAAGTTTTGCATTGATCTGTGTCAGGTCTTGTGGAAACTCTGTTAGTTGTGCACCTGTAATTGCTATTTGAAGCAGGGAAATAGCATTCACGGGGTCAGTGCATACTGGAGGGTAAATGTGCAGCAGTAGTGCAATGCAGTTATAAAAACTACATTCACAAGTTTGTTTTATTAAGCATTTCTAATATCATGGTATATTCCTGAACGTAACAATATCACTAGGATAGTTTAATTCATAACAAAGCTTTTTCATTGTTAAAATAGGCCTACAATAAGTTTTCTCTACAAAAATGCACACTCACTCAAGTAAATAAATACTAATATCCTTTCGGATATCTAGATATTCGATTAACCGTGCCCATCCCTAGTACTTGTGTATATTCTGTATAAAACAACCTACTGTATATAAAACCATATTCAGTGAGGCCGGGATTCAATCTAATCCATGCAAGCTTGACATTTAAAGGACATTTCCGATTGAGGCAACATGCACAGCATTTACCGTGAATGTGATCTCTGCGAAAGTCGGGGAAATTGCCTTTTAAAAGCATAATTGTCGGCTGTCCAGTACATTTTGCTCTGAATTGAGTCCCGGCTTTAAACTATATTCAAGTTTGATGATTTTTTTTGTATATCATTTTTTATTTTTAGGTATTTATGTCTCATCTCTATGACTCAAGAAAGCTTCCTCAAGCTCATGTTTACTTAGATGCCCTTTGCTCTGCAATGCTTTCCCCATTTCCTTTCGAAAATAGAGACAGGCAATACAGCCCTGTTTTTAGAATCAAATGCCAAGTGCTAAGGCAGGATTAGTCTGCATTTTGCACCATTAAAGACAGCATTTGTCTGCCTCAGAAGCCAATAAGCCTTCAATTTTTGCCTTATAAGGGGGAGAAGGAGAGTCAAATGGAGAGGGATGAGGAAGAGCAGCATCTCTCGGCATCTCTTTCATCAGTCAAAGCGTTTCATTTGCTAGGCTGTCTTGACCTCCTTCCACCTCTCTCTGACTCTCTCACTCTCTCTCCTCTTTTCTCTGTCTCAGGTGTGCGCCACTCCAACATCATCTGTGACAGCTGCAAGAAGCATGGCATCATGGGGATGCGCTGGAAGTGTAAGGTGTGCTTTGACTATGACCTGTGCACGCAGTGTTACATGAACAACAAGCACGACGTGGGCCACGCCTTTGAACGCTATGAGACCGCCCACTCCCAAACGTGAGTACCATGGTCCCCCCACATCTTTTCTCAAGAATTCCCAATTCCCCCATTTAGTGCAATACGCCCAGTATTATACAGACATAGCTAAAACACTATATGGGAGAACAGTACAGTACAAATATGTTTAGTGATGCCATGCAGAATACTGTTGGCCAAAAGTACAGTAATTCCTTAAATGGCACCAATTCCCTCTTATCTGCGATTGTTACACATTTCATTACATAGTTAGTTTCCTCAAGTGAGTAAAGGCTTTTGAGTCCATAGACATTGCGAAAGACATTAGGGCAAAATAAAGAGGAACTGTATCAGAGAACAAGCTCACCAAACCTTCAATGGCTGTATGTCATTGCTGCTTAGGTTTAGGTCTATTCAATCAAAACATGTTGTCTGGTTTTTAGGGTTAAAGTAGCCTGAACTACTGAATGAATGAGTCTTTATCTTCACATGCAAAAAAAACATTCTTTTTTAAAAATGATTCTCTCTTATAGAGAAAATGTATTTGTCACTGACGGTCTGCTCTCATATTCTGTACAGTACAATACAGTCTGACAGAGGCTCCTTCCCCTCTCACTTTGATTCCCGCCTCAGTTTCTCTAGTCTACGGTATTGATTTCACATTGAGCCTGTATGCTTTTATAAGATCTGATTTAAATGTGACTGCTTTGTGTCACATCGAGTTAAGTCTAGACTTCATGACTTGAAAGCCGATGGGAGAGTAAACACAAGGCTAAATATTGGATTACTGTCCTAGTGAAAACACTAGTGGACAGCAGTTTGCCCCAAGAAGACTACTATAAGGTCTTATCGGTCTTGTTATTTTGAGGATGTTTACAAACTACTCAGCCCCACTGTAGGACTTACTCTAGCTACCTGACAAGATTACAAATCTCAACCTTTAAATAGATTTATCTTCTTCTACTTATATCAGTCTGCTCAGCCCCACCAGAGGACTTACGCTCGCTACCTTACTAGACCGCAAATCTCAACCTTTGAATAGATGTCTATCTTCTACTTATATCACTGGCTTCAGTAAGAAGCTTGATACATCTGGTGGGTGTGTTGATCCGATTTGAGAGTAGTAAACATACACACCACCAAACTGCTGCTTTGTGGTGAGGGAAACAAAAGCCCATTATTTGGTTACTTCACCATTTATGAAATTACTCCCACAAACACATTAACTTCTCTATATCAACAAACAGAGCAGAGAGGTAAAGGCAAATGCAGGATTAGATATCTCAGTAGGATTTTAAATGCAACGATTGTTTGATTTGGACCCAAAACGGCTGATGGTTAACACATGTTTAGTGTATGTGGTCCATGCAGGAATTGAACCAACAACTCCTGAATGCCCCGATCTGGATGCCAAAACAACAGAGGGAGGTTCAAATTTGAAGTGGGTCTCTGAAGGGATCTCTGTCACCCCAGTACAAACGCATTATGAATCTCAGCGCCTTCTCTCTTGAGACATCTTTAAGCATGAATGGAGCAGTTAGTCTAAAGTGGAATGAAAGAATGTCACTCAGCTGAAGTTAGTGGGCCTGCAGTGATGTGATAGACCCTTCAGACATCTCTGGCCTTGGCAAGAGAGGTCAGCAATGTGATGAGTGGAGGGCAGACGTGGCAAGGAAAACAACTCGTAGTGAACAGACGGGCTCTTACGCAACCCGCATCCCGATGGAGAACATTTTATTAAGCTGATTCTACGAATGTTTTCCCACCGGGACCACTGAGGATTCTGAGAAACAGATGTCGTCAACAATGATACAAACAAAGAGCCATTGATGGTCTTTCTCAGTTCTCTTTAGGCCTTGCTACTTAGCCTATTTCAGACACTTGTGCCTTTTGTATTCACACAACTCATGAGGTACAGCACATGTCTTTAGAGAAGCCCACTGAGTCTGCATTAATTTATTGAACTATGACTCCCATTGGCATCATTCTAAATTCGCTACATTGCTGTCAGGTGGGAGGCTGAACCAGTTTTAGTTCTCGTTTGGCCAAATATGCCATATGCATGAAATATAGCCAGTCATTTATATTTCAACACCTCATCATACCATAACTCATCCATACGTCATTAGATCATGCCATGAGCATTTTAGACATACTCCAGCAGCTTACACAATACACAAACAACATTCCACCCATACTATACAAGCTTATATTGGGACGTTGCATTCGTCTTTCAAAAAGCTTATCTGTAAAACATTTCATTATGAATTCAACACCTTATCGATATGAATGGAGAGACATGAGGAGATAAAGGTAGACAATGGTGACTAAATTAGTCAACGTCTATATCCAACCATTGGATCCCATTTCTGGTTTAAATGTACTGTTGGTGTCATTTATTACACACTGAAGTAGGGTTGGGCGATATATCGAATGTATTATATTACGCGATATGCCTGTATCGCAAGAATCAAATATAAACAGTATAGTCAAAAAGTTTGCACACACCTACTCATTCAAGGGTCTTTCTTTATTTTGACTATTTTCTACATTGTAGAATAATAGTGAAGACATCAAAACTATGAAATAACACATATGGAATCATGTAGTAACCAAAAAAGTGTTAAACACATCAAAATATATTTTATATTTGAGATTCTTCAAATAGCCACCCTTTGCCTTGATGACAGCTTTGCACACGCTTGGCATTCTCTCAACCAGCTTCATGAGGTAGTCACCTGGAATGCATTTCAATTAACAGGTGTGCCTTGTTAAAAGTTAATTTGTGGAATTTCATACCTTCTTATTGCGTTTGAGCCAATCAGTTGTGTTGTGACAAGGTAGGGATGGTATACAGAAGATAGCCCTATTTGGTAAAATAGCAAGTCCATATTATGGCAAGAACAGCTCAAATAACCAAAGAGAAATGACAGTCAATCATTACTTTCAGACAGGAAGGTCAGTCAATCGTTAAAATTTCAAGAATTTTGAAAGTGCCATTGCAAAAAACATCAAGCTCTATGATGAACCTGGCTCTTACGAGGACCGCCACAGGAAAGGAAGATCCAGAGTTACCTCTGCTGTAGAGGATAAGTTCATTAGAGTTACCAGCCTTTAATGAATGCTTCAGAGTTCAAGTAACAGACACATCTCAACATCAACTGTTCAAAGGAGACTGTGAATCATGCCTTCATGGTCGAATTGCTACAAAGAAACCACTACTAAAGGACACCAGTAATATGAAGAGACTTGCTTGGACCAAGAAACACAAGCAATTGACATTAGACTGGTGGAAATCTGTCCTTAGGTCTGATGAGTCTACATTTTTGCTTCCAACCGCTGTGTCTTTGTGAGACAGAGTAGGGGAATGGATGATCTCAGCATGTGTGGTTCCCACCGTGAAGCGGGGGGGGTGCTTTGCTGGTGACACTGTTGGTGATTTATTTAGTATTCAAGGCACACTTAACCAGCATGGCTACCACAGCATTCTGTAGCGTTACGCCATCCCATTTGGTGTGGGCTTAGTGGGACTATCATTTGTTTTTCAACAGGACAATGACCCAAAACACCTCCAAGCTGTGTTAGGGTTATTTGACCAAGAAGGAGAGTGATGGAGTGCTGCATCTAATGACCTGGCCTCCACAATCACCTGACCTCAACCCAATTGAGATGGTTTGGGATGAGTTGGACCACAGAGTGAAGGAAAAGCAGCCAAAAAGTGCTCAGCATATGTGGGAACTCCTTCAAGACTGTTGGAAAAGCATTCCAAATGAATCTGTCAATGCAAATGGTGGCTACCGCTAAATACATTTTAGCCAAAGACTATTATAGGGCGCCGATAGCCATGGTAGCTCTGCTTCTAGCTCCTAAGCAACTTTGAAGTTTTTTAGTTTTTTTTATGTGTTATTTCTTACATTATTAGCCCAGACATTTTTGGGTGTTATTACATGCAGCCGGAAATCACTTTTGGATATCATAGCGGCGGTAAATCACCAGCATTACGACCAGGAATACGACTTTCCCGAATTGGATCCTTTGTTCTTACCCCCCAGGGCAATTTAACTTATTCCAGAGGCTGCTCCAAGATGCGCCGGCGGAGAAGAGGTATTCAGAATTTACACCACCGCTTCCGAGTATATTACTCGCTAATGTTTTGTCTCTGGACAATAAAGTAGACTAGCTCAGGGCGAGGATCTCCTTCCAGAGAGACATCAGGGACTGTAACATACTGTTTCACGGAATCATGGCTCTCTCCGGATAAGCTGTCCCTGTCCATACAGCCAGGTGGGTTCTCAGTACATCGCTCAGACAGGAATAAAGAACTCTCCGGGAAGAAGAAAGGCGGTGGTTTATGTTTCATGATTAAATATTCATGGTGTGATTTGTGATAACACAACAAAATTCAAGTCCTTTTGTTCACCCGACCTAGAATACCTCACAGTGATATGCCGACCATATTACCTCCCAAGAAAATGATCTTTGTTTATAGTCACAGCCGTGTGTATTCCCTCTCAAGCCTATATCACGACGGCCCTCAAGGAACTACATTGGACTTTGTGCAAACTGGAAACCCCATATTCTGAGGCTGCATTTATTGTAGCTGGGGGATGTTAACAAAGCAAATTTGAGGAAAATGCTACCAAAGTTCTATCAACACATTGAATGTAGGACTTGCGCTTCTAAAATGCTTGACCACTGCTACTCCCCCTTCCGGGATGCCTACCAGGCCCTCCCCGCCCTCCCTTCGGCAAATCAGATCACGACTCCATTTTGCTCCTCCCTTCCTATAGGCAGAAATTCAAACAGGAAGTACCCGTGATAACGTCTATTCAACACTGGTCTGATCAATCGGAATCCATGCTTCACGATTGTTTTGATCACGTGGGCTGGTATATGTTCCTGGTAGCCTCCTGAGAATAACATTGACGTATAAAGTGGTTCATCCTTTAAAAGTTGCTGCGTGGTGCTGCAGAATTCTACGACACGTTATTTAAGTGCCAACCACTGCTACCATTAGTTCTAGTTTTACAACTAGAGGGCATCTTTGAGAAGCATTTGATAGCCTTCAATAGTGGCTGTTCTAGAGATTTTAAAACCTTTTTTGTAAGAACATAGTATATGGGACTGATTTTACGAAATTTTGCATCGCCTCTTCAACCTCAGAAGGCTGAAGAAATTCGGCTTGTCACCAAAAGCACTCACAAACTTCTACAGATGCACAATCGAGAGCATCCTGTCGGGCTGTATCACCGCCTGGTACGGCAACTGCTCCGCCCACACCCGTAAGGCTCTCCAGAGGGTAGTGAGGTCTGCACAACGCATCACTGGGGGCAAACTACCTGCCCTCCAGGACACCTACACCACCCGATGTCACAGGAAGGCCATAAAGATCATCAAGGACAACAACCACCCAAGCCACTGCCTGTTCACCCCGCTATCATCCAGAAGGCGAGGTCAGTACAGGTGCATCAAAGCAGGGACCGAGAGACTGAAAAACAGCTTCTATCTCAAGGCCATCAGACTGTTAAACAGCCACCACTAACATTTAGCGGCCGCTGCCAACATACTGACTCAACTCCAGCCACTTTAATAATGGGAATTGATGGAAATTATGTAAAAATGTACCACTAGCCACTTAAAACAATGCCACTTAATATAATGTTTACATAACCTACATTACTCATCTCATATGTATATACTGTACTCTATATCATCTACTGCATCTTGCCTATGCCGTTCTGTACCATCACTCATTCATATATCTTTATGTACATATTCTTTATCCCTTTACACTTGTGTGTATAAGGTAGTAGTTGTGGAATTGTTAGGTTAGATTACTTGTTGGTTATTACTGCATTGTCGGAACTAGAAGCACAAGCATTTCGCTACACTCGCATTAACATCTGCTAACCATGTGTATGTGACAAATAAAATTTGATTTGATTTTGATTTATCGCTGCAGGGGCAGTATTGAGTAGCTTGGATGAAAGGTGCACAGAGGTGCCCATAGTAAACTGCCTGCTCCTCAGTCCCAGTTGCTAATATATGCATATTATTATTCGTATTGGATAGAAAACACTCTGAAGTTTCTAAAACTGTTTGAATTATGGCTGTGAGTACAACAGAACTCATATGGCAGGCAAAAACCTGAGAAGTTCCACTTCCTATTTGAGTTTTTTCTGAGGTGGCAGATTTTCAACCAAGCTCTCATTGAAATTACAGCAAGATATTGATGAGTTTTCACTTCCTACGGCTTCCACTAGATGTCAACAGTCAATAGAACATTGTCTGATGACTCTAATGTGAAGGGGGGCCGAAGGGGACAGGAATGAGTAATCACTGCCACGAGCTGACCATGCTTTCACATTCGTGTTCACATGAGGAGGACCTCCATTCCACCGCTCATCTGAAGTCAATCTAATTCTCCGGTTGGAACGTTATTCAAGATGTATGTTAACAACATTCAAAAGATTGATTCAGTACATCGTTTGACATGTTTCTACTGACTGTTATGGAACTTTTGGACATTTCGTCACGTTATAGTGGACGCGCTTTGTGACTTTGGAATTGTTTACCAAACGCGCTAACCAAAGTAGCTAATTGGACATAAATAACGGACATTATCGAACAAATCAAGCATTTATTGTGGACCTGGGATTCCTAGGACTGCATTCTGATGAAGTTCATCAAAGCTAAGGAAACATTTATCATGTATTTTCTGGTTTCTGTTGACCCCAACATGGCGGCTAATTTGGCTATTGTTCTGAGCTCCGTCTCAGATTATTGCATGATTTGCTTTTTCCGTAAAGTTTTTTTGAAATCTGAGTTGCATTAAGGAGAGGTATATCTATAATTCCATGTGTATAACTTGTATTATCATCTACATTTATGATGAGTATTTCTGTTGAAACGATGTGAAACGATGTGGCTATGCAAAATCACTTGGATGTTTTTGGAACTAGTGAATGTAACGCGCCAATGTAAACTCCGATTTTTTTGTTATAAATATGAACTTTATCAAACAAAACATGCATGTATTGTGTAACATGAAGTCCTATGAGTGTCATCTGATGAAGATAGTCAAATGTTAGTGATTAATTTTATCTCTTTCTGATTTTTGTGAAAGCTATCTTTCGCTGGAAAAATGGCTGCGCTTATTGTGGTTTGGTGGTAACCTAACGATCGTTTGTAGTGCTTTCACTGAAAGCATATTTGAAATCGGGATTAACAACAAGATTACCTTTAAAATTATATAAAACACATGTATGTTTGAGGAATTTTAATTTATGAGATTTCTGTTGTTTGAATTTGGCGCCCTGCACTTTCACTGGCTGTTGTCATGGCTGTTGTCATATCGATCCCGGTAGCGGGATGCAGCCATAAGAAGTTAATACATTTTATTAAATGGTGTTTCTATTCCAAGAAAAACAAAAAACCCTCTGTTAGGATGGAATGGAAAATATGGCGCTGTACAACATGACGGTCGGGAGTAGGCTACAGTACTGGGCTACTTAGCTAAAGAATCCCCGTGTCGTGCGTGCACGTGGGAGACAGTGGTTCAATTCCCCAGGGAGGAAGGAGTAGGCTGTCCTTGTAAATAAGAATTTGTTCTTAACTAACTTGCCTAGTTAAATAAACGTTACACTAAGAACATAACATTTCTACACCCTAATTGTATAATTGTAGTTTAACCAATACCCAAACGGAGTTTCAGTGAAAATAAAATCTCATTGATTTATCAAGACCAGTCCTCATGCTTGTCTCAGAGCAGCCCGAAATGGACCTAAAATAGTTTTAGGCTATTGCTTCTAACTTCAATATACTCTTTAAATAAATAAGACCTACACCACTTTTAACAGCACATTACTCAACACTAGTGAGACTCATGTCGCCTACAGTATATCGAAAAATATGACGTGACTCTCCGCCAATAATTACATATAGAGGATTGGAGGATATTTCTGTAATTCTGATATTTATTCCCATAGGAATTTGTTATGGATCCATAATTAAATAAACATCGGCATTTTGAAAGAGTATTTATTTTATTAACGAAAGCATAAAGATGCCATTGTCAGTTACATTGTTTTAGTTTGAACTTGCAGACTGGCGCTAAGAACACCGGGAACGTTTCCCTAGTCATCGCTATTATTAGTGTAATGCCCCTTAGTGTTGCTCTGTGCTACCCAGTGTGGCGAGGTGGGGATCCACCCCTTCCCCATGGGCTAGGTCTGTCTGCTGTGCGCGGCTCTGAGGCCCATCCCGTGCCCCCTGCCCTCATGCCTTGAACCTTGCACACTTTCAATAGATACAGCTGGAAACTGCAAGGCAATCCCATTGTGCACCACTCGGGAGACATGACCAATATATATTGTCCTGCTAATAACAGGGTTAATAATATATCTGTGAGAATATCAAAGGGGCGTTTATATAATTATAAATGAATAGTAATCGTTCAAATAATAAGAATAATCGCTTGATTTAAAAAAATAGCAATATTTTGGAGATTTTGTTTTCAAATAACATAAAATGAATGAGGAAAGGCCATTCTTGAACATGGGTGAGACATTGTTACTAATTTGTAAATAAAGCTAGTTTGTTATTTAGAATGATTTATTTATGTTTTTAGAGGGAGAGAAACCAAAAACCTACAGTCATCTCATGGGTCTCCCAGTCGAGGCCGGCACGGGTATTGAACCAGCATTTGTAGCAACACAGCATGTACTGCTATGCAGTGTCTTAGACCGTTGTGCCACTCAGGCGCTGTACAGCGTGACCAGTCGGGAGTGGGCTACAGTACTACAGTAAGAGCAAAATAAAATAATTAAAACCTTAGTGTAACAACAGTTTTAGTAAGTAATACTGAATTCGTGCACAATTATCAGTTTCTATTTAGGTTTATGTCGCCCATTCATTGTCAGTTGGAGACACAGTAGGATTCAAAAGCATAACTCCCCCTTGGCCTGGTCTGGAGCAATGAAGTGCTGACGCAGGGTTCCGTACTAAACCACAAATTACCTCTAAGCCCCGCAGAATAATCACAAAACTTTTTGGAGCAACCACTGTATACGGACACAGTAACATAGTGTATAGGGGATGTTGTTCCCACTGTGACTATTAAAACCTACCCAAACCAGAAACTGTGGATAGATGGCAGCATTCATGCAAAACTGAAAGCGCGAACCTCCACATTTAACCATGGCAAGATGTCTGGGAATATGGTTGAATACAAACAGCGTAGTTATTCCCTCCGTAAGGTAATCAAACAGGCAAAATGTCAGTACAAAGTGGAGTCGCATTTTAAGGGCTCCAACATGAGACGTATGTAGCAGTGTCTACAGACAATCACAGATTACAAAGAGAAAACAAACCACGTTGGGGATACTGACGTCTTGCTCCCTGCCAAGCTAAACACCTTCACCAGCTTTGAAGAGAACACTGTGCCACCGACGCAGCACCCTCTCCTGATGGTGAAGGTAGGAAACAACACTTCCACTTCTCTGATTCTCAACACAGGGGCCCCACAAGGGTGCGTGCTCAGCCCCCTCCTGTACTCCCTGTTCACCCATGACTGCTTGGGCACGCACTCCTCCAACTCAATCATCAAGTTTGTAGACGACACAACAGTAGTCGGCCTGATTACCAACAATGACGAGACAGCCTACAGGTTGGAGGTAAGGGCCCTGAAAGTGTGGTGCCAGGAAAATAACCTCTCCCTCAACATCAACAAAACGAAGGAGCTGATCGTGGACTTCAGGAAACAACAGAGGAAATCTTCCCTATCCACCTCGAAGGGACCGCAGTGGAGAAGGTGAAAGCTTCAAGTTCCTCGGCGTACACATCACCGACAATCTGAAATGGTCCAACCACACAGACAGTGTGGCGAATGCGCAACAGCACCTCTTCAATGTCACTGGTCACCTCAATAATGGAATACTAGTCACTTTAATAATGGTTACATACTGCTTTACTCATTTCATATGTACAGTTGAAGTCGGAAGTTTACATACACCTTAGCCAAATACATTTAAACTCAGTTTTTCACAATTCCTGACATTTAATCCTAGTAAAAATTCCCGGTCTTAGGTCAGTTAGGATCACCACTTAATTTTAAGAATGTGAAATGTCAGAATAATAGTAGAGAGAATGATTTATTTCAGTTTTTATTTTTTCATCACATTCCAGGTGGGTCAGAAGTTTACATAAACTAATTGAGTGTTTGGTAGCATTACCTTTTAAATTGTTTAACTTTGGTCAAATGTTTCGGGTAGCCTTCCACAAGCTTCCCACAATAAGTTGGGTGAATTTTGGCCCATTTCTCATGACAGACCTGGTATAAGTAACTGAGTCAGGTTTGTAGGCCTCCTTGCTCGCACACGCTTTTTCAGTTCTGCCCACAAATTTTCCATAGGATTGAGGTCAGGGCTTTGTGATGGCCACTCCAATACTTTGACTTTGTTGTCCTTAAGCCATTTTGCCACAGCTTTGGAAGTATGCTTGGGGTCATTGTCCATTTGGAAAACCCATTTGCGACCAAGCTTTAACTTCCTGACTGATGTCTTGAGATGTTGCTTCAATATATCCACATAATTTTCCTCCCTCATGATGCCATCTATTTTGTGAAGTGCACCAGTCCCTCCTGCAGCAAAGCACCCCCACAACATGATGCTGCCACCCCGTGCTTCACGGTTGGGATGGTGTTCTTCGGCTTGCAAGCGTCCCCGTTTTTCCTCCAAACATAACGATGGTCATTATGGCCAAACAGTTCTAATTTTGTTTCATCATACCAGAGGACATTTCTCCAAAAAGTACAATCTTTGTCCCCATGTGCAGTTGCAAACCGTAGTCTGGCTTTTTTATGGCAGTTTTGGAGCAGTGGCTTCTTCCTTGCTGAGCGGTCTTTCAGGTTATGTCGATATAGGACTCGTTTTACTGTGGATATAGATACTTTTGTACCTGTTTCCTCCAGAATCTTCACAAGGTCTTTTGCTGTTGTTCTGGGATTGATTTGCACTTTTCACACCAAAGTACGTACATCTCTAAAAGACAGAACGCGTGGGCTGGTGCTTGAGACATTGTTTACGCATACAAGGCCCTCCCTCGTCCTCCCTTCTGCAAATCTAACCATGAACCTATTCTCCTGGTTCCAAACAAAAGCTCAAACAGGAAGTACCAGTGACCCACTCAATACGGAAGCTGTCGGATGAAGCAGGCACGAGGCTACAAGAATGTTTTGCTAGTACAGACTAGGATATGTTCCTGTATTCATTCGATTGCATTGAGTACAAGCATACAAGATGCCCGCTATGACCTCCGAGACATCAAACATGCAAAAGGACCGGTAGAATCCTATTACACCAGCTCTGACACTCGTCGTATGTGGCAGGGCTTGCAGACGATAACGGATTACAAAGGGAAATCCAGCCATGAGTTGCCCAGTGATGCAGAACTCCCAAATGAGCTAAATGCCTTTTGTGCCTGCTTAGAAGGAATATATATTGGCTTGCGTGTAAACAGGTTTTTCATGATGGCTGTGTGAGCTTGTTCTCCGTGGCCGACGTGAAAGAGCCATTTTAAACAGGTTAACAATCACAAGGCCGCCAGGCCAGACGCAATACCGGGGTGCGTTCTCAAAGCAAGCGCAGACCAGCTTGCAAGTGTCTTCAATGACATTTTCAATCTATCCTTGTCCCAGTCTGTAATCCCATTTTATGTTTCAAGCTGACAACCATTGTTCCTGTTCCCAAGAGCTCCAAGTTAATCTGCCTAAATGACTAACGCCCTCTAGCAATCACATCTGTAATTATGAAGTGCTTCAAGTTCCTTGGCATCCACATCACTAAGGACTTACCATGGTCCACACACACCTGCACAATTGTGAAGAGGGCAAGGCAGTGCCTCTCTCCCCTCAGTAAATTGAAAAGATTTGGCATGGGCCCTCGGATCCTCAAGTTATTCAGCTGCACAATCGAGATCATCTTGACTGGCTGCATCACCGCCTGTTTGGTATGGTAAATGCACCCCTCTTTACTGAAAAGCGCTATGGATGGTGGTGCGAACAGTCGAGTACATCACTTGGGCAGAGGTCCCTGCCATCCAGGACCTCTATATCGGGCGGTGTCAGAAAAAGGCCAGAAAAATTGCCAAAGACTCCAGCCACCCAAGCCATAGACTGTTCACTCTGCTACCATCTGACCAACAGGCTCCGAGACCGCTTCTATCCCCAAGCCATAATAAGACTGCTAAATAGTAAATTATTGATACCCGAACTATAAACCCACACGCATACAGTGCATTCGGAAAGTATTCAGACCCCTTGACTTTATCCACATTTTTATACGTTACAGCCTTATTCTAAAATCTATTTAATTATTTGTCCACATCAATCTACACACAATACCCTATAATGACAAATAGAAACTTTTTTTTAAAACATTTTTGCAAATGTATAAATAAAATCAAAAATGAAATATAATTTACATAAGTATTCAGACCCTTTTCTCTGTACTTTCTTGAAGCACCTTTTGGCAGTGATTACAGCCTCAAGTCTTCTTGGGTATGACGCTACAAGCTTGGCACACCTGTATTTGGGGAGTTTCTACGATTTCTTCTCTGCAGATCTTCTCAAGCTCTGTCAGGTTGGATGGAGAGCGTTGCTGCACAGCTATTTTCAGGTCTGTCCAGAGATATTAGCTCGGGTTCAAGTCCGGGCTCTGGCTGGGCCACTTAAGGACATTCAGAGACTTGTCCAAAAGCCACTCCTGCGTTGTCTTGGCTGTGTGCTCACTGTCATTGTCCTGTTGGAAGGTGAACCTTCTCTCCAGTTTGAGGTCCTGAGCGCTCTGGAGCAGGTTTTCATCAAGGATCTCTCTGTACTTTGCTCTGTTCATCTTTCCCTCCATCCTGAGTAGTCTCGCAGTCCCTGCCGCTGAAAAACAATCCCCACAGCATGATGCTGCCACCACCATGCTTCACTATAGGGATGGTACTAGGTTTCTTCCAGATGTGACGCTTGCCATTCAAGCCAAAGAGTTCAATCTTTGTTTCATCAGACCTGAGAATCTTGTTTCTCATGGTCTGATAGTCCTTTAGTTGCCTTTTGGCAAACTTCAAGCGGGCTGTCGTTCCTTTTACTGAGAAGTGGCTTCCGTCTGGCCACTCTATCATAAAAGCCTGATTGATGGAGTGCTGCAGAGATGGTTGTCCTTCTCCCATCTCCACAGAGGAACTCTGGAGCTCTGTCAGAGTGACCATCGGGGTTCTTGGTCACCTCCCTGACCAAGGCCCTTCTCCCCCGATTGCTCAGTTTGGCCGGGCGGCCAGCTCTAGGAAGAGTCTTGGTGGTTCCAAACTTCTTCCATTTAAGAATGATGGAAGCCACTGTGTTCTTGGGGACCTTCAATGCTGCAGAAATGTTTTGGTACCCTTCCCCAGATCTGTGCCTTGACACAATCCTGTCTCCGCGCTCTACGGACAATTCCTTCGACCTCATGTTTTTTAAATTTTTCTGATAGGCACTGTCAACTGTGGGACCTTTTTCAAATCATGTCCAATCAATTGAATTTACCACAGGGGGACTCTAAGTTGTACAAATATCTCAAGGATTACCAATGGAAACAGGATGCACCAGAGGTCAATTTTGAGTCTCATAGCAAGTCTAAATAGTCTAAATAGGTATTATTATTTTATTTTTTTGTCATTATGGGGTATTGTGTGTAGATTGAGGGGGAGGAAAAATTATTTGATTCATTTTAGAATAAGGCTGTAACGTAACAAAATGTGGAAAAAGGGAAGGGGTCTGAATACTTTTCAAATGTACATACCCATTACACGCACGCACACTCACACTCTTATACACTCTGTTCTTTTTTTAAACTCTTATTAATGTTGTGAGTAGGGCACGACAAAAGCTTTTCCCCCACAGGAGACTGAAAAAATTTGGCAGGGGTCCCCAGAGCCTCAAAGTTCTATTGCTGCACCAGCAGGATCATCCTGACCGGTTGCATCACCACCTGGTATGGCAACTGCTCAGCATCTGACCGTAAGGCGCTATAGAGGGTAGTGCGTACGGCCCAGTACACCACTGGGGCCAAGCTTCCTGCCATCCAGGACCTACATAATAGGTGGTGTGAGAGGAAAGCCCATAATATGGTCAGAGACTCAAGTCACCCAAGTCATAGACTGTTTTCTCTTCTACCGCACGGCAAGCGGTACCGGAGCGCCAAGTCTAGAAGCAAAAGGGTCCTTAACAGCTTCTACCCCCAAGCCATAAGACTGCTGAACAATTCATCAAATGGCTCCTGGACTATTTACATTGACCCCCCCCCCCCCCCTCCCATTTGTTTTGTATACTGCTGCTACTTGCTGTTTTATTATCTATGCATAGTCACTTAATGCCTATCTATATGTACAAATTACCTCAACTAACCTGTACCCCCGCACACTTCCTTGGTACCGGTACCCCCTGTATATAGCCTCGTTATTGTGTTACTTTGTATTATTTTTTTACTTTAGTTTATTTGCTAAATATTTTCTTAACCAACAGTGCAGTTAAAGAAGAGTTAAGGGCTTGTAAGGTCTACACTTGTTGTATTCGGCGCATATGACAATTAAATTTTGATTTGATCTGTCCTGACGAGTAGTCACTATACCCTGCCTTCATGTACATGCATTATCTACCTCAAATTCCTTGTACCGCTGCACATTGATGAGAGAAATGTTTTCAGTTTAAAGCTAATTTCCTGCTATTCTATGCATTTTGCCATGCAGCGTAGAGAGAATATTGCGGTTTTAAGGCTAATTTCCTGCAATTCTACATATTCTGCTATGGAGCTGGGAGAGAATATTGTAGTTTTAAACCTAGTTTCCTGCAAATCTATGCATTTTGTAATGGACAATGCTGTGTTTTGCTCAAACGTAATAACAAAAGGAATGCAGCTAAATTAATTGTTTTTGGACTTTTCAATTCTCCCTTACTGTCTAGCTTTTATTTTGGTGATGGTTAAGTTTTCAAAGATTATATTATCAAAAAATGTATAGGTCAATTATCTTTTCTGCTTACTTTATATCTTGTTTTAGTCATTTAAGTTTACACCTAAAGTGTTTTTCCATCCTGAAAATGAATCCCCTGTTTGGATTTACGTGACCTGTTTTTTTTGGAAGTCATTATTAGTGAATGTGCATTATGCAGGGTTCTGGTTAAATGTGTAACAAAAAGGGAGTTTTCATAGACTTGAAAGCCAGATCAGTGATTTTTCTGAAAAAGCACGTTAAACTATTTTCATAAAATAATGAAATTATTTGTGAGTCTTATGGTTGTGGAAGGCTTATATTTAGTGACGGTATAATTTCACAAGCCCTAAATTCATTTGATTATTGCCGACTGCCTGAAATGCAGTGCATTTGCTCTTTCATTGTACAACAAAGCTTATTTAGTAAAATACATTAAAAAAAATTTAGATGTATACTTAGAAATTTTGTCTTTTTTTTTTTATTTATATATTTTTTGGGGGGCTGTAGTGGCTTGCGAAAGTATTCACCCCCTTTGCATTTTTCCTATTTTGTTGCCTTACAACCTGGAATTAAAGTATATTTTTTGTGGATTTGTATCATTTGATTTACACAACATGCCTACCACTTTTTGAAGATGCAAAATATTTTTCATTGTGAAATAAACAATAAATGACACAAAACAATTGTACATTTGAGCGTGTATAACTATTCAACCCCCCCCCCCCCCCCCCTCAAAGTCAATACTTTGTAGGGCCATCTTTTGCAGCAATTACAGCTGCAAGTCTCTTGGGCTAAGTCTCTATAAGCTTGGCACATCTAGCCACTGGAATTTTTGCCCATTCTTCAAGGCAAAACTGCTCCAGCTCCTTCAAGTTGGATGGGTTTCGCTGGTGTACAGCAATCTTTAAGTCAAACCACAGATTCTTTAAGTCAAACCACAGATTGAGGTCTAGGCTTTGACTAGGCCATTCCAAGACATTTAAATGTTTCCCCTTAAACCACTCAAGTGTTGCTTTAGCACTATGCTTAGGGTCATTGTCCTGCTGGAAGGTGAACCTCTGTCCCAGTCTCAAATCTCTGGAAGACTGATACAGGTTTCCCTCAAGAATGTCCCTGTATTCAGTGCCATCCATCATTCCTTCAATTCTGACCAGTTTCCCAGTCCCTGCCAATGGAAAAACATCCCCACAGCATGATGCTGCCACCACCATGCTTCACTGTGGTGGCACTGATGGTGTTCTCGGGGTGATGAGAGGTGTTAGGTTTGCGCCAGACATAGCATTTTATTTGATGGCCAAAAAGCTACATTTTAGTCTCATCTGACCAGAGTACCTTCTTGGGGAGTCTTCCACATGCCTTTGGCTAATCCCCAACGTTTTTGCTTATTTCTTTCTATAAGCAATGGCTTTTTTCTGGCCACTCTTTCGTAAAGCCCACCTCTGTGGAGTGTACGGCTTAAAGTGGTCCTGTGGACAGATACTCCAATCTCCGCTGTGGAGCTTTGCAGCTCCTCCAGGATTATCTTTGGTCTCTCTGTTGCCTCTCTGATTAATGCCCTCCTTGCCTGGTCTGTGAGTTTTGGTGGGCGGCCCTTTTTTGGCAGATTTGTTGTGGTGCCATATTCTTTCCATTTTTTAAATAATGGATTTAATGGTGCTCTGTGGGATGTTCAAAGTTTCGGATATTTTTTTATAACCCAACCCTGATCTATACTTCTCCACAACTTTGTCCCTGACCTGTTTGGAGAGCTCCTTGGTCTTCATGGTGACGCTTGCTTGGTGGTGCCCCTTGCTTGGTGGTGTTGCAGACTCTGGGGCCTTTCAAAGTGTGTGTGTGTATACTGAGATCATGTGACACTTAGATTGCACACAGGTGGACTTTAACTAATTATGTGACTTCTGAAGGTAATTGATTGCACCAGATTGTATTTAGGGGCTTCATAGTAAAGGGGGTGAATACATATGCACACACCACTTTCCCGTTTTTATTTTTTATATATTTTTTCACTTCACCAATTTGGACTATTTTGTATGTCCATTACATGAAATCCAAATAAAAATCAATTTAAATGACATGTTGTAATGCAACAAAATAGGAAAAACAAAGGGGATAAATACTTTTGGAAGGCACTGTATATCGCCCAGCCCTACAGTGAAGATAAATTCAACAAAGCATGGACTGTTGCTGCGCCAAGACCCAGCACTGAAGCAAAGGGGGAAAACATCATATGAAAGTCATGCACACTACCCCCGTTCTTCTTCAAGCTTGTTGTGCATGATGCAAAACACAAGAGAGCTCCTCTATATCTCAAGTCCTCAGTGACCCAAATTTCATCCAAAGCTCTACTGTATGCTGCACGTCTCATACGACCCGGCTCATCTTAAGAAAAAGTAGGCATTCAGTCTGTCCCAAACCGATATTGGGGGGAGTGGAGACGTTGGCTGGCTTCCGTGACGAGAACGGCCCTGCTTTATTCTGCTAGTCATTTGTGATGGAGGGATTGGATCTTGGCTCAGCAGCACGGCTAATGGGATTCATTTCATGTCAGAGGGCTTTAAAGCAGGTGGCAGAGGGCTTTAAAGCAGAGAGCTAGACACAGACACACACACACTGGCATAGGGTCGTTTTTTCTTTATTGAGTATGACAGGACCTGCAGTGCCAGAGTTTTGCTGTATTGTAATCAGCCCACTTAATGGGATTAACATGTTAGCATTCTCACCTTCCTCCCCATAGAAGTGTGTTGTGAGGTAATTAGTAGTGTGAGTACAGATTTAGGGAAATGAGGTGCCAGGGGCTGTGCTGTGATTATCCATGTGTTTCCATTACAGGATGTTCATTTACATTACATTTTCATTTCATTTATAAAGTGTGCTCACTTTATGGTCCTCTGGATATTCTCTAATTGTGTGTGTGTGTGTGTGTGTGTGGAGGCTGTCACATGGCTTGTGTAAAAAGTGTATCCCAGTAGGAGTCATAACACCCGTAAAACATAGCAGTCAAACAAGGAAATGGTTCCAATCGTTTTTCCACCATACATTTTTCCCATAGGTGATTTTAGAAACACTTAACATAAGGGCTGTGTTTTGTGTAGGCTTACCCTGGCGTGACATTTTGATAACCGTGTAAATGTCTGTAGGCCAAGGTGACTTTAATGAATATATTCGCCTGTATTTACCCCCCCCCCAAATAAATAAAATCCTAATTATCTGCAAATGTGGCTATCATAAAGAACTACAAATGCCATGATGATCTGGATGAGACTGGCGAATCGAGGCAAAGGTAAGAATCTCTGGATGAACTATCTAATGTTAGCTAATTTTAGTAATTTCTGAATTGGTTAGTTTTCTGTTTGCAAAGGTGTCATCTAGAGATGACGTGCAGGAGCTTTCATGATGTCTACTTTGATTCTAATTAGCGTTTTTGAATCTGAGTCATTTAGCAGAGCGACTTACAGGAGCAATTAGGGTTAAGTGCCGAGATCAAGGGCGCAGACCCCCCCCCCCCCCCCCCCCCAACTAGTCAGCCTGGGGATTCGAACCAGCAACTTTTCGGATACTGGCCCAACGCTCTTAATCGCTAAGCTATCTGAGCCGACTATATTGATATTTCACCTTGTCCGAGAGAGATTTACATGGTTATCAAATCGTCACACCAGGGTAAGCCTACACGAAACACAGCATTTATTTTAAGTGTTTCTAAACTCCCTGTGGGAAAAATTAATAGTGGGAAAAACAATTGGATCAATTTACCTGTTTGACCGCTAGGTTTATGGGTATTATGACACCTCCACTGTGAGACTATAGTAGCTAAGTAAAATAATTACAACGACATGATTTGTTTAGTCGACTTTGTTCATGGTAAGTGGTGTATATCATCATGGAATATGTGTGTAGGTTATGGCGTGTTGATGATGCGCTGCACAGCATATGTGTGTCCATATGTTTACTGAAGGGGGGTGGAAATGCAACAACAACTTCCTGGTTGGCTAATCGGCTCATGCAAACACGCATACTCCCACACACTTCACACACAAACGCAGAGGCCCTGTCAAGTAGACTCAGTTTAATCCTTATCCTGCATATCTGGCGATTCAGCACCATCTGACCTCTTCACCTCCTACTGGTCACGTTTCAGCCACATCTTCCCTCTCTTTCTCAGTCTCTTGCCGCTATCACTGTATTTGTATTTATTATGGATCCCCATTAGCTGCTTACTCTTCCTGGGGTCCATCAAAACTAAATCATATCAAATTTATTTATATAGCCCTTCTTACATCAGCTGATTCTCAAAGTGCTGTACAGAAACCTAGCCTAAAACCCCAAACAGCAAGCAATGCAGGTGTATAAACACGGTGGCTAGGAAAAACTCCCTAGGAAGAAACCTAGAGAGGAACCAGGCTATGAGGGATGGCCCGTCCTCTTCTGGCTGTGCCGGGTGAAGATTATAACAGAACATGTCCAAGATGTTAAAATGTTCATAAATGACCAGCATGGTCAAATAATAATAGTCACAGTAGTTGTCGAGGGTGCAACAAGTCAGCACCCCAGAAGTAAATGTCAGTTGGCTTTTCATAGCCGATCATTAAGAGTATCTCTACCGCTCCTGCTGTCTCTAGAGAGTTGAAAACAGCAGGTCTAGGACAGGTAGCACGTCCGGTGATCAGGTCAGGGTTCCATAGCCGCAGGCAGAACAGTTGAAACTGGAGCAGCAGCACGGCCAGGTGGACTGGGGACAGCAAGGAGTCATCATGCCAGGTAGTCCTGAGGCATGGTCCTAGGGCTCAGGTCCTCTGAGAGAGAGAGAGAGAGAGAGAATTAGAGAGAGCATACTTAAATTCACACAGGACACCGGATAAGACAGGAGAAGTACTCCAGATATAACAGACTGACCCTAGCCCCCCGACATAAAGTACTGCAGCATAAATACTGGAGGCTGAGACAGGAGGGGTCAGGAGACACTGTGGCCCCATCTGATGATACCCCCGGACAGGGCCAAACAGGGAGGATATAACCCCACCCACTTTGCCAAAGCACAGCCCCCACACCACTAGAAGGATATCTTCAACCACCAACTTACCATCCTGAGACAATGCCGAGTATAGCTCACAAAGATCTCCGCCACGGCACACCCCAAGGGGGGGTGGGGGGGGGGCGCCAACCCAGACAGGAAGATCACGTCAGTGACTCAACCCACTCAAGTTACGCACCCCTCCTAGGGACGACATGGAAGAGCACCAGTAAGCCAATGACTCAGCCCCTGTAATAGGGTTAAAGGCAGAGAATCCCAGTGGAGAGAGGAACCGGCCAGGCAGAGACAGCAAGGGCGGTTCGTTGCTCCAGAGCCTTTCCGTTCACCTTCACACTCCTGGGCCAGACTACACTCAATCATATGACCCACTGAAGAGATGAGTCTTCAGTAAAGACTTAAAGTTTGTGACCGAGTCTGCGTCTCTCACATGGGTAGGCAGACCATTCCATAAAAATGGAGCTCTATAGGAGAAAGCCCTGCCTCCAGCTGTTTGCTTAGAAATTCTAGGGACAATTAGGAGGCCTGCGTCTTGTGACCGTAGCGTATGTGTAGGTATGTACGGCAGGACCAAATCGGAAAGATGGATAGGAGCAAGCCCATGTAATGCTTTGTAGGTTAGCAGTAAAACCTTGAAATCAGCCCTTGCCTTAACAGGAAGCCAGTGTAGGGAAGCTAGCACTGGAGTAATATGATCAAATTTATTGATTCTAGCAGCCGTATTTAGCACTAACTGAAGTTTATTTAGTGCTTTATCCGGGTAGCCGGAAAGTAAAGCATTGCTGTAGTCTAACCTAGAAGTAACAAAAGCATGGATTACATTTTCTGCATCATTTTTGGACAGACAATTTCTGATTTTTGCAATGTTACGTAGATGGAAAAAAGCTGTCCTTGAAACAGTCTTGATATGTTCGTCAAAAGAGAGATCAGGGTCCAGAGTAACGCCGAGGTCCTTCACAGTTTTATTTGAGACGACTGTACAACCATCAAGATTAATTGTCAGATTCAACAGAAGATCTCTTTGTTTCTTGGGAATTAGAACAAGCATCTCTGTTTTGTCCGAGTTTAAAAGTAGACATTTAAGGCAGTTATACAATTAAAAACATTACATTCACAACAGATTTCACAACACATGAAGTGTGTGCCCTCAGGCCCCTACTCTACTTCCAAATATATCTGTTTTATCTGTTTTTTTCTGTTTTTTTTTTGTTTTTTTACTGCTTGCATAAGTTACTTGATGTGGAATAGAGTTCCATGTAGTCATGGCTCTATGTAGTATTGTGCGCCTCCCATAGTCTGTTCTGGGAGAGTCCTCTGGTGGTAGGTATTGTGGGGTTTGCATAGGTGTCCGAGCTGTGTGCCAGTAGTTCAAACAGACAGCTCTGTGAAGTCAATCTCAACCTCCACTTTGAGCCAGGAGAGATTGACATGCATTTTATTAATGTTCACTCTCTGTGTACATCTATGAGCCAGCCGTGCTGCCCTGTTCTGCTCCAATTGCATTTTCTAAGTCCTTCTTTGTGGCACCTGACCACACGACTGAACAGTAGTCGAGGTGCGACAAAACTAGGGCCTGTCAAACCTGCCTTGTTGATAGTGCTCTTAAGAAGGCAGACTAGCGCTTAATTATGGACAGACTTCTCCCCATCTTAGCTACTGTTGTATCAATATGTTTAGAAGATAACATTTTATAATCCAGGGTTACTCCAAGCAGTTTAGTCACCTCAATTTGCTCAATTTCCACATTATTTAGTTGAGGTTTTGGGTTTAGTGAATAATTTGTCCCAAATACAATGCTTTTAGTTTTTGAAATATTTACCACAAACATATTCCTTGCCACCCATTCTGTAACTGTAGCTTTTTGTTAAATGTTGCATTTATTTCAGTCGCTGTAGTAGCTGACATGTATAGTGTTGAGTTATCCGTATACATAGACACACTGGCTTTACTCAAAGATTGAAAAAAAGTAAGGGGCCTAGACAGCTGCCCTGGGGAATTCTGATTCTACCAGGATTATGTTGGATAGACTTCCATTAAAGAACACACTCTGTGTTCTGTTAGACAGGTAACTCTTTATCCACAATATAACTGGGAGTGTAAAGCCATAACACATGTTTTTCCATCACCAGACTATGATCGATAATGTCAAAAGCCACACTGAAGTCTAACAAAACAATCTTTTCATCATCATTTTCTCTCAGCCAATCATCAGTCATTTATGTAAGTGATGTGCTTGTTGAATGTCCTTCCCTTTAAGCATGCTGAAAGTATGTTATTAATTTCTTTATTGTAAAATAGCATTGTATCTTGTCAAACACAATTTTTTCAAAAAGTTTACTAAGGGTTGGTAACAGGCAGATTGGTTGGCTAATTGAGCCAGTAAAAGGGGCTTTACTATTCTTAGCGGAATGACTTTTGCTTCCCTCCAGGCTTGAGGGCACACACTTTCTAGTATGCTTAAATTTAAGATAGTGCAAATAGGAGTGGCAATATTGTCCGCTATTATCCTCAGTAATTTTCCATCCAAGTTGTCAGACCCCGGTGGCTTGTCATTGTTGATAGACAACAATAGTTTTTTCAACTCTTCCACACTCACTTTACAGAATTCAAATTTATAATGCTTGTCTTTCATAATTTGGTCAAATATACTTGGATGTGTAGTGTCAGCATTTGTTGCTGACATGTCATCCATAAGTTTTCTAATCTTGCCAATTAAAAAATAATTCAAGTAGTTGGCAATATCAGTGGGTTTTGTGATGAATGCTGCATCTTTTATGCCAAATTTTCATTTAAAGTGCCAGTAACTGGGATAAGCAATTTCATAAAGTGCTGAATTTGGTTGCTTTTCATTACACACCACAGACCAACAAATAGTACATTTCTGCAGCATTAGTAAAGATATGATCAATACATGTTGATGACTTTTATTCCTGTGCTGTTTGTAACTACCTTAGTAAGTTGACTGATAACCTGAGCCAGGTTGCAGGCAGTGGTTAAAGCTGGAAGCTTTCTCTTGAGTGGACAGCCTGATGAAAGTCAGTCAATATTTAAATCACCCAGAAAATATTCCTCTCTGTTAATACATTATCAAGCATTTCATACATGTTATCCGGATACTGACCATTACCACTTGGTGGTCTATACAGTGGTTCCTCCTTTAAAAGTTGCGAGCTTGCACCGCAGAACTTAGATGTACCCAGCGTCACGGCGTCATTGCTCCAGACCACCACAAGGGGGAGTTGGAACACTCATTATGCATTTGGGTCCCGAGTGGTTCCAATGACGAATTTTGACGCGAGCCACCCTTGCCTTGTGGCGTTCTTCAACAAAGATAACTGACAAAACATTATGGTGGAACCAGATGTAAGTTGTTATAACATCATAACGAGTCAAGCAAAAAATGTACAATCGAGAGGAATATGTTACTTAATGTAGAGATAAATATTTGTGTATATTTTTTTGTCATAAAGTTAATTTACGAAAATCGCTATTTAGCAAGTTATCTGACTAGGTAACATTAGCCAGCTAGCTAGTGTTAGGAGAATGAATTTGTAATACATGTTGTTTAATGTTTTAGGGACTCCTGAGAAAACCAGCAAACCAGGCTGTCATCTTGTGAAACAGTGGATGTAAAGAATCTAGCTAGCTAACGCATTCACTGCAAATTGAATGTACAATTGTGTAAGCTTGCCTTGCAGCTGAAGTAACATAGATAGCTAACTATTTACTTGCTTATTGTGTAGTGGAGGACAAAAATAACTGTATGCCTATGGATGTGTAGCTAGCTACAGTATGTAGCCGATCTGTGTATGGACCCTAAAACGTTAGGTTCTGAACTAATATTCATACCAATCTATGAACCTCAGCTATCATAGTTGTTGTATCAACTTCAAGCCTGAATGGCATTAATGAAGTCTATGTGTAACCGCTGTAAAATGTCTAGCTAGTTAGCGGGGTGCGCTCTAATAGCGTTTCAATCGGTGACGTCACTCGCTCTGAGACCTTGAAGTAGTTGTTCCCCTTGCTCTGCAAAAGCCACAGCTTTTAGGAGCGATGGGTAACGATGCTTCAAGGGTGGCTGTTGTCGATGTGTGCAGAGGGTCCCTGGTTCGAGCCCAGGTAGGGGCAAGGAGAGGGACAGAAGCTATACTGTTACATATGGATAGAGTAGAATATAATAACTTTATTGTGCCAAGGATGAAAGTCCTATATACCCATGTACTGTAGTTATTACTACGCATAAGATTCCCACATTGTAGCCTGTACATTGAATATATTCACTGATCATGTACTCTTCCTTGGCAAATAAAGTTGCGGTTGTAACGAACGTCGTCAGGAGAAGGAAAACAGGACCAAGGTGCAGCGTGGTAAGTATTCATAATACTTTTAATAAATACGAACACTTGAACAAAAACAACAAAACGACAAACGAACAGTTCTGCAAGGTGCAATACACAAAACAGAAAACAACTACCCACAAACACAGGTGGGAACAGGGTACCTAAGTATGGTTCTCAATCAGAAACAACGATTGACAGCTGCATCTGATTGAGAACCACACCAGGCCAAACACCTAGAAATAGAAAACAGAACAAAACATAGAATGTCCACCCCAACTCACGCCCTGACCAAACCAAAATAGAGACATAAAAAAGGAACTAAGGTCAGGGCGTGACATTACCCCCCCCCCCCCCCCCCCCCAAAGGTGCTATAGGTATAGTGTCACGCCCTTAGTTCCCCTATAGGGGAGGGTCTGGATGGGCATGTCACCGCGGTGGCGGCTCTGGTGCGGGACGTAGCCCCCGCTCCACCTCTGGCTTGGCCCACTTAGGTGGCGTCTCTAGAGCGGGGACCCTCACCGCCGACCCCGGACTAGGGACCCTTGCAGTGGGCCCCGGACAGGGGGGGAGACTCTGGCTGCTCCGGACAGGGGGGAGACTCCGGCTGCTCCGGACAGGGGGGAGACTCTGGCAGCTCCGGACAGGGGGGAGACTCTGGCAGCTCCGGACAGGGGGGAGACTCTGGCTGCTCCGGACAGGGGGGAGACTCTGGCTGCTCCGGACAGGGGGGAGACTCTGGCTGCTCCGGACAGGGGGGAGACTCTGGCTGCTCCGGACAGGGGGGAGACACTGGCTGCTCCGGACAGGGGGGAGACTGGCTGCTCCGGACAGGGGGTAGATTCTGGCTGCTCTGGACAGGATGGTGTCACTGGAGTGGAGAGACACACAGGAGGCTTCGTGCCATGGATCATCACTGGAGGCTTCGTGCCATGGATCATCACTGGAGGCTTCGTGCCATGGATCATCACTGGAGGCTTTGTGCCATGGATCACCACTGGAGGGTTCGTGCCATGGATCACCACTTGAGTGGAGAGACACACATGAGGCCTGGCTCTGGGAGAAGGCACAGGACTCACCAGGCTGGGGAGACATATAGGAGGGTTAATTCTCGGCGCAGGCACAGGACTCAACAGGCTGGGGAGACATGCAGGAGGCCTTGTCCTTGGCCGAGGCACCGGATACACTGGGCCGTGGAGGCGCACTGGCGGTCTCGAGCGCAGATCTGGCTCCACCCGTTCTGGCTGGATGCCAGCTTCCACCCGGCAAATGCGTGACGCTGGCACCGAGACACCGTGCGCATCATCCCATAGCACGGGGCCTGACCAGTCACATGCTCGCCCCGGGAAGAACGGGGAGTGGGCTCAGGTCTCCCAAATTTTTGGGGGGCTGCCTCTCGGGCTTCCTTGCCAGCCGTGTTCCCTCGTACCGCTGGTTCCCTTCTCCTTCTGCCTCCGCTCTCCTGGCTGCCTCCACCTGTTCCCATGGGAGGCGATCCCTTCCAGCCAGGATGCTGGTGTCAGCGTAGTTGGAGTCAGCACCGCCGTCACAGACACAAGCAATCCCAGCGATGAAGGCGCAGGTAGATCAGTAACCAATGCAGCAAAGTTATTCCTTATGTTAATCTGCTCCAAACCTCTCGCAGTCACTTCCGTCCGCTTAGCATCATGCCGCTACCTTTGATTTCCACGACTTGTGACATGGGACCAGCACTGATTGGAACACTTTTCTTGCTGTTCTCCATCTACTTCACTACAGGATGGAGAAGAAGAAGCAGATGGAGACGATTTCCTTGGCAGGCAAGTTCAAGGTAGCACAGGCCATTCTGATAGGGATAGATGACGAGGTTGGGAAACATCCATCAGGCCCGAGCAGCGTCCAGCCATATGAGTTACAATTTGCGTTTTCCCCATAAATTCAGGCAGAATTGAGCTTTGTTTGCTAAGCATAGCCATCTCATTCCTGTAATCCTCCTCTAGCAAACAATTGCTGCATTGGAACTCCGGATTGTCAATATTGTCCCGGACAAGAGCGTAATAAACACAGTTTCTACAGCCCTGGAAACATTCGTTAGTAATTCCAGGCGAAGCGGGCTCCATTGCAACCTAGCTACTGTAGCTAGCTAGTTGGTAGCAGGTGTTGACACAGGTATCTGAGTTATTGAGTTCTGAAGTTTTCGGTGTAGAGTCAGTGTCCTCCGACATTAACTGGTGGGGATACACAAGAAGCACAATGAGGGGCTATACTAATCAGAATTTTGGATCACACTCACTCACACACTGGAAATAAGCACTTTCCTTTAGCTTGTGCTATTGCGAGCATTGTACGAGTTCCCTTCGGTAGTCTAGCTCACTGTTTGGGGGCAGAGTGTGTCATCAACAGGTGTTGATCTATTTCTTGGCCATTTAGATTGTTCATAAGCTAGGTTGTTTTTCAATCTTTGAGTTTCAACTGCTATTGAAGAGAAGACAATGCTGCTATTAGTTTGTCTCTCTCCTCTTCAAGGCAATGTAATCAAATCATGAGCGATTTCGACATGGGTAATGGTCAGGAGTTGGCATTTGGTGTAACAAGCGATTTAAGCACATTCCAAAATTTCACATTATGGTCAACAGGTCCCTAACCCTGTTCTGGTTTATCATGTTGGCAGAGAGACAGTTGGTCAGGCAGGATTAGACATTTTAGACATTTAATCTCTACTAAATCTGTTTTGGATAGTGTTTCCCCCCCTACATATTTTGTCCATTGGTATCTGGACCCATAAATCCCATAAAATGGTGTTTATAATCTGTCTGAACTGTAATGGTGAAAGCAGCCCATTAACATCATCCATCCTAATCTACCAACTCAGGAAGTCCTGCAGTATAAACCAGCATTGTTTAATTCAGGCAATGCAAATAATCTGGGTAGCCATTTGATTAGCTGATAGCAAGCTTGATAGCAATGTGAAAATTGTTGTGTAAATCTGTTGCAGCTCAAGTCAACTACAAAACCCACAATGCAATGCTCTCTCTGGCTGACTGGCTAGTAGCTACACACAATAATACCAAAGTAAGCATGTGAAGTAGCTAGCTAGCTGTAAAATAACCTAAACAAACTGCACTATTCATTTAGGAGTCTACAATCTCACCATGTTGAACCTGTCTGCAGTTCGTCTGTGCGCAAAGTGCAGATGTTACCATGGCAACGACATCCCTTTTCCACAGACACACAGGGCACATTGGCTGATTGTACTTGAAGGAAAAACCGAGTTGAATAATTTGGTACACTGTTTAGATTGAGCACATCTGAGGGCAATATATACTTCGTCATGACGATATAAATGGATTGGATGTGTTCTAGACAAGTATGCTCATTGGCTGATTAGGTGGAGTGCAGGTAATTGTTTTAATGTGATATTGTGTTATCCCCTATCTTCATTGTTCAAATCAAATTTTATTGATCACATACACATGGTTAGCAGATGTAGTGAAATGCTTGTTCAGGACCTGATACAGTGCCTTCGGAAAGTATAGAGACCACTTGACTTTTTCCAGATTTTGTTACGCTACAGCCTTATTCGAAAATGGATGAAATAAAAACAATTCCTCAGCAATCCACACACTACTCCACAATGGCAAAGCGAAAATAGGTTTTATAAATTTTTGCAAATATATTTAAATAAAAAAACAGATGCCTTATTTACAGAAATATTCAGACCCTTTGCTATGAGACTCGAAATTGAGGTCAGGTACATCCTGTTTCCATTGATCATCCTTGATGTTTCTTCAACTTCACTGGAGTCCAACTGTGGTAAATTCAATTGATTGGACATGATTTGGAAAGGCACACACTTGTCTATATAAGGTCCCACAGTTAACAGTGCATGTCAGAGCAAAAATCAAGCCATGAGGTCAAAAGAATTGTCCGTAGAGCTCCGAGACAGGGTTGTGTCGGCACAGATCAGGGGAAGGGTACCAAAACATTTCTACAGCATTGAAAGTCCCCAAGAACACGGTGGCCTCCATCATTCTTAAATGGAAGAAGTTTGGAACCACCAATACTCTTCCTAGAGCTGGCCCCCGGCCAAACTGAGCAATCGGGGAAGAAGGGCCTTGGTCAGGGAGTTTACCAAGAATGGTCAGTCTGTCAGAGTTCATCTGTAGAGATGGGATAACCTTTCAAAAGGACAACCATCCTGCAGCACCACACCAATCAGGCCTTTATGGTAGAGTGGCCAGGCAGAAGCCACTCCTCTGTAAAAGGCACATGACAGCCCGCTTGGAGTTTGCCAAAAGGCACCTAAAGACTCTCAGAACATGAGAAACAAGATTCTGTGGTCTGATGAAACCAAGATTGAACTCTTTGGAGGAATTACATTTAATCACGTAACAATGTGAAAAGTCAAGGGGTCTGAATACTTTCCAAAGGCACTGTAGGTATAAGTTCCTACACAATTTCCTGATTTCACAGACAGAAGTTGAATCGTGGTGAAAAAATATATATTTTACCCACTGATAGAACATCGGCTTTCACCAAATTAACAGGTGTATGATTTTTATTTACGGGGTGGATTATCATGTCAAGGGCCATATGTTGTGTCTCCTTGGTGACGCGGGTTTATTCTTGGAAGACACACACTCTTAGCTGTGCTCTCTGACGGCCTGCTTCCTGATTGCCCTGCTGTCTTGGGATTAGGCCTCAAAGCTCTGCTTTTAGACACACGCCACCTCACCTCCCCACTGTCCCAACTCCGGCCATACGGCTCACACCGGGATTTAATGTCAGTCTGCAGTAAGCCACCAAGAAGCAAAGGTGCCACAGGCTTCTTTTTCTATAGAGCCCCAGTGCCTCACAAGTTGACCCGATGCATTCGGAAGATGACCATGACTAGCTTCGTAAATGTACGTGTTTGCGTTGGACTATGACGCCCGTGTGCAGCCAAATGGGGAGCAACGCGTAGGAGTAGCAAAGCCTCTCTTTATCCAAGAGGAAGACTGCCCAGTTGATGGTTGTTTTACTTTGATTATAGTGGATTCGAGTCGCGTGTCTCTCGCCAAGCTGCATGGCAGAATGAAACCTGGATGCTGACCTTGCTGAGAAAGTATGGGAATAGGCAGTTCCTTTGCCCCTTTGAGATCTGACCAAATCTTTACCATAAGGTATGTCCCCTCCTAGACCGCCCCACCCACCCTCCCCTTCTGATTTCTTAAGAATTTGATGTAACTGCCTGCCTGAACCTGTCAAACAAGTTCTGTTTTTTTGGCAACCATATTCTGCTTGGTTATGTTGTTGACATGAGATTGATGTCCTCTGTTGAGAGGTTAATGGTTTCGCAGCATGAGTTTTCAGTTTAAGACGCCTCTCAGCCCTCAGCGATGCTAAACGACCCGTCAAAAACAAAGACCTTTCTTTAATTTAGATGAGCAATCGAGCACATGTACGCCATCTCCCCTTGGCAAGCACCCACCACATAAAACCTCCCTTTGTCTCCCCACCACCCTTACTGATTCAAGTGCTCTCAGTAACATAGCCCGAATGTTGTTGTATCTTATGGCCCTCTCTGACTTTCTGGCTAGTGTGTTTTATTTTTATTTTATTTATTTTACCGTTATTTTACCAGGTAAATTGACTGAGAACACGTTCTCATTTGCAGCAACGACCTGGGGAATAGTTACAGGGGAGAGGAGGTGGATGAATGAGCCAATTGTAAACTGGGGATTATTAGGTGACCATGATGGTTTGAGGGCCAGATTGGGAATTTAGCCAGGACACTGGGGTTAACACCCCTACTCTTACGATAAGTGCCATGGGGTCTTTAATGACCTCAGAGAGTCAGGACACCCGTTTAACGTCCCATCCGAAAGACGGCACCCTACACAGGGCAGTGTCCCCAATCACTGCCCTGGGGCATTGGGATATTTTTTAGACCAGACGAAAGAGTGCCTCCTACTGGCCCTCCAACACCACTTCCAGCAGCATCTGGTCTCCCATCCAGGGACTGACCAGGACCAACCCTGCTTAGCTTCAGAAGCAAGCCAGCAGTGGTATGCAGGGTGGTGTGTGACCTACTGTAGTGTGTCTTTAAGCCAGAGAGCGTTAAATGTGGCCTGTTTGCCTGTGGCACTTAGTGGAATTTAATGTAGTCCAGACCTACGTATTCGAGATAGCTATACGTTTTAGCTTGTGTTTTTCTGGTGGCCGATAAGCGATGCATTTGGAACAAGCATCTGTCGGTCAGTGGTTTTCGGTTCCAAAATTGGACAATGTCATTTGGACAGAACATTCTGCATACACTCTATGTTGTATAACAAGTCATAATGCTGTTTTCCTGCCATAGTTATTTATGAGAATGTGGTTTGTACTTTTTGCCTTTCACAGAGTGTGCTTGGCCCCGAGGCAGAATCTCCCACGGATCATCCTCAAAGGAATATTCCAGGGGGTGAAAGTGGTACGCGGACCCGACTGGGACTGGGGAAACCAAGACGGTGAGTGAGGGAGTGAGCAGAGCAATCCCTCCATACCGACCAGGGCCTTTTGTTTACCAGTGTGGCAGCGTTGTTGTTCAATCTGTTTCACCGTGACCCCATAACCTTAGAGTCGATGGAATCTTATTACCTACAATGTGACAGTTTGAACTGGTGTTTGTGCTTAGTGCTTCAGGATTTTTCCCAAACCCACAAGTATCTTATTGAGTGTGTTTAACAGATGTTTCTTAAAGAGCTGTGTTCATATGAGCAAGTTTTATTTTCCCTTTCGTACCGTTTCCCCCCTAGTGTAGCGGAATATACAAAGAAGTCACATGAATTCTAATTATAGCATGTGCTGCAACTCCGGACAGGACAAAATGGTCTTTGGGGTTATTTAATATTTTGGGACGTGGTTTTCAAGAGTCAAGATAATTTGGCTCTCAATGGCAAATCATTAGTGAAGAAACAGATTTGCCACACAAATACGAATGTAACTATTTGCAGAATCTCCATCTGTGGGAAGTTTGATGATTGCCCCTGTTTCTTTCCATTTCAAAACCATTAAATATCATTGCCTTTAGGGATGGCAAAATCTATCATTAGCTCTTTCTATTACCTCATGTGGGGTCAGAACCGGGAATGGCATTGTGTCTTTTCTGTGCTAAAGCACTGGCGAATGAGTCAAAATGTCCTTTTGGTGTCTTTGAAAGTTAACCCCTGGGGTCTAAGTCAGTCATCATCAGTCTTTAATCAGAGTGTGGTAAGTGCATAGGGACATTCTTGGCATGGTCAGCAGAGAGCCTGTCACTTTCCATGAGTCCTATCCTGTTGTTACCTGGCAGGCTGTGTAATCCTTGATGATTTTGTAGTCCTTGATGTAACCTGCATAACCTAAACTATACAATGCCAGGCTCTCGCTTTGTGGTGGAAACTGAACGTAGTATTTGATGACATTTGAACTTGAAGACTGTCAGTAAGTAGTAAAGTAGAAACGTATCGTGGTGGTTAGTAAATCAATGTATTTTATTGTACTTTCTCTCGTGTTTGGTTACAGTAATCTGAGAATGTGAGTGGTGTTTGCCCCAGCCTGTACGTGTGCTTTGTTTTGTGTTCTGTTTTATTATATTTTTTTTCACTTCTAACCAGAATCGAAGGGATGATTTGCCAAACCTTGTTGAAAGATGGCCAATGTTCATTGTCTGTTCAGATTACAGTGCCTTCAGAAAGTATTCATACACCTTGACTTAATCCACATTTTGTTGTTACAGCCTGAATTCTAAATTGATTAAATAGCTTTTTTTCCCCAGCCATCTACACACAATACCCCATAATAACAAAGTGAAAACATGTTTTTGAAATGTATAGACCCATTAAATACACAAATATCTAATTTACATAAGTATTCACACCCCTGAGTTTATACTTTGTAAAATCACCTTTGGCAGTGATTACGAAAGTGAGTCTTTGTGGGTAAGTCTCTAAGAGCTTTCCACATGAGAATTGTGCAACAGTTTACCATTATTATTTTCAAAATTCTTCAAGCTCTGTCAAATTGCTTGTTGATCGTTGCTAGACGAAGATTTTCAAGTATATTTAAGTCAAAACTGTAACTCGGCCACTCTGGAACATTCACGGTCTTCTTGGTAAGCAACTCCAGTGTAGATTTGGCCTTGTGTTTTAGGTTATTGTCCTGCTGAAAGGTGAATTAATCTCCCAGTGTCTGGTGAAAAGCAGACTGAATCAAGTTTTCCTCTACGATTTTACATGTGCTCCATTACGTTTCTTTTTTTTACCTGAAAAACTCACCAGTCTTTAATGATTACAAGCATACCCATAACATAATGCAGCCTCCACTATGCTTGAAAATATGGAGAATGGGACTCAGTAACGTATTGTTTTGGATTTAAAAACTAAGAATATCGAACAGGAAGTTAAGAAGGCAGCTATGAATAAGTATACCGACATAGAAGATTTGAATAAAATGCTTGTTGGACTCGGATCAGGGGAGCCATTTGGACAACAAGGATTTAGACTCGGCTGACAAAGATTGCTTCTCGAAGGATTGGATCCACTTTTAGATTTGTAAGTAAATTATTTTCATGACTTTATATAGCTAATTTACTATATGTATTTTGTTTTTTATAAGTTGTCTGCTTTTTGTGCTTTGGATTTAGTTTACATTGGCCAATGTAACAAGTAATTTCAATGTTATATAATTCCACTGTTTGCTGTTCTAAGTTTCATCCTTGTAACTTTAGAGGCCACTAAACTCTCATGGCCATTGTTTATTTGCAGTTCTCACCTGTGCCTTTTGTCTCAAAGGTGTTACTGTTTGCATTGTGTGTGTGTGTGTTTCACACCTATGTGAGTCACTGTACAGAAAGTTCAGGCTTGGTGTTTTTACTTTACAGTAATGTCGTTTCGTAAATTTAATCAGCTGTAATTCTGTGTGTCTTTCATCAATATGATGATGACGTTTGAGAGCCACCCCTCCCCAGCAAGCTCCCTTGCCGGTCGAGGTCTTCATCCCCTGATGCTATGTCAATCACCCCGTGTGACGGTTCTACATCCACTTTTCATAGACCTCTTGAAAAAAAAAGGGGCACCATTCGTCCTAACATAATTGGTTTCCCCAAGACCAAGGTAAACGACATGACAAAGACAGTGGAGAGGGGATCATACGTTGGATCAGGACTAACAAGCTACTTTTTCACTAGGAAAGTAACCTTGCTCACCACACGCATAAGGCATTCAGTAACAACCATGTCTCAAGGAGGGTGAAAAAGGGTTGATGTCCCCATTCCTGTGTCTGTGAAGGACTACAATGCCAGCATGGGGGGTGTTGACCTATCTGATGCTCTGATAGGCTACTATCTGATACTCCACAAGACCAGGAAGTTGTATGAGACTTTTCTTTTTACACTTTGTGGACATTGCTTTCATTCTCCACAAGCAGATGGCCAAAGTAAAAGGTCAAACCCCTTTCACCCAGTTGGCCTTCCGAGAGCAGCTGGTGTTGGAAATGGCTGAATTTGGGGCCCAAAGCAACCTCACAACCATCGCAAGACCCCCCACTCAAGGTGAGTGCCACTATCCAACATACATGCCAAAAGACAAAAGGAAGAACCGCAAGCATTGCACAAAACACAGGGGGGAAGAAAGGGGGAAATACCAGATCTTCTGTCCAAAATGCTAGTTCTCTTTTTGTTTCCTTGCAGAGAGGGACTGCTTCAAAGACTATCACGACATGAGCAAGCTATGGTGAAATCTAATCATCTACACCTGGGATGTAACAGGAATGGCATTTTGTAAATAGTTCAGCTTATTTCTTTTTTTGCACGTTTTTTAGTGAAGGACACGTGTAACCAAGTTTGTGTTTGATAAGACCTTTTTAAAAAAAAAAAAAATTATGTATATCTGTAGCTTTTATATTGTTTTTGTAAACAGTTCATTTGTTTGTGGAACCAATACATTGGATATGCCTAGGCTAAATGTTCAGGTAGTTTGGAGAGGTTGAAAAAAAACACTTGGATATCCCCTGCATGTCCCCCGACACCCACCATAATGTTTGAGAGAGGTTGGTAGAAATTGTGTTTTATACTGAACAAATAGCATTTGGGGATTGCAAATATGTAATACCATTGGAATTATCTAATTTACAGACAAATACCACTTTGGAGAGGTTTAGAGACACTTGGAAGCGTCCCGTGAGCACACCTGACACCACTTAATAAAACATCTGCCCATTTCTAGTTGTTAGGTCTATCAATCCCATTTTCTTTCTGATATTGTTCACATGTCGTGGAAGCCATCTGCGTTTCCAGCTCTGGGCATCAGTAATTCACTTATAGCTTTTCAATGAAAGATGACTTTCAAAATAAGATATGGGGTGTATTCAGAACTACGGAACTCCTATCTTCCGATCATTTCCCCATCATCTCCCAGATATCTTCTTTCCAAATATACCAAGTTTTTGCATGTCAGAGTCATGTAATTACACATGAATAGCAGTTACTTTTGGGTATGTCTATTTAGGCGGAAATCTACATTTGCCGTTACATTTTAAGAGGTTAAACACTATTCCACAGTTAGTCCATGAAACGTATTATGTTACCTGTTAAGCACATTTTTTACTCCTGAACTTATTTAGGTTTGCCATAAGAAAGGAGTTGAATACTTATTGACTCAAGACATTTCAGCTTTTCATTTTTAATACATTTGTAAAACATTCGAAATACATGATTCCACTTTGACATTATGGGGTATTGTGTGTAGGCCAGTGACAAAACATCTCAATTCATTTTCAATTCAGGTGTGGGAAAAGTTGAGGGTTGTGAATACTTCCTGAAGGCACTATCCGATTGGTCTTTGAGCCTTTCTCAGCATCCAGAGCAACTATTTGGAGTCACGATCCTCACTTGTTGTTTCTTGTTTTCAGTATGTGATGTGTTGAATTAGCTAAGTCTAGAATTGACAAGATTCCTTTAGCAGAGTATGATCTGTGTGCTGTGTGTTCCCAGAAATGGGTTGAACATTTGGATGTGAAACATTGATTGACACCATTTCCTGTTTAAAAATTGTGTCTTTTGAAGTGGCCTGTGCACGGAATCAAACTACACAAAATAAAATGATTGTGTTTCATGTATTCACCATAACTATTTATCTTCTCATCATTCCAAATTTTTCCCCAATAAGCCAATTTAAAAAAAATCTTGCTCTCTTCACTCTTTCTCTCCTCCCACACTTCTACGCCGTGTGTGCGTGTGCAGGGGGAGAGGGTAAGGTTGGGAAGGTGGTGGACATCCGTGGCTGGGACACAGAGTCCGGTCGAAGTGTGGCCAGTGTCACCTGGTCCAATGGTACCACCAACGTCTACCGAATGGGTCACAAGGGCAAGGTAGACCTCAAATACGTGTCTGACGTCCAGGGAGGCTTCTACTACAAAGACCACCTACCAAAGCTCGGTATGAAACTAGGGCGGGTGTAGACATAAGTTTCTACCTGTTGTAAAGGAGACATGCTTGTTTTTGTCATTCTAGAAAATAGTTTATGTATCCTATAGATCAAGGGTGTCAAACTCATTTTGCCCCATGGGCTACATTCGGTCTTCCCTGAGGTCAGGAGGGCCGCACTTAAAATGTATTATTTCCTCGCTGTCAAAATTTGCAAAAAGTTGTCTTATCCATCACTTTTGGAATGTTGAATACTCTTGACTTTTTCTAGCTTTTGTTTCGACTGTTAGCAAGCTGGACAGAGTAAAGAGATTTATAAATGTAGGTCCATTATAATTTCTACACTTTTTCGATTAGGTTTTAGTTATTTCAATGTCGATTCAGATTGTCTCCCCACCCCCCCAACAATTAATTTGGGCATGTTTGACACCCCTGACTCCCCCTATACACTGAGTAAATCAAACATTAGTAACACCATCCTAATATTGAGTTGCGTTGTGTTAAGTTGGCTGGATGTCCTTTGCGTAGTGGACATTTCTTGTTACACATAGGAAACTGTTGAGCGTGTAAAACCCAGCAGCATTGCAGTTCTTGACACACTGTTGCGCCTGGCACCTACTACCATGCCCATTCACCCTCTAAATGGCACACATACACAATCAATTATCTCCGGGCTTAAAAATCCTTCTTTAACCGGTCTCCGCCCCTCCATCTACACTGATTTGAAGTGGATTTAACAAGTGAAATCAATAAGGGATCATAGCTTTCACCTGGTCAGACTGTCATGGAAAGAGCAGGTGTTCTTAATGTTTTTTATACTCCGTGTATATCAATATGAAGGCACTCAGTGTAGAGTTGGCCTATTTTTGTCATATGTTCCTATGTGCGTTTGTGTGTTTATCTATGGTTCGTGCGTACACAGGTGAGCACGCAGAACTGCAGAGGCAGGAGAGTGCAGAAGGCCACACTTTCAACCAGGGGGACAAGGTGAAATGTCTCCTGGAGGTGGACATCCTCAGACAGATGCAGGAGGGCCACGGAGGGTGGAACCCCAAAATGGCAGAGGTACTAAACTAAACTCCCTCTAAGTTAAATGGGGGAATTTCTCTGACAGAATTTTATCAAGAGTCTGACCTCATTCCAAGCTTTCTCCAGTTGTAGAACTACTTTGAAGTGTTTACCACATTGTCACTGCACTGCATGTACTGCATGTGCCATGTTAGACAAATATTACTTCAAATTCTGAGTACCGTTTCCCCATTTTGAAACTTTGAACCCAGCTTTATGTAATGTCGTCGGCGTGATTGGTCTCTGGTGTGCAATAGAGCAAAACCAACAAGCACCTTTTATGTTCAAATCAATGGAGCCAGCGAAACGATAAGGTCAAGGCCGGCCACAATCTGCGACTGCAAATTTGTGTGTTTACAGTACACCTGCAGAATCGGGACGGTACACAGAATCACTGACCGTGGAGATGTCCGAGTCCAGTACAGCAACAACATCCGCTGGACCTTCCACCCAGGGGCCCTAACCAAGGTAGTCTACCTCTACCAGTGGGAAATGAATACAGGCTCACAGCATGGTCTTATAAGTTAGCGTTTGTTAGCGATGTGATGCTAATGCTGACAGATTAGCAAAAAATCACATCGCTAACAATTTGCTGTCTTCCCCTTTCTTGTCGTAGGTGAACACTTTTGGTGTGGGCGAGCTGGTGCGAGTGCTGGAAGACATAGACGGCGTTAAGAGGCTTCAGGCTGGCCATGGAGAATGGACAGACAGCATGACACCCGTATGTTGACATAGCCTGAGGCTAACTTCCCATACCCTAGAGTTAACTTCCTGTAGCCTAACACTAACTTTCCTTAGCCTGGCACTAACCTCCCTTCTAGGTTTCCTTAGCCTGGCACGAACTTCCTGTCATGCCATTGTGCGAAGCCTCAGCTGGCAGTCGGTCCTCTGCATTAGAGGCAATGCCCTTTATGCCTCGGGGACTACCGGTAAACAAGGTTAAGGCTTCTGCGAAAGCAAAGCATCCTGATTAATTACCTATAAATAAAAGCCCTGAGAATTTCCCAGAGTGTCATTGGTATCTAAAAAGAGTGCATTTGAGATGGAAAGATGACACTCATGGTTTGATGGAGGTTCTTTGAAACACTTCCTCTCCTTCATGGCCTGTGATGGGTGTTTATACCTAATATCTTGTCCTATTGGTCATGGTGGAAAGGAGACAACGAGAGGAACTTTTAAAGTGTAACAGTCCTACCTACCTATCTGGTGTCCTAACACTGTCAGTGTCACTGTCTTTTCACTCTCCTTCCTACTCTTTCCTCTGCCCCCCACCCATCTTCCTCCTTTTGTTTTCTACACCCCCTCCTTTCCCATCAGGCCCTGGGGCAGGTGGGCAAGGTGCTGAAGGTGTACGCCGACGGGGACCTGCGCGTGGCCTTCAACGGCCAGACGTGGACCTTTAACCCGGCGTGCCTCTCGGCCCAATCCGTGGAGGTGGACGCCAACCTCATGACGGCCGAGAACCCCAACGTATCCGGAAGTAAGGACTACTGAGACCTCGCAAACAGGAGGAAGGGGGCCTCTTATCCAACAGTCATCCAACGAGCTTTGCTTTTTATCTCTCCTTCCATTTCCTTATCCCTGAATTCCCTATGGACCCCCTCCACCACTCCCTCTTCTTCCAGCACTCTTGCTGCAAGCTATGCATGCACTACTGACCAAGGGTTGTGACAGTGGCTGTCTGTTGCATATACGGCCCCTCATATCGCTGTTTCACCTGGTCACTGTCTCCACATGCATGACGAACGGATATCATTTGCACGTAATTTGCATGTCTCTGAAATGTCTGGTTTTTCTCTCTTTCATGCCCCTTCATGTTGGAGGCAAGCACCAGAGGCCTTGTCAGCGTATGTGCCTCTACTGCTCCTCATGTGTGTATGTGTGGTTCTACTAGTCTTGGGTACTCTGGCTCAATCACCCCTTTTTCTGTGTCCGTCATATACATAATGGTGGAAGAGAGTGGATACGAGAGGCTCGTAATGCTGGGTTAGTGTGCACAGGGACATTTTGACTCATTCCAATGGTTTTGCTTTGACTTGACGTAACAAAGTGTCTTGGTAACTGTGTATGCTCTCTGAGTTTAGAGGGGCCTGGAGGGTAGCGCAGCACCAACTATGCATGTTCTCCATGCTCTGGAATCCATCACTAACATGTCTCTCTTTCTTCTATTTTTCTTCTTTCTCCTTCCCTTGCTCTTTATTCATCCACATGATATTTTTTCACTCTCCCTTTTCCCTTTCATTGACGATTGTGTCCTCCCTCTTTATCTCTCTCTCCAGACACAGTCATTTCAGTCCTGGAGAAGCTGCTGTCTCAGTCTACAGATCAGGACAACCCCAGCCGGCTGGTCATCGAGGCGGCGCATGGCAGTGCCAACAAAGTCCGAGAGCTTGTGCAGAAATACCCTGACAAGGTGCGTTCACTCCCGCCACCGCAGACTGTATGTCTGTCATCTCTTAATGTGATTGTGTGTGAGACATCTCTTAATGTGATTGATTGTGTGTGTGACATCTCTCCAGGTGGATATAAAGAACCAGGGCAAGACGGCGCTGCAGGTGGCAGCCCACCAGGGCCACATGGAGGTGGTCCTGGCTCTGCTGCAAGCCAACAGCTCGATTGAAGTGAAGGACGAGGACGGAGACACCGCCCTGCACTACACGGCCTTCGGGTGAGAGGAATACTCACACACACACACACACAAGGTTGCCAGTACCCTTAAGTACCCTGTATTCACATTGTTAGAAAACAGGTTATGGGGGGGGGGGTCTCTGGCTTTATTTGGATTTGGGGTGAAAATCACTACACACACAAACAGTCAATCACACAGGGGCATTACTGTTGTCCATAATCCCTCACCATGTCCCCCCCCTAAAATAAGTGATTAAAAACATAAATTTGTTATCAGAATGAGTCAATTAAAACAACACAACAAATATATGAAAATGCAATGAGTAATGGATATTTAAATGAGTACCCTAAATAGATAGGATAATTATTGTGGTTAGGCCTATACATTTTGTTGCTCATTGTGTGTGTGCAGGAACCAGGCGGAGATTGCACGGCTATTGCTGAGCAAAGGGGCCAACGTGAACCTGCTGAACAACTCCATGTGCACAGCGCTGCACATAGCCGTCAACAAGGGCTTCACCGATGTGGTGCGCGTCCTGTCGGAACACTCAGCCGACATCAACCTACAGGTCAGTACCCACTAATAAGAACTACATTATCTGCATCAGAAATGCCATCATATTCCCTATTTTAATTCAATACTTTGGTTCATGCTTTCTTCTGTCATGCTCACCGCCCGTACATACAAATCACACACATGCACACTCACAAGTCTCTCAAGAAACTAAACAGCATAGACTCCAATGGCAGACATATTTATTTGAACTAGGAACAAAACAGAATGTTTCCGCAGATCCTTCTCTTATTAAGCATTTTAACACTTTGTTTTTTATATTCTTTGATGTGCTGCTTTTAGTGTCTGTCATTTGTTGTGTTTTTACTGTGTTTTTATTGATGTTGTATGTATTGGCTAGTGCAATAAAATGTCCCCTTTGGGGGACTAATAACTTACTATCTTAAGTCGACGCACCCGTATTCACCCCAAGCCTGAATAATTTCTTCATACGGGCTGTGTGAGTCTTGTGTTCATTTGTTGAGTTCTTTAAGGTCATTTAGACGGCTCTCCAACTTTGCCGGGCTTTCCTCAAACGGCCACATCTCGAAGCAGCTCAATTCGCCTCCCATCTGGTCTCTGGTTTTGGGTACTGTTTGGGATATTTCATTTTTCTGCTCAAGCATTGTGCGTGTTCAGCTGGAGTGGAATGGTTGCTTGACGCTTCTGTGTGTATGTTGGGGCGGCAGGTAGGCTAGTGGTTAGAGCGTTGAGCCAGTAACCGAAAGGTTGCTACATCGAATCCCTGAGCTGACAAATTAAAAATCTGTCGTTCTGCCCCTGAACAAGGCAGTTAGTTAACCCACTATTCCTAGACCGTCATTGTAAATAATCATTTGTTCTTAACTGACTTGCCTAGTTCAATAAAGATTAAATATAATTTTTTATTTTTGTTAATGTGTGTATCTGAGCTGTACTGTAACAGAAAAAAGCAGCATTGCTATACATGAGTACTCAGAGTAGGCTTGGGCGATATACCGTTTATATCGACAGAATGATTTTCAAAAAAATATATATATATATTTGGGGGGTACCCAAGGGCTGCGGGGGTGCATGCTATTCCACTACTTATACGTTAAGTATAACTATAACAAATCCAAGATGTATCAAATAAATTGTTTCCAGCTCAGGGCTCCAGCTTTGCATTTGGTTTGCTAACTTGCTAGCCAAGTGGCTAGATATCAAGATCAAGCTTCTTGGTTACAGCAGAGACATTCTAGCCTGAGTGCCAGTCTCTTTAGCTAACATTCCATTCCTTGCAATGCCTTTTCATTGCCAAAGAGACTAGCCCATCTGCCATCTTCAAATATGAACATTGTATCATATAGAGATAGTAGTGGTGTCTTTTTGTAGGCTTTAACTTCATGGTTAGTTGGACAAAGCCTATGGGGAAATGAATGGCGTTTTTGTAGAGGTTTTCGATAAAATGCCAAAAATAAGGTCTGTGGTAAACACAGGCTTAGGAAATCTTATACGTTTTGTTCTATGAGATCTTTTTCATCAACTTCACTTTTTGTGAATTTTGAATCATATTTTAAATTTAAATAGCACAAAGGCTACATAATTAATAAAGGCCATGTTAACTGAATGATATTACCTCATAGATCAAAATGTTTAAGATCTCCTAAGCCTGTGTTAACCTCAGTCTTATTTTCGGCATTTATCCCATAACCCTTTTCTTTCCCCATAAATGTTCCCCACTTGGATCGCTGAACGAACCAGAGGTAAATCATTTCCGGGTTTTAGGACTGCAAGCTGGCGAGCGCTACTAATGAGCTCGAAGTGAACAGAGTTGATCCTGATTCGATAATCCTCACAGCTATCTTCCAATCATGATTATCCAAATATTGGAACTCTCACTTTTTTTCTCTCTCCACAGAACAGGTTGTTATCCGGTTGCTAAGCAACTGTTTCTTGTTTGGCCTGTCAAAATTTTCTAGCTCACATCTAAATTCTCAAACTAAATACATACTGCAATTCCACACATGCAACCTCTTTGCTTTGATTTTAAGCCTCTAAATACAACAACTTCCCTCGCTAACAGCTTTAATATTGCAGATAGTGTGGCTTCCATCAATGTAATTGTCTGCATTTCCATCACCCCATATTTTCATTTGTAAATGTATTTACTGTTGAAGTCGGAAGTTTACATACACTTTGGTTGGAGTCATGAAAACTCGTTTTTCAACAAACTAGTTTTGGCAAGTCGGTTAGGACATCTACTTTGAGCATGACACAAGTCATTTTTCCAACAATTGTTTACAGACAGATTATTTCACTTATAATTCATTGTATCACAATTCCAGTGGGTCAGAAGTTTACATACACTAAGTTGACTGTGCCTTTAAACAGCTTGGGAAATTCCAGAAAATGGCATGGCTTGTACCTGTGGATGTATTTCAAGGCCTACCTTCAAACTCAGTGCCTCTTTGCTTGACATCATGTTGTGGGGGTGCTTTGCTGCATGAGGGACTGGTGCACTTCACAAAATTGATGGTATCATGAGGGAGGAAAATTATGTAGATATATTGAAGAAACATCTCAAGACATCAGTCAGGAAGTTAAAGCTTGGTCACAAATGGGTCTTCCAAGTGCACAATGACCCCAAGCATACTTCCAAAGTTGTGGCAAAATAGAAAATATACATTTTGTGGGCAGAACTGAAAAAGCGTGTGTGAGCAAGGAGGCCTACAAACGTGACTCAGTTACACCAGCTCTGTCAGGAGGAATGGGACAAAATTCAGCCAACTTATTGTGGGAAGCTTGTGGAAGGCTACCCGAAACATTTGACCCAATTTTAAAGGCAATGCTACCAAATACTAATTGAGTGTATGTAAACTTCTGACCCACTGGGAAATTGATGAAAAAATTAAAGCTGAAATAAATAATTCTCTACTATTATGATGACATTTCACGTTCTTAAAATAAAGTGGTGATACTAACTGACCTAAGACAGGTAATTTTTACTAGGATTAAATGTCAGGAATTGTGAAACTGATTTTAAATGTATTTGGATAAGGTGTATGTATGTAAACTTCCGACTTCAACTGTATGTAAATGTGATATTTCAGTTTTGTTATTTTTTTATAAATTGCCAACATTTCTAAAAACCTGTTTTTGCTTTGTCATTATGGGCTGTTGTGTGTAGATTGATGAGGTGGAAAAAACTATTGTATCAATTTTAGAATAAGGCACTGTGTGCACTGTGCCTTCGGAAAGTATTCAGACCCCTTTAACCATTCTTTAACAAATGTTGGTCTTTTAAGGCAGGGCTGACAGACACGTTCCTTTCGATAACAGTTAAATGTTTGTTTCTAATTCTATTCGAGGCTCCACATGTTGTCATGGAAAATATATTTATTTCCAACAACCCAGGAGCAACTCCCGCAAATCCATCGTTGAGATTGCCGAAAGGCCAGTCTCTTTGGCAATGACATGGAGTGGAATGTTAGCTAAAAAGACTGGTACTCAGACTAGAGACTGGTACTCAGACTTCAATCCCCTCCTGGATCCCTGTTGCCCAAATTTTTTTGGGCCCCCCCCCCCCCCCCCCCAATATAGCGCACCATGTGTAATAACTTATTCCCCGGGATGGTATAGAAACGGTATGAAAATCTGGATACCGCCCAACCCTGTAGTCCATTCATGACACATAAACGTTGCTGTAGAACTATGATCAAATAGAAGGCCTCAAGGTCTCACATCCCTCTAGGACAGCTGTTAGCACAGATTTAGGATCAGCTCTCCCTGCCCAAATGCTAACCCTCTCTATTATGGGCTACAACTATAAACTGACCACAGATCATTTATTACCTGGCTAACTTCTTTCTCCTCCTCCTACAAGGACTCGTACGGAGACACACCGCTGCACGACGCCATCGCCAAAGACTTCCGGAACATCATTGAGATCCTGGTCGTGGTGCCCAACATAGACTTCACCCAGCAAAACCACCGCGGCTTCAACCTGCTGCACCACGCAGCCCTCAAAGGCAACAAGCTGTGAGTCCTACACTACTAGGGTTGAGCGGTAACCAGATTTTCATATTGTAGGGCTTCCGAGTGGAGTACCTCTCTAAGGCATTGCATTGCATTGGTGAGGCGTCACTACAGCCTCGGGTTCAATCCATACGAGACCCATGGGGCAGCGCGCAATTGGCCCAGCGTCGTCCGGGTTAGGGAAGGGTTTGGCCGGCCGGGACTTCCTTGTCTCATCGTGCTCTAACGATTCCTTGTGGCGGTTGGGCGCCTGCAAGCTGACCACGGTCGTCAGTTGGACATTGTTTCCTCCGACACATTGGTGCGGCTGGCTTCCGGGTTAAGAGAGCTGTGTGTCAAGAAGCAGTGCGGCTTGGCAGGGTTGTGTTTCGGAGGACGCGTGGTTCTCGACATTTGCCTCTCCAGAGTCTGTATGAGAGTTGCAGCGATAAGACGATCATAACTACTAATTAGATATCACGTAATTGGGGAGAAAAAGTGAGTGTAGTAGTAGTAATAATAATAATAATAATAATAATGATAAAATGTCATACCGTTTTACTAGGATTTACGGTATTACCGGCTTAATACACAAGGGGCGCTAAAAACGCAACCACAAAAAAGCCCATTGGGCATCTATTACCAGAATGCTAGCAAAATTAGCACAAGTAATTGCACATTTCCATGGAGCCTGCTAGCTAAATATGTTAACGGGGGCAAACGAAAATTGCAAAGACAGACAATTCAGCTCAAAGTTATACATATGTAGGTAGTAGCTACCAGTGATGTACTGGGCTGTACTCACTACCAATGTTTTTTTCATTGCTGTGCAAATTCAAGTAGTCAAGTAGACTACTGTGGCTATTTGATCATAATGTAGGCCTACCAGAGTGGCCTACCATCAAAAACAATGGAGAAAATTTATCCCATAACATTTTAACATGGAAATAGCTGTTCTATCGTTCAGCCTACAGTAGCTGCCAATGTGTGTTGTTCAATGTAGGCCTACATTCCATGACTCTTTTCAAAAAAACATGCAGGGCTTGACATTAACATGTTTATCCACAAGAGGTGAATGCAAATATTGTTGTTTGATGCAAGAAACCACTTTACAAAATAAAATGCATCATTATTCATATACCATTATTACAGAGAATAAGACAAATTATGTTTCCCTCTGCGTATTGTGGAAATCTGCTTTTGTACTGCCTCTCCTGAAAGGTGGAGATCCTTTGCTTCTTGACAACTATCGACCCATATCAAAATTGTCTGAACTGTCAAGGGTACTGGAGTCCTTAGTTAGTAGGCAGCTAAAGGTCTCCTTCCAAGAAAACAACATCTTAAATGGAATACAATCAGGTTTTAGGTCTGGCCACAGCACTGTTTCAGCAACATTGAGGGTTTTAAATGACATCCACTGTGCTCTTGATAAGAAGTTACATTATGTGTCTGTTTTTATTGATTTGTCGAAGGCTTTTGACACCGTGGACCATGCTGTGTTAGTGCAAAGGTTAAAATGTTGTGGAATTACTGGTCATGCTCTAGATTGGTTTATAAATTACCTATCAAATCGTACACAATGTGTAATGGCAGATGGTTGTAAATGGGAGTCCATAGAGGTGTGCTCAGGTGTTCCGCAAGGTTCTATTTTGGGCCCACTGTTGTTCATTTTGTATATCAACAACATTGGCGATCTTACTGAAACAGTGGATGTTCATTTTTATGCCGATGATACTGTTCTTTATTCAAGTGGTAGTAGTTTATCTTTAGCTTTTGAAAATGCCCAAAGAGCATTTAACATCATACAACAGAATCTGTATGATTTAAAGCTGATTTAACAAAATGTATGGCATTTTCAAATGCCAGGCATGTTACAAATCATGTCATTGCTACATTGGCTGGACATACTATAGAGCAAGTTAAAGTGTACAAATATTTGGGTGTGTGGGTTGATGATAAGCTATGCTTCACTGTGCATGTAGAGAACTTGATAAGGAAGCTCAAGCTGAAAATAGGATTTTATTACTGTCATAAGGCTTGTTTTTCTTTTGAGGCCAGGAAGGAGCTGGTACGATGTACATTACTATCGGTTCTAGATTTTAGTGATGTTATATATATGCAGGCCTCAGCCACTACCCTGAGAGCACTTGGTTCAGTGTATCATGCAGCCCACAGGTTAATTTCAAATCAGAAAAGTCTAACACATCATTGTGATCTCTACAGCGCTGTTGGCTGATCATTGACCTTGCGTAGGTTTAAACACTGGTATACAATGATTTATAAGGCCATATTGGGTAAAATGCCATTTTATCTCTGTTCTTTTTTTAGTCAGGTCAGTAAATAAATATAAATTACGGCCCCATTCTGATTTGCTTCTAACAGTACCAAAAATTAGAACAGGACATGGTAGAAATAGTTTTATTTACTTAGCTCCGTGGTCCTGGAATTCTGTCATGAACAATTTAAAATGTGATGATCTAGTTTCGTTGGTGGAGTTTAAACACTTGATCGATGTATATATCATAGAAGAGTGTAATTGTTTTTAGGCCAGCTGTATTTAGTCAAGACGTTTGTGTTTTTAATGTAAAATGTTTTTGTTGTACTGTATGTGTGTTTATAGTTTTGTTTAATGTTGTGTTAGTGTATGTAAATTGTTTTGTCTGAAACACTGTTCCCTCTGCTGCTATTGGACCAGGTCTCTCTTGGAAAAGAGATGTTATCTCAATGAGAAAAACCTGTATAACTTCTTTGGGGTACCCCCGCTTCTTCTCAATTTCCGCCTAAAGACATACCCTAATCTAACTGCCTGTAGCTCAGGCCCAGAAGCAAGGATATGCATATTCTTGGTAACATTTGAAAGGAAACACTTTTTGTGGAAAAACACCAATTTTGTGGAAATGTGAATTGAATGTAGGAGAATATAACACAATAGATCTGGTAGAAGAAAATACAAGGAAATAAACATACGTTTTCTGTTTTTTATTGTTGCTGCATCATCTTTCAAATGACCAAGAACAGGCAAACATACAGATAGGTCGCTGTGGATGATTTGAATGAAGAACATAAGCAAAGTTTTAGACAGATAACTTCAAAAATGAGCGAGCTACATGACATTGAGCATGAAGTCACGCTGGTGTCCCACACAAATGTACCCAAATGTACCCAAGTGGCCGAAATGGTACAGTGATACATTTTGAAGGAAAGAACTATATACAAAATACATAAATGCTATTCTAACACACACCAAAAAAATAAATATATATATATATATATGAAAATAATAAAATATATAAATAATAATAAACAAACTATTTACACATTTTCTATTTACAATATTGTATATTTTATAAATAAATAAATAGATAAATATTGTGAAGACCCTCAGTCCTCTACACAATATTGTGCTGCTGGTGCCATGGCCTATAGCAGTCTCTTTCTGCTGTAAAGCAGAGGCTTACTGAACAGGTGGTGCAGGTGATGGGGCATTTCCTGTGACAAAGGGCACAACGTCTCCTCCCCACTGTGCCCTTTTTGCCCTGAGGCACATTCATGCCTGCAGAGATGAATCTGGACAGATGAACACCACTGGTTGACGGAGCAGAAGGTGCTGCAGTGGACTTGCTGTAGCTAGCAAGCTCCTGGATGAGCAGCTCCCTGAAGGCTAGCTGTGAGATGGGGGGCTGTCTCTATCAATTTCCTCTATAATTTGGGTTAAATCTGTATACCTAGTCTTTGTTTTAGCTTTTCCTGATTTATTCGCCATAATTTAAATATATAAACTTGTTGAAAATGCTATTGAATGCGTACTGCTCTGCGTAACACTCGTGGCTCCGTCGAGTAGGATTTGCAATGGCGAATGAACCTCTTTTACACCAGAGTTTATGACAAAGGCTGGTCTTCAAACGTATAACCATTACATATTGCCGTTTACCTCAGCTCATTGGCTATCCTCAAAGCTAGATTTCAAGATGATCAGTGGTCATTGGGCCAAAATACAGTCAATCAACGATAGACCGGTCCTACCATTGGTGCGCAATGAGGTCATTGATTGGTGTCTTCAAATCGGTTTGTTTCAGTCAATACGTCCCGGGAAAAGAGCCATCATGTATGGTTGTGTTAGTAACAACCAGAGGATTGCAATGAAACCAACCATGACTGGATAAACGTTTGTTTAGTGTGTGTAATTACCACGAACGCTTCGTCCAAAGTTGAATGAGACGGAAATCACAACGCAACCGGTTTACAAATGTTTCGTGTTAGGCTATAAAAATTGATTTTATCAAACAAAACGAACATTCACTGTGTAGTTAGGACACTTGGCATTGCCACCAGAGGAAGCTCTTCAATGGTAAGCGATTTATTTTATTGTTATTTCTGACTTTCGTGACGCTAATGCTTGGTTGGAAAATGCTAGTAATACTTGTGTGTGTGGGGCGCCATCCTCAGAAAATTGCATGTTTGCTTTTGCAGTAAACCTTTTTGAAATCTGACACAGCGGCTGGATTAATAAGACGTTCATCTTTTAAATGATGTAAGATACATGTATTTACAACAATGTTTAATACAACGAATGGTGTATTTAAAATGTTATCTCTCTGCAGTTTCACCGGATGTTGGCCTGGTGGGACGTTAGCGTCTCACCAACCCTAGAGAAGATAAATAAAGGTAAAATAAAAAAATTGGCCACTTAGCTTATTCAAGCCTGTCTAAAAATACAACACTGCCCCTTTAAGACAAAAAAAGCTCTTTATCTGACTCGCTTTTCAAAGATTTGCACATTTTATTCTCTTGTAGGAAGCAATCACTCCCCCATTGCTGACTACAAGTTATCTATAACTTGGCTAATAACTCACTCAGTTGCAAAGGATATGAACAAATGCAGAAATGTGCACACGTAGCTCTCGCTTTGATCACAAAACAAGCGCATCTATTTACAACTGGTCATGCTGTTAAAACATTCCAGTTCAAGGTGAATGGCACAGATCCATATATGGCAATGGTATATTTGCATATAGGCCTATGATTGGGTATGGGCACTGGTCTGTGTAGAGTACAGGCCTGAGTCATGCCTGTCAATGCAATCGAATCCTACTCCAATGCGTTCTGCCTACAACAAAATCTCTTGCATAGTTAGTTTTGCGTACTAAGTCTTTCATAGTTCATTTTGTTTCGGTATATTGCATTGAAAGTGACTAATATTGCGTTGATTCAATCACAATTCCCACAGTAAAAGGAAACGTTGATAGTGTTAACTAACAGGGAAAACTCTAAAAAGTTGAGTGAAGTTCAATCTCGTGCTTCTCTGTGTGTGCTGATATTTCTTCTGCCCGTCAGTCCCGGGGAGGAGAGGGAACATTGCTCACTACCCTCTGTAGCGCCTTGTGGTAGGGTGCCTTAAAGTTTCTGTACCAAGCGGTGATGGAGCCAGTCAAGATGCTTTCAGTGGTGTAGCTGTAGAACTTTTGAGGATCTTAGGGCTCATGCCAAATCTTTTTAGTCTCGTAAGGGGGAATTGGCGCTGACGTGCGTAGACCATGTTATTTCCTTAGTAATGTCGTATTCCACAGGTCGTTGCTGTGAATGAGAATGTGTTAAATACACATTTGTATTTATTAAGGATACCCAAGGCAGCAGCTACTCTTCCTGGGGTCCAGCAACATCAAGGCAGTTATATACAGTTTAAAATATTACATTTCATAACACTTTACTCAATACATTTAGTATGTTCCCTCAGGCCACTACTCCAATATCACATATTTACGATACAACATCCATGTGTGTGTTGAGTGCGTGTCTTTATCATATGTGTATTGTATTTGTGTCTGTGCCTGTGTCTCTCTTCACAGTCCCCACTGTTCCATGAGGTGTATTTGAATCTGTTTTTTAAATCTGATTCTACTGCTTGCATCAGTTACCTGATGTGGAATAGAGTTCCATGTAGCCATGGCTCTATGTAGTACTGTACACCTCCCATAGTCTATTCAAATCCAATTGTATTGGTCACATACAGTGGGGTAAAAAATTATTTAGTCAGCCACCAATTGTGCAAGTTCTCCCACTTAAAAAGATAAGAGAGGCCTGTAATTTTCATCATAGGTACACTTCAACTATGACAGACAAAATGAGGGAAGAAAATCCAGAAAATCACATTGTAGGATTGTTTATGAATTTATTTTTACAAATTATTGTGGAAAATAAGTACTTGGTCACCTACAAACAAGCAAGATTTCTGGCTCTCACAGACCTGTAACTTCTTCTTTAAGAGGCTCCTCTGTCCTCCACTCATTACCTGTATTAATGGCACCTGTTTGAACTTGTTATCAGTATAAAAGACACCTGTCCACAACCTCAAACAGACACACTCCAAACTCCACTATGGCCAAGATCAAAGAGCTGTCAAAGGACACCAGAAACAAAATTGTAGACCTGCACCAGGCTGGGAAGACTGAATCTGCAATAGGTAAGCAGCTTGGTTTGAAGAAATCAACTGTGGGAGCAATTATTAGGAAATGGAAGACATACAAGACCACTGATAATCTCCCTCGATCTGGGGCTACACGCAAGATCTCACCCCGTGGGGTCAAAATGATCACAAGAATGGTGAGCAAAAATCCCAGAACCACACGGGGGGACCTAGTGAATGACCTGCAGAGAGCTGGGACCAAAGTAAACTCAACTCGTCGTGTTTGGAGGACAAAGAATGCTGAGTTGCATCCAAAGAACACCATACCTACTGTGAAGCATGGGGGTGGAAACATCATGCTTTGGGGCTGTTTTTCTGCAAAGGGACCAGGACGACTGATCCGTGTAAAGGAAAGAATGAATGGGGCCATGTATCGTGAGATTTTGAGTGAAAACCTCCTTCCATCAGCAAGGGCATTGAAGATGAAACGTGGCTGGGTCTTTCAGCATGACAATGATCCCAAACACACCGCCCGGGCAACGAAGGACTGGCTTCGTAAGACGCATTTCAAGGTCCTGGAGTGGCCTAGCCAGTCTCCAGATCTCAACCCCATAGAAAATCTTTGGAGGGAGTTGAAAGTCCGTGTTGCCCAGCAACAGCCCCAAAACATCACTGCTCTAGAGGAGATCTGCATGGAGGAATGGGCCAAAATACCCGTAACAGTGTGTGAAAACCTTGTAAAGACTTACAGAAAAAGTTTGACCTCTGTCATTGCCAACAAAGGGTATATAACAAAGTATTGAGATAAACTTTTGTTATTGACCAAATACTTATTTTCCACCATAATTTGCAAATAAATTCATTAAAAATCCTACAATGTGATTTTCTGGATTTTTCCCCCTCATTTTGTCTGTCATAGTTGAAGTGCACCTATGATGAAAATTACAGGCCTCTCTCATCTTTTTAAGTGGGAAAACTTGCACAATTGGTGGCTGAATAAATACTTTTTTGCCCCACTGTATATACACTACCGTTCAAAAGTTTGGGGTCGCTTAGAAATGTCCTTGTTTTTGAAAGAAAAGCAAAAAAAATTGTCCATTAAAATAACATCAAATTGATCAGAAATACAGTGTAGACGTTAATGTTGTAAATGTTCCAATGGCACGCTGTTAGCTAATCCAAGTTTATCATTTTAAAAGGCTAATTGATCATTAGAAAACCCTTTTGCAGTTATGTTAGCACAGCTGTAAACTGTTCTGTTTAAAAAAGCAATGAAACTGGCCTTCTTTAGACTAGTTGACTATCTGAAGCATCAGCATTTGTGGGTTTGATTACAGACTCAAAATGGCCAGAAACAAATAACTTTCTTCTGAAACTCGTCAGTCTATTCTTGTTCTGAGAAATTAATGTTAATCCATACTGTGAAGGCAGTCAATGTTGTTCTCCCCCTTAGACGAGGAGGAGCATGAATAGGACCAAGATGCGGATTGAGGGAAATAAGCCATCTTTTAATGAAAACAGCAAAACAAGACACTACAAAACTACAAAACAACAAACGTGACTAACCTTCAACCGTCCATGTGTGGACACAGGAACAAACACCCACAAAACCCCAGTGAAACCCTGGCTGCCTTAGTATGACTCTCAATTAGAGACAAACGATACACACCTGTCTCTAATTGAGAATCATACCAGGCCGAACACAAAAACCCAACCTAGAAATACAAAACATAGACTGCCCACCCAAAACACACGCCCTGACCATAAACACATACAAAAACGACATAAAACAGGTCAGGACCGTTACAGAACCCCCCCCCCCCTCAAGGTGCGAACGCCGGGCGCACCAGCACAAAGTCCAGGGGAGGGTCTGGGTGGGCAGTTGACCACGGTGGTGGCTCAGGCTGAGGGCGAGGTCCCCACCCCACCATAATCAATCCCCGCTTCTTTATCCCCCTCCCAATGACCACCCTCCCACTAACACCACCTAAATGAAGGGGCAGCACCGGGATAAGGGGCAGCACCGGGACAAGGGGCAGCACCGGGACAAGGGGCAGCACCGGGACAAGGGGCAGCACCGGGACAAGGGGCAGCACCGGGATAAGGGGCAGCACCGGGATAAGGGGCAGCACCGGGATAAGGGGCAGCACCGGGATAAGGGGCAGCACCGGGATAAGGGGCAGCACCGGGATAAGGGGCAGCACCGGGATAAGGGGCAGCACCGGGATAAGGGGCGGCAGGTCCTGGCTGAGGGACTCCGGCAGGTCCTGGCTGAGGGACTCCGGCAGGTCCTGGCTGAGGGACTCCGGCAGGTCCTGGCTGAGGGACTCCGGCAGGTCCTGGCTGAGGGACTCCGGCAGGTCCTGGCTGAGGGACTCCGGCAGGTCCTGGCTGAGGGACTCCGGCAGGTCCTGGCTGAGGGACTCCGGCAGGTCCTGGCTGAGGGACTCCGGCAGGTCCTGGCTGAGGGACTCCGGCAGGTCCTGGCTGAGGGACTCCGGCAGGTCCGGGCTGAGGGACTCCGGCAGGTCCGGGCTGAGGGACTCCGGCAGGTCCGGGCTGAGGGACTCCGGCAGGTCCGGGCTGAGGGACTCCGGCAGGTCCGGGCTGAGGGACTCCGGCAGGTCCGGGCTGAGGGACTCCGGCAGGTCCGGGCTGAGGGACTCCGGCAGGTCCGGGCTGAGGGACTCCGGCAGGTCCGGGCTGAGGGACTCCGGCAGGTCCGGGCTGGACGGCTCCGGCAGGTCCTGGCTGGACGGCTCTGGCAGGTCCTGGCTGGACGGCTCTGGCAGGTCCTGGCTGGACGGCTCTGGCAGGACGGCTCTGGCTGGTCATGGCAGGACGGCTCTGGCTGGTCATGGCAGGACGGCTCTGGCTGGTCATGGCAGGACGGCTCTGGCGCTAGGCAGACGGCAGACTCTGGCCGGCTGAGACGCACTATAGGCCTGGTGCGTGGTACCGGAACTGGAGGCACCGGGCCGAGGGCACGCACCTCAGGGCGAGTGCGGGGAACAGGAACTGGGCACACTGGACTCTCGTGGCGCACTCTAGGCCTGGTGCGTGCTGTAGGCACTGGTGGTACTGAGCTGGGGTGGGAAGGTGGCGCCGGATATACCGGACCGTGAAGGAGGACACGTGCTCTTGAGCACCGAGCCTCCCCAACCTTACCAGGTTGAATGGTCCCCGTAGCCCTGCCAGTGCGGCGAGGTGGAATAGCCCGCACTGGGCTATGCAGGCGAACCGGGGACACCACCTGTAAGGCTGGTGCCATGTACGCCGGCCCGAGGAGACGCACTGGAGACCAGATACGTTGGGCCGGCTTCATGGCACTCGGCTCGATGCCCAACCTAGCCCTCCCAGTGCGGCAAGGTGGAATAGCCCGCACTGGGCTAAGCACGCGTACTGGGGACACCGTGCGCTTTACCGCATAACACGGTGTCTGACCAGTACGACGCCCTCTTACTCCACGGCAAGCCCGGGGAGTTGGCTCAGGTATCCAACCCGGCTTCGCCACACTCCCCTTTAGCCCCCCCCCCAAGAAATTTTTGGGTGAGCCTCTCGGGCTTCCGGCCTCTCCTATGTGCTGCCTCCTCATACCAGCGCTCCTGGGCTGTGGCTGCCTTCCTCTCCTCCCGAGAGCGGCGATTCTCTCCAACCCTTCCCCAGGGTCCCTTTCCGTCCATGATCTCCCAAGACCATTCCTCCTGTGTCCAGTGCCTTAGTTCCTTTTCTCTCTCCTCAATCCGCTTGGTCCTGTTATGGTGGGTGTTTCTGTGAAGGCAGTCAATGTTGTTCTCCCCCTTAGACGAGGAGGAGCATGGATAGGACCAAGATGCGGATTGAGGGAAATAAGCCATCTTTTAATGAAAACAGCAAAACAAGACACTACAAAACTACAAAACAACAAACGTGACTACCCTTCAACCGTCCATGTGTGGACACAGGAACAAACACCCACAAAACCCCAGTGAAACCCTGGCTGCCTTAGTATGACTCTCAATTAGAGACAAACGATACACACCTGTCTCTAATTGAGAATCATACCAGGCCGAACACAAAAACCCAACCTAGAAATACAAAACATAGACTGCCCACCCAAAACACACGCCCTGACCATAAACACATACAAAAACGACATAAAACAGGTCAGGACCGTTACACATACAAGAAACTGCCAAGAAACTGAAATCTCGTACAACGCTGTGTACTACTCCGTCATGAAGTCCAGGACGAGGTTGCATAGGGCGGGGTTCAGACTCAAGGCCTCAAGCTTAATGATGAGCTTGGAGGTTACTATGGTGTTGAATGCGGATCTATAGTCAATGAACAGCATTCTTACATAGGTTTTCATCTTTTCCAGATGGGTTAGGGCTGTGTATAGTGCGATGGTGATTACATCGTCTGTGGATCTATTGGGGTGGTAAGCAAATTGAACTGTGTCTAGGGTGTCACGTAAGGTAGAGGTGATATGATCATTGACCAGTCTCTCAAAGCACTTCATGATAACAGAAGGGAGTACCACGGAGCGATAGTCATTTAGTTCAGTTATTTTTGCTTTCTTGGATACAGGAACAATGGTGGACATCTTGAAGCATGTGGGGATGGCAAACTGGGATAGGGAGAGATTGAATATGTCCGTAAACAATCCAGCCAGCTGGTCTGCGCATGCTCTGAGGACGCGGCTAGGGATGCCGTCTGGGCCGGCAGCCTTGCGAGGGTTAACACGCTTAAATGTCTTACTCACGTCGTCCACGGAGAAGGAGAGCCCACAGTCCTTGGTAGCGGGCCGCGTCGGTAGCACTGTGTTATCCTCAAAGCGGGCGAAGAAGGTGTTTAGCTTGTCTGGAAGCAAGACGTCGGTGTCCGTGACGTGGCTGGTTTTCCCTGGGTAGTTTGTGATTGTCTGTAGACCCTTCAACATACGTCTTGTGTCTGAGCCGTTGAATTGCATCTCCACTTTGGTCAGACCAGCATTTAATAGTTCTTAGCACGGGTACTTCCTGTTTGAGTTTCTGCCTATAGGAGTGGTGGTCGAGTGTTTTGTAGGAGCAGTGGTCGAGTGTTTTATCAGCGCGATTACTACAGTCAATGTGTTGATCGAACTTCGGTAGCATTTTCCTCAAATTTGCTTTGTTAAAATCCCCAGCTACTATAAATGCGGCCTCAGGATATGTGGTTTCCAGTTTGCATAAAGTCCAGTGAAGTTCTTTGAAGGCCGTCGTGGTATCGGCTTGAGGGGGAATATACACGGCTATGACGATAACCAGAGAGAATTCTCTTGGGATGTAATGTGATCGGCATTTGATTGTGAGGTATTTCAGGTCGGGGGAACAAAAGGACTTGAGTTCCTGTATGTTATCACAATCACACCATGAGTAGTTAATCATCAAACATACATCCCTGCCCTCCTTCTTCCCAGAGAGTTCTTTATTCCTGTCTGTGGCTGTATGGATGAGTATTTTACAATCCCTAATGTCTCTCTGGATGGAAATCCTCTCCCTGAGCTCGTCAACTTTATTATCCAGATACTTAACATTAGCGGGTAATATACTCGGAAGCGGTGGAGGATGTTACCGCCGCTCTGATATCCAAAAGTTCTTCCCAGCTGTATGTAATAACACTAAAAATTGTCTGGGCTAATAATGTAAGAAATGACACATAAAAAACAAAATGGTTCAAAGTTGCCTAGGAGCTAGAAGCACAGCTGCCCTGTCTGTTGGCGCCATTTCCTATACTAACTTGGGGATTGTGAACAGACCTTTGGTAGCATGTGTTGTGGGGTATGCATGGGTGTCCGAGCTGTGTGTAAGTATTTGTATTTGGCACATGTGACAACTATTTGATTTGATTTCAATCTAAGCCTAATTGAAAGTGTGCACCCTCAGGCCTGGAGGGAAGCAAAAGTAATTATGTTACGCAAGAGTAGTAAAACCAACTTCACTGGCTCATATAGATGACCAATCAGCCTGTTACCAACCCTTAGTAAACTTTTGGAAAAAATGGTGTTTGACCAGATACAATGCTATTTTACTGTAAACAAATTGACAATAGACTCCCAGCATACTTATAGAGAAGGACATTCAACAAGCATGGCACTTTCATGAATAACTGATGATTGGCTGAAAGAAAAATTATGATAAAAAGATTAGGGGAGTTGTTTTGTTAGACTTCAGTGCGGCTGTTGTCATTAGAGATCATAGTCTGCTGCTGGAAAAACGTATGTGTTAACAGAACGCAGAGGGTGTTCTTTCATGGAAGCCTCTCCAACATAATCCAGGTACAAATAGGAATTCCCAGGGCGGCTGTCTAGGCCCCTTTTTTCAATCTTTACTCATGAAATGGCACTGCCCTTGAGTAAAGACTGTGTCTTTGTATGCGGATAACTCAACACTATAAACATAAGCTACTACAGTGAATAAAATCACCCGCAACACTTAACAAAGAGCTGCAGTTAGTTTCAATAAAGTAAATAGCATTATCAGTGGGTTTTGTGATGAATGAGCCATCTGATTCAATGAATGATGGAGCTTAGTTAGCTTTTTTGCCCAAAATTGAATTGAAAGTGCTCCGCGGCTTTTTACTATCATTCTTTGTCATTTATCTTTGTTTCATAGTGTCATTTGTTTTTAATTCAGTTTAGTCACATGATTTCTCAGTTTGCAGTACATTTGCCAATCGGTTGTGCAGACAGATTTATTTGCCATTCCTTTTGCCTCATCCCTCTCAACCATACAAATGTTAAATTCCTCAACAGTTTTTTGTCATTTTCTCAATGGGTGCATGTTTATTAGTACCTGGAATAAGCATTTTCATAAATGTGTAAAGTGCAGCATCTGGTTTCTCCTTGTTACACACCACAGACCAACAAATATTCTTTACATCAACAACATCGGAGTCACTACAAAACTTATTGTATGACCTCTTATACACTATATTAGGCCCAGCCTTTGGAACTTCGGTTTTCCTAGATATGGCTACTATATTGTGATCACTACATCCGATAGATTTGGAAACTGCTTTAAAGCAAATTTCTGCAGCATTAGTAAAGATGTGATCAAAATTTGTTGTTGATTTAATTCCTATGCAGTTTGTAATAACTCTGGTAGGTTGACTGATAACCTAAACCAGGTTGCAGCTTTTTCATGAGTGGGCAGCTTGATGAAAGCCAGTCAATATTTAAATCACCTAGAAAATATACTTTCTGTTGATATCACATACATTATCAAGCATTTCACACTTTATCCAGATAACGACTGTTAGCACTTGGTCTATAGCAGCTTTCCACCAGAATGGGATTTCGGTGATGTAAATGAACCTGTAGCCATATTACTTCAACAGTATTTAACATGAGATCCTCTTTAAGCTTTACAGGAATATGGTTCTGAATATAAACGGCAACAACTCCACCTTGCGCATTTCTGTCTTTTCTGTAGATGTTATAACCATGTATAAAAAGACAGAGGAACTTGAAGCACTCGTCCCGCTCCACTACAGCCCCATCGATGTGGATGGTAACACACGACAATTGGTAACACACGACGCTGTGAAGGACTGAAATCCTGCAGCGCCTGCAAGGTCCCCCTGCTCAAGAAAGCACATATACATACCCGTCTGAAGTTTGCCAATGAACATCTGAATGATTCAGAGGACAACTGGGTGAAAGTGTTGTGGTCAGATGAGACCAAAATGGAGCTCTTTGGCATCAACTCAACTCGCCGTGTTTGGAGGAGGAGGAATGCTGCCTATGACCCCAAGAACACCATCCCCACCGTCAAACATGGAGGTAGAAACATGCTTTGGGGGTGTTTTTCTGCACCAATTCATGTTGTTACTCAGAGAAAGTTAAATATTCCTCAATATAAAAAAGACACAAGCCGCTAATAATAACAATGCAAGTTTATCGGAACACTTTTATCCTCATTCATTGTAGCTGCATTGCTGGTTGTAGCGTGATTGGCGTTAGGGAGAATGCACATTTTATGGCTTATAAAAATGTTAACAGTGCTCAATAGCAACTTAAACATGAACTTACTCATAAAACCAGAAGCTCTTTGCTATATTCGTTGAGTTTCTCTAGTCATTGTGTTAAAAGTTTTGTAATCCCAGTATCAACTTTACTGTGCGTTCGAGACTTCTTTTTATAGTCTATGGCTCGAAGAAACTGTGCAGACATGGTAATCTGAGCTATCTGGCCTGTAGGTTCACTGGATTCGCACTCTGGCCCTGCCGGGTAGGCGGAGTTCTACCTTCAGACACATGGAAGGGTTCAAAATGGGAACATTTTGCCTTCCCGGCGCCAGGGCTGCTGAATCAAGTGCACCTACCGCCAACCGCACATAACGAATAAAAAAGATAAGAATGCAAGTCCTGTCTTTTTTACAGAAATGTTTGATGATCGACTAGAAATGTCTTGGAAATCGACCGACCGGTTAGTGACCATTTGCGTTAGAGGCTCTTTTTGAAATTGGGGGGGTTGAATTTGTGAGACACTTCTATAAAAAAAAAAAAAAAAAAGTTGTATTTATTTTTACTGAGGATTCTTTTGAGACCGGTTGTAAACCAAGGTTTCCAGAACCCATTTGCTGCTCTCTTACTAAGTCTAACTAAGGGAAAGCAGGGAAATACAGAATTGAAGGATGTGAGAAAAGTCTGGTAAGCAGACTCCACATTGGGATGATTCTAAACATTTTTCCCATGAAATATCATCAATCAACATTTGAAAGCGCTCAATTACTTTTAAATATTTACTTTTTAAATTATTTTTAAATAAAAAAAATATGCTACTATCCATTGCCATCTGTTCATTTCCAGCTGCCAACGAGAAGTGGAATATTGGAAAATGATCCAAAATGTCAGTATTAAGTATACCTGTTTCAGCCACGTTATTCAAAGAATTTGTAAAGAAAAAGGTGGCAGATGAACTGGTTACACTTGTGGGCTTGTAGATGAGGGGATGTAGATAGCTGGAGTATAAAGTATTCAAAAAGTCCAATGTTAGTGAGTGGTTCTTACTTTTAAATAAATTGTTGAAGTCACCCAATAGAAAACAAATGTTGTCTTCATTATTAATCAAATCCAAGGTTGATGCGAGGACATCAATAAAACTACCAATGTCAGTACCGGGTGGCCAATACACGCATCCAATTAGCACTGTTTTACCACCAAACAATTTACAGAAGAGAATTTCTATGAAAGGTCCTCTCTTACAAAGAATTGAAGACTTTGATGAACAAAAATGGACACACCTCTGCCGACTCTTGATGTTCTACAGTGGTGAACAACATTATAATGGGACATAAAGCATTCTTGTCGCTTCAGCCGTCTTCATCGACCTGGCCATGGCTTTCGACTCTGTCAATCACCGTATCCTTATCGGCACACTCAACAGCCTTGTTTTTTTCAAATGACTGCCTCGCCTGGTTCACCAACTATTTCTCAGACAGAGTTCAGTGTGTCAAATCGGAGGGCCTGTTGTCCGGACCTCTGGCAGTCTCTATGGGGGTGCCACAGGGTTCAATTCTCGGGCTGACTCTTTCAACGATGTCGCTCTTGCTGCGTGTGATTCCCTGATCCACCTCTACGCAGACGACACCATTCTGTATACATCTGGCCCTTTTTTGGATACTGTGTTAACTAACCTCCAAACGAGCTTCAATGCCATACAACACTCCTTCCGTGGCCTCCAACTGCTCTTAAACGCTAGTAAAACCAAATGCATGCTTTTCAACCATTCGCTGCCTGCACCCGCCCACCCGACTAGCATCACTACTCTAGACTGTTCTGACTTAGAATATGTGGACAACTACAAATACCTAGGTGTCTGGCTAGACTGTAAACTCTCCTTCCAGAGTCGTATTAAACATCACCAATCCAAAATTAAATCTAGAATCGGCTTCCTATTTCGCAATAAAGCCTCCTTCACTCACACCGCCAAACATACCCTCGTAAAACTGACTATCCTACCAATCCTCGACTTCGGCGATGTCATTTACAAAATAGCTTCCAATACTCTACTCAGCAAACTGGATGCAGTCTATCACAGTGCCATCCGTTTTGTCATGAAAGCCCCTTATACCACCCACCACTGCGTCCTGTATGCTCTAGTCGGCTGGCCCTCGCTACATATTCGTCGCTAGACCCACTGGCTCCAGGTCATCTATAAGTCTATGCTAGGTATATCTCCACCTTATCTTAGCTCACTGGTCACGATAACAACACCGACCCGTAGCACGCGCTCCAGCAGGTATATCTCACTGGTCACGATAACAACACCGACCCGTAGCACGCGCTCCAGCAGGTATATCTCACTGGTCACGATAACAACACCGACCCGTAGCACGCGCTCCAGCAGGTATATCTCACTGGTCACGATAACAACACCGACCCGTAGCACGCGCTCCAGCAGGTATATCTCACTGGTCACGATAACAACACCGACCCGTAGCACGCGCTCCAGCAGGTATATCTCACTGGTCACGATAACAACACCGACCCGTAGCACGCGCTCCAGCAGGTATATCTCACTGGTCACGATAACAACACCGACCCGTAGCACGCGCTCCAGCAGGTATATCTCACTGGTCACGATAACAACACCGACCCGTAGCACGCGCTCCAGCAGGTATATCTCACTGGTCACGATAACAACACCGACCCGTAGCACGCGCTCCAGCAGGTATATCTCACTGGTCACGATAACAACACCGACCCGTAGCACGCGCTCCAGCAGGTATATCTCACTGGTCACGATAACAACACCGACCCGTAGCACGCGCTCCAGCAGGTATATCTCACTGGTCACGATAACAACACCGACCCGTAGCACGCGCTCCAGCAGGTATATCTCACTGGTCACGATAACAACACCGACCCGTAGCACGCGCTCCAGCAGGTATATCTCACTGGTCACGATAACAACACCGACCCGTAGCACGCGCTCCAGCAGGTATATCTCACTGGTCACGATAACAACACCGACCCGTAGCACGCGCTCCAGCAGGTATATCTCACTGGTCACGATAACAACACCGACCCGTAGCACGCGCTCCAGCAGGTATATCTCACTGGTCACGATAACAACACCGACCCGTAGCACGCGCTCCAGCAGGTATATCTCACTGGTCACGATAACAACACCGACCCGTAGCACGCGCTCCAGCAGGTATATCTCACTGGTCACGATAACAACACCGACCCGTAGCACGCGCTCCAGCAGGTATATCTCACTGGTCACGATAACAACACCCACCCGTAGCACGCGCTCCAGCAGGTATATCTCACTGGTCACGATAACAACACCGACCCGTAGCACGCGCTCCAGCAGGTATATCTCACTGGTCACGATAACAACACCGACCCGTAGCACGCGCTCCAGCAGGTATATCTCACTGGTCACGATAACAACACCGACCCGTAGCACGCGCTCCAGCAGGTATATCTCACTGGTCACGATAACAACACCGACCCGTAGCACGCGCTCCAGCAGGTATATCTCACTGGTCACGATAACAACACCGACCCGTAGCACGCGCTCCAGCAGGTATATCTCACTGGTCACGATAACAACACCGACCCGTAGCACGCGCTCCAGCAGGTATATCTCACTGGTCACGATAACAACACCGACCCGTAGCACGCGCTCCAGCAGGTATATCTCACTGGTCACGATAACAACACCGACCCGTAGCACGCGCTCCAGCAGGTATATCTCACTGGTCACGATAACAACACCGACCCGTAGCACGCGCTCCAGCAGGTATATCTCACTGGTCACGATAACAACACCGACCCGTAGCACGCGCTCCAGCAGGTATATCTCACTGGTCACGATAACAACACCGACCCGTAGCACGCGCTCCAGCAGGTATATCTCACTGGTCACGATAACAACACCGACCCGTAGCACGCGCTCCAGCAGGTATATCTCACTGGTCACGATAACAACACCGACCCGTAGCACGCGCTCCAGCAGGTATATCTCACTGGTCACGATAACAACACCGACCCGTAGCACGCGCTCCAGCAGGTATATCTCACTGGTCACGATAACAACACCGACCCGTAGCACGCGCTCCAGCAGGTATATCTCACTGGTCACGATAACAACACCGACCCGTAGCACGCGCTCCAGCAGGTATATCTCACTGGTCACGATAACAACACCGACCCGTAGCACGCGCTCCAGCAGGTATATCTCACTGGTCACGATAACAACACCGACCCGTAGCACGCGCTCCAGCAGGTATATCTCACTGGTCACGATAACAACACCGACCCGTAGCACGCGCTCCAGCAGGTATATCTCACTGGTCACGATAACAACACCGACCCGTAGCACGCGCTCCAGCAGGTATATCTCACTGGTCACGATAACAACACCGACCCGTAGCACGCGCTCCAGCAGGTATATCTCACTGGTCACGATAACAACACCGACCCGTAGCACGCGCTCCAGCAGGTATATCTCACTGGTCACGATAACAACACCGACCCGTAGCACGCGCTCCAGCAGGTATATCTCACTGGTCACGATAACAACACCGACCCGTAGCACGCGCTCCAGCAGGTATATCTCACTGGTCACGATAACAACACCGACCCGTAGCACGCGCTCCAGCAGGTATATCTCACTGGTCACGATAACAACACCGACCCGTAGCACGCGCTCCAGCAGGTATATCTCACTGGTCGTCCCCAAAGCCAACTATTTGCCCGCCTTTCAGTTCTCTGCTGCCAATGACTGGAATGAATTGCAAAAATCGCTGAAGCTGGAGACTTATATTTCCCGCTCTAACTTTAAGCATCAGCTGTCTGAGCAGCTAACCGATCGCTGCAGGTGTACATAGCCCATCTGTAAATAGCCCACCCAATCTACCTACCTCATCCCCATATTGTTTTTATTTACTTTTCTGTTCTTTTGCACACCAGTATTTCTACTTGCCCATCATCTGCTCATCTATCTCTCCAGTGTTAATTTGCTAAACTGTAATTACTTTGCTACTATGGCCTATTTATTGCCTTACCTCCTCACGCCATTTGCACACACTGTATATAGACTCTTTTTTTTCTATTGTGTTATTGACTGTACGCTTTTTTATTCCATGTGTAACTCTGTGTTGTTGTTTGTGTCGCACTGCTTTGCTTTATCTTGGCCAGGTCGTAGTTGTAAATGAGAACTTGTAACTGAATGACTCGATGCCTGTCTGCCTGCTTTATATAGCAAGCCATGGCCAAGTGACTCATTGTCTGTACAAGAGAACCATTTTCGTGAATGGTGTGTACCTAATAAACTGGCCACTGAGTGTATATACATATAATGGTGTGTATGGACAGTATATTAATAGAACAGTTGTGTACAGCAATAATTATATAGGATGAGCCATGACTAGAATACAGTATATACATACACTGATTATACATAACTTGAAAAATGCTTGCTCTTTCCATTACATAGAATGACTAGGTGAATCCAGGTGAAAGCTATGATCCCTTGTTGATGTCCCTTGTTAAATCCACTTCAATCAGTGTACATTAATGGGAGGAGAGGTTAAAGGAGGATTTTTAAGCCTAGAGACCATTGAGATATGGATTGTGTATGTGTGCCATTCAGAGGGTGAATGTGCAAGAAAAAATATTTAAGTGCCTTTGAATGGGGTATGGTAGTAGGTGCCAGGCGCACCGTTTTTTGTCAAGAACTGCAACACTGCTGGGTTTTTCGCCCTCAACAGTTTCCTGGGGGTGCAACTCAATATTAGGAAGGTGTTCCTAATGTTTGGTATACTCAGTGTATAAAGTGTATAGAACAGTATGTAAACATTATTCAAGTGACCAGTGTTCAATGACTAGAATATGTTATATACAGTGCCTTCATAGGGTATTCATGCCCCTTGTTCCACATTTTGTTGTTAAAGCTTGAATTCAAAATTGATTAAATACAATCAAATATATTTATAAAGCCCTTCTTACATCAGCTGATGTCACAAAGTGCTGTATAGAAACCCAACCTAAAACCCCAAACAGCAAGCAATGCAGGTGTAGAAGCTTATTATAACAGAACATGGCCAAGATGCTCAAATGTTCATAGATGACCAGCAAGGTCAAATAATAATAATCACAGCGGTTGTCGAGGGTTCAACAGGTCAGCACCTCTGGAGTAAATGTCAGTTGGCTTTTCATAGCCGATCATTGAGAGTATCTCTACCGCTCCTGCTGTCTCTAGAAGGTTTAAAACAGCAGGTCTAGGACAGGTAGCACGTCCGGTGAACAGGTCAGGGTTCCATAGCCGCAGGCAGAACAGTTGAAACTGGAGCAGCAGCACGGCCAGGTGGACTGGGGGATAGCAAGGAGTCATCAAGTCAGGTAGTCCTGAAGCATGGTCCTAGGGTTCAGGTCCTCTGAGAGAGAGAGAGAGAGAATTAGAGAGAGCATACTTAAATTGACACAGGACACCGGATAAGACAGGAGAAATACTCCAGATATAGCAGACTGACCCTAGCCCCCCGAGACATAAACTACTGCAGCATAAATACTGGAGTCTGAGACAGGAAGGGTCGGGAGACACTGTGGCCCGTCCGACGATACCCCCGGACAGGGCCAAACAGGCAGGATATAACCCCACCCACTTTGCCAAACCTCAGCCACCACACTTTGCCAAACCTTCAACCACCAACTTACCATCCTGAGACAAGGCCGAGTATAGCTCACAAAGATCTCCGCCACGGCACAACCCAGGGGGGGTGCCAACCCAGACAGGTCGATCATGTCAGTGACTCAACCCACTCAAGTGACGCACCCCTCCTAGGGACGGCATGGAAGAGCACCAGTAAGCCAGTGACTCAGCCCCTGTAATATGGTTAGAGGCAGAGAATCCCAGTGGAGAGAGGGGAACCAGCCAGGCAGAGACGGCAAGGGCGGTTCGTTGCTCCAGTGTCTTTCCGTTCACCTTCACACTCCTGGGCCAGACTACACTTAATCATAGGACCTACTGAAGAGAATGGTATTCAATAAAGACTTAAAGGTTGAGACCGAGTCTGCGTCTCTCACATGGGTAGGCAGACCATTCCATAAAAATGGAGCTCTACAGGAGAAAGCCCTGCTTCAAGCGGGTTTGCTTAGAAATTCAAGGGACAGTAAGGAGGCCTGCGTCTTGCGACCGTCGGGTACGTGTAGGTATGTACGGCAGGACCAAATCGGAAAGATGGGGGAGGAGCAAGCCCATGTAATGCTTTGTAGGTTAGCAGTAAAACCTTGAAATCAGCCCTTGCCTTAACGGGAAGCCAGTGTAGAGAGGCTAGCCCTGGAGTAATATGATCACATTTTCTGGTTCTAGTCAAGATTCTAGCAGCCGTGTTTAGCACTGAAGTTTATTTAGTGCTTTATCCGGGTAGCCGGAAAGTAGAGCATTGCAGTAATCTATCCTAGAAGTGACAAAAGCATGGATTAATTTGCTTCTAATGATCATGATCTTTTCCTCAAAGAAGTTCATGAATTTATCACTGCTGAAGTGAAAGCCATCCTCTTGGGAAATTCTGCTTTTTAGTTAGCTTTGCGACATTATCAAAAATACATTTGGATTGTTCTTATTGTCCTCAATTAAGTTGGAAAAATAGGATGATCGAGCAGCAGTGAGGGCTCTTCGATACTGCACGGTACCGTCTTTCCAAGCTAGTCGGAAGACTTCCAGTTTGGTGTAGCGCCATTTCCGTTCCAATTTTCTGGAAGCTTGCTTCAGAGCTTGGGTATTTTCTGTATACCAGGGAGCTAGTTTCTTATGACAAATGTTTTTTGTTTTTAGGGGTGCAACTGCATCTAGGTTATTGCGCAAGGTTAAATTGAGTTCCTCAGTTAGGTGGTAAACTGATTTTTGTACTCTGACGTCCTTTGGTAGGCGGAGGGAGTCTGAAAGGGCTTCTAGGAATCTTTGGGTTGTCCGAGAATTTATAGCACGACTTTTGATTATCCTTGGTTGGGGTCTGAGCAGATTATTTGTTGCGATTGGAAACGTAATAAAATGGTGGTCCGATAGTCCAGGATTATGAGGAAAAACATTAAGATCCACAGCATTTATTCCACGGGACAAAACTAGGTCCAGAGTATGACTGTGGCAGTTCCAAAAGCCTTTTGAGGTGGGTCTGTGGACTTTTCCATGTGAATATTAGTCACCAAAAATGTGAATATTATCTGCCATGACTACAAGGTTTGATAGGAATTCAGGGAACTCGGTGAGGAAAGCTGTATATGGCCCAGGAGGCCTGTAAACAGTAGCTATAAAAAGTGATTGAGTAGGCTGCATAGATTTCATGACCAGAAGCTCAAAAGACGAAAACGTCGGGGTTTTTTTTGTAAATTGAAATTTGCTATCATAAATGTTAGCAACACCCCCGCCTTTGCGGGATGCGAGGGGGATATGGTCACTAGTGTAACCAGGAGGTGAGGCCTCATTTAACACAGTAAATTCATCAGGCTTAAGCCATGTTTCAGTCTGGCCAGTCACATCAAGATTATGATCAGTGATTAGTTCATTGACTATAACTGCCTTGGAAGTGAGGGATCTAACAATAAGTAGCCCTATTTTGAGATGTGAAATACCCCATAATGACAAAGTGAAAACATGTTTTTAGGAATGTTAGCAAATTTATTGAATAAGTATTTACACCCCTTTGCTATGATTCTCCAAATTGAGCTGAAATTGAACCTGTGGCCAATTCAATTGTTTGGACATGATTTAGAAAGAGAAACACCTGTCTATATAAGGTCCCACAGTTGACAGTGCATGTCAGAGCAGAAACTATACCATGAAGTCCACGGAACTGTCCGTAGATCTCCGAGATATATGCCTCATCATAATTATATCTGACAGTGTGCTAGTGGTGACTGTTTAACAGTCTGATGGCCTGGCGATAGAAGTAGTTTCTCAGTCTCTCGGTACCAGCTTTGATGCACCTGTACTGTCTTCGCCTTCTAGATAGTAACGGGGTGAACAGGCCGAGGCTCAGGTGGCTAAGGTCCTTGATTGTTTTCTTGGCCTTCCTGTGACACACACCGGATGCTGTAGATGTCCTGGAAGGCAGGCAGTGTGCTCCCGGTGATGCGTTGAACTGACTGGACCACCCTCTGGAGAGCCCTGCGGTTGCAGAAGGTGCAATTGGCGTACCAGGCGGTGATATAGCCCGACAAGATGCTCTCAATGGTGCGTCTGTAGAAGTTTGTGAAGGTCTTAGGGACCCCCCCCCCCCCCCCCCCCCCCCACCCCACCCCTCAGTGAAAAGCATCTCCTTTTATGGGGAGAATGTTGACTCGGCACAAAGAAAAGGGAAAAGGGGAAAAGGGAAAACAGTCATTCAGGAAGGCTCCAACACAGAATCATAAAAGAAATGGCCAATCTGTTCTGGAATGTGTCATGTGCAGTGCTTGAGTTCAGCATTCTCTCTCGAACATTCATTTGGCCTGACATCAGCTGCTGCTGCAAATGAAAAGAACATTGCGAATTACAGTATACTGGAGGAGCTCTTTTTACTCATGTATACATACATATATTAGAGTGGGATCTAAGATACTGTATGCATGCATGCTGAAAAATGCCCATGTGTCTGTTTCTTTCATTGTTTAGTTGTTTTGCATTTATTTGTTTACAAAGTAGCATCCCTAAAGGGGTTTTGAGTTCTTCCATTCTTCTGCCGCTCCTCTCCGGTGGTTTTGCCGATATAAATGTGTGTTTGTTTATTTTAGTGAAGGTATTTATTTAGTTTATCTGAGGAAATGGGAAAAGAGGGTCATAGTTCTAAAATGATCCTGGGAAGGCAAAGGGAGAGGCAGGCAGCCCATGAGAGAGAGCCTCCTCTCTTTTCTCTTCCTCACAACTATCTTCTTCTGTTTCCCTCTCTTCTAATTCTCTCTTTTTCCCTCACTCTCTCTCCCTATTTCCCTCCCTCCAATCTTCATCTGTCTCTCTCTCTTTCTCTGTTGACCTGGGCTCTCTGTGCTCCTCCCGAGCTCCCAGCCAAAGGCAAGCCCGTCTGTCCGTACACACCCCAGCTAGGCCTTAACCCTCACACACAGTCCAACCACATCAACATTAAACGTCTGACTCATTCTGTCCCTCCAACTACTTCACATAACTACTCAGCACATAAATACACTGAAAAATGCATTTATCTTTCCACCTCCCCAAATCGATTTCATTGAAAAGCAATGTTTATATTCCCCAATGAGTCCACAATTGAGACATTCATTCAGAAACTAAAAATATATATTTTCTCTCTAGCGAAGTCATTACCATTGCGTTGGTGTCATGATGTATGAGCTCATGTTACGACAGTAATGCCTCGTAGATCAGGAGATATGTGAATATTCATGAACATGCAGGGGTTATGGAAATTATGCAGAGATCTAAACTGAGGGGAGACGACAGAGTGACTGGGCTAAAATCCAATCAGAGACACTTTCCCAGGGCTGCAGGGTAAGGGGGCGGGATTATGAGCTTGTGAAGTGGGGAGGGGCAAAGGGGGTCTGAGAGATGCAGTCTTGATGGAGGAAAGAGGGAGGCAGCTGTGACAACCTCCCTATTCACCCTCCACCCCACTTCCCCTCCTCCCCAAGTGAGTCGCACGCAGGTACAAATTACCTCTGTCCCCCCACCAGTAGTAAAGTATGTACAGGTAACTGCCAAAATAATGGACACTTGAGTAAATGAGGGATACAAAGTATATTGCAATTAGGTGCTTCCACACAGGTGTGGTTACTGAGTTAATCAATAAATTAACATCCCATCATGCTTAGGGTCATGTATAAAAATGCTGGGCAGGCTATTCTTTTGGCTACCATACCCCCATAGGATGACAATGCCCACATCCATAGGGAACGAGTGGTCATATGAGCATGAAAAAGATGTAAACCATATGTCATGGCCATCTGTCACCAGATCTCAACCCAATTGGACACGTATGGGAGATTCTGAAGCGGCACCTTGGACAGCATTGTCCACCACCATCAACAAAACACCAAATGATGGAATTTCTCGTGGAAGAATGGTGTTGCATCCCTCCAATAGAGTTCCAAACACTTGTAGAATCTATTCCAAGGTACACTGAAGCTGTTCTGGCTTGTGGTGTCCCAACGTCCTATTAAGACACATTATGTTGGTGTTTCCTTTATTTTGGAATTTACCTGTAGTTTGCTCTAAGAGCCACAGTGAGTGGTGAGCTGCTCCTAGCAAGGCTGGCTGCCCTGAGGTGAAGAATGACCATATGTAAATATGCCAATCCGCTGGTTGTTTCCCCCCCAGCCCCCTCTGCTGCTCGTGTACAGTACTGAAACGGATGAGCAATATGTTAATAAGGACTGAACTCTTACTTTGTTACTATCATAAATAATGCTGGATTAAACCCCACTTATTTGACTCCACAGCCGAAATAGACTATGCTTTCTTTGACCATGCTTTTACTGTACACTACTGTAACTACTTGTACTTAACAGCTACCCAGTCAATTAAGGATATACAGTATAACTATTTATTCTTGAAGAATATAATTTTATAAATGCCTCATTTAGCTTTCAAATTATTTAACAGTAACTTGGAGATGCAAATAGGCAAACCCACTTTAAAATGACATTAGAACCAGCAGATTATAAAAATGTAGATTACAAGGGGAAAACAACTCTGACTAATGGGAAAGAGTCTGGTTCGTGTCTGTTTTTGTGTCTGTCTGCTTACATGTCTGTGTGAACCCTGTCTGCCGTGGCCTGCGAACTGTACGATACTGTGTAGGGCTAATTTCACACGCCATAAAGCAGCCGGCACAGAGGATTTACACGGACAGCCCTGCTTTACAGCCAGCCGACCCCCGACGGACTGCAATATCAAAACCCAGCGAATGAATAACAGAGCAGGATTAATCAATCCGTCTGTCCTATTCGTTCTCAAAGCCCGAGTTCAATGTCTCTCCACCACACTATGGAGATTGGCCAAAGTCTGTGGTTATAGAAAACAATTTTGTTGGCCAATATGTGGCATGGATTAGAGTGAATTATGATGAGTGCTTGAGGAAGATTTAACTGAGTATGGGAATGGTGGAGTAGCTAAGTGACTGATGAGAGAGAGACAAGATGGTGTATGACGGGGGGGGGGGGGGGGGGGGGGGGGTGTTAGGAAAGAGCAACCCCAATCCATTATGCAAGTTCAGCCGAGAGCTGGAGGTCAATGCTGTTTAGAGCCACTGCTCTCAGTAAAACGCTTAGCACTGCCTAATGGAAATCCCTGCCCCATGTTCGGGCTCACTGGCTCTGTTGTTTCCTTTCCTTCTAATGGTGGGTTAGTTTTAGCTCGTGAAACAGCCGTCTTTGTGCCATCATCCAAATGCCCGTTAAGCTACCGATTGTGATGCAGATACATTTGTCATATAAACCTTCTCTCTGATTCCAGGGTTTCCATGGTTGTGTGTTAACAGTGATTTATAATCCATAAAGCTGTCCCCAAGGCACAAAACATGTCCATATGAGTAGTGCACTATATGCTCAATCTGAACCCGAGGCCATTTGTTTCCACAGGGCCACGGAGAAGATCTTGGCTCGGGCGCGTCAGCTGGTGGATGTCAAGAAGGAGGACGGCTTCTCAGCTCTGCACCTGGCCTCCCTCAATAACCACCGAGACGTGGCCGAGATCCTTGTAAAAGAGGTAAGGAACGGTGTGGGAAAAAAGCTGTTTCTCTCACCCTCTATTAACACTCAGCAAAAAAATAAACGCCCCTTTTTCAGGACCCTGTCTTTCAAAGATAATTCGTAAAAATCCAAATAACTTCACAGATCTTCATTGTAAAGGGTTTAAACACTGTTTCCCATGCTTGTTCAATGACCCATAAACAATTAATGAACATGCACCTGTGGAACGGTCGTTAAGACACTAACCGCTTACAGACGGTAGGCAATTAAGGTCACAGTTATGAAAACTTAGGACACAAAAGAGGCCTTTCTACTGACTCTGAAAAACACCAAAAGAAAGATGCCCAGGGTCCCTGCTCATCTGCGTGAACGTGCCTTAGGCATGCTGCAAGGAGGCATGAGGACTGCAGATGTGGCCAGGGCAATAAATTGCATTGCCCGTACTGTGAGACACCTATGACAGTGTTACAGGGAGACAGGACGGACAGCTGATCGTCCTCGCAGGGGCAGACCACATGTAACAACACCTGCACAGGATCGGTACATCCGAACATCGCACTTGCGGGACATGTACAGGATGGCAACAACTGCCCGATTTACACCAGTAACGCACAATCCCTCCATCAGTGCTCAGATTGTCCGCAATAGGCTGAGAGAGGCTGGACTGAGGGCTTGTAGGCCTGTTGTAAGGCAGGTCCTCACCAGACATCACCGGCAACAATGTCGCCTATGGGCACAAACCCACCGTTGCTGGACCAGACATGACTGGCAAAAAGTGCTCTTCACTGCAGAGTTGTGGTTTTGTCTCACCAGGGGTGATGGTCGGATTTGTGTTTATCGTCGAAGGAATGAGCGTTACACCGAGGCCTGACCTCGGGAGCGGGATCGATTTGGAGGTGGAGGGTCCGTCATGGTCTAGGGCGGTGTGTCACAGCATCATCGGACTGAGCTTGTTGTCATTGCAGGCAATCTCAACGCTGTGCATTACAGGGAAGACATCCTCCTCCCTCATGTGGTACCCTTCCTTTAGGCTCATCCTGACATGACCCAACAGCATGACAATGCCACCAGCCATACTGCTCGTTCTATGCGTGATTTCCTCCAAGACAGGAACGTCAGTGTTTCACATTGGCCAGCGAAGAGCCCGGATTTCAATCCCATTGAGCACGTCTGGGACCTGTTGGATCAGAGGGTGAGGGCTAGGGCCATTCCCCCCAGAAATGTCTGGGAACTTGCAGGTGCCTAGGTGGAAGAGTGGGGTAACATCTCATAGCTAAAACTGGCAAATCTGGTGCAGTCCACGAGGAGGAGATGCACTGCAGTCCTTAATGCAGCTGGTGGCCACAACAGATACTGACTGATACTTTTGATTTTGACCCCCCCCCCCCCCCCCCCCCCCCCCCCCTTTGTTCAGGGACACATTATTCCATTTCAGTTCGTCACATGTCTGTGGAACATGTTCAGTTTATGGCTCAGTTGTTGAATCTTATGTTCATACAAGTATTTACACATGTTAAGTTTGCTGAAAATAAACGCAGTTGACAGTGAGAGGACGTTTATTTTTTTGATGTGTGTGTGTGTGTGTGTGTGTGTGTGTGTGTGTGTGTGTGTGTGTGTGTGTGTGTGTGTGTGTGTGTGTGTGTGTGTGTGTGTGTGTGTGTGTGTGTCTATCTAGCTATATACAGTTGAAGTCGGACGTTTACATACACTTAGGTTGGAGTCATTAAAACTCGTTTTTCAACCACTCCACAAATTTCTTGTTACCAAACTGTAGTTTTGGCAAGTCAGTTAGGGCATCTTCTTTGTGCATGACACAAGTCATTTTTCCAACAATTGTTTACAGAGATTATTTCACTTATAATTCACTGTATCACAATTCCAGTGGGTCAGAAGTTTACATATACTAAGTTGACTGTGCCTTTAAACAGCTTGGAAAATTCTAGAAAATTATGTCATGGCTTTATAAGCTTCTGATAGGCTAATTGACATAATTTGAGCCAATTGGCGGTGTACCTGTGGATTTATTTCAAGTCCTACCTTCAAACTCAGTGCCTCTTTGCTTGACATGTGAAAATCAAAAGAAATCAGCCAAGTACTCAGAAAAAAAATTGTAGACCTCCACAAGTCTGGTTCATCCTTGAGAGCAATTTCCAAACGCCTGAAGGTACCACGTTCATCTGTACAAACAATAGTACGCAAGTATAAACACCATGGGACCACGCAGATGTCATACTGCTCAGGAAGGAGACGCATTCTGTCTCCTAGAGATGAACGTACTTTGGTGCGAAAAGTGCAAGTTAATCCCAGAACAACAGCAAAGGACCTTGTGAAGATGCTGGAGGAAACAGGTACAAAAGTATCTATATCCACAGTAAAACAAGTCCTATATCGACATAACATGAATGGCCGCTCAGCAAGGAAGAAGCTACTGCTCCAAAACCGTCATAAAAAAGCCAGACTATGGTTTGAATCTGCACATGGAGACAAAGATTGTACTTTTTGGTTTGATGAAACAAAAATAGAACTGTTTGGCCATAATGACCAGCGTTATGTTTGCATATGAAAGGGGGAGGCTTGCAAGCCGAAGAACACAATCCCAACCGTGAAGCACGGGGGTGGCAGCATCATGTTGTGGGGGTGCTTTGCTGCAGGAGGGACTGGTGCACTTCACAAAATTGATGGCATCATGAGGGAGGAAAATTATGTGGATATATTGAAGCAACATCTCAAGACATCAGTCAGGAAGTTAAAGCTCGGTCGTAAATTTGTCTTCCAAATGGACAATGAATCCAAGCATACTTCGAAAACTTGTGGCAAAATGGCTTAAGGACAAGAAAGTCAAGGTATTGGAGTGGCCAACACAAAGCCCTGACCTCAATCCTATGGAAAAGTTGTGGGCAGAACTGAAAAAGCATGTGTGAGCAAGGAGGCCTACAAACCTTACTCAGTTACTTACACCAGCTCTGTTAGGAGGAATGGGCCAAAATTCACCCAACTTATTGTGGGAAGCTTGTGGAAGGCTATCTGAAACATTTGACCCCAAGTTAAACAATTTAAAGGCAATGCTACCAGATACTAATTGAGTGTATGTAAACTTCTGACCCACTGGGAATGTGATGAAAGAAATAAAAGCTGAAATAATAATTCTCTACTATTATTCTGACATTTCACATTCTTAAAATAAAGTGGTGATCCTAACTGACCTAAGACAGGGAATTTTTAAACTTCCAACTTCAACTCTATGCATAACCCCTTCGCTCTCCGCTCCTCAGCATTATGCAGGAGACCTCCCCCTGGTGGCTGTTAACAGTTATGACATAGTTGGTTGTGGAGCAGCTAGAAGGGTTGTTTCCATGTAACACCTTCAAGGACTTGTTGGCTTAAATTGAAGTTTCCAAGAAACGTTCCTTAATGCTGCCATAACAGCATTCTTCGGAACTGAGACAGAAATGCCAAAGTATAGCATTACAAGTACTAGAACAAAACAAAATAAAATACCTTTTTGAAACAACAGTGGATAGAAATCAGTTTCAGTGCCCACATTTGTTTAAAAGCAGGTCAATCAGTGAGGTACAACACAATATGGACACAACAGCACAGTAAAATAGTTACAGATACCAAGCAGTCACAGGACAGCTGCGTAAAAAGCAAATGCATGCAATGTAACATTGGTACCTTCTGAGTCTTCCAAAAAAGGAAAAATGATAGCAACACCCAAAGATGGCCAACAAGGTTATATTCAATGCACTTTGACCTTTTGAAGCTTAAAAGGAACATCCCAACTAACTTTCTCTCACCCCTCACCCACCCTCTCACAGGGCCGCTGTGACGTCAACATCCGCAACAACCGCAACCAGACGCCGCTGCAACTGGCGGTGACGCAGGGCCACGGGGACCTGGTGCAGCTGCTAGTGGTCGAGGGCGCGGACGTCAATGTGGAGGATGAGGATGGGGACACGGCCATGCACGTCGCCCTCAGCCGCCCGCAGCTGGCCAACGCCACGCTCACCCCCGCCACCACCAGCACCACGACCACCACGCAGGAGAGAGGAGAGCGGGGCCCGGGCTCGTCATCATCCTCGCTGTACTGCCAGGTAAGACTGTGAGGAAGGGTGTGATTTTTCTTGATTCTTGGGTGGTGCAGGAGAAATTATGCAAAAAGAGATGTGACCGGAAGAGAAGGGGAGACCAAAATAAGGGAGAGACCTAGTTTTGAATAAGACATCAAATCACTGAGAGAGAAATTAATTCTCCTTACACTATTAGGCTATCTAATCATCTTCCCTAACTTCAAATAGGCACAATCACTCCTCACCTCTCAATTGTCATACACAGGTCTGTTTTAAAAAATGTGTTCCTTCTATTAGCTAGGTCGGTTAATGCAAATCATCAGCATTGTGTTCTAGCAGCTGCTGCCACTGGCACCGCCAAAGGGTATCGGCACGACCCCAAACACTGCAGTGCTCAAACAATGCTGGCCATCCGCCAAGCCATTTTGGATAGGGGAAACACACACTGTACATAAGGTGGCTAGTCTAAGTACCCTGTATTCACATTGTCAGCAAAGGAGGGGAGTTCTGGATTTGATTGGATTTGGGCTTGTCTTTCTCCAGCTGGGGTGCATTGGGTTTAGTGACATCACTCCCTTGCTGTACTATAGTCTGTATGAGGACCAGACATCCCCTTTGCATTTAAAAAAAGAAAAAAAAAGAAGAAGAATTTTTAAAAACCTTTTTATTTAACTAGGCAAGTCAGTTAAGAACAAATTCTTATTTTCAATGACGGCCTAGGAACAGTGGGTTATCTGCCTTGTTCAGGGGCAGAACGACAGATTCTTACCTTGTCAACTCGGGGATTCGATCTTGCAACCTTTCGGTTACTAGTCCAACACTCTAACCACTAGGCTACAGGTAGTAAACAGGTGGGCAGCTTGCATCTGACGTGCCGCTGATTACTAGAAGATTATTGCTTAATTGATACGAATTAGCAATTACTAGTTTTTAGTGTCGTCTGACGTCCCCAGTAATCTTGTTGTGATTTGTTGTACACTGTACTTTCTGTCTGACTCTCTCTCTCTCATATCCTGTGTGTGCAGCTTTGACTCTCATGTGATTCCTTTAATTTACAAGAATAAAGGCTCGCCAGAACTCAACTCTCCTCCCCCCTCCTTCCTGTGTAGCTGAGCAGCTCGGGGCTGATGGGTAACACGGAGCTGAGCGTGGGCGCAGCCATTGCCTGTTTCCTGGCACAGGAGGGCGCCAACATCAACTACGCTAACCACAAGGGCAAGAGCCCGCTGGACCTGGTAGCTGACACAGCCGTGCTGCAGCTCATCAAGAGCTTCTCTGAGAAGCAGCGGTATGTACAACTACTGACTGGCTGGCTGGCTGTATGGTCCTTAATGGTTCTACTATTATAACAGCACTTTTTACACTCATTGCTATGAAGGGTCAGCATGGAGATTACGGCCCCAATCAGACATACAGTGGCAAGGAAAAGTATGTGAACCCTTTAGAAATACCTGGATTTCTGCATAAATTGGTCATAAAATTTAGATCACAAAAATAGAAAAACACGGTCTGCTTAAACTAAACACACAAACAATTATACGTTTTCATGTCTTTATTGAACACACCGTGCAAACATTCACAGTGCAGTGTGGGAAAAGTATGTGAACCCTTGTATTTGGTTGACCCTCCTTTGGCAGCAATAACCTCAACCAAACGTTTTCTGTAGTTGCGGATCAGACCTGCATAACAGTCAGGAGGAATTTTGGACCATTCCTTTTTACAAAACTGTTTCAGTTCAGCAATATTCTTGGGATGTCTGGTGTAAACTGCTCTCTTGAGGTCATGCCACAGCATCTCAATCGGGTTGAGGTCAGGACTCTGACTGGGCCACTTCAGAAGGCGTATTTTGTTCTGTTGAAGCCATTGTGTTGTTGATTTACTTCTGTATTTTGGGTCGTTGTCCTGTTACATCACCCAACTTCTGTTGAGCTTCAATTGGTGGACAGATAGCCTAACTTTCTCCTGCAAAATGTCTTGATAAATTTTTGAATTCATTTTTCCGTCGATCATAGCAAGCTGTCCAAGCCCTGAGGCAGCAAAGCAGCCCCAAACCATGATGCTCCCTCCACCATACTTTCCAGTTGGGATGAGGTTTTGATGTTGGTGTGCTGTGCCATTTTTTTCTCCACACAGTGTTGTGTGTTCCTTCCAAACAACTCAATTTATTTTAATCTGTCCACAGAATATTTTGCCAGTAGCACTGTGGAATATCCAGGTGCACTTTCACAAACTTCAGATGTGCAGCAATGTGTTTTTTTGGACAGCAGTGGCTTCTTCCGTGGTGTCCTCCCATGAACACCATTCTTGTTTAGTGTTTTACGTATCGTAGACTTGTCAACAGAGATGTTAACATATTCCAGAGATTTCTGTAAGTATTTAGCTGACACTCTAGGATTCTTCTTAACCTTAACCTAGGATTCTTCTTAGCATTCTGCGCTGTGCTCTTGCAGTCGTCTTTGCAGGACGGCCACTTCTAGGGAGAGTAGCAGCAGTGCTGAACTTTCTCCATTTATAGACAATTTGTCTTACCGTGGACTGATGGACTCCAAGGCTTTTAGAGATACTTTTTTAACCCTAGTCATTAGCCTAGGGGTTCACATACTTTTTACAACCTACACTGTGAATGTTTAAATTATGTATTAAATATAGACAAAAAAAATACAATTATTTGTGTTATTAGTTTAAGCACACTGTTTGTGTATTGTTGTGATTTAGATGAAGATCAGATCAAATTTGATGAACAATTTATGCAGAAATCCAGGTAATTCCAAAGGGTTCACATACTTTTTCTTTGCCACTGTAAATGGGCTTTAAAATAAGTGGAAAAGATGAGAACAAATAACTAACCAAAACAAAGAAGATAAGAGAACAAATCCTATCGTACACTATGTGTACCAATCAGTCTTTCATCCATCCGCTCCTCCAGGCTGCAGCGGCTGCAGGCCATCACGTGTGGCACGTCACTGAGCAGCACCAGCCTGCGACGGGTCCACACCACGCCCAATACCATGACTAACCTGGCCATGCCAGTCCTGCCGGGGCCCAGCGAGTGTCTCATCTGCTCCGAGCTGGCGCTGCTCGTCCTCTTCTGCCCCTGCCAGCACAGCGTCGCCTGTGAAGGTAGATGGGGTGTGTGTGTCTGTGCAAGAAAGAATGTGTGTGGGGCAGCTGGAGCATTAAGACTAGTCATGGACTAAAATGTATCCATTGGAAGTGGTTTTAGTCCAGGACTAGGTTTAATCAGTCTCTAAGAAACCGGCCTTTGGTGTTCCCACAAGATCTTGATGTTTGGGATCTGAAGTAACTCCTTGTGCCTCTCCCTAATCTCTCCAGAGTGTGCTCATCGAATGAAGAAATGTATCAAATGCCAGGTCACGATCACCAAGAAAATAAGACAAGGTAATGATACCACAGATGACTAGAAGCCATTTCTTGTTTTCTGATGTGTGTCGGTGAGGGGCATTGGTAGTAATTGATAAATAGAAGCTACAACATGAATAGATGTCCTGATAATACTAGTACAGATCACAGTACCTTTTAGTGGAGTGTGATGTTAAATGGTGAAGTGAATGACATGTATCCCCCTCCTCTCTCTCCAGACCAGACAGAGGTGGACTGCAGCCCGGACTCGGAGCAGCACAACCTGCTGGAGCAGCTGCAGTCGCGCTACCGCCAGATGGAGGAGCGTATCACCTGCCCCATCTGCATCGACAACCACATCAAGCTGGTCTTTCAGTGCGGCCATGCCTCCTGCATCGACTGCAGCGCTGCCCTCAAGACATGCCCCATCTGCAGGCAGACCATCCGCGAGCGCATTCAGCTCTTCGTCTGACCCAGGCCCCCGTCCTCCGCCTCCTTTCTCCCCCCCCCACCCCCCATGAAGTGGCTCAGGGGTGGTCAGCTTGTTGCCCGTTTTCTGCTGGTGTCCGTTAGTCGGTCAGTCTGCTCCTCAGTCCTTTGGGATAAGCCACTTGCTCGTCCATCCTGGCTCAGCCGCTGCGCTGTGCTTTGTTGTGTTCTGTTAAATGAAGTTGCGCCAGGGGTGTAATCATTACGCCGATTCTGTTGCAAAACGTTTTGCCACAGAAACGGTTTACTCCAAACAGAAAAACACAAACTAGAGTTTCTATTGGGAAAATTCAGGTAGGGCCCTCCGTGTTTCGTTCCATTTGCTCTGTTTGCTTCCATTTTGTTCTTAAACAGTAAACGGTTTCCGTAATGAATACACCCCAGGGTTTCCAGCAGTGTCACATAGCTGAATATGGTCATACTGACTAGATTTATTTAGGTTTTTTTGTTGCCCATTTCTGCATGGAAAAAAATCCAGCCACTACCCCTGAAAGGCTCTGCAATGCTTTCTCTGTGGCCCCCAGTAACCAGCAACCACATCCGGTTACATCAGGAGTTGGTGGTGGTGCCGCAAGCTCCACTCATATTGGTGAACAAGGAGGATGTCCCTACGAACCAGGGAGGATGTCCATCTGAATAGGCCCTCACCTGTGCTGCTCTAAGAGGATGTCTGTTATTCCCCATTTGATTGCACCCCGTTTGCCTGTCTTGCCTCCCCTGTTTACAAGGCTGCAGAGAACTGTCCATCTCCCTGTCTTGAATCCTGTGTATTATGTTTGCTCTCCTTCATATGAAGCTCTTTGTAATAAGTGTTAGTCTCCAGAGGGTGATGGTATATCTAAAGGCTCCTCTGTATAGCCCCTGCCACTTGCCGTACATACGTAAGAGGAAAATACACACTATATGCATGAGTACATGCATATTCTAAGCTGAAGACTTTGTTGTGGGTTTGGTTACATGTGTGGTTTTAAGAGTACCCGTAATTAGTACTGAGTTATTAATGTCTGAAGATGTTTCTATTTAGCTAAAGTCATATTATTTTTGGTGTTTGATCAGCAAAAAAAGGATTTCTGCTGTAATTTCACCCAAGCCTATGTCCTTCTCTACTCAGGGTCCTGATTCATTGAAACACTTCTAGTATCAAAAGGGTTGTGGAATGTTTTGTTTTTGTCAAACGTTTTTACATTAGAGCCTTCTGACAATTTGGTGTGCATTTACTAAGGGACTTGTAGATATCTAGTAAAACAACAGCTTGGACTGTTTTATAGCAGAATAGACGTGTGGATGAGTTCACTTCAGCCCAACATACCTTTCTTGCTTTTGGAATGAAATTAATGTTGAAATACACCATTGTAGAGAGAGGTTTGCATGTTGCTTTAAAAGAAAGGAAAGACTTATTTGTCAGATGTCGCAGTGCAAGTCATTTTCCTTATACCATCACCCAGATACCTATTGTTCTTTTTAGATTTGTATAAAAAGCATGAACGAAGCCCGTGTCTGTTGTCTGAACCTGAGCGCCTCTGTCCGTCTCCTCAGCGTGTAGTGTAGCGTTGTACTGCCCAGCATGTGCGTTAGCTGCCCATCCGCTTGCTAGCATCATCACACTCAGCCTCAGACAGGGCTCAGCCAATTGGGTGGTGCAGAAAGGTTTGTCATTGAGTTTAGGTCAACTTTGGACTCTTGCGGACAGAATTACTTTTGATTTCTGGAAGCCTTGGTGTCCTTTGGATAGAGGAAGATAACTCCTCCAATACAGAACAGAAAGGATTATTGGTCAATCGAGGTGTGTAAACTTATATAAAAGCTGAGCCAGAAAAATGATGTATATGCTTGTTCTATATTTTGTCACAATGTGGACTTTTGGTAGCCTTTGGACTTGTAATGTATATTTTTTCTCAAACAGTATTGTAAACATTGAATTAGACATGGCAAAAAAAAAAGTGGAACTGTGCATCTGTAGTTACCTGTCTCGCATCATATTCAGCCTACTTAGAAGAAACCCTCCCCAGTCTGTTTGGCAAAGCATTTTGGATTGTACATCATCCTTTGTATTTTTTGTTTTGTTTTCCAAAGGGCTTATGTGTTTTTTTTCTAATTATCTATTTGATTTTTCTATTGTAAACTTCCAGTAACAGGGGTTTTGTAGATCCCAGCTTTCGGTAAGCCAATTAAGATGTACATTTTGAATGTCAGAAAAAATGTGACCTGTCTTACTCTGCCTTTTTGTGGAAAGGTTGTAAAGATGTGAGAGAGGGCACAAACGGGGGAAAGTAAGGTTTACTCTAAGAAGTACTACTACACCAGTGCCAAATCTTTAAAAGGATGTGCACAGGACTGCACAGCCTAGTTCATCTAGATATAATGCTCTATATAATGCTCTAGCCATTATCAATGTTCAAGTCGTTTTGAAAGATTTGAATAGCACTATTGTGGCTCCCTATGTTGATTTTGTCTCTCAAAACTATCATAGCTATGTACTATTTGGGCAAAAGAACAAGAGCATATTTTGAGTATGCTATGGAGTTTGGACAACAGGCTGTAGGGTACTAAAAAAGTAGTGCACTACATGGGGAATAGGGTGTCATGAGACGTCACCCAGTCCCTCTTTCCCAGCTTCTCAATGACAACTGATATTAAAGAAGAAAAAAAAATTGGAGCCAAAACTTTATTTTATAATTTTAATGAATTGAGAGAGTCTTTGTGATCATTTATGATTGTCATCTGGTGTCCTACATTGGGTCATGTGAGTATTCTCTGTACACAGGTAAAAACAATTCTTTACGAGAGCCAGGAGGTCTGGAAATGTACTACTAGAGGTTTGCTATGAGAACTACATATACTATTTAAGCAAGAAATGTTACTATTTGTGTGTACAGCACTTGGAGTTCTGATGTTGGCCTTACTGTCCATTCCTCCAACGTTGACGTGTTTGTTCAGTTGTATTCTGTCCGAAAATATTTTGCAATAAATATGGAACTGTTTTATAAGTATTTGGTGTTCTGCGCTTAATCAGTCACTGTCTCCTCCCAACATGTACAGTGCATTCGGAAATTATTCAGACCCCTTGAATTTTTCAAAAATGTATAACGTATTTTTTCTCAATCTACACACACTACCCCATAATGACAAAGCAATAACTTGTAGAAATTTTTGCACATAAAAAAACAAACAAAAAACAAATTTACATAAGTATTCAAACCCTTTACTCAGTACTTTGTTGAAGCACCTTTGGCAGCGATTACAGCCTTGAGACTTCTTGGGTATGATGCTACAAGCTTGGCACACCTGTGTTTGGGGAGTTTCTCTCAAGATCTGTCAGGTTGGATGGGGAGTGTCGCTGCACAGCTATTTTCAGGTCTCTCCAGAGATGTTCGATCAGGTTCAAGCCCGAGCTCTGGCTGGGCCACTCAAGGACATTCAGAGACTTGTCACGAAGCCACCCCTGCATTGTCTTGGCTGTGTGCTTAGGGTCGTTGTCCTGTTGGAAGGTTAACCTTTTCCCCAGTCTGTGGTTCTGAGCTCTCTGAAGCAGGTTTTCATCAAGGATCTCTCTGTACTTTGCTCTGTTCATCTTTCCCTCGATCCTGACTAGTCTCTCAGTCCCTGCTGCTGAAAAACATGCCCACAGCATGATGCTGAAAGACCATGCTTCACTATAGGGATGGTACCAGGTTTCCTCCAGATGTGACACTTGGCATTCAGGCCAAAGAGTTCAATCTTGGTTTCATCAGACCAGAGAATCTTGTTTCTCATCAGTCCTTTATGTGCCTTTTGGCAAACTCCAAGCGAGCTGTCATGTGCCTTTTTACTGAGGAATAGCTTCCATAAAGGCCTGGTTGGTGGAATGCTGCTGAGATGGTTGTCCTTCTGGAAGGTTCTCCCATCTCCACAGAGGAGCTCTGTCAGAGAGATCATCGGGTTCTTGGTCACCGCCCTGACCAAGGCCCTTCACCCCTGATTGCTCAGTTTAGCCTGTTGGCCAGCTCTAGGAAGAGTCTTGGTGGTTCCAAACTTCTTCCATTTAAGAATGATTGAGGTCACTGTTCTTGGGGACCTTCAATGCTGCAAACATTTTTTGGTACCCTTCCCCAGATCTGTGCCTCGACACGATCCTATCTCAGAGCTCTACAGACAATTCCTTCGACTTCATGGCTTGGTTTTTTCTTTGGCATGCACTGTCAATGGTGGGACCTTATATAGACATGTGCGTGCCTTCCCAAATCATGTCCAATCAATTGAATTTACCAAAGGTGGACTCCAAGTTGTAGAAACATCTCAATGATGATCAATGGAAACAGGATGCACCTGACCTCAATTGTGAGTCTTTTTAGGAAAGGAGGAGATGTTAAACCAATTAGCCATGAGAATGCTTACCATTCATTGGTTGCGTTCCCCTGCTTAGATGTTGCTGACGCATGCCAGATCTTACAACGCCTGGATAGGTATTTTACGCATTAAGCCGCATTGTCTACAAGCGCGATCGGATTGAATCCCTAAATCATCTGGATTGGAATTTTATATATCAGTTTACCACATATGTTATTGCAATCTGGACAGTTTGCTAGTTGATGACATGGCATGCAACCATTGGTTGATGCATGCAACGTCTGAGCAGAGGAACGCAGACATTTTCTATAGGCCCTGCAGGGCATTCTGGGTCAAAGAGTGCACTCTTTTAAGGAGTGAATGGGAGTCAATTGGGCGTTAGCTTAACAACACAACATTAGCATGAATTATGTGAAAAAATATTCTGAGGGCAGATTTGGCTCCAGGGCAATGGTGGACAAAATGTGATTGGTTGGGTGAAAGGCCAGGGGGCAGAGCTTAGACTGACAGGTTAGTGAGTGGAGTTAACAGGTTAGGATCAAATAAAATAAACGCTTTCAAGGAGGTTCTGTTCATCAGGTATAATTTGCTAGGGAAAAACAGATATGAGTGTGGCTTAATTGCTTTAATTGGTCAATTATCTCGCTCTGCTGCAGAGCACACGCGTGATGCCAGCCAGAAAGTCTTTAGCAAGGCCTGTATCATAAACCCTCTCTGTTCTTAGCCTAACATACCATAACAACCTCATGCCCTCTTCATCAGGAACACTAATGACACAAACACACAAATTGATTTGCATGTGATGAACTGCTCATGAGTGGATGATGACAGAGCAACATGAGAGCAGGGGCTCACTCAGGTGGTGGAAATGTTCTGAGTGGTGCAGATAGAAATGTACAGGCAGAGCAGACATGATTCTCTTATCATGGACTTTAGAGAACAATATCTGTGTGAGGCATTTCTTTGTCCTTATTTTAAAAAGGAGAGTAGAATCATTTTATTGGGATGGAATAGGTCTTCCTGAACAGCAGCCTAACCTAACCAGAGCCCAGTTTCCCTAAAGCATCTTAAGGCTAAGTTCATCGTTAGAATCTTCGTCTGAGCATCGTTAATTCTCAGAGCTGTTTCCCAAAACTCTTGTTATTAAAGTTGCACTTAAAAACGCTTGTTTACCGCCTGCCTTAGACCCTTCCTAGAACCGCTAAGTGTGTCATTAGATGCGTTTTTTCCCTACCGCGTCACTTTATAAACAAGATCTCCACAAAACATAGATTCAAGATGTTTATCTGTCTCTCTGTGACTGCCGATAACGTCAAAATGAAGTTGACTACAAATACAAAATTGCCAATGTCTTTGCCATTGTTACAAAAAGCAAACAATAAAAATATGCTTAAAATTAAAACACAGATGACTGCATTAAAAGGTAAATAGCCTAAAGTATAGGCTACATACAAAAAACAAGATTGCACCGTATTGTATGGCTGCTGAGCTCCAACTCAACTTTGCTAAACATGTCTCCTTCACCACTAGAGGTAATAAAGTCCTAGACCAATATTACTCTACCCACAAGCAAGCATACAAGGCCCTCCATCGTCCCCCCGTTTGGCAAATCAGATCATGACTCTATACTCCTGCTTCCTGTCTACAAGCAGAAGCTCAAACAGTAAGTACCTGTGACGTGCTCTATAGAAAAATGTTTCTCTGCTAAAGGACTGCTTTACTAACGCTGACTGGAACATGTTCCAGGACTCCGCCAATAGCATCGACGAGCTAACCACCATCACAGACTTCATTAGGAAATGCATCGCCGGCATTGTCCCCACAGTGAAGGTTCACTGCTTCCCCCAATCAAAAGCCCTGGATTAACAGAGGTTGGTGCTAAAATAAAGGACAGGGCTACCACACACCGGGCTATCAAAGCCAACTCCTATGCTACTGCTGAGGACACAAACAAGTACAAGAAGTCCCACTACGACCTCTGGAGAGCCATCAAACAAGCAAAAGGACAATAGGAACCAGGTGGAATCCTATTACACATGCTCCACAGCATGTGGCAGGGGCTACGTTCTATTACAGATTACAAAGGAAGACCCAGCCATGATTTGCCAAACTATGCCTCACTACCAGACGGATTCAATGCATTTTATGCACGCTTCGACAAAAATAACACCGGGGCCATGCATGAGGGCCCCCGCCGAACCAGAGGACTGGGTGATCTCGCTCTTCAAGGCCAACGTGAGTAAGATTTTCAATCAGGTCAACACTTGCGGGGCCGGACGGTATTCCAGGGTTTGTTCTCAGAGCATGCGCAGAACAATTGGTAGGGATATTCACGTTCATTTTCAACCTCTCCTTGTCCCAGTCTGTAATCCCCACGTCTCAAGCTGACCGACATCATTTCTGTTCCCAATAACTCTAAGGCTAGCTACCACAATGACTACCGCCCTGCATTACACACATCTGTAATCATGAAGGGCTTTGAAAGGCTGGTTATGGTACACATCAACTCCATCATCTCAGACACCATAGACCCCTCAAACTCAACCCTGGACCTCGAAGCCATTGCATTTTTTTAATTGTTTCACTCTAATCAGGGACTGGTTTAGACCTGGGACACCAGGTGGGTGCAATTAATTATCAGGTAGAAACAGAAGACCAGCGGCTTCCGGACATCGTAGGGCAGGTGTCTTGTCATTATGGGGTATTGTGTAGATTGATGAGGATGAAAATCCATTTCAGAATAAGGCTGTAACGTAACAAAATGTGAGAAAAGTTGGGGGTCTGAATAGTGGGGGGTCTGAATAGTTTCAGAATGCATTGTATCTGGCCGGCCGGACCTACCAATCTGGACGGACCTATCTTGCTAGATTCGGCCGGCCAGATAGCTAGGTCCGACTGGCTGGTCATACAGCTAGGTCCAGCCGGCCGGCCAGATAGCTAGGTCAGGCCGGCGGTTAGATAGGTCCAGCCAGCCATATAACTAGGTTCAGCCAGCCAGACAGCTAGGTCCGTCTGGCCGTCCAGACAGCTAGGTCCTGTCGGCCGCCAAAATAGCTAGATCCGTCTGGCCAGATAGCAAGGTTTAGCTGACCAGATAAGTATGTCCGGCCGGCTGGCCAGAGGTAGCTCCGGTCGGCCAGATAGATACGCAACATATAAAGTGTTGGTCCCATGTGCTGAAATAAAAGACCCCAGAAATGTTCCATATGCACATAGAGCTTATTTCTCTCTAATTTTGGGCACACATCCCTGTTGGTGAGCATTTCTCCTTTGCCAAGATAATCCATTCACCTGACAGGTGTGGCATATCAAGAAGTTGATTAAACAGCGTTATCATTACACAGGTGCACCTTGTGCTGGGGACAATAAAAGGCCACTCTAAAATATGCAGTTTTGTCACATAACACAATACAATTGGCACACTGACTGCAGGAATGTCCACCAGAGCTGTTGACAGAGAATTTAATGTTAATTTCTCAACCATAAACCACCTTGAACGTTATTTTACTGAATTTGGCAATACATCCAACCGGCTTCACAACCGCAGACCATGTGTAACCATGCCAACCAGGACCTCCAAAGCCGGCTTCTTCACCTGCGGGATCATCTGAGACCAGCCACCCGGACAGCTGATGAAACCAAAGGATTTCTGCACAAACTGTCAGAAACCATCTCATGGAAGCTCATCTGCGCACTCGTCATCCTCACCAGGGTCTTGACCTAACTGCAGTTGGGCATCGTGACCAACTAAAAGTTTGTGAGGGTCTTAGGGGCCAAGCCAAATTTCTTCAGCCTCGTGAGGTTGAAGAGGCACTGTTGTGCCTTCTTCACCACACTGTCTGTGTGGGTGGACCATTTCAGATCGTCAGTGATGTGTACGCCGAGGAACTTGAAGCTTTCCACCTTCTCCACTGCGGTCCCTCTAGGCGGGCTCCCTCTACTTTTTCCTGAAGTCCACTATCAGCTCCTTTGTTTTGTTGACGTTGAGGGAGAGGTTATTTACCTGGCACCACTCCGCCAGGTCCCTCACCTCCCCCCTGTAGGCTGTCTCGTCATTGTTGGTAATCAGGCCTACTATGGTTGTCGTCTGCAAACTTGATGATTGAGTTGGAGGCGTGTGTGGCCACGTAGGCATGGGTGAACAGGGAGTACAGAAGGGGGCTGAGTACGCACCCTTGTGGGACCCCTGTGTTGATGATTAGTGAAGTGGAGGTGTTGCTTCCTACCTTCACCACCTGGGGGCGGCCCGTCAGGAAGTCCCGGAACCAGTTGCACAGGGCGGGGTTCAGACCCAGGGCCCCGAGCTTGATGATGAGCTCGGAGGGTACTATTGTGTTGAAGGCAGAGCTATAGTCAATGACATTCTTACATAGGTATTCCTCTTGTCCAGGTGGGATAGGGCAGTGTGCAGTGCAATGACATAATCTGTGGATCTATTGGGGCGGTAAGCAAATTGAAGTGGATCGAGGGTGTCAAGTAAGGTAGAGGTGATATGATCCTTAACTAGCCTCTCAAAGCACTTCATGATGACAGAAGTAAGTGCTACAGGCCAGGCCGATAGTCATTTAGTACAGTTACCTTTGCTTTCTTGAATACAGGAACAATGGTGGACATCTTGAAGCAAGTGCGGACAGCAGACTGGGATAGGGAGAGATTGAATATGTCTGTAAACACTCCAGCCAGCTGGTCTGCGCATGCTCTGAGGATGCAGCTAGGTATGCCGTCTGGGCTTGCAGCCTTGCAAGGGTTAACATGCTTAATTGTCTTACTCGCGTTGGCCATGGAGAAGGAGAGCCCACAGTCCTTGGGAGTGGGCCGCATTGATGGCACTGTGTTATCCTCAAATCGGGAGAAGAAGGTGTTTAGCTTGTCTGGGAGCAAGATGTCGGTATCCGCGACATCACTGGTTTTCCCTTTTTAATCCGTGATTGTCTGTAGACCCTGCCACATACAGTCAGGTCCATAAATATTTTGAGTTATTACCAAGTTATTATTTTAGCTGTCTACGACAGTATATTGGAGTTGAAATTAAGTAATGAATATGAGCTGAAAGTGACTTTAAGCTTTAATTTGAGGGTATTTACATCTAAATCGGTTGAATGGTGTAGGAATTACAGCACTTTTTATATGTGGTCCCCCCTTTAAGGGACCAAAAGTAATTGGACAATTGGCTGCTCAGCTGTTCCATGGCCAGGTGTGTGTTATTCCCTCATTAGTTATTTTACAAGTAAGCAGATAAAAGGTCTAGAGTTGATTTCAAGTGTGGTATTTGGAATCTGTTGTTTTGAACCCTCAATAAGTCCAAAGAGCAGTCACTGACAGTGAATCAAGCCATCATTAGGCTATTTGGTACATTCTTAAAAAAGAAAAACCGCACTGCTGAGCTCAGGAACACCAAAAGGCCCGGAAGACCACGGAAAACAACTGTGGTAGATGACAGAATAATTATTTCCCTGGTGAAGAAAAACCCCTTCACAACAGTTGGTCAGATCAAGAACACCCTCCAGGAGGTAGGCGTATCTGTGTCAAAGTCAACAATCAAGAGAAGACTTCACCAGAGTAAATACAATGGGTTTACGACAAGATGTAAACCATTGGTAAGCCTCAAAAACAGGAAGACCAGATTAGAGTTTGTCAAAAAACATTTCAAAAAGCCTGTACAGTTCTGGAACAACATCCTATGGACAGATGAGACATTCTGGTACAAGATCAACTTGTACCAGAATGATGGGAAGAGAAGAGTATTGAGAAGGGAAGGAACTGCTCATGATCCAAAGCATACCACCTCATCTGTGAAGCATGGGGGAGGGAGTGTTATGGCGTGGGCATATATGGCTGCCAATGGAACTGGTTCCCTTGTATTTATTGATGATGTGACTGCTGACAAAAGCAGCACGATGAATTCTGAAGTGTTTAGGACTATTTTAACTGCTCAGATTCTGCCAAATGCTACAAAACTCATTGGATGGCACTTCGGCACAGTGCAGATGGACAATGACCCGAAGCATACTGCAAAAGCAACCCAATACTTTTTTAAGGGAAATAAGTGGAATGTTCTGCAATGGCCAAGTCAATCACCTGACCTGAATCCAATTGAGCATGCATTTCACTTGCTGAAGGCAAAATGCCACAAGAACAAGCAGGAACTGAAGACAGCTGCAGTAAAGGCCTGGCAGAGCATCACCAGGGGAGAAACCCAGCATCTGGTGATGTCTATGGGTTCCAGACTTCAGGCAGTCATTGACTGCAAAGGATTTGCCACCAAGTATTAAAACTCACAATTTAATTTATGATTGTTAGTTTGTCCAATTACTTTTGAGACGCTACAATTGGGGGGCTATGTATAAAAATGATTTTAATTCCAACACAGTTCATACAATAATTTTTACAAAACCCTTCATTTAAAGATGAGTCTACACTTAAAGCACATCTTGATTGTTTCCTTTCAAATCCATTGTGGGGGCGTACAGAGCCAAAATGATGCAAATTGTGTCACTGTCCAAATATTTATGGACCTGACTGTACGTCGCTTGTCTGAGCTGTTGAATTGAGACTCCACTTTGTCTCTGTACTGATGTTTTGCCTGTTTGATTGCCTTACGGAGAGAATAACTACATTGTTTGTATTCAACCATATTCCCAGTCACCTTGCCATGATTAAATGCGGAGGTTCGCGCTTTCAGTTCAGGACGAATCCTGCCATATATCCACAGTTTCTGGTTTGGGTAGGTTTTAATAGTCACAGTGGGAACAACATCCCTTATACACTTCCTGATGAACTCAGTCACCGTGTCCGTGTATACATCAATGTTATTATCCGAGGCTACCCGGAACATATCCCAGTCCACGTGATCAAAACAATCTTGAAGCATGGATTCCGATTGGTCAGACCAGCGTTAAATAGACCTTAGCACGGGTACTTCCTGTTTGAATTTTTGCCTATAGAAAGGGAGGAGAAAAATGGAGACGTGATCTGATTTGCCAAAGGGAGGGTGGGGAGGGCCTTGTAGGCATCCCAGAAGAGAGAATAGCAGTGGTCGAGTATTTTCCCAGCGCGAGTACTACAATCAATGTGCTGATAGAACTTCGTAGCGTTTTCCTCAAATTTGCTTTGTTAAAATCCCCAGCTACTATAAATGCAGCCTCAGGATATGTGGTTTCCAGTTTGCATAAAGCCCAGTATAGTTCCTTGAGAGCCGTCATCGTATAGGTTTGAGGGGGAATATACATGGCGTGACTATAACCAAAAATAATTATCTTGGGAAGTAATACGGTCGGCATTTGATTGTGAGGTATTCTAGGTCGGGTGAACAAAATGACTTAAGTTTTTGTATGTTATCACAATCACACCATGAGTGGTTAATTGTGAAACATACACCACTGCCCTTCTTCTTCCAACAGAGTTCTTTATTCCTGTCTGCGTGATGTACTGAGAACCCAGCTGGCTGTATGGACGGGGACAGTATATCCAGAGAGAGCCATGATTCCGTGAAACAGAATATGTTACAGTCCCCGATGTCTCTCTGGAAGGAGATCCTCACCCTGAGCCTGTCTACTTTATTGTCCAGAGACTGAACATTAGCAAGTAATATACTCGGAAGCGGTGGATGGTGTGCCCAACTCCTGAGTCGGACTAGAAGTCCACTCTGAAAATTTCTTCTCTGCCCACGGCGTCTTGGAGCAGCCTCTGGGATAAGTTAAATTGCGCTGGGTGGTGCGAACAAAGGATCCAATTCGGGAAAGTCCTATTCCTGGTTGTAGTGCTGGTGAGTTTCCGCCGCTTTGATATCCAAAAGTTATTACACAAAAAACAAAATACTGCAAAGTTGCTTAGGAGCTAGAAACAGAGCTTCCATGTCTGTCGGTGAATCTTGGCAATTTGAATGCACAGAGATACCGTGAGGAGATCCTGACGCCCATTGTCGTGCCATTCATCCGCCGCCATCACCTCGTTTCAGCCTGGTGGGAGGAGCCATAGGAGGACGGGCTCATTTTAATAGAGCCCCAAAATGTCGGTGTCATAATACCCATAAAACCTAGCGATCAAACAGGAAAATGGTTCCTATCATTTTTCCAGCATTCATTTTTCCCATAGGGAATTTTAGAGACACTGAAAATAAGGGCTGTGACGTTTTGATAACCATGTAAATCTCCCTCGGACAAGGTGACTTTTATCAATATATAAAAGTAGAACCTTATGGAACAGCGCGGAATGCCTCAACTCTTAGCTTCATTAAATTTTACCCGCAAAACACATGTCTCAACGTCAACAGCGAAGAGGTGATTCTGTGATTCTGGCCTTCTGCCTAACTCGGCTGAAAATCTCCCTCCAGCAGGTGGCGTTTTATTGCTCACCGAGCAAGGAATTTTTAAATGGAGGTCAGTCATTGAGTGTTGAATTTGGTCAACAAAAAAATAAATGGCTTATTTATTACTACGTGAGGTTTATTTGATTGAATATACGTTTTGTAATACTTAGGTTGCTATGAGTGTACGGATATAAGTAGGACACGTGACATCCCCGCAACTTTGAGAAAAAACACTTTATATCCGAGATGGCTATGCATATTCCTGGCATGAGGCTAGTAGCATAGCATCTCCCCATTGAATAAAGGCGGTTGACATCAACAACCCTCAATGAATATTCAAAAACGTATTACATAATTGCATGTATCCACCAATCCAAATAAAGGATAGAAGGGAGCTAAGCATCCTGTCATGCTGCTTTGTGGACAATGACTAGCATTGTTAGGACATATAATGCAAATATCTAGCAGTTGTGAGTTGGAATCTCATGAGGGACAACTTTAGCATTTAAGCTAATTTGCAACTTTTCAACAACTTAATACTTTTTAGTTACTTTGCAACAACTTAGCATGTTAGCTAACCCATCCGCTAACCTTAGCCCTTTTAGCTAACCCTTCTCCAAACCTTAACCCTAACACCTAGCTAACGTTAGCCAGCTAGCTAGAATTCGTAAACATATAGTACGTTCTGCAAATTCTTAACATAATACAAAATGGGTGCTGAACATCCACAAATTAATACATACCATATCATACTAAATGGAGTGTCTCAGATTTACATACAGAATAATACGAAATACTCTGAGACCAGGTTGAGATGGCAGCATTATACATTGTTGGATTAATTCATGGCGCACAAAAAAATATTTAATTTAATGATGGAGCATTTCCTAAATTCCAACGTTCCACCTGCAACTAGCCATTGGAGTTGAGACAGCGGTGCCTTCCAAGTCAAAAATTAAGGAAGTATTGCCAAGGAAATATTTGTTGAAAATTAATTGATGGATTGAAATACCCCAAGCTGCAACGGCTTATTGCAAGAGTAGCCTGCATTATTGTATATCGACCATTGCAGATCTGTAGTTAGGGGGAAGTCTCCCCAGAGTCAAAGGACCACCTTTCAGTGAATTAATACTGTGGGCTTGCAAACCTGATGATTAGCACCAGGATCTGATTGGGGAACTGATGTCTTATTCATACCTGAAGCAAAGACTGTACAGTATTAAGAAACTCTGTGCCTGAAGTTTGGCATTCAACCGAAAGCTGTTCTCTGTGGTGGAAAAATTGGGCACACAGTGGCCCCGTTTACATTGCATATTTCGAAAAATGTAAGGACATAGTCCAAATTATTTAAATATCTCATTTTGACAGAACCTGAAGTAAATTAAAAAATAGCAATCGATTTTTTTAAACTTATGCCCCAATTTCGAACAATGTAATGTGAGGAATAGGAAAAACAAATACAATAGATGTAATTTGTTAATGAATCCATAACTACTCAAAACATATAGCCTAATGGTAAAATCCTAAATGGTCACCAACTAGTCCAATTAAAATTAAGCTGAGATCTGGACCATTTAGGGGCATTTCCATGTACTCACATCGCATCACATAAGTTTGTATTGGTTTCTGGAATGGATCGATGAACCGTTGAACTCCTATGTCTGAAAATTAAAATGGACAAATCCAATCTGTGACTCCAAAACCTGAATTACAAGGCTACCGTCTCATTTCTGAAAACATATTTCTGTTCATCATTTTAACCTCAACCTGAAGAATATATCAAATCTATGGTCCTAAAACAAGACATTTAATTTAAACGTAGAGATTAAAAGGTGTAGATTTGGTTTATTGACATTTTGAACAATTGCATCACCGGTAGCAAGAGGACCCGATGCAACTGTTTCTTCCACTTCCATGTCTGTCCTCATGAGGCATAAGGACTTGAAACGTCTTCTCTTACTGTGGTCTTACACCAAATTATTCTGAGCCCATCTCAGACTTCAACCGATACACAGTACTCTTGTGCAAAATAGTGGAACAATTACACATCTGATTATATCTGTCAGTATTACAGAAAAATAATTAAACTGTGTTTCTCGATGTATAAACTAAACAATACATTAAAGCCTTTGAACTCAAGCCAATAATTATGAATACAAAGATGTACATCAACTAGACACTTTTTTTTTTAAAGCTATAAAAAAATAAAGTAATCTACAATTGGATCACAGTAGCGGTAAGCTGCCTTGAGGTGCCAGAATGATCCCAAAGACATAGAAAAGTCCCATCAGGAGGTTGAGCTTAGCTGTCTTTTGGGGGATCTTGGAATAGCACTGGCTGCGGAACTGCCTCTCCAGGGGGAAGGCCATGGGCAGCGTGAGCAGGGGCAGGGCCATGCTGATGGTGTAGTGGGTGGCCAGGATGCAGAAGAGCACGTAAGGGAAAAACAGCAGGAGGTTGAAGAGGATGTAGGACAGCGTGGGCCCGATGAGGATGGCCAGAGTGACGATGCCTGCCTGTTTGTCAGAGTCCATGTCTCTGGTGTTGTTGCTGTGTAGAATGGCCTCCGTGTTGAGGGCCAGGGGTACGGCGTAGACCAAGGGCAGGACTGACAGGTAGCCCACCTGCACGGCGTGGGCAAACATAACTGCCAGGGGGCCAAATGTGATCAGGATCACCACATCCCCCAGGGCCACATACTTAAGACCAATGCCTGGAAACAGGACAAGGAAGATATCATAAGTACCTGGATATTAGTGTGTGTGTGTGTGTGTGTGTGTGTGTGTGTGTGTGTGTGTGTGTGTGTGTGTGTGGTTAGTATTGGTAAAAAGATTGTGAGTGAAATAATGTCAGTAAATCTTTAAAAAAACAGGTTAATGGTTATCTCACCTCCCGTGTACAGGAAAGAACTTGAGAGCCCTCCAAAATAAATAAGGGCCAGATGTTCCATCCTCAATGTGGAGAGAAAGTAGAGCAGGGTGGCACACAAGCAGCCCAGAGAGTAGAGCAGCGCTCCAAACATGACCACATCCTGCGGTGCCAGGATCTCATCCACAAGAGTCCTATCATCACTCTTCTTGTGGTCGATCCCTTTGGAGAAGTCATAGTAGGTGTTAACCAGGTTCCCTGCCCCATGCACTACCAGCACAGCTACGGCACACACCATGAGGATGACCAAGTCCACAGAGCCCTCCAGCTTGTAGGCCAGAGCACTGCCCAGCGCCACCGGTGTGAGAGAGGCGCTGAAACTCCACGGTCGCAGGGCCAGCACATAAGCAGCACACTTGTACCTCATGTGGGACGCAACTCTGGCCATCCCTGACCTTCGCTGGTCAGAGGTGTGGTTCCGCACAATGTCATTCAAACCGGAATGCCTTGTCTCATTACGTCCATTCGATCCAGCCAAAACAAATGTCTCCGCGCGGCTTGGTTTCTGCCCCACAGCCATACCTCTGCCAAGGTCCACAGTAGTGCCCGCAACAATCATAAAGAAATGGTTTGTAAACCTGAAACAGAGTTACAGAGGTCACACATAACTTAATTTACGTACAGTGAACATCTCATGTAATGAGCAAGTGCAACAGAATCCAGGCTGAAATTAATTTAAAACCAGTAAGAATCAGCTATTATATTGTCCATCATTGAAGGGTTCCAAAAGCATGCAACAGGAAAAACTAATTGTTGTTGAGCTGGATTAAAGCTCGCTACTACATGCTAGAACGAGGCAACAAGTCTGTTCTACTTCCATCCTGACTAACAGTAGCTACAAATATGCTAGCTGGACCAGCTGTATTTCAATGCATCATCTTGTAAATTGTACAAAAACACCTGTTGGGTGGCCACATTGCTTGCTTCCTACAACCTCGTAAAATGTGCCTTCAGAGCATTGCACCAGAAGGCTGGATAGTCAACTAACTAGCTACAGAGATTAAAGGATTAAATCTAAAAGCTAACTAGCCAGTGTGCTAATTAGCTAGCTAGCCAATAGCCAGGGAGAAATGAAATGTTCGACACCGGATATTACCTGTTTTATGTATCCTTTCTCTCATAAACTATTTCACACCATGTAACAACATCTTTCTGTGACCGCTACATAACTACAGGGCTGACCCTGCTCCGTTGGCAAGCCTGCTGCGTGTCAATTTTGAGGATATTTCACTGGCTGATCACAGTTAACCCTGACGGACGCCATTTTGTCCAACCAAAGTGCAGTATAAATAGGCACCGTTGGAAACGCATTCCAATGTCATCTGAGTTCCGCGTCTTGTGACGCTAACATGTCCAATAACCCTTTTCTCAAGATGAATTAAAAAATATATATATATTTCAAAATATTTTTTATAAAAAGTAGCGCTTATTATCACACTCGGACCAACTCATATATTACAAAACCTAAGGCAGGAATTACATTCTTGGTTCTTTGGTGGTGGGTCAAAAAACAGCTCCGGGTAAAATTTGCCATAGGGTAGAGACAGATCTAAGGTCAGCTCGATCTCTCCCTATCCCATCCAGATTTGTTAAAGAGCGAACTCAGACCAGCATGGGTAAATACTATACCCACTAAAACTACACGTCTCCAAAAACATTTGTATGTACATGTCTGTTTCAATAGTTTTCGAACGTTGTCGACTACGAATGGACACCAGACTCAAATGGTGTGTTTTGGCCCTTCACACACGCACTTATTTGATGTAAACTAGGCTACAACCTTTGCGGTTTACACAGTTCTGCAGAATGTATGCCTATCATCATAGCTCACCATCTATTTGATGCAGGTAACTACAACTAGCCGACTAAAATGAAAATAACATTTGAAAAATATGTTTTACTAACATTAGGCAACAGCCTGTTTTCCTATATAATTATAAAATAGATGTGCCAATTATATTTGAATTAATAGGTATTATATATATAAATCAAAGTCAACATAATATTGTTATATGGGGCGGAAGGTAGCCAAGTGGTTAACTGCCTTGTTCAGGGGTAGAACGACAGATTTGTACTTTGTCAGCTCAGGGATTCAATCAGGGATACTTTCGGTTACTGGCCCAACACTCTAACACACTGTTCCCCGGTAGACCGTCATTGTAAATAAAAATGTGTTCTTAACTGACTTGCCTAGTTAAATAAATAAATAAAATATGCGCATACCTCAGCTAAAATGAGAGACCTGCACAGACTAGAGAATTTTTCCCCTAATTATGAACTTTATTAATAAGCAGTCAAAAATAATTGATTCGTCAAAATAGTTTTGAGATTGTCGAATACATGCAGGTGGTTTCCTTTCCATTTAAACTTGTCACGCTCTGACTTTAATTTAAAGTAATGTGAAACCATTGGCAGACTGTGCGAATAGCGCTGCGCCGGAGGGTTGTATAGCTGCAGACTTTTTGATGTAGCGTTGAGCTGGCGGTGGGTGACAAAGGATTCCACAACCCATTCCGCTGGACTGTGCGTGCCACGGTTATCCTCAATTGAAAATATTGTGTTCAAATAAAAGGATACAATGGATGGCCATTGATATCCATGGGGATAGATGGTGGTGAAATTGACTGGTCTGTCTTTGTTGAGGGAATTTTTCTGGAAGGTGATATCGCAACGATGGTGTGTCAGACGTTCAGAAGTTTACAAAGAGGCGATGTCAGTGCTCCTTTGCTTGCTGTGACGGTGCTTGGGGTTCTGTTCGCAGGGATGCAAGAAACCACAGCCTTTGCCACCTGGAGAATAGAGGTAGGGTGTGACAATTCCACTTTCTAACAGCATACCTCCTATCGCACCGGTTCATTCAGTTTGTATACTGGACAGGTTAAGAAAACCACATTGCTGGAATAAGTTATGATCAAGACTTTGGATGTTGAAAACCATTCAGGACCAAAACAATCCTTTCATTTGAAAAAAACATCTGTGTCTACCAAGATATATGCTTTGTGACAGCTGTTGGACAACAGCAACTTTTAAATAAAGAAATGTCATTGTAATATGAAGCACATTTTTCGTTAGACGGTAAAGGACTGTAGCCCGCTATGACTTCATCAAATAGAAATCTAAATGCCTTTTCATAATCATTAATTATGCACGAGATAATGTAGCCTTTTCCTATTCAATAATTGGAGGAATTACAATTTTGATGGTGCAATAAAATTGTAGGCCTTCAAAATAGGCTACCTATCCACTGGATAGGCTACAGTTAGTGGAAAATATTAATATTAAGGACAAAAATCAATTATGGAGTTGAATACGGATTGGATGGTTTCATCCAACTGGGCACACACTTGTTGAATCAACGTTGTTTCCACGTCATCTCAAATAAAATAAAATGTTATTCCTCACATGCTTGGTAAAATGTTTAGGGCCTTCCTCTGACATCGCCTGGTATAGAGGTCCTGGATGGCACTTTTGTATTTTTTAAATTTTATTTAACCTTTATTTAACTAGACAAGTCAGTTAACAACAAATTCTTATTTACAATGACGGCCTACCAAGAGGCAAAAGGCTTTCTGCGGGGACGGGGGCTGGGATAAAATATTTAAATGTAGGACAAAACACATATCACCACAAGAGAGACACCACAACACTACATAAAGAGAGACCTAAGACAAATCAAATCAAATCACATTTTTATTTGACTACAACAGGTGTAGACCTTACATTGAAATGCTTACTTACAAGCCCTTAACCAACAATGCTTTAAGAAGTTAAGAAGAAAAACGTGTAAGTAAAAATTAGATAAGTTTAAAAAATGAATCAATAAAAGTAACAAATAATTAAACAGCAGCAGTCAAACAATAATAGCAATAGCAAGGCTATATACAGGGTAGAGGTCGACCAGTTATGATTTTTCAACGCCGATACCGATACCGATTATTGGAGGACCAAAAAACCCGATACCGATTAATCGGCCGATTTTTATTTATTTATTTGTAATAATGACAATTACAACAATAGTGAATTAACACTTATTTTAACTTAATATAATACATCAATAAAATCAATTTAGCCTCAAATAAATAATGAAACATGTTCAATTTGGTTTAAATAATGCAAAAACAAAGTGTTGGGGAAGAAAGTAAAAGTGCATTATGTGCCATGTAAGAAAGCTAACGTTTAAGTTCCTTGCTCAGAACATGAGAACATATGAAAGCTGGTGGTTCCTTTTAACATGAGTCTTCAATATTCCCAGGTAAGAAGTTTTAGGTTGTAGTTATTATAGGAATTATAGGACTATTTCTCTCTATACCATTTGTATTTCATTAACATTTGACTATTGGATGTTCTTATAGGCACGTTAGTATTGCCAGTGTAACAGTATAGCTTCCGTCCCTCTCCTCGCTCTTACCTGGGCTTGAACCAGGAACACATCGACAACAGCCACCCTCGAAGCAGCGTTACCCATGCAGAGCAAGGGGAACAACCACTCCAAGTCTCAGAGCGAGTGACGTTTGAAACGCTATTAGCCCGCACCCCGCTAACTAGCTAGCCATTTCACATCGGTTACACCTGCCTAATCTCAGGAGTTGATAGGCTTGAAGTTATAAACAGCGCAGTAGCTCCTGGCAAACGCACGAAAGTGCTGTTTGAATGAATGCTTACGAGCGTGCTGCTGCCTACCATCGCTCAGTCAGACTGCTCTATCAAATCATAGACTTAATTATAACATAATAACACACAGAAATATGAGCCGTAGGTCATTAAAATGGCCGAATCCGGAAACTATCATCTCGAAAACAAGACGTTTATTCTTTCAGTGAAATACGGAACCGTTCGGTATTTTATCTAACGGGTGGCATCCATAAGTCTAAATATTCCTGTTACATTGCACAACCTTCAATGTTATGTCATAATTACGTAAAATTCTGGCAAATTAGGCGGCCCAAACTGTTGCATCTGCGTGCAATGAACGCAAGAGAAGTGACACAATTTCACCTGGTTAATATTGCCTGCTAACCTGGATTTCTTTTAGCTAAATATGCAGGTTTAAAAATATATACTTCTGTGTATTGATTTTAAGAAAGGCATTGATGTTTATGGTTAGGTACACATTGGAGCAACGATACACACCGCATCGATTATATGCAACGCAGTACACGCTAGACAAACTAGTAATATCATCAACCATGTGTAGTTAACTAGTGATTATGATTGATTGATTGATTGTTTTTTATAAGATAAGTTTAATGCTAGCTAGCAACTTACCTTGGCTTCTTGCTACCCTCGCGTAACAGGTAGTCAGCCTGCCATAAGAATCATAAAACACGGGACGAGATGTTGAAACTGTCCATTGTGCCAATAGATGGTATGCACTCACATGAGATTTGCCGTGATGTTGACAGAGTGGCATGGGAGGTTTATTTCTTAGACTGGGTTAAGATGTCAATTTTGGGACACATCCTCAGTAGTGTGCCTTCGAATCAGTGGGTGTTTCGGCCTTTAATCACTAAACACCCTCATCAAAGGTGGCCAGCTACAGGGTGATCAAGCCTTAGCTTGTGTCCCATGCCCAATTAATATTTCCCATGGGACTATGCAAGGCAGGGGTGTCCTCTTCCCTGAGCCAGCCCTACAGCTGACCGCATACCTCATATGCCCTCCTCAAGTTGGATGGATCTGAATTGGGTTCTCAGGTGGGGGTGGGGGGTGGTCATGAAATTATAGCCCAGCAAGGGTCCTTCCGTTTGATCCAGATCCACTGGCTGCCTCTTTCAGCTGCTTGAGAAACTGCTCTGACGGTCTGCCGCAGAGCCTGTCCATGGATTCCAAGTTCTTTCAGCAACCTGATGGTGGAAGAAGCCACGAATCCTCTGCATCCCACTTCAACTGGCCAGACTTTTGCATTCCAGCCACGCTGAGTTGCGTCTGCTGCCAACTCTGTGTAACGCAGTTTCTTACGCTCGTAGGCCTCTTCAACAGAGTTTTCCCACGGGACTGTGAGCTCTATGATGTACACAGCCTTTCGTGAAGGGGACCAGAGTACCATGTCTGGCCTAAGGTTGGTAGAAGCAATCTCAGGTGGAAAAATGAGTTGCTGGCCAATATCGACAAGCATCTTCCAGTCCCGGGCCATGCCTAGGTGTCCAGTTTATGGCTTTGTAGGAGGATGCTTGGGCCTTTTCTGTCCCTCCCGGATGAATGTTGTTGTTTTGACGGGATTGCTTGTTTTTGGAGGTAATGAATTGGTTGCACTCCTCTTGGTCTCAAGTGCTGCAGCCAGGCTCTTGAGGACCTGATTGTGCATCCAGGTGTAGCGGCCTTGTGAGAGGCTGGTCTTGCAACCTGTCATTATATGCCTGAGAGTTGCTGGAGCTGGGCAGAGGGGGCAGGTCGGGTCCTCGCCATACCATTGATGTAGGTTTTTTGGTGATGGAAGCACATCATAAACAGCTCTTATGATGAAGCTGATGTTGCTTGCCTCCATTTGCCAAAGCTCACTCCAGTTGATCTTTCTCCTCTCCAGGCCTTCCCACCGCGTCCATTGCCCTTGTTTAGCAAGAGAGATAGCCTTTGCACTTCTTGCAGTCTCCTCCTGTCTGCGCACCTCCTCGACCACCAGCTTCCTGCGTTCAGATGTTGTTGCCTTATGGAACGTTGGTTTGCTTGCTGCCAGGCCAAAGCCTCCTCTTCCATGCTGGATATTCCCCACAATGTCTTGGTGTCTCAGGGCTGATATTGCTTGCTGCACAGCCTTGGATGATGTCCATTTCCGTCCAGTTTGTAGGGGAGGTGCAGCCTTGCTGATGGTCTGGTCTTTGGAGTCCTTCAATGTCATCTGAAGTCTTACTTTAGAGCACTTGTACTCCTCCGTTAGACTTGTAAGAGGTAGTTCAAGGACCCCTTTGCCATAGAGGCCGATGTTATTCAGGCATCGTGGGACACCCAGCCATTTCTTCACGTATGAGGTAATGGTTCGCTCCATCTTCTCCACTGTTGTTATTGGGACCTCATAGATGGTGAGTGGCCACATTACCCGGGGGAGAAGTCCAAACTGTAGGCACCAAAGCTTGAGCTTCCCAGGCAGTAGGGTCTTGTTGATGTTCTCAAGTCCGTCGGCGATGTCCTGTCTTACTTGCTGCACTTGATCTTTATCTCGGAGGCTTTCGTTGTACCATCTACCCAGGCTCTTGACGGGTTGCTCAGACACCGTTGGTATCGGGTCATCTCCAATGCAGAACCTCACATCTTTAAGCTGTCCCTTGACTATGGAGATGCTTCGAGATTTGCTTGGCTTGATTTTCATCCGGGCCCACTTGATGTTATCCTGCAGTTTTGCAAGTAGCCGCCTGGTGCATGCTGCAGTGGTGGTCAGTGTAGTCATGTCATCCATGTATGCTCGGATAGGTGGGAGACGGAGCCCTTCCTTAGTTCTCTCACCGCCGACCACCCATCTCGATGCCCTGATGATGACTTCCATGGCCATAGTGAAGGCCAGAGGTGAAATTGTACAGCCTGCCATTATACCCACTTCCAAGCGCTGCCATGTTGTTGTGAAGTCAGGTGTTGTGAAACACAATTGCAGGTCTTGGAAATAGGCCTTTACCAGTGTAGTGATGGGTTCTGGTACGTGGAAAAAGTTGAACGATTCCCAGAGGAGTTCATGGGGAACTGAGCCAAAGGCATTGGCCAGGTCGAGGAAGATGACATAGAGGTCTCTCTTGTCTTTCTTAGCTGTTTGGATCTGGTGCCAAATCATACTAGTATGTTCCAGGCAACCAGAGAAACCAGGAATGCCTGCTTTCTGTACAGATGTATCAATGTACTTGTTCCTTTCCAGGTAAGTGGACAGCCTCTGTGCTATTATACTGAAAAAGATCTTCCCTTCGACGTTGAGAAGGGAGATTGGTCGGAATTGACTGATGTCTGTCGCATCCTTCTCTTTCGGGATTAGCACACCACCAGCCCTTCGCCATGCCTTTGGTATTATTTCCTTCTGCCACACTATCCTCATGAGCCTCCAAAGAAAGCGTAGAACATCCGGGGCGTTCTTGTAGAGCTTATATGGTACTCCATTAGGCCCAGGAGCCGAGGCCGCTCTTGCTCGTCGGACAACGTTCTCTACTTCCTTCCATTTTGGAGGGTCAGTGTCCAGATTGAATTCTGGTGGTTGAATAGGTGGGATGTCATGTGGGATGATTATCTGCTCATGCCTTTTCGTGTCCTGGTGGACCTTTTCCAGATGTTCTTCCAGTTCTGGCTTTGGAGTTTTTAGGATTCCGCACTTTTCCTTTGCGAAGAGGTCTTTGACAAACTTAAAGGGGTTTTTATAGAACCGTGTTCTTGAGTGTTCCTTCTTCCTACGAAGTTTCCTTAAGTTTTCCGCTCTTCGCAAGGTTGCCAGCCGACATTTGATGTCTGCTTGGAGTAGCATGATACCTTCTCTCTCTGCATCAGAGGCCTTCTTCCACTGCTTTCTCAGCTGCCTTCTCTCTCTGACAAGTATCTCGATCTCTTGCTGCCTCCTAGATTTGGCTGGCGCGGGTGGTGTCTTGCCACTTCTCCTTTCGTTTACTCCAAAGCGCTCTTCTCCGTAGTGGTAGATAATGTCTCCCATCCTTTCAAGCTTTTTCTCTGCTGTTCCTACCTGTTGTTCCAAGATTTTTGTCAGGTCGTTGTTGATTGTTTCCCACTCTCTCTTTTCAACAGCTTGGGGCCACTTCACACTCGGTCTGTGCCCTTTGACCTTTTCCTCTTTTAGAGGTCTCTGTGGTTGGGTGAGTTCATCCACCGGCATTTCTGTGCTTGTGTTATCCTCCTCTGTTACAGGGGTGCTGATGCTCTGCGAACTTTGGTTTGCGTCCCGTCGCTGTGCTTCATTCGACTGATTTGACTGGCTGCTTCGTAAGAAGTACTGGTCAATGCGAGGTCCCTGTCTCTGCTCTATCAAGCACCTTTTCCTCCCTTGATGGATCCTTAACCCCCTTGCCGATGTTACTCTCTCCCAACCACAGCTGCACACCTGAAGTGTGTGTCCTGCTGCTGTTATGGTTGTCTCATGTGCTGTGTTCCTACTCGTAGTCGTTTCCATTCCTGGGTCCGTAGCCGTGTGATCAGTCGTTGAGCCATCTTGCGCCCCAGCTCTCGCAGGCTCTAGGGGTATGTTCCTTTGTTGACTTTCAGTAGCACTTAGCGGGTGTCTCCAACATACTGAAGCAGCGTCGGAGACTGCCAACATGGGTAGCTAGCCCATTACAGCCCCATTGGGGTCTATTCCCTCCGGTCAGCTGTCTCTCCAAGCTGTCACACAGACTTTCCTATGTTGTCAGCTGTCCTTTCTCAGCAGTCACTGGACAAGTCCAGATAATCAGAATCATAAAACACGGGACGAGATGTTGAAACTGTCCATTGTGCCAATAGATGGTATGCACTCACATGAGATTTGCCGTGATGTTGACAGAGTGGCATAGGAGGTTTATTTCTTAGACTGGGTTAAGATGTCAATTTTGGGACACATCCTCAGTAGTGTGCCTTCGAATCAGTGGGTGTTTCGGCCTTTAATCACTAAACACCCTCATCAAAGGTGGCCAGCTACAGGGTGATCAAGCCTTAGCTTGTGTCCCATGCCCAATTAATATTTCCCATGGGACTATGCAAGGCAGGGGTGTCCTCTTCCCTGAGCCAGCCCTACAGCTGACCGCATACCTCATATGCCCTCCTCAAGTTGGATGGATCTGAATTGGGTTCTCAGGTGGGGGTGGGGGGTGGTCATGAAATTATAGCCCAGCAAGGGTCCTTCCGTTTGATCCAGATCCACTGGCTGCCTCTTTCAGCTGCTTGAGAAACTGCTCTGACGGTCTGCCGCAGAGCCTGTCCATGGATTCCAAGTTCTTTCAGCAACCTGATGGTGGAAGAAGCCACGAATCCTCTGCATCCCACTTCAACTGGCCAGACTTTTGCATTCCAGCCACGCTGAGTTGCGTCTGCTGCCAACTCTGTGTAACGCAGTTTCTTACGCTCGTAGGCCTCTTCAACAGAGTTTTCCCACGGGACTGTGAGCTCTATGATGTACACAGCCTTTCGTGAAGGGGACCAGAGTACCATGTCTGGCCTAAGGTTGGTAGAAGCAATCTCAGGTGGAAAAATGAGTTGCTGGCCAATATCGACAAGCATCTTCCAGTCCCGGGCCATGCCTAGGTGTCCAGTTTCTGGCTTTGTAGGAGGATGCTTGGGCCTTTTCTGTCCCTCCCGGATGAATGTTGTTGTTTTGACGGGATTGCTTGTTTTTGGAGATAATGAATTGGTTGCACTCCTCTTGGTCTCAAGTGCTGCAGCCAGGCTCTTGAGGACCTGATTGTGCCTCCAGGTGTAGCGGCCTTGTGAGAGGCTGGTCTTGCAACCTGTCATTATATGCCTGAGAGTTGCTGGAGCTGGGCAGAGGGGGCAGGTCGGGTCCTCGCCATACCATTGATGTAGGTTTTTTGGTGATGGAAGCACATCATAAACAGCTCTTATGATGAAGCTGATGTTGCTTGCCTCCATTTGCCAAAGCTCACTCCAGTTGATCTTTCTCCTCTCCAGGCCTTCCCACCGCGTCCATTGCCCTTGTTTAGCAAGAGAGATAGCCTTTGCACCTCTTGCAGTCTCCTCCTGTCTGCGCACCTCCTCGACCACCAGCTTCCTGCGTTCAGATGTTGTTGCCTTATGGAACGTTGGTTTGCTTGCTGCCAGGCCAAAGCCTCCTCTTCCATGCTGGATATTCCCCACAATGTCTTGGTGTCTCAGGGCTGATATTGCTTGCTGCACAGCCTTGGATGATGTCCATTTCCGTCCAGTTTGTAGGGGAGGTGCAGCCTTGCTGATGGTCTGGTCTTTGGAGTCCTTCAATGTCATCTGAAGTCTTACTTTAGAGCACTTGTACTCCTCCGTTAGACTTGTAAGAGGTAGTTCAAGGACCCCTTTGCCATAGAGGCCGATGTTACTCAGGCATCGTGGGACACCCAGCCATTTCTTCACGTATGAGGTAATGGTTCGCTCCATCTTCTCCACTGTTGTTATTGGGACCTCATAGACGGTGAGTGGCCACATTACCCGGGGGAGAAGTCCAAACTGTAGGCACCAAAGCTTGAGCTTCCCAGGCAGTAGGGTCTTGTTGATGTTCTCAAGTCCGTCGGCGATGTCCTGTCTTACTTGCTGCACTTGATCTTTATCTCGGAGGCTTTCGTTGTACCATCTACCCAGGCTCTTGACGGGTTGCTCAGACACCGTTGGTATCGGGTCATCTCCAATGCAGAACCTCACATCTTTAAGCTGTCCCTTGACTATGGAGATGCTTCGAGATTTGCTTGGCTTGATTTTCATCCGGGCCCACTTAATGTTATCCTGCAGTTTTGCAAGTAGCCGCCTGGTGCATGCTGCAGTGGTGGTCAGTGTAGTCATGTCATCCATGTATGCTCGGATAGGTGGGAGACGGAGCCCTTCCTTAGTTCTCTCACCGCCGACCACCCATCTCGATGCCCTGATGATGACTTCCATGGCCATAGTGAAGGCCAGCCTGCCATTATGCCCACTTCCAAGCGCTGCCATGTTGTTGTGAAGTCAGGTGTTGTGAAACACAATTGCAGGTCTTGGAAATAGGCCTTTACCAGTGTAGTGATGGGTTCTGGTACGTGGAAAAAGTTGAAGGATTCCCAGAGGAGTTCATGGGGAACTGAGCCAAAGGCATTGGCCAGGTCGAGGAAGATGACATAGAGGTCTCTCTTGTCTTTCTTAGCTGTTTGGATCTGGTGCCAAATCATACTAGTATGTTCCAGGCAACCAGAGAAACCAGGAATGCCTGCTTTCTGTACAGATGTATCAATGTACTTGTTCCTTTCCAGGTAAGTGGACAGCCTCTGTGCTATTATACTGAAAAAGATCTTCCCTTCGACGTTGAGAAGGGAGATTGGTCGGAATTGACTGATGTCTGTCGCATCCTTCTCTTTCGGGATTAGCACACCACCAGCCCTTCGCCATGCCTTTGGTATTATTTCCTTCTGCCACACTATCCTCATGAGCCTCCAAAGAAAGCGTAGAACATCCGGGGCGTTCTTGTAGAGCTTATATGGTACTCCATTAGGCCCAGGAGCCGAGGCCGCTCTTGCTAGTCGGACAACGTTCTCTACTTCCTTCCATTTTGGAGGGTCAGTGTCCAGATTGAATTCTGGTGGTTGAATGGGTGGGATGTCATGTGGGATGATTATCTGCTCATGCCTTTTCGTGTCCTGGTGGACCTTTTCCAGATGTTCTTCCAGTTCTGGCTTTGGAGTTTTTAGGATTCCGCACTTTTCCTTTGCGAAGAGGTCTTTGACAAACTTAAAGGGGTTTTTATAGAACCGTGTTCTTGAGTGTTCCTTCTTCCTACGAAGTTTCCTTAAGTTTTCCGCTCTTCGCAAGGTTGCCAGCCGACATTTGATGTCTGCTTGGAGTAGCATGAGACCTTCTATCTCTGCATCAGAGGCCTTCTTCCACTGCTGGCTCCTCGTGTAGTGCAATGTAAGGCAGGTGGTTAGAGCGTTGGACAAGTAACCGGAAGATTGCAAAAACGAATCCCCGAGCTGACAAGGTAAAAATATTTCGTTCTGCCACTGAACAAGGCAGTTAACCCACCGTTCCTAGGCCGTCATTGAAAATAAGAATGTGTTCTTAACTGACTTGCCTAGTTAAATATTAAATAAAGTTGTACATTTTTTTATATATATATTTTCGGCCTATTCGGTGTCCAAAAATACTGATTTCCGATTGTTATGAAAACTTGAAATCGGCCCAAATTAATTGGCCATTAGGATTAATCGGTCGACCTCTAATACAGGGGGCACCAGTACAGAGTCAATGTGCGGGGGCACCGGTTAATTGAGGTAATTGAGGTAATATGTACATGTACAGTGGGGAGAACAAGTATTTGAAACACTGCCGATTTTGCAGGTTTTCCTACTTACAAAGCATGTAGAGGTCTGTCATTTTTATCACAGGTACACTTCAACTGTGAGAGACGGAATAGAAAACAAAAATCTAGAAAATCACATTGTATGATTTTTAAGTAATTCGTTTGCATTTTATTGCATGACATAAGTATGTTATACATCAGAAAAGCAGAACTTAATATTTGGTACAGAAACCTTTGTTTGCAATTACAGAGATCATACGTTTCCTGTAGTTCTTGACCAGGTTTGCACACACTGCAGCAGGGATTTTGGCCCACTCTTCCATACAGACCTTCTCCAGATCCTTCAGGTTTCGGGGCTGTCGCTGGGCAATACGGACTTTCAGCTCCCTCCAAAGATTTTCTATTGGGTTCAGGTCTGGAGACTGGCTAGGCCAGGACCTTGAGATGCTTCTTATGGAGCCACTCCTTAGTTGCCCTGGCTGTGTGTTTCGGGTCGTTGTCATGCTGGAAGACCCAGCCACGACCCATCTTCAATGCTCTTGCTGAGGGAAGGAGGTTGTTGGCCAAGATCTCAAGATACATGGCCCCATCCATCCTCTCCTCAAACGGTGCAGTCGTCCTGTTCCCTTTGTAGAAAAGCATCACCAAAGAATGATGTTTCCACCTCCATGCTTCACGGTTGGGATGGTGTTCTTGGGGTTGTACTCATTCTTCTTCTTCCTCCAAACATGGCGAGTGGAGTTTAGACCAAAAAGCTCTATTTTTGTCTCATCAGACCACATGACCTTCTCCCATTCCTCCTCTGGATCATCCAGATGGTCATTGGCAATTTTCAGACGGGCCTGGACATGCGCTGGCTTGAGCAGGGGGACCTTGCGTGCGCTGCAGGATTTTAATCCATGACGGCGTAGTGTGTTACTAATGGTTTTCTTTGAGACTGTGGTCCCAGCTCTCTTCATGTCATTGACCAGGTCCTGCCGTGTAGTTCTGGGCTGATCACTCACCTTCCTCATGATCATTGATGCCCCACGAGGTGAGATCTTGCATGGAGCCCCAGACCGAGGGTGATTACCGTCATCTTGAACTTCTTCCATTTTCTAATAATTGCACCAACAGTTGTTGCCTTCTCACCAAGCTGCTTGCCTATTGTCCTGTAGCCCAACCCAGCCTTGTGCAGGTCTACAATTTTACCCCTGATGTCCTTACACAGCTCTCTGGTCTTGGCCATTGTGAAGAGGTTGGAGTCTGTTTGATTGAGTGTGTGGACAGGTGTCTTTCATACAGGTAACGAGTTCAAACAGGTGCAGTTAATACAGGTAATGAGTGGAGAACAGGAGGGCTTCTTAAAGAAAAACTAACAGGTCTGTGAGAGCCGGAATTCTTACTGGTTGGTAGGTGATCAAATACTTATGTCATGCAATAAAATGCAAATGAATTACTTAAAAATCATACAATGTGATTTTCTGGATTTTTGTTTTAGATTCCGTCTCTCACGTCTCTCTCCGACCTCTACATGCTTTGTAAGTAGGAAAACCTGCAAAATCGGCAGTGTTTCAAATACTTGTTCTCCCCACTGTAGGTAGAGTTAAAGTGACCATGCATAAATAATAAACAGAGAGTAGCAACAGCACAAAAGAGTGGTCTGGGTAGCCCTTTGATTAGCTGTTCAGAAGGTAGAAGCTTTTAAGAAGCCTTTTGGACCTAGACTTGGCGCTCCAGTACCGCTTGCCATGCAGTAGCATAGAGAACAGTCTATGACTAGGGTTGCTGGAGTCTTTGACATTTTTTAGGGCCTTCCTCTGACACCGTCTGGTATAGATGTCCTGGATTGTGGGAGGCTTGGCCCCAGTTATGTACTGTGCCGTACACACTACCCTCTGTAGTGCCTTGCAGTCGAAAGCCGAGCAGTTGCCATACCAGGCAGTGATGCAGCCAGTCAGGATGCTCTCGATGGTGCAGCTGTAGAATCTTTTGAGGATCTGAGGACCATTGCCAAATCTTTCCTTCTCCTGGGTGGAATAGCCTTTGTCATGCCCTCTTCACGACTGTCTTAGTGTGTTTGGACCATGATAGTTTGTTGGTGATGTGGACACCAAGGAACTTGAAGCTCTCAACCTGCTCCACTGCAGCCCCATCGATGAGAATGGGGGCATTCTCGGTCCTCCTTTTCCTGTAATCCACAATCATCTCTTTTGTCTTGATCCCTACGAGGGAGAGGTTGTTGTCCTGGCACCACACGGCCAGGTCTCTTACCTCCTCCCTGATGTTTGTCTCATCGTCGTCAGTGATCAGGCCTACCACCGTCATGTTGTCTGCAAACTTAATGATGGTGTTGGAGTCGTGCGTGAACAGGGAGTACAGGAGGGGACTAAGCATGCACCCTTGAGGGGTGCCCGTGTTTGAGTTTATTTTATTTTTACAGGGCCAGTGCACAGTAATCAACGTTTCAGTAAAAGTGCCGGTTTTAGCCAGCATTTTTCAACCGCAGTCCTTGGGCAGGTTATTAAAAACAATTACAATATAGACAATCATTGAGCAGTGAGCACACGCAGAGCAACATAGGACAAGCAGACATAGAATACAGACAGAGAAACATAGGACAAGAGAGACGTAGCATACAGACAGAGCAACATAGAACAAAAAGCAGCAAGACAAAATTCATAAAAGCAACAAAGTGTTTCCACACCTCACAAGCTACAGACAACAGACAACATGGAAAGCGGCAAATCAGGTGTTGAACGCTGAGCTGTAGTCAATGAACAGCATTCTCATGTAGGTGTTCCTTTTGTTCAAGTGGGAAAGGTCAGTGTGGAGTGTAATATAAATTGTGTTATCTGTGGATCTGTTGGGGCGGTATGCAAATTGGAGTAGGTCCAGGGTGTCTGGGATGATGGTGTTGATGTGAGCCAAGCCTTTCGAAGCATTTCATGGCTACAGATGTGAGTGCTATGGGGCAATAGTAATTTATACAGGTTACCTTAGCGTTCTTGGACACAGGGACTATGGTGGTCTGCTTGAAACATGTAGGTATTACAGACTAAATCAGGGAGAGGTTGAAAATGTCAGTGAAAACACTTGCCAGCTGTTCAACGCATGCTCTGAGTACGCATCCTGGTAATCTGTCTGGCCCTGCGGCCTTGCGAATTTGAACCTGTTTAAAGGTCTTACCGACACTGGCTACAGAGAGTGTGATCACACAGTCGTCTGGAACAGCTGGCGCTGTCATGCATGATTCAGCGTTGCTTGTCTCGAAGCGAGCATAAAAGGCATTTTGCTCGTCTGGTAGGCTCACGTCACTGGGCATTTCGTGGCTGGGTTTCCCTTAGTAATCCGTGATAGTTTGCAAGCCCTGCCACATCCGACGAGCATCAAATCCAATGTAGTAGGTTTCGATCTTAGTCCTGTATTGGTGCGTTGCCTGTTTGGTGGTTCGTCGGAGGGCATAGCGGGATTTCTTATAAGAGTCCGGGTTAGAGTCCCTCTCTTTGAAAGCATCAGCTCTAGCAAGTCAGTGTGGATGTTGCCCGTAAATCCATGGTTTCTGGTTGGGATATGCATGCACGGTCACTGTGGGGATGATGTCGTCGATGCACTTATTAATGAATCCGGAGACTGATGTGGTATACTCCTCAATGCGGATGAGTCCGAGAATGGATGAGTCCCAGAACATATTCGGATGAGTCCCAGAACATATTCCAGTCTGTGCTAGTGAAACAGTCCTGTAGCTTTGCATCTGCTTCATCAGACCACTTCCGTATTGAGCGCGTCACTGGTATCTCTTGTTTGAGTTTTTGCTTGTAAGCAGGAATCAGGAGGATAGAGTTATGGTCAAATTTGCCAAATGGTGTCACGTGTGCTCCCTCTACGGCCTTATCTACGGCCTCTAGGTCACCAGGCTGCTTGTTATGGCGCACATCGTTACGTTCACCTGCGCGTCATCAGACTCACCTAGACTCCATCACCTCCTTCATTATCTGCCCTATATATGTCACTCCCTTTGGTTCCTTCCCCAGGCGTCATTGTTCCTGTTTCAGTTTCATGTCTGTGTGCTGTTAGTGTTTCCTGTTTTGTATTATGTTCCATTTATTTTATTAAAACACTCACTCCCTGAACTTGTTTCCCGACTCTCAGTGCACATCGTTGCAAATGGAGGGCAAGGGAGAGCTTTGAATGCTTCGCTGTGTGTGGAGTAAAGATGATCTAGAGTTTTTTCGCCTCTACTTGCACACGTGACATGCTGGTGGAAATGAGTTAAGACGGATTTCAGTTTTCCTGCACTAAAATCCCTTGCCACTAAGAGTGCTGTCTCTGGATGAGCATGTTCTTGTTTGCTTATGGCCCTAAACAGCTCTTTGAGTGCGGTCTTAGTGACATCATTGGTATGTGGTGGTAAATAAACAGCTATGGAAAATATATATGATCAATATCTTGGTAAATAGTATGATCTATAGCTTATTATGAGGTATTCTAACTCAGTCGAGCAGAACCTCGAGACTCCCTTAAAATTAGAGATTGCTATTCTGTCCTGCCAATGCATAGAAAAACTAGAATATTATCCGTCCTTTTTCAGACAGGTTTCCAAGATACATAGGATATTACAATGAGCCAACGTGGAATAGATGATGAATTGATGTCTGTGCCCAGTGGGATGTCATTTCCTTTCAAATAGACATATCATCACTATCAGGATAAGGTAATACCCAGATGCAGACCGCGTCGAAGTAACAATGTTTATTACAGCAACAGGGGCAAAGGTACAGGACGGCTGGCAGGCTCAGGTTAGGCAGAGGTCGGTAATACAGAGACAGGGCAAAGGTACAGGACGGCAGTCAGGGTCAGAGGCAGGCAGAGTGGTCAGGCGGGCGGGCTCAGGGTCAGGACAGGCAAGGGTCAAAACCAGGAGGATGAGAAAAGAGACACTGGGGAAAAGCAGGAGCGGATTCAAAAAATGCTGGTTGACTTGACAAACTGGCAACAGACAAACAGAGAACACTGGTATAAATACACAGGGGATAATGGGGAAGATGGGCGACACCTGTATGGGAGTGCAGACATTCACAAAGACAGGTGAAACAGATCAGGGTGTGACAATCACAAAAGCCAGACTTGCTTGTATGAGCAACAACAATTCTTATTGTATTGTAGATATAATAAACATTGTTTGATCTAGCTGGCTGAAGTCTTTACCCTCCCTTATACCAAGTTAGCTATTCTAAAGTGTCTACTACTATTCATAAATTCTGTTTCCATTTTTAGTTGTTTTCCCCAGGAATAAATGGAGAAGCAGTTTGACAAGGGTACAGCTTGTCTTAGAACAACATGTACTGTAGCTTAAAGTAATCATGATTTAGGGCCAGGCTACATGGACATATCTCAAGTTACTCCAACTTAAGTGCAATGCCTGCTCCAGCTTGTAGGCTATGTCCTCTTCTTTTGTAGTGTATGTTTCCTTGACTCCGTTATCAGTGTGGCAGGAAGTCTTCAGTCTTCTGCAGGGCTTCTCTGCTGTTAGTCTGGGAGTATAGTCCTCAGCTCTTGGCAAAGGTCTTGTTTTCCTGAGGATTAAGGAACATTGGAAATCTTGAAGGAATGCTTAGTGTTTACATAATTTCTCTCTGAAGAAATGTTTCCTTTTCATACAGATATTTTACCAGTATAGATTCTGATTAATCAAATAGACAATTATTTAGGTTCTATTTCCACTGTATTTGTATGTAAGTTTGAAAACATTGTATATAAACAATGCAACGAGGTCAGGTCGTGTTGGTCCATTCCTTATCGTTGATGGTAAGGTGTTTGTGGAGTAGAGCTGTCGATAGTCTAAATGAGCTTATTCACTTGTCATAAAAGTCACCTATCACAAAGTCACCTAAAGTGATTTGGATAATCAGTCATACAGTGTATACTTTAACTGTATATTTTACGTTCTATTACTATTATGTAATAACAACATAGTCACAAAATATTTCTAACCGCTCTGAAATAGAAAACACCATGCTGGCCTCTTTCAAAGCTGTAAAACACGAGTAGAATCCATGTGTTATTATTGGGAGAGTCTTATTTGTCCCTCTCCAAAGGGACATCAGACATACTGTATCTGCAAAATGTATTATACTTCAAGTTTGGAAAGCAGTTTTCTTTTTCCACAAGATGGAATGCCCTCACATGAAAAAGTAATGCCTAACATTCACATGCAAGGCATTGGAGTAATAACCTGAAGTTATGTGCTATAGTAACTGCAAGAATTACAATAGAGATGAATATCCTCAGCTGGTGAAGTCAAGACAGAACTCTTGCAGCATGGAACTGTTTCTTGTTTTGATTTTGAACATGAGATTGATACCTATCAATACTGTATAAATGCCATAAATCACAACTGTCAGTTCAACTAACAGTCTTAGTAGATTACAGTACGAAGTACATGGTAACACTTTACTTAAAGGGGGTATAAATAAGACATTCAAAAGAGTTTTCAAAATAAAAGTGAATTTTCATTACGGTACTAAAAGTCTCGAAGTAACACTGAAATAGATCTTTATTTATCCATTGTACAACAGAAGTTTGTACATTGAAATTTGTGCAATGGATCAGAACACATATTTTTGGCTTATTTTAGCATAGAACACACTGTAGGCCTAACATTACATTATTGTAGCAGAGAACACGCTGTAGGCCTAACATGACATTATTGTAGCAGAGAACACGCTGTAGGCCTAACATTACATTATTGTAGCAGAGAACATGCTGTAGGCCTAACATGACATTATTGTAGCAGAGAACATGCTGTAGGCCTAACATGACATTATTGTAGCAGAAAACACGCTGTAGGCCTAACATGACATTATTGTAGCAGAGAACACGCTGTAGGCCTAACATTACATTATTGTAGCATAGAACACGCTGTAGGCCTAACATTACATTATTGTAGCAGAGAACACGCTGTAGGCCTAACATGACATTATTGTAGCAGAGAACACGCTGTAGGCCTAACATTACATTATTGTAGCAGAGAACACGCTGTAGGCCTAACATGACATTATTGTAGCAGAGAACATGCTGTAGGCCTAACATGACATTATTGTAGCAGAGAACATGCTGTAGGCCTAACATGACATTATTGTAGCAGAGAACATGCTGTAGACCTAACATGACATTATTGTAGCAGAGAACATGCTGTAGGCCTAACATTACATTATTGTAGCAGAGAACATGCTGTAGGCCTAACATGACATTATTGTAGCAGAGAACACGCTGTAGGCCTAACATTACATTATTGTAGCATAGAACATGCTGTAGGCCTAACATTACATTATTGTAGCAGAGAACATGCTGTAGACCTAACATGACATTATTGTAGCAGAGAACACGCTGTAGGCCTAACATGACATTATTGTAGCAGAGAACATGCTGTAGGCCTAACATGACATTATTGTAGCAGAGAACATGCTGTAGGCCTAACATGACATTATTGTAGCAGAGAACATGCTGTAGACCTAACATGACATTATTGTAGCATAGAACATGCTGTAGCCCTAACATTACATTATTGTAGCATAGAACATGCTGTAGGCCTAACATTACATTATTGTAGCATAGAACATGCTGTAGGCCTAACATTACATTTATTATTGGTGCTCCAGGCCAGAACTCGCTTTAGGCCAGGTACTCGGTTTACTTCAGATTAGCTTTCTCACGGATACTGTCACAGAAAAGTTCTTAATTCGATAACAGAACATTGATCTTAAGGGCTGTCCTGCACCATTGAAAAATGACAAGAGAGGATACAAAATACTCAATGCAAACAGTCACTAACCGCTTACCCTGTGCTGCTCCCAGCCTATTACATGAAGTGTGTCACAGGGTTGGGTACTGTGGCTGTAAACATATACATTTCCACTGTACAATAGATAAATAAAGATATATTTCAAGGGACTTTTATTTTGAAAACTTCTCACAAATGATGTTGAATAAATGTGTTATAAGGTTTGTTATTAATGATACTGCAACACTGTTATATAAAGGTATAAAGTTGTTATATAACTTGTTTCATAAAGGTGTTATGCATGCTTTATATATACCCCCTTAAAAGTAAAGTGTTATCACTTACTTTTACTTAGGCTATCTTTTACTCCTTGAGGATCTCCACCGCACCGCATGTTTCTATGTCCAGTTTCTCGAGTTCCCTCCATGAAAACTTCTGATCTTCCAACTCATGTTGTTACTGATATTCTCCTTAGTTCTTTGGTCAGGTTCCGACACTCCTAAATCAAGTCAATCACATCATAATAATACATTTTGCAGAGCTGATTTGTTTGGTCGAAAGACCGATTAGTGAAAAAACGTGTAAACGCAGCCATCGACAGGAGATAAGAGCACTAAGAGTGACAGAACACTAAGTACTAGCTATGGATAGTTTATAACTATCATTCCCCATCCTGATATCTCTGCACTGGCTCCCCGTCTCATTCCGGATTGAATTCAAAACCCTCCTGCTGACTTTCCAGTGTATTCATGACAATGCCCTCCTTATCTCAAAGAACTGAGCTCCCTCCAAAACCCCACCCGCACCCTCAGGTCAATCGATATCCCTCCTCCATGACCCCAGAACCAAGATCCGCTCCTTGGGGGATCAGGCTTTCAGCCTCTGGAATGCCCTCCAGGCCTAAAAACGTTTCTCTTTAGGAAGGCTTTCTATTGATAGCTGTGCTCCTTGTTGTCCTTGTTCCTTGTAGTTTCTTTGTGTTCTTTGTGTCAGTTGCCCTGTCTAGTTGTGTCAATATTTGTTCTTCTATTTGGTAAAACATTTGTATTTTATGCACTTTGAGTTTATTCTGTAAAATGAAAATGTAATTATTATTATAAACACAAAGACAACACTCTACGTTATAATTTTATTTTAAAACTCAGCTAAACACAGAACATATCCATCACTTTCCTTAACTTCTCTGGGATATGTGGGACGGTAGCGTCCCACTTCTCCAAAAGCCGGAAAAAATGTAGCACGCCAAATTCAAATATATTACTATAAAAATAAATCTTTCATGAAATAACACATGATAGACACCAAATTAAAGCTACACATGTTGTGAATCCAGCCAACATGTCTGATTTCAAAAATAATTTACGGCGAAAGCACACCAACGATTATGTTAGCTCAGTACATAGCTACAGAAAAACACAGCCATTTTCCCAGCAAAAGATAGTAGTAACAAAAACCAGAAATAGAGATAAAATGAATCACTAACCTTTGAACATCTTCATCAGATGACACTCATAGGACATCATGTTACACAATACATTTATGTTTTGTTCGATAATGTGCATATTTATATCCACAAACCTCGGTTTACATTGGCGCCATGTTCAGAAATGCCTCCAAAATATCCAGAGAAATTGCAGAGAGCCACGTCAAATAACAGAAATACTCATCATGAACTTTGATGAAAGATACATGTTTTACATAGAATTAAAGATACACTTGTTCTTAATGCAACCGCTGTGTCAGATTTAAAAAAAACTTTACGGAAAAAGCACACCATGCAATAATCTGAGACGGCGCTCAGATATAACAACATTTCTCCTCCATGTTGGAGTCAACAGAAATACGAAATTACATCATAAATATTCCCTTACCTTTGATGATCTTCATCAGAATGCACTCACAGGAATCCTAGTTCCACAATAAATCATTGTTTTGTTCGATAATGTCCATTACTTATGTCTAAGTAGCTACTTTTGCTAGCATGTTTAGTGCACATGTCCAAATGCTCGCGCAGATGCAGGCGAACTCGGACGAAAACTTCAAAAAGTTATATAACAGGTCGAATAAACTGGTGAAACTAAGTAGAGAATCAATCTTCAGGATGTTGTTATCATAACTATCCAATAACGTTCCAACCGGAGAATTCCTCTGTGTCTCTAGAAGTTATGGAAAGCAAGACGAAATCGTTTGGAACACGCGTGACCAGGAACTGGCATTCTGCCAGACCAATGACTGAAACACCTCCCATTCGACTCAACATCACAGTAGAGGCTTCATTCCACCTTCTATAGACTGTTGACATCTAGTGAAAGGCGTAGGAAGTGCAAACAGATCCATATCTTACAGGGAATTGAATAGGCGATGAGTTGAACATCGACCAGCCTCAGAATTCTCACTTCCTGTTTGAATTTTTTTCTCAGGTTTTTGCCTGCCATATGAGTTCTGTTATACTCACAGACATTATTCAAACAGTTTTAGAAACTTCAGAGTGTTTTATATCCAATAGAAATAATAATATGCATATATTAGCATGTGGGACAGAGTAGGAGGCAGTTCACTATGGGCACGCAATTCATCCAAAAGGGAAAATGCTACCCCCTATCACAAAGTGTCACGATCGTGTGGATGATTGATGGACCAAAACGCAGCTTTAGGAAAATAAGCCATCTCCTTTTATTGGTGAAGAAGGCAAACGAAACAAAAACACTTAAACACTAAACAAAACAAGAAAACGATCGTGAAGCTAAACAACGATGTGCACACACTGGCTACAAACGTATCACATAGACAACTACTCACATCGAATGAAAGCCTATGGCTACCCTAAATAAGGCTCCCAATCAGAGACAACCGAAATCAGCTGTCTCTAATTGGGAACTCATTCAGGTAACCATAGACTCTCCTAGATAACTAAACATACATAGACAACGCTAGACACCTGAACTCAACACAAACCCATATACTACACCCAATAACCCCTTTACCATAGAAACACCCAAAACCAACAAAACACCAACATTCCCCATGTCACACCCTGACCTAACTAAAATAATAAAGAAAACAAAGAATACTAAGGCCAGGGCGTGACATAACCCCCCCCTTAAGGTGCGAACTCCGGGCGCACCATTACACAGTCTAGGGGAGGGTCTGGGTGGGCTTCCATCCATGGTGGCGGCTCCGGCTCTGGTCGTGGTCCCCACGTCACCACAGTCCCTAACCGCCTCCTTAGCTTCCTACAAAAGACCCCCCTCCACATTAACCACACTGCATTAAGGGGCAGTTCCGGACTAAGGGGCAGCTCCGGACTAAGGGGCAGTACCAGGGTAAGGGGCAGTACCAGGGTCAGGGGCAGCTCCGAACAAAGGGGCAGTACCAGGGTAAGGGACAGCACCAGGATAAGGGACAGCACCAGGATAAGGGACAGCACCAGGCTGAGGGACTGCAGCTCCGGACTGAGGGACTGCAGCTCCGGACTGAGGGACGGCCCATGGCTGGCTGACGGATCTGGCTGCTCATGGCTAGCTGACGGATCTGGCTGCTCATGGCTAGCTGACGGATCTGGCTGCTCATGGCTAGCTGACGGATCTGGCTGCTCATGGCTAGCTGACGGATCTGGCTGCTCATGGCTGGCTGACGGATCTGGCTGCTCATGGCTGGCTGACGGATCTGGCTGCTCATGGCTAGCTGACGGATCTGGCTGCTCATGGCTAGCTGACGGATCTGGCTGCTCATGGCTGGCTGACGGATCTGGCTGCTCATGGCTGGCTGACGGATCTGGCTGCTCATGGCTGGCTGACGGATCTGGCTGCTCATGGCTAGCTGACGGATCTGGCTGCTCATGGCTAGCTGACGGATCTGGCTGCTCATGGCTAGCTGACGGATCTGGCTGCTCATGGCTAGCTGACGGATCTGGCTGCTCATGGCTGGTTGGCGGCTCTGGCAGATCCTGTCTGGTTGGCGGCTCTGGCAGATCCTGTCTGGTTGGCGGCTCTGGCAGATCCTGTCTGGTTGGCGGCTCTGGCAGATCCTGTCTGGTTGGCGGCTCTGGCAGATCCTGTCTGGTTGGCGGCTCTGGCAGATCCTGTCTGGTTGGCGGCTCTGGCAGATCCTGTCTGGTTGGCGGCTCTGGCAGATCCTGTCTGGTTGGCGGCTCTGGCAGATCCTGTCTGGTTGGCGGCTCTGGCAGATCCTGTCTGGCGGACGGCTCTAGCGGCTCCTGTCTGGCGGACGGCTCTAGCGGCTCCTGTCTGGCGGACGGCTCTGTAGGCTCATGGCAGACGGGCGGCTTTGCAGGCTCATGGCAGACGGATGGCTCAGACGGCGCTGGGGAGACGGATGGCTCAGATGGCGCTGGGGAGACGGATGGCTCAGATGGCGCTTGGCAGACGGGCAGTTCATGCATCGCTGTGCAGACGGCAGACTCCTGCCGGCTGAGGCGCACTGTAGGCCTGGTGCGTGGTGCCGGGACTGGTGGCACCGAGCTGGGGACACGCATCTCAGGGCTAGTGCGGGGAGCAGCAACAGGACGCACAGGACTCTGGGGACACACAGGAGGCTTGGTGCGTGGTTTAGGCACTGGTGGTAAAGGGCTGGAGACACGCACCATATAGCTAGTGCGTGGAGGAGGCACTGGTGGTACTGGGTTGGGGCGGGGAGGTGGCGCCGGAAATACCGGACCGTGCAGGCGTACTGGCTCCCTTGAGCGCCGAGCCTGCCCAACCTTACCTGGTTGTATGCTCCCCGTCGCCTGACCAGTGCGGGGAGGTGGAATAACCCGCACCGGCCTATGTAGGCGAACCGGGGACACCATGCGTAAGGCTGGTGCCATGTACGCCGGCCCGAGGAGACGCACTGGTGACCAGATGCGTTGGGCCGGCTTCATGACATACGGCTCAACACTCAGTCTAGCCCGGCCGATACGTGGAGCTGAAATGTACCGAACCGGGCTATGCACGCGTACAGGAGACACCGTGCGCTCTACTGCGTAACACGATGTCTGCCCGTACTCTCGCTCTCCACGGTAAGTACAGGGAGTAGGCGCAGGTTTCCTACCTGACTTCGCCACACTCCCTTTAAGGCCCCCCCCAAGAAATTTTTGGGTTGTACTCACGGGCTTCCAGCCTTGTCTCCGTGCTGCCTCCTCATATCGCCTCCTCTCGGCTTTAGCTGCCTCCAGCTCTTCACGAGGAAGGCGATATTCTCCCGGTTGTGCCCACGGCCCCTTACCATCCAGTATCTCCTCCCATGTCCACGAATCCTGTGTAGGTGGGTCCTGTTGTCGCTTTCCATGCCGCTTGGTCCTGTAATGGTGAGTAGTTCTGTCACGATCGTGTGGATGATTGACGGACCAAAACGCAGCTTTAGGAAAATAAGCCATCTCCTTTTATTGGTGAAGAAGGCAAACGAAACAAAAACACTTAAACACTAAACAAAACAAGAAAACGATCGTGAAGCTAAACAACGATGTGCACACACTGGCTACAAACGTATCACATAGACAACTACTCACATCGAATGAAAGCCTATGGCTACCCTAAATAAGGCTCCCAATCAGAGACAACCGAAATCAGCTGTCTCTAATTGGGAACTCATTCAGGTAACCATAGACTCTCCTAGATAACTAAACATACATAGACAACGCTAGACACCTGAACTCAACACAAACCCATATACTACACCCAATAACCCCTTTACCATAGAAACACCCAAAACCAACAAAACACCAACATTCCCCATGTCACACCCTGACCTAACTAAAATAATAAAGAAAACAAAGAATACTAAGACCAGGGCGTGACACAAAGAAGTTAAAGATTCTCCTTTGATTATTTGACAAATGACTTTCCCACTAAGTTCTGGAAACCCAAATTAGTTTGCTGGGAATACAGATCATGATCATAAATATGAATGAAATCTGGATGGTGAAGTAACACACGCACGTGTACAGATAAGGCTGTACCTGTGCAGAGCACATGCTCCTTTAACCTTCCATGCTCTAATACTTGATATATTTACTTTGTAAACTGTTTTTTAATTGTTGTTCTGAACCCAGTGCCCGTAAGTCATCATTAAATTCAAGTAAATTATGTTTCATTTAATTAGCCATTAAGATGTGGCCATCTATTGCTTTTATGTACAGTGGGGCAAAAAAGTATTTAGTCAGCCACCAATTGTGCAAGTTCTCCCACTTAAAAAGATGAGAGAGGCCTGTAATTTTCATCATAGGTACACTTCAACTATGACAGACAAAATGAGGGAAAAAAATCCAGAAAATCACATTGTAGGATTTTTAATGAATTTATTTGCAAATTATGGTGGAAAATAAGTATTTGGTCAATAACAAAAGTTTCTCAATACTTTGTTATATACCCTTTGTTGGCAATGACAGAGGTCAAACGTTTTCTGTAAGTCTTTGCAAGGTTTTCACACACTGTTACTGGTATTTTGGCCCATTCCTCCATGCAGATCTCCTCTAGAGCAGTGATGTTTTGGGGCTGTTGCTGGGCAACACGGACTTTCAACCCCTCCAAAGATTTTCTATGGGGTTGAGATCTGGAGACTGGCTAGGCCACTCCAGGACCTTGAAATGCTTCTTACGAAGCCACTCCTTCGTTGCCCGGGCGGTGTGTTTGGGATCATTGTCATGCTGAAAGACCCAGCCACGTTTCATCTTCAATGCCCTTGCTGATGGAAAGAGGTTTTCACTCAAAATCTCACAATACATGGCCCCATTCATTCTTTCCTTTACACGGATCAGTCGTCCTGGTCCCTTTGCAGAAAAACAGCCCCAAAGCATGATGTTTCCACCCCCATGCTTCACAGTGGGTATGGTGTTCTTTGGATGCAACAAGGCATTCTTTGTCCTCCAAACACGACGAGTTGAGTTTTTACTAAAAAGTTATATTTTAGTTTCATCTGACCATATGACATTCTCCCAATCTTCTTCTGGATCATCCAAATGCTCTCTAGCAAACTTCAAACGGGCCTGGACATGTACTGACTTAAGCAGGGGGACATGTCTGGCACTGCAGGATTTGAGTCCCTGGCGGCGTAGTGTGTTACTGATGGTAGGCTTTGTTACTTTGGTCCCAGCTCTCTGCAGGTCATTCACTAGGTCCCCCCGTGTGGTTCTGGGATTTTTGCTCACCGTTCTTGTGATCATTTTGACCCCACGGGGTGAGATCTTGCGTGGAGCCCCAGATCGAGGGAGATTATCAGTGGTCTTGTATGTCTTCCATTTCCTAATAATTGCTCCCACAGTTGATTTCTTCAAACCAAGCTGCTTAAGTATTGCAGATTCAATCTTCCCAGCCTGGTGCAGGTCTACAATTTTGTTTCTGGTGTCCTTTGACAGCTCTTTGGTCTTGGCCATAGTGGAGTTTGGAGTGTGACTGTTTGAGGTTGTGGACAAGTGTCTTTTATACTGATAACAAGTTCAAACAGGTGCCATTAATACAGGTAACGAGTGGAGGACAGAGGAGCCTCTTATTAAAGAAGAAGTTACAGGTCTGTGAGAGCCAGAAATCTTGCTTGTTTGTAGGTGACCAAATACTTATTTTCCACCATAATTTGCAAATAAATTCATAAAAAATCCTACAATGTGATTTTCTGGATTTTTTTTCGCATTTTGTCTGTCATAGTTGGAGTGTATCTATGATGAAAATTACAGGCCTCTCTCATCTTTTTAAGTGGGAGAACTTGCACAATTGGTGGCTGACTTAATACTTTTTTGCCCCACTGTAAATAAATAAGTCGTAATAGCTCAACGATTCTGTGACCACAGTTGCAAATGTTTTTTGGGGGGGGGGGGTTTCCCTTTTTTTTGTTGCTTGAGCACCACCCCCCAAAAAGTCTGTGCACGGCCCTGAAGTGACATCTGTGTCCAGTAAGTTGTAAATCCCTCCCTCGCTCCTAACTGGTCGAGGCAAATCTCAGGTGGTTAATCTACATTTTTTTTGTCCAAGGAAGAAGCTTACACCTCCGGTGTGTTGATGATTGGGATTCGTAAAGATGCTCACTCGCAGGTTCTCCACCTCTCCAGGAACAAGCGCTACACCTTCACCCCCGAGAAACTAAAATGGGACAAGTTCAAGCTCACATACAAGTATGGAAATTGCTTTTTTTCACGCCTTCATTTCTAACCTAAGGATTACTGCCTAAAAAACTAAAGAAATGCTGTTTTATTTGACTTCGACATACAGTTGAAGTCAGAAGTTTACATACAGCTTAGCCAAACACATTTAAACTTTGTTCACAATTCCTGACATTTAATCGTAGTAAAAATTCCCTGTCTTAGGTCAGTTAGGACCACCACTTAATTTTAAGAATGTGAAATGTCAGAATAATAGTAGAGGAAATGATTTATTTCAGCTTTTATTTCTTTCATCACATTCCCAGTGGGTCAGAAGTTTACATGCACTCAATTAGTATTTGGTAGAATTGCCTTTATATTGTTTAACTTGGGTCAAATGTTTCAGGTAGCCTTCAACAAACTTCCCACAATAAGTTGTGTAAATTTTGGCCCGTTCCTCCTGACAGAGCTGGTGTAACTGAGTCAGGTTTGTAGACCTCCTTGCTCGCACACGCTTTTTCAGTTCTGCCCACAAATTTTCTATAGGATTGAGGTCAGGGCAGGGTCAGGGTCAGGGCTTTGTGATGGCCACTCCAATACCTTGACTTTGTTGTCCTTAAGCCATTTTGCCACAACTTTGGAAGTATGCTTGGGACCCATTTGCGACCAAGCTTTAACTTCCTGACTGATGTCTTGAGATGTTGCTTCAATTTTCCTCCCTCATGATGTTGCTTTATAATTTTCCTCCCTCATGATGCCATCTATTTTGTGAAGTGCACCAGACCCTCCTGCAGCAAAGCACCCCCACAACATGATGCTGCCACCCCCGTGCTTCCCGGTTGGGATGGTGTTCTTCAGCTTGCAAGCATCCCCCTTTTTCCTCCAAACATAACGATGGTCATTATGGCCATACAGTTCTAATTTTGTTTCATCAGACCAGAGGATATTTCTCCAAAAAGTACAATCTTTGTCCCCATGTGCAGTTGCAAACTGTAGTCTGGCTTTTTTTTAATGGCGGTTTTGGAGCAGTGGCTTCTTCCTTGCTGAGCGGCCTTTCAGGTTATGTCGATATAGGACTTGTTTTACTGTGGATATAGATACATTTGTACCTGTTTCCTCCTGCATCTTCACAAGGTCCTTTGCTGTTGTTCTGGGATTGATTTGCACTTTTCGCACCAAAGTACGTTCATCTCTAGGGACAGAACACGTCTCTTTCCTGAGCGGTGTGACGGCTGCGTGGTCCCATGGTGTTTATACTTGCGTACTATTGTTTGTACAGATGAGCGTGGTACCTTCAGGCATTTGGAAATTGCTCCCAAGGTTGAACCAGACTTGTGGAGGTCTAACTTTTTGTTTCTGAGGTCTTGGCTGATTTCTTTTTAATTTTCCAATGATGTCAAGCAAAGAGGCACTGAGTTTGAAGATAGGCCGTGAAATACATCCACAGGTACACCTCCAATTGACTCAAATGATGTCAATTAGCCTATCAGAAGCTTCTAAAGCCATGACATAATTTTCTGGAATTTTCCAAGCTGTTTAAAGGCACAGTCAACTTAGTGTATGTAAACTTCTGACCCACTGAAATTGTGATACAGTGAGTTATAAATGAAATAATCTGTCTGTAAACAATTGTTGGAAAAATTACTTGTGTCATGCACAAAGAAGATGTCCTAAGCAACTTAGCAAAACTATAGTTTGTTAACAAGACATTTGTGGAGTGGTTGAAAAACTAGTTTTAATGACTTCAACCTACGTGTATGTAAACTTCCGACTTCAGCTGTATTTACGAGGGACAGTTGTCTAAGAGCTTTAATCAGAATTGGTGAATTTCAGGTGTTTTGATAGTGCCCATTGATTTATAGTGGCAAGAAAAAGTATGTGAACCCTTTGGAATTACCTGGATTTCTGCATAAATTTGACATAGATGAAGATCAGATCAAAATGTAAGTCCCAACAATAGACAAACACAGTGTGCTTAAACTAATAACACAATTTATTGTATTTTTCTTGTCTATATTGAATACATAATTTAAACATTCACAGTGGAGGTTGGAAAAAGTATGTGAACCTCTAGTCTAATGAGTTCTCCAAGGAGTCAACTAACCTGGAGTCGAATCAATGAGACGAGATTGGAGATTTTGGTTAGAGATGCCCTTCCCCATAAAAAGTTTTGAGTTTTCTATTCACAAAAAGCATTGCCTGATGTGAGCCATGCCTCGAACAAATAAGATCTCAGAAGACCTAAGATTAAGAATTGCTGCCTTGCATGAAGATGGAAAAGTTACAAAAGTATCTTTAAATGTCATTCCACGGAAGACAAATTTTCTGTAAATGGAGAAATTTCAGCACTGTTGCTACTCTCCCTAAGATGACTGCAAGAGCACAGCGCAGAATGCTCAATGAGGTTAAGAAGAATCCTAGAGTATCAGCTAAAGACTTACTGAAATCTCTGGAATATGCTAACATCTCTGTTGACGAGTCTACAATACGTAAAACACTAAACAAGAATGGTGTTCATGGGAGGACGCCATGGAAGAAGTCACTGCTGTCCAAAAAAAACATTGCTGCACGTCTGAAGTTCGCAAAAGATCACCTGGATGTTCCACAGCGGTACTGACAAAATATTCTGTGGACAGATGAAACTAAAGTTGTGTTGTTTGGAAGGAACACACAACACTATGTGTGGATAAAAATAGGCACAGCACAGCACATCAACATCAAAACCTAATCCGAACTGTAGACTATGGTGGAGTGAGCATCATGGTTTGGGACTGCTTTGCTGCCTCAAGGCTTGGACCGTTTCCTATCATCGACGGAAAATTGAATTCCCAAGTTTATTAAAGACATTTCGCAGGAGAATGTAAGGCTATCTGTCCGCCAATTGAAGCTCAACAGAAGTTAGGTGATGCAACAACCCAAAGACAGAAGTAAATCAACAACAGAATGGCTTGAACAGAGGAAAATAAGACTTCTGGAGTGACCAAGTCAGTCCTGACCTCAACCCGATTGAGATGCTGTGACATGACGTCAAGAGAGTGGTTCACACCAGACATCCCAAGAGTATTGTGGAACTGAAACAGTTTTGTAACGAGGAATGGTCCAAAATCCTCCTGACCGTTGTGCAGGTCTGATCCGCAACTACAGAAAACATTTGGTTGAGGTTATTGCTGCCAAAGGAGGCTTAACCTGTTATTAAATCCAAGGGTTCACATACTTTTTCCAACCTGCACTGTGAATGTTTAGATAAAGTGTGTGTTCAATAAAGACATGAAAAATTATAATTGTTTGTGTTATTAGTTTAAGCAGACTGTTTGTCTATTGTTTGTCTATTGTTGTGACTTAGATGAAGATCAGATAACATTTTATGACCAATTTATGCAGAATTCCAGGTCATTCACAAACTTTTTCTTTCCACTGTAACTGATTTCTGCTGTTGTAATATGCCAAGTTGTTTCCCCAGATAATCACATTGTGTCTGTGCAGGCTGCTCTCTTTCCCAAGGAACCTGATGAATGCCAGTGACACGCGACGGGGTATCGCCAAAGCCTTCACTATGTGGAGTGACGTCTCACCCTTCAGCTTTAGAGAGGTTCCCACTGACCAGGAGGCAGACATCAAGATAGGTGGCACAACAAACATACTGTACCTAAAGCATATCAGGCATTATGACTGCCATATAATCCTATTCTAGTAGAAGGCCTAGACAGTGCCTACACAGTGAAAATCAGCATTTGAATTGAACAAATCTGCCTCTACTGTTTATTTATCTAATGTTCAGTGTGAATTATGCCTGAGAAAGAGTCTTGAGCACCTTCAAGCATGTGAAATAATTTTCAAGTGCCCTAAATCATGCAGAAGCTGTCTCAGTGGGAGCACCACGGTCTGGGACTCTTGTTCCATAAATAAATTATTGGTGCAAATGTGAGAAATGTCTGTCATCCCCAGGGGGATTGAGAAGTTTGTCCTTTGAAATCCATCATCTCCTAGACTGTATGTAGAATGAGATAGAGGCTGAAAAGGCTGGAGGGTGTGTTTTGCCTCTTGGCTGCTCTGACTAAAGCACAGCTCTCTCTTTTTGGCAGGCTTCTACCCCATCAACCACACAGACTGTCTGCAGTCCTACTTGCACCACTGTTTTGACGGCATTACCGGTGAACTGGCCCACGCCTTCTTCCCCCCGACGGGGGAGATCCACTTTGACGACCATGAGTATTGGATTCTGGGAAACATGCGCTTCAGCTGGAAAAAAGGCATGTACCTTTTTCTGAGTTTTTGTAACTGCTGTTGTGGACTCAGCACCAAAGCTACTTGCAGGATGTCTAGCTCAATTATTGTCAGATGCACTGGGTTGAATAGTATAAATTGTAGTAGACACTGTAGTTGGTAATTATGTCTTGAAGCTGGAAAAGTAGACAGTGTAATACTGTTCCTAAATGTGTAATGGTTGGTTACTGTGAGTTTAGAGCAGGGATGGGCAACTGGCCCTTTTGAAGGCCCTGGTATCAATTTGGTTGTTTTTCTTTTGTTATGTCGGTCACTGAATTAGCCCATGTTAGCTAAACATTTTAGATTGGTGAATTAGTCTAGCGGCCAGCTATCTAAACATGTAGTAATCAAGGTCGAATTAGAGCCAGGGGCCCTTTTGTTAGTCAAATAAATGGACACATTCAATCTATTCATCCAAACTGCTTGCGTACGTCAGCGGGTGTCTGCATAGACAGGCTCTAAAATAGAACTTGGTTGACACTTGACTACTCATTGGTTTTTACAAGCAGATATCCACGTGGGTGACTGAAAGATGCACAAGGTCCAGTTGGTGGTGGTAATGCTCCTTACAGTTGGTTGCCAAGCGCAATATAAAATCCACAGATGAAGAAGGATGAACGAGGAGAGATTATTAAAAGAAAATTAATAAAAAACTAACTAGGTTTCCCCTTTTTATCTGGAAATTAATTGTCGGAGTAGAGAATAAACAATTTTGAATGACCATATGCATGTTAGGTAAAATAACAACCCAATGTTTATCTCACCGGAAGAATTAACAGAAAGCTGGCTAAATGTCCATGAGTGTTTTGACCTGTCCCCAAATTAATATAGTTGGTTCACAGTTGGTTTTGGTATTTTAACCTTTTCACAGTCCCAGTCCAGAATTCAAGGAAACGTACAGTATTACGTGCTGACCACACCTCTCGCGTCGTGTGCGCGAGCATTGCAAAATAAATGTACACATACATGTTATTCAATGATTGCACTCACACTGCTCGGATGCATCAACGATCGTCTGCGTAGCCAGGCGCTAAAATAGAATATATATATTTGTGACGCTTGACGCACTGAAAGTCCCACCTCTCTCATCTCCTCATTGGTTTTTAGGAAGCATTTACCCAAGAGCGTGATTGAAAGATGAACTGAGGTTCACACTCCAGTCCAGTTGGTAGTGGTAAAGCACCTTAAAAGGTTGGTTGCCAACCGCCATATAAAGTCCAAAGAAGAAGAAGCAGCAGCCGGAAGGAGGAGAGATTACAAGAAATGAACTCGGTGGATTAATTGTCGGAGAAATTGTCGGAGGACCTTGTGCATTTCAGGTAAAATAACAACCCAATGTTATATCCCAGGAGAAATTAGGTAGCAACAGCAAGCTAAATTGCAATACATATTTCATGCTTTTCGACCTATCCCCAAATTATTATAGTTGGTTCAGAGTTTGTTTTGATATTTCAACCTGCGTGTCCTGGTCACGTCTGGTGTGGGTTGACAAAATCAACATGCGCGTGAGTGGTCTGGTCAGTATGTTATACAGAGCCATGATTGCATGGAACTCCCACCTTATACAGCGCAAGTGAACTCCTCATGGCACAATCCACATTTTGTTACGTTACAGCCTTATTCTACAATTGATTAAATTGTCTGTTTTCCTCATCAATCTACACACAATACCCCATCATGACAAAGCAAAAACAGGTTTTAAGCACCTTTGGTAGCTTGGGTATGACGCTACAAGCTTGGCACACCTGTATTTGGGGAGTTTCTCCCATTTTTCTCTGCAGATCCTCTCAAGCTCTGTCAGGTTGGATGGGGAGCGTCACTGCACAGCTATTTTCAGGTCTCTCCAGAGATGTTCGATCAGGTTCAAGCCTGAGCTCTGGCTGGGCCACTCAAGGACATTGACACTTGTCCAAAAGTCACTCCTGCATTGTCTTGGCTGTGTGCTTAAGGTAGTTGTCCTGTTGGAAGGTGATGTCCTTAGCGCTCTGGAGCAGGCTTTCATCAAGCATCTCTTTGTACTTTGCTCCGTTCATCTTCCCTCGATCCTGACTAGTCTTCCAGTCCCTGCCGCTAAAAAACATCCCCACAGCATAATGCTGCCACCACCATGCTTCACCGTACGGATGATGCCAGGTTTCCTTCAGATGTGAAGCTTGACATTCAGGCCAAATAGTTAAATCTTGGTTTCATCAGACCAGAAAATGTTGATTCTCATGGTCTGAGAGTCCTTTAGGTGTTTTTGCAAACTCCAAGCGGGCTTTCATGTACTTTTTACTGAGGAGTGGGTGCAGAGATGGTTGTCCTTCTGGAAGGTTCTCCCATCTCCACAGAGGAACTCTGGAGCTCTGTCAGAGTGACCATCAGGTTATTGGTCACCTCCCTGACCAAGGCCCAGAGGTGGGACCAAGTCATTGTTTTACAAGTCACAAGTAAGTCTCAAGTCTTAGCACTCAAGTCCCAAGTCAAGTCCCAAGTCAAGACCGTCAAGTATCAAGTCAAGTCTCAAGTCCTAAACTAGTCATAATGTGCTCTTCACCAAATGTAATACCATTTCATATTTTTAACAAGAGTAATAGTTAGTATATTACAGTTACGCAAATCATGAATGCTTTTAAAAATATCTATATATTTATTACTTTCCAAATAAACGTTATTTTCATGGAAATACATGGGTAAGACCTATTGAGGATCGCTATGGGGCGCAATCGGGCAATGTAGGCTTGTACACAATCGGCCAATCTTAACACACACACACACACTCTGTGTGGTTAAAGTGGCCTAACGTATGTCAATGGTTTTAGGAACAGCAGTAACATTAGGCAGGATTTAGGCTACCAACTGCCTGGCCAGTTGTAGCTCAATCTTGGGTGCATTGATCACGTTCCCGCACTGACTGACTGTGTGGAGGCTCATTGATTTAACGTTATGTTAGCCTACATGCTATACTAGTAAAGTTATAAATTATATAGCTGTCGGCTATATTAGCCACGACTTCTTTGTGCAGCTTCAAATGTCGAACAAAGTTGGAAATTGTTGCGCCTCCGTCTGTAATTTTCTTCCCGCATGTTTTGCAAGTTGCAATCCGTTTTTTGTTGATACAGCGTCGTCTTTATATCTGAAAATAATAATTTTGGGTATCTTCTTTCTCATTCAAATATTTTTTATTGAACACACACAGGAATGGTGTATAGGTATAAAAGGCAGGTATACAATTTTTATCTAAACATAAAAGAGCAGACAGAAACAAAAAGACCCAGAGTTCTGGGTACAAAACAAGACATACAGAACAAGGACAGGTAGAAAGAAAGAGGGTAGGTGTCACCCCCCACTTATTCCCCCCCTTTATCCCTCCCCCACTTATTCCCCCCCCCCCTTATCCCTCCCCCACTTATTCCCCCCCTTTATCCCTCCCCCACTTATTCCCCCCCTTATTCCCCCCCCACTTATTCCCCCCCTTTATCCCTTCCCCTTATTCCCCTCCCGACTGCTCAGGTGGCGGTGCCAACACATGCTGCCCAAAGGTGGATTAAAATATTACAATTGAGAGTGCGTTAAAAAGTACAAATTCACAGCGCCGAATGGTCCAAGTAAGAGAGGAAAGGCTGCCAGATTTGATCAAATGTTGATAATTTATTGTTCAGAATATATCTAATCCTTTCTAAGTGTACAGTGTTTGCCAATTCGCTGAGCCATAATTTGGTAGTGGGCGCTTCCTTCTTTTTCCAAAACAACAAGATTAGTTTTTTTGCCGAAATGAGACTGTAAGAGATGAGTGGTTTTTGAGGGTTGGTTAATCCGTTTAGGGAATCAGACACTCCCAGGATTATCAGAAGCGGGTCTGGGTCAATTGAAGTCTCCAGAACTTCAGAGAGGATCCTAAAGATTCCACACCAGTAACCATGCAAACTAGAGCATAGGGCAAAGCAGTGGAGAAGTGTACCCTGTGCAGCCTGACATTTATCACACAAAGGGGATGTATCAGGAAATATCCTATGCAGTTTGGTTTTGGAATAGTGTAATCTGTGTAATACCTTGAATTGTATGAGACGATGTCTGGAGTTAATGGAGCAGGTGTGGATATACTCCAAGCTATCTTCCCAGTCTGCCACCGAAATGTCAGTCCCTAGTTCTTCCTCACATTTTGCCTTAATTGGCATCTGTAGAAGGTGTGCTAACCGATTGAAAAGCATCATATAAACGAGATATCAGTTTGTCTGAGGTGGAGGATGTTTTTATGCATCCGTCAAACATGGAAGGTTTAGCGTTCCCAAATGTTGGGAGGTGTTTTCTAACATGGTCTCTGATTTGTAGGTATCTGAAAAAGTTACTTCTGGGAAGGGTATCTTCTTTCTAAGGGCTTCATCTGAATTCACTCGACAACGTTACTCTGCACTGCCACGCACAACTTTCTCTCTGCTGGCACAATTTGATTGGCTGCTGTCCGATTCAAACTAATCCGTTAAATTAAGAGTTGATGCGCTGCACACTTTTTTTAATAGCATAATTTTTTATATTTGGGCTTGGAGGGTATCAAGTCAGGTTGAGTCAACAGGCTCAAGTCCAAGTCAAGTCACGAGTCATTGGTGTTAAAGTCAAAGTCGAGTTGCAAGTCATCATATTTGTGACGCGAGTCTGACTTGAGTCCAAGTCATGTGACTCGAGTCCAAGTCATGTGACTCGAGTCCACACCTCTGCCAAGGCTCTTCTCCCCCGATTGCTCAGTTTGAACAGGCGGCCAGCTCCAGGAAGAGACTTGGAGGTTCCAAACTTCTTCCATTTAAGAATGATGGAGGCCATTGTGTTCTTGGGGAGCTTCAATGCTGCTGAAATATTTTGGTACCCTTCCCCAGATCTGTGCCTCGACACAATCCTGTTACAGAGCTTTACGGATAATTCCTTCAAACTCATGGCTTGGTTTTTGCTCAGACATGCACTGTCAACTGTGAGACCTTATATAGACAAGTGTGTGCCTTATCAAATCATATCCAATCAATTGCATTTACCACAGGTGGACTCCAATAAAATTGTAGAAACATTTCAAGGATGATCAATGGAAACAGTTGCACCTGAGATGCAATGCACCTGAGCTCAATTTCGAGTCTCATAGCAAAGGGTCTGAATACTTATGTAAATAAAGTATTTCCGTTTTGTATTTGTAATAATTTTTCTAAAATGTCTAAAAACCTATTTTCAATGTCATTATGGGGTATTGTGTGTAGATTGATGAGGGGGAAAAAACTATTTAATTAATTTT